>NC_046195.1:1124759-2324759 GCF_011004875.1 Balearica regulorum gibbericeps
CAGGAACCATTCATGGAGCCACCGAGCTGTGTCACCTACCCAAGGACGCAGGGCTGGTCTCCAACCCACCTGACTAGAGGGATGGAGAGGGCAGGGAGGAGGGTACAAGCCCCGCAGCAAGACTGAGAAGTCCCCACCGAGCAGTGATGCTAACAGCTGCTGGTTTTCTTTTGTTGCTTACCAAAAAAAAGAAGAAAAAAGGGGGAGGGGGGAAAAAAAAAGTATTTACCCTGTTTATAATATTGCTCTGGATCAACATATTAATTATTGATACAACTAGAGACGAAAGCAGTCTCCAAACACCTCCCACTGCATCAAAACCATGTGTGAGGTTTCCATCCATCAGACTCCCTGGAAGGGAACAGCCCAAGAGCAAGTCTCCAGGTGCAGGAGAAAGCAAAGGGAGAGGGAAGACCACCCTGCCAGGAGAGACGTCCCGATGTCCAAATCAACTCCAGGAGGAGAAGAACAAGGAATGAGTCCTCCGAGACTCACCGCTGGACACCACTTTGAGCGAGGGGCAAAATGAACCCCTTCATGGGCACATGCAAATTAATTTTTTTGGGGGGTGAAGGTGACAATATAAACACAAGCTCCTGCCAGCTGCAATAAATCTGCTCTGCAGCCAGCGCTCCGGAATTAGGCGGAGCGCTGCTCAGAGGAAGGCTGGCTACGAATTAATAATTCATGCTAAAAATCTGAGCCAAACTCCTTGATGTGAGTTCGCAGCCTCCCTCCCCGAGCCAGGCGGTGCCACCCTGACCACCACACCGCCTCCTCCTCCTCCTCCAAGAGCTGCCTGGGCTGGAAAAAGAAGGAAAATCCCCCACGGCAAGTGGAAAAAACTCTTTTTTTTTTTTAAGCCAGGAAGGTACTGTGGTCTTGTCCCCCTCCCAGGGTCACTCGGATGAGGAAGGGAAGCAAGAAATAACGCTCCTGATTGAAAGTCCAGGGAAGGACAGAGGAGACGTTGCTCCACGACGTAATTACCCGTGCTGGATTGCATCGTGGGTGCAGCCCCATATCAGGTCTGGGTCCAGCTGTGCAGCATCGTTTGCTGAAGCGCTTTAGCTGATTCCTTCCTTTCGGGGGGGGGGGCAACAAAAGGCCAATTTGAGCAGCAGGGGGAGAAAGCGCCGAGCAATTCTCGTGCTCGAGGGTGGCCGTGCCGCAGTGGCCCCCAGGGCAGTGCCCACCTCTCACAAGACCTTCATTCCATCCTTGGTGCCTCCAGATCTAGATACTGCAACCTCACCAGGCCAAACTTTCCTTTGTCACCTGGAAACAAAACAATGAGTGTTTAGTAAATACAGCAAAAACATTTGTAAAAATAAGTAGGCAACTACAAGGCATCCAATCCGTTTTGTTGGTTACTTCCCAGGGTTTGAGAGAGGCATTTTTCAGTGCTTGAGGTGTCCAAGCTTTCTCGTTTGCCTCCAGCTGCAGAATTTTGGACAAAAATTGTCCAAACCTTTCTGATGGACATTGGTGAAGTGCTTCTAACTGTTGAAGCAATGAAGGGCTTCTCACGGTCATCCAAGAGCCTCCCAGAGTCTGGGGTACATGTACTCACTCATACAGAGGAGCTGGCTCTGCAACAGAGCTGGCCAGGAGGCCTCACCACTGTCTCAGAGAGGAGGTAGCATCTGCCTGTGGGTCTCAGACCAGTGGGTCCATCAGTTGTGAAGGGATCTGTCATCACCAAATCACCAAGTGCCAGGGGAGGGAAGCAGAAGCACAAGAGGGATTTTTAAAAGGGAAGAAAGGCAAAGGTGTCTTCCCTATGGTGGGGAGCTTTTCAGTTGTGATTTTCATTAGAAAGGGCTCCTGCACCCTGAGGACCTCCAAGCAGAGGTCCCATGGGGGAGGATCTCCATGAGACCGAGAGGAGGCTTCCTCCTGCAAACAACTGTCCCATGCACAAGCAAAGAGCCTCCCAAGGGAGAGCTGCATGGTGGCAGGGGAAGCTCCCTGCACAAGGATGCGCCATGGTGGAGGATGTCATCCTGTCAGGGTCTCGCTGCAAGCAAGGCTGCAGGCAAACCCTTGCACATAGCAGGAGCAACCAGCTTGGCTGGCTCCTCCCAGTTTGTAGCCTTGATCATGAGGATGTGGGGACCGTCCTCTTCCTCCCAACCAACTCTATGAAAGAGACATCTGCCCCCCAAGAAACCCCTAGAAGACCTGAACTCACACAGACCTCCAGGTCCCCCCTGAGACCTCACCATGATCAAAGAGACACAGGCAGATTTGGATGGACAGGTGCTTGGGTACGGACTATTTTTATCTGCTGCTATTGAAGGTGGCTGCAGGACATCTCCGGTGACAGAAGAAGGGTTTAATCAGCCTCGTTCCACCAAAAAACCCAGGTCCCATGCTAATTCACAGGGGACTCTCTACCTTCCGGGGTTTGTACAATCACTGAATCTTTAATAGCTTGTCCTCACGCAACCCAACTTTTTTTTCTGAGTCTGGAAGTTTCCTCTCCTGCTCATCAGCAAATCAAATTTCTTAATAGCAAAGTGAAATAACCTGAGAAGTAATGGAAAAAAGGGAAGGATTAAGTTTTCCCAGGGACCTTGATCTCTTTTATCATCTCATTGTCTTCAGAGGGACGGTTTTCTTTCAATCTAATTATCTAGTGGATATGTGTTGCCCGCTCTCTTACGCATCCTGGCTTCCATCAAAACAAAAAAAGAAGATAAATCCCCTGTTACTGTTTTTTTGATGAGAAATTCATGCTAATATCTTACGTTTGGGAAATAATTTCAGTGAGTTTACCTTGTTTTCCTGAGAGGTGTCCCATGGGAGCTCTGCAATGGAAGAAATAGCCACGAGGAAGAGTCGGCTGTTGCTAAGAAGAAGAAAGAGATGTGTTCGCCCAGTATGCTTCCTGAAAAACTAGACCCAAGTGTTCAAAAACAGTAATCCACGTGAGGCTTTCCGTGGGTGGTGGCCGCTTTTGGGAAGGGCTTCAAGCAAGCAGGATCCACCCAAACTCCTTGTGCACTCGGCCATGAAACAGAGAGGAGACAACCGTAAAGAAAACAGGGGAGGTTTGCTGAAGGCACCAAGGAAGATGCCTGGGACCATGGAGGGAGCAACAGTGTAAGATGAAGACCTTGCAACAAGATGTGATGGGAACAAGTCAGGAGGTATCTGCCCTTGAGAAATGCGGTGGAGACAGCAACGCAGGAAACGAGGGTGTGCGTGAAGAGAGATGGGGCAGGCCAAGAAGATGGTCCTGCTGGAGAAGGTGGACTCAGGTGGAAAGCAACGGGAAGGGGCAGCTGTGGGCATCGGGACAGCAGGCAGCATGTGGTGTCCTGCCCCTGCCTGGGGATTTAGAGGGAGCAGCATCTGGTAATGCATGTAGTTACACAGCTGAGTTTTTCCCTCTCCAGAAACAGCTCGACATATCTCTCTCCTCAAGCCTGACACTGTCAGGGTCACGCGTGTAAACTAGGGATGTATTCAGTTGTCTGAGGAAAAGCTGAGCTTCTCTCTCAGGCAGCACCAAGATTCAGGCAGCATCAAGATTCAGGCAACTGGGGATTTCAGAAAAAAACACCGAGACGGTAAAAATACAGGAGGAAGGGTGAATCTCCAGACACGAACACTCCCCAGAGCCTGTCTCCCTTGATTTGAAACCACGGTCCTTTGCTATCCCAGCGTGGTGTGGGTAAGAGCATCCATACCATGAGAGCATCAAAGTACCTCCTGGAGGTTTCACCTGCCCTCACCTCACACTGATCAATCGAAGGGGCAGGAAGAAGCCCTCCATTGTCTTTCTGCCACCCAAAAGGCTCAAATAATTGCCATCAGTGCCAGCGATCTGCCACACAACTGGCACATTACTGGCAACCTACCCCAGAGGTGCCCCATCACTGAACCTATCACATGAGAAAGGGGTGTCTTCTCTTCTTGATGGCTGTTTCTTGCTAATTTAATACAATAACTAGACATTAATGTATTAAAGCAAACATATTGGTGCCTCTTGGCAATACCTGTGACTTTTGGAGATGCACCTCTTGCTGGGGTCACTCGAGCTCTCTCCCTGGCATGAGGAGCAAAGCAGGCTTGGAGAGCCGTGTTTAAGCAGCATCACCTGCAAAAGTGGAAAGGTCTTTGAGCGTTTGTGCCTAAAGAAATCATCTGGGGCTTGGAAGGGGTTGATTCGCCCTCCCCAGGAGGAAGGAGGACCAAGCTGGGCTAGCAGAGGAGACGACATCCTGCTCCAGCCTGACCATGGCGGCATCAAGAAGGTTGAACATCAGCAGGACAGAGGGGATGAGACCTCAGCACAAAATCGAGATAGGCTGAGAGCAAAATTAATCAAGGGCACCACGGGATGTGGCGTGAAAAAATGATTTAACTGCCTGCCTACCAATCCCTGCAGCCCGGTAATGCACAAACAGCACTGAGCTACTCATTTATAAACAAGCGTTTGACCCGGTCAGTGCTGCTGAGAGCTGGTGGGAAGCGTTACCTGCCAGGAATGCTGAGATGACTCTGAGTCACGCTGGCAGGAGCGAGAGGTGAAGGAGGGGTATGGCTTGAAAGCAACTCAACTTGATGTTTGCAAGCCCGATGAGAGCTTGGAGAGAAAGGCTTATTCCTTCCTCAAGACCATGAAGACCCTGGTGGCATCTCCCCAGGGCTTTGCTCACCTCCTTGTCACCAATGTTCCTCCAACACAGCCCATCGCAGGGATGTGCCCGAGGTCCCCATCACATCCCCAGATGCCTAACATACATAACTGAGCAAATCCCTCGCTGACGATGCGTTTTCCTATAATAGTCTGTTCAAAAGGTGGTCGAGATTAGGAAAAAGTTGCAGCGTGCAACAAGTAGAGTGAGAAAGAGAAACAGTCCAAAAGCCAACATTTTTTTCAAAGATGATGAATAGAAAGGGAGAGATTTTGTAGTTAGATTGATGGTGATACATAAGGGAAAGAGAGATAATGCAGAAAGGAACAGGCATAGATATATGTTGAAAGATATTCTGGATAAACAGGAGGCAGATAGATGAATAGATATAAATGGATTAGATAAATAGACCATAGGAAGGGAAAAGAAAAAAAAAAGAATATATATAAAGAGCTTTATTTCCCAAATAAATCCTGATTTTTCCATTTCAGTCGTTGGTTTGCAAACATAAAACACACCTCCTTTGGCAGATGGGCAAGAGAAATGATAAAAACTTCCTCCCCTGTTTTCCAGCCTCTGGTGATCACACTGCCGAGGCAGTGTTCACTCCTGACCCGCAGGGAGCTCCAAGCATGGCTGTAACTTCAAAGCCCCCCCCAAAAAAACCACAGGCACACAGTGCTGTTTCACCCCCCGTACATGGTGCTGGTGCTCCCCGGTGTGCAGAGGAAAGGATCTCTGCATCCTCCATTCAACTTGGGTGAGGAACCACATGCACATGTGCCTACCCAACACCATCTCTGCTGAAGACCCCTAACGCCACCGATGACGGGCTTCCCATCCACTGCAGCTTTATTTCTAGGCCACAAGAAAAAAAAAGGAAGGTAATTTCCTTGTAAAAGGTGGAAACTTGTCATGATTTACCTTGTTTTCTTACCAGTGCGTTCTGCCCATCACGTTCACAGCTCCCAAGAAGAAGAGATGGGGCTCAGCAGACCTGTGAGGTGCCTTCAACCTTTGCTGGCACCATTTCTGTGCTCGCCAGGAGGGGAAATCTCACAGGAGACCCAGAAACTGCTCAAGTTGTGGCTCAGTCCTTCATGAAGCTGGGGGTAAGAGCTCTCTGTGCACAGGGATGGACACAGCCCAGACTCCATCCCAGCCCAGCAGAGCCCTGGATGATGGGGAGAGTGAGGAAATGCCGTAGCTACATCACAAACCTGCTCGATGCGCGTGCAAGAGGCAACATTATACATCCACTTTCTCGCTTAAACAGCTGGAGAGATGTAAAACTCAGGAAGAAATGGATGGATAGAAAGCAAGGGATTGGGGACAATGTGCCTGGTGGGAGCCGTCACCCTTCCACGAGCAGAGTTTGCAGCATACAAGCATGCATCTTTTGGGATCAGCTCAAGCAAAACCACCTCAAGTCATGTTGAGTTTGCTCGAGGGTTGGAGCACGCACATGAATCTCGAGGGGGAAAAAAAGAAATCCCTTTTTTCCCCTAACACAAGCCTTCAGGGAAAGGAGGCTCCTGAGCGTGGAGCACAGCCAGCCCAGGGAACTCGTCGTCATGGGACATCACCAAGATCAAGGGGTCTGCAAAGAAAGAGTTATTGAGAGATATCCTGCAAGAAAAATCTACCATGAGTGATGGATAGGAAGTCTGGGGAGGGTTCAGATGCGTGCTGCAGGGTTTCTGATCTGCACGTGAGACGTGAGGTTTGATGGCGGGGTGATCCCGGAAAGCACTCACTACCTTGGGGGCTTTGCTGGTGCTACCGGGAGGGGAGCACAGCTTCTGAAAGAGACCCCAGGGCTAAACCATCACAGTGAAAAATTAAACCCTGCTTCCCCATGGAAAATCACCTGTGAGGGATTTAGTCTAAATATATCTTCTCCATCACAGCTTGTATTTCGAGATGTTCGTTAATACGAATGGTGGAATGCTGGCAGAGGTGGGCGGTGGAGAAGAAAGGGGTTGGAGTGTCACGGCCAGGTGCGGGCTGCCCCCAGCATCCCCATGGGACCCCTCTCAATGGGGCGTGGGGGGGCATCAGCGTGGGAGGCAGGGGGAGCGTGGGAGAGAGCAGGTGTGGGGGGTTCTGGAGCGCAGGAGGGGGTGTCAGTGAGGAGCTGGAGGTATATTTAGGTGCTCGGGGGTGGGAGGGAAGAGGGGTGTGTGCAGGGGGCGGCTGCGTGCGTGAGTCATGGCCCATGATGGCATGTATGTGAGCCGTGGGGGGGGATGCTGGGGATGTCCCCAAGGATGGGCAGTCGAGTGCAGGGGGAGGCAGATGCACCGGGCATCCCTCCAGGACAGGAATTCTCCTGACGAGCAGGAAGCCGCTGCCACCCCCATGGACATCTCTGCTTCTCGCAGACAGTGATCCCCATTTATTCCCTCCCATAGAGCATCACCAGACCACGGTGTGAGATGATACAGCCCAAAGCGGTTCTGCCTTTCCCTGCTGGCATCACATCTAAGACCTCCAGAGCCACAACCTTGCCTCTGCGAAGCCTGGGGCCAGTGCGGTAGCTGTCACTGCTGTTGGGGTACAGCAGCCGGGCTGCAATCCTATCACCCCATCCTGAGCACAAAATAACCTCCTGCACCCTGCCAGGGCTCATGGAGATGCCCAGGGTGGTCTTTGGTGCCCACCTTCCATCTACGCAGCAGAAAGAGGTGAGAGGGGCCCAGATGTCCCCACCACAGGGGAAGGCACTCAGCGTTTGTCCCCTGGTGCCTTCAGGTCTGGCCAAAGAAAGGCAACTGTACATCACCCCAGCCAGGAGAGAAGACCTACCTGAGCATTTTTGCAGCAGATTTGCTATTTTGCATGAAATATTTTCCAGAGCAGCCCCAGAGACCTGGGCACCCCGGAGATTTGCACATGGGCGAGCGCCAGCCAGGCCTTTCTCCTAATGAACACGAAATCTGGCCATAAAGCCTGCCAAAACCCTGAGTGGAAAAAGACAGAAGGCAGCCAGGGGAATGTGCATCAATAAATAAATTTTATGGAAATCCCCAGCGTTTATACAGTTGCTGAATTTCCATGAATCTCCACAGCCACTGCGGGATGCTCGGGACTGGGTGGGACCAACCCATCCCCTGCATCTGTACATCATGTTTCCAACACAGCTTCAAGAAACCAGGGGTTTATGTTTTCTTTCCTTCCAAAGGGTGGCAGGACACAACCGCTTCTATGTCCAACTTTGCTGGAGTCAAAAATCACCCAAAGCGGGATTTCAGCAGGCGCACTTGCATTTGCATGGTGTTGGTGCTGCAGCATTTCGTGGGGTTATCTCTCCCAGCTTCAGCTGCCCAGGGCTCACACAGCCCCTGATCCTGCACGGCCAGGTAGGTCAGCATCACCTTCACCCAAACTGATGGCGTCCTTGGCTTCACCACGTGTTGACAGAGCGATATTGAGACACCCACCAAGCCAGACCTCCACAGGGAGGATGCCCACGCCGCTACAACTGAGCACACAGCTCCTTCAGCCCAGCATCAAATTTATATCCAAAACACACTTTCTGAAGGATACTTTAGCCCCGTTGCAAGGCAAACCCCTTCTTGACACTGGAGTCCTCCATCCCTAGCTCTGACCATGACAGATACGTGGCCGAGCTCCTACCAGGTTAATCCAGCATCATTCCCATGGAGGAGCCTACAAAGAACATCAGCTGGGGAAGGCTTTCCACTCCCCAAAATAGCAAGTGGTGGAGATGGCTCCAGGGTGTTAGTCCACCCTCCAAACTCGAACTCATCCTTGGGAAGTCCCAGCCTGGAGCTCCCAGGGGCTGCTCCCAACCACCTGCAGAAGGATACCCACTTCCAGCCCACTCCTCCTCATGCCTGAGGCCTTTTCCAAGGTCCTGGGAGAAATCAGACACCATCAGTGATGCTTGGAGCAGGTCAGAAACCTTCCCCACAGCTCCAACACCCCTCGGCCAGCCGCATTTCCACATGTAATGCCAGCGGCTTCCAGCATCAGGCAGGATAATAATGCTCGTAGCATCGTTCGAAGGGCAACTTATAAATTTTTGAAGAGCTTCTGTTGGCGGCAGGAGAGATCAAGGGCTGCAAGCAACGCTGATCTGCCGCAGACAAAACCAAGTTTGTCAGCAATTTGCAAACCTTGGTTTGATGTTGCTGCACTTGCAACGATGCTGAATGCTCCCTGGTCCCATATTCCCCGTGGTCCTGCCACCCTGCGGGAATTACCTGCAGGGATGCAGCTATAGCTGTATCATCTTCCAACAGGATGGCTCCAATGAAATGTCCCCAAACCACCCCTGTCACCTACGCATCTTCAAAGGTGTCGCAGGTGTTGGTGTGGTCCCACCACGCACCTGGTGGGGAGGGCACCTGGATGTGGCAGTGCTTGGAGCAAGGAGATGCAGAGGGTTAAGGGGGAACAGCAGCATCCCATGGTTCAGCCCTACCTGTGCTATAAATACTTATTTCTATCCCTCCTGGGATAGAAATGTATATAAAATTACATAGGAAATGATGTAATTTTATATAAAATCTATGTAAATGTATAACCCTCCTGGGATATGAGTGTATTCTGCAACGGGGTGTGCTCAGGAGCATGGACCAGCGGCACCAGGCTGAGCAAATCCATCCCATGGGGATCATGAGCGGGACTGAACTGGCCTCCCCTTAGTGGGGTTCAGCCCAGTGGGGTGCAAAGTTTTGGGGCTGTGTGCCATCAGCAGTGCTGGATGAGACCCAGGAGATGGATACCACCCTCCCCTTGAGCAAACCCTCCACGAGCTCGGCCACCAAACAAATCCGGAGCCCTCCTCCATCAGCACAGCCAGCTTTGGGTTTTTTCTGTTTAACAAATTCACGAACACTTCTGGGATGACTAGAACAGCTTTTTCCCTGTAATTAGCCATTCTCCTCCCTCTTCTTCCCCCTCTAATGACTATTAACGCACAAAGTCGCACATCGGGGCATCCTGAGGGATGCTCCAGGCAGGCCCATGCTCCAGCAGCGAGCAAGCAAGGGCCAGATCCTGCCCCACCACCACCTCTCTCATTACCCTCATCCTAATTAAATTCAAGACAGTGTCTTACTAGAGACAAAGGAGGCTGGGGGTTGGTCCTCTCCTGCCAAGCTGTTGGCTGTATGAAGCTCCTCTGCATTTTTTTTGAACACGGCCACCGAAGAGCAGAGCTGAAGGTGGATGCCAGCAGGACCAGGGACTACCTCAGGGCATTTCCAAGATCCCCTTCCCAACCCTCTCCATCTGGAAAATATCAGCTCAGAGAAATTAATGCATCTCCAGATAAGGAAGGATGTTAAAAAAAAAAATATCCTGAAACCAACCCAAACACACTGGGCGGAGTGGGAATTTGGCTTTTGGTTGCCCATGTGTGGTCCCGACAGGTTGGGCTCACGTGAGTCACGGAGGAAAGACCCTGGAGCCGCCTCTCCATCGAATTTTAATTTAATTACTTTTCTCAATTTCTCTTAAAGGACTAATTTTAACTCACTGTTGCTAAAGGAAGTCTTGCAGCATTAGAAAAACCCCTGCTTATCCAAAACCAGCTCTGCCTGCATTGAACCATTCCCCATCCTCGCTGTGGATTTCAGCGCATGCCTGCAACCCAATGGTGATGCTGAGTGATCCCAAACAAATCTCCCTCAGCAAGAAAAGCACTAAATACATGAGACTAAGGCTTGGATAGGTGGGACTAGGTCCTGCCCTATATGCCTACGCAGCTCCCCTGGCTGCACATCCCCAGATATGTTCTCCCTCTTGCCCATTAAATACTTTAGCTTAAAAAGGAAAATAAAGCAGAAGCCATCTTCAGTGCAACGTGAAGCTTGCGGGAGCAAGGAGAAACTCAAAGTAAGTCTGAGGCCACCGTGCCCCAACACCTGCAAGAAAATATATAGCATAATTTCACTCCTAAATGGATTAAATTCCTTCTTTAAACCTGATGGCCCTTGGCTGTCCTCAAAATCCCTCCAGAAACTCTCCTGGCAGCTGAAAACCTTCTGCTAATTTTTTAAGCACCTACATCCTAATTGGCTGTACTACTCGTTGCTGCGACTGTGCATCTCATTTCATCTGAAGAAACAACAAATGCACTTAGCATTCGATTCCCTCCAACTTAAAAGCTTCTTTATAGCCCATAGAGGAAGAGATTACCACTTACATTGCAAACACGCAACACCGAAGCCTCAAATTTTGTACTTTTGAATGCGCTCGTGTATTTTAAAATCCTCTTTTTTTCCCTCTTTCAAATCAGAGTTAAAGTTTGCCTATGCATATTGCCCATACTTTAGTATAATTAAAAATATAGAGTTTGGGATTGTACTTACTTCCATAGTAGCTTCACTTGAGTCAACAAAGTAGGGCTGGAAATGCCACATGCCCAGCAAGAAATTCAGCTTCAGGTGGCGGGGGACCAGTGGCTGGAAGGATGGCCGATGGCAGCACGTTGATGAGCATCCTCTTCCTACTTGCACCTGCCTTTCTATTTCTACACCTATCAGGGAAGAGTGCAATTATTAATAATTAAAATAATTAAGAGGGTAGTCAGAGCAGGGCAACTGCTGGATCCCGAGTGCCCTCATTGAAGGCCATGGGGACACGCGTAGAGCTAGGCCCCTACCTAAATGTTCGGTGCTTGCACCCTTTTTCCATGATAACTAAGGAGAAGCAAGCAAAAAAATCCAGCAGAGTTCAGGATTTCTGTGGTATCTGGCTTTTTATCCACGTTAAAACATTCAGTCTGGAGCTACAGGGCATGGATGAGGACCCCAAACCCACCTCAAGCCCCAGAGCATAGCCAGGAGCAATATCAACTGCTGGGGGGGGTGTTCCATTTTCTGACCTGAACCTCCTTTTCTCTGCGCCATCCAGGACAGCCAGTATGGTACTTTCCCTCCTCCTCCCCTCCCCTGTTGTGGCTGCCTGCTGATTTCCATTTTAAGTGACAACCAAATCCCCATTGGAGCTGCTGTTCCCAGGGAGCGGGCTGCAGCAGGGAATATTCACCCCCAGCAAATTGCCCGGCACGAGATGGGTGAGGACCAGCACACACGGGCAGCTGGCCCACGACCAACATCCCTGCTGCTTGCTCCAACATGGGCTTCCCCTCCATCGCTCCGGGTCCTACCAGGCTGGTCTGTACCATACACAATACAAAACATCCATCAAAGGGTCTGGCAGCTCGCAGGCAGGTCAGGCAGCAGCATCCTCTTCAACAAGCCCACTCAGCCAGCGATGGATGGAGCATTTTGGGACCTGCAGTGACCCTATAACCTGCTGCAGCACCTTGCCTGTTCCTCTTCCCACCCAAGGCAAGCTGCTCCATGAAGCCAGGAGGAGATGCCAGCCCACCATGCAGCCAAGTTCATCGTGTTTTTGATAAGGCACTTGTTATTCTTACAATCAGCTCCAAGGAGCAGCTCTGGTCCCACCACAGGTGCCGGGAGCCAGGCATTCCCTATGCAGCACGGCCGTGGGACCCCACCTGGGACCATCAGGGTCCTCCAGGGCACCTCTGCTCCCCATGGTCCTTATTGACCCATGGGCCCCATGGCTCCCCAAGTCCACCTTACTGACCATGCCATTCCTCCACAATTTCTTCTTCCGTTAATTGAGTGTTTTCCAACAGGGAAAGAAAAGCAACCAAGTGTTTCCTCCTGAGAAGCTTTTCCCCACCCCACAAGCCTCTGGTAGCTCCAGTTTCTCTCCACCAGCCCCAGGACCCGCTCCAGCCCTCCAAACCATGACCGCTATTAAAACACAGGATCTTCTCTATCAGCCCTCTTCATCCTCTGCCACATTACCCCCTCACCTATCCATCCAGCTGCACTTTGTGTTTGCCTCAAAAACGAAGGAAATGCTATTTATCTGATCCTTGAACTCTTGAGGTGCAATTTCTCAGCAGCTGGAGACAAGGATTTATCCCTTGCCAAAAAAAAAAAAAAAAAAAAAAAAAAAAGGTACAACCTCTTGTAGCAGCACCGGCCAGCAGCAAGGGATTTTTCTGAATGGGAAGGAAACAAAAACAAGCTTAAGCTATTTCTGCAAAGGGAGGGTGGGGAATAATACCTTTTCCTGCTGTTGGCACGCCACTTTGATCTTTACTTTGTAGTTACCATAGTGACAAATAAAAGAGGCACAGGTGGAATAAATTGCTGAAAGTTGATGATGTCCTATATATGTTTCTCCAGTGCACATGAGTGCAGCCTGCAAACATCCCCCAGCTGCTGCGACGTACGCTCGGCTTCGGTGTATGGCTCACAGGGAGTATTTACGCTCTGCCTCACGTTAAGCGATATTTAGGCACGTCTCAGACAAAGAAAGCTCCATCACTGGTGTTTCGTGGTCTGGAGGAAGGAGCTGGAGCGTCTGCCTAAGCTGCAAAATTAAGGGGGAATATTGCAACTTGGTGACGGACCATCATCATCCTCATTCGGGACTAGGGGTGACTTGGGTGCTGAGGATGGGGGGAGCAATAAATGGGGCATAAAACAGAAGAGGAAGAGAGCGGGGAGGCAGCCTGCATCTGATGGTCAATGCAAGAATATCCGATAAACCTTTTTTCCAGCTGCTCTGAGGTCTGCACTAATAAAACACCAGGCTAAAAAAAAAAATAATTTCAAATGCACGAAGCCATTTTTTACTGAAAAATTATGTCCCCGATTGCTATGCCTTCCCCTGGATCATTCACCCCAAGGTACTGAGCTTTAGGACAGAAAGTTGCTGTCAGTTCCAAAACAGTCATAAACTTGAGGGGTTTCAATTTCTCCTAGAAACCACCCAAAAACCACTACCCAAACCAGTTCCTACTGGTCAGGCAGGATTTAACAGTCCGGACAACCTTCGTCCTGGCCACTTGCAGCTCTTAATTGGGGCAACCTAACCCGGAGGTACCTGCTTTTCCCTCCAACCAACCTCCACCAATGCCTTAATACTTATTTTTATACTAAAAAAGGAGCAAAACCCTATGACCATCGATTCCTCTCCTATGGAGAGGTTCATTGCAGGTTTGGATGGATCAAAGCATTCCCAGCGAGAAATTTGGACCAGCCAGTCCCCATCCCTTGGGGCAAGTGAACAGCTGGCTGCAAGAAGCAACGAGATGTTGTCTCAGGCTCCGATCATCCTGACTTTCCCATGTATGGGCAATTGGGAATTGCAAATTCTTCGCCCATCAACTCCTTTAAACCCAAGAACCCACGAGGACGGAGCCACGCTCGAGAGTTGCAACCAGCCTCAGGCTTTGCCAACCCCGATGTTGTTGACACACAGTTCTTAAGTCAATCCGTGCACAACTAATACGCTACATCTGCTGTGTATTTTGCTCGGCATTTGTTTGCTTTAGTTCTGTTGAATCTCTTCCCGCGCTCCCTGGTAAGCTCTAATGATGTGCGGCGGCTGCTGTTGTTGCACCATTACGCCGCGATAATCTTTGGACAATTATTTGCTGGATTCGCCCCGTTGCTGGATGAAACGGTGCTTTCGCCGGCTGTCAGTTATATATTTCTCCGAGACGAAGCCAGACCGCAGGGAACCATCCTGGCAGTAAATTAAGAGTTGCCAGTGCCAGGAACATCCTAGAGAAGTATCTCCAGCTTCAGACGTTCATTAGTGATGAAACATCGGTTGGGTGAGGTTGGGTCCTGCGGCAATAGGTGATGCCTACGGGTGATGGGAGAGTCTGCACCCAAAGCGGAGGTAGGGATGGGTCCCAGGTGCTCACACACTTGGTTCCTAAAGACATCACTTCTTCTTCAAATAGCATTCTAATTTTTATTTTTCCCTTAACTCCTAGAAAAAGCAAGGCTTTTCTAAGCCAGACTCATACAAGAAGAGGCAGCAAGAGGTCACAGGGTGATTCCTCACCTTTGATGGCTCCTACAAAGGTCACCCTTCCCCGGCCCTCTAGTCCATGCATTGCCCCCCCCCCCATACTTGTGGGGCTCCCCAGATGGAGGAGACAGCCCATAAATCCAAAATAAATTGTCGCAGCAGAGGGGGAAACCCATGCAGCTGGTGGGTTGGAGGGTCTGGGCTCTGGGTCGAGATTGTGGGGGGAGGAAATCATCCAGCAAAGCTCCAAGCAGAGCCTTGCAAGAGAGGAAGGGATGCTTCTCTACTGGGGAGGGCTGGGGAGATGGCTCAGACCCCTGCGTTTAAGGCTGTTAGTCTCAAAGACAGAGAAGAAAAAAGGAATATTTTTTTGTCATTGTTATTATTTTAAAACAAACTCTCAGAAGCTAATTTGACTTGGGGGTTCCTCCTAGAACATCTCAGAGGTAACTCGGTTGCAGATCAAAACACCTGGTACTTCACATGGAGCTTTCATCTTCGCTCGAGGCCTCTGCTGTTCCTGTAATTAGAGACAAAGGTCCTTTATCTCCAGCTAAACCTTCCCTTTCCCTCTCCCTTCCAGAAGATACCAACTCCACTTGATTTTTGATGACCAGCTTTTATTTTTATTTTTTTTTTTAATAAATCTTGCTCCTGGATGCCCCATCAGCCTGGTTTTGAGCCGTTATGGGGTTTTTTTGCAATATCGTCTTCCCTGCGTCACTAATATTGTTGCACATCAGGTCTTAAATAAGGTCCCCCAACCCATCTGCAGGTGTGCGGCCCTGGAGCTATTTCACCCTGGGATGCATAGTAATGGGTTACAGAGATAACCAGCTGCTTACATCTGTTTCCCCACTACCTTCCCATGCATGAACCCATCTCCATGGGCTCAACCAGTCCTCAAAAACCCAAATTAAGATGAGCATTAACAGCCCGACCTGGACAGACCATGCCCCGCACCGACACCGATGTCAAAGACATTGGGCGAGCCAGCGACATAGGGGCAAAGATATAAAAAAAAAAAACCACCCCACTTTTTATTTCATCTGTACCTTTTGCAGAAGGATTTGTTTCATTCAAATGGGTGTAGCAAGCGGGGCCAGCCTGCAAAATTAGATTTCCCAATGGCAGGAGGAGGCGGAAAGCCGCCCGCCCACCCCGGTGGCACGTCCTCGTGCCACCGCTTCCCATCTCACCTTTAATCCTTTACATTATTACAGCAGGATATGAAATTGCTGGAGGGGCGAAAGAAGAGATACCACTGACATTACACCGTTTGCTTTCATTACTCATGATTAAATGCATCATTCCAATAACCATCTCCAAAGGGGGATGCAGAGGCTGTACCGAGCACGGCTCACGATACTCTCAAACCCTGGCAGCAAGGACAGCTAGGAGAAAAGAAACCAAGCCGGGACGTCGTGCAGAAATATCCGATGGGATAATAAAATGGGAATCCTGAAACCCAAGCTTGCTTTCAGCAGCGGACGCTGTTGATGGCCAAGCGGTTTGTGGAGCTTGACCAGAGTCCCAGGACTCTGCAGCGATGGATGAGGGACGTACGTGGTACCCGAACCCGGTACTTGGTGTTTTCCTTAAACACCCAGTTGTGGGGTTCATGGGATTTCCAGGGAGATGCTACCACCTCCATTTTGTGCTCCATGGCTGGAAGCAAGCTGTCCCACCAGGGTCTGCACCCCAGGTACCTCCCTTCCCATTAACACTCACTAGATTGAGAAAAGAAATTACATAACACAAGGTCTGGATATCCTATGGCCAGCATCAGGACCTGGGTACCAAACCAGGTACCCCCACACAGCATTTACTCTTTAAACGAAGGCTGAGCTGAAACATCACCTCCATGAGTCTAAAAATAGGATGGTGCTTCCAACGGCGCTGCCACGAGTCCAAAGGCAGGGATGCCGGGAGCTCCTTTTCCCCTCCTCGGCAACGTCGACCAACTGGATCAAAATCCTGAAGAACCCAAGAGCTCGGGAGCTGCCGGAACATCCTTTGCGCACGCATCCTTTCGTTAAGGAAAGATAATGGAAGAATTAGTTGGAAGCAAAGCAACCAGGGAGCAGCAGAAAATATCTGGTATATTAAAACCGCCAAGAAGCCTCATTATTCTCAGAGGGGTCTGCAACCCCCGTCCTCTTGTAATACACCAAACTGCCCCAAAATCTGCACTTGCAGTACACCAATCCACCCCAAAATTCCTACAGTTCTTGTGAACAGAGGAAACAAGAGATAAACACATCCACCCCTGGTACGGTACAGGGGCCACGCACAAGCCAGCTGCTTTCTGGGTTTAAATACCACTATTTCTGTACAACGGGCATTTGCACCCGTCCTATCTGCAGCAGGATGAGCCAAAGCTGGTAAAAAACAGGGAGCAAAGGGTGTTTTGGTCGTTGGCATGGCTGCCTTTCTAGGAAAGGAGAAAATAGAGCAGTGAGTTTCTGGAGCAGCAGGAGTTAAAAAGTTCTCCTCATCTGTCAGCACCATCCAGTCTCCTATGAAGTTCAGGAAGAAAAAGAAAAGGGAAAAGAAAAAGCCTGACAACATCAAATTAAAACAGCAGCCGTCCTTTTCTCCCATTACTCTAAAACGTGAGCTCGTGCAGCATCCTGCTTTCAGGGAGAATCAAAGTGATTTTTATTCCCCTGCAAAACAGATGCTCAAGGGTCCGGCACACTGGGGGGTGGGGGGGGACAGGGATGTCCCCTTTGGCCAAGGCACCCTCCTACAACGTGTCAAGCAAACATCACCGTCGGCTGCCTCCATCCACGGTTAAATCAAGCCCAATTATGACAGGTGCAATTTTATATCGCTGTTTGGCTTTTATTGCCGTCATAAACGGTCCAGCTGGCATCAGGCTGGCGGTAGTTAATAGCGAGAGATGCGCTGAGATAAAGAAAGGCGGGAGAGGGGGTTTTTCTTTCGTGCTGTGCCTCAAATCCATCCCTGCGGAGCTCAGACCAAGCCTGGGGCCAAGGGAGAAGCTAAAGCATCACAGGAGAAGCTGCTCCCCCATATCTCCTGTTTGACCCCCATCAGCAAAGCCAGGGAGCTCACAGCGTCCCCACGGCTAGGTCGGGAGAACGGGGATAAGATAATTTGCCTAATGAGGGGCTGTGGCTGATGGGCTTTGCAGTTCACCCACCAAATCGAAGCCGGTGGGATGGAAAGCGGTCCAGAGCTGGGAGATGGCTTGTGCCACCCGGGCAGGTGTAATGCAAGAGAATGAGCATCCTCAAAGGCAACTTTTTGGGGAAACCATTCCCCACGGAGCCTGGAGGATAAGACCTGCCTGGGGCTGATGCTGTTTTAGCATCTCCCGCTACTCATTGCCTGATCCACAGCCCCCCCCAGGGCTCAAATCCAGGGACCTGACTCCATTCGTTCCTCATCACCCCAGAGCCAAGAGCCAGTGTCCAAGCCAGGGCTCCCCCACCCCCAGGTTACTGCCTTTCAAATATATCAAATCAATCCTTATCCCATTCAACACATCCCGGAGACGAATGGAGATGAGCCGAGAAGTGACCCTACAAACCCACCTGTCCCACCAGCCTTGAGGAGGACACCTTCTCCTGGACGAGCATCACCAGGGATGGGAACAGCAGAGTTTTAAGAGCAAACATGGAGGGCAGCTCCATAACCAACTCCACGAACAACCCCCCCCACAGTGGGGAGGGCCCTAAACCACCCCAATGGGAGATGTATAGGACTTCAGCCCGGTTTCGAATTAACGTGAGTGTGATTAAATTAACTCGGAGGGCTGGAAAGGGTGGCAGATACCCCACAAAATCCCACTGCCTCCCCAGCTATTTCAGTTCAAGGGGAAAAAAAAAAGAAAAAAAAAAAGGCAGATAAAAAGCAAATATAGCAGGAATCGCCCTGTTTACCCGAGCGATCGCACAGCTCCAAGTAAACCCCCGGAGGAGGATGAAGTGTCTTGGCCGCTGTGGTAGAGCATCACAGCAGCTGGTGTGTGGAAAGGAGGAAGAGATTTACTATCCCTGGTGCTTGTGTTTCTCCTTCCCCACCCCCTCCTTTTTGTAATAATAATCGTAAAAAAAAGGGGGGGGGGGGAAGAGAAAAAAAAAAGATCTCCCACACCTCCCCATGATGCTGCCTTATTAAAAAAAGTGACAATTAGTCATTTGAAGAAGCAACAAAGAGAGCCGGCGTCGGAGAGGCACGATTTGAATTTCAATGTGCTATGGGAGGGATGGGGAGCAGAAGCTCTGGGAGGAGAGCTGCCAATCTCCCTGCAAAACCCACGGCCACCCCTTTCCACCCCGGCTCTCTCCGCTTGGGAACCCAAATATAGCTCACAGCAAACGCCCTGCTCCGTCTCCCCAAAAATTCATCCTGACTTGCTCCCCAGGCTCAGCTCTCAGCCAGGTTTTACGGGACGCTGAGCAAGGAGGGGGATCAGCTCCCCTGCGAGGCGGCTTTGCTGTTAGATATCACATGCAGAAGGGCTGGGGAAGACCCCAAAATCTCATCCCCCAAGGCAGCTGGACCCCAATCAGCCTGGCACAGGGGTCCTGGGCAGTTTTCGGGGTCCGATGTCCAGGGATGCAGGCTGGGGCGGAAGGATGCGGGGCTCAGCACAGGGCTCCCCTTCCCCATACCCCTCCACCCTTCCCCGTGCAATCCTTCCGGAGGCTTGTAAGGGAAAAATAAATTGAAGGGGGCTGGAAATTTAATGGAAAAGCTTCATCTCGCCTTGTACCTCACAAACACATTCACAGGCTCACCCTATTTCATGCACCCCCTGAGCCCCTGGCTCTGGTTTGCAAGGAAAAACCCCAAAACCGCCACCCAAAAAAAATCACCCGAAAGACTCGGGATCAAACCCACAAAACCAGAAGCCAAACACATTTCTGACCACAGCAAAATGAGCCCAAAGAGGGGATAAGGGGCTCTAAATCTCCCCCCAAAAAATCAAAGCCCCCAGGGAGGAGGCTGGGGAAGGCTCCCAGCTGCCGGCCCTTCTCTTACAGCACGTTTCACGTTTTACCCAGGACACGGCTTTGAATTCAGAGGCGGAGAACCGCCAGCCAGAGAGAATGTAAATGCAGCCCTGCAGCCCAACAAATGAACAATATCTTTATTAGCATCTTCCTTTTATTATAGGTGATAGGGATTTTTTTTTATTTTACTTTTTTTTGCCCCTTTCATTGCCTTTCTCCTCCTTTTATTCCCACGTGCTGTGACATTTATGGGACTGGATGGGCAGGATGCTTTTGCCCAGCATCCCCCCAGCAGACATAAAACCACCCTGGGGACATCGCTCCCCCTTCAAGGAGGGCAGCGGATAGGTACGGCAAAAAAATAGCAATGGCCAAGGAAGGGGCTGGAGCATTTTCCCACCCCCCCCCCGCCCCCCCATAATCAGCAAAGGGGGGGAGAAAAAACAAAAAAAACCACACACACACACAAAAAAAACAACCTGTGTGACTTCCCAAAGCTTTCGCTTCCCGAGGAAAGCGCCAAGCTGGGGGCTCACCACCCCAACGAGCCAGACATCGCAGATGGAGGGACGACAGGCAGAGCTAGACACGCTCCCCGGCGCCAAATATAGGAGACCCATCTTTTCCCTGCCTTGGAGCACACTGCAAATAAAAACTCCCTGCTTATCGAGTCGGAGCATCCCTTCGCCCCTGCGTTCCCGACACCGCATCCCCACCCCCCCACCCCGAGGACCTCCCGTGTCCTCCAGCATCTTCAGCCGCTGCGGCGAAAACCCCCTCCCCGTCCCCACGCGCTCCTCTCGGTACCCCACATCCCCGGGGAGGGGGAGATAGAGAGAGAGATGCTCGGTGACGTGTTTAAAAGCAAGCTGACCTCTTTAGCCATGCATGGATGCTGCCCAAGAGCCGGCGGGCCCGGGAAACATCTGCGGTCCCCCTCCCCCTCCTAGGAGATGGAAACAGCCTCCGGGTGAGGCCGGGGGGTTCGGCAGGATGGGGTCCAGCACGGCTTCCAGGGGCTCAAGCAAAGGGTGCCTATATAATAATAAATATATCGGAGATGCGCCCATCCCGGCAGAGCCAGGGGCTTCCCCAAAAGCATCCCAACCCGCTCACGAGATCCCTGAGGAGCAGCGCGACTCGGTTCGCAAAGAGGAGCGACCCCACGGTTTAATCTCAGTCCCTCCCTGTGGGACTAAAAACAGGTGGTTTTTTTTTTTTTTTAAATAATTATTATTCTTTTTCTTCCCATCCCATAGGTGAGACTTTACATTTAGAGGAAAGAGCAGATTGCAGCTTTTTAATTAAAAGCTCTAAGCCTTCTCCTGCTTCGAGTTGCACTAGGAGCAATCTCTAAACAATGTTCAGCAGAGAGGAAACAGCACTGACTGCTGCTCTGCTTTAACCAAAAAAAAAAAAAAAATTAAAAAAAATTAAAAAAATAAAATAGCACAAGCCACAGAACAGGGAGTTCTTCCAACAATCTGTTTTCTGTACCCTGGAAAATAATAGCAACCCATATGGAAAGCCCACACAGCTATTTTCCAGGTGCTTTCTACGGCGTGAAATCCACGGAATAAATTACCTGTGTAACATTGGGAGGGGGTAGGGAAGATGCCGGGGGGCTGCGTCGTTCCCTTCGGGTGCAAACACGCGGCACGGCGCAGGATTTTCCCCACCGTGGGAAACGTCACCCTAAATATCGACGTCACGGGGCATCGTCGGGCTGGGAGCAGGAAGAAAAAGGCTGAGAAATATGTTCCAGAAGTATCTGATCATGGGGGTGCGTGCGTGTGAAATGTAACGTTTGCTTATTCGAGGTGTTTATGGGGTGCCTGGATTCTAAAGCCGAGCTGGCATCGCAGCTGGTACCTTTACGGGGGCAGGGGTGAAAGAGCAAACCTGGCACTAAAAGGGAAACTGAGGCACGACGACATCAAAGGCTGATGGTTAAATCAGATACACAAAGACCAGAGTAGCTAAATTAAAAAAAAAAAAAAAAAAAAAAAGATTTAAAAAGTGATAAAGCAATGAAAATATCCCAATTCTCAAGCCCTTGGAGATATTGGCAAGATTTTGGCCGGTCCATGAATAAAATCCTGAAGCTACTTGCAAGCTCATGGGTTTCTTTCTCCATCCTAAAAATCTGCCCCCCCCCCATCCCCAGCGCAGCCAACCAGCTCTTTGGCTCGCTGAAGGGATGAAGGACACGGGGACGTGCTCCCGTAAAAGATGCTGCTCTTGGTTGGACATTTCCCAAACACCTTGGAAAGCTGGTTTTACTCGGAAAGCACCAAAAGGCACGTGGTAATTCTGTCTCAGCTCTTAAGCCTGAGGGGTTTATTTTATTTTATTCTTTTCCTGGCCAAAACCCCATCAGTTTGGGTACGTGCTGCCTGAATCTCCCCTTCAAGCAAGTGCAGGAGCTGCAGCAGGTCTTGATATGGGGTCACCACCTTCTTGCAGCATCCAGCAACTCTCCATACCCCCCAAAAATCCTCTGCATCTCCCTTCGAGCCCCTTAAACTGCTTCTGAAAGGTTTCATCCCTTCTCCGTCCGATTTTTAACCCAGAGCGAGCGGATCTCCGCGGCCAGAGCCTCCAGGCCAGGCTCTGCTCCAGGTCCTGAGATGGTTTCATCTCCCAGATGTCACACATGGGTGGCAGGTACCATCGGAGGGGGGACCCCTGCTCAGGTTGGGATGCAAAATATATTTAATTAACCTGGGAATTAAAAGGCTTTTCAACCTGATGGGAAAAAAAACGAGCATTGGTTTCTGGACAACCAGTGCCAGCATCTTCTTGGGTGAAGATGAATGAACTGGTTTGATTTCTTCCCGCTCCTTGAAAGCGGAGTGTCCAAGAATTGGCTCAGCCAAGACCAGGAGAAACTCAAAGCAGAGGTTCGAGCTCCCACTCCTCCTTTTAACACACACCGACATGTTTTTCCCACCTCCCTGTCCTTAAGCCGCTTAGAGAGATGCACGTAAATCCAGAGAGAAAATTAAAATATTGTTAAAAAAAAATAAAAAATTAAAAGGCAAGGCTGATTGAAGCTACGATCATCCCACACTGCAAAAATAATTTCAGGCTTTTCTAGGTGATAAATTAGAGGGGGATGGCAACCAGGGTGCCCATCCACCTGACTGAGCTCTTACAGCCATCATGACCAGCTTGTATTATTAGGAGAGAGTAATTAGGAAGCCGGACCGTAAACTTTTTTAATTGATGGGCTCTTTTCCTCATTTCACGACTGCTTTTACTTCGAAGGCAGCACCGGCACTACCTTTGATCCCATCTCCTCAAGCTCTGGGTTCTTTATTTTAAATTCTCCGAGCGCCATCAGGAGCATCCCTGGCGTGGGGCTGACACAGGGAGGGGGACGGGGACCGGTACCCAGGGGCTGAGTCGGATCCCCCCAGCCCAGCAGGCATCGCTTGGGCAGGGACCCCCATCCCACAGATCCAAATCCGGGGTCCGAGAAAAGGTACAATGAAAGAAAACTTACGGGTTGAGATAAGGACAGGGAGAGATCATTCTCTAATTATCATCACGAGCAAAACAGACCGAACTTAGAGAGGGAATTCATCTTATTTATTACTAAGCAAAACAGAGTAGAGGAATGAGAAATAAAACCAAATCTTAAAACACCTCCCCCCACCCCTCCCGTCTTCCCAGGCTCAACTTCACTCCTGGCTTCAACCTCCGCCCCCCCTCAGCGGCACAGGGGGACGGGGAATGGGGGTTACGGTCAGTTCATCACACGGTGTTTCTGCTGCTTCTTCATCCTCAAGGGGAGGACTCCTCTCATCGTTCCCCTGCTCCAGCGTGGGGTCCCTCTCACGGGAGACAGTCCTTCACGGCCTTCTCCAACATGAGTCTCCTCCACAGGGTGCAGACCTTCAGGAGCAAACTGCTCCAGCGTGGGTCCCCCACGGGGTCACAAGTCCTGTCAGCAAACCTGCTCTGGCGTGGGCTCCTCTCTCCACGGATCCACAGGTCCTGCCAGGAGCTTGCTCCAGCACGGGCTTCCCACGGGGCCACAGCCTCCTTCAGGTGTCTCCACCTGCTCCGGCGTGGGGTCCTCCACGGGCTGCAGGTGGAATCTCTACACCCCCTCATCCTTCCTCCATGGGCTGCAGGGGGACAGCCTGCTTCACCATGGTCTTCACCACGGGCTGCAGGGGAATCTTGCTCCAGCACCTGGAGCACCTCCTCCTCCCCCTCCTTCTTCACTGACCTTGGTGTCTGCAGATGTTCTTACATCTTCTCCCTCCTCTCTCTGGCTGCAAGAGCTCTCTCTAACTGGTTTTCTCTTTCTTAAATATGTTATCACAGAGGCGCTGACTGGCTTGGCCTTGGCCAGCGGCGGGTCCGTCTAGGAGCCGGCTGGCATTGGCTCTATCAGACACAGGGGAAGCTTCTGGCAGCTTCTCACAGAAGCCACCCCTGTAGCCCCCCCGCTACCAAAACCTTGCCACGCAAAACCAACATACTCCCACATCCCGATGAGGAGAGCCGTGCCCCAGAAGTGCCGAGCGGTCCCCGTGCCTGGCAGCAGATGTGTTTTGGGGATACTCAGCCCCAACCCCGCTCCCCCGGGGGGGGATGTTAGCAGCACCACAGGGCTCTCTAAGGGCGTCAGGACACCCCCCCACCACCACCCCCCCCCAGGACAGTGAGAAAAGCAGATTATGTGGTTAACGCACAGCTGGGGGGGAGAGCAGGGTGTCCCCATGCATCAGGATTTGACACCCCCCCCCCAAAAGGGACACACAGCACCACTGGGATGAGCCACAGAGGGAATCAGCTTTTTCATGGGTGGAGGTACCATTGGGGATGCTCAGCACCCTACAACACCCCCAATTCAACACACACACCCCCACACCCCACCCTCACCTACACCCCACTCACCACGTGAGACCCCAATTTTAGGGGACTGGTGATGGCACATGGCGGGGGGGGCAGTCCCTGCAAGGACACGCACTCTCCTGGGGTCCCTGTAGCACTCCAGCTCCCCTAAAAATACAGCTGCCCCCCTGTTCCCCCCACCCTGTAATAAAGCCACAGCAGCACCACAGGTGCTGGCAATTGGGGTCCTGCCCCAAGCCCACCCCAGCTGCTGTAACAGCAGCACAAATTAAATTAATTAAAAAAAAAAAAAAAAAAAAAAAAGAAAAAGCTCCATTTGGGGACATTAAATGGACCGAGATGGATGCGGTGGTGGCGGGACAAGCCTGGATCTGCATCCGGAGAGGCAAAGCCGAGGGATGCTGATCCACCTTGCATGAGCCAGGTGACCGGACCAGGGGATGGACAAGTGCTAATAATTTAATTTTTTTTCTTTGCTAAAGTGACTTTTTCTGTCCCTGATTAATCAAAAAATGTGTGGCTGTTATTTTTTTAAACACAGTAAAGAGCCCGTAATCTCTTTTTCCCAGCCCTGAAATGATGTGGCCGGTGGAAAAGGTTCAGGCGCATCATTTTGGGCACCTCCCGACAACCCCCAGTTTCCTCCTTCGGAACCATCCTGCTGCGAATAAGCAGCGCCAGAGACGTTTCCCCTGAGATACCAACCTCTTTCCCCAATTTAATTAAAATTGAGGAGCGGAATAACCTCGTGGAAGGGAGGACGGGACATATACATATATATGCGCAGATCACCCTACTTCCTGCAGAACCCCCCCAAAAAAGCCACCAAGCAGCCTCTGCTCCCACCACCTCACTGCAGGGGGACCAGCACGGATCACAGGATTAATATTATTCTCATTTTTGGGTTCTGGCTGCCAAAAAATGCATTTTTTTGAGCCCGGGGGGACCCTCCGAGCCCTCGCCCTGAGCAGCCCCTGGGGGAAGATGCTCGTCTCCAAGACGCCTGTCAACCTCAGCACCGAATTTAAAGAATAAAGCCAGCCCAGGGCGTGAAGAATTTAATAATACAAGCTGTTGCATGACAAAGCCCAGAGAGTAATATCCATATTCTGGTTATTATTAAATCGGAGCAGCCTCCTATATTTTGTCCTGCCTGTAATTTAAATGGGTCCTTGGCTATATTTGGGTGCTTTCGCAGAGATAAAGCCGTGAGTTATACCGGAGTAACCATCGAAAGTGTCTGATGAGCAACATTTCTCCTTCTAAATCAAAATCTCTATATGAAAACTACACATTTTTAATATTTTATAGGGGTGGGGTGTTTTTTTTTTTTTTGCAACCTCCTAGCACTGGCAAAGGGTCTGCCATCACCTCGCTGGTGTCCTTGGCCAGGCATGTCCCCACGCGATGGGACATCTCACGTGGGGAGGGGACAATTTCACCAGGAGTTCCCCCAAGACATTTCCATCCTCATCTGAGGGAATTTCTTTCCTTTTCTTTCCTTTTTTTTTTCTTTTTTTCTTTTTTTTCTTTTTTTTTCTTTTTTTTTTTTTTTTTTACCTCCCTGCTCATTTGTGCAGCCTGTTGCTCCCAAGTCCCGCTGGCTGGCAGCGTTTGATGAACACCGCGGAGCTCCTTCCTCATTAAAAAAAAAAACGAAGTTATAAAGTTTAGTACCCAAGATTAAAAAAAAAAAAAAAGAAAAGAAAAGAAATAAAAAAACCTTACTGATTTCCCCAGCTTCAAAGAGTTTTTGAAGATCAGTCAGGAGAGTCACAGCCTCTCCCATCAACCTTCCCTCCCGGAAGCCGGTGGGTGATGGAGGGGGACGGGGAAGGGGGTCCCCACGGGAAGGGATTCGGGCTGGACAACATCATGGGACAGAGCCCGGGGACCGCGGGATCGGTGTTTGCAAGGGATTTGGGGCTGGCTGTGTTTAAATGTACCTATTTCACCTTTTTTTTTTTTAGCACCAGGGATGCTGCTCCTCATGGAGGAGGATGCTTCTCGTGGAGGAGGATGCTGCAAGGAACCGGTCCAGCACTTTGCTTTCCCCAAGTGGAAAAGTACTCTAAAATTCAATATTTCATGCAAAAGCTGTGCAGGAAGACTGCAGGAGAAAGGGAAAGTTTCCTTCTGGATCACTGGAAATCCCTTCCTCGCCAGGCCTGACGAGGAGGTGATGGCCACCGGCTGCAACGGGGATGAGCCGGATGAATGCCTTAGGTGGGCAAGTAAAGCCGGGCTTACACAGGCTTCCAGAAATGAAGGATTAACATCATTTGCTGCGGCGCGTGAGCTGACGTACTGAATTACCAAAGCCAGGCTCAGGGACCGCAACCGCGGCTCGGCACACGAGCCAGCGCCGCCGCCGTGGCTGCGGCCGGGGTTATTTATAGAAAGGCTGAACTTGGCTCTTTCGCAGCCGATTTTTGCGGAGGGGAAATAACTCCTCGGCTTCGCCGCCAAGTTTTCGATGGGGAATAGCGATCGGCGACGCGAAGGCGGAGTCGGAAACGGGGCTGGTGGTTTCCGTGCCGGAGAAGCTCTGCTGCAAGGGCCCACAAGTGAAACGAGTTGTGTCGGGTCAATGTAATTCCCGGCACTGGCTCTCCTGCCTCGCTGGAGCTCAGGGGTTTCGTTCTCTTTTGCAGGAGCCTCCCCCTCCCCGGCATCAGGTCTGGGTTGCCGCATGTTCCCCTGTGGGATGCCACCCGCCCTCGCGCTCCTGGCTTCGTGCCTCAGTTTCCCCTTCCGCTGCACACGTGCGAGCGACGGAGGGAATCGTTGATACAGGAGCTCAGCTAAGCAAGGACCACGCCGGGGGGATTGATGCACCCAAAAATGAACCCTAAAACCCAAGAGAGGACCTAAATAAAATTAAATGGAGATGCCACACGATTAAACCAGGGGAAACCCCCAGCGAGGGGCCGCAGGCAGCCTGAGAGCCGGAGCTGGCGGAGCCCTTGGGTTGGTTCTGAGGCTCTCTGAAGGGACCGGAGAAAAGCAAAGGAAACCCCTGAATCCCTAAACAGCACTTTGCAGGATTAAACCACCTTCCAGAGCTGAGCCTGCCTCTCTGTAAAACACCTGGGCTCTCTCAGCCCACCAAATCAAAAAAAAAAAAAAAAAAAAAAAAAAAGAAAACTTGTTTCCCGGTAGGTGAAAATGAGATTGTTTCTGGGAGGTAGGAATCACCTTTTCTTGGTAATTATGAACAAAGAGCATCATTCACCAAATGCCTGCGAGGCAGTTAATTAGCAGAGAAGTGAGAGTCTAGCAATTAAAAGGTGTTTTTCCAACGATTCAGGGTGGCGGAGTCAGGAAACAAGAGAAGTGGGGGATCAGAGGGAGCGCTCGGCTTTGGCATCCACCGCTGCGCAGGGATGCAGAAAGGCTCAGCCCCAGGGACAACCCCTTCAAGAACTAAAAAGTAGAGTTATTGCATGATTTCTGGTTGGAGAAACCATCTCCCACATAGTCCTCGAGCTGCAGGGCTGTCCCGTGCCTCAGTTTCCCCACCAGTACCGCTAACGGCTATGGGGACGTGATGTTGTCGGTGCTGCACCCAACCGAAGACCGTCTGCTTCGAGATATCCCAATTCCCTTCCCTGGGAGCACATCCAGCTTGGCTGAACACATCCCCCCCTCCTCCACCACCGAGGCTCTTCCTGGGGGACACAGATGTCACCTCCCCGCGTCCGCCTCGGCGGTACGGCAGCAGACGGATTTCGGCAGAGCCCCAGCCCTCCGTCCCGCCGGGGCCATCCCTATTTAACGGGTTATTTGCTTCTGCTCCGCCACGTTTCAGCATCTGCAAATACATCCAGCACGTATTTTATATCGTTTTTTTCAGCTCTGGTGACAAATATAGCAAAGAGCAGAAGAGCAACAGCGACGATCTGTCCATTAACCGGCTTTTAATTCGTTTAACATGGAGCTGCACAGGGCTGGTGCGGCGCTGGATTTTTATCAGGGTGGGATGCACGATTAAGTCAAGTGCCTCACGGAAGTCGAAGCGCGTTAAGTCAAGTTATCTTTATCAACCGACCTTGCGATTTCATAAAGAAAAAAAAAAAATCAAAAAAATAAAAAATAGCCTCGAGGTCGCTCGGCAAGAGCAGGCTCCAGCATCGCTGCAGGTTTGAGGTGGCTTTAATTCTCCATCCTGCCTGGTCTGGGATGGAGAAACGCATGTCATGCCTTTGCCTTCATCCCACGAGGGGTTCCGGTTGTTCAGCAGCATCGCTTTAGCACGCGGCGAGGATTTAAATACCCCTTTGGGGAGAAAGGAGCCTTGGGAAGGGTTTTCCTCCAGCCCCACGGACCAGGGATTGCTGAGCCTGGAGGTCTGGGATGCTGTGGGACGGGGGGACGGACGACCAGACACCCCCACAGCCTGAGAGCCATACAGGTTGGGGACAAGAGGGGGTGTCAGATGGGGACGCCTCGGGCACAAGGGGAGGGCGTAGCGCCGGCAGGAGCTGCCGAGGACGTCCCGCAACCCCTGTGGGTCAGGGTGCGGCGCTGCCCGTTTGGGACCTCTGGGGATGCTAAGGGGGGTTCCAGGGAGCACACGAGGGGGGCTGTGGCTGTGATGAGGGGTGATTGGGGGGGGCAGGGGGGTGACTACCTTCCCTCCAGCCTCCCCATCCTTGCTGGAGCAAATTGAGGCCATTTCCTATGGAGGATCCGGCAGCACCTGCCCGTGAGTCACCGGTGAATCACCGCACCCCCAGAGTCGGCAGATGCCGATCTCCAGCGACGCACGAGCATCCCCAAAAAGCGACCCTACCATCCCCACATCCCCCCCCACCCTCCCATCATCTCCCAGCCATGGGTCCCCAAAGGACCTCGTCAGGTATAAACCATCCTGACTGCCAGGACTCGCCTTCTCCAGGCTCCCCTAGAACGGCAGAGGAAGGAGAAAGGGAGGGATGAGAGAGAGGACAGGCTGTGGAGGAGAAAGCAGAGCTGTCCTGTTGGATAAAGCCAGGAATGATGAGTATTGAGATGGAGACACCTTCCCATCCCAGAAGAGTAAGGTTTCTGCTCTTCCCCTAGAAACCACCACCAAAACATTTTGTTCTGGGTAGTTTGAAAGCGATAAAACGATGAATAAATCCAGGCTGCACTGGGGAAAAAGGAAATCCTGTCCTCCCTTGGTCACATCTCCCCAGCTTCGTCCCATCCCTAAGGCATTGCTGATATCCCAATGTCCCCAAATCCCCAGGGCAAAGCAAGGACTAAACCCCTTCTTCGCAGTCGCTGCCTTGCTCCTGCCCTGTCCGAGCACCCCTAGCTTCACAAAGGACTTTTTTTTTTTTTTTTTTGCTGGTTTTTTTACTTTTTTGGTTACTTTTCATAAACTCAGAGCAGGTTTTAAGCTCGGACTGTTGGGAGCAGAGAGCGGAGGCAGGAATTAAGGAGAAGGCACCGCAGCCGCGCTACCCCGGATTGCATTCCCTATCTGATCATAATAACTTGATGCAGATAAAATTTGACGCCTGGAGGCTGACAGCAACCTTTTTAATGATTTCCCCCTGCCCTTCACTTCTTAAATATTACATTTTAAGGAAACAAGCATGCGTAATGAAATCGACATGGCTCAGATTGCCCGTTGATGCTGGGATTTGCTCCGATGGGCACCTCCAGGGCTGGGCAGCACAGCACCAGGTTTGGGCATCTCTGTGTTGGAGGATCTGGGGTGCTCTGAGCCCCCTTTTCTATCTGTGAAATCGGGACAACATCAATTTTCCACCTTGCTAGGAGAAAAAAAAGCTGGAGTGGTGTTTCCAAAGTGCTCGTACGGCTGGGTGCCTCCACGTGCTAAAGGACGCTCAGTCGTTGCATCATGCAAGCAGTGCTTTGAAGACCATCAACATGCAGCCAACACCTTCCTCTGGATCAGCTTTTGGCTCCTTCCTCCCTCACTCAGCAGATTTGCCTGTTCCCAAGAGGTCCCCATGAACCAGAGAAGGTCTCACACTTGTCCCAACAGCACTGGCAGAGCAACCTGATTGCAACTGCTGGCAGTAACTGGGATGACATTTCAACCCCTGGTTGAGGTTCAGGGTGGGTTTCCCCTTGCTTGGTCTTTGTGAGAACACAACACGGGACTCCGCAGGGACTTATCTCGGCAGATCTAGCTTGAAGAAGCCTCCTAGGTGCTCCTGTGGCTTGTGGTGTCTCTGCTGCATGTGATGGGTGGATGGTGGGAGCTTGAAGAGCAAGGGGGTGACCATGAGGTACGGTGGGATGCAGAGGTCCATCCAAATCAGTCCTCTGGTACTGATGCTTTTCGGTTGGGCTTTGTGTGGGGAAGGAGAGAAGGTACCTGTGAAGGACTGTGTCACCTCTATGTGGAGCAGGTAACAGCATGGATAGTTAATTCAGAGAACAAACCAAAAACTTGAGGGGGCGGGGGGGGGGATATTTGGGTTGATCAGAAACAGAAACTTTTGCAGAAAACTTCCACAAAAATCAAAGAGAAAAAAAAAAAGGGCTGAGGACAAGCAGAGATATTTTCTTTGCCTCAGGATGATGCTTGTTTCTTTGCCCCAACATGGCATGCGCTATCTCAGGCTTTTGTATCCTCTATTTAGATCCATTTTTAAATAAATAAAAAAAAAAATTAAAAGGAAAAAGTCAAACAGGTCGGCTCTTTTGAAATTAGCAATGTGCCAAGATGGCAGAAACAAAACGTTCCATTAAAAAGAAAACAAAAAGGCAAGATGAGAGATCTCGGTTGTTCCTCCTTCACTTCCCCCAAGGGCGAAGGTCGACCCAATGCTCCCCACACCCTGGAAACACCAACGCCCACATATTGTACTTGTGCAAAAAGCTGCATGGATGGTCATGGCCAGGCTTTTCTGACCATCTGTGTCCAGGATGGGACCTGTCTGGTGGGATCACCATGAGGATGGACACCCAAACAACTCCCAGATCCTGCTCCTTGATCCATATGGTCCCTCTAAATGGTGCCACCTCCATCCAAGCTCAGGTTTGCAGGGTCCTCGCAGTGAGAGGCATTGAGACCCTCTGAGGAAAGACCCAGGACATCATCTCTGCTTGGTTTTGAGGTAAACACGGAGGAAGTCCCCTACCCTGGAGCAGGGAGCAGCTCCATCCACACATTGGGTCTGGCAGCTGGGAGGGATCATGCTCCTCCCGGGGACACCACCTGCATCTCGCCGTCTCCCTTGTTTATCGGTGAGTTTACTCAGGGAAATCTAATCGCCGTTTTGGAGTTAATCCCTCTAACAAACCCTTACAAATCCCTCCATCCAGAAGTGTATTAATATTAATATGATTTATTAATATTAGCTTATCTCGAGCAGAAGCGAATTAAGTGCTTTTACCTCCCATTTGGCTTTTTGCGCCTCTTCTCCCCGCCACTGTTGATGGGAGCAATTCAATTAAGGAACAACCAACTTCCCTATAAAAACCCTTCCCCGCCGCCTCCCTCCTCCTTTAGCTTGAGGACTAATGATGTTTAGTTGGGGAAATGAGCTCGGATGGTGGTAAGGAGAAGCCCCAGTGGCTCTGGGTATGGGGCAGAGGGGCTGGGCTCATCCCAGGGGAGACGCTTGGATGGGAACCCCCAGAACCCCATGATTTCCTGGGGAAAAGGTCTCCCAGCCCCAAAATGGTGGTCTCAGTGCCCAGCTGATGAACCTGCTCAGTTCATGGAGAGGAGAACCCCTGAAGATTGCATCAAACTGGGAGTGCTGAAGGCAAGCAACGCTCTCCAGCTGCCCAGCATCTCGCCGGTGCCCAAAAAAGCCCTCAGATTTCCTCCATCTTGATGCAAAACCACATGAATCTCAGCAGGCACTGCTGCAGGTCCACCAGGACAGGGGTCTGAACCTGGCACCAGCTGAGCTGGTGGAGGGCTCAAGACCCACATCCAGCACCATGCAACTGGGGAAAGGGGATAAAACCAGCAAGGCTTGAAAACAGGACAACAAACTACGGGTGTAGCTTGCGCCTTGCATGCAAAAGTACAAGTCCCTTCCAAAGGGGGCTCCAAGGGGTCAAAGCCCCTCTCCAAGAGGTCAAAGCCTGCCTTTGCCGACTCCATCTCCAAGCATCGTGCTGCCGCAGGTGCGGTCCCCACCGAGCAGCGCTGGAAGAGAAGGCTCAGCCCGCCCAGGGAGCGGTGCCGCCTGTCAGCTCAGCTCCATCGCAAAGGCCACGGCATTTCCCGGCTGTCAGAAAGGATTTGTTCGGTGCTGCACTCTCCCTCCTCCACCTCCTGCGGTGACAGAGCAGCTCTTCTCCTAAACCTGGACTTAGCTTGGGAAAGGAGGTTGTATCTCTCTGTTCGGTCCAGGCTCCATCCATGTGTTTGGGGTTCATCAGTGGCAGGAGGACATGACGGACCAGAGATGCTCAGCTGTGAGCTGAGGTGCCACCTGCAAGGAGAAGACATGTGTGAGCAGGGGCAGGGAGCAGATCCAGGGCACGGAAAACACATCAGCCTGGGAGAGCTGGCTCAGGGAGGCACAGTACACACCAGCTCCCCTGATACATACCCATCATCTCCCCAGACCCCCTGCTGAAGTTGGGGGAGCAGCCAGACTCCATGACCCTTTGGGGTGCCCCACTCGCTGGCCAAGCTCTGCCTCTGCCATTCCTGCTCCAGCACAGACCGAGACCCGGAGGCTGCACCTCACCTTCACCAGGACCAAAACTCTTTAATGATGAACTGATGTAAGAAAAAGTCATGGCACGGTCTGGGGTGATCTTTTGACGTGCCCCACTCACACACCACATCAGGACCTGCCTGGGGACCCAGCAGTGGAGACCACCCTCATGTTTCCATCCACGTTTGCCCATGATTTTCCTTCTAAAATATCCCCTTCTCCAGCACTCAGGGTCATTCTCTCAACAGTCTCCTGCCTTGCCCGGGGATACATTGAGAGGCATCCCCTTGCCCTGATGGCCAGCAAGGAAGGAAGAGGGACGGGCACCCAGCCTTGCTGGTGGCCACGTTTCAGCAGCAGAAGTGATACAGGAAACTCTTTGGGAAGAAACGAGCTGCCAAAACATCAGGGGCAGTTATTGTAATGGGAAAGACGGGTTTGTCCGGCAGAGGATGGTTCGGATCAGGACGGATGCCTGTGGGCGTTTGAAAAGGGCATTTCAACGCAAGCAAAGTTCTGGCCCCAGTCTGGGGGCTGGTGGCACTGGGTGTGAGTGCCCTGCACCCTTCCCAAGCAGACTTTGGGCTGGCAGAGAGACAGAGATGAGAGACAAAGAAGATTTCCGCGAAGCCAAGCAGATTGAACATACCAACAGAGAAAAAGGTTTCATTTCGCCTCTCTGCTTCTTTCAATCCCCCAGCAGACACATTCACATGGGTCACATCATCCCCAGAACCTGCACCTGTGTCTCCTCCAGGTCCATATTCCTTCCAGACTATTAAATTTGGACCCTGGAGTTACCCGCACACAGAGGGGTCCCCTTTTATCCCATTAGGGTGGTCGCATCCAGCTCACATCCTCAGCAAGTCAAACCTCACCTTAGCATGGTCCAGGTGACGGAACAGCGAGTGTGGTCATCCAGGCACGTCTGCATCGGGGTCATCACCACTTGAGGAACAACAAAAGCTTGAGATTGATACATCAACAAGCACACGATGGCATCCTTGGGTGGGCAGCAAAGGGACTATTCCCCCTCCTGAGGCCGAAAACAGAAAAAAGCCCCAAGAACAAAGCTCTCCACATCAACATTTTCTCCTCCCGTGCAAGGGGAAGCCACCAAGCTGCTCCACAGGGCAGCTAACAGCCCCCCTTTGCCCCTCCTTGGGCTTCGTTGAAGGGACGGCTGCTCATTAGTGAGTGGAGTGAGTAATTAAGAGGAATGAACCTAATTTGCAAGAGCAGAGTGAAGAGCCCCTTTGCAGGCAATTATTCAGCTGCTAGACCACGGTTGAGGGCAGTAAACACTGGCCACAAGTACGTCCCACCTAGAATGAAGCAGCTCCTCTGGGAGTTGATTGAAACAGGAGTTTCAGCAGAAATCAGACTTTTTTTTTTAATTTATTTTTTTAATGACAGTCACAGAAAAGCACAGTTGAAAGTATTTCCAAACCTTGACGCATCTGCCTTTGATTTCCTCAAAACAAAATGAGGTTTCCACAAATAAATTAATTTCTTTTTAACAAGGAGTTTTTTGTCAGGTCCTCTGACACCTGCTGATCCAAAATGGAAACTTTCATAAAATATATTTTCCCCAACAACAACAAAAAAATTCAGCTCACATTGGCCCAAATTCAGAGCTTTTTTTATTATTACTTTTGACTCCAGACAGTGAACAGAAGCAGCAGCCGCTCTCCCATCACTGGAGGTCACCCAACTGATGTTATCAAGCATTGGGAGAACAGAAACCTCATAAAACATCCAGGTGGGATCAGCAATTCCTGACTCCAAAGAAGGTCAAGAGGATATGTGGAAGCTTGCAAGCAGCAAACCAAGAGCACGGAGCCGCCTTTCCTAGATTTAAAAACTCATTTCTGGGTTTTAGCGTGTCCTGGCACAGGGGTGCTGGAGGCTGAATCCAGATTGTGATGTTTAAAAGCCCCTCAAAACTGCTTCTCCACGAGCTGGTGAAGCCCATTTTATCCTCCAGAGCATCCTGCAGCAAGGAGTCCCACCACTGAACTTCTCATTGCAATGAAATTCCATTAAAAAAAATAATCAGGTGATTCAGTTCAGGGTTTTTTTTTTTATTTTAAATTAGAAGATGTTAACCAAGTTATATAGGACAAGCTTGGCCTTAGACCTGCCAGGGAGCTTAGCAAGACCTAGCTTGCCAATGCAAGTGGGAAGGAGGAGAGAGCTGAGCCACCAGCAGTTCCTTGAAGCTCTAGATTTCACCTTTAATGTATTTCAGCGCATGATTCAAGCACATTATCTGCATGAAATGCTGCATTAGCATCAAAATGAGGGGAGTTCTGTTCAATATATTAAAGTGTCTCTGATGGGTTTGAAGGTAGCTTAGCTCAAGAGAAGCATTAAGGAAGTAAATGCCACATTTGTATTCAAAAGAGGGTTTGGTTTTTGTTTTTTTTTTCCCATTTAAAGCCATTGATGTAAGAAGTGGTGCTTAAGACAGGCTTATAAAAAGCAAGGGTGCATCTTCGTTATGAGACGAAAAGCTGTGTTTATGATGAATGGTAAAGGAAAGCAAATAGTCCTTTTAGAAAATATATTTCTTCAGGGTTTTGGCATGTCAGCTGGAGGAATGGAGGGCCGGCAGGGATGGGACCTTCAGATGGCATCGCTACCAAGAGCCATTTTCTTCCCCGGTAGCTCCTGCAATGCCCTTTTACATCTTGAGCCTGGAATTAGGAGTGGTTTTTCCAGGCTGGTCAGCTCCACCATCCTTTTTCCTGGTGCAAAAAAAACCCCAGGAAATTTATTGACCCTGGCAAACACCCAGTTTGCCTTTTTCTGCAAAATTTCAAGCAAAAAAAAAAATATAACAATGGCCTGTTTAGGCATTTTAATTTTAATTAGGATGGCTTTCTGCTTGACAAAACAGCTTAAACTTCATTTGAACATCAAAAGTTGATGTCCTGTCAGAGCAAACATCACCAGTGTGTTTGCTAGGACAATTTCAATGGTCTCATTCATCAAGAATTATTAAAAAAAAGGTAATTCTGCTTCAGAATATTCTTTATATCTTTACACCACTCAACTAAAAAAAAATCCATTTTTTAGCCACCTCTGAGAAAAGCAGTTTTTGCCCCAAAAATCAGACTCCACACCACAGTCCTGTTTAGCCCATGATCAATTTTCACTGTTAATGCCAGAGAAGGACCATTTTAGCTAAAACCGCCAGGATTTCTGCTGAATTTGAGGAATCAAACTGGTTTAGTTTCATTATCTGAAGCAAACAGAAACCGCACTGAAACCTCAGGGTGAGCATTAACTGGCTTCATCCATCTTTGCCACCTCCAAGGGCAATTAATAATCCCTTGTCTTTCCAAATGGAGAAAGTGAGGGGTTAAATTAATTGCTTCTGACCACTTAATGAGTCAGGGATGGACCCTGGGAAGCTTGTCTCGCTGCTGCCTGCAAATCAGCCAGAGGAAAAGAAAAAAAATATGTACTTTTCTTGGCCGAGGTGCATCGTTAACAGAAATATTTATGCCTCGGAGCTGGCGTGGGTGTTATCACCCCCCAGACGTGGGGCTGTCGGAGGTCATCACCCTAAAAAAAATTCAACCACGTGTGGCTTCCTCGGCCATTGGGGTGGATTAAATAAAATCAGAATATTTGTTCCAAGGGGAGCTGCGAATGGCACAGTTTGGGGAAAGCTGTTTTCTCACAGGCACCAGGAAACGTTGGGGTTGTCCAGTGCAGAGCACAAACCAAGCCCAGATACACACCAGGACCTCCAATGACCACGCTACTGACCTGTCACTGATGTCATCCCTTCCTGGAGGGCCACACCAAGAGGCAAACACACCAAGAAAAAGCTGGACATCTTGCAAGTCTTAATAAATTAACAGCCCTGTCCTGCCAACGACATTAAATCACAGCCTGGAGGATGGTCGTTTTTATCACTCAGCCTCCAGCCTTCCTTCTCCCTGCATCCCACTCTTCCTCCATCACCCCACAAGGTGAAACTGGGCATCTTGGGGACATCTCAGCGCTCCCCACCTTTCCACCCAGCTCCCGCAAACACAAGGTGTCCCAGAGGGCACCCAGCCCATGGAGCATCCCCCAAGCCCACTCATGAGGATGGGGCTGTTGGCTGGAAGAACATCCCCCAATTTTATTTTTTTTGGGGGGCCAGGGGCAGACCCTGCTCCCACTCCCAACTTCCCCCCCCCCATCACAGCTCATTTTCTTTCTCCTCCCCGTAGCGGGTCACTGTGTCAGAGAAGGAGGGAAGGAAACAATAAGGAGGAAATTGATAAGCATGGCTTGAAACCCAGAGAAAGGGAACATTTGCCTGGGAGAAGCTGTGATTAGATCCGTGTGCGTGTGTGTGTCCTTTGCCAGCACTCCTAAAAATAGAGCTTGGCTGCACAGACTGTCACACGCATGCAGACATGCTCTCGCTAAAGCTATATTTACCAGTCTCAGAGACAGCCAGATTCCCATATATGAGCTGTACATCCCCCCCCGCAGCACTGGAATGCAGGGTTCACGCGGTCAGCAAGGGACCACAGTGGTGGTGAGGGACCTCTCTGAGCATCCCTGGGATCTCAGGGGCATGGAGAGAAGTGGGGTGGGGAGCACAGAGGCAGGGAAATTCATTTCTGGAAGGTCCTTGAGACCATCTAGAAAAGCAAAGAACTTGATTTAGAGATGTGCACATGGGACAAACATCACAGAGACCATCCAGGTGGCCAGCACACTCCTGGTCCTCCCCGCGTAGCTCCCAAAGCAGCCGCTCCCAAAAGAGGTACTTATCTCCCAACCCATCTTCTTCCCAACCCATCTGCCCAAAAGCAAGCACTCATGACCAAGCCTTCCAAGCCTGATATCTGGACAGCACAAATATCTAGAGCCGTGAGCTGAAGAAGGCTCACAGTGAGCTCCAGCACTTCCCCAATTCATGGGACTTCTCAGTGAGATCAGACATGATGCTGCATTCACGGGTCTGGGCATGAATAGGTTTGGAAGGAGGAAGGTCCCACAGCTGCTTATTGGAGAAAGAAAAACTGGAGCACGACCTACATCGCCTGCTGGAAACCAACTCCTCCACCCCCCACCATGCTCGTTAGCCTCATGATAAAGCAGGGAGTGTTTAAAGGGACAAATTTGAGGCATTTTAGTCATATTCATGAGGTTTGAGGGGAATATTTGAAAATGGAGGTATTATTATCTACATACATCTTCACAGAGCTTGCGTGCAATTAGCATTATTCAGAGATATGCAATTACCATTATCCAGAGATATGTATTTTGGGTGGGAAAATAATTGTTTTTCTTCCCAGAAAAGTTGTTTTGTGCACAGTTCTCAGCTATAAGCATTTTGGTCCAACTGGAAGCGTGCCACCTGCCCCAGCTTGCTCCTGGAAACAGGAGTGGCCGGCAGCAAAGGACAGTTCTGCAACTGTGGCTTTTAATTGGTGAATTTTGAACAAGCTCAAAGTGCCTGCAGATCCAATGGGCACCTACGCAAAAACTGGCCCAAAGTCACCTGCACCATCATTCCCCATAGCCAACACCACATCCCCAGCATCTCCGCTCTCCATCCTGCCCGGTGTGGAACATCTGCCTTGATCCTGTGCTGTCTACAGGAAAACGAGTCTCATCTGGAGATCAAGGACCTGAGGCACAGATTTGGTTGCAAACCTCCCCCTCGATGCTTGAGGGTGATGCTTGAGTGGATCTGAGCTGCAGGTGGGTCCCCATAGGGGGAGCAGGGGGACAGCAGCCCCAAGGAGGTGGCACATGGGTTCCCTCAGTCCGTTTTCATGGTTTCTTGACAAAACAAAATGATCTTCCCCTGCATGGAGAGTTGTAACCACCTCCTGGGACTCATCTTCATTTTTCAATTCAAATATCCTCTGTTTAATGAGCTGGTTGTAATATCACCTTGTGAAATGCCATTAACAGAGGGTGAGAGGTGAGCTCCATCCTGTTATTGAAATGCAGAAGCATGGGGTGGCTTGCTCCCAGCGTGCAGGTGTGGGTGTCCGGGCACGCAGAGGGCACTTGTACTCACCAACCTCGGAGCAGAGCGTTGAAGACAGCAGCAGAAGGCACTCTCAGTGGAGAAAGATGGATTCGGTTCACTGTGCTAACAGCCACCAGTTTTGATAGCAAGCTGCAGCACCCTAAATCATGCCAATAAACAGTGAAGAAACAGCTTTGATTTAGCTTGGTGAAGATCTGCGCTGTATATAAAGAGGCATTTTGTAAATTAGGAATTTGAGGGTCATTTAGTGAGGCCAGCTCCATAAATCCAGTCCTCTCTCCCCACCCAGCTTTAAGTTTAAAAGCTCAGACAAGGGCAAGGTCTAGACCTACCTAGATGTGAGGACTCCAAACACCATCATTCACTCGCAACCACACTGCAAACACCGCTCGTCTCGCTCCAGGTAGGTCCTTTCTCCATTGCTGACAAATTTGGTCACCACATCCATAGGGTTCTTTGAACTGAATCCAGCTAGTCCCTGGAGATGTTGGTGATCTTGGGAGTGGGCTAAACCCAGCAAGTGACATTTCCACTGAGCTCTTTGGAGCACAGCCCAGGAGTCCTACTATCTTGTAGCCATGCAGTGCTGTGGGAGCACTCATTCCCAAATCCTCCCCTCATCCTCCTGGGAGGAAGATTAACCTAACACCATGAGCACAGAGAAATGACACCACAAGGGTGGACATGGGCTGATGGTCAAGTCAAGAGCAGACCCCAATGCCCTGACCCCACCACGGGCTCTGAGGGCAGCAGGGCACCACTGTACATCTAACCCAGCTTCCCAGCTCAGAGAGACCAGCAGGACCACCACAAGGTCCTGCTGTTTCTTTCAGAAAGAGCCAAGCCCTGCAAAACCCACGTTATTTGTCACCAGCAGCAGTTGCTCCAGGGCACCCCATGCCAGGTGGCTCCATGCTGTACCAGTCCCCAGTGTCGCTCCCTGCTCTCCCTTGCTGCAGCCGAGGACCTTTACAAATAAATAATGTTCTGCTTCAATCTGTTTGAACAAGCTGGCCTCCTCAGTGCCACCGGGGAGGGCGGCAGATGAGAAAGGGTTGAGGAGCTGCATGAAAATCACCTGCTCATTGCCCAGCAACACTTGTAATAAGCAAACAGGCTGCCTGGGTGCTCTAAAACCATCCGAAATCAGGAAATCTGACATTACATCTATCAGTGGTGCAACCAGCACCAGCTTCCAAAACATCGTGGCAACACCAAAAGAAGTGCCAAGGACCCCAGAACCTCACGTTAAGGGTATGAAGACTTTCCAAAGGCTGGTGACCCAGGATGAAGGGCTGGTTGCAGTTGATGGAGGCCAGAATCCAGCACCAGGACAAGTTCACCTCTGCTACAAGAGGAACCATTCGCTCTCAGGCAGCTCGAGGCTGGGCAGGCACTCGCCGAGCTGTGTGCAGATGTCTCCGCATCCGTCCTCAGGGCTGTTAAACCCCTCCATTTCCCCAGCAAGAGCATCACTTAAGCACAAGCTACAGCAAAGCTATAAGTGGGCTCTGGAGCTAATACACAAATTATATTTCAAAAGCACTTCTCCCCAGCGCCGGCGATGAAATACAGGAAAATTGCTGTAATAAAAAACCATCTTCTCCAGATGCAAAAGGCGGTGAGGGGGCAGGAGGGAGCAAGGGTCTTGCTGCGAGGCCAGCAGCAGGGCAGCCCTTTGGGATGGGATTATACAGCACCTCTCACCTCTGAGTATGAGATGATGCTCCTCCAGGCAGCCAGCCAGGCACGGGGCTTTCCCAGCACGATCACTGAGACATGAGGATGCAAACCACGCCGGATCAGAAGGAGCCAAGGGTGAGGAACTCATGCTATTAAAAAAAAAATACCCACCAAAAAATCCCACAAAAAAATATCACAGGGTGCAGGTCCTGTTCCTCTACCAAAAGCCCCCAGGGCAGCATTCCCAGGGCATGGCAACCACAGTTTCTTCTTTAACTTCTTTCTGCTGTGGATTTTAAACCTAAGGGTAAGCCTCTGATGATGCAAGTTCATCCTTAAGGCTCTATAGTTGCAGACGGAGCATCTGCAATAATCAGTGGCAAACCAGCACCAAGCCCAAACTGTGAGTCTGAGAGGAGAAACCTGGTGCTGAACTCTCCCAAGCAGGGTTGTCCTAATAAGCTATCTATAAATGAGCAATAGGAAAAGGATTATTCATGCAAATTATTAGACAAGTAATTACCAAGAGCAGAGTGCACTGCTAGTAACCCTCAGCATCCACTTTTCACAACAAGTTACAAAAACTACTTCAAACAAGCTGTTCCAGCCAAGAATCTGTGACAAGGAGGTGCAGGGGGAGACATCTCAACCACTTGGCCCTTCACGATGCCTTGCTGCTGACCACCACGCCCAGCCACAGAAGATGCAAACCACCACAGCACTTCTACATATACATCCTAGACTGGAGCATCGTCACCCCAGCAGAACCAGCCCTGGGGAGCACCTGGAGAGGAAACCAAGCTGAGGAACCCCTAATGCCAACACACACCCCAGGCTGGCACACGCAAAGGTCACTTTGTGGGCTGGGGGCAATTGAGGGGCTTCAGGAACCTGTCACCCTTGCTGGTAACACCCTTCTCACCAGCTGGTTACATACTACAAAGCTACTATTGCTCAGGAGGGGCTCACGGTGCAGCTCCTCCACCCCCAAAGCAAAGCTGAAGCATCATCCTCTGACCCACTATTTGATAAGATCAAGCTGATTCTCATTTGGGGCATTTTCAGCCCAGAAGTGGACACAACCATGTACAACGTGTCAGGACAACCATTAGCTGGGTAGAAGCGACAGCAAGCCCTGGAAGAAAAGCAGGTCTGGAGCTAGCTGCCAGCCAACCTCAACCATCCACCCACCCAGGGGTGGGGATAAGATATAGAAGCCCCCAAAACCAGCCCCAAAAGCCCCATATTCACTGTATTTTGTGCCCACGTGCCATGGCCTGCTTGGCACGCAGGAGCCATGGCTGCGAGAGTCCGAAAGCAGCTCCCTGCCCCGATTGATGCTGTTTGACATGCACACACGCACACACACACACACACCCGCCTTAAACATTGCTTCAGCAGAAGCCGCAGCATCAATGTTAAGCAGAAAGCCCCCGCTCCTCTCCACCCTGCTCTCAGCTCCTGTTGCCGTGCAACCCCTCCGGTTTGGGGATTGCTCCATGATCACATCACGGCTGAGAGTCGGAGCAGCGTTGGCAGGATGCAGAAGGCAGCTGCAGGGGCTCTCCTGCTCCCAGCACCTTCCCAGCAGAGGAGCCCCAACCCCTTCTGCTGCCCCCATAACACACGGGGTTCCTCCAACTCATTCTTGCAGAAGAGGCTGTGCTGGATCCTCACCCCTGAATCCAAAAACAGCCTGGCAAACTTGACACAGATGGACTCCGAGGATGCAGGACAAATAAACCACCCCACATTTTGGCAAAGTCTCCTAAGACTCGAGAGGTGGAGGAGACCAACTCAGCTGGGGATCAGCAGGGCAGAGCTGCTTTGAGAACAACTAAAGACCCCTCTGAAGGCAAACCCACCCTCTGCTCAGCTCCACGGGGTGCAGGACCAGGTCAGCCCTTCACCCCACGGGTGAAGGCAAGGTCAGTAGGAGAACCTAGATAAATGCTGCAGGACTTGACACATGGGGAAGCACCTGGTGAATAAAGCCCCCAGGGAGCCCAGGCAGGTATTAACCAGGTCCTGCAAAAAAGCCATGCCCACTTTTGCTGCAAAAACATCAAGGAAGCAGCTTGTCTGCCTCCAATAAAAGCCCTGGGCACAAAAAAAAAAAAAAAAAAAAAAATCAAAGTTTTCATGGAAGAGGGAAAATTCAAAGCTGCTTTAATTTCATGGTGGATCCTCCACCCAGCTCATGCTTCCAAACTCGTTAGCCGCCATCCGATTCTTCCCCGACAGCAGGATCACTAATTTTGCACATCCCAAAATAATATTTGCCGAGCAGCACTCCTCGCTATGATTAAAACAATATTGGGCACTAAAAATATACAGCTCCTGGGGGAATCCTGCCTGCCCGAGAAAACAAACTATAAGACACATCAAGGAGGAGCTTCTTTTGATTAAAGGCAAAGCAGGTCCATGCTCAAAGGCAATGAGGGGAAAACTGAGGGTGAGGGAGGGCCAACAAGGGGTGGAAGAGGTTTCCTCAAGCATGAGGTACCTGTGATGGGAGAACCAGGGCTGGGGAAGGGATAGTGGACAGCAACAAAGCCCAACATCTGGAGGTGACCCCAGGTGTCATCTCAGCACCTTCCCCTATGGCTCCTGCCTGCAGGAGCTCCCATCGCTGGTCAAATCATCTTCCCCCATAGGTTACGCTCCCAATAGCTCCTGCTCGCTAATGGACAAGATACTCGTGTGTCAGCAGTTCTTTATTCAACCAGCCTTCATGGCCAGATACAATTCATCCAGGCAAATATTTGCATTTTTAGTCCATCAGCTGGCAAATGAATTATCAGGCAATACCCACTCCCAGTCCTCAGCAGCGAGGAAGCATCCCTGAGAGCGTCTCTCCATCACAGTGTCTTTACGTGTTTGCCAATCCATCCATCCTCCATACACTTCCAAAATAAACACATTCCCCTTTTGCTCTCGTGCCAATATTGTCTTTTAGCTTAACTTCTCCCCAACCCCTTGGTCCTCTTCCTCCCCAGGGCATTGCCTGATGCCTGTGGGCTGCACAACCTCCTTGGAGTCAACATTATGTCTCTGGGCCAGTGCAACCCAAGAGCTACAGAGCCCTGTGCCCATTCCCCAGCTAAATAATTAATAATCACTCTTCTGATCCTACCATTAACATGGGTGGCAGCCAAGGTCACACCACAGAGCGCTTCATGGTGGAGGAGATCAGCCTCTGATGGATGCCCCATCACCTTCAACAGTCCAGACAAGGGCAAGGACCTTCTCGGTAGCTCCTGGGTTAAGTCCCTGCAGAGCAACCCCCACGGTGAGCCATGGTTTTGAACTCAGCCTGCTCGCCGCTCCCTTTGATCTCCTCTTCATTAGTCTTTCTCCTTTGCTTTCGAATGTAATTAATACTTCCCTGATCAAAAGCCCAAATGCAAGGAGACCTTTAACAACTCTTGTTTCACCATGTATTCCCATTAAAGGGGGGCTTGGGCAGAGGGGAGGAGTGAGTCCTCGTTTGGAGCCTCAAAATCACAGCGGTTTCCCCTCCCCATGCTCTCACCGCCAGCAGAGTTGGAGCACACCGTGCCCCATTTCTTTCCCAGCACCCAGCCACCCAAGCACAGCTTCTCCAGAGGACTCAGAACCTACACGACAGCTGCTTAGGGTCTGGCCAAACACCCATCTAACCCATCAGCAGCACCCCGAGGAGGAGAGGACCAGGGCAAGCACATGGATATTTTCTCCCAGCACCTTCCCACCACCCAGGTGCTGTCACCTCACTCCTGAGCCACGAAGGCCATGTCCTACATAACCCTTGCTGGATTTCTACATCCAGCCCTGACCTACCCCCAGTTCTCATCACTCAGCAACAAACTCAAGCCCAAACTTAAGAAACCCTAATCCCTTCCCAAACCCCTTACAACTAATCAACAGCCTTGCTACTTAGCCACTTGACCCACAATCAGATAATCCAAGAGCTACTTGGTCAAAAACCCCTGGTTTAACCCCTGCTGCTGCCACAAACCCTCAGCAGATATTCCATAAGGTCTTAACCAGCTCATGATTGCCGAGATCAGGAGGAACAGCACAGGACAGGAGGTGGTTTCTGAGATGACTGAGAGTTTTGGACACCCACAAAGCCCAGTTTGGTCCCTCCATGGACCATTAGACTCTGCTTGCAAGGGCCACAAAGCATCACACACATCTTCTGCCAGCCACGTGTCTCTCTGACCAAAACCAGCCACCCAGGACAAGCCAGAGCCAAGCTGCAGCCCAACGCACCAGGATGAAGGTGTTGATCCAACCCCCCAGCCTTTACTGTGCCCCAAGGGTCTCCAGAGCCCTGGCTCCTCCCTGCACAGAGCCAAACACCATTTCCCCAGGCAAGCTGGGGAAGGAGATGCTGATCTTACATTTTCATCCATCAGCGAGCAGTTTTTAATTTTGCTGAGAGGAGGGAAAAAAAAGCCCAAATCCACCATCCAAAGCATGTTCAGCCTGACCAGATACACCTTCCCCTGAGACATCTGAATTTTGATAAGAGCACATTGCCCGCACTTGCAGCATCCCTCTCCCCTCCTGCTTCCCCTGCATCTCAAAGACAAAAGGAAACCAAAGATTGATTTTTTTTTTAATTTTTTTTTTTTTAAACGCATCAAGAGTTGCTTTTTGGTCTCAACCAGGGCTTCGCTAACCTGCTCGTGTCCCAGTCTTTGCATCAGCCAGGACAGCAGCATGCCCCACGCAGGGACCCGCCGACACCGGAGCCAAGGTCACTACACCCAGGTGACATTACCCAGCAGGCACATCCAAGGAGTTGGCTTTGCTCCCTGGCACCATCAGCCTGGCCAGACCTCGCAAAGTCACATAAGGTGACATTTTCCAAATAATTTAACTCGCCCTGATAAAAAGCTGGCTAAAAAAAATCCTCCTGCCTGTATGTATCCCTGCTGGGAATTACTGTTCTGGGGAGAACAGGCTGTTTTTACCGGCATTTACTAGGGGGAGGGAAAGGGAACAAGCTCCTTCCCAAGGTAGGAACCACACAAGAAGATTATTTCCTCTGAAAAGACATTTGGTTGGGCTGTATTTTTTTTTTTTCATTTTGTGCTGCAGCAGGCACACTGATACGTATCTGTTCAAAGGCAAAAGGAGAACACAAACGCTCTGATCCGCTCGGACAACCCCAACCGTCCCCCCTGCTCCGCCCCTCCCTCCATCACGGTTCAGCTTTCCGCTCGCCAAAAGACATCGGCTTTCATTCCACCTGCAAACGAGAAGGGAATCGAGCAGCCGAACACACGGCAATGCTGAGCCCCAGCAGCCCTCAGGCATTTTGGGAATGAGCGTCTGCCACCCTCCCGCACCCACCCACCCCCCCAAAAAAACCACAGATTTTTCTCCTTTTCATCCTTGCAGCAAGCAGGAGGAGGATGCACGCTTCAGGGTAAAGAGCAGGGAAAAGCTTGAAGTTTCTTGGGTCAGGGAAGCTACCAAAAAATACAAAAATCTCATTTCAAGATGTTTTCACAACACACACCCCCCCGCCACACAAATCACAGCCCCCAGCAACTGGAAAGCACGGCATCAGAGCAAAGATTTTTTTTATTTGCCTTGCTTTAGTTTTGCTCTGATAATGTAGAAGGGTGGGAATGGGGTGATCTTCCACCTTGGGGGTGTCTCCTGGGGACCTGCCTGCCCAGCTCTGGCTGGAGAAGGGGGTCAGCAGGATTGGTCCTTGTAGGCAATGCAGGGAAGGAGGAAAGAAAAAAAGGAGCTAAAGGAGATGCAACGCTCACTCTGAGGAACTCACAAATGCAAAAAACCCTCCAAAAGACAGAAAACAGAGCAGCAGCAGAGGAGACACTCAGTCCATGCTGCAGCCCGGGACAGTCTGGTCCTCCTCCAACCACCGCTTGTCCGAGCTTCATCCTCCAGCAACGCAAGGATCCATGCCTAAGGGCCACAAACACAACCGAGCACCCAGAACCTGAGCTCAGCACTTTTGCAAGTGCAGGATTAGGGCAACAGGGTGGGGGATTTTTGTGTGTCTGGTTGTCCATTCTCACATCCCTTGAGATGCTACACCATCCTTCAGATCCCAGCCCACACCACGCTCCAGCTGCTCCCCTCCTGCCTAAGCTCAAGCTGCCAGCAGTAAATGTCTTCTACTACTTAAAAGCTGTTCTAATATCACATAAGAATAACTTCAACTTACTCTTAACTTCTTCACCAGTGAGGAAACGTGCCCTCTCAAAGCCCAGGAGAGCTGTCCCCACGCAGGCCATCCTGTTCAGCATCTGTCCCAGACAAATCAGAGCCTGCAGCAGGCTGGAAAAACTCATCCGGCTCTGAGCATCATCAGGAAGCATTAAAAAGGGCAGATTTAACATCTCCAAACAGGGAAATAAAACCTGTAAAAGTTTATATTTTTAGAAGCTGGGAATTATTAAAACAAGCAGACTGAGCACAGGACATTAGGAAATGTTTTCATGGGGCTCATTTTATTTCAATTCCTCCTCTTCCCAGCCCAGTACACTTATTTCTGGCTGTCCCACCACACCTTCCCAAAATAAGGAAGGCATGACCTCAGGATAAATCTCCCTTAAGGGATGTGCAGAGACAGGGATACAGGCTCAGGGAATTACAATCGGAGAAGTCAGGCTGGAGGCACTCAAATTGTGGAGTTTGGGGCTTCCCCCCCGCTTCTCCTTCATTTTCTGGTGGTGTGACATAACCGTCTCACAGCTATTTTTAAGCCCTCGTGACTTATTTCAGGACAGATGCTGATCCCGGGAGCAGGAGGTAATTCCCACACAGTAGCGTTGCTCTGGGAGAGATGGCACAGCCTCTGCTGGTCACCTTTTATACATGCTGAAATAGTTTCTAAAAATACTCAATTTTTATTTTTTTTTTTCTAACAGAAACAAGGGAGCTGGTAGAGAAGAGGGGAAAAAAAAACAGTTTAGTTCTCCTGATGCATCTCCTCACCCCTGAGCTCGTCAGAGGACACTACTGGGGACAAACAGCCCAATTTCTCCTTCCCAGACACTCTCGTTTTGGGATACATCACCAGAACTGAGCATTTTTGCTATTTTTGGATAGCAGGGAAGACCAGGACTGTCCCTTTCACAGGGGGCCTCTTCCCAGGACACCTCTAAGCAGGGAGGAACATCCCACATCCAGAGCTACCACAACAGCAAGAGATGGGTGAGAACAAGGTCCAGGAGACATCTCACAAGCTTTAGCCTCCAGGGTTGCTACACCGTCAGGAAGGGCAGTATGTCCTCTGAGCTCCCATCTCTCCCCATCGCTCTCCTACTTCTTGGCATGAAATGAGTTTGAGGGGTCTCAGCCACCACACCCGCAGGGTGAGGACTGGAGTTTTTGTGGGACGTCTCCAAGCTGTTGGATTTGCAAGGTAACTGTGTGTTCATGTTCTGAGTGCACCAGGGAGCATGCAGAAGTTGCTGGATCAGCCCTGGTCCTGGCATTAGGGTCCAACAAGAGGCCGTGGTGCTCCTTCTCCTACAGCCCCTAGAGTGTCCCCCTGAGCAGATGGGATGTGCCTCCAAAATAAAACCAGCCCTCCTAACTGGTCCCAGCACTTCCTTTCCCTTCCTGTTCCCAGGCAGGGAGGGATTCAAGTGGGAAAGCAAAGGAAGAAAACCCTGCTGAGATGGCAATCTGCAGCCAAAGCCAACCATAAGCACCCTCAGCCCACCTGGCTCCATGCAGCACCCAAATCCCATGGGAGGATGAACATACCATTTTGCATCCAGGAGACGCAATGCTTTGAGGAGGAGATATCACACCAAGATGCAGGACCCACCCATAGCCCCACACACAACCAAAAACTGCCCAACCACAGCTTCAAAGCCCCAGGACAAGCTGATGGCACAGCCCAAAGCTTGAAGGATGCTCATGGGGCACCACCCGGTAGTTGCACGCACCGAGGGTTAATTTTGCCCTGTGGCTGCTATGGGGGCAGGGAGAGCATCCTCCAGATGCACTGAAACTCTACATCACCCCCAGAGCCAAAACTCAACCACAACCAGCACTCAACGTGATCTGAGCACGCACGCGTGCAATTTTACACGCACGCTCCCCACAAGGGCTCAGACGCTCCGGCGACATGTCCCCCACCTCACCCAAACACACGGCACCCTCCCTCGCTCCTGCCCACGTGCCCACAAAGCTGTTTAAACAAACCGTCTTATCTTTTTTCTATGAGCTTTAAGGAAGCAATATATATACACACACACATATATATATTGCAGCTGCTTCTATACCTAAGCGCTTGGCTCTTTCCAAAGAGGAGGAGCAATGCAGATAGCGATGGGTAATCCAAGCCTTGTAGCGAAAACATCTTTGAGTCGGAAAGGTCGAACGCGGGTAACTAAAGCGATGCCTTCTGAAGTTTCAGGCATGGCGCGTACATCTCGCCATCGTCTCCGAAGCAAAGAAGGTTTCAGGAAAGTTTGTCTAATCCTTTCCAAGTTATGAAGATTTAAATTCTTTGCATTTTCATCAAGTGCATTCCAGCTCACAAGGAGGAACGGATCCTCTCTAAGCACACAGAGAAGAGCCGAGTCAAGCGTGTGGTGGGCTAGGAGCACTTTTTCATAGCATCCCACCCACATCCCATCCCTTACTGGACCTTTCAGCAAATAAAATAAATCAGTCACAGAATTATTTATGTCTATTTTCGCCAAAGCTCAGAAGCAGCCAGCTGTATTTTGTTCAGCCTGTCCCAAAAAGCTCCTAACAAAGAGGAGACCAAAGCTGGAACACATGCCCGATGATTTTGAAAGCTATGAATGACTGCAGCAAGGAAGCAGCTGGGAAGTCCCCAGGCAGACGCAGCCCATTGGGATGCCCCATGCCCTGCAGGGTCCCCATTTCTTCTTGGAGGGGCTCAAGATGGGGGAAGGAGAGGGAGAAGAGGCCACATGTGGTTCTGGTGGGCTCTCAGCATCTCAATCTGCTCATACAACTCCCTGCCCCAGCTTCTCCTCCGCAGGCCATGCTGGAGTAAGGCTTTGAGACACGCTACAACTCTTGCAGGGGCTCTTAAACCCTCCCAGGCTCGTCAGCAGAGAAAATAAATTCCTCCTTCGCACCATTCATGGAAAGCCTGCACCCTCAAGCAGCTCAGCTGGCACTGGGAACACCAGCTCTTCCTTTTAAACCAACAAACAAGGGGTAGGAATTCAGGGTGACCACAGCCACGTGAGGAGCAAGACTCAACAGCAGATGGTAGGAAGGACTTGATGGTGGAAGAGCTGTAAACCCAGGACAAGGAGCAGAGCAAGGGATGAGGGATGGACACCTAAAGTTTATCTTACTCATTTCCCAGTACAGCTGGGAAATGGGGACAGCACCTCGCTCATCTTCATTTCCTAAGCTCAAGAGCTTATCCCAAAAAATCTGGAAATCCCAAACTTCTGTAGGCTGCAAAACCCCTTCCACCAGGCTGATGGATGGATGGTTCCTCACCAAACCCAACCCAACACAACCCTGACCGCAGCTCCCCATATTTCTTCTGGTGGGCTGAGATGATGTTCCTGGCCACAGACCTTACCTAGGAACATCCCACCAAGGCAGGAGACACCGCAGCCCTTGCCATGACCAAAATTAATACTTTTTAACAGAAGGAGGAAAACCAAACATCAACCTAAGAAGAAATTGCAAAAAAAAGCAACAAGATTTAAAAAAAAATAGAAGCCCTTCAAAGTCAGCTCCTCAAGATTTGAAGGAACACGGCCTTAATTTCATCAACTGTGAAAACCCATTAGCATCTTACTAAAGTCCATTTAAAATATTCATCTGGAGGATATTTTATGCAAAACTGCCGCTGTGTCTCAAAAGCTGTTGCAAAATGTTAACAGCCACATTGAAACTCCCCTCCTGTGGCAGTCATCTCCCGGAGGGTTTAGTGAAAGTGGCAGCAGGGACAACAGCACGGGGTGACCCAAGGGGAAGGGACAAACAGCACAAGGAACCCCTCGCCGGCTTTGGAAGAATAAAGTCTGGAGCAAATCACAACCTTGATGTTGGTTTTCCAGCCTGGGCTGCATCCACAGGTCACCGCGGCACGGTGGCGTGCAGACCCCGCAACATCAAAAAAGTGCAGGAGAGGGGTTTTCCCCGGGTCACAGCCCAAATCCAAGCAGGATTTACAAGGCCATTCCTCCTCCCCACCAGCTCACGGAAAATTCTGGGGGAAATTCTTGGCTTTCCCCTCCATCAAAAGCACCATGGATGTTTATTTAACAAGCCCTAGCTCTGCCACAGCAGGGAATTAGAAGGCAAGCAGCTCTCTGCTGTGGCCTCTGATTAACAAAATATATTATTAGCATCCCAAAACGAGCTTTGCCAGTGCCTATAAATACGAGCCGGCAGTGACTCAGCAAAGCTATAGCTATTCCCCCCTCCGCACCCCCCCCCCCTTCCAATTTCCCAGGTAGACGCATCTTGGGGTGTGCATGTGTGCGTGGTCCTGGCTCCCGGGATGCTGCGCAGGTCGTCATGGAAACCCAACGCTGCCAAAATCATCCCTGCTCCGGAGAATCCTGCGCTAAATTTCCCCCTGCCCCAGCCTGGCCAGGGATGCCCCAAGCTGACACAGGATCAGGCTGTAGCATAAATTTGCAGCATGGAAAAGAAAAATGGGGATTTTTTTTTTTTTTTTTTTTAAGAGTTTAAGCTATTCCTGGCCTTTAAAGTCACCCATAGAGCAGGGATGATTCTCTGTTGTCTCGTATGATGCTGTGCTAGGCACCCTGCCCTTGTCCAGCACGTGCTAAGCCACAGCCAGGGCATAGTGTCGTGCTTTATATTTTTTTAATTAGCAAGGTTATGTTGGCACAAGCAATCAAAGGATACGACATGAAAAAGCACAATTAATAACAGGGGTTTCCCACCAGCTTGGGTGGCTCTGTCCACTGCTAATTAATCCTGCCATGAAACCAAGCAGATTTAATACATCTGCCCCCCCCAAAAAAATATCCACCCCAGTAACATTTGGGGTTTCTGATAGCTTTTCATACATCACGTCAGCAGAGTCACCCAGCCCCAAGGCACAAAACCCTTCGGTTGTTATCGAGCTTAAAGGATTTTCATTTGCAAATTCATCACGTTAAGCAGGGCCCTGGAGCAGAGACAGGCAAAGTTTTCCAGGGGAAAAATATTTCAGCCTAAAAAACCCCCCCAGAGAACATTTGGCAACCCCCAAATTTCCATGCCTTCGTCCAAGTTTCAAAAGAGTTGTTTGTGCCTGGAGGATGCCAGCGCTGGTTCGCTGCGGCATTTAAACAAGCCGCCGCCGCCACAGAAAAGGAGATTTGCATTGAGAAACTCCCTGTGATTTTGCTTTTCCATTCCTGATGCAAAAAAAAAAAAAGATTTAATTTGAAAGCAATTTTGATAGAAATTTCTGGTTTGGCTAACCAACAAATCACAACTGGAGCATCGCAGCTCCAAGAATGGGTGTTGCTGGGTGAGACAGGAGCAGTAATTAATTAATATTAATTAATTATTCCATTAATATTTCCAGGTAGGTAGCAGCAGCTTCTGATCAATGAAATAAGAAAGAGGCCATGGCCAAACCAACTCAGCTGGTGTCCCCCATCCCAAGTCATGTCCCAGGAGGAGCCACATCCCTGTGCCCGCGGCCAGCTCTGTGGCAGCCCGCTTGCCACACCGCCACCCTCCAGGGCCGGAGGTCCCCCTGATTAATTATTTATCCATTGCACACCATAAATCATGAAGAATTTGAAAGGGAAACCTTCCCAAGCAAGGTCACCTTTCCCCTGCCAGGGCTCAGCTCATGTTCCTGGGTTGGACACCGAGAAGATGCTGTAATTACATCCACCCCTCGTGACGGTCACATACAGCAACCAGCGCTTCAATCTCCCCATCCCAGCACCACAATGATCCAAACAAACAAGAAGGCAAACCAAATATGGGGTGAAGTTATCAGGAAATGGTCAATTTATCCTTAAATCCAAGCTATCTTGGCAAGCATCGCTGTGGCTGGGCTCTGCCAGGACCACTGGTCCCAAGGGATGCTCAGCTGCCTCCTGCAGACTTGGCCCTGCAAATCTAACTTGGCTTTTGGAGACCAAGTGACACCCCAAATCATCTGGGGTCTCCAAAGCCGAGAAGGCAGCACATCCCTAAACCCGCTGATTTTATCCTTCCTATTTATAGCCATCTCCCCAGCCTGGTCATGCCAGAGCATCTCTGAGCCCTCGCCAACACAGCTCGGTCCCCACAGAGCTCCAGAGGAAGGAGGAGAGCCAGAAACTCGGATAAGGTCACAGATGAGCTTTTAAAAATGTAAATGAAGCCCAAGGAGTTGGCCTAATCCTGCGGGCAGGCGCTCTGCGACACACAAAAATGAGATTAGCACAAGGTCCCCTTGGCGCAGGTCGGGTCCATCTGCTTGGTATTCTCCTCGCAGAGGGTCTCCCTGAGGACAGGACCAAGCCCAGAGCTCCCAAGGACATCTCCAACCCCAACACCATCCTTCTCGGGCATAATTGTCCCGGCTGGTGTCAAATAGAAGGGGGAAAAAAAATAAAAATATGCAGGTTTGGGCCAAATCAGCATTTCATTCACGGAACATCGTTGCTGATGCTGCATCCCTCGAAGGGAAAGGAAAGCGCAAAGGAAGCTGGAAAACCCTCTTCCAAAGCTTTGGGGAAAGACTTATTTTTCCTTTCAGCTTTTATTTGGGTAGGTTTTGAAAAGCAGCTGGAAAAATCCGCTTTGCCGTCAAGCTCCAGCGCTGGCCCATGGCCCTTGGCCACTGCTGAGGCTCCTCCAAGACCAGCCTTGCTGCATCCCTGGTCCTCCCAGCTGGGCAGCCCCAGAGGAGCACAAAGCCTGCTGAGCCACCTTTCCAATCAGCATCTTTAGGAAAGATTTCTACTTAAAAACACGGCACGCCAAACTCCCAACAAGCCAGTCACGTACGAGCTGAGGACGGCAGAAGAGGCTTTAATTCTTGACCCCCCCAGCAGATGCTTTCCGGGGGCTCAGCTCTGAGTCCAGGCTAAGGACCATCTACCTGCTGCCCACCAGCTTCCCGACACCTTCCCCGCCCTCCTGGCACATTTTCAGCCCAAATACAGAAACCAAAGGGAAACTGAGGCACGGGGGCATGGATACCAACTGCCAGCTCAGCAAAAAGCAGCACCCAGGATTTTTGAGCCCCGTGCTCTCCACCGGAGCCTCTTGCCCCCTCAGCAGACTCCTCTACCTATCCAGCAAAGCCAAAAACATACTTTTTTTTTTTAAGGCTGCTTATTTAGGGCTCCACCAGACCCGGCGCTCAGTCCCTGCTCAAGTGCCGGCGCGGATACTCAGAGGTTCCCCCCTCCGCTGATTTCCAACGCTGTTTGCACAGATAAGCCATCCCCGAGCAGGCTCAGCTCCCCTCGCCGGGGTGATTAATAGCAGTTTTGCTAGTAAAACAAAAGGCCATTAAGAGCGCTAATATTTGCTCTCCCTACTCCCTGCCTACTTCATTTCATCCTTCGGTGCGAGCCCTCGCACGCTTTCCCCAATGAGAAATTAATAAGGGAGTGAAGCGACATTGATTTCCCCCCGCCACCGCTACGGGCGATCGGCTACATCTACCCAAACCCAGATCCACCGGCTGGGAAGACAAGGATGCTCCCAGCTCCAACCACACGGAGAAATCCCAGACCAGGGTAGAAACAATAAAGATGCCCTTTCTCCATCTGAGACTGAGTTTTTAAGTATTGGAGAGAAGAACGGTGTTTCCACGGGGCTTTTAGCCGACCTGGTGATGGAGAGAGTCCCATCCCCATCCCGGCAGCAAGAGGGACCCAATTAAGACAGAAAAGCTTCATTAAAAGCAGCCCAGACCCCACAGCCTCTAAAGAACCTGGAAATCAGGAGAGAACCCCCAAGGCATCAAATCCCAGGGAGAAGGACCCCGCTTTGGGGTTACTCACCCGTGCCAGCTCCTCTGCGGCTCGGCATGGGGACACCACCTCCTCTTGCCAAAAATCTCAGCGCCAGAAGAAACCCCCTTTGCTCTGAGCCCCTTTAGAGGATGCTGAAGCCCCTGGAATCCTTTATACTGATGGTCCCATCCTCCCCAGGTGGGATGTGTCTGGGGTAAAAGCCGCGGGGAGGGAGGGTCGAGTGCCTTTGGGGTTATTTGGGCTATCAGCTGGGGTGGGGATTTGCTCCCAGTGCTTGATACAAGAGCCGGCCAAGGCAGTGTAATACGGACCGACAGCCCCATGTGATGGGATACGTGTTTTCCATCAGGATATATAAATTCATTAAAATGTAGCCTTTTTCTCAGGGGAAGAGCAGTTTCCCATTTCGAAAGCATGTTTGGAAAACGGTCGTGAATTTTCCCGCATCCCATTCCCAACAAAGCGGATGGTTTTACAGGTCACGCCCATGTTGCCGCTCCATTTTAATAGGCTTTTTTTTTTTTAAAAAAAAAAAAAAAAACCTGCTTGAAAGCAACAATTAAACCTGAAATCACCTGGCTGCACGTTGGCTGAGCAAAACCATCACTGCTCAACACCAGAGGCAGTTTTTGACTCCTCATCCTCGCCACAGCCAGGCTGTGATTTGAAATTCAAGGATGCTCTGCTCGCTGGGATGAGCGGACACTGGGAATTTGGGGATTTGGACCCTCCAGGACGTGGCTCGGAGCCGGAGCGTGGTGTCGAGGGTGCCGACCACGACACCAACACCAGGCAGAGCAGGCAACGCTGGAGCTGCCGGGCTCTTCTGGTGAGCAATGGACTCAAGTCCCCCCAAAAGAGCTCATCATGGACAATCTCACCCCCAAAAAATCCTAATTATCACTGAATGCAAAGATTTTGATTTCACCCCAGCCCTTGCCCCGGGGGGCCGAGACCCCAGCAGGGACAGAAACCTCCTTGTCCCCCAGACCACGTGCTGAGCATCAAGGACCACGTTTTGGAGCATCTCAGAGATGAATTCCCACGTCCCATGTTTGAAACGGCCCAAGGATAACGTCCATCCGAGGAGAAAGCTGCTTCACCGTGAGCATCGCATGGGACCGCCTGCTGCCGCGGGAACGCAGCAGGATGGGACTCGTGGGTCTGCAGGCCAGGGAAGGGCGATGGAGATGGGCAAAAAACCCTGATTTGGAAACATTGCCCTAAACAGGCTTCTTCAGGGGTTATTTTCTTTCTCCTCCTTGGTTTCTTACCATATTCTCTGCAGGTTTTCTCCAGGCGGCTGGGACCCGAGGCGCTCCCAAGCTCGGTACTGCTAACACATATTTCTGTATTCTCACATCTCTCCTAGCTAATCTTTAGGGAAAGGCGAATTGACAAACTGGTGAAAAACTGACTGACACTCCAATCAAAATACAAAAGAAACAGAAATAAATGGCTCTGAAAAGAATCGCTATTTAATTAGAAATTACATCTGTGCCAGTGAGTCACGGCGGGGAAGCGATACATCAGCGGGCTCGGCGCTGAAGGGCACCTGCCAGCAGCATGACAATGGGGACCGGCTCCCATCCCCGGGAGATTTCGGGGGGACGGAGGGGACCCCCTGCCACGGCGTTCCCTTGCTAAGCCTTGCCGAACTGAGCACCAGCCTGCAGGAACCAACTTGGCACGACCCTGGAAAATAAAATGCCTGCGAGCCTGAAAGCTTTTGTAGAGAAATCCCCTCCCAGCAGTTTTCCTGCTGGAATGGGAAAATCCCTGGTAAATCAGATCTAACGAAAGGCATAAATAAAGATTGCAGAATGAGGGAGATTAGGGAGGTGGGAATAAAACCGCTCCTCTCCCTGTCGCGCTCCGGCCGTGTCCCTCCCGCAGGGAAACCCCGACCCTCCATCAGCGGGGTACCAAAACCTGGGCAGCATCTGGGGATCCCCCCCCCAGCCCCCGACTCCTCTGGGAGACCCCGAGGAAGGTGGGATGGGGTAGGAGAGGATGTTCGGCAGGGAGATGGGAGACACGGATCAGTCAGAAGGGACGTGAGATGCCGAGAGCGGGGTGGTCCATGACCATGACCATCTTTTTATTCTTCTTCTGCAAATGACGACTCCACCAGCAGCTGGAAACACGGCAGCTTTCACAGCAGGAGCGAGGCAGGACGGACGGACATCCCTTCCCGCAGACGCTGCTTTGTCCCCCGGTGCTGGGGGTGCTCAGGACCAGGGGTGTCCCTCAGCATAGGACCGCTGAGCGTGTCCATCCTGGGCTTTGGAGCAAAGGGTGGCGTGTGCTGCGGGTTTGGCTTCTCGGGTGTCTCGTAGAGGCTCGGCCTTTCTGTCCCTTTTCCAGGGGTAAGAGCTTGCTGGCACCCCTTCATTTCACAACCTCAAGACACCATCCAGAGGGTTTCAGAAGGTCGTAGGAAACACGACCTCACGCTGGAGCCTTTTGGACATCCCTGCAGGGCCGTTTCTGCTGTCTAAACTTCACCAGCATGGACAGGACTTTCCAAGGTGGGTTTTTGGGCAGCACCGACACTCAGGGTCCCACTCTCCAGAGTTTTCAAGCATCTGTTATCACCCTGGCTCAGACCAGAAGCCCCTGGGCTGCCACTACCCATCACGGAGGTGACAAGCAGACACCTACGGCAGAGGGGAAGAGCAAGTCGTGGATGGAGCAGTGTTTCCTCCCCAGCCCACATCTCAGCCGCTCGTTTTATTCCCCACTGTAGTTTATTCAGGTCATCCTCTGGCCAAAATCATTCCGTATCTTTTATTGCCTTCCCTGCATCTGCTGTGCGCGTTCGGAGGTGAGACCTCACCCGATCCCTCATCGCCGGTCCAAGGTGGATTTCCCAGGAGCAGCACCTCCACCTCAGTTTTACCACCTCCATTCTTTCCCCAAATTACTCTCCTGATATCCCCGTCGATTTTTGGCTCTGCCTGGTTAACAGCAGAGGCAGAGCGTGAGCTGCCATCAATCTATTAGAGGAAAATCAGAGCCTGGGAGCGGAGGAGAGTGTCGTGGTTGTCGAGGACCCAGGTTGGCTGCATTGCCCACAGCTGAGCTTTAGGGGCAAATTATTGCATGGAGGAGGTTCCTGCTGAAAACTTCCCACCGGCTGTGCGGTTACCCTGGAAAATATCATTACGGTAAGGCTGTGTGCCAAGACGTTGCTCGTGCCGTCCCGGGGATCCACTTCTGGACCCTGACCCGTATGCCCCGTGGGAATGGGAAGAGCCCCCCCCCCCCCCCCAAAGCATCATCTCGTGATGAGCTGCTCGCTAAAGGATGAGTCAGTTCGGGTCCACGCCAAAAAGTGTGTTCAGCACTTTTGAACATACCCGGTAGGAGGCAATAAATAACACGTATGCGCACACGCCGCCTCGCCTCTTGCAGACCTGGGATTGCCACCTATCGTCGCGGTTCAGCTCTAGGACAGGAATCTCCCATTGCTGCTAAACTGGATGGATTTTCCCAGGCTGGATTCCCTGCTTCGGGTCGATTCCTTCCCCTCGTTGGGGTCCCTCCCAGACCAGACACCCCCCCCTCCCCACTGGCACACACGGGCCAGTGGTTGTTATCCTCCTCTTGCCCAGGCGAGTCCCGCAGCAGGGACCTTTGCTTGGATGACGCTCCTGCGTCCTGGGCGCACTACTGGTTTTTTTTACAGATCTTGCAGATATTGGCCCCAAATATGACCCACAGGGTGGGGGGGTAGGAGGGAGCATTGTACGCTCAGAAGGAACCAGCCTATTATTTAGACGGGAGGAACCAAGCGGGGAAACTGAGGCACAGCCCCCCCCCCCCCCTTCCCCCAAGCAAGGACACCCTTACCCCAGCGCTGCCTCAGTTTCCCTTGGCTCAGCCGCCCCCCTCCCCTCTCCACACCGTGCAAAGGGGCTCCCGGTCCCTTTAAGCCCCCCCCCATCACCACCACCACCACCACCCCCCCCCCTTCGCCCGGCGGAGGCTCGGCCCCTTTCTCTGACACAGCAACCGCCGGGGCGAGCCGAACCGGGGAGCCGCGGGGAGCGGGGAGGCTGCGGCCGGGGGCCGGGGGCCGGGCGCCCATCGCCTCTCCGCCCGCCCCCCCCCCGCCATGGCTCTGCCCGGGGCACCGGGGGCCGCCCGCCCCGCTCCGCCCGTCCGGCACCCAGGGGGCGGCCGGTCCTGAGCCGGTATCGCTGCCGCCGGTCGGTCCTGGGGGGCACCGGGGGAGGGAGGGGAAGGGGAATGGTGGAAGGGGGAGGGGGGATGAGGGCAGTGGGGATGCTGGTAGTGGGGCTGGAGGATGAGGAGAGCGGGGATGGAGGATGCAGGTACTGGGGATGGAGGATGCGGGGATGCGGGCACCGGGGATGGAGGATGCGGGTAGAGGAGATGGAAGCTGCGGGTACCGACATCCTCCATCCCCGGTGCTCCGGAGGATGCGGGTACCAGGGAGGATGGAGGATGCGGGTAGTGGGGATGGAGATGCGAGCATGCCGGGACACCCCCCCCCCTTCCCTGTGCGCACCCCCGGGCTGGGGGGATGCGCCCCCCCACCCCACTGTGCTGGCGGAAGGGTATTCGAGGGAATTGGGGGGGGGGGGGGATTTGGGGGTAAGGGGGGCTTTGCCCCCTCTTCGGCCGGGGCGGGGTTGGGGCTTGAACCCGGGAGGGAGGGTGGAGGTGGGGAGGGGGCTGCCTGACACCCCCTCCCCAAAGCAGAGGGGTCCCCCCCAGGACGTGTGTCGTGTGTGTGTGTGTGTGTCCCCCCACGGCGGGCTGTCACCTCTGGTAACATCTCACCCCTTCCAGGAAAGTGGCCCCCGGACTCCTCGTGTGCCACGCAAAAGCCCTGAGGGAGGAGGAAGAGGAGGAGGAGGAGGAAGGGGAGGAAGTAAAAGAAAGGAGGAAAAAAAAAAAAAAAAAAGGACAAGGAAGAGCTTGGACTGGAGCCAAGGAGGGGTCTGGATCTGGCTGCCCACGACGGTAAGTTCCTGGGCTGCGCGGCTGGCTGTCCTGGCTGGCTGTCCGTCCGGCTGGCTCAGCCAGCCCCCGCTGTGCCCAGTCTCCAGGTCTGCAACCGGGAGGAGGGCAGGAGCGGGGAGATGCCAGGGGCAGCGCCAGGCTCCATCCTGCTCCCCCCACTAGTTAAGGGGTGCTGCTGGCGGAGGGGGGGGTACCCGGGGACTCATCCTCACGCTGGGGCTGAGATCAAGGCAAAGCAGGAGGGGACAGAGCCCCCCCCCCCCGGCTTTCTGCCTCCAGAAGGGACGGCTCCCTCATGTTGTCTGTCTGTCTGTCCTTGCAGGAGGGGACCCTGGGCTCCCCAGGACGCCTGCGCTCAGCTGGGAGACACCCCCCCCCACCTCCACCCAGCGTCGCAGCTGACGACCCCGGAGCGAGGGCCCGACGCAGGGAGCAGCGTCGCTCTGCGGGGACATCCAGCCCCGCATCCCCCTCCCCAGCATCAGGGAGCAGGCGAGGCGTGAGCCGCTGGATTTTAGCTTCCCGGGACATCCAAGGGACTCTTCCTCTTCTTCCTCCTCCTCCCGCGCACCCGACCAGGCAGCGCTCGCCTTCCTCCGCTCGCCCCATGGCCGCCCCACATCTCCCCGTGGTCACCGGCTGAGCCCCCTTCGCAGCGTTCCCGACTCCGCATGCCGCATCCCGACCCCGCTACCTGTTCCGAATCAGAGCCCCCCAACCTCGCAGGGAGGCGAGCGTGCTGCCGGGACTTTCTTGGAGGCAGGGGAACGTTAAGATGTTGAAAGCTCCCCGGCCGAGAGGGGCTGCGTGGACGCCAGGCCACCCGGCTAGAGGGGAGCAGGATGGACAGAGCCGTCGGGGCCGGGAACCGAGGCCGGTAGGGAAGGATGGACTCCCGGACCTGCCAGGACAGGCAGCCCAGTGACCACCCCAGCAGCAGCAGCAGCAATTGTAGCAGCAGCAAGAGTAATTGCGAAAGGGAAAGGATCCGGAGTCGGATGAAAATGGTGATCGGGCAACTGGAAGGCATCTTACAGGAGCTCAAGGAGGTGGCCAAGGAACTCCGGGAGGTAGGAGAGCACCGGGGTGTCACGGTAGCTGCTGGCCGCAAAAGGGGGTGCCCTGTCCCCGTCCCCCCGCCTGTCCTCTGCCTCCGGGGCCAGGCTGGTGGGGGGAGCTCAAAACCCGCAACCCATCAGCCCCAGGAGCGACCTGGGGTGGCACAGCCTGGCTGATTTGCAATAGGGTTTTCAAAAAGAGGGGGGACAAGTTAAGGGGAAAAAAAAAAAAAAAATTAGCTATGGTTTGTAAAATTGCCCTTGACCTTGATGCCGGGGTTTGCTCGGGGTCAGGGGGCCCAGCCGAGGCACCGGCTCTGCGGGTGCTGGTGGTGGGAGAAGCACCGTGGGGTCACGCACGGGGGCTGGGGGAGCCGGTGGCACAGTCAGCTCCGCTGTGCCTGGAGCCGGGAGGGGACGGGCACCTGGGAGGTGTTTTCCAGGCCCCTTTCAAACCAGGGAGGTGGATGGAGAGGGGATGGTGGGTCCCTCTGGCATTGCGGAGAACACCAAAAATATGGCATCAGCCCTGGGTGCGATGGTGGTCCATGGGGTGGGCAGGGGGCTAGAGGGACTGGCTGTCCCATAGCCTGGCTGTCAGGGTCCCTTGCTCCTGAGAAAAAAAAAATATATATACACACACACACACACACACATATATATAAAGTGTGGTTGGAGTTTCCTCCCTGTGCGGAGGCACGGCAGAGTCGGTTTGGTGGGGAATTTAATCTTTTTGTGGCTCAAGGGTTTGGGTCGCACGTTTCCAGGGGAAGGGGACCTGGATGAGGCTGGTAATTTAGGACATCTCTGCAGGTGACAGGGAAAGCGGTGGATGGAAATCACGTGGTGGCCTTGAGCGCAGCGTGGCAGCTTGCTTTTGCATCCTCTCCGTGGCCCGAGCCAAGCACGGGGTTATATCCAGAGCGGTGCGAAACCTTGTCTCCTCCCCCCAGGAAGGGGCAGAAATTGGTGGAGGTTTTGCCATGGGGCCACCACGGAGCAGCCCCGCATGGGTCGGTGACGGTTGCGTGCCACCGAGAGAGCGTTGATGCAAGTGGACCGACGTCATCCTGGGTGCGGACGTGGCCGTGGTCAGGGAGGTGACACCTTCCAGCCTGAAGCATCCTCTGGGATGCGGTGTCCTCCTTTGCGATGGCTCCGCTCGGTGCGGGAGATTTTAGGGAGGCCATCCCACTGGGAAAGCCAGCACCGGGGGGATGCCACATCCCACCCCACCAGGTCCTCACGAGGGCTTGACCTGGCCATGGCATCCCTAGAAGTTTTCCTTTCTCTCGTGGCTTTGCCGGTCCTCCCTGTAGCAGAGAGCAAACCTGGCCATCCAAAGCAAAAAGCCTCCCCGATTCCTGCAACGCCAACGGGGGAGCCCAAAACCCCTTCAGCAAATCTCTGATGGATTGAAAATAGCCACAATAGTAACAATCGGGAGGCAGGGCTGTTTTCCATTTAGTCCAAGCTCACTGCATGGTCCTCCAGGAGCTTAAAGAGGCCTTTAAAGTGAGGATGATGGCAATTGGCCCCTTTTATTGAGCCCATGAATTCAAGGCCAGGTGGGACCACCTCAATCATACAAGCATCCCTCCTGCTGAGGATGCAGAGGGATAAGGAGGTCCAGGATGGGACAAATCTCTGACCCTTTCACAGCTGAGGCCAGGTTGTGCTTCCCACCAAGCCCTGGGTGGCTCCACAGGGTCCTCATCCATCTCTTGGGGCCAGAAGGACCTCAAGTGTCCCTGCGGCATCCTTGGTAGGCTGCCCAAGTCAGGCCGTACCAGCGTGTGTCAGAGCAGAGAAGACAAGGTGGCCTGAGGACTCAGGGGACAGGTAAAGGTCTCTCAGCTTTCCGGAGGGACACATTTTGGGAAGCAGGCTCAAAGGAGGAGCAATAACGTTGGAGGGTAGAAGAGCTAAGCTGGGCACAGCAGGTCCCTGTGCTTTGAGGAGCAGAGGGTGGCCAGAGGGCACCTGTCCTCTGCCCCTCACCCTGGGCAGACCCTGCCTTTGTGCCAAGGAGGAGGTCCCTGCCCCATGAGATGGCTTCTCCAGAGGGTGCTGGGAAGTGTTGTAGCCTGAAGCTGACTTTGCCACGGAGCTGGCACATCCCTAGACACCGGTGACCTCCCAGACTGCATCCCATAGCTGCCCTGGAAGAGCTCCTCACATCATGGAGCAACACAGCCAGGTCAGCACAGAGCTAGCCACAAGGTCCCCACCACGAGAGGGGTCCTAAACTTCAACCCTTCTCAACAGCTCCTACAACACACCACATCATAACTTGGCAGCAATTAGTTGAATTTAAAAAAAACAGCATAAAACTCGGTACAAAACCAGGCTCCAGAGCTAGAACACACCGGTCCAACCTAGCTAAACAGGTCTTCATCAGCTCCAAAGAAACCAAGGTCTGGTTTTCCCCAATCCAAGCAGATGTTGGGCATTAGAGGCTTTGGAAATTCAACCCCTTGTCTTCTGGATTGCTCAGAGCGAGCTCTGTGAGAGCACGTTACATGGAAGTGTCTTTCAAAGCCGCCCAGACAAGTATGTGGTAGACATCAGGCTGGCAAATCGTAAGCTCTAGGATGCTGGTGAAAGAAATAGTGAAAAAAAAATTAGCCATTGTGGTTGTCTACCTTGCACATAGTGATGCTCTTCCTCGTCTAGAGGTGAAGGCCAGGACATGGGGACAAGGCTAGGGACAGTCAGCCCTGCAGCCCCAAGCAGGGACTGATGGCCCCAAGCCTAAACGGGCTCATGGGGGTCTCAGGAGGGGCTGCTCAGGGTCACTAAAGCCCATTAGTGCCCGCAGGGCCCTGGCACTTGTGATATTGGTGTGTTCTCCAGTGGAGACTCCAGGTAGGCTTTGGAAATGTCCATCCCCGCAACCATCTCCTCTGCTCGGGGCTTCGCCGCTGGGTTGGGGCGCAGGGCTGGATGTGCTCGCCGAGGGCAGCCGCGGACCCGATCCTGCTGCACCAGAGGCATCCGTGGAGCCAGAGACCCTTCACTGGGTGATGCCAGACCTGCTCCTTCCAGGTTGTTCTTGTGAGAGGAGCTGGGTGCCAGGACTTTGCAGGTCTGGAAGAAGCAGACGGGTCATAACCACCCTGGCAAAAACCTCTCCCAAAGCCACCAAAAGCCCTACGTGGGCACGAGGGCTTTCACCCAGGGATGATTCCTGCTCCAAAACCACTTGCCAGCTCCAGGTGCAGCCAGCTCCGGCTCACACAAGGCTTTTCTCCCAGGTTGTCCCTACTTCAGCAGAGATTTTGAGTCCCGGACTCAGCCTGGATTGCAGGATGCACTGGTGGGGGGCGGGAATGCTTCAGTGGGGGACCCCAGGTCAGCCCCGCTCCGCTGGCCCATCCGTGGGGGTGCGATGCAGGACCAGCCCCTGGTTCAAGCATCATCCCCGGCTCCCGGGAGCCGTTGCCACCTGAAGGCTGTCATTCCAGATGTCCGTTCGATTCGGGATGCTGTTTTACCAGTTCTCCGCTCCCACTCTCCCTCCCTCCTCCTTTCCCTTTTGTGTATATAATTATTCCCCAGCACTCCAAGACAGGGCTGTATTATGTGCGGGGAAAATGATTATTAAAATCTTTGATTGAAATTGCACACTGGAAGTAGAAATCAGGCAGGAGGCAGGCAGGGAAGGCGCTTCCGCCGAGAGCGCTTGCCACGCTGCCTGCCCTCCCACGCGCCTCCTGCCAGCCCCTGGCCTTTTCTTCCCCCCCCTCCGTGGGAATAAGGGTGATGCCACGGGGCGGGGGAGGGAAACCCAAAAGATATCCCAGGAGGTCTCAGCCACTGCAAGGTTTTTTGCTCCTTCCCAACCTTGGGGCAATCCCTTTGATTAGTTCTGAGGGTTGGAAACCATCCGTGGGGTATATTCAGAGGTGGGAAATAAAGATAAATATCTGTGCAAGTCTTCCTGTGGGCAATTCCCCCCAAAATCCCATGGAAAGGGTCCTGTCACTCCCACACACCCCCCCCCCAACATGGGAGCAATGGGGTCCCACCACCAAGGGAAACAGCACCGAGGGGTCCCCTCCAAGTCTTCTGCAGGAGGGAAAATCCTCCCTGCATCCCGTATGATAATAAATACCTTAATAACGTTGTAATCAATAGGTGATTAGCTGGGAACGCTTGGGAAAGTTTACAGTGAGGAGGAAGCTCGTTATTATTCTAATAACAACACGGTTTTGAGATCTGCGTGATGATTTCCAACTATTTAGCGGGTGACGTTGTAGCAGATGATCCCAAGATCTCATTTATAAGCATCGGTTCGCGGAAGAGAGGCCCCCTGTAACCCAGCTTCAGTTTGCGAGCTCCAATTAATCATTTATTCCTTATTAAATATTTACTCACCTTGCCTGTGCCGGGAAGTGGTTTGGGAGATGCAGGAAGGTCCCCGCTCTGGGAGTGTTTGGTCGGGGGGGGGGCTCTGCTGGAGGTCTTGGGGTGGCGGGAGGAATTGATGCTCAAGGCGACAGTGTCAAACACTTCTGGGTTGTTTTGGGAACATGGTCGGGGATATTTTTAATTTTTTTTGCGTGGGCTACGCAGTCCCGTTGCACATCTCCTCCGTGTCCCAGCTGGCGCAGGGCCCGACGGGTCGGATCCAGCCTGGGAAAGCAGCCGCGTAGCATGGGAAGATGCTTTGGACCCCAAAATCTGCTGCTGGAGGTCCGAAACACGTTTCTAAGGAAACATGAGGTCAGGGATGCACAAAAATGCCCAGCTGGGGATGAGATGTTTGGCTCTGGGTTGGGAAAACATCTCACAGGAGGGCGGCTGAGGGGGGACACACACACGCAGGTCCCCCCATCATTGAAGCAAAGACACCCCAGGCAGCGCAGTGCCCCGTCCCCCCGCTTTGATCTCCCCAGGACCCCTCCCCGCTTCGCCCAGCGGTACTCGCCCCGAGCTCCAACCTGCTTCGCCCCATCCTCTTCAAAGGCCGTGCCGGGATGAAGGGGCCGTTAGATCCCACCACTTTGATCCCGGCATCTTCCAACCCCTTCCCCGGCCTCGGGAATGAGCATCACCAATTAATTACCAGCCACGCAGCCCGTTCAGACGAAGCCTTTGAAGTCTTCTCTCGTCTTCCTGGCCTCATCCTTCCCTTCTCCAGCATCTTCTCGAGCTTCTGGGTGGTTTAGCTCCTCGATAGGGAACAGTACGGCCAAAACATGGACGCTGGAGCCACCGAGCCAGGAATCTCCGAGCTGCAATCGAGCCGATAACAAAAAAAAATCCCATTAAAAACCAGTGATGCTGCAGATGTTCAACATCTGCCTCAGCTGGGGAGGTAAACACTCGATTTGGGGAACCCAGGCTTTTCTCTGGAAAGCTCCTGGCTGCCAGCACTGTCCTTGGGTGCAGGGACAGTACGTGGGGCGAGCGGAGCTCCCAGCACTCCCAGTTGGGCTGAATGGTGGGAACTGGGGTATTTTTGGGGTGGGGGTGAACCAGTCGGTGCCCATTTATGCTCTGACTGCTCAAAGCTTGTCGCTTTGGTCCAGAGCTGAGCATCCCTTGGCCACCCAGCACCTGCTTTCAGGTCACTGGGGCACAGCAGGATGAGGCCCCTTGGTGCCACCACGCGCAAGGCGAAGGGGAATTATTTTTGCTTCCTATTTCCCCGCTGCTGAGTACCCTCGGATTGACCAGGGATGCTCTGCTCTCACCAAAAAGGTGAGGGAGGAAGGGGACACGTCACCTCTCGGTCACTCCCCACCCAATGGCACTTCCAGCACACATTGGGGACACCCCGACCCTCATTCCGTGTTCGTAGGGAGCCAGAGCCACCCCAGTTCCCGGGGGATGAGAGCATCACCGGGGGTCTCATCCTGAACCACCCCATCCCAGTGGGATGGGATCTGGTCCATCCATTCCTTCCTCCCCATCGCTCTCACCCCAGCTCCCCCTGCCAGCAGCGATGGCCTCGGCTAAAAATCTTTGACAACCTGCTTCAGGAAGGAGAAAAGAGGGGGGGGAAAGCCCAAATCCTACTTTACATTTAAATCCTCAGCGGGTGCCAAGTGTCACATAGGTATTTAACCCCCCCCTCCCCGCTGCTGCCACCACCACCCGTTTAAAATAGAAAAGCGCTCCTAAAAATAGCCCCGAGTGAGCCACCGCTGATGCGACGCTAATCCCTGTGTGCCGTGGCGAGGACCGGGATGGGGGATGAGGACCGGGATGGGGACGCACCCACCCAGCACAAAGCACAGCAGGTCACTTTAACGAGGATGAGGAGCAGCAGGGACCCAACTCGAAGCCCAGGGAAATGCTTGCCCTGAACCCGGTGTTGTAATCACCGAGCCTTCATGAAAACAGAGGTGATCTCATTTTAGCTGAGGCTTTCAGCAGAATCATTTGCTGCCTTATTAAAAAATAATAATAGCCGGGTGTTTCCCAGGAACTGCTCTTTTCCTGCCCTTTCTCCTAATTCTTTCTTGTCAGTGAGAAAGAAGAGGTCACATCATCTTTTTTCTTTTTTTTTTTTCTGTTTTCCTCGAGTTTCACCCTTTCTCCCCCAAAGAAAAGAGGGGGGAAAAAAAAAAAAGAAAGAAAAAAAAGAAATCTCATGCATTGGGAACAGAAGCAAGTGCCTTTTCTAATTTCAAGACTTTGTTGCGGATGCTGGTGTGGATGCTCCCAGCTTGTTCCCAGTACCCTTCAAAGCCAAAGCTTAGAGGATGGATGGGTCCCTGCCTGTCCTCTCTGGAGGTCTTGCGTGGGCGAGGAGGCAGGAAAAATAAGTCAGAGATCATGGGTGAGGAGCTTAGGTAAAGCCCGTTGCCTTCTGCTGCCTGGGATGAGAAGCACTTAGCTCACAGCATTTCCCTGCTTTGGGGGCCCAAAGTCCCTCCAGGTGACAGTGCCGTGATGTAGGTCCAAGGTCCACCCCCCAGGTAGGGCCAGGGATGGGCTTCAACGTACCTTCAAGAGATCCATCCAGGAGAGAAGCCACTCACGGGGCTAGGGACAGGTCAAGAGGGGACTTCCAGCCCTGGGCTGAGCTTATATGGGCTCCTGGGCCATGGGCAGGGGGGGTGGGGGGTCCCAGGTGGGGCTATTTGGGGCCATTAAGATGTATTAGTGCCCATCACCATGTGCTCAGGTCTGATGGTGGGAGCGCTCCTCTCATCTCAAACCTAAACTTCATCCAGGCTCCTCTGCACCCTTTTTTTCCCTGGAAAGGTGTTTTTTTGGTGTCTTTTATTGCCAACATGTCCCACACGCTCCCAGGCAGCAATCCCCCAGCTCTTCAACCTACATTTTCTTGGTGACACCAAGCAGGTCCCATCTCAGCAAGGGTCTCCCCATTCCCGGGGGCTCCCCGATTGCTCTGCTCCACGTTTCCAGCTGGTAGCAAAGCACACATCCAGCCCCATCACCCTCACCCGAACCATGTCGCACCCCTGTGCCCCCTGGGGTTGTGTGTCGTCCCCCCATGGAGGTGATGCTATTTTATCCACCAGAGATGCTCATCCAAGTTGTCCCCAGGTTGTCACGCAGTTTTTGGTGGCCTGAGAAATGGTCCTCGCTGCAGCCTGGAGATGTCCCGCAGGGACCTGCAGCTGATTTAAAAGAGGCAGGTTCTGCCTACCTACAGCTGGATCCCTCCCCAAAAAGCAAATGGGGGGTCGGGGTCCCCCATGCTCGGCGCCGTCTCCTTGGGAGCTTGGCAGAGTGGGAGAGCTGCATGGGCAGGGTTGTCGAACAAGTGAAATTTGGAGCTCGAATATGGGAATTTTATTAAAATTAGGTCAGCGGAGTGTAACGGAGCCGTTTTGGCTGCTGGCAGCATAATCATCCCCCCGGGCTCCCGGTTTCGGATGCCCAGACATATTAAATTACCCTTAACTCTGCCCACGCGTCCTCATCCACCACGAGGGCTTTGCGAGGAGCCTGCCCCGCTGAGCCGTGCTTTACGGTGCGTTTCTAGTGATTTATGGTGCTGACCCAAACCCCCCCGCGCGTCGCCGGACGCAGAGACGGAGGACAACCTGGCACCGTGACGGCAGCCTTGGGGTGCCCGCTCTTGGCTACCCAACACGATGGGATGGGGTGTCTGAGCCCAAGGACTCGGTTTCCCCCAACAAAAGTGCTCGGAAAAATGGAGTTATGGGAGAACAGCAGCATAAAAACGATGGAGGGACGTGCCGTGATTAATTATCCTTGGTGGATGAGGAGGTCCAACACCCGTTGATGAACCGTGGCACCAGCAGAGATATGGTAGGGCTTTTCGGTGGCATGAGACGGAAATAAAACATGTCTGGCAAGATGTTGCCAGTTGATTTGTCTTCCCTCCCTTATTTTGGGAAATTTGTGGCCGATTTCCACCAAGAAAGGACGTGTGGAAAAAGATGAGGAGGTTCCCCTCAGCACCCCCCTGTCTGCCGCTGCCCACCTCCTGCTTGGCAGCGCTGGGACCGGCCAGGCCCTCTGCCAGCTCCCCCGGAGAAGGGGAAGGGGGGGGAAGACAAACCCTGCCAAAAATATACACTTCGAATTGCTGCCGAGTTGAATTTTCACGTCGTACTCTGCCTCCCACGCAAAATAAAGCCACGCACACCCCCGCACGCGCACACACACACACGCAGAAACACCAGCCAAGAAACACCACAATGCTCCCGGAGACGCAGTGACGGCTCCAGCCAGATGCCACCACAACTGGTGCTTGGGTGGGATCGGGGAGCCCCCGGGCAGGATTAGTGCTGCGCTCGGTGCTGGGCAACCCTTGAGCTGGATGGGGTTAAAGATTTGAAGGTGGGCGATGACCCCTCTTGCAGTTGAAGGTCGTTAGATGGAGACCACGGTCCATGGGGAGGAAGGTCTTCTCCTTCCAGCCCTGCCCATCGGCAAGGTCGTTCCATGCCCACAGCTCCCCACCTTCCCGTGATGCTCTCTCTGTTGTCACACGACCCTGGGAATGTTTTCCACCTCCTGCCTCGGTTTCCCCACCCGTGGAGCTGCTTTTTCCGTGGGGAAGAGGTGGCAGTTGCTGGTGGCTCCCCATGGTCAAGTGTGAGGGACCAAGGAGGGACCGTACGTGAGGGGATATGGGGTGACACTCAGGGTACCAGGCAGACCCCAGGGCCATCCTGCCGCACTGAGCACCCAGGGGTACCCCAGGCTTCACTGCCTGCTCAGGGCCCATGGGTGCTGTGCTGCTGGGTGGGCTTCGGTCCCTGCCAAGGGGGTCCTGGAGCAGCTCCGCAGTTGGGCTGAGACCTCCCAACTCATCACATTGGTGATGCAGGGTAGGGGGGAAACCAGCAGAGCATTAGGAACGTGGCGTTATCACAGAGCGAAAAACGGGACGATCCCGTCCGGCGGCTCCTCTCTGCCCGTCCGTCCGTCCGTCTGTCTGCAGGTGGTGAGCCAGATCGACCGACTGACGTCTGACTTTGAGTTCGAGCTGGAGCCGGACGACTGGACCACGGCGACGGCCAGCAGCACCTCCAGCAGCGAGAAGGGGGGAGGCGCCTTCGAGCTGGGACCCCTCGATTTCGCCGCATCTGACATCCTCTCCGACAGCTGGGAGTTCTGCTCCTTCCTGGATGCTTCCACCCCCTCCGACCCGGGCGACGGTCCCGAGCCCCCCCGGCCGCAACTGCAGCCCCCGCCGGTTCGTCAGCCCGATTACCGGCTGATGAACGGGGGGATCCCCATCACCAATGGTCCCCGGGGTGGGGGGACCCCGGATTCATCCAGCGAGGAAGCCTTTGGCGCGACGGCCAGCCAGAAGATCTCACATCACCGGCCGGCCGGCACACGGGAACGGGTCCGATTCAGTGACAAGGTGCTTTACCACGCTCTGTGCTGTGATGACGACCGGGACGGTGACAGCACGGTGTCCCCAGGGGATGATGGCCCCGAGGAACCCGGCCATAAGGTGCTGGCGGGGCCACCCTCGAAACATCCTTCCGCCGGTGGTGGCAGACACCCGGCGCGGCGGCTGACGAGGAACAGCAGCACGCAGACTGTAGCCGATAAAAGCACCCAGACGGTGCTGCCTTATATCCCGGCCAAACAGAAAATTAAAAATAAAAACTGACGCCGGCTCCGCCGCACGGATTTGGGGAGGGTGGGTGGATGGGGGAGATTCCTGGGGAGGGACAGAAAAAAATATATATATATAAATATATATTTCAATAAATCAATACTACTAATAAAATCAACATGAAAAGGTGGCAAAGAAGACAAATGTCCCAACTCCCTACCTGTCATTTTTAAGGCTCAGGGAATTTTAAATCTTTTTTTAATTTTTTTTTTTTTTTTTTTTTTTTTTTTTTTGTGGACAGAAGCTTCAGATCAATAAACCGTCCGTCATGGAGAAATAACAACAGTAACATATATATATTATATGTATATATGTACCAAGAGAGGGAAGGGGAGAGCCAGCGCATCTGAGGTCATGGCCAGGGGATGGATGGGGACGTGGGGATGCTGGCGGGGCGGTGGGGGTGGCTGGGCTGGAGGGGCCGAATGTCCCTCCCAGGGACATTTTATCCCTGTTTGGCTTAAGAAGAGCCGGTGTCATCTGCTTTGTCACATCCGATGTCCGAGCGGAGCGGGGATGTCACCGGAGCTGTCGCTTCCGTGGTCGGCGGGTGGCCCGAGAGGGATGGAGAGGGGCTTGCAGAGAGCAAAACCACACCGGTGCCGGGGAGGCGGGATGGAGGACCGGTCCCCTCCCAATTTCCATCCTTTATGCCAGGTCCAGGGGAAATATCAGTGACCTCGAAGTCTTGCGACCATCTCCAAATGCTGCTGGAAACGTCTCCAGCTTTCCTTCAGGTACCCGCTTCCAGTTTTACATTTCAAAAGCCCCAGTTTGGGGGAAAATAAAGTGGATTTGCTCTAAAAAAATGAAGGAATCTGGGCCTCCAAATCCACCCTTGGCAGTTTTGGGTTTTTTTTGGCTGCCAGGTTGTGCTGAAGCCTTCAGCATCCAACGGGGTCGGCGCAGCACCTGGTCCTGGGGACAAACACCCCGCGTCCTCCCCGTCGGCTCTTCCTCCCGCAGAGATCCATTTGCACCACCAGCCCTCGAGCGTCCCTGGCACCACGGTGGGTTTTCCAAACCTGGCAGCCAAAAAAAAAAACCAAAAAACAAAAAAACCCCATCACCTTGACTCCGTATTTTTAATCCAGGTCAGAGATGCTCCGTTTCAAGCCTTTTCCCAGTACGACCCCCAAGTGTGTCACCCCAGAGCTGGAACCCTGGCCACCACCCAGCGTTGCTACCACGGGATGCTCATATGAAACGTCCATCAAAGAAGCAATGTCGGTGATCGAAACACTCTGAATTCAACCCAAATCATAGCAGGAGAAGAGCCTTTCACCTGAATTATGTTGAATTACTTTTTATTTTTAGTTTTTAGGACCCAAGGGACATGGCATCACCTGGGGATCAGTGTACCTACCCATCCATCTGCGTCCTCACCGGGACATCCCAGCCCCGGATAAAGCTGGGAGAGGGAAGAACCCTGCAGAGGGGACCATGGGAGGAAGATGATGATGATGATGCAGCATCATCTTCCTCCTCATCTCCCCCTACCCCTAGGGCCGGGACCCCGAGGGGGACCATCAGCCCGTGGTTTTTCCCAAGAAGGGATGGGATATCCCCCATCCCGCATCCCAAAGAGGGGACGGCACGGGGAGACGGGGGATGGAACAACTCCTCTCCGCTCCCTCCGTTACTCCGCGCGTCAACAGCTGGTTACTTCTGTATTTTTATGAGCTTTTTACAGCCTGGTCTCGTTGTAAAAGCATGATTAATAGATGTAGCTTTGTTCTTTAATAACTCCTCCCGAAGGATGCCAGGAAGAGCGCGAGGGAAAAAATTCAGAGCAGCCAGAGCCGCGTAAGGAGGCGGGTTTTTTTTGGATGATTCAGGTTCGGGGGCACCCGCATCACCTGAAACCCCGGAACGAGCTGCAAAAGTAGCCAGAGGGGAAACTGAGGCACGGCGTGGGGGTGCAAAGCTCCGGTTCCTGCATAGCTCGGGGCTGGGGATTTAAGCCTGCAACCGGGGCCGTACGGACAAGGGTAATAGCTTCTTCCCCCTCCCCACATTTCTATTAAGACTGAATTTATAGCCGTGCAAGCTTTATTTCATGCTCTCCGATAAATCCAAGCGACGGCGGCGGTAAGTGCTGTATTAACCTTTAGTGCCCACGGATGGAAAAACCTCTGTAAAACAGGGGTAAGCGGGGGCGAGGGGGGCAATTCCTCCCCTCCCGTCCGCTCGGGGTAAGGGGCGATAAAAGGCACCGGTGATATACAGAGAACCGCGGGTGATGTCCTTGCTGCTCCCCTGCATGCCCAAAATAGTTTTGTTATTATTATTCAGCAGGAAAACCTGCTGGTTTGGGTGTTTGGGGGTTTTTTTTAGGGTAAAATTCAAGAGGATGGGGGTGATTATTAAGGCAAATGTGGAGAAACCATTCAAACTAGTAAAAATCGCTTCGTTACACCAGTTAACAAAGTTATTAATGACGTTGTTGATCGCACCACCAACCTAGTTATTAATGATGTTGAATTAATGGACTTTGCTTTCGCAGGGACAAGATCCATCTTGCTGGGGTTAGCCCGTGGATGCGGGGAGGGTGATGGGCAATGCAGCCCAGAGCTGGACCGGGAAAACATCTTGTCTTCCTCTTGACACCATATATTAACAAATTAATGAGATTTTACCCCAAAGCATCCCGGCAATGTCCCTGTCCTCTATCCCCAACCCATCCTGTACCCCAAAACCTCTTCGGGAACACCCGAAACAGCAAGCAGAGAGTCACCCGAGCCGGAAAAAAAGAAGAAGCAAAGGGATTGTGTTTCATCCAAGAAGCAATAAAGAAACCATCAGCAAATAAAACAAGGACACGGACTGGCCAGCAACCCAGAACGGCGGGTACCTGTGCCACGCATCCTGCTGATTTTTGGCCGGGAAGGATGTTCGGTGGCTGCTCCGGCCAGAGCCAGGGCTAGATGGAGTTTAAAGCAGAATTTCAGCTTCACGTTCAAATCCTCCAGCTCTGACCCTCCCCACGGTTCCTATTTGAGTTGACCTGAATTACAAGAGGCTCTGCTGGGGTTTGTGGTTTTGAAGAAACTCCTCCGAGCTCACCCAATCCCTCCGGCTCGCAAAATCCATCTGGAAGGTTCCCCCCCGCCCCCCAGAATAAGCTGCCTCGCTACGTCTCACTTCGGCGAGGGCTGAAAACAGCCCCCTGACCACCTGGAGACTTCACCCCTGAGCTCGCAGACGTGAAGGGCAGCCAACAAAGTGGATAACGGGATATTTTCCAGCCTAAGGAAGAACTCCGGCTCAAGGCTGGGCTTTGGGAAGACCAGTTCTGCAGGAGACGGTGAGCCCAAACTGGGTCCCTGGGCTCATCCCAGCTCCCCGCCCCCCCCCAAGAGAAGCCAAAATCCCGGCTGTCCCCATACACAGACGCAGCTTTTTCTCTCAAATCTATTCCAATCCGCTCGCAGGGGACTGCGGCAACCTCTCCTTCCGCAGACACGGGCTTTATTTCCCATCGCCCTGGCTCGGACCAGGCTACGACCGGCCCCCTTGTAGCTCATCGGCTGGTAAAAGCATCCCTGGATTTTTAACTGCTCCCCCTCGTCCCTGCCCCGGCACCGCTCGGGGCTGGTCGCTCGCTGCGGCTGGAAGAGAAATGCTTTGTTTTCCAAGGGAGAGGCTATGCCTCCTGCCTCTGCTAACGTACAGCATCTTGTCTTATTTGTTCCTCGCCGTTCCACAAGCTGAATTGCCGCGAGCGACGTAGCGGTGCTTGGCGCGATGATGCTTCTTTATAGCTGCGAGAGGAGCGCGCCTTTGGCCTCGCCTTCCAGCTTTCAGGAGTTAAATCTGTCTGTAAGGGGGATGCCAAGGCTCTTCCCTCCTCATCCTCACCTCTCTTTGGCTTCACTCCATGAGGAAGAAAAGGAGCATTCCCCCACCCCAAAAAAAAAAAAAAAGCTACGGCTCAGCTGCATCTTCCCAGCTTGATTTTGCTCCACGGCGCAGCGAGCCGGGGGTCGCATCCTCCCCGTCTCTGCTTATCTCCTGCCTCAGAGCCAGATAACTCGCTGGCGGCTGTTATCTCCTCCGTACGGGGAGGAGGCGAGGAGCTTTGTACCGAGCAGAGCGTACCCACGCTGCTCGCAGCTCCCCAAAACTGTGCCCGTCCTCAGCCCTCTCTCCTTGGGGAGTTATCGCAGCATCCTGCATCCCTTCCCCTCCTTGCCCCCCCCCCCCCACCAGTGTAGGGCATCCCAGGTGGAGGAGAAAGGTGGGTTCAGGGGCACCCCCGAGTCACATATCGGGGCACTTGGTGACTCAGCGCTGGGTTATGGATTCACCCCGATGCAATTTGGCACTAAAACCCCAACCAGGAGCTCCCCTGCCAGCCGAGCCCTCCTGGCAGCCACGGCATGGAGATGTATAAGCCAAGCTTGGCCAGACATGGACCTGAAATGGGTGCTCGTGGCCACGGCACGCTAATTAATCCTCATTTGTGCCTGGCACTTGCCAATCTGTAATTTCACAGCTTGCTGGAGGCCTCCGTACCGCAGGATGGCTGCCAGTTGCTCGGCGGCCGGGCCATCTTCTCCATCCTTGTGGGATGAGCAGCTCAGCCAGCAGCTCATGGTGGGCTCCAACCTCCCTCAGGGCTGAAAACCCAAGGATGGAGCAGTCTCAGCTGGACACCTGAAAAAAAACTTCCTGCTCTGCCAGGAGAGGGAAAGAAAGGGATGGAGAGCTGGGATAGATGCAGGTGTCTTCACGAAAATGGTCCAAGGCAAGGTGGGAATAAGTTTGTGGTCAACAGGCACGGCTGGAGAGCAGCATCCATGCAGTATAGATCAAGAAAGGACCAAAAACCCCAGGCTGAGCTTAAATAGGCTCCTGGAGCCATGGGCAGTGCGTGGGTGGGGGTCTCAGGTGGGGCTGTCCAGGCTATTTAATGCCCCCAAGGCCATAGGAGGTCACACTCGGGGTGAGGGTCTCTGGCTGACACGCTGAGCTGGCAGCTGCACCTCCAGCCCAGTAAAACCCACTTCTCCAGTGGCCATTGGTCCTGGAGCTCAACCCTCCGGTGCGCGGACACAGCCCTCGCTACGCCAACGAGTAACGTACATTTATTTGTTACGTTATCTTGCCTTACGAAAAGCTGGGTGACGGCTGGGTGCTCTCCCACCACTGGGTGGCAGTGGGCACACGCGCACCCGCGTGCACGCACGCACGCACACGCGTGTGCGCCCCACGGAGGGGCTGCCTCTGTCCCCGCCGCCCTTCGCGAGGCCTGTGCCAGACGCGAATGCCGCAGTGATCCCATGACACGTCACCTCCGTGGGTCAACGATGTCATCACCCCACGCTTTGTCCCCCCGGTAGGGACATGGGGACCGGGCGGCTTCAGCCTGGCTACATCCTGCTCCCAGGAGAGCATCCCGCCCCCCCCAAAAAAACACAGCCAGAAAGGGCAAATTTGAGGCTAAAAATGCTTCTTACCTCCACGCCCTAGAGGTAGCAGCAATCTGGGTCTTCCCTTGACCCTGAACGAGGGGTGCTTGGCCGGAGCACCCCATATTTGCAAGGCAGCACCCCCCCAGAAGAGCCCCAAGGCCATCCAGAGCCATCGGGTCCAGCCAAGCTTGCCGAAACACAGCCATGCCGAAGGAGCCCTGGAGGTACTTGTAAGACAAGGGATGACATGCTTGATGGGACTTCTTAATTAGATCTCGCTAAACCAAAATGTACCGGGGCTCCCCTGGCAGAACAACGTCAGACAAAACATTAATCATGCTCCAAATAAATAATTAAAACGTTGGGGCTCTTAGAAGGGAGGAAAAGAAAAAAAAAAAAGCAAAAAAAAAAAAGCCAGGAAAAATCAAAGGCGTCGGTGCCTGCCCACAATAAGGAGCACTGACGCTGGGTCTGGCGATGCCCTGGCTTGGAGCAGTGTCCCCAAGGCCACCTGAGCAAGGTGGGACCCAACATTTTGTGGAAATCTTTGCCCAGAGTCCCAGGAGGTGTCAGGATGGGGTTTGCGAACCTCAGACCTGGAGTCGTGGGATTACATCCTCATCTCAGCTTTACATTGAAATGTGTCTTTTCACAGCTAGCACATATGGATTCATGGATTAAAACAAATTATTTCCCCACTGGCTGGCTCATGCAGTGCCCTGGGACATCATCCCTGGTCACCTTTGGGATGCTGGATGATGCCCAGATCTCAAAGTCCAGCAGCTGCCTGATGCAGAGTGGGAAAATCTGTTCATCCAGAAATTAGGAAACACTTTTGGGAGAAAAAAAACACAGGAGAAAAAAAAAAAAAAAGAAAAAAGCTCTCCTTCTCTGTCCTCTCTCAGCCGGAGCGGAGATGATTACTCAGTGTAAGCAACACGGAGCTTAAATTATGCATGGAGCCATTTGCATCAAAGAACGCGATGGAGGCAAAGCCATCCCTGTCCCTCACGGCTCCCTGGCCACACAGGCAGGATGACGGAAGGCTCCGTGGGACCGCACATCCCCCACCCCGGCATCAGCCTTGACCAAAGCCTCTGGTACAAGTTTATGGGGTGAAAAAAGCTGAAAAAAAAAGAAGTACGAGGGGCTGCAGAGTGATGGTTTTCCCCTGCGTGGCCATCTAAGCCACTTGGGTACCAGTCTTCAGAATCAGACGTCACCTGCTTTCTTCTTTGTCTTTCCTACAATATATTTATTAAAGAGCAAGCTGTATTTATTAAAAAGCAAAGCAGGGCTGCGGTGGGACGGGACTGCTCCCCTTGCTCCACCGATGAGCTGACAGTTGATGATGAATTTACCGCAACGACTATTTGATTTTTTTTTTATTTTTTTTTAAGCTTCTGGTTTTCCTCCCTGTAAAGCTGCAACGCTGCAGGGGAATGGGATGTTTTCTACCAGGGATGGAGCAACCCCATAGCTCTTAGACGTGGCCACCAAGAGATGATGCTGCACCCTAAAAACAATGGGCACCATCCCTGACCTTCCTCTTCCTCCTCCTCCTCCCAGCCCTTCAGCAGCACATCACCTGAGTAACAAAGCTCGCTGGGAACAGAGGACTCCACCAAAACCCACTTTATTGCATTAATATTCGCCAGTAATGAAGCTAGCTAGCATTTAGACCTCCAATCAAATTAGGAAAGCTATAATGAACAAGAAGTGGTGCATTAATTCATTAGCAGGGAATTACGCTAAATTATCTCAGCAAATACGGCAAAACTTTAATTTACCGGCGGTGTTTTCAAATGGCTTTTGCTCCTTCGTCTCCATTTACACCGCGGAGTGTTTTTTCCTGGCAGCAAACACACGAGAAGTAAATTAACTCCAGCCCCTTGGGGAAATGCTTTTGCCTTTCAGATGGGAATGAATACCCACAAGAGATACCAGAAATTTTCCTTTTCGGCTCCTGCTCCAGGCCCGTGGAGGGAAAATGGATATTATTTACAATAAATAATTGCTCAGGAAACACATTTGCAAAGGTCACTGCCTGTAAAAGCTCCACCAACAGCATGTCAAGGCCTAGCGTAACATGCTGCTTTGCTGATCATCACAGAAAGGGAAAAAGAAGGGGGGGGAAAAAAACCAAACCAAAAAACAAACCATGTAGCAATTTCCTTGAGCGTGTGCGGGCAGGGCATCAATAACGTCAACGGTTGGGAAGTTAGCGCCGATGGGGAGCTGCCAATTTGCACGCGCGTTAGATTTGGGCAGCGAAGTTTAACAGCCTCTTTCACTTCTGCATGCAGAGGGCTGAGAAAGGACACAACTCACATCACATCCTCAGCCTGGCACAACTCAAGAAATAAATCCCTGGACCCTTCGCATCCAAGCGCATCGCATCTGGGGTGGTTTTCCCTTGCGAGAGCGAGCCCCCGCGTAACGTCAGCAAGGTCCCCTCTCCCCACGCCTCTTTGCTCTTAAAAAAAAAATATAGAAAATAACTTTTAAAAACACCAGAGGGTGTTTTTCCTGCTTTTTTGTTTTAGGTTTTTTTTTTTCATTACATGGAATATTTGTTTATTTTTAACGAGCTTCCCGCTTCTTCGCAGCACTCCGGGAGCTGCCAATGCAGGGACACCTCTGTGGTAGGAGAGCATGGCTGAAGCCCCCACGTTGGGGTTTAGAGCAGCCAAAAAAAAAAAAAAAAAAAATGCAGGGCAAGGTCCAGAAGACATTTGGGACAGAAATAAGATCTTCTTTGGGACATCAGGGAGCTCATTCACAGGGGTAAAATAAGAGTAGCAAGGAGCCCCTTGCACCACAGGGTATGGGTGCCTGCAGCCTCCTGTTTAAACGGCCAGGTCTGCAGCGATACACGTGTGGGATTTAAGGCAAGAGGGCTCTTGGCTTGGGGGGAAAAAAAATAAATAAAAACAATAAATAAGGCTGGGAAGTCCTTGGGCTGCACAGATGTACCTCTCCACAGCTGCAGGGTTCCACGAACCAGGTTTTGCACGTTTAATTGCAAGGAGGGCAGCTCAGGGATAACAGGGGATGCTCCTCCTTTTCAAAACTGGAAAATCAACCCTGAAACGACACCCTGGCCTCAGCAACCTGGAGTTTTTAATCAGATTTGGAAAATTTTGATTGTGTTTTTTTTTTTTTGGAAGCTATCTACTTCACAGACCAGGCATCCTTTGCAGAAAGGTCCCTTCTGCTGGAGGATGGATGGCAGTGCAACGAAGGGGATAGTCCCATGGGATGAACTCACGCACCGCAAGTCTTGCGGTGCCAAATATCCCATTTAAAAATAAACTGCAACACCTTGAGTTGGAGGACAAGGGTACACCAAGGTCAGAGAGAAGGATGTCCGGCAGCACAAACTCTTTGGGTACTCTAACAAGACATTAAGGAACAGCTAAAACAAACTTTTCCTCCTTTCCCTCAATTTTCCCTTTCCCCGGTTGCTGCTGCATCTCCAAGGAGGTCATCTCCAGCCTGCCCACAGGTGCTACAACAAAAAGCTTGTCCACCCTTCCCTGGTTGTCCAAGTGCCCACATCCAGGTTGGTCCAGAGCTGCCACCGTCCCATCATGTCTTCAAGATGCAGCCAAGCCACCCACACAGGCAAAAGGACCTCCAAACCCACCAGACTCCCTGCAAGCCCCGGCTTGATTCTTGGGAAGAAATCCTCCATTACCTAATTATTTTACTCTATCTTTAATTGTTCTTGCTGCCTAATAACTGATGGGCCATGTTCGGAGAGGGACAGGATGGAGCAGCTCCTGCTGTACAGAAGGGAGATGGGTATTGACGCTCACACCACTTCCACGCAAGAGTGCAAATCTGCAAATCAACATACCAAGCAGCTCGATTTTACCCTGAAATTCCTGTGAGAAGTACCTGATTGTTCTCCTGCATGGCCAATTCTTTTTCTTTTAATTAATTGCCTTGAAGGCCACTTACAGCCTATCACCAACATCTCCACATAATGGGGCACTCACAGCAAGCTGGAGACACACGTGAATAACCACGATGCATCCTCTTTCACATTATTAATTCCCCACAAATTGATTTTTCCACCAGCATCTTACAGCTTTCTAATTAAGTCTTTACTCAGATGCTCATGAGTGCAAGGGAAACAAACGTTGATGGCTTCCAGAAGCAGCAGTTACGGGACTGGGGTTGATGGGGCGAGTTGGGCATCACCACGTGCCATACGCTTCCTCTCTTCACCCATCAGGCGATTGCACAGGGTTGTGTTAAACCAGACAGGGAAAATGGAAAAAAACCCAAAACATTCTGTCACCATCCATGAGACACCTTCTCCTCACCAGCTCCTTAATCCACCTGTGGCAATCCCAGCTTTGGGAGCCTTAGGTCAGACCTAGATTTCTAGGAACTGCTTCTCAACCCATCCCTTCTCCTCAGGCCTCCTATCAAGCTTTTTTTTCTCCTGGTAAATAGAGGAGGGGGAATTGGTTTGGTATTTATAATTCATTAAAGAATGAATAGCTGTTTTAAATTATGATACTAAAAATCCACAGATGTGCTTCCCCTGTGGTAGCCAACAGCATTATAAGCAGCAACAGCAGATATACAGACCCCTCCTGGGCTGGGAAAAGGGTTTGGCAGGAGGAGGTACAGCCTGGAGGACAACAGCTCCCAGCACAAGTCTTTCCAACCCAAACCATTCTGTGATTCTGCAAGATGAGCCTCAAAAGAGGATCTGAGCACAGGCTGAGGGATTAGTGCTCATGGGATTGGATCCAACAAGGTTTGGAGCCCAAGACACAGCCAGAGTTCCTCCACCTTTCCTTGTCTGGATGCTGAAGCCATTAGAGGGGAAAGGAGAAGGCCCATGCTGATGGCTACACCTCCTGATGAGCCTGCATCAGGGAAGGTTATTTCTTCTTAATTAAAGATGTGGCCTAGTAACCACAAAGCTTGGCTTGTTCATTAAGCTCCTCATGGACCTGAGAAGGGAGGTAGTGCTGGCAACACCTGCCTGGAACAGGACTGGGCTTTCACAGCTGGAAGAGCTTCCAGGAGAGATGTGACACCCTGGAGACCTGTGCTCCCCTTCAAACCCCTGTGACATAGGACAACATGAGATAAGAGCAGGAGGTCCTGCTCAGCAACAGATTTCTTTGGAGGGTGGGAAGAAAGTGGCTTCAGAGATGAGTGAGGAGCCTCAATACAGATGGCTGAGAGGTCCATGCATGTGGGACAACCTCCAGCTCCCACGCAGGGCACAGAGCTGGGTCTCCACACCCTTGGGAGGAGCACCAACAGCTTTTTGCAAGTTTAACATCACAGCCTGGCAGCACATGTCACCCTGTCAGAGTAAAAATTAGGAAAAAAAAGGGGTTTTAATCTTCTGTAGCTCCTTCAGGAAGTAGCTTGTGCATTAAACATGAAGGCTGACAGCCTGATCTGGAAGGTTTCAGCCAAAAAAAAAAATACTTACATGGCTGCCTTATTTTTCCACTTGATTATTTCAGCTCAGTGTTTAATTCGTTGAAAACAGTTTTCAGAAGGCACTAGCAGAAGACCAAACATCTGAGAAGTGGGGCTGCTGGCATTGCTCCAAGTCAGCCTTGCTGCTTTGCCCCCCCCCCCCCCCCTTTTCACTCTTTATCCATGGCCAAGAGCAGTTGCCTCAGCTCAGAAGAGGCTCTTGCAGGCATCAGGTCTCTGACTTCTCCCAGGGTATAGAAAGCAAGAACATGAGGTATAAGGTCATTCAGACCAGAAGGATGGAGGGGTGTCAGGCTTGGGGATTCTCCCTGCAAAGCACACAAGGGTCACCAGCACCAACCAAGGCACATTCACACTTCAAGGAATCTGACCCCACTGCTGTCCTCACCCAGGAGGTCCTGCACCATATGAAATAAGTGAATTAGTTCACCTGATGCAATGTAGATGATCTTTATACCAGGTAGCACCTCAAAGCACATGGAATAAGAAAATCCGGCAGCCTCCAGGTTGGTTTGGAGGTGACCACTGCTCCCAGGGGGTCTTCTGGGGCATGGGGCTGCAAGCAGCATGCAGCCCAGGGTACGCAAACCACTTTTGAGAAGCGTTTGTGTTACACAAACTCCCGAGAAACACAACTGGTGTTAGACTCACTACATCAGGAGTCAAGACACCAATAGCTCATACCCAGATGGAATTCCACCAGGCAGCAGACACCTCAAGCCTTCAGCAGCCTAAGCCAAGAGGTCAGAATAAGCCTACGCTGTGTAGGAGAGAAAGCCGCAGAGCAAGGAGAATGATTTAACATTGAGGCCCATCTTATGCATACAGGCTCCATTTAAGTGTGATGAGGACACCCTATGGCACAGCTGCTCCAGCACACCAGGGACAGAGTCCCCAAGGTGAGGTGATGACAGTCTAGGTCTTATCTCCAGACCTACTGACTAAAGGTTTTCCCTCCACCCTTTATACTTAAAAACAATAATAATATCTGTTTAGAGTGGGTGGACCAGCAGCTTTCCCTATTTATCCCCTTTCCTTAACTACAAGGTCACTAGTTCCACCCCCCCATCCAGCCATTGCTCCCTGCTCTCCATACAGCAGAGGCCACACCAACTAGAAGCAACACCCATCTTCATCCCACATCCACATCCAACACCACATCTTCCCCAGGTCTGCCAGCAGCAGAAGCCATACCTAGCCCCAGCACCCGCAAACCCCCCCAGAGTTAGAGCTGCTGTTGTGTCATCCTTCAAGGGGTGGTGCCACCTCACCCAGGCTGCATCAGCTCACACCACCAAGCCCAAGACAGAGCTGCTGCTATCACATCCTCCACTATCACCCCTGCTAAGGGGGAGCAAACAGGACTTCTAGAGTCAGGAAGCCATTTACTGTCTGTTAGCAGCGTCAGTTCTTCCCTCATTTGCCTGAAGACAGGAGCCATACCTTGTTCACAGCCAAGGTGATTCAGGAGTCCTCGCCATCAGGCACGGCAACGCATGCCAAGCATACAACATGCATGGAGCCACAACAGCAGTATTAAACATTTGGAAGGTCCTCCTGCAGAGAGACACTTTCCATCTCCAAATGCTGTGGTTTGGGAGATGCTTTCAGGTGGCAACAGCTCTCCATGGTTTTGGTCCCACCACTGTTTCATTGGTGGCTTCCCAAGAGCTTGTGGCCACCCCAGGAGATGGCTTACCTGGAGGATGGTGCACAAGCACAACCTCAACTCCCATCCCATTGGGGCAGACCAGAGCAAAGGTTGACTGCTGTCCCTCCTCCCCACTGAGAGCACAAGGAGAGGACAGAAACATTTCTCTTTATTACACTTGGGGAGTTACAGTGACACTCCAGGAGGGCAGCTACATTTTCTGCATGCAAGAAACAGTCCAAGAGCAGTTAAGCTCAGCACAGTGGCTGCCGTGAGCATGGCAACTTGGACCAGCATAGGAAGTCCTTCGGCAGCACCTGGAAAAGACAAGATCCACTTACTACACATTTAATGGCTTTCCACCATCTGGCAGTGGATGAACTTGCAGGAAGAAATCCCCCAGACTGTCTTTTGGTGATTATACTAGAAAAATCTCTGTCCAGGTGTGAAATCATGGGGGGGATTCATGGCTAGATCAACCTGGAGTCACCTTTTCTGAGACCTGAAGGCAGTCACAGAAGACACACGTACCATGTGGGGTCTTCCCTGCTGGTGCAAGACCTCCCGAGGAACTCCATAACCCCTGAGCTGGGTCAAGGATTAATAGTGGTCCAACTGAGACTTCAGCCTCTGCTGCTCTTGAGGACCCACCTAAGAAGAGAAGGATGTGAATGAGTTCAGAGGGGAGGTAATCTCCTGCTTAGTCTGGATTTCAGGACTTACAGGAAGATGGACCCTGCAGGAGCAGGGTTCCAGTAGTTTTGGATATAAAGACACAGACACAGTTACTTCCTCAAGAACATTGGAGAGGAGCCAAGTTTGTCCTTAAGATAAGATGCATTTGCTAAAAATCTTCCAGCATCTTGGCCATCCTAACCTGGAGGGTCACCCTGCCTTGGGGGTACATTTTGGAGACACAGAGCCCTACCTTGCTTGGAAGGGATGTCTCTCTTCAAGCGCCTCCTCGGCCATCTGGCTGGAGGGTTAATTCTCCGGGAGTATCCTCCATACAACGCACAGTTGCCCGTCTCGCAGCAGCTGCAGATGTCTCCAGTACCCTCCACAGGAGCCCAACTGAAACAGAATTACCTGTAAGCCCTCTTCTCTAGGCTGGTCCCCTCCCTAGGTGCACCAGCTACTCACAGGCTGCTGGCTTTGTTGAAGGAACAGGCCTTGTTCAATGGATTTGGGGCTTGGTCAGCTGGGGAGACCTTCAGGTGGCAGGTGATGTAGATCTGGAAGCAAAATTAAGCCGACATCCAGGGTTAATTAAATTTGTTCATGCAGAACAGCACAGCTTCTGAACACGCTGGGGGAGGAGGGGCAGGCACCACATCTCACCAAGTTTCTGTCATCTCCTGCAAACTTGAATGCATCAACCACAAACTGCAGCGTTTCCTGCCTCGGCCTTGGAGAGATGAAGGCTGAAGTGGTGTCATCTGATCTCCCATCCACCAAGCACCTGGACAAGGATCAGAAGTCAGGGACATCCCAACCAGCTATGGCAGGACCACCCAGAGCACGCTGCGCCCCTTACCCACTGAGGTCAATCAAGGCATATCGGGGAGAGGAGTTCCTGTCGGGACTGAGGGTAGCAACACAGTCATCCACAAAGAGCCTTAGAGGTACATGGTCCCCAGAAGCAACATCAGCCTGGAGGTGCAAGCTTTCCCCCAGCTGGAAGCCATTGGAGAGTCTTTCAGTGCTCCAGTCATCTGGAAGGCAGATTCAAGGTTACAGGTCAATCTGAAGAAAAGCACATTGCAATCCCTTGCACATGGGACCTCTTAAGTGAGCAGCAACCACATGTGACTTCTACAAGATTTGATTTTAGCCCAGGTTAGAGCTCTGGGCTCTCAGCATGCAGACAAGAACTGGCAGGAGCAGGAACCCGAGGGAGAAGGGTCCACCAGGTTCGCACCCACCGTTCATGAGGCGTAGGGAGAACGTCAGCCTCTCCTCTGCTGACAGGGTGGAGCGGAAAGGAACCCACGTGGGCCGGATGGCATTGCTGCTCACATTGCTCTTCCTAAATGGGAGAGAGATGTGTTAACAAATATGTCACCATCACCTCAGGTCCATAGGAGGAGAGACACAGCTCCCATTTGCTCACCTGGGATAGTGACACTCAATAGGAACCACAGCTGCGTTGGTCCTTACAATAACCAGGTCACCAGGAGTAGGTTTGTAGGACAAAATTGTTTTGTAGATCAAGGAGTCTGGGGTCACCTGGAAAGAAGATTTGGGAGAACCAACAAGTCAGTAAAACAAACCAGTCAACCAGAAGCCCAGCACCATCAGATACCCGGCACTGACTGTGCTAGGTCACACAGGTCCATCAGCTGTAAAGGCCCAGGATGTCCTCCACATTCCCAGTCCAGAGCAAACAGGATGCCATGAGGCTTTGTATTGGCATCCCAACAAGGTGCCAGCCCTGGAGGGGGTAGGCCTCAAGGACTTTGGTACTCCAGCAAGTCCCCACATCAGGCAGGCAGGGGCTGTAGGTCTGCAAACCTCCTTCCCCAGGTGAGCTGGGGCACACCAGCTCCAGGCAGCCCTCCTCCTGTCCTGCTGAGGAGGTCAGCAAGGTCCCAGCCAGCCCCTTTCCCTAATTCCCCAGCGACAGTCGCTGCAGTTTCAAGCTATGCCCAGTTCTCCCATATACTCATGCAACCAGCTACATCCGTCCAAGTCATAAGACCACTACAAGGCTTGCTTGCTGTCAAGTGTGCACCTCATCTAAGGCTTAAGGATGGTACCCATACTCCAAAAACTACCCACCCAGTGCTGGTCAAAGCCCAGAGAAGGTCCATTACCTATGGAGCACTATCAGTGATGGAAAAGCCCCTCACCCTGGCATCCCACCTCACCTGCAGGGTGCTGCCACACTCATGCAGTCCAGCCACAAAGGTCACCGTGCTCTCAGCAGCACTCTGGGCCACAGGCAAGCAGGCAGCTGAGCCCAGGGTCAGGTCCATAGCCTTGACCAGGCGTCCCATGCCAAAGAGGTCCCTGTGCACAGTGACCACCACCTGCGCCTCCTGGCACTGCACGGCCACGGGGTGCAGCGGGGCCGCAGCCTGGAGCTGGGACACATCCACCCATGCCCAGGGAGAGGGCTGGGAGAAGGAAGGCACACGGGGCCGGCTCCAAGAGGAGTCCCCCCGGACCCTCAAGACCCCTGAGTCCCATTGAGGGAAACCCCAGGGGCTGTGAGATGCTGCTTCAGCCAGCACCCAGCAGAACAAAACAACACCCAGGCTGCTTCCAGACCCCATCCTGACCCCAGCAAAACCAGCTCATGGAGAGGATGCTCCTCAAGAGCCTTTTATACCAGCAGTCCCAGCAGCCCCAGCCCAGATGGGGCACACCTGGGGGCTGCCTGCAGCCCCCGCCCCCCAACCCCAACCAGGAGCAGCCCTTGGCAATGGGATCCAGCTGGGACCATCCCTCCCTCTCAGGGCATGGAAGGTGATTTTCCTGGACCTGCTGCTGGGAATTGCCCTGGAGCACTTTGTCCCATGTCCCTCTGTCTTGCCTGTTCGGGTTGGCATCAGCCGCTGCCACCTCGGTGGCCAAATGGCCACAAACCCTCTGCTCTTGTCCCTTGTACCTGTGTCCGTGACCTTCTCCCTAGATGAGATGGAGCCAGTTTTGGCCACCAACATGACAAGGGCTCAGTCAGGCTCCCACAAGCATTTCTCCCCCGGTCTCCCGCTACGTCATCGGCAATTCCCCAAAACCCAGGTCCTGGAGCACCAATCGAGGTGGCACGTTGAGAAATGGAGAGGACTTTTAACTGCAAAATCCACCTGGGCTCTGGCCCGTGTGTCTTGGCAATCTGTCCGTCCTCGATTTCATGGGTATCTGCGCTGGGTAATTGTATACGGAGTAATGAAGGCATCATAACCGGCTTATTTGCATAGAAAGCAGAGGTACAAAAGCCGATCTTCCCATAATAGCAGCTGATAAGTGAATGGCAGGCGTAATCAAGAGATTAATTGGCGCTCGTGTGTTAATTATGCTAATTGGCACAGCTGCTTGTGTGTACAGTATGATGACTAACGGCTCTACACCACTAAGCTGGATGAAGAGGTTGGGGGGGGGGTCACTCAAAGTTGTTTGCCACCGTGGCAGAGCCCCGCGAGTGGGGTCTCCTTGACGTGGGGGTGATGCCCCGCATACACCTGGTCTTCAACAGGGCACCTAAACAAGCCTGGAGGGGTTGTAGTCACGGTGTGTTTCTAACGGTGCTTTACGTGGGTGCCCAGGGAAATGGGGTTTATCGGCTGAAGCATCTTCCTCCTGGTCTGCTATGATCTGTGGGATGGGTTTGGGGTTGGGTGACCCGCACCGTTTGATTTTAGGGGAGACCGCAGCGATGAGATGAGGGAGCAAAGCTCCCACCAAGGCCCAGGGGGTGCACCCAAATCCCTGGTGGGATCCCCTTCCCTCGCTGGGCCATGCGTTAGGCATTCGCTGTTGTCTCCCTGAAGCATCAATAATGCCACACCACCCTTTTCTGGCACGATCTCCCTGTCCCAGCCTTGCTCCTGATATTTTTATGAGTGATGAATAAATGATACAACAAGAAAAACCTTTCCAGCAGCTCAGGCCCTCTTTATTAATTCAACAAACAGTGGGTCATCTCCAAACCCAGCTTGTGCCCGTCCTAGGTTGGTGTCTTCTACCCCGCAGGGACACACAAGCCGGATTTGTCCAGGGGAGGTCCAGCAGCCAAAGGCATCCAGGAGGATGGGAGATGATGCTCGTGCTGACCACAGCCCTGTCACCCAACCTGGCAGCAGGACGTGGCACTAAAGATCTCCAGGCCTTGATTCACCCAACCTTCTGCAAACCATCTCCATGAGGAACCGGGTCTACGTGGATGGGTACCTGCACCCCACACCTTTGCTCCTGCTCCAAAGGGAGAGATATGGCTCATCTAGAAACCCAAGGAGCCACGTACAGCCCGAGCCCCACGTCTCATGCGAACACAGCCCAAAGTTTTTCTGCTCAAAGTTGGGTTCCTCACACCTTGCAATAGCTCCAGCCAAAGGTTGGCAGGTCGAAGCACTGGGAGCGGGATGGTGCAAAATAAATTCAGGCGTCTGGGATGAAACAGGGATGGGAGATTCATTGGCCTTAAAAGTCTGAACCTGTTGGGTGAAGAACAGTTTTTATTCTTGTTTGGGTACAAAACAGATCAACAGGCAGCAAAAAAAAAAAAAAAAATCACCACCTCCCGCCTCTTGTGCCGCATCCATCACTGGATCAGGGACATCTCCTTTTTGTCGCAGTGGTCTGTCCTTCCCCCGGGCTAACAGGAGCTCGGGGGCTTCACCGAAAGGGGAAGGCCAACGGTTCCCTCTGCCCCATCCATGCTCCTTGGAAAGCCTTCGGTTGAGTAGGACAAGTCCCACGATGGAAGTCTTCGATCCGTGCTGTAGGAAGCAATATCACATCCTCCCTTTGGGAAAGATCTCCTCCTCAGTTTTTCCTTTTTATATACAATTTCACCACTTGAGATGAGAAAAATCATTTCTCGTGTCGGGCACGGAAAAGAACTGCACTGTCAGCGCTTCTTCTCTAGAAGGCTCATCCGACGGCATCTGTTTATTTACCAGGGTCCTTTTTCACTGGAGTGTTAAATACTGGATTAAGAGGGGAATCGAATACTTCTCCGGCACCGTTTAAGCAACATCTCCTTACCTGAGGCACCACGTGTTCCTCTAAGGCTCATTAAGCGACACCGACCTCTCTTCGCCCGGTCCCCGAGAAAATGATGCTATCGCCGAGCCCGCAGCGCACCGGCTCAGATCCCGCTTGCAAAAGCATTGCTGGGGGGGGGGGGGGTTTAGTCTCACGCACTGCGAGTAACGATCGTAAAATGACATCGCAGCACCGCCCGATCATAAAATGACATCGAAAGGTCACCCCAATTCCCTCGTCCCCACACCACGCATCCCAAAGAGAAACGAACTCGGCTCGGCTAACGCAGGAAAAGAGGGGAATTGGAGTTTTTGAGAATGATAGCGCTCATTAATTTTCCTGGCAGGAGACAACGTCTTCATGCCAGGCAGGGGTTTGTTTTTGGTTTTTTTTAAGCAATATCACCGTTTCGTTTCAAATCTCTCTTAAACGACTTCTGAGTCACCGCGATAAATACTCCCCACGCTTTCTTTCTGCTTCAGATCCCTTATAACTGCTGATGGATAAATTGCTCGAGTTACCCGGGATAAATCACGCAGGATAGCCAAATCTGTAATTAAAATGTCTCTCAACCCTTCCGTTAACTCTGACTTAGCGGGACCAGATGCATTGCGGCTGCAGGGAATAACCCGCTCGGGATTCGGCTCTGAAAAATGGGTCCTGGGAAGGAGAAACTGGCTCTGAAAGTGCCGACTCCGCACGGATCCCTTGGGAATACCACGTCCCTCTTCATCCCCCATCAAAAGGATTCGGGTACCAGGATCGACGGCACAAGTGGAGAGTTTTTCAAAGCCTTTTTTTTTTTGCCAAAAAGGAGCTTTTGAGTGTTTTGCATTGGCTCCAATTTGCCCGTGGAAAGCAAATTCCCTGCGCAGAGCTGGCAAGGAGCTGGGTGTTTTCTCCATCCCAGTTGTTCCACTGGGAGGAAACAAAAGGGAAATAAAATAAAAACAGGTTGTTCACAACAAATCCTGGATTTTTAGACCGAGCTGGGCAGTTCTTGGGTCTGACCCACCTCGCAGGGTATCCAGAGCATCCCTGCTGCCTGCAGGGACACGGCCCCATCCGTGAACCGGGGGCAGGAGAAGGGGACAACAGGGATGGGCAGTAACATCACCCCAGCACTGCAGGGGCATCATCCATCCCATCCCATCCCTTCCCATCCCATCCATCCCATCCCATCCCATCCCATCGTCCATCACCCAGCCTGTGCGGTCCTCGATGGAAAGCAACAAGGCTCAGCATTTCTCTCCTCCCCTCCCTCCATAATTAGGTCAATCGGAGAAGCAGGAGCCCTTTATTTCTTATTGATGGGGAGAATCAAGGCGGCATCGATCGGCGCTGGGGAAGAGACTCGCCCCAGCGCTTTCTGAAATAACCTGCCAAATAAGATTTTTGTTGGTTGTTTTTTTTTTTTTATCGGTTGAGGGGGTTTGGATGAACTCGCAGCCTCGCCTGCTCCTGGGAGCAGCAAGCTCTCGGTGCTGGGTCCTTTGCGCTCTGCATCCCTGTTAAATCCTACTTTCCTGGCTGCCAGGTTTGCCGTTATCCAGGAGCGGGTGGAGAAGGATGTTGGGGCTTTTGGGGAATGGAAAAAAAAAACAAACCCGCAGAGCTGCAGCACTGCGACCGATCAGCCTCGTCCCTGCCTGGGTCTCATCTGCAGCACCCATAAACTGGCGTGTTAGATTAAGACCTTGAAGAAGATGGGTTCCTCCCCCCAAAAAGACCCATCACCTGGACAGCCCCAAAAGCAGGATGGCACTTGGGGACAAGGGGAACAACTAAGCTCCTCCTGGGCTTCTTCATCCCAAGGCAAAGCACAGCACATCCTCCCAGGGACAGACGTGAGCGGCTCAGCCCCGAGCTGGAGCTCACAATTCAGGACAGCTCATCAGCCTGAGCCACCCAAGTAATATTTTCCCCAGGCTGCCACAGCTTAATCCTCATTTTCTTCCTCACTACCCTCAAGATTTCCCTTCCCTGCATGATCCAGGCTGCATTTGCCAAAAAAAACCAAACCAAACCAAAACCAAAACAACCCTCAAATCTGCTTGAATAAATGCCCCAGAAAGCTCCCAGCTGGAGGAGACATCCCTGAGGATGCTGGCACCATCTCAGGACCTTTAAAGATGTCCTGGACCTGAGGACAACTCATCCCGCTGCCCAGCAAGGAGCTGGGGGGGTGGTTAATGGCTTCATTCCCCCAGCCCAGCGTCTGGGTGCTAAATAATAGTAACGGTACCTCCTGGCACCTCATTAAAAATTGCACCGGCACTTAATTCAGGCGGTAGATAAAACCCTCTAAACGAAATCACCATCCATCCCCTTCTTAATCCGAGTTTGATACCAGTGCGCTTTCCCTCACCTCGCTTTTAGAAATAGTTTTCTATTGAAATGCAGAGCCTGGCTTCGTGCCCAGAGAAGGAGAGCTAAAAATAATCTTCCATGGGCAATTTAGGAAAGTCCCTTCCCCACCGGTCCCCATCAGACCCCATTCGCATCCCATGGATGCGATGAACCAGCCTGAATTTCGGAGCGATTGCAGATGGATGACGACGTCCCTTCGGGATTTTGCTCTTTGTTCTGCTGTTGGAGGTATTAAAATAAAGAGGAGGGATGAGGGCAGGCATGTCTCCGTCACTGGAGTGGTTTTCTCCCCGCGACGGATGAAGGCGGCACGGCGCAACGTGCTGCGGTGGCTGCAGGGGACCGAGGGCTGAAAGGGGGACAGCAAGTTTTCACGGCCAAAGCTGCATCCCGGAGACGATGCCGAGCCTGGAAAGCACTGTCCAAAACAACCCCCAAATTTATTTCTCAAGGCACAAAAATGCCCTTCAGATTCTGGATTTTAAATAAAGATGAAAACCAGCAGAAGAGCCATCAAGGGGCACAGCCAGGATTTCTCCACCCACCGGAGCAGGACCAAGGACATGCCACCCTGTTCACCCTGGCACCTTGGGTGCTCCCCATGCACCCTACAAGTACCCAGCAGCGGAGGGAGGACCCCCAGGACACGTACGGGCGGGCAAAGACCCCTGATCCCACGGGAAACACAAAGGCTCGACCCCGTGCACTGGCCAGGTTCATCCCCCCCCGGTGCTTTACCCCCAAAGCTTTGTCACCACGGGGAGGACAGGGGGGCTTCACCTGGCCGGCAGGTCGTCCCCCCCCCGCCAAGTCCTGCCTTTCACACCCCACCCCCCCCCCCCAAAAAAAAAATCCCCCGGGGTTAATTTGAGGCAGGGAATTAACACCCCGATGGGATTTTGCATTTAAGGCAAAAATAAAAGTCCAGTGGGAACCACAGTGATACAACGTGAAAAAATAATTGTCCCCGTACGTTCCCCCGGAGCAGCGAATCCATCGGGATGGAGAGCACCAACGCTGTCCTCCCGTCCCGCAGGTCCCATCCGTCTTCCCAGAGCCTCCAGGGCTCCATCCATCACTCCCAGGGATCTCGCTGAGCCCATCGGTTCTCTCAAAGCCTCTGGGCTCGGAAAGGGCACCGAAATTTGCCCTGGAAGGCGCCTGGACGGCGGCTGGCTCGGCTGCGACCACGTGGGAGAGGGCACCGGAGGGTGCTGGGGTGGGGGAACGGTCACTCCCGGTTGCTCTCAGCCCAGCACGGGGATGGACAGACGGACAAAGAGGAGCCTCCTCCCTGAGAAGGATGCGCTGGTCTTCAGGGCTCGCCGGGGATAAAGAGACGCAGCGTCTCTCCAGCCCCAGGGCACCCCGAAGACGTGGCCGGGGGAAGGAGGAAGGGTGACGGGGCACGGGACGAGGGGTGGCAGCTGGTCCGTGTTCTTCCCAGGGGACCCGGAGCTCGTCCCCACTGGGGACAACTCGGCTGGTCCAAGGCACAGGGCGCTGCTTGGGGGTGTCCCAGCTCCCGTCAATCAATTTCTTGTTCGTTATCTGGGGAAGAAAAAAAAAAAAAAAAGACTAAATAAAAATTGGCAAAGGCATCAAAAAAGAATAATAATTCACAGGTCCAGAGTTAATTTGGCAGTTCTGGACCCTCTTTGCGCTGGAAAACTGGGATCCCCACTCCCAGGGCTGATGCCCAGGTGTGGTTTTATCCCTCCATCCATCCTCCTGGCTAGAAAACACCCACCCACCCACCCCCCCGCAGCTGGCAAACCCTGGGAGATGTTATTCTTCAAGCTTCGTTTCTGCTGAAAAAGCGGTCGAGGATGTCTCGCACGTGGGGTTAAGCAAACAGGCTGCATCGGGGCCGGGAAGCCGAGCACAGTCTGCGGCAGCTTGCGAGGGGGAGATAAGGGAAGGAGGAGGGGGGGGAAAAAATAAAGGAAAAGCGGATTCGGTTGACGCTAAAGGTGCAAAGGGAGAAAAGGCTTTTATAAACCTATCGGGGTGGGGGAGAAAGCGGTGTTAAGAGAAAAAAAGAGGGCTGTTAATAAAAGAGGGAGGGTTAAATTAGCAGAGGTTCACCAGCAGCAGAGGCCGAGCGGCTGCTTTTAATAAGAAAGGAACTAAATTAAATGCTGGAGATCTTGGGAGGAGGATGAGTCGGGAAAGAGGGGGGCTGATCAGACACGGAAAGTGCTGGAGCCCAGCGTCAGGCTGGGATGGGTGATGGCAGCATCGAGCCAGGAGTTTGGGAGAAGAAAGGCAGAAACAGGAGGTGGGACTCTTAATTTTCGTGGATTTCCACCAGAAATTCAGCACCAGGCTGCTGCTGGGGAATTCCGCGTGGGGAGGGATGAAGCTCACGCGAGGCAAGGATGGACCACCATCGATTCCCCTCCTCTTAGCAAACCCACGGCAACGCTCGAAAAGGACCCAAATTCCCCGCAGCGACCCAGGCTGGAGGCTTTTCTCAGCCTCGAACTGCCCAAGAAAAGGAATAAAAAGAGCCATCACATTGAAGTCACCGGCCGCGTCGTTCCGTTGCTGCTGGGAGATAAGGAGCGGTGGCCAGAGCAAGCGGCAGCCCAAAGCGGAGTGGAAATGGGTGCTGGGAGACAACTGATCTGGGAAAATTCGATTGAAAACTGGGGGGGGGGGGGGGGGGGGGGGGGAAAGGGAAAAAAACCACCCAAAAAGCCACTAATGGATGATGGGGATGCAACAGATGTTTTACACTTAGATCTGAGCATCATCTCCAGCGTGCTCAGGAAAAAACCTTCCCCACGAGCCGGCTCACGGTCCTACGCCGTCGCCTGGCAAACGCACTCACCGTCATTGCTCTCCGCGCTCTTCAGCGGCTGCAGGGCTGCGAAAAGCAAAACAGCACACGGTCAGAGCCCACCGCGTGGGACGGGGCTTGGCAAGGGAATGCCTCCCTTGGAGGAAAGAGCTAAGAGCTCCATTTTGGGGGAAGCCACCCCAAAATTGGGAAGCACCCACCGATTTCCATCGCAAACCAACCCCCAATCCCTAAATCTCCCCGGCAACAAAGGAGCCGGCATCCCAAGCGGGCTTCATCCTGTGCCAGCAGATAAAGGCAATCACCAGGCATATAATTAACCCATTTGATGACAGCATCGGGCGAGCACGGCGCTGAGCGCCGACGGAGGGTGCAAAGCACGCCGGGTGTTTGCGTGCATAGGGGACGGTGGCGCTCACGTGTATAATAAGCAAGAATCATGCACCCACCTGTCTTGGGTTCTTCCCCCTCTTCATCCTGCTCCTCTGTCCCTGCAAAAGAGTGAACGGAAACATGAAGCATCTGCCAAGCTTCACCCCTGAACCCCATTTTTCCCGGGCGGCCAGGCTTGGTGGATGTCCCTTGGATGGTCACCATCCCCAGCTGCACGGAGACACCCGCCAGTGCCGCACGTCTGCTCGGGACCAGGCGCTGCCAAACCACCGGTGATGCTCAGGGAGGAGGCGATTGGTACCCACCTCGCACCCAGCACCCCCTCGAGGGTATTTTCCCCCATCTCAAGGCTGTGTTGGGGTGGCAAAGCAGGAAAAAACACAAAAAAACCAAAAAAAAAACCCAAAAAAACAAAACCCCACAGCTCCGGGTGACGCAGCACAGCCGCTCGCCTCCCTATTTATAGCACGGCTGCCATCTGGAGCGGCACTCGGCAAAGGGCTTAGCTGGGAGACCACGGATCCCCCAACACCTCCGGGATAACCCCATCGGCACCGAGGGATGAGCATCCGCTTCTCCCTCCCGCAGCTCACCCCATCTGGGAGCCCGGGAGCTTTGCACCCCACGGGTGAAACCTCCTTGTGATGCTGTTCCTGGCCAGGAAAAAAACCAGCAAAAATTGCTCCTCTTGCCTCCCCCACGGCTGCCAGGCTCACAGGCAGGGTCCCTGCCTGCTTTCGGGCTGACCAAGAGCCGCGGCAAAAGGTTATTGCTAAGGGCGTGCGGTTATCGGTGCAAAACGTCGCGGGCTGGGAGCTGAAGGGGCCACGGCTGAGCGTCACGGCGTTGCAAATCCCTCGGCTGGGGAGAAAATACTCCCCAGAGGGGGAAAAGAAAAAAATATTTATTTTTTATATATATATCTCTCTCTCCTGCAGATGATTCCCTGGAATTTGCCAAGGAAAAACCCTCTCGGTCACCCAACAGCCAAGCATCGATCGTGGTGGCACCGCCGTCCACCCTGGCAGAGAGAGGTGGCACGAAGCGGGACCCCTCCCGCCGGGGAGGGAGGCTGCGGGTCCCGGCCCTGCAGCACGCTGCTGGCGGGGAAAAGCTTTGGCAAAGCGAACGCCTCGGGAGGCGGCGAGAGAAAACAAACGGGGAACGCCAGCAAAGCCGCTCCTGCAGCCTTTTTCAGAGCATGGCAGCTTTTTTAAGGCAACAAAGCTCCCCCTTTTTCTGCAAACACCTCTTCTTCTTCTTCATCATCATCATCATCATCATCATCATCATCATCATCATCATCATCAAAAAAAGCCAACCACAAACAGGAGGAGGATGCAGAAAACAAGAGCACGGAGCATCTCTCTCGTGCTCTTTCTGCGTGTCAAAGCGCTCGGCATTGCCACGGCAGCAAGCGCGAGAGGCGTCTTCTCGAAGGAGATGCTCCACGCACGCCCGGCTGCGGGTACCGGACACGCAGAGGATGCTCGGAGCAGGAAGGTGAAAGGGGGAAGAGATGCTGGGCGGGAGGAAAACTCAGGCGTATGTTTGAAAGAGCCGCCCCGGAACGACGCGCACAGCCGGCGTGGGCTCTCTGGTACGGATCTGCTGGTGGCCCGCCAACCCCAGCGGCTCCGAGCATCCCTTCATCCTTTAAAAGATGCCACCACCAAGGCAAACTTGTGCCAGTTAAAATTTCCCCTGGCTCCATCCATCCGTCACCCCCTGCAAGCCCCATCCCTTTTTTTTTGGGGGGGGGGTGTTTGGTGTGACAGCCGCCACGTTACCTGCGTTTTCTTCCTCTTCCTCGCAGCTCTGACGGATTTTCTTCTGGCACACGTACGCCAGGACGGCGAGCAGCACCACGACACAGACGGCGAGTCCAACCGTCACCCAGAGAGCCACGGCGGGGAAGGCGAGGTGTTGGCCTTGAAGGGAAGGAGAGGAGGTTGGGGTGGGGGGGGAAGAGAAATACCACCGCAGTGAGCATCGCCGCCGGACCAAGGGGACGCGTCCCTGCCAGCCGGGACTCCGCGGCGGCAGGGACACGTCCCCACGGAGAGAGTCGGCGGCGCTAAGGGGTGGCTTTGGAAATAAAACCGGCAGCGCCTCTAATGACCGTCTCCCCCAGCAGGTCTTGAGTCACTCCCTAAAATACTTAATTAACCTTTAAATAATTGCACTTATAAATTCAAACGGCAGGCTGACCCTTCACTTTAAGAAGCTCAAGAGAAGCGTTAGATGATGCTCCACCCGCTTCCTTCTCCTCTTTCATCTCAACGCCACAGGACGGGGAAGGACGGGGACCAGGGGATATTTCCTAGAGTGCTGGAAATACGATTTTTTCCCCGTAACTCTGCTCCTTTTTTCAAAGAGTCTTGCCCCAAACGTCATCCCCCAGGGTGACAATTTGCTCTCGCTCTTGGGACCCCATGCAAAAGCCACCCCTCTGCCCCCACCCAGCAGCATCCACGCAAGTTCTCCTGCAAGAGTTTGGGGCGCATCCAGCCAAAAAGTTTATGCTCCACCGGGGACCCACCTTCCCAACTCAGCAAGTGTCGTACCAAGGGTAATTAAACACTAATTAACGCTACGAGGGAGCGCACGGGGTTATAAAGAGCTCCAGGAGGGCAGCGGGAGGAGCTCGGAGCAAAGCGGCGAGGCTGAACGAGTTTGATGAACTCCTCCAGCCTGTATTTCTGAAGTAGGATTGTCGCAGCTGGGATGGAGAACCCCAAATCGAGAGCATCCCATGGCCATGTGCTAAGGAGAAGACAACTACCGTGCCCTGTCCTGGCATTCGGGGGTGGTTTAGACCTGGACGGGACAACTAGGAAAGCTAGAGACTAAGAACCAAGGATGCTAGTTCTAGCTGGGACGCTGGCGTGGGGTGACAGGGAGGACAGCACAGCCCCAAGTCACCCTTGGAGGTCCATGGGGAGAGAGGTAGAACGGGGATACGGGGTAGCAACCCCCAGGGTGGCTCTGGGCCACAGTAGGGATCCCGGTGCCACCGTGGTCACCTTCTTGAGACAGAGCTCATCCCTTCCTTCCCCCAATTTTGGCCCTCGCTCGCTCACCTGTGATGGTGACGGAGGCTTGGGTCTCCTGCTGCAGCACCGGGTTTCGCACCAGGCAGGAGTAGGTGCTGCTGGGCTCCACCAGCACCTGGAGGACGCTGTGAACATCAAAGAGACCTTCCTCGTTGGCCACCTGGGACGTGGTGACGTTTTCAGTGATGTTGCTGCCCCGGCTGTCCTGCCAGAAGACGTTGGCCTCGGGGTAGCCCCGGGAAGCGTGGCAAGTCACGGCCGCCAGATCTCCTGGCTTCAAGTCCTTGTTGGGCTCCAGGTTCATATTAGGCTTGGAGTAGGGAGCTGCAAGGGAGAGGACAGCCGGCATGAAGCGATGGAGACGACCAAAGCATCAGGATCTGGAGCAACCCAATGAGATTGGGCAACCCCAGGACAAACTCTTCCAGCTGATAAGACCAACCAGCTGAAGCCTCCCCAGCTTTGGTTCATTTATGACCATCCTTTCAGGTGGCATCTCAACTGAGAGCCTCTCCATCATGGCAAGGAAGGGACCACACTCCTCACCAGCAATATTTTAGGGAGATGCAGCTGGTCGGTCTCTAACAGAGAGCTGAATTCTTGGGGAGACCACAGCACGAGTGGAGAGAGAAAGAGGCTCCATGAAGGACCAAAGCACGATGGAGAACCCTTCTCTTTGGGGAATACATGGAAGGACACCCCAACTCTCCATCTCTCACCTGCCACCTGCAACGTCACGGCTGCACTGCTGTAGTCCCGGACCCGGACGAAGCAGGTGAAGCTGCCCTCATCCGAGATCTCCACGCGCCGGAGGAGTAGCGAGACGTTGCCCTGGGCCAGCTGGTCGTAGAAGAGGGCCGTACGGTTGGCATAGCCCCCGCCCTGGTCTGCCAGCTGGTCCTGGCCACCGGAGAAGCTGTGGACCAAGCGTTTGGTGTCCGTCAGCTGCCAGATGAGGCTCAGGTCGTCGAGGCTGAAGTTGGCCTCGGGGGAGAAGGAGCAGCGCAGGGTGACGTCTCGGCCAAAAAGAGCCACCACGGGCTCATCCGGGACCTGGATCTCCATGGCACCTGCGGGAGGGTGGCGAGGGCAAAAGCACGTGGGGGTGAGACCCTCCAGAAGCACCTCCTTCATTCTCCATCTGGATAACATCTAAGCAAACCAAGGGATGCCCACAGAAGGGACCCAAGGGCAGGTGGCATCTCAGGACCTTTCCCAGCCAAGCCCACCCCACATCCAGCACCAAACCTGGGGCATCGCTGCCTTCAGCCATCAGCTGCGGCCACCGGCACCCCTCCGGGGACACGCAGTCTGGTTTCTCCCCGCAGGGAGAGGAGGTCGGTGGGTGACAACGGTGGGAATACAGTCCCACGTCCTCCAGGCAGTGCCGTGGCCGGTCTGGCAGGCGCTAGATGGCACCAGCGCTCCAGCACGATGCCAACCGGCGCGCCACGGCGAGACGCCAACCTCGTCCCAGCGCCGCGGCACGACGCCAATCACATCGCCAATCACGTCGCCGAGCCACGGCGGGATGCCAACCCTGCCGCTGCGTCAGGGAACGATGCCAACTGTGGCAGGGCTGCCGGACCCTCCGTGCTCGGAGTTAGTCTTGGGGTCCCTCAAAGCGAACCCATCGGCACTTCATTCACCAATCCATCCCAACCCCAAAACGAGGAGGAAAAAGGGGGGGGGAAAATAAATCTCATCTCCGACCAAGAGAGGTAGATTTGCTTCATATTCTGACCTCGACAGCGTCGCAGAACACAGCAACGCCGTTACCCGCAGCAAAAACCTCCCTGGGGACGAGGGCAGCGGCGAGACATTAAATTTTAAGCAAGAGCCTGAACGGGGGGAGGACGAAGAGGCGCGGGAGGGGGCCGGGCTGGAGAAGACCTGCCAGGGGCCGCAGACGGGCAGGAGGAGAGCGCTCGGGCAGCCTGCCTGGCTCGTGGCAGACTCGAGAGCGTCACATCTCCCTCCGGCTAATAATAAATGCCAACGGGTTTTAGGAATATTACCCAGCCTGGCCGGAAGCGCTGCTGAGCATCCCGAAAGGATTCAATCCCGACGTCTCTCCCAGGTTGAGGTGCTGCAACCTGGGAGGGCAGGAGCTGCAGCGCATGGGGACAGACCCGGGGAAGCAAAAAAAAGAAACAACTTCAGGATTTGGTCCTTCCATGGCTTCGTCATTCAGTTGTAGCGCGCGGGAGGTGGTGGCCCACGTGCATCAGAAACCATCGCACCCATGGGGTGATGCTCTGGGCGGCTGGAGGACCATGAAACCAGGAGAAACGCTTTGTGGGTGCTACCCTCCAGGAACCACAGGTCAAAGGTAGCTTTCTTGGGATGAACGCGTGACATTCGGGACATCTCCTTTGGGGTGGTGCCACCCCCAAACCCCCCCTGCCCCGCTCACCTGCCAGGCTGAGCACCAGCGCTCCCAGGGCAAGCAGCAGGCAGAGCATCCTTGGCACGAGCAAAGGGTGCGTCAGAAAGCAGAAGCGAGCACGGCCCCAGCGGTCCTTCTCACGGGGAGTCTTCTCTCTCACGGAAAGCGCCCTGAGCTGGGGAAAACCAGAAGAAAACACTTGAGATGGCGCTGGGGACGAGGGGCAGAGAGCGGGAGAGGGCAGGAGATCGGCATCAGGCAGGGGGTCCCATGCCAGACGTCTCCTCCGGGTGCCGGGCGGCAAGCAGAGCACCCACCCCATCGTAAAACGCAGGAAGGGGGGGGGTGCCCCCAGCCCGGCACCGGCGCATCGGGGAACCGACGGACGCGGAGGCGCTGGCCGGTGCCCCGGGAAGCCACGTGAGCCTCTTCCCCTCCTCGCTGCTTCTCCTCCCCTTTTGTTTCTCTCTTTCCCAGCTTTTCTCAGCAGCTTTTTGGCTGTTACGTCCCCATCCTCCGAGAGGAGGCAACTCGCTCCTGATATCCAAAACGGCTAAAAACCAAAAATAAGAAGTTTGCAGATTCCTGGCTCCACCGGCAGCTTTGAGGGCTGCGAGGTTCATCCCTGCTCCGCGGCAGGAAAGTCTCCAGCACGAGGTTGCCCCGAAAAACGGGGAATAAAACCAGAGTATCTCGGAGCTGGATGCAGGGAGAGGCGAGGGCAAGCCGCCCGGCACCGCTGGCTACCGTGGCTCGTTTCCCGAGCATCCCTCTCCAGCCGTGCCAAGAGCTCGCCGGGCTCCTCGTGACTCGCATTCCTCCCTCGTAGCATAACCGAGCCCCAGATATCACAGCCAGCGTCACCGCTGCCGCGTCCCATCCCTGTCCCAGCGCATCCCAGAGCCCCGCTCCTCCGCTCGGAGCCTTTACCGCCGACGGTTTTCGGCGCGATAGCCGTATTCGCAATAAATCGGGGTCACGGCACCGGTTTCCTGGGGAGCAGGGGGAACGAATTCAGCTGTCGGCGCCTTCTTCCTTAAATCCCCTTTAATCGGGGAGACGGCAGCCCCGAAGCTCAGCTCTGCTCCCAGGGGGAAACTGAGGCACGGTTCTGCCCCAAGAGCTCTGGGGGAAGCCTCTCCTCTCCTTCCCTCCCGAGCACGAGGCTCCTTTGGGAAAAACAAATTATCCAGCTTTTTTTTTTTTTTTTTCCTTAAACCAGATCCCTGATCTTTGCCTTTTCCCAAGCGGACGAGCCTGCAGCAAGCCCCGAGCAACCAGGAAAGGAGGGAATTGCGGTGGGAGAAGGTGACGGGGCATCGCCCAGCTGCCCGGGCGAGGGAAACCGTGACTCATCTCGCTCACGGTTCACCCTTCAAGCTCTTTCCTTTTCCTGGTGATGCTTAAATAAATTATATTTTATAGGTTTCGTGACCTACAAGTCCTGCCAGACCGTCTCAGAGGTGTCACAGAAAGGAGACACCCGCGTCCGCAACCCTCCTTCCGCAGTCGGGAGTCTTTCAGCGGGTGTCTCGCCTTTCCGTGACTCAGTTTCCCCATCCCTGCGGTCTGAGCCTGGCCGAGGGACGGGTTTTGCCCCGGACCCGAGGTTTCACCGCAAGTCGGGATATAACGAACCCTACGAACACAGCCCTTGGAAGAGGGACGTCCTCGTGCACGGCAAGCCAGGAAGGCTGAACCCTCCAGAAACCCAAGGAAGAAAATAAATCCTTTGTTGCAGCGGGACCCTGGGGACCATCCATCACCATTTAATATTTACTATCACGCAGCCAAAACGCTGGGTTTTTTAGAATATCCAGATTCTCAGCTGCCAAATTATCGCCCGGAGGCGTAAAGAAAACATCTGCTGGTCCAGTGAGAAGAAATCCTCACGCACCCCAGCTTTTGTGGGTGCCTGGGCTGAGCCCCCCGCTTTGCTCCTCTCCTACCCAGGGTTTGCACCAGAGAAAAGCCCAGCTCTGCTTTAGACTATTTTTTAGTCTCCGCTTAACTTCTCGGGACGGCTTACAAAGCGGGACCCTGCGGGGCTGGGGGACGTGGCAAAGGAGGGATGGAAACATGGGGTGCAGCCCCCAAACCCGAGGCGGGGATTTGGGGTGCAGCCCCCAAATCCCAGGAGAGGATTTGGGGTGCAGCCCCCAAACCCAAGGCAGTGATTTGGGGTGCAGCCTCCAAATCCCAGGCAGTGATTCGGGGTGCAGCCCCCAAATCCCAAGCGAGGATTTGAGGTGCAGCCCCCAAACCCAAGGTGGTGATTTGAGGTGCAGCCCCCAAACCCCAAGCGAGGATTTGGGGTGCAGCCCCCAAACCCAAGGTGGTGATTTGGGGTGCAGCCTCCAAACTCCAAGCGAGGATTTATGGTGCAGCCCCCAAACCCAAGGCAGTGATTTGGGGTGCAGCCCCCAAACCCCAAGCGAGGATTTGAGGTGCAGCCCCCAAACCCAAGGTGGTGATTCGGGGTGCAGCCCCCAAACCCCAAGCGAGGATTTGAAGTGCAGCCCCCAAACCCAAGGCGGTGATTTGGGGTGCAGCCCCCAAACCCCAGGAGAGGATTTGGGGTGCAGCCCCCAAACCCAAGGCAGTGATTCGGGGCGCAGCCCCCAAACCCCAAGCGAGGATTTGAGGTGCAGCCCCCAAACCCAAGGCAGTGATTCGGGGTGCAGCCTCCAAATCCCAGGTGGTGATTTGGGGTGCAGCCTCCAAGCTCCAGGTGGGGATTTGGGGTGCGCTATTTGGCGGTGGAAAGGAAGGGATGGGGTTATCCTTTTGCTCATCCCGAGGAAAAGGGGTGCAATCGCTTCCTCTTGGGACTCGGTTTTCCGTCCCACGCGTGGGGTGGCTTTTAGCTCTATACATTAAACGAGCATCCGGCAACACCGCCCACACCCCCCCTCCCCCCCGCACCCCGGCTCTGCCCGGCTGCGCTGCCCCACGCCACCCCGGCGGGACACGGCTCGGGTGGAGCCTCATTCATTTCTCCCTCCCGGAACAACGCCCCGGGTTTCCGAGCCCCGTCCCCGCGGGAGGAGAGAAACGGGAACCGGCGGCTCCTCCCGCCGGGAGCTGCAGCGAGGCCCCGTTCACCCGGCTGACACACACACACACACCCACCCACCCACCCCCCGCAACCCCAACCGAGAACCCCGGCCCCCCGTTCCCCGCCACGTCCCGTCCCCAGCGCCGCCGTGTCCCGCCGGGCCGCGCGCGGGCACTTACCGGGAAGGCGGCGCGGGACGGGCGGGAGCGCGCGCTCCGCCACGGGCGGGGCCGGTCCCCGGGGCGGCGGCTTCGGCCCCGATTGGCTGCGGCTGCTTCCTGCCGGCGGGAGGAGGAGGGGCAGGGCTGGGGGCCGGCGGGGCGGGGATTGGGGGGCACGGGGCCGGGGAGCTGGGGTGCTCCGAGCCGAGGGATTGGGGTGCACGGGGCCGGGGAGCTGGGGTGCTCCGAGCCAGGGGATTGGGGTGCACGGGGCCGGGGAGCTGGGGTGCACAGAGCCGAGGGATTGGGGGGCACGGGGCTGGGGAGTCGGGGAACACCGAGCCAGGGGATTGGGGTGCACGGGGCCGGGGAGTTGGGGAGCACCGAGTCGAGGGATTGGGGTGCACGGGGCCGGGGAGCTGGGGTGCTCCGAGCCAGGGGATTGGGGTGCACGGGGCCGGGGAGCTGGGGTGCACAGAGCCGAGGGATTGGGGGGCACGGGGCTGGGGAGTCGGGGAACACCGAGCCAGGGGATTGGGGTGCACGGGGCCGGGGAGTTGGGGAGCACCGAGTCGAGGGATTGGGGTGCACGGGGCCAAGTGTTGGGGTGCACGGAGCCGAGGGATTGGGGTGCACGGGGCCGGGGAGCTGGGGTGCTCCGAGCCGAGGGATTGGGGTGCACGGGGCTGGGGAGTTGGGGAGCACCGAGTCGAGGGATTGGGGTGCACAGGGCTGGGGGTTGGGGAGCACCGAGTCGAGGGATTGGGGTGCACGGGGCTGGGAGTTGGGGAGCACTGACCCAGGGGATTGGGGTGCACGGGGCTGGGAGTTGGGGAGCACTGAGCCAGCGGATTGGGGTGCACGGGGCTGGGGAGTTGGGGAGCACCAAGTCGAGGGATGGGGGTGCACAGGGCCGGGGAGTTGGGGTGCTCTGAGCTGAGGGATTGGGGTGCACGGGGCCAGGGAGTTGGGGTGCTCCGAGCCGAGGGATTGGGGTGCACAGGGCTGGGGAGTCGGGGACCACCGAGCCAGGGGATTGGGGTGCACAGGGCCGGGGGTTGGGGAGCACCGAGTCAAGGGATTGGGGTGCACGGGGCTGGGGAGTTGGGGAGCACCGAGTCGAGGGATTGGGGTGCACAGGGCTGGGGAGCTGGGGTGCTCCGAGCCGAGGGATTGGGGTGCACGGGGCCGGGGAGTTGGGGAGCACCGAGTCAAGGGATTGGGGTGCACCAAGCCAGAGAATTGGGGTGCACGGGGCTGGGGAGTTGGGGAGCACCAAGCAAGGGGATTGGGGTGCACAGGGCTGGGATATTGGGGAGCACCGAGCCAGGGAATTGGGGTGCACAGGGGTTGGGGTGCACATAGCTGCGGATTGGGGAGCACAGGGCTGGGGACTTGGGGTACACAGAGTCAGGGTTTGGGGTACATGGGGCTGGGGACTTGGGGAGCACAGGGCTGGGGGATTGGGGTGCAGAGAGCTGAGGAACCTGAGCATATGGAGCCAGGAGGACTGGGGTACACACAGCCTGGGCATTGGGGTGCATGGAACTGGGGTACACACTAACCCAGGGCATTTGGGTACACAGAGCCAGGGGACCAGGGTGCTTTAAGCCAGCAGATTGGGGTACATGGAGCCAGGGAACCAGAGCATACCAAGCTGGGGGGATGTTGGGGTACACAGAACTGGGGGACCAGGACACACCAATCCAGAGGACTGGGGTGCACAGAGCCAGGGCGTGAAGCCCTCAAAGCTGGGAGAGGCAGCCACACAGACCTGGGGGACTGGGGTTCACTGCCCCAGAGGATTGGGGTGCACAGAGCCAGGGGACCAGGATGCTTTAAGCCAGCAGATTGGGGTACATGGAGCCAGGGAACCAGAGCATACCAAGCTGGGGGGATGTTGGGGTACACAGAACTGGGGGACCAGGACACACCAATCCAGAGGACTGGGGTGCACAGAGCCAGGGCGTGAAGCCCTCAAAGCTGGGAGAGGCAGCCACACAGACCTGGGGGACTGGGGTTCACTGCCCCAGAGGATTGGGGTGCACAGAGCCAGGGATTTTGGACACCTCAGAGCCAGGGGAATAGAGCATTTGTACCTGGGGCCTTGGGGTGCATGGAGCTGGGGCTTTGGAGCCCTCAGATTCGAGGGACTGGGGTGCACGGAGCCAGGCTGAGCCATCTCCTCCGTGGAGAACCAAAAGCAGCTGGAGTTTCCCCTGCGGAGACACAGGCCACTTCCCGGGGCAAAAACCTGGCTAATGATTTACCCGGGCCAGCTGCCCGCAGGCACCAGCAGTCCCACGCCATGCTCGGAGGAAGACACTTCTGGGGACTAGGGGAGGAACCCCCAAATATGTGGGAGCTGCGGTGCCGGAAGGGGACACCCATGAGGGTCCCCCATCTAGAAAAGCAGGACCTCAGATGCACGAGGCATCGAGGCAACCTTCCTCCTGCATCAACCACACAAAAAAACCACAGTTTCCTTGGAAAATTCATCCCGCCGCCTTTTGGAGTTTGCTTTTCTGGGGGTGCAGCCCAGCTGGGCTCTGGGGGGACGCCACCATCGCTCCCACATGCCGTCGGGTTGCTTTTGGCCGGGGCAGGACCACGGCGCTGAGCTTCCTCCCACGCTCCCCCGCGCACAATGTCTCCTTTTATACAGCCTCAGGCAGGCAGGCGCTCAGCACCGCTCCCCGACACGCACAGGAGGGACGCATCAGGACCGGGGAAGCGAACGCGGCAGGAAAAGAGGAAGAGGAGGAGGAAGAGCGGGGCACCGGGAGGGAGCCGGGCTGTTTGCAAGGGTGATTTTTCAGCAGCACACACAGACCAGATGTTTCCCCAAAGGAAGCAGCTTCTTGGTTTTAACCTGTTTTTCCTACGGGGCCCCTCGACAGCAGCAGCTCTTGCCGTGTCGTCGAGGCTCCGGGGGCTGCACTTTGCATCCCAGGTGCCCGTGTGGGAGGTTTGGGTCTTTCATTGCTCCGGAGCAAAGGAAGCTCCTCACCCTTCTGATTACAGAGGAAAGCTGGAACAACCAAACCTGGAGAGCTTAAAATTAAAAAGCAAATAAAAATAACCTGAGACATGCTATATTTAAAACAATTTCATTTTTTCCTCGCCCCCCCCCTTGCAGGAAGGATTTTGCAGCAACAGAGCTGGTAATAAGGCTGCACGCCTTGACCCAGGCACCGTGGGTGACAGCAGCAAGAACCAGAAAGGATGAAGCCAAAACACTTCAAAAGCCTGCGACTAAATCGGGAGCCCTGTGCTCCATTCGCAGATGTGCCCTGCGAATCAAGAGGAGTTCTCTTGCCGTGCCCAGCCTGGCCTGGGTAATGCTGGATGTGCAGAGCAGCTACGTGATCCCAGGCCACGCAGGAGCTGAGAAGCTCCTGCGGATCAGACATGAGCCACGTCAACCCTGTCAGCACATCATCCCCATCGTTTTTTTGGGCAGTTGATGGAGATCCAACCATCAGTCCCCAATGCTGCAGCAGGGAGACAGGAGCAGGTTGCAGGAACCTTCTGCATGAACCAATTCCCTCTCCCACACCACATCAGCGATGGGTCCACAGGCATCTCCGTCATCAAAAGCTCAGCAACCCCCCCAAAAAAAATGCAGCTGGAGCCTGAGGGTTTCACAAAGATTTACCCCCCCCCCCAAAAAAAAAGACACAAACTCCCAACACTGCCCAGGACAGAGCTTCACACCATCATAGATGGCTGCATCACTTTGTCCCTTCGGTTCACATGATAAAAAGCATCATCACAGCTTTGATATCCTAACCACGAGTGCAACTCCGCTCCTGTTAGTCTTTGAAGATACAAAGCGAGCATCTGAGCACCAGGAGCTTTCTTAGCATTAAATACAAACACTAAAAAAAAAAAAAAAGAGAAACTAAGGAGCTTGGAAACAAAGGCTGATTTTTCAACATCAAAACTAGCTAAAAATTAAAATCCATGCTGCTTGCAAGCCTGCTCATAATTAACAATGAAAGGGCTTCCGGGGAGGAATTTAAATAGTAGATGTTCTCCATCCCAAATGATTATTTTTGACTAATTTTCTTTCCTCAAACCCTGCAATACCCAAGGTATGTGCATAAGAAATGTGCATAATAATGCAGCTGACAAAAAAAACACATACAGAAAGGCAAAGAAAAGGGCTGCAATTTGCAAGTTTAATTTCATGCTCAGCCAGAATTTGATCAAGGAGAGGAGGGAGAGCCAGAGAGGATGGATGGAGGTGCGGAGGGAAATCCAGAGCTTCCTGACAAGATGTCTCCAGCATGCAGGTCAGCTCTATGCATCCCAGGGAGGTTTTTGCATGGAAGGTTTCTCCTTCCCATCATCATCATGGAAATACTGCAGAGCACCAGCAGTTTCCAGCTGCTAAGGATGGAGAAATCAAATATGCAATGCCCAGGAGGAGCTCCTGTATTTCCTTCCAGCACAGGGCATCTGGCACACATCATCATCATCATGGATTCAGTACAAGGCAGGGGGGTGGAGGGTAAATCCCACCTCGGCTACGTGAAGATTTCCATCCCCCAAAAGCTGCCAAAATCATCCATTTTAGAACCAAACACCAGTCAGATCCACACGGGGGTAACTGTGTTATCCCTACGGGCGAGCAGCTGCAGCTACTCCACTGCAGAATCCTTGGACATATGGAAAACAGTTCCGGCTCCTCTCGCTGCAGCCTCAAGCCAATGCAAGGAACATCGCGGTGGCAAAAAGCAAAGGATGTGGAGGAGGAGGAAGAGGGTTTTGAGGCTGCTTTGAACCAAGAAGCAGAGCAGCGAGCCAGTCCCGAGAGGAAACAATCCCCACGACGCCAAGCTGGGGCTCCCAAGCCTTTTTTTTTTTGATGAGGCTGCATCTGGATAACCTCAATCCTTGCTCGCTCAGGAGGAATGGAGCCAAAGTGTTTCAGATCCGGCCATCCCGAGATGCAGGGTCGGGGCTGGGGACGCTGAGTCACTCGCCACCAGCCAAGTACAGATGTTTTAGGTCTGCACATGTGGTAGGAGGCTGCTTTGGAGAGAGCTCGGTGGTTTTGCAGCACACAAGGGTCATTCATAAGCAGAGAGCCCAACAATGGACTCCAGATGGACAACCACACCAGCGATACTGGGACGAGCTCCCAGATGTGGGTGAACACCTGGCCAAGACCCAATCCTGCACCTGGGTGGCACCCCGATACACACCAACCTTTTCCCCTCTCCTTCCCAAGCATAGACCCAGCAGGTGCCCGCTGCCAGGAGATGCTCAAAATGCGGGCTTGGAGCCTAGGTCTGTCCTTTGGTTCAGACCAGGTACTGCAAATCATTCTCCCCTAAATTCAGGAGGGCCTTATCTGTCCTAAAATCCAAAGGGGACCCAGAATGACAATAGCCGAAGGTGCTAGAGGTCTGGGTTGCCAGTGCTGGTGCTCTCACAACCGCAGATGAGCCAATCTTGCTGACCTGTATTTGAAAAATTAACAGTTTATTGGGATTAGCACCCCAAATTCACACCGGAGAGCCCCACTGCAAGGGAAAGGGGTGGGAGCATGCACTGGAGAGCAGGGAAGAGGCCAGGATTACAACCACCTTTTACTTTGTTTTGCCCAAACTGTTGCAAAATTACCCCAAAGGGGCTGCAAGAGGTAACGAGGGAGGGTAAGCACAGGGTTACCCCACGAGATGGGGGTCTGCACCCCCTGGAAAAATGCTTACGTGTCAGGAGAGCCCTGCCAATACACAGCCTTGCCAAGGGCACTTCTTTTCACCCAGGGGCTCTCAGGAACAGGAGGGTGAAGCTGTCCTGTTTGCAGAGGTTTTTCTGCAGCCTGCCTTGGAGCAAACTACAGGATGAAGAGACACTTTTTTTTTTTTGAGCTGCATTGCTTTTGAGGCACACAGGGACCAGGAGCGAGCTGTTAGGCTGAGCTGTGCACCAGGCCCTTGGAGAGGACTTCCCCTCCCCCAGGCATGGAAAATGAGGCTTTTTTTCCTCCTCCTTTCCTCCCACTTTGTTTCCACATCCCTCCCAGGCATCCCCCAGTCCTTGCGGCCAACAGCATCCACAGCATGAAGGACCTCTCCTGCAGCCACCACCTCTGCTCTCCAGCAACCCCACTGGACCACGGGAGGCCAGGACTCATCACCCAACAGCCAGAAAGGACAATACAAAGAAGAAAAAAGTGGGTTTTTTCCCCAAATCTGAGAAATATGAGAAGAGCTCCCCCAAATACATCGCTCCTCTGTGCTCAGATCTAGCTGTCATCAGAGCCTTCCTCTGTCCCCGAGCTGCCCTCATAGCAGGATAGCCAGGGGCTGTCCTTCCTCATCCTCCTCCAGCCAGGCTCTGGATGCCAGCATGGAAGGGAGCAGGCAGGAGCATCGCACCTGCAAAACATGAGGTCAGAAAAATGCCTCAAGTCCAGCGCAGGCAGCTTTGCAAAACACATCTCCCTGTCCTGTACGTGACTGGGACCACTGGACACCCCAGCTCAGGTCCTGCCATGTGTCCTCTTTAATATAGACTGAGCCAGAGGTGGGGGCAGAACTGGGGGGCTGCAGAGTCCACCCTGACATGGGGTGAAGTCCCCGTAGCGCTGGCAGCTCCCCCCCAAATTCCACATCGCAGAAGCAGGAGGAATTTCACAGCAGGGATGTCTCAAAGATCACATGCACATATTTCCACTCCCCTTATCTGATGGATACTCCCATTAATCCACCCCCCCCAGCTTTCACCACATTCTGATGACAACAACCAAACACTGCCATCATCCCTAGCAAAGCACATTTACCCGGCGTCCCCGTACCCATCATCATGGCATCATGGGTTCCATCTCCCAACCACACCAGATGAATCACCTGTTCACAAAAGAGCAGACAGGAGCGCAGGGTTTTCTGGTTCAGTTACAAAGCATGCGTTGCATTTTCATCTCCCAGGAAATTAATTCAGTTCAGAGCAGGCTAGCTATCTGTACATATTAGTAAGGTATTTTCTTATCAGAGAAATACAAGGCTTTTCTTTTCTCCAGTAACACCTCTGCAAGATTACTTTTACCATTACTTTTATCAATTCATGATTAAAAAAAGCTTTTTCTTCAATAAACTCAAAAACCCACATTGCTACAATAAGCAGCTCCATGTAGGCACCACAGCAGCAACAGCACACCCAACCTCAAGCGTATGCGCAAGGGAAATCAAGCAGAATAAATACCTGGGCAGTGCCAAAGTGGAGCTGTAGCGCTGCAGGACAGGATCACCATGTCCCAAGGAAAGCGGTGACACCGCAGTCCAGCCAAGCACAACTTCAAAAGATCTCGCAGCGGTGAAGATCAAAGCTTGCCTGGGCCATCAGGTACTCAACTCGCTTAGACGTAAGATATGCTGCAAAGGATACACGCCGCTTACAAACTGTGTGCGCGCAAAAACCAGGTTTACCCAAAAGCTGCGCAGACACTTAATGCAAACTCTTACTGTTGACTCGATGCTTCTATTTACAATTACAAGGTACGTGAAGTTGGCCAAACCTTATAGCAGGGTGCGACCGAGCTAATGCAAACCTTTATGTTATTCTCCTAAAGCAGAGCCTGCTGTCAGCCTGCAGATGGACACACAGTCCACACTTCTCCTGGGCAGCATCCCCACTGCTCCAGGAAAAGACTCCATGGCACAGCAGCATCCCTAAAATAAAGGGACCACGGTGCCATTAGAGCACACGCCAAATAGTCCTCTTAAGCTCAGTTTCTTAGGGAAACTAAGGACCAATGGCATTGCTGGCTGTCCCTCTTCTCCCCAAGAATGCGCTGGCAAACGTAAGTTTGAAATGAGGTCAAAGCTCAAGGAGTGGTTTGGTTCCTACCAGCTTGGGTAGAAGTTCAGCAGGAGGAGTCAGAGCAATGCACGCAGCCCCGGGGTGGCAGCCAGTTGGTGTTGCAGCGCACATCCTGGCTGCCCATCAGCTGCTCCATCCTAGCTACAATCCATGCCATAGCTGTCCCGAGAGGTCACGAGGGAGAAGGAGTTATTACAGTGGTGGGAAAGGGATGATCCAAAGAAAAATGAAGCCTTTAGAGGGAATTACCCCTAGGCTGATTTCAGGAAGGCGAGCGCTAGTGCACCACATTTCCAGACTCCCACACATTTTTGGAGCCCACCCTGCACTGCACAGAACAGAGCTTTTTCCAAGAAAAGCCCTTCCCAAAGCAGCTCCTCCATCTCAGCACCATCATCATCATCCTCCTCCTCCTCATTCTCCTCTTCCTCCGAGGCAGCTGCCAGCAAGGAAGGGAATACGGCAACTGCAGAAGTCACTGCGAAGCTTGTCTGCGGCTGATGCTTTAGGCTTATAAATTGCAGCTGTCCCGTGGCAACGTGTCAAACATATCATGCACAAGATGCTGCGTTCGCGCAACGATCCCCATGGCAGTCCTCCCCATCGCCATCTGTTTGGAGCTGGGCCCCCTCGACAGGTGGCTGGTGGGACGATAAGAGGAACCGTCAGCTTTTTAGGGGATCTTGCAGCACGGGATACACCGACTTTCTCCCAAATACCCTGCCGCCTGCTTAGGAACAGTCCCACAAGGAGATTCCCACTCACGAAGCCAGGCAAAGATATTATCACGACAAACTGAGGATCAGCTGTTCGTTCCCCTACGCTTTCACAACAGCTTGATGGACCTCGGGGGAGGTTTCCAGCATGGACCACCTTGTCCCGCCGCAGGACCCACTGGGGATGCAGCCATAGGTCCTACCTGGCCTGCCCAACCCAAGCAAACCCCATCAGGAATATGGATAGCTTCAGGACAGTTGTTTGAGCTCATGCAAACAGACTGCTCTAGCAGCTTTTTTTTTTTTTAATTTTTAACCTTTAGCCCGCGGTTTGTTTGCGCTGCACTCAAATGGAACCCGAAGAAGGGCAGATGCCAGCAGAAACCTGAAATAACCACATACCTCTGCACCCTCCTCATCTGCTTTTTCTAGAGGTCTCAGCACCGAGGTTTATCTGAAGTTTGGAACCCATTCCCAAAGCCCACCAGCATCACGGGGCACAAACAACACCATGTGCTGGAGCCTGGAGACCCTGGGGAGGGGATGGAGGGTGAAGAGGTGCTCCTGGTTGCAGCTACACAAGAACCCACCTCTGCTCCTGGCACCCCAGCCTTGCCGGAGGCACAGCCGTCCTCCACCTCCCACCCAAGCATAGGTTTTGAGAGGCGAACCAGCCAGGAATTCTGGCAAGGAGCTCCGGAGATGAGATTTCCAGCCTTCCTGCCACTCTTCAGTCTTTCCCAGACTTGCCTCTTGCTCCTGGCAAGCTCAGAGCTGGTTCCTTTTCCACCCATACATCCCCCAGGCTCAGCATCTCTCTGTAAGGTCCCTTTTAACGCATCCTTTGCTCTTCTTTAGGAGTTGCCCTGCCTAGTTTATATTTTTTTATTTTTTTTCAAAAACTAGTTCTGCTTTCTAAAAGCATATGGGAAGGAGGTTGCAGAATTTCCACTGAAACTGGCTTTTTCCTCCACCCATACTTCCCTAAAACTGTAATTCAAACAACTTTAATTGTACGTTATTTTCTTTCCCAATTGCCCCTATGGATAATTTATCTTCTTTTAATGTAGCTGTAGGGAGTATAATCCTATCTTTCAGCTCCAGCAATGCTAACAATTTCCTATCTTCTGATGCCTTCTGCTCTTTACTATGTTGGGGCTTTGTTATATAGTCAATTAAAGCAAAATTGCTTTTTGCTACAATTTTACTGCAATCTAATCCAGAAATGCCCAAAGAATCACAGTCATCTTTCACAACACTCATCTGTTTGCTGCTATAAAAGTCCTCACTGCTCAGTCTGGAGCATCTCTAATTCTGTACCAGCCATAATGTTTGCCATCAATTAAACCTTCCCTATTGACAGTCCTCAGAGCTTTTATAGGCAGGATACTGAAAATATTCAGCTGAGCCTAGGGTCACTCACTGCTACCCCCCATTGCTCATTTTCTCCTATTGATAAAAAAAATCTGAGGCTCAAAAATTGCTTTTCTTTTTGCATTTACATCCAGAAGCTTTCCCCCCCACACCACCACAACTTCCTCAGTAGCTTTTGTTTCTCAAAAGTGCAAAAAAAAAAAAGTCCAAAGCCCAAACATGATCCCCAACACACCCAAAACTCTATGAAAAACCCAATTCTCCCCATTTAGCTCATTTCCAGACCTTAGCAGAGCACAGCACTGACCAACACAGCCCCAAACCAAACACTTTGGGGTTACAAAGAGACACTTTTTAATTATTCCAGTTCACTCAGGCACTTTAGCTATCCCCAATCACCTGCAAGGAAGCTTCTGGATCCCAAACCAAGAACAAATTCCTGGCTCTGAGCTTATATGGATCTGCCGGAGCAGTGGGCAGAGGGTGGGTGGGTGGGGGTCCCAGGTGAGGCTGCTCAAGGCCATTAAAAACTATTAGCACCCTCATGGCTGGATCCAATTCTTTCTCAGGACCAGTATTTATTTTAGGTGTCATACTCCAGAGGGAGAAGGGAGCCTCGGGTTTCATTGAATCATTTTTATTAAACCATTGCATCACTGGCTAAAATAAATGCACCCCAGGCCAGCACAGACAGCCCCATCGCAGAAAGCTTGACCAGAGAAAGCCAAGCGAGCCATTAAGGCTAGAAAAAACCACAGGTCTAATCTGACCTGCATCACGCAGGATTAGGAAAATAGGTTGAGCTGAGCTAATTGTATCATTTACGACACCGTAAAGGCAGGCTAATACCCTTAATTTTGATTTAGCTGGTAAAGACTGCAAAAAACCCGCCACGTATGATGCAATAACCAGCACACATGACGCGTGTGGTCTCCCACTGCCCACCATCGTGAGCGATCTGCGCCGCCGCGAGCCGTTTGTCAGCTCGGTAATGAACTGCTGGCCGGGCTGTTCCCTCTGTCGTCCCCGCAACGGTCCCAAGCCTGATCGTCTTCATTTCATTTTAATCATCAGCATTTAGTCAAACATATTGGCGTTTCTGCCTGGTTGGCTGCGCACGGCTGGGACCCAGCGAGAGGACTGCGGTCGATACAAAGCCATGATAGCACAGCTGTCATTGACGTTTGGGTCACTGGGCTGCCTCTGTTCCCCCAAAATCAGGCTTGAGCACCCCTGAAGCAGCACCTATACGTGACTGCTGCTTTATGAAGAGACACATATCGTGGGGGGGAACTGGCAGTGGGAATCACAAGCCCAGGAGGGAAGAGCAGGGTGGCACAGCCAAATACAGCCCTGACCAGGAGGTCACCGAGGTGTGTCCCTTGATGCACAAACTCTTCTATCCCTTGAGTAACCTATGCCTGGAGGCTGGCTGTCAAGTCCTGGGGGCTGTAACAGCCCCACCTGGGACTCCCACCCACACCTGCTCATGGGCTTGGGAGCCCATTTAAGCTCAGCTCGGAGCTCCTTAGTCTTTGAGCTCTGCTCCTGGGGTGCTAGTCTCTAGTTTAGCCTGAGCTAGGTTTGTGCCTAACTCTGGGTCCTGTTGACCTGAACCCTGATCCAGATGATCTCCCAGCTTGATCTCAGGTTTTGGTTTTTTTTTTTTTTTGTCACTTTAGACCTGCCTGGGGATCACCAGGCTGTGTCTGAGCCTGGTTGTCCTCACAAGAATTAATCTTGACCTGTGGATTGATTTCTCAGCTTGATCTTAAGCTGTGAATATGCCTAAAGATTGGGGCTTCTGGCTGCCTTCTGCTCTCCTTATTCAGGTACCTTGGGGATGGTCCTTCCCTGCCAGCCCTGGTGTCCCCTTTGTTTCCCCATCCCTTGCTGCTCCCTGGCACAACCCCCCCTGCTTGCTGGGGGCACCCCTTTTCCAAAGCCAAGCCTGATCCCCAGGCTAAGAAAATGTGATGGGAATAGGCTGAGTGATAAAATGCCCTAGGCCACCCCACGCAGGACACAGATATGTCCCAGCATGTAATCAAAACCAGCTCACTTCCCTACCTCACCCTGAGCTAATCCATGGGTGCCACCTGCTGTCTACTTCTGATGGCATCATCCATGACTTCACCTTTGCATCGCACAGATTGCTCCTGATGTCCAGGCTTTCCCCCTGTGCCTTCTTGGAGGGCTGTTGCTGGGATTCACAGTATTGCAAGAACGAGTTGGGGTGTAGCGTGGCTATCTCTGTGTATCTTGTCCGAGGCTGGATAGAGCTGCTCCCAATGAGAGGAGGAGGAGGAGAACATCATCCTGTTCCTTGGGATAATGAGGTCAGGGAATAGCTCTTGTGTGTCTGTAACTGGAAACTAAGCTATTGGACTGGGTTCCCTGAAAAAAAAAAAAAAAACCAAACCAAAAAACAAACTGGGTGGAGAAAAACCTTACTGCATGGCTGAGCTGGATGCAAAATTTGCAATTGAAATAACTTTGGCATTGGGTCAGAGAGAGGGGGGAAAAAAGCACTTTCTTTTTGTCCTTCTTGCTCCTTTTCTGCAGAAAATAAGGCTAGCCAAACTTCAGATTTTTGTCATAACAAAGGTGAAATCAACTATGCTGATATCTTTCATTGGACTCTTTGTTTACATTTCAAATCATTCTGACCAAAATTACCCTTTCTGTCACAATGTTTGTTATGTGTGAAAAGACATTTCTTCTTAGAGGAAAAAAAAAATCAGTTAAAACATTTTGACCAGTTCTGACAGGAACATTTGAACATGTAGGAGGATGGGAGATTGCTCGAAATAACCAAACTGCCATTACCCGGTGGGGTTGTGATGTGTAAAGCCAGCTTTCTGCAAAATAAGAAAGCACAACTATATTCTCTTCTCATCATTACCCTAGAATGATTTTTTTTTTCCCCAGAAAGCCTGTTTCTCTATTATTTTGAGCTTTTCCTCTGCCTCTCATTCTTCAGAGTGCTAGTTTTTTTTCAGTTCAATCTTTCTCTGGTTATTTAGGATGAAAGCTTGTTAAGGAGTCCCCCTGTGCAGCACACTCATCTGTAAAAAGAGAACCTTTCTGGTGACTCACCGGGTGGGTGTCACCTCTGTCTGGTGGCTCCATCCCGTTATCCGATTAGGTTAATGGTGTTCCCCTGCCTGCCATTGTGCCTTTGGGGAGATTAATATACAAATCATACGTGTTATCTTGATCATGCACTTAATGCAGTCTCACGCTGCCAAGGCATTCCAGTTGGCAAGTATGCCATGTGCGTGCGGCTGTCTATGAGCTGATTTGAGCCTGTTAGATATGGATCTGTGCTTTCCTCAAAGTATTAGCTGATGTTATTTGGCATTTCTCAGCCCTGAGAACAGCCGCAGTAGCTGAGTTTCACTTTTAGACATCAGCGAGAGTTTCATGCTCTACCCTGTATTTTCAACTTGCCGATAATAGAGACGGCAAGTGAGACTTTTAGAGGTGAAGCCTTCAAGTGCCAAAACGTATCAATACATGCAACAAAATAACAGGGATCTCTTAAACACTTCCAGTTGCAAAAAGACAGGCTCAAAGACTGTACAGGGGAAAAAAAAATGTCTCTTTGCTGTTCTGAAAAGCAAGAAGAATTGCAACTCTTTGCTGAATTTGCTGCTGCTGTTTTTCCTTCCTCTTGGCTTGCTTAGAATCCAAGATTTTCTGTCCTGCTTTTGCTCAAGTCCCAGGAAATAATTGAAGAATAATCAAAATTGAGACATCTTTCCTCACTATTAAGCCAGTGTGTTGAATCCAGTTCTGGTGAATCCCATTTTTCATTCCACTGTAAGTCACAAGAGGATGTGCTCGTGCAAAGTAGAATAGATTTTTACCCTATACTGGCCATGGCTGGATACATGAGTATGGCAGGAATAGATCTATTATGTTACTATATACATTAAGGGACATGTAGGGACCATGTTTATGTCCCTCGAAAGACTCCTGAAGGTAATGGGAAGCTTCAGATCAGGTCTGTCAGCACAGTCCTCTTCAGCCCACGGCAATCTTCTGTTTTGGTTTCTCATCTCGTAGGTTCACAGAACCTCTGCGTCAACCACAAACCCACAGGTTAGCTCACTCTGCACGGTGTCTTCGTTAACCGCTCTGGGTAACTATCTCCAATCGGAGGCTTTGAGGGAAACCCCAGCAGCCACGGCACAGCGCTCTGGCAAAGCGAAGCTCCTGGCAAGTGTACACACCGGGGTAAAACCCCAGAGCCCGGTACAGCGTGTCCCGGGGTTGTCCCCAGGACAGAGCCAGAGGAATGCGAACGTGATGGGTGAATTATGCAATTGTGAGGAGATCTAGCAAAAACAAGTGTGCTGAGCTGGTTACAGAAGAGAAAATTTAAAAAAAAAAAAAAAAAGCGCCTTCTGCTAACTTCAGCCCAGGCCTCTGGCAGCGTGAGTCACTGTGAGCTGCCATGGTTACGAAACAAGTATTACTGTGCAGATACAAACCATGCTCAGAGGCAAGTACATTGCTAACTAGTTCCAAACTTGGAAAACATTCGAGTGTAGGTAAGGCCTAATACCGAGTGGGTGTTTGCATAAAGGAGAGTTAGAGCAAAATCCTCTAGAGCTAATATTCAGCAGGCAAAGCAGCATGCAAAAAGCAGAAAAAAGGACACTGCTACATGAAAGCTTGATTTCTGGATCTTTTTGCCTGTTCCTTCTGGTTTGCAAGTGCAGAATTGTTTCACGGGGGGGAGAATAGGATGTTTCTGCACCATGGCAAGAAAACAAATAGTAGTTTCACAGATGATTCAGCTGGCACAAATAGTGAGTCATGGAAATGCACCATAGAAATTCTCCAGCACAGGATGCATGGCACAGTGGAATATCTGATGCACATCACATCTCGTACCACGGCATCCTTGGAGAGCTATAGGGGCAACCAGGATTACATACGGCACTGGCACATGCCCAAATGTCTCTCACATGCGACCTCAGCTCTGTGAAGCTGCAGTCATTAAGCCCACAATGGTCATCATCAAAGTCCTGAAGTGCTCAAGCAGCAGGGTGTTTGTGAAAAAAGGTGTGTCTGATCCTCCTCTTCAGTCTTTTGAGTCACACCAACAATAAAATGACTCAGAGTCTGGGTGCTGCACCCACTCCCCTAGTCCGTTGTGTCGTGGGTACACTGATGCCTGCTGAGACCTCTGGACTGGAAACACAGGACTCTGCAAAAAATCTGGTTTTGAGGGATTTTTCTGCCCTTTTTTTTTTTTTTTTTTTTCTTTTCACTCCAGCATCCTTCTCTGCTGGTCTGTCCCATGGTCTCCTGCAACTCTTGTGTCTCCCCACTTTGGGTGTGCATTACAATGACGAGCTCACCTTCAGCAGCAGGCTCCAGCCATTCGTGCCATCCCATGAGGGAGAACAGTCAGAAATCTGACTTAAATAGCTGCATCGTGCTTACCATCGGCTGGGGTCACCAGCACAGCACAAAGCAACCAGAGCATGAGGAGTACATCTGACCTGGCAAGGACAGTGGCTGTTTTTCGTGACGCTCGGCAGGTCCCACGAAGCGGGAAGGAGCTTTTGTGCTTTCTGTCCCCAACTCCACCGCTAACCTGGGGCAAACACCTTTGTTTCCTAACTGTGCAAAAAGGACAGGACCCTTGAAAAAAAACACATGGACTGGCTTATATAAAAGAGTAGTGGTGACTGGTAAAATCATTTTGGTCTTTCATGGGTGTGTGGGCCTAAAGCTGAGCACTTTGGGGTGGATTTTGCATTTCTGACGCCCCTGGGCCCTGCAGAATGGCACAGAAAACTCCTAAATCACCCTTTTTGCGACTATGACTGGAGCTAAAGTACCGGTTCTTGGCCTGCCTTCCCCTCTATCCGCCGCTATTTTAACCGAGAACCGAGGAGGTGTGGGGCGCTCCTCAGGCCGCAGCTTCGGGGCAGCAGGAAGGACTCCCCCCCGCTTCCAGCCCACACCACTCCTGAGGGGCACCACAACCTCTCAGCGCCGGTACGGGGCCCGGGGCTGCCCTCCACCGGCCGGGGAGCTCGGCACCTCATGCGGGGAGCCCGCGGGCTGAAGGCCGGGCTCTCCGGAGGGGTGTGGGGGGGGGTGCGGGTGGCACTGAAGGGAATAACGGCGGCAACATGGCGGCTGAGGGAGAGGGGCGGTGACACGTGACCCCACCCTCTCCCCGGCGCCCCCCGCCCCGCCTCAAATCTCGCGAGAAGTAGCGGCGGCGTCGCGAGAGCGGGCGCTGCGGTAGGAGGTCGGCGGAGAAGGACGGAGCCGGAGCCGGAGCCGCTTCGCTCCCGCCGCCCGCCTCACCCCCTCCCTCCCACCCACCCCCGTCGTCCCCCTTCCTCCTCCTCCTGCTTCCCCTTCTCGGTAGCGGACAGGAGGATGCCGCGTTCCGGGCCGCTTCCCGCCGCCTTTTCGCTGTTACTGGTGACGGCCGCGATCCTGCCGGGACCCGCCGCGGCGCAGAACGGTGAGGGCGGCGGGGCAGGGGAAGGGAAGGGAAGGGGGGGGGGGGTTGCGTTGTTATGGGGGTGGCTGTGGCGGGGGACGAGGGTCAAGCCGGGGAGGGTGGACTCTGCGCTCCGTGGCCGCCCCCTGAGCTCGGGGCGGGGGAAACACACGGGACCCCCCGTGTTTTCAGGTCCCTCAGGGAAGGGGGGGGGGGGGGGGGGGGGGCTGACAGGGCCGCGCTGTGGCGGTTTCTCTCACCCCCCCCCCCCCCCCCCCCGCCCCGTTTCTCCTGAGGCGTCTCGTGCTGCCGGTAAAATGGAACATCTCCTCCCGCCTACTAAACCTGCATCTGCCGGGCTGCCTTAAATCATTTATAATGCAATAAACCCGTAGTTCCTTAGCAACTAAAGAGGTCCTCTGATAGGAGCGTAAAAGAAGGAGGAAAGAAAAAAAAACCCAACCCCAACCCACCCTTCTCTCTTCCTTGTAGGATAGCATGAGCTAAATCTAGCGCGGCATGCCTCCTCCCTGATGAGTTTGCAGCCAAGTGCATGACAATTAGTGGCAGAACGAAGCTGGCCCAAGAGTGTGAGCCTCCTGCTTGAAGGAAGGTCCCGCAGTGCTTATAAAAATGCATATCTCATCGTGCGATCCAAAGGCGAGAGCGAGCTGCGAAGGCAGGTTTTTCCCCTCTCCAGAAGTGCCTTAGCACAATTTTTCTGGAGCGGCTTCTTATGCAGCATCACGGTGAAACTGATGTTGGGGATGCTTTGGCCTGTGAATGCTGTGAAGGGCAGGGATCTTGGCTCACAAGAGACTCTGGTCTACCTGCGTTGGGGAAAATTTACCCAGAAGGAAGGGATACCTTACTAATATACTCATCCCACGCAAGGTTTCATCGTTTCATCCTTCTTTCTCTCGCCTTCCTTTCTGCTCCGCAGATATTATTCAATCCTAGCGTTTTCCTGCTATTGAGTTGAATTTTGTCTTGCAGTATGAGGTCAGCTTCATTAGCTGCTGGCTCTAGAAGACACGTTCAGGCTTTCAGCATATTTGACAGTGAGAGGAGAGATGTAAGTGAAAGAAATAATGTCTTGAAGATCCCAGATCAGAATTATTGTCTCAGTATGGGCAGTTTTTGCAGTCTGAAACCAGAACGGAGCCTCACGTCTGTTAACCAAACAGAAGCAGCTTTGGCTTCTGCAGCTGCAGGCTTTCTGCAACGAGAGACTTCTTGTAGAGCCTAAAAGAGTCTGGGCAAATCCCACTGGAGTTCAGTGGGAATTAGGGACCTCACTTCCATGAACTCCCAGGATCGCGCTGGTTGGTCTGACTTGTGGATAAAGTCTGGCTCTCTGTTGCAGAGATGCTTCCTGTGATAGCTATGCCATCAGAGCATCATCATGGCAGGCTTAACCCATCCGTGCTGGGTTTCCCCTTGTATTTGGGTGAAGCGAGGTGAGCAATCTTCTGACGTGCAAGTTAAATGGGTCGTGTTCCTGTGCAAGGTGTCAAATACCGGCAGCTGGTATAACAATTCCAAATAGCTGGTTGGTAGGCAGTGCAAACATTTGGTGTTTGACAGGAGTTAGAAGTCTGGAGGTCAACAATTAAATCCATTTTGTGGATAGATGGAAGGCTTTAGCCTTTCTGCGTCTTAATCGTGACTTCCATTCCTGGCATAAAGCTAACCAAGCAGTAGCAGATCTTGGCATGAGGTAAGACTGCAGACCCCAGGTGTGTCCTGCAAGCTCATTAATTTTTATTTGATTAACTAGGGTCGTCCAAGCAATTAAATGGTAAGGGAGACTCTGAGTATCTGTGCTGCTGTAGGAGTTTACACAGGTGAGTGAACCTACTTGGAAAGGAGTAGAACGCTTGTGGAGGTCCTTCTGAATAAGGTTCATTGCTGCTGTCGGATTTTTACCCCAGTTTGAATGCAGTTGTAACAGAGGGAAACGAATTTAAAGATTGTAGGCCCTGCCACAAAGGAACTCTTTTCTTTCAGCAAATAATGGCCAATGAGAGGCTTAATGAAACAGAACAATTCCTCTTTTGCTTTGGCATGAAGAATAGGTAGAGCCTTTTCCTGAATTGTGTATACTGCTTGTAAGTGATTAGAAAAATGATGTTGTGGTTTGAACAGGCACGGGCAAGTATATCAGTGACAACTCTTTTAAAAAAACCCAACATACCTAACACACAGGTGCGTGCTTTGAAGGTGTAAGGAAGGATCCCAAAGTGTATATGCAAGAATTTTATTATCCATTATTGATATGGAGCCATCAGCGCAGTGAAAGGTGATAGTCCAAGTGCTGTTGAAGGCACAGTAACACCACGTGAGTTTAGGATGATGGAGGAATGGTAATGAACTTGTGGAAACTGCGGGACAGGTCACCTCTCGCAGAAAATGCCCAGTGGAATCCTGAGTGTCTGTGGGAAGCAGCTTTTTTTCTGCTTCTGGCAGGAGATCACTGTTGAATTGCCAGTGATTTTTCCAGAAGTAATGTAACTCAGAATATTTTGAATCGGGCTCACCTATAAATCTAAGCTTACTAAAACTGAAAGTAGGTTTTTGACATTTGTATGGATTATTTTTAAAGCTCTTGCATAAACACCTAAAGAGCACAGAAAAAATTTACATGTCAGAAATTTACCTTTTCCTGAAAATTCTTGTGAGAAACTTGTCAGGTTCTTTGAGGCTGCACTTCTGATGCACGTTAGCTCATTGCTTGCATCCAGAGCATAGTTTAGATGAAGTGATGGAAGGGAGGGTTTAGAAGAGAGATGAGGAAACATGAGGAGGAACAGCTGGAAAAAGCCAGTCTGTCAAGATGATCTGTGTTAAACCTGTAGTTTCCAACTGGTATTTGTTGGAAAATCACTTTAGCGCGCTTCAAAACAGAGAGCATCCTCCTTATGGAATGGTGCTTGACTTGCTACTTGGTGATGAATCACATGCCTTTTCTAGTTGCTGTTTTTTAACCTTTGGATATCTCTCTCCAGCTGCTTCTTTAAAAAAAAAAAAAAGACTTCAGTGTACTAATACTTTCACCTTAGAGTGTTTGGACTTAAAGGAGCATGGCTATATTTTTACTGTTGTCTAAAATAGATGCTTGGACTGCCCCTGTGAAATCCACAGTGCTGCTTCAGCACACCAACGTGGGAGTTGAATCGCCAGCAATTTTTCAAGTTCTTCCCTTTTTGGAGCTTTGGTCTGGCAAAGCGTCCTGAAAACCCAACTTTATCATGTATTGTGTAGAGAAGGGAATTCTTAAACATCACATCTTAAAATTGTGAATGCTGACTTAATAAAAACTGCTGGGGTTACTCAAAGCTAGAAATAAAAGTGGAAATAAAACCCAAATGAAGTTAGGTGGTGCTTGTTTAGCTCTGCTCTCTTCATCCTCTGTTTGGATGAATGAGGAGGAACTAGCTGGCTGAAAACAGAATGTGGCTTTTTTGTTGGCAGAAAACAATACAGAAATGGCCATAAAATCAGGAAAGAGTAGCTTCTTAAAATGAATTTCTTCTTAAAAGAGCAAGTGAAAAACCTTTCTTTAATCCTTGGGATGCTATTTCTGAGTGCTGATTCTCATCCATTTTGCACTGATTGTTTTCTGACATGATTTTAATGGTCCCCAGATAAAACTGAGAAAGAGTTTCATACAGCGTTTTTGGAGCATGAGTGTGGGCTGAGCATCGAGGAAAATGTTCAAAGTTCTGTTCTCTTTCCCACCATTGCTATTCTCCTTCCTCCTACAACTCCCGCATAGGGAACTTAAATACAAGCAATATGACTAATGTGTGTACTCTGGAAAATTGCACCAACTTCTGACAGATCTCAGCTAACAGGTAAAGAGGCAATCACTGCTGGTACTGACATTTTGAACAATAGTTTTAATTATGTCGAAGAACAGTTCAAAGGGAGGCACTCTGTGGAACTACTTTTCAATGATGAAATACACTGAGAGCGTTAAATGTCCTTACAACATACTACTGTATGAAGACTTCTTGTTAAATTCATGAATGGGGCGCATTCTTCCCTTCACAATGAGCTATTTCTTTTGCTGTAAGTACTACTTCAGAGAAGGCAATTGTAAAAACTTGCACTGTAAAGGACAACGTTAGCCTGTGATTCATCCTTGGGCTGTAAAGCCAGAGCATTCAAATTCTTCTTTACCTCAAGTGCTGGAGGTGCTGCAGCTCCCACTGATGAACCTGTGAAGTTTCAGAGTTAGATAAACTGTTTCTGCTTATCTGTTAGTTGGAAAGATCTTCTGTAAATCTAACCTAAACCTGCTTTTTGGGGTTTTTTTTAGGCTTTTTACTGTTTTTATCCATGCAGTTTAGAGTGGGGAGGAGGGTGTTACCTTCTCATCAGCAACGACTTTCTGTGTATTTCTCCAGGTTCATTGTCCTGGTTGTTCTTGGTAAGTTGCATTTTCCTGGCTGTTCCTGGTGCGCTTTTGTGGATTTTCTTCAGTCACGTTTTCTGGAGTGTGATGTGTAAAACCGGACATGCTTCCAGTTGGGACCAGACCAAGGTTCAGTGGAGTGGAAGGATCACTCAATGTGTCTTGCATATGGCATTCCCGTCTGCATCACAAGACAAATGGCTTCTTACAATAAAAGATTTTTTGAGTCACGTCCAGCGGGATCCTTTATGGTGGTCAGATCTTACATTGCACTCCTTTACTGCCAAAACCAAGTAGTTCTTATTAAGATGTTCTTATTAAGTGGCATCTCGCCTACTTCTGATGTCTTTCCCCCAGTTGTCATAAGTCTTATGTTCTGGAGCGTGCAACCCTACGTTAGCTTGCTTTGGTTTTATCAGCTTAAGAGACCCTCTAGCCCATCATCAGTCTTATTTCATTCTGTTTTCCATCTACTTGTTTGTGCACTGTATCTCATAAAAAAAAACAAAAAACAAACCCACATGTGGTACACCAAGCTACGTTAATGAGATTTTATTTTTGGTTATGAGGCTCTTGTATAGGGCAGTATTAAAAGCTTTACTAAAATTAGGAAACCTGTGTCTGTTCTTTCTCCTTTGGAGTCACCTTTGGTTTTTATTACCTTTATAGTAGGAGGTCACATTGTCACGGGCAAGCTGTATCAAACCACAGGTAGGCAATACAGCTCTGTTCTTCCCTCCCCCAAACCCTTCTCTGTTTTTTCAGCACTTCAACACAGATTTCTCCTGTTCTTGAGGCTGAAATGGGATTGACTGGTCTGCAATTCCACAGTCTTTCCATTTTAAACATGGGCCCTGTCTGCCCTTTTCCCCCACCCTTTTTTTTGGTGTCGAAGGAGATTCAGTCTAAACTAAATATAATTTCAACCTGGATTGAATGTCTGTATCTGTGTCAAAACTTGAAAGGATTTATCCCCTAGTAAGATAACTACTGTAGACTTTCAAAAATTCATGCCCTGTTGATAAGCTTGAAGCTTATTTGGGTCATCCGTGCGGTTGAAGTCACTGCTTGCGTGCTGACGCAAACTCATTCAAGAAAAAAGACAATAACTTCTGAAGCTGGGAAAGGTTCTTCATCTTATGGCGTCAGAAGCTGTAGATCTCTGCTATAATAAAGAATGAGAAGTTTTTTGAGAGCCAGATGGTTTTGTGGGGGTTTTTTTACCGTTCCTGCTCAGAATACAGCACCATCACATCAGTGGTGAAAAACAGCACCATCGCATCAGCATAGTATTTTGGCTGCTGGAAGGTGTGTATGCGTGGGGGAAAGTGTGAATGGTGGGCTCTGATCCTGGGAAGCAGATGGTGCGTAAATATGACCCCAACTGGCTCGCTGTTGAAGAGCTGTAGGAATAGGAGAGCCTTTATTCTTTTCTTAATGGCTTTGATGTCGAAATGGGGTTGGGATAGCAGAGATCTCTGCTTTTGAAGGAGGGAGGGAGAGGCGTTGTGTCTGTCTTCCACTCTTCGGAGGTGTAGTTGGAACTTTAGTATGTAAGACGGAGTCTCAGGGAGACAGTGTTTTTATTAACTGTGTTAGCTTTTGATACCGGGTTGGAAGCCTTTTGATATATCAAAGAAAAAGCAGGGGCAGGGACGTTCTGAAAGAACAAAATTTCCAGTTGAGGAGGAGTAAAGTGCCCAAGACAGTAGGTGACTAGCTAAATGGATTTGCATTGTGAGACCTTTTTGTAAAGGAAAATTAGATCATAATGTCCTGTTCTGGTTTGAATAAAGAAAAAAAAAAAGGTCTTAAATTGCTCTGATTTGTATAGGCTTGTTTTACATTGCATGTTTTAAAATGCCACATTAATGAATCTGTTGAGCCAAAGTGCTACTTAGTGTAGCTACTTATACTTCCCACATTTTGTGAATTAGTGGTAGCTTCGAGTGCACATAGGGATCATGGTGGCTCTCCCCAGAGCTTGTGGTTTCTTTGGGAACCTAAACTAAATGCATTTCCTGACAGGTGTAATGAAGACATGAGAAAATAAGAGGAAGGGGGAACATAATAGACCAGAAAAGGGACGATGTGAGAAGATGCCATCGATCCAAAACTCTTAGGAGTAAAAGTGGGTGAAAAAAGTATTAAATTCTGGGAGGGTGGTAAAACTGACAAAGAATATTTTTTTTTTAAATTAAAAAAGAGAAAATTGAACTTAAATGCCTAGAAAAAGAGCTTGACAAGAATTTTGGCAATGCAGTAGGCTCCCAACAGACATCATGGCAGACCAAAATAATTCGGTGAAGGCGTGCAGCAGGAGTTTGAAAAAACAGATGCTTGAGTGCATTTTTAAAAAACAAGTAGATACCATATTAATCAGAATTTTTTTTTTTTTTTGCCTAGTTTGTTAGAAAAGCTTTGTGGTAGTCACCTAGGCTAATCTTACCTTACAGGTCCAAGTTGTAAATGTGGAAGTATTTTAATTCCTATCCTGTTCATTCAAACTCCTAATAATGAATCATGTGATGCTAATCTGGTTGAAATGCAGTTATAAATTGGAGTTCAGCTGCACTGTTTCTGTTAGTCTTGTTAAATTCATGCAAGTGTTGTAACCTTAAGCTCTTGTCTTCCTGTGATGCTAAACATAGCATGCAATGATTGACATAAGCGTTCAAAATATTACATGATGCCTTCTTGCTTGAGGAAAATCAGAAATTAATGTTACAGTCCGGAGCTTAAAAGAGCGGTGAAGATTGCTCCAGAGATGGTTGTGTAAGTTAGGGTGGCTTGGCTTGGAGAGGCAAGGATACAGGATCTGAGATGGTGAAAGACAGAGTTGGATACAGGTGGTTTTATTTTCTGTTTGTTTTGGTTTAATTCTCAGTACAGAAAAAGATAATGAATAGATGGGAAGGATAAAATAAACGCTACGTGCAGATTACTTTGATCTGTGATACATAGCTTTCCATGGCACCATGAAAGCTGGTCTCTCGTCTTGGGCACAAGACTGGCAAGATTAGCCAGGCTACTGTGTGCAAGGATTATCTCTTCCCCTGAATTATGGGTGGGGTGAGGGTGGCCTGGTGCTAAAAATCCGTAACGCTACAGAAGACAGACTGATGTTAATTCTCTTTTTGAGCAGGTTATGACCATCGTTACGCAGGCTGACAGAGCAAAGAATTACGAGATCCATAACGTACAGTTTTGCAGTATGTTGTTGATCTTGTATTCTATATATCTTCAATATAGGCAGCAAACTTCTGTCAAAATTGTTAATTTCTGCTTGAGGTGTTCTAACCTGTATGCACAGATAGTTTACCTAAAGCAGCTTTTTGCAGGGAATTTAGTATTGTTTCGTTCTCTCTGCTTTGCTTTAAGCATCCAAGGTTGCGAGCAGTTGACTCCCGCTCTTGCATTTTATACTATTACATGTCTTTATGATTTTTATAGAAGTGTGGTGACATTAATTCACATTTTGGGATCTAGCTTGAAATGAGAAAAACTTATATCGCAGTATGTAACTTGAAATACCTCTTAGTTCTACATACCCATCTAGAAAACTTGTAAAAATTCTGTTCTAGTATCAAAATCTGTGCATACAACTCTCCTGCAAATCTCCTCAATGTCTGAAAAATCAGCCTCTTCCAAAATTAAGATTTTTACAGGTGGGCAAAATGCTTATCATAGCAAAATTTCATAGTTGAGTCTTAATAATAAAGTGCATGCTGGGGTGTTCTGTTAGAGAAGGAAGAAGTCTTTAATTTCTGGGCCCTCACTGATGGGGATGCCTAAAGTTTCTGAGACTTCAGCAGATGTTGTCCTCTGCCACTTTGGACTGCCATCCCATACCACTGATTTTAACTCTGTGCGCTCCCGTGTAACCTTTGTTTAGAAAGGGGAGGTTATCGCAGAAAAAGATTGAAAACTATTCTAATGAGGTTTGAGGAGGGAGTTAAGAGGTTGAGATCAAACAAAGCCAAGAATAAATGACATGGAAGAAATAAATAAATGAGTAAATGCGAGTGTGTGTGTGTACATATATATAAAGTCTACTGAATTTAGTAAGAAATGTGGTAACAGGATGTAACACATTGCAGTTTTAAGCCAGGTAGTCACCAAATAAGCAAACTTTTATTTTGAGCATGATGCATTATCCTGTATTTCTCAAATTTGTAGCTGAAGACTTTCAGTGTAGGTTCTGTCAGGCAGCTTAGTTTACGCTTGTGATAGATTACCTTAATGACCCTAGGAAATAAATAGGAACCTCAGAATTTGGAGATATTATTTATTCAGCGTTTGCATATGGTAAAACAAGTTCTGCAGCAAGCTTTTTTCCTCTTGTTATGACTGCCAGGCTACATAAACAGTGAGTTCAGCAGTTAGCTGCTGTTGAGGCTTACCACTTCACTAGAAGAGAGTTGCCTTGGGGAAGCACTTTCAAAATCCTGAAGCAACTGAACAGCGAGGTTTTATGACTCGGAGCCAGTCTGCACCTAGTCTTTGGAAGTCTCCTCTGGATGGGACTCCTCTTCTGTATTTATGTATGTTGGGAAGCTAGAGCTTGCCTGATTTCTGGCTTTTTTGGTGGTTTTTTTTTCTTTTTTCCCCACTGCTTTTTTCATGCTGAAGAAGAGAGTCTGACAAATTGAGCAGAGCTATGACTGGTGCTATACTATGTATGACCCATCCCATTAGAAAGAAGTGATTTTTTTTTATTTAACCTAATGATAAAATCTGAATATATCCCAGGCATACTGGAGGACTTGGTGCAGATACTACCAAAGGGCAGGTGAAAGGATTGTCTTTGGCAATTGAACAGAGAGATGTTTTGGTTATACTTGGTGAGCTTTTCTTTTGTACAACTGCTCTAAATCGGTACCGAGAGAAATCCATTCAGCTTGCCATTCCCTTTGTGCTTAATTTTGCTTTAAGAAGTGGTCTATTTGGTGCCTGCTTGGTCCCCATAATGTAGAAACCAATGATGCCCAAGTGGCTGTGCTTTTCTGCTTGTTGTCAAACGCGATGGTAGTAGAAATGTTTTCATTTCCAGGAACAAACTGCTTGAAGTAGACGGGACAGTTTGAGTATCTCCCTGGTTTTGAGGGTACTGAACCTAATATGAGACTGAGATACACAGTATTGATGGTTTGCTTTCAGACTTAATCGCTGAAAAACCTGTCAGTTAAAAATAAAAACACCGCTTTGTTGCAAGTTCTGTAGTGCTCAGTAGCAACGTATGGTCTCACTTACGGTTACAAAATAGATTTAAGCAAAGCTGCATGTTTTGGGTCTCAGACTCCCAAAGCTGCTGTTTTTAACGATAGCAGGATCAATTTAGTGACCCCAATCTTGAGCCATATTGTAAGTCATTGGGTAAGACTTACAATACGTAGGAAAAAGAAGTCATTGGGTTTGGTTTCTGGGAAGGGAACAAGTTGGGAGAATGGAGCAAAAATGACAGGGCAGAGAGAAATAGCTTTTAAGGAGCTATAAATAACAGCCAAGGCAGGAGCTGTAAAAGGGCATGGGTGAATATGGTACTGCTTAGTCTCTTTCCTCGTACACCTCCATCTTCTCAAATCTTGCTTTAAGTAGATACAACAAGGTATGTGGCTTTTTAGTACGCAGTAAGTGTCCAGGAGTTATAGTTGTCAGTGGCCTACGTTCAGATTTTTCAGCAAAGCATTATCACGTTCTTTTTGTTGTCCCTTTTATTTATGCCTCTTCTAGGCAGCAAATTAACTGCAGGGATGATTTATCCTTTTAACGGCACCTACCAAATGTTAACCTGGCATTGGCTGCCCAGTCAGTACCAGTAGGAGAACGCCTTGTCCTGCATTGCTGCTCTTCTGTTTTGGGGCCTCAGTGTGACAAAAAAAAGTGGATTTACAGTTCCCAAAGGGTTTTCCAGATATTACGCTGTCATCCTCTTTTTGCAGACTGAACCAGAGCTCTTGCCTCTCTCAAAGGTGGAAAATTACTAAACAAACTTTTCAGTTTCTTTGTGGAAATGTAAACATGCTCTAAGATGGCGATGAGAACATCACCTCTGCTTTAGGAGAACCATCAGTAGCAAACTCTTGAAGGTTGGCAGAAGATCACTACGTGTTTGCCCTGTTCTTGCCATAAGCGCCACTATTAAAGGCCTGGTACAGGATAAAATCTTTCAAAGCTTTTGTCTGGTCTCTGGTGAAGTATTTAAAAAATACCTTTTAATCTTCTTGTAAAATAACTGCACAATTGAACGTGGTCTTTGGTTCAAGAGCACGTGAAAGGCTTCTTAGTGTCATCGTCGAATTAAGTACAACAGCTCTTTAACAGTGCTGCTATATAAAATAGAAGTAGTACCTTTTTTACTTGAATTTAGGGAGATGATTCAAATTAAATTTTAACCACTTATACTCTTCTCACACAACAAAATCTCTAAAATGTAGTTAAACTCTCTTTTTAAATATATCTCAGCTGTGGGTCTGGATCTCCTGGTATCGAATAAGTTGAACTTGAGTTCTAATGGTTCGGGCATGGCAGATCTTGCCGCTAACTTCTGTGGAGTGCTTTTTTCTTTGAGATCTCATCAGCTTTACACTGAAGTCATGTCAAACCTTTGCATTTCAGGCTTCTAGTTTTTACTTCCATCAAGCTGTCTGCGTAAATGCATTGTACTAGTGATGTGGTGTTACTGCTGCTGAGTTCAAAAAATCAGAAGAATTTCCGAATTAATGTTTAAAGACTTAGTGAACTGCTAGGGGGCTTTACTTTTTTTCTTCTTCCAGAAGCTTTATAGCAGATACAGGTTTGAGTTTTGCGTGTCGTGTCCCGTCCCCAATTAGTGTTGGTAACACAGTGGGGTTGTTTAGTAGATTTTCTTCTTTATAATGAACAACAGAACAGGTTTCTGTCAGTATTTTATGTCAGCTCCCTTTTATGCTGTCTACTTGAAGAGTCCAAATCTGCTTGACCCTTAATTGGATTGTTGCTTTTGCTGCAAAAGAAAGAAGAGTAGGAGAGTCTGCTCAAGAGGGCTCCAGGTTGTGTTTGAGGCTGTAAGGCTGGCTCTCCTAACTAGAAAACCTACAAGCTCAAAAATGAACCCCTTTAACCACGACTGGCATTTTGGGGGGTTTTGTTGCCCCCAGATTTGGAGATCTGAGTGGCTTAGCTCCCTCTGATGAGCAGCAGCCTTTGGCTGCAGGAAGGTGATTTCTGCATGTGGATTAGGATGCGCGGGGTGGGTAATTACCAGTTAGGCTTGCGTTAATCTTGGCCGATACCGAACTTGAATTTCATCTCATAAATAGCGATATTTGGTGCAGCAGAGGAGCTGCCCTCAGAAGTTTATTTTTGTACTAATAATCTAAGCGGTGTCAGTAGGCCGTGTGAGATCAAACCCCAGGTCCAAGGAAGGATCCGATTTATGACGTAACCCTGATGTGGCCGCATGTACTGGCACAAAGCGGTGGGAAGGGCAAGGCTATTCCTACAGGCATGTCCTATATACGAGTGGTAAGTGACGGTAGACGGCTCGGTGTGGATGTCTGAGTTAGCAAAGCCTTCCTGTGGTCAAAGGCATGTTCTTAGAGTAATAGACGTGTCAGGGAGAAGCTGAACTGTGCTGTAGAAATGGCTTGAAGAAAAAAATATTAGTAAAAAAAATGCAACTTAGAACAAGCATTTCTCAATTTGCAAAGGAGCGTAAATCTGGCAAACAAATTGCGGCATCTTTGCTGCTTTTTAATACATTTCCTTCCTGCCTTCCTCTTCCTTGTAGCTGGAATAATATAATGGTGTTTTGGAGAATGGGCTGTCCGCTGCTGCCTGTGCATGCTGCATAGCTTGTCTGACCAGCCCAGGGAGATCAAGACCTGACCTGCTAGAGGTGTGTTTACTCTGAAGTTAGGAGTAATTCTCTCCAGCTATGGAAATCATAAACTTTTGAATAAGTAAATAAAGCATCCCTCCTGACCATCTCCTGCAGCAGGGGCCAATATTTTACATATTGTTGTTGGGCAGATCTTGCTCTGTTAAAAGCTGAACTCTGATTTACGTTTAAAAATGTATTGTACCTTCTGCTAATGACATTTCTTGTGCATATAGGGATTTTTTTTTTTTTTTTCCCCCCTGAATGACTTGTTCTGAGCCCTGCCTGGGATTGTGTGACCTCTTACATAACCCAACAGTTCTGGAAAGGGCATTTCTTTTAAAAGGTGGGTGTATTAAAATGTCCTGCTGCTTCATCGTGGATGACACAAAGCAGCTTGTACTTCTGCAGAATGCATAAAAGGGGAAAATAGAGGTTTGTCATTCAGTACGTGCTTCCTTTGTGCTAAAAAGAAATGTAATCAGTCTCCTTTCAAACATGTTTGTTGGATGAGGAAAGGTTAAAGCAAAATTGAGGAGTACTTTAGACCTTTAGCTCTCTAATGGCATAGTCTGAGGATTTTAAATACCTAATTTGAACACAAGATACTTTTTGTTCTCCTTACCAACATTTTATAGTGTTTTCAATATCTTCAAGATGCAAATCTGGTGGTCTTAAAATTTTTTTGAGATCTTTATCATGCAGGCTTCAGTTGCTCTGTTAGATGTGAACACTGGGCAAATTTAAATTGCTGTCCACGGTAGCTCAGCTTTTCTGTGTTGTGAAGCTGAATTCCTTCCCACTTATTTCCAGGGAGTGGGTTCCTAGTTGTTAACAATTTATTTTTTTCAATATACGGGAGCTTTTCTGCTCCTGTATATTTGGACTTTGAGCTTTAGAGAAATTCCTGTATATTCCTTGGCTAGAACTATCATATTTCTGTAGTGACCTACAAAAAGGAGTTAAAACTAAAGTGCTGGCTTTCCCCCCCCCCCCCCCCCCCCTTCCTCCCTGCATGGATGATTGTAAGTCTTTTGTCCCTAAGTTGTGCCAGGGAGAAGCATAAATGGAAAGAACAGGAGAATAATGCCTGCCTGGTTTCTCAGAGCTTAATCTTTGGAAAAACCTTTGAGAAACCAGTCAACACATTCTCCATGGAAGAAAAATCTCTTGTGATAAATGCTTCTTGATGTGTTCAAGCCAGCTTCTTGACAGCGTGTGCTCTTCTGAACAACCAAGTGCGCAAAAGCAGCGTTTGCTACACAATTAAATAGTTCTAAAAAGGCTTGGCGTAGGCATCCTGTGCTATGCCAGCATCAGGCAAGCAGCATCCCCAGCTCTTTCAGGTGATTAGGTTGGGTGCCTGGTACCAACAGATAGTTTGAGTGCTCGTTCTGTAGGTGTCTGTAGATAAGGGGATTTTTTTGCTTTCAGATTACAATAGTTTATAGCTCAAGGTCTTACTAGAGGGAGAGCGTGAATACTTAGGAACTGATTACCGCTTACATGTCTGCTTTGATTCCCTAATCGGTTGACTAGAGAATGAAAACTGCCTTAAGTCACTTGACTCTTGCATCAATCCTCCAACGCCGAGCCCTTTAGTTTGTAGTCAGCCCAGAGGAACGTTTTCTAGTCATGTGTGTAGCATTCAGGAACGTGATAATGACAAGTCTTTTTGGGATTTTAAGGTATTTTAATATTAAAGACTGGCTTGCGTTCTGCTGGCGTTGCCCTGAATTGAGACGCGTGTCCTTTGTGAGGAGCAGCTTGCCGTTTTCCTGGAATCGCTGAAATGGCTTTGTCATCCACATTTAAGCAGTGTTATGTAAGTCGTTGGTCTACGCGAACTGCCGAATGAAGTTACCCAGACTTGCCTTTTTTTTTAAAGCGTGTGATTGAAATGCCACGTAGCTAACTATAATTCTGTTCAGGATATTGTCTTCTGTGCTACTTGCGGTGTATGTGAGCTGCTTCAAGTTCTTGACTGATGCCTTTTAATATCTTCATTGAAATATGAAGAAATGTGCTTTTTGAGGCACTGAACAAATGCATGGAGTTGCTGTTGGTCTGGATACCATTAACACAGGCAAGTTAACGCAGCCTTCAGATTGATCAGAGCCGGTTTCTTTGTCGGTCTGCTAATGTTTATTTGGAGAGTGTTGGTCCGAACATTATAAGAGAGATTTTTCTGTATTTCCAATGGAATTAAATGCTTTAATATCGTGTCTGCAGTGGTATTTACAAATATCTGTCCAACCAGGATGTCCAAAGCAGAGAGGCTTGGGGCCTTCTAGTTTATAATCCTTCAACGCCTCTAAGTAGGCGGGCTTAAAACAAAAAACAGACTTTCGTAAGGAAGAAGCTATAAATTGAAGATAGAACTTGCATTCAGTAGAAAATGAGCTGCAATTGGGACTGCAGAATACATGTTAGGGACAAGCTTGTGCAAAAATAGCGTCTTTATACCCCATGTCTGCTCCTCCATGTGTCATCTGAATAGCAGTTAGTTTACGTGTGCTTTAGTTTTCAGCACTTTTAAGTCATTTGCAGAAAAATACAGAAGTCGCTGAGTTATACGTCCTTAACAAAGTGAACAATTAAATGTTGATATCAAGGTTTGCTTACCACGGAATGTATTTCAGTTTTGTCCCATAGTTTTTTTTCCAGTAACTAAATGAAATACCAAGTTTCCCCATTGTTTCTAAAAGACCTGAGTCAGCGTTCCAGTTACTTCTTCAGACTGTCCTCTTTTATAGTACCAGAGAACTAGAACAACTTTGTTCTTTCCAGCTAAAGAACTAGGCAAAAAGAGCTGTGAACTCCTGCACTTCAAAATGTGACTGTAGCCAGCAAGCTGACATCAATATGGAGCCAAAGTGAGTCAGAACAAGAAATTAATATCTATTCCCTGTTCTTCTCTTGCTGGATATTCCAGACTTGAATCTATTTTCACATCTTACACCTTACGGTGTCAAACATACAGGTATGGAGTTGTTGCAAAAGTAGAATTGTACGCTATCCACAACACATGAAATCATGTGTGAGTAGGAGATAGGTGTCCGGAGAAGGTTTCTGAACCCACGCAGTTTATATAATGAGAATATATTTGGAGTGAAAGCAATTTCCTGAAATTGGAAGTGCATAGCTGTAACTGCTATGACACACCAGTGTCTTTTTTACCCGGTAGTGTTCCTGTGAACTGTGCTTTGATGTGTTTTTTTAGTGAATTATGGTTACTGAGATCAGTTTTTGCACAATAAAAGTGACTATAAAATAACAGTTGCACTTGAAAGTCATTTTGGTCTCAAGTTAAGCATTGCTTTTTTATTCTGAGGTAACTCTTGAGTAAGAGCATCCGTCGTGTGAATGTATGTGGGAGAAGATGAATGGGCAGCTCAAGGGCCTCAACCTGATCCAAGGGTTTTATGTCTTGGGGAGGCAGTTGGACCAGAGGACCTTCAGAAATCCTTTCCAGTCTGAATTCTCTGATTTATAACCCAGAAGCTGGTCGCTGTGTCCTTTTCTCCATCCATCTGTGCAGAGAAGTCTCCTGGCTACGTGAGGCGTGTTCCCAGGATGGTCTTGCAACAGCAAAGGCTCTGGAACAATTTACTTAAGGACTCTCCGAATTTTACTTCGGCAAACAAATGAAATTAGTTTGTCCATAAATCTTTTTGCATGTCAAACTTAAGCAAGGTTTTTCTAATGCACAGAGAAATGAGGAATGTTGGTCTGAATCCAGAAAACATTAATCCTCATGGCTGCCTCAGGTTTCCCCCTCTGTGAAATGAATCTAACATTACATCATGGGCTCGTGCATTTTATATGATTCTTTCTGGGTAATGTTTTACTCTGTAGCAAGTCATAACCTACCTTCAGCTATATAGAGCTGCAAGATGAGATTGCAGGAATTAATTTCATGTATTGCTCCAGTTCTCGGTGTGCTTATAGATGGTATAGGCTCATCCGGAATGTCTGATACGCATGTCTAAGTGCAGTTTTTAAAGCTGCTTCTGTAGTTGGCTAAAGAATAGGGCAAAGCAGAGCAAGAAAATTCCGGTTTTTGTGATTTTATGGAACTGGTGCGGTGCATTTTGAACACTATAGCCAAGGGTTGTCCGACGGCGGTGAGTCAGCAAAGAGGCCAGGGAGTGCACTGTAAAACTTTACTCCATCTCGTATCAGTGAAGTGATTAAGAGCAAACCCCTTCCTTATCAGTGATGGGATTAAACCCCGTGCTTTCTAGTGATAAAAGAATGGGAGACCATCAAACCTCCTAGATGACAGGTGAAAACAGGCAGGATGCCTTAGTGCTTTCCATGGAATTGAGGTTATCTTTACCTTTCTCCTCCAGCTGGGGTGCTGTCACTTTTTTGTAGATTTGACTAATTTAAAATGCTTTGGTTTAATAAAGGTGAGCATTGGAAAGAAACTAAACATTAATTAGGCTGCTTTTTTTTCATCCCGAATGAGGTAAAAATGCAATGCTTTGTCAAAGTGATGGTGGGTTTTTGCTGCCCTCAAAAAAAAAAAATTTATCACTTGATTCACACCTTTCAGTGAAGAAGAAGAAGGTGTTAATTAGACAGCTTACCAGTTTAAGTAGCAGACACTAGGTGCTGGGGTTTTCAAAGCCCACATGATGGGTGCTGGAGGAAAAAGGAGAGGGAGGAGGGCAGCTTATTGTGGTTTTCTTTTATAGTCTGATGGAAGTTGTAAGTGAGACTGTTGCCATGTAATAAGGGTGAAAATAAGCAAAAATGAGGCCAGAGCAAAACCTGCTGAGAAGGGCTTTGTGGGCTGCCCAAGATCATCTGTGCTTTCGTATTTTAATGAAGTCTTTACAGCCAGCACTTAGTTTCATCTGTCTGGCCTTTCCTTGGAAGGAGATGGTTGTCCCTGCAAATGCAGTGTTTGAGGAGCATGTGAAGTTTTGCATCTGGTTATATTATATTCTTCCCTTTTGAATCCTCATAACCTGAGTTTTTTCTTAATTCCACTACAGAAGATCAAGCGATTTATTTAATTGCTCTGAAGCCATGTGCTGGTGGTGGTAAAGCTTTCTTTCATTTTACCTGTGCAGAGCCTAGGGTACTTGGAGAAGCTGGAAGGTGGGTTGTTTTTTTTTTTTTAAATAGAATTAAAAAAACAAACTCCATAATCCAGAATACCAGTTAGGAAGAAGGTGTAAAAACAGTTTCGTGAAGAGACCTCACTGAAAGTTTCAACCCTAATGCCTGGTTTTGGTGGCAGAATTTCAATACCAAGGGTGATAGCGCTTGCTAGAGTAATGTATTGATGCCTCACATTTTGCATAACGCTGGTCTATAGACCATATAAAACTTCACTTTGGCAAAGATACTTGGCTTTTTGCTATTCCTTTTAGGAAAGTTATTCCCGAAGGCATGTAATTACAAAAATGAATTACACTATATTAATAAGGAAATTTTAAAATGGGTTTTCAGAGACAAAGGGAAACAAAAGAAGGGCTAGCTTAGCTCTACTTTATTCAGTCTATAAATAAGTGGAATTGCAGGCAAAGCTCTCAACCAATGCACAGAAATAAAATCTCTAGAACCGTGCTAAAGGCCTGAGAGCAGTGAGTGGAAAAGCGGTGAAATACAGACATATGGTGGGCTAACAGGACAAATAGGAAACATCAGCCTCTTGCTGTTTACGTGATGGTTTTCATTGTAAATACAATCTGTAGAGCATTCATCCCGAACCAGTCTGCATTTTATCTGTGTGTTGTGGGCTCATACTGAAAATCGGGTTTATTTTTGCACTTGCTTTGCAAACTCGCTTTTTTGAGCTTTGACCCTGTGTCGTCTTTCTTTGTGTAAGTGGAATTCACCACAAGATAAAGATAGGATCAAGATAGGATAGGAGCCTTATCTTGCTTGATGGAGGTATGCACTGCTTTGCCCCCAACTGTAAAATCGCTTTGTTACAGTTATATTCCTTGTGGTTGAAAACGTCCTTGGAAATATATTGCATTTCCTTCATTTGGGTCACCTTTGTATGTTCTCGTGTGCGTGTCCTGCTCTGAACCTCAACAGCTCCTTGTGCTCTTGGGCTTCATAGCTTCTTGTTTCCCAGTCTTTGCAGGCTCTCGCTTTCAAGACGGTCTCCTCTTGCTCTTTGGTGGTGGTGGTGGTGTGCTCGTTTTCAGCTTTAATCTTCTTGCTCGACATACGTAAAACTGAGAGAAAATTAGTTTGTTCTATGTTAGAGCTTTTTGCAGTTCTGTGCTTCATTTAAACCTGGTTGTTTCAGTCTTTGCGGGGAACTGGTTCAATGTTTCCTTTCCTCTGCTAGCACTTAGCTGCGTTTTCTTAAGGCAAAACCTAGCTTTATTTTTTTTAAACCCCTTTATATAGACTGAACTTTAACTTGGGAAGATCAATATTCTCCCTGTGTTGCTTCTCCGGTGCCATTGGCATTGATTCTTTTGCAACCTAGTGCATCTTGTGTTACATTTCAGTAATGAAAGGATATTTAAATCAATAGTGCAATCATTTCTGCAACTCAAGCGTGATTTTTGTCAGGTACTGCTTTCTGTGTATTCTTAGACTAGTAGATTGCTGCTAGCATATTTTATAGTAATTGTTGATATCTCTATCAAGATCCCTTTTTTGCATGCACATTCTAGTGGGAGAGGAAGTTGGGAAGCTCTTCGGTCAGTGTGATACTGGTTTTAAGCTATTTAGGAATTGTCTTTTGTGTCACTTTTTCATTTGGGCTCCAGCCAAGGTAGAACACAAGCTGCTCTACAGGCTTCAGAAAATTACAGTTAAATATTTCCATGCGCTTCTAATATGTATAAATTTCTAGTTGTATGCTATATTTAGTCCTACAGCTACGTGATCACATCAGCCTTGTTCCTTCTCCCTCTCGCATCTCTTTATCGACTCTTCTCTGGCCTCTGTCAGTGAGGGGAAATAGCTGCAGGTGGAAAGGGTGCTGCTGTCGTGTGACATTGGAAGGGGTATTGCTAGTATGTAAAGCTGTGATTCGTTTGTATGCCGAAGCTGGAATGTAGCTTGGCTTGGCCTCCCTTGCTTTTGGCCAACAGGTAGCTCCCAAATATTGGCAGAAGAAAAAGTAATCCGCAAAGGCGTCTTTCATTGATAAAGCCTCATTAATGAAAACAGGTCGCTCAGGAGTGGTAAAGCTAAACTTTAACGTTCATTTAAACTCTCTATCTTTAGGCTTTTTGTCCACTCTCCCCTTCTGAACTCCAGATTTGTTTAATATGGAGCTTTTCTAGCTTTCTGGCACAGAGAGTCTGCTGTACATGTTTCTCTTACTGCATATGGAAATTTTTGGCTGCCCTTTTTGAATAGCTCTTAGCTTCTCTCCCACTCCCAGTTCAAGTGCACCTGTCTTTCAAAATGCATTTAAAAAAAAAAAAAAATAATAATCTGGATTTAGTGGTTCTTCACTACAGTGCAAATTTTAACATACAGATTTTGTAATTTGTGCACTGGATTTTTTGTGCAGGGTTGTATGTAGAGATTAATTTGTTTCTCTAATTTTAGAGCATTAGTCCATTGCTTTCCTCACCTTTATCCTCACAATTTGTGGATGAGATCACATCTTCAATATACAAGCATCACTTCAGATGTGATTTAATATTATTGCTGCTTGTCTTTCATTCTGTCCTTTAGGCAGAGAACCATAAATTGTTAATAAATAAATAAAATTGGTTGGAAACATAATAGTGTACTGGAATAGCCACACCTTCTGGACCATCGTGCGTTATTTTTCTTGCTTTCTGGTGTATCATGAAGATTTGTAAAGACCTTGCAAGGGATATTTAACAATAGGTTTTCCCTTTTTCTTTTATGCATGATAGCAATTAGCTTTAAAAATATCCAAAACCTGAACAACCCTCCCCCTCAAACACCTCTTTCTTTTAATGAGGAAAACTCACTGTGTAACAGAATAACTCATTCATGACTATAACAAAATAAATACATCTGTCAATATAACGAACACTTACAGTATCAAAACTACCTAAGAATATTTTCCTTTGAGCACTTGAAGGTGCTTATTCCTATTGTATTTCACATTAAGGATTCGCTTAAGGCTTGGGCTATTCCGCTACTTCCCATGGGTCTATATGAACTTAAAGTATGATCTATGGCTTATTGCCTTCTTCCTCCGTCCTCCCGAGAGCCCTGACCTTTGCAAGCTTTTGAATGTTGGCTGTGGTTTTGCTCTACAGGGCTGACACTTGCAAGCCAAAGCTGAAAATGATTCTTGCAGCCAGTGCTTCCTGCAGCTTACACTTTGGAAATAAGACAGCTACAAATTACAAGTAAGGGCAGGTTTTCAGTCTTAAACAGAGTATAATCACTTTAACAAAACCTTGAACTCTTGGTTTGATCTGTTTGTATCACATTTGTTCTTTTGATGCTCCTGTCTCTAGAATTGTGCAGAACATGGTAATAACAAAGCAAGAAGTACTGTGCTTGGGGAAGACCAAGTAAGGAAACTGTTGGGCTCTGAAAGCCTCTTATGTAAGCAATGAAATCTGTATAGTGTCATTTTCTGTTTGGTTTTGAACAATTATAGAAATCGCTGACAATTGCCAAAAAGCAGGAGTACTTCAGTTTCCAGACTCCTGTTATGTCACAGGGAGCATTCTCTGTAATATTTAGCATTTTTTTTTTTTTTTTTTTCATAGAAAGGTTTGGGTCTGAAGCGACCTTGTAGACCACTTAGTTCCAACCCCCTGCCATGGGCAGGGACACCCTCCAGTAGCCCAGGTTGCCCAAAGCCCCGTCCAACCTGGCCTTGAACACTGCCAGGGAGCCAGGGGCAGCCACAGCTTCTCTGGGCAACCTGTGCCAGGGCCTCAGCACCCTCACGTTACTGATTAGATATGAGGAAGAAATTCTTTATCTCCCCTCTTTCATTTTAAACCCATTCCCCCTTGTCCTGTCACTCCATGCCCTTGTCACCAGCCCCTCTCCAGCTTTCCTGTAGCTCCTTTAGGGACTGGAAGGGGCTCTAAGGTCTCCCTGGAGCCTTCTCTTCTCCAGGCTGAACAAGCCCCACTCTCTCAGCCTGTCTCCATCGCAGAGGTGCTCCAGCCCTCTGATCATCTCCGTGGCCTCCTCTGGACTCGCTCCAACAGCTCCATGTCCTTCTTATGTTGGGGACCCCAGAGCTGGACGCAGCACTGCAGGGGAGGTCTCACCAGAGCGGAGCAGAGGGGCAGAATCCCCTCCCTCGACCTGCTGGTCACGCTGCTGGGGATGCAGCCCAGGACACGGTTGGCTTTCTGGGCTGCTAACGCACATTGCTGGGTCATGTTGAGGTTGTTGCCCCCCAACACCCCAAGTCCTTCTCCTCAGGGCTGCTCTCAATCCATTCCTCACCCAGCCTGTAGCTGTGCTTGAGATTGGCCTAACCCACATGCAGGACCTTGCAGTTGGCCTTAGTGAACTTCATAAAGGGTTGGTTTTTGTGTGTTGTTTGCTGTTGTTGGGTTTTTTGGGTGGGTGTTTTGCTGTTTTGGTTTTTTTGTTGTGTGTCATCGTGTTCCCCCCCCCCCATGTCTGTCTGGTACTGGCAGATTTCAGCTCTTTTTGCAGCTTCTGGCTAGGTATCTTAATCGGAAATGGCCTTCTGGCAGATGTACAGTAGCTGGAAGCATTGCCTCAACTTACTGATGCTGTTTGATGTATTGCCTTTGCTGTTTCTGAATGACTGAAAATGCAAAACATTAACCCGAGACTCTTGTGTAGAGGTTTTTAATTGCTCTGCCAGTCCTTTGTAATGCTAAATTTTAATTAATTTGCATATGGAAGTTTTTCTACCACCTTCATTGTCACTTATCTTTCCAGGATTTTGTTCTTACCTGGAACACCTTTCTATCTTCTGGTCGGGTGGGGAGGGCCACCAAATCCAGTTTGTGGTTTTTTTTTTTCCCCTTTGCCATCATTATGGAGATATCTGTGCTTATGGTATGGTTACTCAGATGAAGATAGCATTGCATAGAAATTTATCATAATCTGAGACATTGTTTTTCAAGAGGATTTGAAACTGATGGAAGTGTAGGGTTTAAAACTTAAACCCAGAAAATATTTACTAAAGAGATCTTTTGATGCATTTGTCCGGCTTAATCTTTTTTAATTATTTTTAGGCTTTGTGCAAAAGTTACAATACTTTTAACAGCTTAGTGAATGCAGAATCAGATTCAAACCCGAAAGCTTTTGACAGCTTGTTGTATTCAAATTACTGATACTCCTTTTAATAAGAGGATTTACAATACTCTTTCATCTCACAGATGTCTATTGTGTAGCCCCAGCAGCAAAGCTAACGGTTGTTTTAAAATCCACAATCACACCCCTTCACCCCTGCCACAAAGGCTAGGTAAGAAGCCTTTCTGGCAGAAATGGTTGCTTAGTAGCCTGGACAGCTGGAGAAATGGAGTTGAATTGCAGCTTTGGGGGTTTGGGTCACTTGGCCTTTGACTTCAGGGATGCATTTCACTACAGTTGGGTTCATCATCTTTGTGCATCGGTGTTTAGTGGAAACTGGGAACCTGTAGAAGGGGGATCGCTTTCTGAGCAGTCTTCCCTCAGCTACTGTCTTCCTCCTTCAAGCATCCCTTGAAATGTGGACAGTCCAGCAGAGCAAGATCATAACCCGATCTCCTCTGTTACCTCAATCAACAGCATGAAAACAGTGTGATCCTTGTTAACCTCAAGAAACAACAACAGTGGTCTGAGTGCGGTTTGTAACTGCTAGTAATTAGGGCACTTCTAGCACAACAGCTTTTCTTCTTTTTTCCCCCGCAGCACTGGATTAATTGCTGTGGTATTTCTACTGAGCGTAGAGCTCACCTCCTTTAGTGCTGGAGTACTAGGCTGGAGAATCTTTGTCAAATGAGTTTGCAATTGAAACAATTTCTGGGGTTAATAGTTTTGGTTTTTTTTTATTTTTGAGCGTTTGTTCTTGTAGCTGTTAATTGCAGCTACTGCACAGTTGCTCTGCTGGCAAGAGATGGTTTCTACTTGTGTTCTAGAGACTCTTGGTCTTGTTTTCTTGGCCAAATGATTCTTCAGAGATGCATCTATAGTGCAAGCTTCCTGTGTAATTGTGTGTCAGTGCACGGCTGTTTGTTTCACGAGTGCGTTCAAGCAATGTATCTGTGGGAAATGCTTTTTAATGAGGTGCATCAGAAATTTTTCCAAGGCTTCAAGTCCACCTTTCCCTTTTCTAAAATCTGTTGAACTGTCTTTCAATCCTCTTCCTGAAAATAAGCCGTGAATTTGAGGAGAGGGATCAAACAATCCGAGTTCTATCAGCTGTGTGGCACTCTAGCTCTGCTTGCTGATGAGAAGCCCTGCTGCCCAGGGAACACAGCAATACGACGGGTTTTGCTGTATAATCTGTCTGGCCAGCTGTATTCTAATCTTTTAGTTTTAAGGAGGGGTCTGGCGGGGGAAGAGACTAGCTTTAAGGCAACGCTGTTTTCAATAGATACCTTTGAAAATAGGATTGAAGGACAACTTAGCGTGGGCTCTTAACGCAGCTCTGAAGCTGGTAAGTATTGAAGGATGTCATGCCATAATAAGGATATTTTGGCCCGATCACGAATGTCAGCACAGCATCTCGTTTCAGAAGGCAAAAATCATGTGGTCTGAAGTACCTTTGCTCTCTCTTTCCTAACTAATGAAACAATCTTTTGGCCTCTGTATGTGTATATACCACTGAAATTCCCTTTGCCTTAGAAGGTTGTGAGAGTCCTGGAGCTGTGGTGATCCAGCTACTTCAGGAAAGTAGGTCACTTGTCTTGGGGAATTTCCTGCCTCGGAAGTCCAAAATAGATGGAAGAAGAGGTCAAAGCAGAGTTCATGATTGTGAGCTGCGTAGGGCAGAAGGTTAGGGATTTTACCCTTTTTTCCTCTGTAGGTAGGTCATATAAACCAAGAAAGCTCTTCAGCGAAAAGACATCTGGCCATGAACACTTAACACTTGCCAAATACAAGGTCCACGCGACTGAAAAAGGCTTTGAAAGCCCATCAGTTTGCTCTGCGGCTTGGAGTTACCTCCTAGCTGGTGTGCGTTGCAGCCTGTGGCTTCCCGAGTATAGCAGCCACGGATGGATCCCCTGGAGCAGCGAGAAGCGCTTGGTGCCGTGAAGCTGTGCCCCCTGTGAATACTCTGCTCTCAAACTATTGACCTCCAGCTGCCAGCGCTCCGTGTTGTGCTTTTTTTTTTTTCTCTAAAAGTGGTGTTATTGTAGATGCTAATGTCTTATCTAACTCTTTGTTTTCTGCAACTCGTTGCTTTGTTCTTTGTAAGATATTTTGTTTTCTGCCGCTCTGTCACTGCGTTTCTGCTGCCCCTTCCCTCTAGCTGGGTTTGTCAAGTCGCCCATGTCAGAAACTAAACTCACGGGGGACGCCTTTGAACTGTACTGTGATGTGGTTGGGAACCCCACTCCAGAGATCCAGTGGTGGTATGCTGAAGTCAACCGGGCTGAGTCTTTCAAACAGCTGTGGGATGGCGCTCGGAAGCGCCGTGTCACCATTAACACTGCCTACGGGGCGAATGGGGTGAGTGTGCTGAGAATAATCCGCCTTACCTTGGAAGACTCTGGGACTTACGAGTGCAGGGCCAGCAACGATCCCAGGAGGAATGACTTGAGGCAAAATCCCTCCATAACGTGGATTCGAGCCCAGGCTACTATAAGCGTCCTTCAGAGTGAGTCCGGCACCCTACAGTAGTGGTACTGTAGTATCTAGAGGCAGTCTAGTGACCCTTCCCCTCCCGTTACCCCGATAAAACCCTCTGCTACCTCGTCCTGTTGTTCGGAACCCGAGACTGCTCCTCCGCCTGTAGTGCTGACGTTGCCTGCTGTCTGTGTCTCTTCTCCTTAGGATCAAAGGACTTGGGGGAAAAAATCTATGGATCTGTTTTCTAGCTTCTGTGTGAAAACAAGCCCAGTGTTGAATTTGTGTTTCTTCCCCTTCCCCCTTTAGTTTTGTAGTAGGTTTCCAGCCACCCTAATGCTGGCTTCTCCGTGAGTGCCTTTTATATTTGATTTCTGTGTTCTTCCCAGGTCTAACCATTTTATTTTTATTTCTTCTGTTCTCGGAATTTCTCTGAATGCCTTCCCACGTGGTTTTGGTTGCATATATGCTTCTGCACAAATCCTTCCCTTTCAGTTACGTGTGACCTTTAATGTTTAGATTTTTCCATGAAGTCGTGGTGTTTCTTTTCCTTTCTGAACAGCAGTGTGTTCCTAATGAGTTCTCTGATGCAGCAGCACTGAACTGGTGCAGCTATTCTTAATCCAGCCTATGAAAGGAGGGGTGAAATACCCTCCCCCAGTGTTGTATAAAGTAATAACTTGAGCTAAATGGCTTTTATCTGAGAATGCAACTTCTGGCAGCAGAAAAGCTTTCAAAAGCAGAAAATATGGTTGACCCAGAATTGTTTTTTGTTCTCTATTGTTACAAGACTTTTTTTTGCATTCAGCTCGCTTTTAAAGCCTTCCCAGACAAGTTTGGAAACTTCTCTCTTCAGAGTCAGTAGAGAAGACCCCCGTTTCATTTTGTGTAAGATGCAAAACTCTTGCCTTTGCTAACAAGATTAAGCAAGTGCATAATGAGTTATAGACAGAGTGATTTAAATCTGCAACGTGAGCCTCTGCTGCATGGAGATACAGGAGAATTTGCTTTCTCGGTGATTTCCCAATGTCCTAACGTGACAAACAGCAGAGTGTAAGTCTTGTCTCGCTATTTGTTCTGTGCATAAATAGACGCCGGGTACAACAATGTCAAAATCTGTAATTATGTCTCAGAAATGTTTTGGGATACCTTAAAAAAGGGGGAAAAAAGTCTTCCTGAAGCACACGCACACCTCTGGCTGCTGGTCCCCAGGACCGTGGGCTGCGTTAAAGTGCCTGGTGACGTGACCGAACGGTACTGCCACGTCCTGGTGGCCAGCCCTCTTGCTGCGGTCGGTTGGCACTGCTGGATCAGAGAGGATCCTTCTGGGAAACAGAAACAACATCGATACATGTGGAAAAATAGACAGTGAACCCAATGATGGGGATTGACTTGAAAATTTAAGTGGTGTTGGGTTGTTCAGTTCAAACCTGCTCGACTTTCAGTCCTAATGCTTGATACCTCCTTTGTCCTTTGAGGTCTCAAAGGACTCGGATCGGGAGATTGCTTGCATGACCTACAAGAGCAAGAGCCGTGTAATTTTAGGAAATCATATTACCTTAAGACAAAGCTAAAAAAAAAAGTCTTCTAGGAAGTAATGTCTCCTGGAAATCCCCCCTGCCCCTCTTAAGACCTTTAGTTTTTTTGGAGCGTGGCAAGTCTGTGTCGGTCCTGTCTGTGCTCCTCTCCTTGTTGTTCAGTCAGTTTTAGTAAAACCTACTGAGGGAGAAAATCCTTTTCATATGAAAAGTCAGTAACGCATCAGTTTGGGAGAGAATTACTGTGAAGATGTCTCTATATGGAAAGTGGGTTTTTCTTCTCTCAGGCCGTTGATACTAACCTGCTCCAGGGATTAAGTTTAACCTTTCGTTTTCTTCCCCAGTTAACATCATCTTGTTGCATCTGGTGCTACTAATTCTGGAGTGTGTGTTGTGACTTCATTGCTAAGTGCCTTGTGCTGGGATAATTCTTCTGCTTTTGTGTTTTATTCATGGGAGGTGGGCGGTGGGGTGGGGAGGAATGCTGAACAGAATACTTTAATGCCTTTGCTCTGTAATATTGTGTATGTTAAGAGTTCTGACCAGCTACTGCTTGGGAAATGGACCGCTTGGACATCAAACTCCTACGTGGAAATGGAGATAAGGGGAGAAAGCAGGTTTCCAAACCGTCCCTGGAAGGTGGAGACCATTTTGTCTGAAGCCGCCCAAAATGTCTCAGCTGCTGTATTGTATGCATGAACACAATTTGTCTTTGAAATGGGAATTTTCTGACTAAACAGGCTTGAAGTTTCCATGTTTTGCTGCTGGCCTTATTTGTCATTTACATCACTGAAAGGGAACAAAAGAGCACAGCCTCTGTTCGCTGTCCTTTAAATCACAGCTGGTCTCAAATACTGGAACTGGAATGCAGAAAGGACAAGTGCAACTTGATTTCTTTTAAAAGTTAGCAACCCAAGAACTGGCGTCTAGCTTCTATCTCATTCCTAATTCAGAGAAAGAATTTCACTTATTGATGGTGGGGTGTTTTTTTGCTTGGTTTGTTGGGTTTTTAACTTTAAAACCGGATCTTGCATAAAATGGGCAGTTCAAGTGATGTTTAAAAAGAGACTCTTCAGCATCTTGCTCTTTCAACTGGACATCCTTCTTTGGATGTCACAGTCCCGGTAGTCACAGTTTGTTTTCTAGAATGAAATCAGGCTAGGACTGCCTGATGGCCCTGTATTTAAAACAAAACAAAAAACCCAGAAATGCAGGTAAAAGATGTAACTTAGTCTGCAGTTGCAGTTTAATTTTCTTTAACTATAACTTAGAAGATTGCAAGTCCAGACACAAAAGGTCCCAGCAAACTGCAACAAAGCAAGCTTGAGACAGCTGTAAATATTTTCCGGACGTTGCAACTTAGCAGAGACAGAGGTACAAATAGGTGTGAATTAGCAGAAGTCATTGGAGCTCCAGGCAGGTGTTGTATGTTCTAGTTCATCCGTGTTAGAGGCTGAAGAGTCCATTATCCACAGAATACGAAAGCTGGAAGATTATCACTGTCAAAACGCTTCTGGATTAAGTCTTTAACTTTCCAGTTTCTGTAGGGACTAGACTCAGATTTTTTTTTTGTGTGTGTGTGTGACTTTTTCCTGTTGCTGACATTTATGTAATGCTCTTCTGGTGGCAGTGCGTATGCTTTCCGTTTTCAGGATCGCTGCAGGCTGATCACCACTGCCTCAGCAGAGCACAGACAGCATCAGCATCTGATGTAACAGCACTCGCTAAATGCGTTGCGGTCTCTGTTACAGCAGCCTCTGTCTAAAAGGAAAACACTGCGTTTATTTTGCAGGCTACAGACATGAAGATGCTGCGTTCATCAAAGAAAACTGTTTAAAACAAAACCCAGTATGATCAGTGAATTCTAGCAAAAGTTATTTCTCTAGAAAGTGTTCTGACACCAAATTACTAATCTCAAACACATTACTAAAAATATTTCCAGATATCTTAGTGTTTTTTCTGAGAATGCACACAAGCTTTTTGTTGGGGATGGAGAAGGATGCAGGGCAGTCCAGTAACGGTATGGCTTTAACAAGACAATTTTAGACCCAAATGGATGCTTGCATGGTTAAAATTCCCCGCATGGGAACAATGAGGCAGAAGCACAGCTGAAAATGCGTGATAACAGCAGAAGTGTCAAAAAACCTCCACTACTACAGTACCTGCCAGTTTTTCTGCACTTAAATGATATCCTAGTTCTAAATAGCTGCGAAGAGAAGCGATGTAGCCAGCCTGCTGAAGAAAGGGGAAGAGGATGTACAGGAGTCGGAATGGCTTCATCAGGTTATTAGCATGTAAATGGGGTTTTTTTCCTCCCTGCCTCTCTGGGCAATAATCTAAGTAGTGTACTATTGGATAGGTGAATGTTTTAGGTGTTGAAAAACGCAGTGTTTCTGATGGTACTGGTATTTTCCACTTCCCCTTGTTCTATTTCATAATTTGTGTTCCGACTGCTTTGCAGATGAATATCCAAAAAACTGCCCAGGCATGACTCAATTTGTATTCCAAATGTGTCACCACAAGGCGTAACGAAATTTACAGGAATAAAAATCCTTTGCTGGCTCGCAAAAATCATCCAGATGCTCGTTACTGACCGACTCCCTCACCCTCTTGCACTTTGCTGCTGACCAGAACGCAGAGGAGGTATTCGGAGAGGTCAGCGCTGCGGGAGCGTGGTCGGTGAAATGAGCAGCTGGCAACAGCTGCCTCTTTGGAATTCATGTAATTCTTTAAAGTAAGGAAATACATCAAAACCAGAGGACGCGGTAGCATTTACATGCTACAGCAGTTCAAGCTGTAATGACAGCTAGTGCTAAATCTAGATATTTTTGGAAGACTAATAGCAAGAATTCTTAAATTTCCTTTAAACTCTGTCATCCTGTATTCAAGGTGATTTATTTTTTTTTTACATACTACTTGAAACCAGCTGTGAGATCTTCAACAGAAAGGTCTTTTTTTCCAAGTTTGGGAAGAAACTTGGCTCTGACTGTTCTAAAAATTAATCAGCCATATTTCTTAGAGACTAGCCATCTGCACAATCTTAACAAAGTGTGGTTATCAAATGTAAGGACATTGCTCTCACACTAATCTTTTCACTTCTGAAAGGGTTTTCCCTTAAAAAAAAAAAAAAAATGAATTTGATGTTACCAGGTAAGATTGTAATGTGAAACAGCTTGGGTCCGGTTCCTAATGCAACCAGCAAAGTATGTGGTCTGTTTATGCAGTGAGGCTCACTTTTTTTTTTTCTTCCGAAATGTTTATGTTTTTAGGAATGAAATAGTTCCCGACTCTAATTTTAACACGGTGTGTGTATTCTTACATTTTATTGTTAAGCATTAAGAGCGGCTTTCAGCCATTCTTCATCAGGCTTGTGCCTTATTCACGCGGGGTGTTTGCTCGAATTTCAGGCATCAGAGAAGTTGTGCTATTTGAAATATCTTGTGTGCGCAGGTTATCTTCCTTAGGAAGACGTTTTTTAGAAGACTGTGTAACTTTGAGGGCTATTCTGTATAGAAAATGGGTTTTGTTTTAAACCTCAAAATCAATAGAGGAACCAAGCGATAGCCAGAAGGAAGTTGCTTCTGAAGGACTAGCTGATCTCTTACGTGTAGTCGCAGGACGCACGTTTTCCCATATTCTGCTCAGCAGCGTGTAAAAAATGATTAATGGTGTTACCTAGAAATCTGTAGTGATGTTAAGTATTTAAATCTAAAATAAATAATTCTCTTTTTTCCTATATAGGGATGCTGATCCGTAAGGTGTTGCCTTCACGAGTGGTCAGCTGTTTTATTGTGGCTTTCTTGATGTCTCCCAAACTAGTGCAGTGATGTTCCTTGTGTAGTCTCTTTCCCTTCCTGATTCCCCTTTGAATTTTAGACTAGTGTGGCACAATTATCGGTGAAGATTTGTTGCTATTTAATGCATTCTTTGTTTCAGAGCCCAGGATCAACGCCAGCGAGGATGTAGTCATTCATCTGTATGGTCCAGCTGTCACATTGCAGTGTAACCTCACCACAAGTCCCAGCCCCCTTTCTGCCAGTTACTGGGTGAAGAATGGAGAGGAGATCCCTGGCACTAGAAAATCCTCAAACACTACAGAATACAAGTAAGTCTGGCAGGAATAATCTTCGTGTTACCCCGGAGGACGATAAACCTGGTTGACGTACGGCTTTGGGATAGGTGGGATGGGATTTGGGACTCCAAGGTCCCTGGTTCGTCACAGTGGTCAGACAAATCGAGTTGATCTGCGTTAGAGGCTCCACGAAAAGTACGGCTGTAAATAGAGTTAGAAGAAGGATTCTGGAAACATCATTGTCTCCAGCTGTCCCAGCTAGCTCAGGTAAACATAATGTCAACAAAAAACATACTGTAAACTTCAGTCTAAACTCCTGTAGTTCTCCTCTAGAGCATACCTGATGTGTGGACATAGGTACAGACACACAGTCTAGCTTTCTTTTCCTCCAAGTATATTGTGCAGTCTCTGTCCTGCTTATGTCTACGTACAGATGGCTCTGCAGCTGTGCATCTTTATCGTGCACATAAATCACTGCTGAAATCAGGTGGTTTAGGTCATTTTGTGATCTTGGAGGACGAAAGATGGTGTTCTCTGAGTTGTTACTGATGAGTTGTCAGATCACTACTATGAAATGATACCAAATCTTGATTAAACCAGTACAGCTGTATCACTTGTGCTTCTTATTTGTCAGTACCTCCACAATTCCAGCATTAATCTATTCCATGTGCGCATGCTTTGGCTTTGCCTCTGCCTTCCATCTAAGGGTGCAAAGGAGAACGGAGCGTGTCCAGCCAGCTACCTCTTTTGTTTCACTGTAGCACACATCGAGCAGAAATCCTCTGAGGGTTTCAGTACCTGGAATGGGGCTTTCTTGCCGCGGAGTTGATGAGAGCATATGAAGATCAGAGATCTGGCTTGTATGTGTGATTTTTTTCTTTTTTTTTTTTTTTTTTCCCCCCTTCCATTTTCTTCACTTGATGCCAGCCTGGACTGCAAATACAACTTTCTGTTCAGCGTTAAGCTAAGATGAAGAGCACTTAAGGCATGTTTTAACCACTGGTGGTAACTTACTCTTTGGAGATGTTAGACCACTTCTGACCCTCTACTCGGCTCTTGTGCCAGAAAGAGGTGCTTATGTCTGGTCAAGGCCCATTGTATTATAGTCCATCTTGTTTACTGTTCCTTGCCTATACATTAAAGCAAGGAGACATGCCTACACGCTCAACTGGCTTTTCTCTGTCTCCGGCAGAGTACTGTGGGCTCTTTATAATACTAATGTTGTTTACTGGCACAGGATTAAGAAACACTTGAAGTTTTTATTGCCTTAGCAAAGGATGCCTTCATCCACAGGATTATGGAACTTGTCTTTGATAAAGATGTGTTCAAGGTTTTTCCTTTTGTTTTCCACTTTACATCATCTATTCAGTTTTGCAGTTTAAAAAAAAGTCTCATTTAGTTCCGTATTTACATCCTGTTATTTTCTCAGTACAACATTTAACACCGAGTCTGAGTTTTAAAGGCTCTGCTTTCTTATCTAGCAATTAACTTGATGAGCAGTCTTGTCCAAAAACGCCAGCTTGAGTGCTACAAAAGGCATGTTGCATCGAGGTTACTGAAAATCACACATTATTATTCAGGAAACCAAGTATCGAGGCTGACTTCTCTATAATCTGTTCCAAGCTAGGAAGAATTTTTCCTTCCAAATTCCTCTGTAAAGGAAGAATTCAACTTGGCTTCGGTTTTAACTTCCTGGAGAAGAAAGAAGTAAGGTGGGGAGAAGTGTCACTTTGTTCCCAGTGAGTGAAGGGTTGGTAGAGCATGCTCCAATCACAGGACAGGCTTGAGAATTGGGGAAAACTCGAATTTGCAATGTAGACCTCAAATTCCTGTTCGTTTATAAGCTGCTTTGCTGTATATTGTGGTTTCAGGCTTTCTGTGGCATTTCTTTGTTGCCTGTGGTCACACTGCATATGATCTGTTTGTTAACTTCTAGTTTGATTCTGTTACCTTTTTTAGATCCAGAAATACCAAATTCATGCAAGCAGTGTCAACAGAGTTGCAGTTAAAAAGTTATTTAACTTCAGCATTTTTTTAACACGACTGATTAGTCTTTTGCATTCTGCTTATTTTCCTTAAAAAATAAAAAAAGTTTGAGGCTCTTGGTGTTTCAGTCATTAAGATTTGTTCTGCTACGAAATGTAGTTAATTCATTGAAGTTCAGTGTTGTTTACCATTCAGAAAGCGTCAGAATTTGTAAGTTAAACTACTTACCTTTAAAATCCCACTTCATACGACGTTAGAAATCGGACCACATTGTTCCTAATTCTTCATTCAAACTTGATGTAGCTGTTGTGGCTGGAAGGCAGCTGTAGTGAGAAAGCTTAGAGTTAGATATAGCTTTTTAGTTCACCATTTTGATTAAAAGTGGGCAAAAATTATTTGTAGTGTGTTCTTTTACAAGCAGAAAGTGCCTGGAAGTGGTTCTGGCCATCTTGTGCTTCCATTCTGGAGACCTGTTCCCCAGCCTACATTCATGGTTTGGAGGAGAAAAGTAGCGATTTCTTTCCACGTTCCTCCTCAGTGTGAATTCAGAGTTGAGTCGCAGGTTACTGAGCTAAATTGAAGAAAATGGGGTTTTGGGTGTTTTTTGCATTTGCTGGAAAGTCTACATCTATGAAAAGTTGGGCTTGTCCTAAAACCCACAGGAATGAGGGAAATTGTTGGCTAAACAAACTTGTTTCAGGTGCTTGTTTGTCTATAAAACTTTGCAGGTGCATCAACTTAACACTCTCTTTAATGATTTATGGTAATGATACTCTTGTAGAGGCTGCCATAGCTTCATGCTTCAAAAAGAAACTTGTGTCGAACTGAAAGAATACAATGTCTTACTTCTCCGCCCCCCCTCCCTTTTATAGCAGGTAACAAGCAGTGGTCAGAAAATGATTATTTAACTGTTAAGGTGCTAAATGCTATTACAGAAAGCCAGCTATTCTCTGCCTTCCCTTGCAGGGTCTTAGGACAGCCTAGTAATGGAAATAATTGGGTGGGGTTGTCCCACGGGACCTGGGTGAGGACTGCACCTTTGCCAGCGGCGTCGGCAGGCACAAACGTTCAGGCACAAACTGCCTGCTTCCTAAGGATACTTCTGCCTGCAGTTTAAACACAGTTATAGCTTTGTTTGCTAGTAAATGATCGCTCTGTCGTTAAGATAATATTTAATTTTAACTCTGTGAAGAGCGGGTGTACTATTGGTTATCTGAAAGATGTATAAACTTTATACTGAACGTTAGACCTTCACCGGTGACTCTGGGAAGTGAGTGCCGTAAACACGGTGAAGACTTAGAGTCAAAGTATTGTTAAACTGAGCAACTCTTTCTATGTGTCCAAGCAGTTTCCGTGTGTAATTAAATTATTTTATTACAGTGCTCTTCTGCAGGGTTTCTGTTTGTCTGCATGCTATTTACTGAATGGGTTTTAAATAATAAAAAAGAAAGCTAAGAAGCCTTTCAGTAAAGGGAGAGAGGCATGGGAGACACCTACCTTATTCTGTGCTATGTGGAGATGTAAATTCTGCGTCATATCGTCGTATGCTTTTCTAGTCTAAGATGTCTCTTGTAAGAAAAGCTCTACACATAGGTTCTTCAGGTATTTAAAGTCATTTGTATCCAAAAGCTTTCCAAAGGACAGCAAAAGCTGGTGGACTTGAAGTTAAGCACCATCTCAAGGGTAAATGTATCTTGGGTTTTTTGGGGGATTTTTTTGCATTTGTTTTAGCTCTGGTTTTCTTCTGGCTGGCTTGCATCTGTCTGTCCCTCCACTAGTTGTTACTGCGTTAGTCTTGCCTAATTTTAAGTGCTGGCAGATTCCTGGGTGGTGTCTTCCTTCATGAGTTGACCAGCTTTTGCAGTTTTTCCACATGCAGTCTGAATCGGAGAAAGCTATTAATGGATCGGTCTTGTATCTGTTAAGAAAAAAACCCAATAGCTTATGTGATGAACAGTGTCGGCTTTGATTGTATCTGTAGTGTGCTGCTTTCCAATTGGCCACGTATGATTTTTTCAGTGCAGACAGTACATACAAATCACGTTTCTCCCTCGATGGGAGGCGATATCTGCCTAACAGGCTAGTGACTCAAGGATGACTTGCATCAAACTAACTGCAGTGCCTAATTAACAGGTGTCGGGCTCCTTCTTTGCTTTTAAACTAACTGCAGCTTCTCCAGCTAAATTAGTACTGACTTTCCAGACTAGAGCTCACCTTTTTTCTAGGCAAAAAACCCGTCCTTTATTTCAAGTAGGTATGTCTGTACAAACATAGCTTGAATTAGCAAGTAATAGCTGTGAAATTCAGTTTAAAAGATTAAAGTAGGGAGGGGGTGGGGGGGGGAATAAATTCCTAGCCTGCTCATTTTTGATTGCTAACACAGTACCTAACACGGCTCATGTGTTCTCTCCCTGTCTGCAGGATTTTGAAGCCCAGAGCAGAAGAGTCAGGGGAATACTTGTGCGTGTTTGTGTTTTCAAACTCTCCTATAGCCAACGCCACTATAGAAGTGAGAGGTACTCTTTTGTTTTGTTTTGTTTCCTCTCCCTGAAAGTGAAGTGCTTTCACTGCCTCTGCCACCTTGAGGCCTTTCTTCGTGAAATCAAGCCTGTGTCCAATCCTTGGTTATAATTTCAGGGGAAATCTTGCACGCAGTCATAGGGGAAAGAGCTCACGGATGCGGGAATATGACCGTTGCAGTTGTGGCCCACACAGGGGATATTAAAACACCTTCTAGCACACGTTTCTGTGCTCCTTTGGTAAATCTGGCTATCGCGAGAGAGCATGCCTGCCCAGCAGGATGGAGATTGCTGTAGAATATGTCTGTGCTCATGCAAAGCCAGCTGTGGTTTCCTCCCTGTTTCACTGTAAATGAGGCCATCTGAATGAATTCAATGTATTTGTCTGCTCTGAATAGGAAGAAGAGTAACAACCAGCATCTTGTGTGTGGCAGCGTGGAACTAGTTTTTGTTTGCAGAGACTATTTTGGTTGCTGGGACAGCTTGGGTTCTGGTTAGGACAGATGCCCTGTCCCAGATTGGGGTTTTCTACTTTCATGCACCTTTTTTTCCACCCCCCATCTTGTGCATGTTAGTAGTCTTCTGCCATCTTTAGGACCCTAAAATCGTGCGTGGAAACTGGAAAATGTGAAAGGTTTGCATCGCGTTTCACTGTAGTCGTTGAACAAAAGAACAGTGTTTCCGTTAGACATACAACACAGAGAGATGATGGTGTTTTATACAGCGTTAAACTGCCACAATACAGTTGTTTGTTCATTGAAGAGCTGTGGAAATGACTGTCCCACTGCGCTGCAGTAGCCATGGTTTGCCCTGAAGTGCTGCAGGAAGATGGAATTGATGCATTATGGCAGCTTTGTTAGTCAAAGGCAGATGAGTTCACTCAAAAACGCATTTTAAAAGCCTCGCAGCCAGCCTATGCGCGTCTGGGACTCTGCTGATGCTTGTTTTATGAAGGTGTACTGTAAACTTGTTTGAAATCTAAGTTGGAATTACTTACCATCTTTCCTACGTCCCCAGCTTAAATATAGAGCTTCCTCTGCTGCTGTTTGAAAAGAGCAAATAAGGAGGATGCTTCACGCTATTTCTTTGCATCCCTTTTCTAGTGATGCAGCCTATCCTGATCTATATTTTGATAATTGCTGTTTAAATCAGGTATTACAGATCTGTAGCGAAAGCTGACCTCTTTCCTGGGAATTTCTGCTGCCTCACTGAAGACTTGCATGGTCAGGTTCCTGAATCCGAAGCGAGGAAGTGGGAGTAATTCAGCAGTAATTCGGCAAATGTGCGGTACTATCCTGAATACCATCTTTCCTCTCTAGAGAACAGCATCTTTTGAACCATACCAACAGTTTCCTGGGGAAGAGAAATGCTGCCATATAAATAAGTATTCTGACTGATACTGTACCAAGAAAAGCTCACTGATTTCCTGTGTCGATTTAAAAAGTGTTTTTTTTTTCCAATGATCTTGCATAAAGCAACTTATCAAAATATACCCAGTATTTAACCAAATCTGGTGCAAAGCTGTCCCTGAAAGGAAAAATGAAATCTAAAAGAATGTGCCACAAGTTCCTGTCAGGCTAGGATTAAAAAAAAAAAAATCTGACTGCACCTCTAGAAATAATTATTGCCTTGCTTACAGCCAGTTGAATTCAAATTTACATTGTACTACTGGTGAGCTTGTCTCCCGGCTGTTCAAGTACATAGGTGTGGGGTTGTTTCCTCATTTTGGGGGAATTTCTTTTGCGTTCTGCTCTTACACTCTAATTGCTACATCTTCTAATATTACCTTAATTAAGATTTTAAGTACTTTCCACCTTCTCTAGGCTGTCCGGTGGCAGGGACACCCACCAAGAGGACTTGGCTGAGAGGTTTACAGGGACATAGGGTTTAACATTATAGAAAGAAAAGCCAGTGTATCCTGTTACTTGAAAACTTATGTAGTAATACATTTGGACGGCATTTAAAGCACAAGTTAGAGAACTTTGCGGTCTCCTTTACTCGTTGGGGTTACTGCTCCTAGAAGAGCCGTACAGCTAAACTTGTATGGTATCACGCATATTTTCTTGGTTGTAAATATCTCTGAATAATATCCATGCTAGTTGCAAAGAATACACAGGCTTTTTTTTTTCATTTTGCAAAAGAAAGCATTCTCTGCGCTTCCTGCAGGTGGGCATAAGTATTGTACGTGTTCTAGAGCAGTTCTAGTTCTCAAAGCAAACCGATTTTGATTCTACTTCATGTGTGGAGACGTTACCTAGTTGTTAATCAAGGCAGATGTAATGCATCAGTGATGATGCATCAATCTTGTTTGACCATGCAGATGCCCTAGTTTAATGCTTACCTGCATGTGTGGTGTGTCACAGTATTCGTGGACAAGCAATCGTAGCAAATTTAATTGCTTAATTGCTAGTTGTAATTGTATTGCAATTTTTAACTGCTGATGCACATAGAAAAAGATGGTTCTGAATATGAAAGTGCTTGTGGACGAAAATAGTGACTTTCTGACAACTTGTGAACGACTCTAACAAATGCCTCGCAGCAGATGTAATCCAGGATACATCAGTGCCATTTGCCTTTTATGTAATGTTCCCTATTTTCTTCCTGGATCTCTACATGTGCCGTGTAAGAAGATAAAAATGCAGAAACATGAGTATCGCTGTTAGAATTGCTAGGTGTGCTTTCATATTAAAAGCAGATTTTCTTTGTAAAAACATTACTAGGGCAGCACTAGTATCACAGCAGTTAAAAATATTGGAGTTTTAATGTCAGACTCAACGCCATTCCTGGGAATTCCCCAAGTCTGGCTTCCCTCATACCGTCGGCTTTTGGATGAAGTGTCTGGTGGAGACTTTTGATTATTCTTGCTCAAATTATCTCTGAGCTGTAAGGGGCGAGTGCGGCTCTAAGGCTGACACAACAGGCTGAGGAAATGCTGATATTAAGAAGATTCTGCCTTGAAATTGGGATTTTCTCCTGCTCTTTGCTTTTGCAGGGAAGTCAGCCAGCTGAGAGCATTGCAGGTAACCAGCTCGTGACGTGGTTATTGTCAGCAGGGACCGTGACAATGATCCTGCCAGGCGCTAGCCAAGATGCAATGCGTTATCTACTCCCCGTCTGGAAGTAGGCTTTTTAAAATTTAATTGCTGTGTTTCCACACGGTGGAAATACCTGTAGTGCTTTTGCTGTGGTGGTGTGATCTGGAGCCCTGAAAACTTAAAGCTTAAAAGAAAAAAAAATAATGAAAAAATGCAACTTTGAAGAATTCTGCCTCTGCAATCTTTCTGCTCTTATCAACATCTTGGCAGGAGGAGGAAACAAGTTTGTCTTTCTGTCTTCTGATACTCCACAAACCATTGTCTGGCGCAGAGCAGTGGCAGTGAGAACCAAATGGAGAAGAACACGCTTCCAGTTCCCTCTGGTTGCCTAGAAATAGTGCAGGCATCAAGAAAGATGTTGATGTACGTAGCGTGACCAATGGAGGGCATCCGTTCTCTCCGCCCTGCCTTCCCATCAAAGGCTCCCTTCTTTCCGTGCACCTGGACAGGTAGAGCTTTTTAATGCCCCTACCTAGAAGGCCTTTCTGCCATTATCTCATCAAGGGGATTCTTCTGCCCACCCTTTCCTCACTCGTTTTGCACCTTCCTCTTCAATCCTCTCCAGTTCCGATTGATTTCCCAAGAGCAAATGTTCAGATCGGTCCCATTCGCTGCTTCGGAGAGACATAAAACTTACTACTTTTGAAAAATGCTTATTTTCGAATAGCAGCCTCAGAAGATCTTGGTTACTTGACTCCTGGCTGTCTTGTGAAACTGCAGCAGAGGTTTTCTTAACCAGAAATTAATTAAGGAATTGGCTATTCTCTTAGTACAACTGTATCTTAGAGTGATCCGAAGCATTACACAGAAAACTCCTGTCACGTTCTCCCTTCTCGCAGTACCTTTGGTGTCCTAGCTGTCCGCCCAGGCTATAAAGGTAGACATGGATTAGAATTAGAATGCAGAAAAATAAATCTTCCAGAGACCTTTTACTAGGTCACCCGTAAGATGTAATAGTTTTTACATGCAAGAATATTTTTAGGTGCTCTTGCCCTTGCTTTAATTTTGTCCTTTAATGGGAAAACTTTGAAAGGGTTTTGTTAATTGGGACGTGGTTTGGAGGCGTTAGGCATATTAGTTCTCTACTTTTTAGCAATGCTAGTAAAACATCTTTAAAATACCTGGAAATTAAGGGCTGAATACCTCCTATATATCAAGAAATGACATTGCATGCCCTGTAACAAGAAAAAAAACCCTTCTTTTCAGGGCTGTATTGAAACCATATAATTAAGAGAGTGTATTTTGTGCCTCTGGGGTACTTGAAGCATGGAGGCGCAATCCCCCTTTCTTCTGTGATTCAAGCTATCAAAAGAATAATGCCTATCAGAAGTTTACTCTCGTGTCAAGAATGGCTAAATCTGTATTTATTTTGATTTTTTTTGGATAGCAATTACTTTAAACTAGGCCTGCCTCTCTCTGCTCTTTCATACGCTGTTTCAAACAAACCCTCAGTGTTTAGTTTTCCTGTTTCACAATGTAAGAATAAAAAACCTGCTTTTATCGGGGGGGGTATTTTGGTTTCAGTGATGCAGGAGCTGACGTAGCATGTTGTGCCCACGTCTCCACAGCCAACTGTATCTGACCAGAGATGTGGATTCTCCTGCTTGAAAGCTGAAGTGAAATCTAAATCCTTTCTGAACAAACCCTGCTTCTTTCTGTGCTTTGTCTGTTACCGACGCTGGCACGGAGTGGCACAAGAAAAGTCTTGACTTGAAAAGCTTCCCGGGGAAACATGGCTCTGTTGCTAAATCCGTGACTGAGGTCAGTTACGGCGATATTTTAATTGTAGTTTGTACAGCGGAACATAATTAGCCAAACCGTTTGGCAGAATAAGTACTGGATTAATGTCTCAGGCATAGCTTGAGACTGGCTAGCATCATGCCCTGAAATATTAATATTCCATGCAGTGCTCCCCTCAGACTGCGTACAAAAATAGTCCCTGCCCTAGCGGAGCTGGAAATGGCTGCTGCGTAACTGTGCAAGGCAAGAGCAGAATGTATTCTTGTCGCTTAGGCTCTCATTGGGATAACCCGGTGAAGATGTCCTCTTCTTAAAGAAATACAATTATGTCCTGGCTGTAGGAGAACACTAGGTCACCCTGGAGTAGAAGTTACTGTGTCCTAGAAAGCTTTCCCTCTTACTTCTTTTCTTTCTCAGCAACCTTATAGGAAAAAGTGGGCCAGGCGCAGAGCGCTGACTTGCTGTACCCTTTTCCCCTGCGAAGGTTCAGCTGTGACTCGCTGTCTGCGGGTGGATGCAGTGACAAACGAAGCGCTGACAGATGGAGACCGTGTGGGGCTTCGCTTGAAGCTGGTGACTCCTATTTCTTCTTTTCCTAATGGGGGTAACTTGCAATCGCTGTTGACAGCACGGCAGTCAACTTCTGCTGGCCTTTCGCTTTTGTTAGGGTGGATGTGACCTCTGCGTACCCTCCTCAAGCAAGCGCAAACCGCAGGGAGAGGTCACCGGGCTTACCTAGCTCCTGCCTAAAAGAGAACTTCCCAAGCCTAGCAAGGGGGAGATGACACCTTTCAGTAGATCGCGAGATGAAATTTGCTTCTTGTTGAACCACCGTCTTCTGGAATCAATGTGATGTTCCTCTTTGAGGCTGCAAACAATGGTCTGAAAGGACGTTGCAGGTACATACTGATGCTTGACAGCCAGAAGATGTCATGCAGCACACTCAACCCTAAAGCCGATTTATTTTCTGCTGGGAGACCATCAACTCGAAAACTTCCATTTCCTCGAAGTATTATTGCCCTTAGTAGGCACAGGTAGTATGCGATCACTTAACAAGTGTGGAGTGTTCCTTCCTTTCCTGCTTGCTTCATTTTCTACACCTGCGGCTTCTTTTTGCACGAGACCAGAGGATTGTTACGATCTGCTGTCTTCATTCAGTTCATGTTTTTGTGTCGCAAAGTATTTTCACGTTTGATGTGTAAAGACCCATTTTAGGTGGCAGGTTTTTTAAAGATAGATGAACCCCATAACGCCTTGTTCTTAGCTGTCACGGTTACAGTTAGCATCGTCTTGCAACTGGTCTGCATTTGTCTAGTTTCATCCATTGGTCTCGCTATACAACCATGTATATTGAATATTGTTAGTAAAGCCATTGAATGTTGTTAGCAAAGCCCTTGTTTAACGTATTAAAATATTTTCAAATGGCATAACTTCCTTATGGGTTCTACCAGAAGTCCTGAAGTTAGTTTTAATTTCTGGTAGGCAATATCCTCCGCAGCAGCGTTCAGCTTGGCAGTGCACACCGACAGCTCTGGCTGTTGCCGAGTTGGACCAAACCATCCGTTAGAAAATGCAACTAAGAGTTAATAATTCTGTAAGTGGCAAGTACGTCTTTCTTCACGCGGCAAACGGAGCTTCTGCGAAGCTCACGTGTGCGTTGGAAATCCCGGTTGAATTTACATAGGCGTTTTGAGAAAAGCCTGGGTTGATCAGCCGCTCCTGGTGGCATCTTTTCAAGCAAATACAGACATACTGAGGAATGATGTAGCTTAAGTATCCTTCCAACCGTGATTTCTCTGTTGTTCAGAAGCTTATTTTAATTCTAACAATGCTATCAATCAGCTGCATTGCTGTCCAAAAAGAATCTTTCAGGAGTAAGGCCTGGGATGCTTTCTGCATTTGAAAAGCCTTTGAAATATGGTAATTCCTTTAGTACTTAAACTTGCTGAGCACTTCCCCAAAGAGCTCTGATGTGATTTGTTTTGGGTTGGTTTGGTTTTTTGTGGGGTGGTTTGTTGTTGTTGTCTGGGGTTTTGTTTTTGTTTGGTTTTTTTATTTGAGAAGAGCAGGTTCAGCTGATGTTGTCTGGTTGCACAAGATGTTTTGCTTGGTTTTGTATGCTGTGACTGATGACAACTGTGAAATTTGCTTAATTCTTTTAGCTTGCAGCTGCAGATACGCTGTCGCGAACCTGTTCTCCCTCTGCACGCCTGTCTGTAGGGGTTGGTGGTGGCAAAGGGAACTCTCCTTGAATAGCCCCTTACAATAAATTCCAGTGCCCGGGGGTCTTTTCCTGGAGCGCTCAGATTGGACTTTGACTGGATTAACAGATCAGCGTCCTGCGATCACACAGCAGGCCACGTGTGACGTAATTAGCAAGCTAGAAAGCGAATGGGCTTTAAAGGTGGTCACTACGGCACCAAAGCCATCCGCTTAAGCGAAGGTTCAGCTCAGGCAGTCCATTGATCCATCGTAATCTCTCGTGAGGTATTAGGCTGCAACGAGCTGCTGCGACAAACGTGGCAAACGGCAGTGATGTTATTTATGGATAAATTAAATCAGAAGACCCTCCGCTGATAGTCAGGGCTATACTTTGCTTGCAGTTTTCCATCTTTATCTGCAACCTTCCTTAGAATATACGTATTTATGGGTAGGCTGAATGAAAGGATTCTGTGTTGAAGGGATTTCGACTTCTGCTGCGTTACGGATACCTGACGGTCCCCAGGAGGAGCGTCGCTGTGAGGTGTAACGAGCATAACGAGTTGCAGCATGTTTGCAGACCAAATCTAAAATCTTGCTGCAAGGAAGAACACCTTGATTCAGCTTTCAGAAATTCACATTAAGACAGTATCAGTTCAGAGTCCTGACGCGATGGGCAAGTTGGAACCAGACCGACAGCTCTATTTGAAAGCCGCAGGGACCTCCTGAGTGGTGGGGAGGGAGACGTAGATGTTTCTCGGCTTCCTGCGCTGGGGAACGGCTGGGCCGTCTTAGCTTTGTAGGGTTGTGGTAGACAAGCCTGATTGCTGAGACTTCTCCCTTGTCCCTTGATTTGCCTGGCAAACCGATCCCGAAGGATATTCTTGCGGATCTGCAGTTGAGATGCTGCTTGGAGAGACATGGGAATCGCAATTTTCCCTCTGTAAGATGGGCTCAGTGTGGGAAAGGAACAGCTTCCAGGGAACTATTCGCTTATTTTCGGTTCAGATTCTCAGAGCTTGAAATAACTCTTCTCTTTAATGAGCAGCTTGTAAATGAGAGGTGTTTTTTCTTTTGTTTCGTAGCTACCCCCGACATCACTGGCCACAAGCGAAGTGAAAATAAAAACGAGGGGCAGGAGGCACTCATGTACTGCAAGTCCGTGGGCTTCCCGCATCCCGAGTGGGTGTGGCGCAAGAAAGTCAATGGAGTATTTGAGGTAAGAAAATTGGGACGTCAGGCGTGTGTTAACCTGCCAAAATCCCCTGTAAGGAAGGAAATGAGCACCTTGGGTTTAGGGATATATTATTTAGGGTGCCTTATGACTTCTCGAAATGCAGTTCCTCAAAAATCTGATACGTTAGCGAATGAAGCTGAATTTTTTCAGCGGCAGCGAGTGTAAAGGGGATATTTATATTGGTGCTATGTGAACAGAGGTGTTCATTGCATTGCTGCTGGGCAAAGGTATGAACTATCCAGAAGGATACGATGTTCAGGGGATTTGCTATAAATTGCAAAACGCAAGTTACCAAATGTGATTTAAAGATGCATTTGGTTATAAATTTCTCAAGCAGTTTTGCTGTTTGAGTTCACAAGACTTATTAGGACGATGTGGCAGGGTTTAAGTGATCATATTTTTTCCGTGTGGCGACTGATCTAGTGAGCAAAAAAAACTTGCCCAGCAATTGGAATGGCAAAAGAAAGAGAAACTGGAGGTTGCTAAATCTTCAGCCCACCTATTTTTATTGTTGTATGATCTCCAGAAAGGTAGCGATCTGATTGATAGAGGAGGAAATAAGCAAGTAATTAAGCAAGTAATAGTATGGGTTAGTTGTTCACTAAGCGTGAGCTTAAATTTTTAAGGACAGTGCTGTTTGAGTGATTTACCATCAGTCCTGTGTGGTGTTCTGCAGGTTTACCTTCACACTGTCTTCCTGGTGAAGTTATTTGATAAATTCATCCAAGATGAACTTTCAGGAAGATGTGACATCCATATTTTGTCAACGTTTTCCCCCTTTTTAATTCTTTGGACATAAGCAACTCTGGAAGTCTCTTTTAAGAATACAGTGCCTTGAATTCCAGCTTCTCTAAATATTCCTGAAGTCAGTGGCTTAGGCTGCTCTGGCCACAAAGCTGTGAGCAGTGCGAGTTTCTTCTAAAAACATAGCAAAGGTAAAAATCTATCAGGGCCATCGTACCTTCAACAATTAGAGAAACGCTATCTAATGCGGTGTAGAATAATCTTAACTGGTACTGCTTTTTTCTTTTCCCCTCTACATTGAAATCATTTTGTCCCCTGCTAGGGCAGATATCCTCTCTCCTGTTACTTGGCTCATCTGTTTAGGTTGACCTGGTTTATCTTATTGCTGTGAGTGGAATGGAACAGTTTCTCTTGAAGCAAAAGGCTGAGGACGTGGTAGCTCACGTGATCCCAACCACCGGCGTATTTCATGGCTGATACTGTTAGAGTGGGATAAAAATACAGCTTGTCAGTCAAGCTGGTTATATATATTTTTTTTTTCGTGGTCGTTTTGAAGCACTGTTCACATTAGTGAGAAATACAGAATAAACACCGACAGTGGGTTTTTCTGTTAAGGAACCAGCCTCTTTGAAGAATCCCTCAAATCTCTTCTAGTTTCCATGACACACAAATGAAAATGCACCAGAACTTACTAAAGCTCTTGCTCTTTTCCTCTTCCACCTTTCTCCTTTTATCAGGACATCAACAACTCTTCCGGCAGATTCTTTATTTCAAATAAAGACAACTACACTGAGCTCAGCATCACAAACCTACAGATAAATGAGGATCCTGGCGAGTATCAATGCAACGCAACCAACCAGGTCGGCTCTGTCTCGGTCACCACCATCCTCCGTGTCCGCAGTCACTTGGCTCCCCTCTGGCCCTTTTTGGGGATCTTGGCAGAAATCGTTATCCTCGTTGTCATCATAGTTGTTTATGAGAAAAGGAAGAGGCCGGATGAAGTCCCAGACGGTAAGTGTGCTCAAAGCCACTCGTAAGGAGCAAAAAAAATAAAGGAAAAAAAGAAAAGGCAAAGCGAACTTGTGGCAGCACAACGGAGTGGGGCTTTGTGGCAGGAAGGACCAGCAGCTCAGTTCGTTCAGCTCTGAGCTCTTTGCTTTCTCATCTGTTCTCTCTCCAAACATTAAGCCCAGCAAGCGCAGAGGGTCCCAACGCTGGATTTCCCCAAAATCTCAGACTACGGGGGTGGGAGGGCGGTTATTGCAGCAGCTTTAAAGCTTTTGTTACGCAAGGGTTCTAGCGTTCCCATCTTGTTTCCAGTTGTAGCAGTCCTGAGAAATCCTGCGCGTTGGCCCTAAGGGAGCGTAGGGCAGCACAGAGGGGGAAATGTTACGCTTAAAGGGATTGGGATCACAGAGACGCTTCAAAAATAAAGCATGTTTTTAATGTTAAAAAAGTGGGGGTAGGGCTTTTGTTTTGGTCTGTAACTGAATTTGTATTTAAGGAATGCTCAGGAAACTATATCTAATTGTAGTAGCCACCGAGTTAGATTTTTTCTAAAGATTAGGTTTTTATGCTCAGGTTTGATGGTAGCACTAATTAGTTAGACTGTGGATACACAAAGTTTCCTTTTTGAGCTGCTTCTGCATACCTTCTTTAAAAGATGGAGGAAGGGGCAGTTTGAGGCTAAAAAGCAGCATTTGAAGAACCCCATCGAGAACTAGGTTTTAACGTGACACCTAGCTGCTTACTACAGTGTCTATCAAGAAAACCTGTCCAAGGAATCCCTGTGAGAAGCGGCTGGCGTGCCATCGTGCTGTAGGAACATGATGCCTCCCAGTAATGGAGAAGCAGGCGTTGTAGAGTACGTGGAAGGAAACATGCCGAATCAGTACGGGAGGCACGGAATCGTTAGTGTCTTCCCGGGTTGGCAGATAACTTCCAAAGGCAGCTGGGGTGTAGCTTGTGCAGCAATGACTAGTTGTTGAGCTGCACAAGGGACTGATGAGAACGCAGCGTGACGGTCGCCTTTTTGGGATGAAAATAGAGGTGCCGAAACGGTGATCTGCTTGTGAAGTTTGGGTTAAAAACAGCTTCACAGTCCCTGAGCTTCAGAGAATTAAAAAAAAAATAAATCTTATAAAACAGATAACAAACACTAATACTGTGAGAATGGCTGAGGCTTGGTTCACTTCTGTAGCAGATCAGAACTGCCTGAACTAGTGCATACCTGGAGGAAACTAGCTTTTGATCGAAACCACTTGAGTAGCATTTACTAACTGCTTATAGAGCATGCCTTGAGACTGTTGTAGGTGTGTACCCAACAAAATTTAAACTGTGTAGTGCATGTTCCTCTGCATAACTAACAGCTTCACAGTTGCTAAGGGGTTTATATTGCCAGCAGTTTGTCCTCAAAGTGGTTCTCGACCAGCCCGGAAAACCTCAAAAAGAACAATTTAAACGTTTCCTTGCACCTCTCCTGGATTGCTATGCCACCTTAGCCTAACTTTGATGTCGGGATGGCCAGGGAGAATCTCTGTGGCTGGTCACAGTTCCCTGCGTTTCACAATTTCGTTTGATGAAGTTCCACTGAAACGAGATGCCAGATAGTAATTGGATCTGGAAATACACATTGGAAGCGGCCTCAAATGGACTAAATCCAATAGAAATTGGCTTTGACTCGACCAGATCCCAATGCGACCACCATGTTAGTGGAATTAAGCACGCTTTGGAGGTGAAGAGTTCCGCTACCTGTTTCTTACAAAGGCTGAAGTTTTCCTGGCTGGTCTGGCCGCTCCTCAGATGCCTGAGGGATCCGGGCTCACCATCTCTGATGGAGGCGTCCAAGATGATGAGCCAAGTAATTGAGGTCACTAAATTGGCTTGCACGGTCTGCTATTATTTTAAAGGCAGCTAAGCTTGAGTCCTGGAGAGTAGATGCACCTCTGTGGCGGACCAATGTTTTCTCTGTCCGCTTTCTCAGAGGATAAAATCCGTATCGCAGTCAATACCTGTGTATTAGGTTTGCCTGGATGAAGAGACACAATCGGCATAAGATCCGCTCAACTAAAGGCCGACTTGAGTCCTACGTTCCCTTGGATACTCTTGGACTTTCTGTAATGGCATTTGAAGCTTTCTGTGGTAGCGCGGTGGGAAGCACCCTGTAAACGGGGGTATTTTACAAATGCCCACGTGAGAAAGCGTTGATAGTCTGCTGATTTCCACCCTTGGGATGTTTTACTTAGGCTATTCTTAATTTTATTGGTGTTATGAAATGCCAAAGTTAATGTTTTAACGCAATGGCGTGCTTATCAGTTGAAATTTCAATTCTCTGCTTCCAAAATCCTACATCCGCCTCCGCGTGCTGCAGCGAGCTGTAGCGGGTAACATCACCGAGCCTATAGCTGAGCCAGCAATTCCTGCAGATATTAGTCTAAACACCATATTACTTAATATAAATATTATTTGGCAACAGCTGTGATCTTTCTCAACTATCAGCTGGTTTTCTGATTTAACATTTTTTTTTTTTTTTAGCATTGGTTTTGATGTGTTTAAGCTTTAAGGACAAGGGTTGTGGTTGTGCCAGATCTTTGTGTGAAGCTGCTGCGGCAATAACGATTGAAAAATCTGGTAGCCTCATCAGCAGGGTAACCTCACTGATGGCCTTCTTCGCTGGGATGTAAATTTTCTCCTTGGACCACTCCCAAATTTTTTCTTAGACACTGAGATTCCTTCATATTCCCCACCATCCCCTCCCACTCCCCGTCTTCCCATGGCGGAATAACTCTGAAGCTTCCTTAGTCACCAGATTTCTCTGATGTTCTTCCTTTTGCTCCGGAGCAGCAGGTAGGAGCAGCCAAAAAACCCAGCCGTGTTTGAGGACGGATGGCCATTTTGCATCTTACTTTGGACCGCTGCCCAGCGTTATCGTTTGCCTTGGCACGTTCTCCTGCTGCAGGCTGTCTGTTCCTGCAGAATGAGGTGTCTGCTACCAGTAAACGGCCTAAATGTTGGGGTGCAAGCTTTGTACCTCTAGCCTCGCCCCTCTGCAGTGCTTTGGGGTGCCTCAGGTGTCTCCCCGTGTTCGGTGAGGCTTGCTTTCCCCTGGAGAATCCTCTGATGTACTGGTTAATGTCCGTCCTGTTGAGAGGATCTCGGGAGTGAGGATTTCTGCGTAGACCTAGCGCAAAGATGGTTTAGTTGGGACACTTTAAGGATTTCTTAAAAGTTTTGGAGAAAAGAGCGATGCTAAACGTGGTAACTTTCCCTGTATACAGGAAAATTAAAGCCTTCCTGGAGCCTGACTGTTAGCAGCGTAGGATGACTGCGTTTATCTTGGGTCTCGCTGGGAGATGCTGGTGCCCACGCTGAGCTCTCGCCTCGCGCAGTACCCAGGTGACGTGGTGGTTTCCAGGCTCAGTTAAGCCTACACCAGTTGCAGGCAGCCCCTTGGTGCTGTGCTCATCCCCTCCGACAAAACCAGCCCAAGCGGGATCGCTCCAGGCTCCGCTACTAACAGGGCACACTTAATTTATTGAGTCCTTTTACCTGTCTCAGCTGTCCTAGCCTGCCCTCGCTGCTCATCCTGCTGCTCTTTGAGAACTGTATCAAACTATTTAGCGTTTCCACATCTCCAAAGAATCCTCCAATTCTGTGTAGCATAAGGGAGGGAGACAGCAGATCCCGAGGGTCCCCCCCCGCCCTGGCTCCACCCTGACTGACGAAACATTCTCTCCTGGAAGGTGTCTGGGATGCTTTCCGGGGCGCTTGGGAACTCTACCTGGCCAGCAAAAAAAAAAAACCAAACCCCAACACACAATTGAATTAATTCCCTTTCCCCCTCTCTCATCTCCATGTGCCACAGGCTATTCCCTGTCTTGATGTGCCAACTACCTCATCTCTTGGCGCACGGGTCGAGTGACAGCTAACCTGGTTAAATTTGCAGCAGTTCTTCTCGATTTACTGTTCAGCTGCAGAGTGAGGCCGCTTAGGTTTCAGAGTTTGGGGAGATGAAGGGCCGTGCGTTACAAAACACTTCCCCAGTGTTACTCGCTGGCTTTACAAAAGGTGTTACCTCCGTGTAGAAGCGCTGCCATGCTGCTAGGGCAAAGATGCTCCTTTAACTTTGGCATTTCCTGACCGCAGTGGTTTGGTTGTTGGATTTTGGGTTTTTGTGTGGAGTTTTTGTGGGGTTTTTTTTTTGGTTTTTTTGCATGGACCTTGCTTTTTTTGTGTTTAGTTGAATTGCTTTTTATGCCATGGAACAGGGCTGCTCAGTAGCTCCTTTGCTAATATTTCCTCCTTCACATAATTCAGATTTGTGAATTTATTTTTTTTATTGTCGCCTGCTGTTGTATAGCAGAAAAAAAGGAACTTTGCACCCGTGAAATCCATATTTCCACCAGAAATGGTGCAAGGATGGCATTAGCGATGCCCAGAGCGGGTTCTTGCTGTCGTGCCTGGGGGTTCAGGGCATTTTCACCCTCCTGGGAGGGGAGGTGACTGCAGCGAGTACCTCCAGTAACCCGCCCGCAGGAGCGAGCCCTTTGTATCCAAATTATGTGCTGGAGGGAGGAAGGGAGGGCAGATTGCGCTTGAATTTCTGCATCTTTTCAAAATGAAGAGTTTTGGCTTGCTTTACACGCCGTAAAGCAATATATGGATCACATACCTTTTCTAGCGAGCGGCTAGGTTGTAAGATCGAGACCGGGTGAATAACGTGCAGCTTCCAGTGGCTTTTGGTGATGAAAGCTGCATGAACGTGGCATGTCGAGGCCAGAGACGCTGGCGCATCACTGCATGTACGATGGGAAACGGTTTCAGCAGGGGACTGCCGATGCATTTTGCTCAGAATGCAAGCTGCTTGGACTTCCCTTGACGATAAAAGGAAGCAAATAGCTTTTTATTTCCTCTGTGGTATAGCTTAAGCTGCTTATTTTTGATAGATGTAGCGATCAGCCATTGTGACCTGAATGTAGTTTATCAAAGATTGCTGAAGAAAGTGAGGTTTTTTTCTGGCATTGTTGGATCAAATAGCCTGAAATTAGCAAAGATGCTGATTTAAAGGGTGTGTTCTGGGGTAAGTAGAAAGTAAAAACTTCTTGGTCACATTCTCCCGTAGGAATGTAAAGAGTTTTTACTTTAAAATCCATATTCTACATGATCTTTAGCTCAAAGCCATGAGGTGACTGGGTTATAACATGTCCTTTTTCATTCTTCCCTTCTCGCTTCTCAGCTTAATACAAAGACTTTCCGTAAATGTTTTTCTGCTCCGGCTCTGCGGAAGCTCCATCCATATCCCCACTTTCTTTCTAATACTCTATCTTTTTTTTTTTCTTGACTTTCCCTGTTCCTGCTATTACTGTAAGTAATTTAAAGAACAAAATGTTTTCACTGAAACGGTTTACCTTGTAACAAGTTAATTTTTGTTTGGGGTTTTTTTTTTCTCCTATTACCCGCACCTTTTTCTCCCACGCTTAAAATTCATCAAGGGGAGAAAATTGTCAGACAGGCACGTTGTTGCGAGATTGTGTAGCTATCAACTCTGCCGAACAGCGAGCATCGTTGTATCCCAGTGGTAATCGAATAGCCTGGCTCCTCCGGGCCTTTGTATGCTCATTTGTTAGACGCTATTGTAGGATCAGAACTTCTCCAGTCTAACGTAAGTAATCTTGGCCAGAGAGTCTCCGTTGCCGATACGCTTGTGCCTTCATTCCATTTCGGAGCAACTGCTTTATTTTACAGTGGTTTGCTTCATGGAGCAAGATGAGCGTCTCCATTCAATTCCTCTTTCCCCTCCTTCCCAAATATTCCCACTAATGAAGCCAAAGAGAAGAGCGTTGCTCCGAACCCGACGTGCATCGTGGTGGTAAATGCCGCTTTCGAATCTCTTCCAGCTTGGACAAACACATCTAAATTCTTACAAATGTTTTTCTCAAAAGTTTTCAAGCCACTGTCAAATTTTTTCTTGCCAGATTTAAATATAAAATTTCCCCAACGATCTCTGCAATAGTTCCAACCAGTTGCTTTGCAGACCGTCGTGTTGCACCACTGGACACTGGCTTTTCCTTTTGAGCATTTGAACACGATTAATTAAACACAAATTTCATTTTAATTAGATCTGTATGGGCAGGTCTGAGGGCTGCCGTTTAGGAACTGTTGCTGAAGCTGCTGGTCTTGGCGACTCTTTGTGTAGATGATTTTTTTTGCAAGTTCTAAAGCACGAGCAGAAACGTAGAGTCCCTTCAGATGCAAAAATTTGAATCTTAGTGCTGGAAGTAGTTGTTAGTGTTTCATTTTTTAACTTCTGCCAGTCACAAGGCTACACAAGATCAATTTGATCTTAAAAATAAATCCTGCAGCTTTCCGAAGGAGGTAAAAGAAACTGAGTAATATCAAAAATAAATCGAAATTTAAATTTTTAAATTAAGGCTGAAAGAAAAGGACCACAAAACACAGCCCCCTGCTCAGACTGCCGAAGCACGAGTGACATTCCCAGACAGTTAATACGAGCGGAGGAGCTAAAGCAAATCTACTTGTTGTCATCCTGCGATTTTTATGTCCGGATATTTTTGCCCGGAAGGATTGATTACACGTTATATGATGCATTAAAAGATGGCAGCAGTTGTAACCTTTTCAGTTCAGAACTGTGTTGTTATTTCAGGGCAGCAAAAACTCAAAAGCAAATTCCTGCAAAAGGAGGGGTTTAGTGCGGTCAATTATAAAAAATTACAGCTCGCCCGGCAGCGTTTCGGGAGCGGAATGGAATGGAGCGGCGTACTGGGAGGACGTTCTCTACGGCCATAGGTTTTAGGTACAATTAGAGATCAACCAGTTACTAGAGCAGGTCTTCTGGCATAAAGGTTTTGAGTTATATTGATATTTGTCGGTTACTATGACTTCTTTTTTTTTTTTTTTTCCCCCGCCCCCCTTCAATTGCATCATACCCTTAAAAAAATGGTGGTAAGTGAGAGCGCTGCATGCTTTGGAGTTTGTTTAATCTCCGCTTCAGTCTATACAATGCACAAGTCATAACGTTAACACTTTTTTTCTTAAATCTTCTTCATTCACGTTCACAACTAATTTGGATTTCAGTTTGCTGTTTTTAATCTTTATTTAGTCTAATTTTGTACTACTTTTTCTGTTGTTCTGTTGCCCCCTGATTTCGCTAAGGTTTCGGTCTTTGTCTGTACTGTACAGCAGTTAAATGGCTGACCAGGATAGTAACGCACACAGAAATATTCCTCAGTCTTATTTTATCACCGTTTTAGGTTCTAGATGGGAAAGGGGCGAGTGGTGGTGATCCACCAGGTAACGTTAAGTGTTCCAGTGGGTATTTTTGTTGGATCTTTGTTAGGAAAACACCCCACGGCAGCTTTCTAAATGTGAAGCTTTTTTTTTTTTTTAAACACGCAAAACTACTTACCTGAAACAGGCATCTAAATATTTTAACGGAGAAGGGGAAGATGGTTATTTTATAGCAAGAGAGAGCTTGTATCTTAACGGTGCAGTCTGATATTTCTGAAGTCCGGCCAAACAAACTCTCAGAGATGTCGATGATGCTTGTTAGAAAGCCGAGCTAAGCGAGTCTCAAAGCCGAACGGCATCGGTAGCAGTACTGATCCGGGGCTGGGGGCAACCGAGGGCTTGCTGTCTGTCCCAGGCTCTTCCCACCCAGCGTGCGGAGTACGTAGCGCAGCCTGCTTTAAGATCTTTTGTGAAGCAAAAGATGTTTGCGGAGGGAAGTTCTAGATCTGTGCTTTGTGTTTCAGTACCTGATGTGTCTCTGTATATCTCCACTGTATATACAACAGCACATTGATGTCTGGTTGTCCTTACTAGTCCTAGTTCTCTCTGTATCTTGTCCGATAGTGTACTGTTGCTGGTAATGGACTTCTGTGGACACTGGTGTGTCGCTAGTGTGTTATTTTGGCTGTAAAGCTCTTGGTTTGTGGTTAGTTCTTTATTTTTTTGAAATATTTTTTTTGTTCCGGTCACTGTCTGTGCTAGCGGTGGCTTTGCCTATCCGTTGCCTTGAAGGTACAGGTGGAGTAATGTCCCCTTTGACCGACATTACTCCTCGCGTGTGCTCATGCGGATGCCTACACTGTTAAGACTGTAACTTCCATAACTGCTTCATGTGCACTAAGCACCCTTGTGGAATCCTGCTGAGAGTTTATCTTAAAGACTTCAGTGAAAAAAAAAAAAAAATTAAAAATAAATCCCTCTAGCACGAGGTGGGAACGACAACTGTTGAGTGCCAAAACCGGCAGGTCCTGAATTGGTGTGTCGTCCCCCCCCAAAACACTTCAACAGGAGCGTTAACGTTCTGGATCAATTGGGGTTTGTTTTGGTTTTTTGGGTTTGGTTGTTTTTTTTTTTTTTTACTGCTGTTGAAATGCACCTCTGTTTTCTGTACTGCAGCTTGGGGGCGAAACAAGGCGTTTTATAATTCCAAAAATGTTCAATTGGTCATGAAAGAGCTAATGCAAAACATTACTCATTGGCAGATCTTTTTCCAATTCTTCAAAGCGACTATTTTTTGCGAGACACAGGCAGAACAATGCCGTCAGTCTTCTGTAGCTGAAGTCTGTTGTGTCTGGAGGTATTACAGCACCGCGGTGGTGTTTCGAGCCCTGCGCTCCGTCGGACGCACGCGCAACGCCTGCCGCTATCTGAGGACTGCGTTGGGATACTCGAATCGAGTATCGCACCTTCAACCTCCTCCTAACCTGGTCTCTTCTAATTAGGCATTGAGAAAAACGGAATATGTAGGGGCTGTATCGTCCACGGGGGAAGATGAGCGTATGGTGTATATACCCTGTTGTGTATATACCAGCAATTACTCATCAGTGGTTGAAGAATGGCTTTTAAAAAAAAAATTAAAAAAAAATCAAAAAAAAAAAAATCAATGCAAGAAAACAACCAGCAGGATTTTACAACTGAAACGTTGGTTTGTCTTCTCATCTATTTTTTATGAGATTGAACCACTGGAACTTGGGGACAAGATGAGTCTGACCATATTGCAACAATCTGTCCGCTACAGTTGCAGTTCTTCATGACAAGCATTCAAAGTGTTAACCAAAACCATTGAAGCAACATACCTGCCATTAAAACTTGAATCCAGAAAAAAAATAACTCCATGAATCTTGGCACTACCAAGTGGAATGGCCTTTAATGCTGTAGATAGATCAGTTTGCTGTTTGCAGGTCAGGCGGTGTACGGTGCAGAGACTGACTCTCTTTTTTTTTCTCTCCCTTCCTTGTCTTTCCCCGGATTGCATCGGAATTCTTGCTGCAGATGATGAACCAGCTGGGCCAATGTAAGTGTGTTTTAAGAGAAAAATATCGCTTGGCTTAATCTGGGAATGAAATGCTGTTTAACTTATGTGCAAAGACATTTTTTCCCTATGCTTGCGATCGATTTTTGGTGCATTTTTTAATCATTTTTTTCTTTCTCCAGGAAAACCAATTCTACAAACAATCATAAAGATAAAAACTTACGCCAGAGAAACACAAATTAAAAATGCTTATCATGTAAGTATGACTCGCAGTCATCTCGGAAACAGTCAGGCTAAAGTCCTCCTTTTTCTGTAGTGGTTGGGGTGCGTAGCCGTAACTTGTTCCACGAATTAAAGGGTTACCGGAGGACGGCACTAGCTTTCAAAGAGCACCGGGGGCTATCAAAAGATATTTTTTTCCCCATAAAATGTACAGGTAGTTTAATGATCCGGTAGCTGTCGAACTCTCTGTAATGGGGATTATTGCTAATTTAAAAAAACCCAACCAACCCACCCTAAAGCCTTCCTCGTTCAATCTTAAAATCTGGAAGCCAACCTCGGTTGGGGAGCCTTTATCTTCATTTAAGGCGGAAACGGATGTTAAGCGCTTTGATTGCACGCTCTTGTGGCACGCGACGTTGAAAATGCTGCCGGGCATTGACTAGCACCTTTTCTCGTTTCTCTTTTAGAGCTTTAAGTTTCTGAGAGACTGATGGCAATATGACCTGCTAAATTTAAGGGTTGGAACTCTTGGTTCTAGAACTCCAGTTCTGTCTATTATTATTATTATTTTTTTTCTTTCCTTTTCAAGTGAGCAACAATATGACTGTCTAAAGCATGCCTTATTTAGCCTCTCCTTGTAAGGATGACCTAGCCAGATAAATTTTAATAATGCTTCAGTGTAGAAGGTGTAAACTATTTTGGGCTTGATGTGCTGTGAATGTCGTTTTGGTTTTTTTTTTTTCCTCCTGGTTTTTTTTTTTGTCTCCTTAATCTATTTAAAAATTAGGAGTAGTCAGCCAGATCACGCATGCGCCATTTTTTACTTCCTGTAGCTGTTAAAATTGGCAAAGCTCTAAAACGCACCGCTGCCATCTAGTGAGACTTTTTGTAAAGTACAGCAAAACTTAAAAATATATACAGTATATATTTATATTTTGGGGGAGGGGGAAAACCAAAATACAGTAATTGTGTTTCATTTTTAAGCTGCTGATATTCATTCCTTACTGTATGTCTGAAAGATGAGAGAATTATACTGTTCTGGTACTTAGAGAAGTAATATAAATTGAAATTATCTTAAGGGCTTAACCTATAGAGAGAGACTTGGGTGTCCTATAATCAGACTTCAAAAGCTGGAATGGTTCGACGTGGTGGAATGCAGTTGAAAACAAAAACAAAACTTCAGTTTATAAATATATATATATGATTGCTTTTTAAGTGATTTTTTTTTTTGTTAACTCATGTAAATTCTCAAATCCTTTTGCACTGATGTGTTCAACATATTCTTGTACATTCAATTCAGGCAAACTTTTATAATTTTCTTTTTTTTTTTTTGTTTAAATGATGAAATGTTACAGCATGGTGATATTCTATGCAACTAGTTATACTCTTTAGTTTGACACTGTAATTTCTCATGATTTAAAGATTGTAGAAATAGACCTAACAGGGTTCTCACGATGTGCGTAACTGTAGATGCATGAACTTGTGTTCTGTGTATTTGTTGAAGTGCAATGATGTATAAAAAGTGGATTCACCTGTTTTTAAAAATAAAACACTGACCAAAAAAAAAAAAAAAAAGACGTGAGGCTTTCTTCAAATATTTAATCACACTTAAAACTCGCGTATCCCGTGTGCTGGGTACCTGGTATTTCTCAACCTTCCGCGAGTTTTTTCAATTCCTTCTCCACATCTTCCACAAAAGCTGGGAAATTCTGATCCATGAGACACAAGCGAATGAAGGGCCCCAGCTCTTGCGCACGCCACGCTGAATGCCGGTACACAAGGGGGAGCTCAGACTTCTTTTTCAGCACAGACTGCGAAAGTAAAAACAAAGGTGTCGCGCTGACCTTGTACATCAAAAGTAACAGCATGCAAAGTTTTCCTTTGGTGTTTGACAAAGATCTATCTGCCTTGTTGTTAACGCTGAGTGAAGGTATTCCACCAGATACGAGCTCTGCAATTCCTTCTGCTACCTAGCTTCAATCCCAATATAGCTTTTATGCAACTTTGAATTCCTTTGCAATTATTTGACTCAGAAGTGCCGGTTTCCTGGGTAACGTGGCTTCCTTGTGAATATCCACTCTGTGGGAGAGACAAGGATAACCAAGCGCACAGTTCTAAGCTCTTAATTTAGCCAGATGTCTTTTAGCAATAAATTATGGGGCTTTTTAAGAGTTAAAACACCCTTTTCATGCCCATTTGAGTTCCCTCCCGTGCGTGCTGAAGTCAATAAAGTTTACAGCATTGTGATGGATGCTTTTCGGGTACTTTGCGTAGGGGAAAAAGAAAAAAATAAATCCCTGAAGTGCTGCTTTCATGATGAGGTAGGTATGATGCGCAGAGGTGATCCAGGTGGATGGTGTTTGACTTGGGGGGGGGACACACCTCAACCGTTAATATTTTTGCTAATCTTATCGTTGGTTCACATTGGAGTATTTTAGAAGGGAAGTTGTTCTTTTATAATGTTGGTGTTAATTCACGTTCCCTCGTGTTGCCTCTTAAAGCAGAGAAGGGTCACGAAAAATACAGTTGCTAAAGGCAACCTGCTTTGTTGGATCACTCTTGTCGATGCTTTGTGCAAGGACAGTAACAGAGGTATTTTAAAGGCTTTTTAGGTTTGAGAGAGGACGGATTTGTAATGGGGAGCACAGGAATTGTCCCTCGTACCACTGATGTAAAGGAACATTGACCTGATCATCCGATCCAAAATGGCAAAAGGGTAAGAAGCAACTGCACAAAACCAGAGGTTGGGGAGAGTTTTCTCCTCAACCATCTGATGCTGCACTGCCCCAAATTCACACAGTAAACAAGGAATGGGTAGCTTCCAGCTATTTTTAGAGATGGCTTTTACTCTGGATGTCTGGGTGAAGCTGTCAATTGAATTATGGGCTCTTTTGCTGTGGGTCAAGGATGATTGATGTTTTCAGACTTAAGCTCTGACCGCAGAGGTTGTTTCTGCGGAGTCAGAGAGTGACAAAACCATTTGATTTGGATGCCACCTTTAGGTATTTGTTCAGCGTGTGGTTTGTTCTCATGCAAACGGGGTAATTACACCATGAAATACCTGGTTTTGCAGTTTACTCCCTAGCTCCAGATCATTACACAAGATCCTTTGGTTCTGTTGGAATAGATGGCAGCATCCTGATGTTGAGCAAAAACATTTACCAGATGTTTACAGCACGCGAGGCAGCTCGCTCACTCCCTGTGCCCGAGAGATTCAGTTACAGGATCTAAATATTAGATTTCTTTTTTTTTTTTTTTTGTTACCTGCACTAGCTGTGTTACAGATCTTCTTTCCCCAAAGCTTGTGCAGGAATCTGGTAGAGGCTCATCTGGCTAGAAAATATCAAATGCAAATAAGGGCTTGTTACCAAGCAGAGTGTGGGAATGTGCAAGAAGGGAAGCGGTTCCATTTTTAGAGGGAACGGGAAGAGAATGTGCTCAGCTACCTTATGCAGTAAAAAAGCATCTTTTTATGGAACCTGAATGCACATCTGCTCAAGTCTTTAAAAATGGAAGACGTGAAATAATGGGCCTGTAGTTAAACTGTCATGTCTAAACTAAGATAACTTTTAAACTACCTACTGGAAGTAACTTTAAAAAATGCTGTGTAGGAATGCTCACCAGGAGCATGCTTTTTTCCTTCCCGTGAGTCACATCATAGAAGCGATGGTTTAAGTTGTCAGTTCTATTTTCTGAGCAAGGTTTTCAGTCTGAACTTCAATACCACTGGTAGGACTGTTGGTGTTCAACAGCGTTCTGCCACGAAATACTGCCTTTACCTTTCTTTCTGTACTTTAGCCTATCAGGAAATGAACAAAGCCTGAATTGCAGGTAATCTGCTTAAAGAACAAACAATAAATCTTGAATATCAGCTGTTGAAGGTCTCCCATATGCCTTCCTGGAAATGGTGTGGGTCAAATTAGCAATTTCCGCCCCCCGCATTTTCCCTACCAAATGTAATTCCAGTGTCCAGTAGAGTAGGACATTCCTAGATGACACTGTGCAAATGATGTAGCTGAAAGCTTTGATTATTTTATTTTTCAGGGCTCAGTCTTGGTCCCGATACCTTTATCGTGTACCCAAGAGCTATCCTGGCTAGGTTAGATTTTTATAGAGCTGGTAAATGTGAGCCTCTGGCTACTGAAGAGAGCATATATTGCAGAATTTGTAACCCTCAGAAGCACTATCTGCATTTGTCTTTTCCATTTACCTTAGGTCTTTGTCTTGCAGAGGGAAAACATTCTGTTCCTACCCTGAAATTGCTTTGAAATGTGTCAGGTTAAGCTCAAGTTGATACAATTGCATATTTACCATGTTTAACACTGCAAAACAGGAGTGGATAAACACAAAAAGGAGAACACAATTCATGGCTACTTAAATGGCTCTGATCATTTTTCTTACCCTGTATAATTTATTTGAAGGTCTGCCAGGTGGTTCCCAGCAGGCTCTGCTGAAAGCCACACTGATGAAATTGCAGACATGGGGTTGGGGTTTTTTTTTTTTTTTTTTTTGTAACTATTCAGCTCTCATCTTCTGTTCCCTGTTCTTGTTTATTAACCTCAGCAGAAAGCATCTAAGTCTTCCACCAAACCCTACCTGCAGCTGATTGGGAAATAACACTTGGTGTTTGCTGCTGTTTCTTGTACCAGTAACCTCCTATCTTTGCCTGAGCTGCGTATAAATTGTTCTCTTTGTTTCCAGGCTCCATAGCTAAGGAAAAGCTCAAACCCCAGAGCAGAGCCTTTTTCCCCCACCTAGAAATCTCATTCCATACGCTCGCTAATATTCTTCCTATGATCCCGTGAAACACGGAGATTAATTTTATTGGTGACCGCTTCGATGCCAAAACAAGGGCATCTGATTGCTCTGAGATGGTTCTAGCTCCTCAAGCTTATTGTAACTATGTTGAAGTGTGGTTTAACTTCTTTTCAGGCACACTAAGAGGAAGATGATAGCCAGCTTCAGGAGCTGACTCCCTGAATAACTAGCCGTGTTCACTAACTAGGTGTAGTTCCTGCACGTGAACTCAATTTTGGGTTTCCCAAATCGTATTTTATATTGATGGTCTCATAGTTGCAAGGAACTTCCTTCAGAAGTAAAATTTGTCATTTTAAGATCTAACACTTAAAGATTCTTCTAGTTTTCTGTCTACGTGCTCTCGCTTACTTACTGTATGTAGTACCGATGCATTTTGTTCAGTGTCCTTTGCTTGATTTTCCCTGTCAGCCAGCTGACTGAGACTTTGTTCGTCGGTGACTTGAACCGGTACGTACTCTGCGAGCTTCTGAACGCAACTGCTGCAGTGTTCTTGCATCTGTTCTTTTGAATCTCCACCAAACTGCACACGAAACATGCGGCATTCATTCTGCTCAAAGACCAAACAGAAGTTAAATTAACTGTGAATTCCCCTCAAACTATTTTGATTTAATTAAATTCCTATTTGTTAAAGTTACAAAGAAGGCGATTATATTTTTGAATCACTGCACCAACTTAAAGAAACATGTTTTTCCTGCTCTATCTTCATTTTTCCCAGCAGCTAAACCACAAGAGTACACTTCCCAGTTTGAAAATCAGTTTAAAAACCCAAGAAAATGGTTAAGTGAACAGGGCCACTTGTCAACTAATTAATGACACTGAAATAAGCAGAATTCACTAAAATAAAAAATGTGAATTCTGTGTTCTGTTTAGGATTTATGTGACTGTCTGCATCAAACCCAGCCTTCCCTACCCTCCCTGGTGTGCCTGTGCGTAGTGAAACACACATAGTTAGTTTGGCGCTGCAACTGAACGCTGCTGTTCCTCAAATAGATGCTACCACAGTTGAGCAGGAGTGCTAGAAGCTGAAATGCAGTACTTGAAATAGTGAAATAATACTAAAAATAATAATAAAAAAACCCCCTGTATAGGTCTAACCCCCAATAGAGGTTGTCAGGCTGTACCATAATAGATATTTTTTGAAGTACATGAAATCCAGGAAACTGCAGTGAAAATGGAAGACCGAAGAGCCTGGCACATACAACTGCTGTAAGTCTGATACATATCGAATGCTCTTGTTCAGGGAGTGAATTAATGGGACTTTCAGCTCGATCTGGAAATTTAAAACACAGCTAAAGCAGCAAGTTTTCCTCAGACTGACCTAGGTTATTTGAGTCTTTGTCTTTCCAAGATTTCAACATCAAAACCATTTTTTTAATGACTAGACATGCTGCTAGACTGCTGATTACATGAGTATAAGGGCATCTTTCATGTTAAAGATTTTTGTCTCAAAGATGAGCCAGCTCTTCATGACAGCCTGTATGTTTACATGCATGTTATTTTAAGATGCTTGTATTGCATAAAATGATTTCTTTTTTTAGGACACTAAGCATAAAAGCTTGTCTCAGTGTCTTTTAAAGGGAAAAAATGTCAAAATAATTCAAACTGTAGCGCTCATTTTACCAGTGCCCAGTTACATTCCCTCTAATTAACTAAGATGTCAGTTTACCTGGGTCAGCTTCACATAACCAAGAACTGATTTGTGGATATGCCAGACAGGTAAGTTCTCATTACAATGACAGAAAGGTCATCTTAATTGCATCTTAATTTGAATTCCCTTTGGAGACTTTCAAAAACACTTGTTTTAGTTACCCTTACACTCTAAATCAATTTTCACTCTGGGCTGTTTGTATTGCCCTCTGCTTTTTCACAGGGACTGTTGAATACTGAAGATTGTAGATTATAAACAACAACAGGCTTTAAGTTAAACATTTTTCTTTTATGGCAAGAGAGAGAAGGCTCAAATTCAGCTCAGATGATGTCAAGTTTTAGCATAACCTGAGTACTGGGCAGGAACACCTCAACTATTGAAGAGCTGAAGTATTTAAGAACCTTGAGGTCACTTGGACCGTCAGATTTGCACCTCTTCCCACGCTGGGAGGTGAGCTCCGTGAAAACAGCATGAAGGAAAACAATATTAAGAACGTTTTTGTCTTGCTACCGTTTACAGATTGCTTCATATAGAAAAGTTTATAGAGGCACATCAAAAACTAATGTGAGGTAAGTGATTGCAGGAGATGGAGCTGTGTAAAGGGCAGTCGCAGCCACGCGCGTGCATCTGACAGGTACAGCTTCAGAATTAGTCGCTCGTGTGCTTCACTGAATAAAATTTCCACTAGTACAGCTGAGTTTCAGTAGCGATCTGTGACAGGTATATTCTCTATGTGTCTTTTTCCTTTAAGTATATTAACACTAAGCTGCTCAGAATACAGTTTAGAAACTCATTCTGCTAGCTAAGAGGCCACAATGCCCTATTAAAATAATATTCCTTAAGAAATGAGTAAGTGTTGCTATAAATGCAATATTAATGACTTATAAAAAACCGAGGAGTACAAGATAAATCAGAAATGGTAGTGTAATGTTTAGTTGCCCAAGCTCCTTAGTTGCTCTGTGCACTCAGATACAGGAACTGGCTTTTGCAAACCTAGCTTGCTTTCCTCTGCTTAACTTAGCTCTTACTTAGGGTTGAGATGTAACCCCATACACGGTCCTGAATTTTTCTTTTTAATATTTTTGAAGATTAGCACGGAAGTTATATATGCTGACAGCATTTAAGGAATCGCTTCAGCTACGATTTAGGATATAAAGTAGAGAAACTGTATGATAGGACCACTGCAGCACCACTAAATCCAGTTTAAGTCATGTGAATTTACGCTAAATAAACATTTAGATGCACCAAATTCATTTAAGACTATGTTGATATTCCTCTTTTTCTGAACTGTCCCTTAGAGCTTCGTTCCAGCCTCAGAGCCATTGTGATGTTGATTTTGCTTCTTGTCAGATGCAGCAGAATCCCCTAAAATTTTATTAACTGTAAAGGAAACTGATGATCTACTTATTCATCAGAACTAATTACTGCAACAAGTCGATAGTCTTCTTCAGCGATACTCCACGTTTTATAAGAATCTGACAAAAATCAGAGAGCAAAGGTGGTTTGGTTTCAGGCAAGCATAGCCCATGAATTTAAAACAGTTGAAGATATTTATGCAGTTCCTAGTGCCACCATTAGACTGGGCTTATTCTCAAACAAGAGTCCTTATATTTAAACAATGTTTATTATGTCTCACATCTGCTTTTATCTTGCAATTAGCAAGGCATTCTCCCCTCTGCAAATTGTATTGTTTGGTTTGTAACATCTTAGAAAAGAAATGTTTATGCGTCTTTCATAAAAGAAATCAGATAAAAGATGAAAATACAACCAAACAGGAATTTTCCCACTTACTCTGGATATCGCTATTATCTGCAGTTACAATAACCCAGTCTGTACCAGAGTTCCTGTCAGGGGAGAATGCCAGAACATCTCGGGATACCTGAGATGTTTTTACGCCTGAACAGTTCTGTGAACGGGGCAAAGAGTTAAAACTGGTCTCTAGCAGCTACTGAACAAGGGGCTCATCAGGGAATTCTCTTGTCAAGTAGAGATAGTTAAACTAGAGGCAGCTGTTTCTGCTGAAACAACAAAGCCTAGAAACCTTGGGGGGAGAAGGGAGAGCTCTTCTCATTTTGAAACAGGCTTTGTTTCTGAAAAACCTCGTGAGTGCTCAGTGTAGATGAGTAAGAAACTTCTCAGAGTTCATCCAGGAACCAAGAAAACTGAGATTTATACATAAGCTGGTAATGATCAAGTGCTGCTTAATAATTTAAAAGCTAACCAACCACTTTTCATGAGAGCTGAGGGGAAAGCCAGAAACCTAGGTCCCTCTCATTGCCTTGAATACCAAATGCCTGAATCACCAGCCCGCCACTACTGTGCCAGGTGACGGGGGCCACAAAATGGCTAAATAATTGTTCGTGTAGATACTTTGTTTGCCAAAGTGGAGTATGACTCATAGGTAGCCTGCTTCTGTACATCTGAGAGAATCACTTCATCTTTTCAATTGTTAGCCATGGCAGATAGAATCTAAAATAACTATCAGTCTAGCTGTTGTAGAAGCTAACTGTCAGAAAGCAGTCTGAAAGATGTGAATATTAGCAGTCACAAAAGACATTCAGATGATTCATTCCATTCTTGTTTAATATCTAGAGTAAAGAAAAAAATAATAGTCTTTTCATTTATACAATTTACAGAATCTCAGAACTGCTGGTTTAATTTATCCAATATGAAGAAGCCTTATACAGAACTGCGTTAGCTATTGGAAATATTAAAAGCAACTCAACTTACCTTTGCCTGTGCACGAAGCAGCAGGCAGTCTGCTCTTCTTACTATATTTAACCACTTGTGGGAATCAATCAAGGAAAAGCCTTCCTGAAATAAAGCAGAACACAAACTACTTGCACACCAAACATGCAACGCTCAGAAGTACACGTTTATGCGATCTAATTTAATCCCTAATGAAGATTAGTCATCTGCATACGTGCAACTTTTATATCTGTCAAATAATTGCCAATATGCAATTTTTACCACCCTAGGAATTAAATCTGAATCTGTAGCTCCAGCAACAACGCTATGTCCAGGTACGTTCTAATTTCCGTATGTATTTTACATTTATATTTGTGCATGTTAGGGAAGTCTCTGTGAAATGTATAATAAAACAGCTGCAAAGGAGCTTTAAATTCTTCCGCATCCTCTGAACTTGCCCGAGAGGGCAGCAGAGGGCAGGCAAACCTGAAGAATGGGACAGCCGTTGGTTTATCTAAGGCCCAGAGAGGCATTTTCTCCAGATGGAATGCAGGTAAACAAGCAGCAGCTTTGATAACTTGATAAAGATGTTTTTATACTCCAGTTGCATTAACTGTCGGTCTCTTCAAACAAGACGGATTGCTCAGCATTCTGTAAAAATACCCTCAGGAAGCTGAAAACATGATATAAAAATTGCAGGGCAATGGACTGTGGCTCCCAAGGTACTCCACAGGCTGCCACATAGTCATTAGTTAGCAAAGTTCAGGAGAAAAAACAAACAAACAAATACGAGGGCAGGGAGGAAATTACCTACTTGTTTTATCTGAACTCATAATGCTTTCAAAGACCATGAATTTTCACACAGGCTGCTTTTCAGAGGTGTCCTAAGGGTCAAGAACCGCAAGTCGTGTCCATCCTGGACCGCCAGCAGTGTATTTTTGCCAGAGTTACTATCCATCTTACGCAGATCCAGGCTGGGAAACCATCTGCTGTTCTATTTTGGTACAAGAAATCACCTCAGTAAGACACTGCTCTGTTCAACGTGCTGGCACTGGCTTTATAGTCTCATGCAGCAATTGCGTGTAGATTTTTAAACTGAACTTTTATGAGAAGACTGTCTAGAAAGCATTGAAGAGTTGAACCAAAGGCAAGCCGGATCACAGACCTGCAGCTGATAGGATAGACTCTGGAATGGTAAGACAACATGCAAGTATCATTCCCAAAAGATTTGGGGTCAGAGGGAAAAAAGAGTTTCCCTCTGCACTGTAAAAATGGGTGCTGACAGCAGATAAGACGGGCCAGTCATTTGCAGCATGTTTCTTTGCACTGAGCGCTCTCAAAATGTCTCAAGGTAGGACTTGCTAAGGTGTGAAATGCTTCAAGGTCAAAAGAAGAGGAAGACCTCATGTTGTGACTGATGGGAAGTAGCAAGCTCTCCTCTACTCTTACAGGAATTAGTAATCTGGAATCTAAGAGGGACAAACTGCAAATGATAGACCTCACAACGGAAAAGAGCGCCGGGGTTCTCCACCCATGATGCAATTAGGCTGGTGGAGCAGGAGGTTGTGTCCAGCATGCTGAGGGCACCCTCCTCCCACATACAGCCAGAATCCTCTCTGAGGTCCAACAGTAGGAAGCGTCTGAAGGTCAGTTTGTCATGTAGTCTGAATTTATGCCTGACACAGAAAAGGAAGCCCGTGAAATACCCTTACTCCTCTGCACACGTGGCATTTTATCATGCCTGCCTTTGGGGCGTGCAGTTTTAGCCTCTCTTGGTAGACCTGCACAACAAGAGCTTGGTATATGGACGTTAAAGGTGAAGGGCAGAAGATACTAAGCAGAAAGCCTGAGGAATGAGATAAGTAGGCTGAGAAAAGAGTACGGCACTAGTAGAACACTTCTAGAATAATCGGTAGCACTTCACATGTCATATTTTCAATTGCACCGTAGAATACATTACTTTGAAATTTGGCTAAAGACGTTCATGGCTGGGCAGAGTTTAACCCCAAAATATTGTATAATGCTGCAAATGGAAAAGCATCAGCAAGTTAAGCTAGTGACTGCACACAGCAGAGACTTACGTCAAAAGTCAAGAATTTCAGTCATGCCAACATCATGGAAATAGAGCACAGCATCTGCGACGGCAAAAAAACCCCATACGTAGTGCAGAAGAGTTTGAGTGGGGCAGGGGCTAGGCTTTCAAGTCAGAACAGAGATATGTAGAACTGGAATATATAAAGCAGAAAAAATTATTTTGAACTGTCCCTTCCAGAAAGGGTATATTCTTGATGTTTATACAAATAATCTGAAAGTAAATGTTCTCACTGGTTGGAATGCAGTATATTTTTGTGAAATAAACACAAACTAACATAAGGTGAATTTCATCTCAGCACAAGGACTGACTTCTCTCGTTTAAAGCTGTAAATGTTGAACATCTTCTTTCGGCTAACTTGTATTGAGGGGAATTATCCACACCTTCTCAAAATGCACGGGCCAGGTCAGAACAGCTCACTCTGGATAAGCAGCCAGGCTCAGACCTGGACAACCAGCCAGCCTAGGAAATGGGAAATGATTTTGTGTTGGAGTATGATGGCTGCTCGTGCTTACACGCTTAGTGCTTCCTAGGGAATTCCATAGGGAATTTCTCCACTGCCACTTGGTCTTCCTGCGATTCCACTACCAAGCCCCAAACTGCTGTTAGTGAAGTAATTCTAATATCCCACTCTAGGCGACTTTAACTTGTGGCCGCTTGTGCTTACCCTGTTCATTTCAAATGGTTCCTGGGTTTGATCCACACCAACTGTGTTTATTTAAATATAGCTGTTCCCCTATTAAGTCTATTTATTTTAATAGTGTTTTTCCTTTCACTGTAAGATGTAGGTAAAACAAATGTTGTCTCCTTAAAATAATAACTGTTTTCAAAGAAATCATAAATGGCAGCCAATGTTTAACTTCCCCACCGTTTTATTGGTATTTCCCAGGTTGTCATCCTTTTATATGTTCTGTTTCTGAGGTAGAGAATGCTGGAAAACCCCAGCATTTGGAATTTTTATTTATGTACTCCTAATTATTCCACTCCAAGCCCAAAATTTAATTAACTGAAACTTACATTACTTCAACTTTAAGTGGAGAACAAAGCAGAAAGTCTTTCCTTTCCTCTTGCACCTTCGGTTGTATATTGTATATTGCCAAGCAAAAACAAATAACTAAGAATAGCGAAAGCAAATAGAAAAACTCAAGGCAGTACCTGAGCAATACAACAGACCTGATTTGGCACAAGCAAGCTACCTGAAAAAAGGAGAAGGGAATGTTTTAGACAAACTCAGGTCTGCAGAACTACCCAGACTTAACTCCATCGTTAATTTTTTACATCAGTAATTGTCATTACAGTCAGGATCCTCTAGATTTTCCTCAGTTCCAAGCAGCAAATAAGCCTGATTTTGCACCACGTCAAGAAAGTCTATTTTGTTCCTCAGGGCTTTTCCACGTTACCTCAGTCAGCACAGACTGTATTTGAGGCTGCCTGAATGAAGACAAAAAAAGATTCTTCTTAATGATAATTCTCTCTTTTTGCCAACAATGAACTAGTTATGAATCTGCATACAAAGTTAGGTAAATTAATTCAGAGCAACAAGAAGGAAGACCACAATAAATCTGTCCCTTGGTTCCACCGCTCGAAGTCGAGAGGATCTCTGCCAACATCTAGGCACTTGGCATAGGGGAGATCCAGGAAACTGCACGGCAATGTGTTGAGGTTATAGTCCATTTGTGCCTCTCGAGAGATAATGAATTGACTCTAAATTTGCTCTGGATATATATGCACTGTCAAAGAAAAAAGTAGGAGTCTCTCCAGACTGCCACCACGCTGACAGAAATACAGAGAACTAAGCAGCTGTGGTCACTGTTCTCCTTGAGCAGGCAGCATCTGTAGCTGCTTTACAGTCAGAGTTGGGGAGCGCTGAGCAGTATTGGGTGTGAGCAGAGACAGATGGCAGTATAAGATTAATCGGGAATATAGACAAAAAGGCAACCTAGAACTGGGCAGGAACATAAGACCTCAAATGTTTACAATTTGAAGAGATAAACAGCAGTGCTTTTCTAAGTTTGATCATTAATATTCAATCATGCACATACTGTGTCATTCACCAGGATCAGACTTGTAAGAACACTGCATTAAAGCAAAACAGTTTCATATATCTCTGACAAAAATCTAAGTCTCTCAGAGGGAGGACCCTGAGAGGAATTAAGCTGAAAGAGAAAACAAAGCAAGACATGTCCCAAGTATTTTGGAAGCAGGCAAGATGTGACCACACCTTACACGAGGCAGAGAAGCCAATAACGCTGGTTTAGCCTTACACCCATCTAGTCTGTCATTAATTGGGAAATACTTTTGTTCTGATTTTACATTTCGGCATTCAAAAAGCTGCTGGATAACAAGGCCTGTGATCTATGTTGGGAGGTATTGCATGTTATTTATGAATACTTTTATTATTGTATCATCTAGAAACCCTAGGGAGCTAAGCAACTTATGAACACAGGAACAGATTGTCCATTTTACGTTAGATTGCAAGGCCTTTAGGCAACCCCATCTTAACTAAAAATTAATATATATTTAAGAAATGTTATGTGTGTAACAGTTCAGCTATGCTGGCATACATCATTTAGCTTGTATTTACTCATTCATGAGACAGATGTTTTCAAATGAAACTGAACTACGTGTGTAAACAATAGCTTAGGAAGAAAAACATTCTTTTTGCTACAAACATTATATAATCTGTCTTTAAATTACAACCAATGTTTAAAAAGACCAACAAACCCCCAGAATACCACACACAAAGACACACATTCTCCAGTTTTGGCTGCCACTGATAGTAGGTTCCTGAAATGCAAATAAAACAGTTTGTTCTCAGAGTTCACAGTTCAGAATGAATGTATGCATTGTATAATGTAATGGATTAAGGAGTCAGCTGGGTATCTCAGACTGGGAATGTGCATTTGCAAGAAATGATGAGTTCAGCATGAGATCAAAGGAATTTTATTGCATTAATTAATATCCCAGTGCATAGCTGCCTGAGTGGTCCTGTCTGATAACCGAAGCAAGATGGCAGAAGAGTAAAGCTAAAGGCCTCAGTCAACATCTCTCTCGCCCCATTCCGATTCAGGCTGGGCAGCACCGCGGTACGCAACTCCCCCAGAAAACAGAGCAATCTGCTACTTGCAAAGGCCATGCTCAGTTTCCAGGGAGGCCCTGTGACAGTTCCTTAATCCAATCATGTCCCAAGGTAAGCTACCAAGATCCAACTGGGGAGCAAAACTGGCACAGTACCCCTCACGGTGCTTTTGCAGGGCAAAAGAAGAGATTTGGGGAAAGCACTCATTTGGGGAAGGGTAAGATGCTCTGCTGCTCTGAGCACCCCACCTGCAAACTCATGTGCCGCTGCACAAACCCAGTAGGGATGGCTTCAACAACCTGCCGTTTTCCCCAGATGGAGAGAGGCGCTGCCCAGTTACTGCATCGTCCTACCCACAACTCCACACCACGGGTCTGCTCGCCACACCGAGGATGTAAGGTACACTGAGAAATCTTTTCAGAAATAATATTCGCTATCTAGATTTTAATTGTGATTTGTTAATCTACAATACCAACGTTTTTTGACCTCTAGGTACTATTATTACTTAACATTTATGCTGAGGAACATCTCGTTTATTCCTAGAAGCGACTAATTGGGAAACAAAGGAACGGTAATGTTATTTCCGGGTAATACATCTGGCAAAAGTTGGCAACGGAATAGAAATACTGTAGTTGAGAAGACTGTTATTAAGCATTATCCCAAGAGACAGTAAAAATAAGGATGTGAGAACAGACAGCCTGAAAAAACTTGTAAATTATGTTCAAGTATTATACTGAACACTAAAGTGGAGGTAAAACTGAGATGCTTCCAGATAACTTAAGAAAAACTGGAAAACCTGTTATTTACAACTAAGTGTTTGCTTGAAATTTGACATAGAGATTATAAATTAAATGCATGCATATATCTGAAAAATACTGATTTTTAACTCATTGCCTTCCCAAAAGAGAATCTGAGTTGCCATTTTACACTTTTTAAACTAGAAAACTGCTTATTCTATAAAAAATTAAAAAATCTTCCTTTCCTTAATGACTGCAGAATAAAAATCTAATTCCAGCTTAAAGATAAAAGTCGTAAAAAGTAAACCGTGACCATAATTCCAATCAAATCTTCATTATTACCTTGTAACACACCTAGAACTAGAAATTTTCATTACTTGTATCTTTCTTCAAGATCTAAATAAGGCGAAATGCATTAGTTTTTATTCCGGCAGTATGAGCTGTCTTGAAAACTGAGTCAAGAGTAGGAGTGTCAGCGTGACAAAAAAAAATAATCCCCAAACATGACAACTTGTAGAGTGGGGGAAGCAGAAAGTTGTTCCTGCAAAATTTCCGAACTACATGTCACTATCCAAATGTGTCACGTATAGCGTCGTTGGGAAGATAAAAGCACAACCGAAACCATGTACTATATGTAACTTACATCTCAGTGTAAGCATTAGCAGTCTCAAGCAGATCTGCAGAATATAGAATAGGAAGTGGAAAGATGTGAAAGGCCAAAAAACCCCACCAAACCTCAAGGCAGACAGACAGTAAACTAACTGGAATACGGAACAAAAGGATGTTAAGCTCTGCATTATCCTTTTGCACGCAATTTTATTTTATTTCTTTTACCCCCAATCTCTCAGAAGCCGAATCTGAAATTTTGCTTTTAAGCTTGTTTGATTGTGGAAAAGAACACATCAGGGTTGAACTCATTAAACAGAGTGCTCTGTCCTTACAGAGGCAGGAAAGCTAAATGAAGTAGCAAACACAGGACGCACGCAGCCACCCTTGAGACGACCGTGCCCAGGGGACTTGGCAACCGATGAATGTCTTTTGCCAAAGTGCAGGTGCTGCCAGGTGTCAGCTTTCTAGAAAGAGTTCCCCCAGATGGGTACAATAGCCAAGATAAGCCCCTAACTCAGGACAAACCTTGATATTTCATAGTGAGAACGTGAATTTATTTATTTTTTCCTAAATTACACTTTAGAACAGTGACACTAGACCCAGGGACTTACAGAGGTGAACTGGATGCTCACAAGTTTAGCTGGCTAAAGCTCTTCAAAGCATCCTATTAATAAGCAAAGCAATTTCTTCTTTAATTCCTGATACAAATTATATATTCCCCTAGATCAATACCATATGTTAAACTCTAACTTTAGGGTAAACACATTTTATTAATAAATGTCACTACTCTTTACAAACTATTCTAATAGCTGGGTTTAGAAGAATTGAGGCAAGAGAGAAGTAAAGATCAGAACCCCTTAAAACTCTTTACTGCTGCCAATCACCAACACTTAATCGTTATAGAACAGGAACGTATCATTATATCAAACATAAACGGGGAAGCTAATGCAGAAAGATATTAAGCTTGTCCAAAACAATCATGTCAACAGCACATGTTGAAATAAGCAAACTAAAATTTTTGGAACTACGATTGTTGTACTGTGTAAGTCAATAAAATTAAGATTCCTTCTCCTCTTTGAAACAGCAATCATAAGACCTTTAATTAAAAAAACAAAAAACAAAAAAAGAACCTTCCTCTAGCTTTGCAACATACTACCACTAAGCAGCATTAGCAACCTGCTCACTTCCCTAGGTTTCTGTCAAATGTCCTCATTTATTGCACAGGGACCTTCATCTACCCAAGGCACTGTTGTGAATATCATCTCAAAAATTTGGTGCATAAGTTTCAGGCACTGCAAAGAGAGCATCAAGAACATCAGAACGTCTGCTGAATGCTTGCCTAATTAATGAGTTAGAATCTACTGTATCCTAAGCACTGTTAGCTTATTAGAAGTCATGAGGGGACCAGGAGGGCACTAAGGACATTAGTCTACACTTTGAAAGATCGGGTCACAAATCAATTACTCTGGATTAATTTTATCCTATTAAATACGTCCTCTTCACAGTTTCAATTTGTGTAATTTGTAGGATATTAAGAATTCTAGCACTGGGCTTAATTGCACTGAATAAACCACCAAAATATAATTTTCATGATGTGCTGATTTGAAAGAGGGAAAAGAAATAAGAGTTATGGTAGACAGAACATGATGTATCTTGAGAGTATGGCCAGAGATTGACAGATAGTCCTTTTAAAATTCCATTATCTACAGTATGCAGGAATGAGATTTTTCCCCTGTAAAATACGCAGTCTGTTAGGCAACACTGCAGCAAAATCAGTGTTATGTAATTTAATTCCAAATGAGGAACTTTGTTTAAAAAAAAAAAACCACCAAAGAAAAAAACCCAAAAACCCAAAACACCCTTTGATTTGCATTAAGGATTTTTATGTTCCACGCTCTGAAGTTCTATTTACTCTCCTCTTCATTCGATTTGGCTGATCACAAGAAGTAGATTGTATTTTAAAAGGCAAGCAGTTGTTTCCTTGTTAAAATAGTTTCAAGTACGTCTCTGGCAGAGTCATTAAAGAAAGTTTAAAGTGATCTTGAATGCATACCCATTCCCCAAAAGTTTAGCCATTAAAAGAAATAATTTGTTTTCTTTGAGCAACTGACAGAAACACTCAACGCATCCGCAATTATTTGTTAATAGTAGCATGGAAGTACTTTAATGATGGGTTCTGGAGCGTTCACGGATACTGTAATCAACTGTGTTTCAAACGTATGGCACCGTACCACATAGCAGAGTAGGCAGCACAAGGTATTTACTAATCTACCTGGTTTAGAAGTGCTGAGACTCACTGCGTACATTGTAGCATTCTTTTTGGCAAGAAAATAGTATTTCAACTGCCATTAGTGAAAAGATTGCTAGAAGGGAATTCATTAAATATTCTACTGTTTTATTGCTCACGAAAATAATTCTGTAGTCTACCATATGTATTAAAAAAAAATCAGTTGTTAGGATATGTGAATATTTTATTGCTATTTTATAAATATTGTTCGTAGAAAAGGATCATATAAGAATCATAGTCTCACTTGCCTCTAAATCACTAGATTTCTTTAAGAAAAAGAAAAGGTTTCTTAACACTCCTGCTTTAAGAAAATAAAAAGGACTAAGAGAATACATAAATACATCTATTTTAGAGAAAATGTTTCGAGCCAGGAACACTCGACTATTCTTCCTAGAATGGATCTTGTTAATCCAACCATCAATGAAAGAAAGATTTCCATTTCTACACAACTCTTTCACCTCAGTTTTACGCAAATGGAGTTGTAATGAAAGTTGTTTGTAGATGAAAGGTAGACACCAGAGGATTCACTAAGTAAAGAAGTCACACACACAAGCTACGTCCTCTTGTTTTCACACTGGCAGGAGAGTACGTTGGCCAAATGAGATTAGTTTAGCGGAAAACTAACTGTGAAGCTGATCGGCACCGAGTTCAGGCAAGCATTAGTTTAGTTAACACCACTGTTTACTGCAGAAGAATGAACAAAGAAAAGTTCTCTGTGAAATACAAACCAGCCAAAGTCTGGAAGTTTACACTTTTCAGTATGTGACTTGGATTTATTTTTTTTTTTCTGGACTTTTTTAAAAAAGCATACACCCACAGTATTATCAGCATAATGCGGAGCTTGCTGGCAGCTAAAAAGGTTCATTTTGGCTTTTGTAAAATGTACACACCACTGACGAACAGATGCACTCTGACTTTTGTCTTCCGAAAGAAAACAGAAGGTACAAACCAAGACAGCTTACATCTATCAATGCACTGATTTTACTACATTTGTTGCCAATTTTAAACCAGAAGAGATATCTTCTTACCATACTACAGTACTACTCGTTTTAAAAGCATCCAATTAGTAATTAATTTTCTTTGGAACAGATGCTGGATGAAAAATTTCTTTTTTAAAAAAACTATTACTTAGGATGATCATGTTAATTCTTGGGGCGGGGCAAGGATTCCTGTTCTATTGTTACTGCTGCTGTCAAAAAAAAAAGCTAGGGACATTCACCACTGAATGAATTCTGGAATGTAGTTAGCAGTTCAGTTCATTCTTGGATTACTGTTAGAGGGGAAAAATTCCCTTTATTATCCATCCACAGAAATTGTACAAAAATACAATATAGTTATTCAAGTTGAGAAGGAAATTGTGTCCCTGTGACACAGATCTTGTGCCTCAGTGTGCTCCTGTACGGAGGTACACGGTACAAAGCTATCATAATTGTTATCCAGTTCCCTCAAAACCAGGAGCTTGTAGAACATCAAAAGGTCTGAAAAGTAGGGATTAGAAGATAGATCAAAAGACTAGACATCAACAACTTAAGGGTGCAGTTACTACATAGCAAGAAACAGTTCTGTAGGTACATCAGAGGGAATTTCAATGCGAGTAAGGCAGCACGTAGGTGTTGGAGAACACCTTGGCAATAAAAAGGAAATTCTCGGTAGCCCAGGTCAGCAAGCAGAAATGAACATACACAGTAAAACCACAAGCTGAATCATTCCAATAATTGCAGAGTTCTATCAAACTTGATACGTTCCCTCTGGAGCAGAAACTTTCACATTATCCTCTGTGACAAAATGTCCGTTATAATGGACCCCCAGTGAGAGGATTTGGTCTGTGACAGATTCAAAAGAACTATATGTACTTAGTCGTGCAAAGCCTGTTTAAATATTGTGACAGGTTTCTGACAACTCCTGAGAGCTGGAGACTAGAGGGAGATAGAACCAGTGAGATTAACCATTTCTACAGCCTGATTATTTCTACAGCAATAACACAGACTGCACAGTATTACAACTTCTTTTTAATATGGCATCTCAATAAGGAGTTTGCAAAATTTCACCAGTGGCCTGCGCAGTTCTGGCTGGCATTGAGTCTACCGCATTGTAAGCTGCTCCTGCTGTCCAGATCCCATTGTCAACAGCGTCACAGTGGTGTAAACTGTCCTTGGACAATGATACTGAGTTTCTAGTGTCCCTGCTAATTGAAGAAAACCATTCAAAGATCCAGTAATGGTCATATGTACTTTGATATCGATGCTGTTATCAGCTACTGGTCAACAGCATCACTGCCTGTGCTGCCTTTTTCAGCACAATCCCTGTGCATCACCTTTCTGTTTGACGATACTAGCTGCTATTCCACAGACTTTTCTTCAAAGCCTGAAAAGATACCTGTAGATTGGGATTGTCCAGGGAAGAAGAATTTTATCGCCGAGTATCGGTCTTGCATAGTGTTTGGAAAAGGGATGCATTTCTGGGAGGATGTGTGTCTGAGGAACAAGCCTAAGGAGTAAAGCTAAGCTAGGCATGCTGGAGCAAATCCCTTGTAAACAGGAAACCTAACGTAGTTCTGAAGATGCTCGACCGTGTTCGGAATGACCAGATTGGGTATTTGCAAAGTTTTTGAGCAAGTCAAGTATGTTTAAGAGGAACAGTGAGAGGACTGCAACTGCTCCAATCTCCAAGAGATATCAATAGGCATAGGGCGTGTCGTACCGACGTATTTCACACTAGGTTAGTTCTGTCTGCCCAGAATATACCTGCAGCATGATCCCAATTACATGCACTCAAAAAAGTGCACCCAAAGGAATTGACAATTGGGTTTTAAAATGCATATGACATCAGTTTTGTATACTTTTTCTCTAAACTTAGTAAAAAGGTGTTGGTGTTGGCCTTAAGGTTGGTATAGAAGCATTGCTAAAATAAATGTTGTTTTTCTTTAAAAAAATGAAACGACTTGTTTTTTCTTTTGAACTCTCAGTATTAGATATCGGTCACATTTACTAAGCATGTCTGTTCCAGCTCTATTCTGCACTATTCTTAGGCTGTGATCGTTACTGCAATATCTTAGTGTCTCTTCGAAGCTGAAACGAACCTGATGGATGTCAGAAATTCCTCATCTGGCATTTCAAGCAAGGCAGCTGCCTGAAAGCTTCACTAGCCACTAAACCCAAGAGCTGCAAGAAAGTGCTTTTCTCAGCCAAGTCTTTATAAAGCTTTTCTTATACTTCCCGCACTCATCGCTTACCACAGCACGCTTTTATCTGCCCGCTGTTACTTGCCAGATTCAGTCTTTGCCAGACGCAGTCTTTAAAGGGCTACAGCGTTTGTCTGTGCCTTTTTTGCTCTTCAGTTAGTTATTAAAATTTACTTTCAGTTAGCCTTTACATGGTTATTTCAAGGACATTCTATAAAGTAATATCAGCCTACTAGTTACTAAACACTTACAGCCGTCTCATCGGGATACTGAAAACAGGACCAGCCCCAGGAGAGGTGCATTCTGCACTCATTCATTCCAAACAGAATTTGGCAAGAGACAGCAGCAAGTTTCATTTCAGTTGCATTTCTTTTACCTATCTGGACCTTCAATTATTCCATCCCTTTTTTTCTTATTCAACGCAACTGCTGAAATACTTTCCAGTTTTACCTTGTCCAAGAACATCTAACTTCTCCTCGCTAAATATGTGAGCCAAATATCATGTCTCGTATGAGGGATATCCAGACTGACAGCTGACAGCTCTCTGTTAGCTCATTCATTATCTATTCAATACCCTTAACACACTCCTAGGCCAAAAAAATTCAAGGGTATCCTTGGTTCTCCCCCTATACTTACAGAAATACCTTGTAAGTTTAAGACCTTTTAAGAGGCACAGCAAAAACTAATTTACAAGTTTATACATATTTAATGCTACAATATACTCTCTTATACATTCTGTTAACCTCTTTGGTGTCATTGTGAAATCTCTAGTTTAGCAGCTGGTCATGCTTAAGTATAGGCTACAGGAAAATCAGTTGACGCAACTCTGAAGTTGTTGTTTTGTCTCCATGAATATAATATGTATGTTAGATCACATTACCCAACATAGAAATAACCCCACCGTACCCTTTGATAAGCCAAAATCCTAACAGGTCATTGGTAAGAAACTATGTGGATCATACAGCAAATTTTATAGGGTCTAATAGTTATAGTTTTATCTATTTCTTAAGTGTATTTTCTCTTTTTTCTTAGGCAGAAGAATCATGAAAAAAACCAAACATGTATCTCGCAACACCAGCAGCACTTAGTATTACATCTTAATCGAGATTTTTGGAGCCACAGAAGAAACACTGTTCCTCAGTATGAAATAATGCATTTAGTATTATTCTGGTAAACGTAGAGAGAAAGCAGCACATGAGAATTACCATGAGCAGTTTCCTTTCAGTGGGAGAGAATGTGAAGCTGCGAAGGGAAACAAAGTTAATACTGATGCTAACCTGAACAGAGAAATGTTCTTTATACATGAGAAACTTACCAGTACTGTTCGCCCTTGGGAAATAAAGAAATGGCCAGATACAACAATGGTAAGGATTAGATGGCCTGATTCTTCATTTGATTCAAAAACCTTTAAAAAAGATAGACAAAATAAAAATCTAGCCCTGTAAGCACAGAATGTACATTTTCCATTTCTAGTGCAAATTAGGAGGTTTCAGAGGTCGGTGCTAGAAATCAGGTGTGTAATTTACCTCTGAGTAATGGAACTTGCCTTCCACTCCCACAGACAGGAGGCACATTTAGGAATATTTTACTAATTATAACTCCATATACAGATTTAACTACTTTAAACAACCACCTGGACTGTTCCAACTTGACCTATAGTTTTTAATACCACAGGTTACTGCTGGAGGAAGGAATAAAAAAAAAGGGGGGGGCACTAACTATCGTATCATCGATGTGTTTAATAATGCACGAAGCAAAATCTCTCCCGATTCCTGCACGAGGTGCAAGAAACACGCAAAAGCCTCACTTATTACTGCTTGTTACACAGCGGCCTCCTAGACCCCACTGGAGCCAGTTACAGCAAAACCAAGCAGCCAGCCCCCCGGCACCGCCTGTCACCTTCCACGAGGAGGCGTTTTGCCCTTCATCTTCACCCTCCTGCGGGGGTAGGAAGCGGCCGTAGCGCTTTAGGGGCCACGTTGTGGCACTACCGAGGAGGGAGGAGGCCTGGCCCGGCTCGGAGGTGCAACCCCCGCCCGCCACCGCCATCGCTGCCCTGAGGGGGCCCCGGTGGGCAGCAGGAGCAGCATCACGGCGGCGGCTGGCAAACGGGAATTGAGCGGGAAGCAGGAGCCAATAGGAGGGTAGAGAGGGCGCGTGGGGGGAATTGTTCACCAATCAGCGGGCGGCAGAGAAACGAGAGCCAATGAGGTAGCGAGTTCGGGCTCGCGGTGGTCTTTTTCTACACCGGTCGCGCGAGCCGCGGTGCTGTCGCTTCGCTCTCCTCAGGGGTACGGTCCCCGTCTCGTCCCCGTCTCGTCCCCGTCTCGTCCCCGTCTCGTCCCCGTCTCGTCCCCGTCTCCTTTCGACGGTGCCGCTTCTCCGAGGGGAGCGCGGCTACTGCCTCCCCCTTCTTGCCACAGCCTCCGGGTGTACCGATGTGGCGGGATCGCCCGGCGGTGCTGAGGGAGAGAGAAGCCCCCGGGACACGCGCGGCGGCCATTTTGTTGGGGGCTGAGGGAGCGCCATCAGGGCCGCGCAGCGCGGAGGAGGTGGCGGTGTAGCCGCCTGCAGTCCAATTACTGCTCGGTGAAATGCCTGTGGAAGCGGGCCAAGATACCAGTATGCATCCTTCCTCAGGTGAAATACATTCAAGTCCCTGTAGAAAAGTTGTCCTAAACTCTATAAATTGCCTTTTTGGTTTCTTGGTGCAAGGTGGTGGGCTCGCTTCCCAGAACATCAACGGCCCTTTTGTGGTACCTCAAGTGGGAGCTGTGTTAAATGTCAAAAAGCAGCTCTCTTTTCAGTGTGTGTTGCCTGTTATTAGCTAGCCCAGGTTTGTACAGCTGGATTGATAAAATTGCACTCTTCGCCCTTCCCATTTTGCTTCCTCTCTTCTAATAGGTTGCACCTAGAATTATGTAATACTATACTTTCTCTAGAAAAAGGGGGATGCTGAAATGACTCATAATAAAAGACTGCACTTAAGTATTCCATTTATAGTACATACCTTGGCCCATTAACAGTAAAAACCTGTGCATTAGCCAGTCAAGGTCATTGAGGGGGCATGGAAGAGGCAGTTAGCATTCAGGAAGGTGTGCCTGAGAGTCTATTTACCTGAACGGACTTGGGGATCCCAGTCACCACCAGTTGCTGTTAAACCATCTACATGCTTGAGGGTGCTATGTCAGTAGTTTTAATCCCAGTTCTGAGCATTGCCTGCTGCCAGCAGCACATAGTTGATCAAGATGAAGCTTGGCTAAATAGTCACACTTCTTAAATTAAGCAGAACAAAAAAATTTATGCCATTTTTTTGTTTGTTTTTGTTACCTTTATGGTTTGCACTTACGTTGCTGGCTTGGCTGATATGAATAAGGTTAAATTGAATGAGTAACTACTCTCTCAACTGAAATAAAACCTTTGGTACAAGGTTAACCTATTACTTAAACTGTGATGGTTTCATCTGTTAGAAAATATTAGATTGATGTTTATGTCATGCAGCCATTGTGTTTTTCATCTGATGTTACACCCCCAGAGCCAGATGAACATCTGAGGAACTATTTCCATAGTAAACAGTTTTACTGTGTTTTCAAAAGGAAGATGTTTATCTGAACGTTTTGCAGCTAGGAAAACACAGGCAGAAGGGCATTAAATGACTTGACAAGGTCATCCAGAAAAATCAGTAATGAAACAGGGAATACAGTGTGGGCCTCCTAGCTGCCAGTTGCTTTCTCTAATCACTGCTTCCCCAGGAGGATTTCTCAAATTGCGCTTGTCAAACATTCAGAATTGGCCTGTAGACCTGGGACTTTCTTGGAAACTACAGAAGCAGCTAAATATTATTGTCAGAGAAAGATAGTATGAGTGCATATATTGAATCTGTTTTCCCCTAATTCAGCTGAAGTTCTGTGGAAAATACTTTGCGGCATCTTCTAGTGTCTTAGTTTCCAAGAGTGATTTCTGCTGACATGCTAAAGGCTTCCGTAGGAGGAAAACGAAAGCTCAATCTTTTACCAAACCCAAAATTTGAAAATGTGGTTTTGAAGGAGGCAGAAGTAAACCAAGAGCGTCAGATACTCCCTATCAAATCCTTTAAAAAGAATGTATTAGTGAAACAGCACATGAAAAGAAGGAATTGTTAGGAGAAGGTAAAGCCAGTTGCAGTGTGTAAAAAGCTGTGTAAATTCTTTCCTCCCCAGCTTTGTTAGGACACCTCAGTAGTATATGCAGTACGTGCAGTTTAGTTAGATCTGAAGCTCAGCCGATCAGACCGTGATTGGGCAGATTCTCACGCTACTCTGATGTAGAATGACCACTCACAGCCATGTTTTCTTTGGATGCTGAACCTTAAACACGATTCTGGCACCCTTTAATTTTTGGATCATAGGTTTTTGCTTGACTAGGGTCAACTAGTTTGCTTTTAGTTTTTGGATGTGAATGTGTTATGTCTTCACCTGTGTATAAAGTAAGGTTTGAACCAGGAGAAATGAGCATTGCGTTAAGACTGATACACAAGCTCTCGCTGACTCTGATTTCTTTGGGGAATTGCATGATTAGCTCTGTATTCAGAGAGTAGACATGTAGGAAGATAGTTAAAATGGGGGGGGGGGGGTTGTGTGAAAGGCTACAGAGGTTGCCAGTTTCTTAAAGTTACAGAATAGAATGTAGAAGGAGGAGACTGGTAGGTGAGCCTGACAGATTAAAATGCATTTCATCAGAGATGAGATAGCAGATCTCATGTACGTGCTGAGGGTTTATCATTGTGGTGTACTTCAGATCTGCTTGAGATTTTGCAGACTGCAATGGTAAAAGTTAATTCTCTCACTGCAAAATTACTTAGGCCTGTTACTAAGTTAGAGAAACTGCCAGAAGCAGGGAGATCCATGAGGAAGAGAGATCCATTCTGTTCCTACACAATATGGATATTGTGCCAATAGTTGTTTTTTCTGTAGAGAAGATGAGAAGGAATTTCTTATGTTTGGGAGTGGAGCAAAATGATGCAGTAATTTTCTGGCCTGGATTATATAGGCTATATGTATAACAGTTGGTGTTAGTGGTAAGTATTTTGCTGAACCATCTACATTATTGATTTGTAATAATAATGGTGGTGATAATAGCAATAATAAAATCATATTACCATAATTATATTATCAAGTGTGAGTGTAGATTTGCCACAAGTGCAAAGGATGGACAGGAGTAACTTATGCAAATTGGACAAATAATGTATAAATAGAGGCTACCAGATACATGAAATGGATAAAATAAGCAACAAAAGGTACATTTTGGAAATTCTGGAGGTTTCCCTGTGGTACTGACAACTTACCATCTGCTTCGACCCTGCGGTGTTAAAGGGATAAATAGGATTACTCGCAGTGGCATAAATAAAAGGCTAGTGAAAATGTTCTTTTCAGAGTATTTGATTTACTGCTTTGATTTTTATAATAAACAGTGTTACCTTATGCATTAGCTGCTTTGTTTAGTTGTGAGCCTTCCTCAGTAACTGACAGATTCATTCCATTAATTAACATTTCACGTAGTTGTACCGACTTGCATCTGAATGTGATCTGACAGTCGCCAACCTCACTGCCCAAATCTCTCAGTGCTAATGAAATTACAGCATCTCGGTATTTGATTATTGCATAATAGTTCTCTACCCATCACAAAAATATCTTCATCCAGTTCTGTCAACACATGTCAGCATTGAGGGAGGTGAACTTCAGAGTTTTCTTACGCAGAAATTTGAAGCCGAGGACCACGTGGTGTACGATGGCCTCTGCTGTCCTGCGCAGTGTCAGACATTCACGTACCTATTAGCAGACCTCATTCCCCAGCTGCTGAGGACTGCAGTCACTGAATTTTACTCATCGGTTTTATCCTGTTTTATTTTTTTTCCTTGCCAAAATCTACCCCTTGCAATAAGCTTTACATTTTTAAGTGAAAAACAGAAACCAAATCAGTGTGTGTCTGACTAAATGTACTTCAAGTATTGTTGTAAGGTAGGAGTGAAGTCTGATGGCTTGTATTAGGCATCAGGCTCAAATTGTATTTCATAGTCTCTCTTTTCAATGGCCATATCAAGGTTAAGATTGGATTGAGAATCCACCATTTAAGACTTCAAAGGGTCCTTCCAGCTCAGTGTCTTCCAGAGTTTTAAGCAGCAGATCCTTCTCATTTTCCAAAGTCAAAATGTTTTCTCCAGTCTTCAATTATCCCTTTTTTCAGAAGTTATTCAGTTTTAGTGTGTCTCCAGAAATTGATTCCGTAAGTTCATGTATTGTTTTAGTTTATCTAATGGTGACGTTCCTAACTTGTGAAGTGTTGTATACCTAAATGACACCTTCATCTTACTCCCTAAATTATATTATTTGTGAGGATGCTTGAGATTTACAAGGAAGCTGTGGAGGTGTATGTTGATGTGCACGCTTAGTTATGTGATAAAAAAACGTAGCCACGTAGTTCTGTGGTTTGCATATCTTAATTGTCACTGCCATGGGATTTGCTGGAGTGTTTCAAATTGAGTCAGAAGCTTTAAATAGGTAGGTGGATATAGATGTCGGAAAAGTCTATCTGCATGAGGTCTGTGTGGCTGGTGTGCAAGAAGTGGAAGAGCCCTGTGCCAGTTCTTTTGTGAACAGCCAGTGTCGATAGAAAGCAGAGCTTGTCCACAGTCAGCAGGGACAAACAAAAGACAGCCTGACTGAATTTGCATGAAGACCCCTGATTTAATGATGTCTTTGGCCTCGTTGGGTGTTTTGAGACTCAGTTCCATAAAGCTTTAGACTTTTTCTAGGGAAGGTCACATTTATTCAAACGATAATTTATTTGCATTCCCTTTATTTCCTTTTAAGTTTTCTAACTTTAGCACTCATGGCACAGATGAAGGAGCTTCTGCCTCACAGATTTTTTATTTACATAAACCCCCCCCCACCCACAAACACCCTTCACTGTCAGTGCATCCATTTTGCTGAGTGCCTTTCATTTTCCATGACCTTGAAAACATAAGGGCATTTATTAATTAAATCGAATTTACAGATGGGTGGAGGGGAGAATTGCAGATTGGAGAGAAGCAGTTTGTTGTATGCCCCTCGTTTGATGAGGATTGTAGAAGGAGAAATAATCCTTGCCATTGCCGAGATTTCCCATCCCAGTCAACTGTGTTTTCGTTTAACCACTGGCTAAATAGTGACCCTAGCTGGAAGAGAAGAGGCTGGACTTAGAGTAATTATTGTAAACTGAATTCCTGACGGTCTTGGATATGGACAGGAGCTGTAATTATCTCTGCTTTTTTAACTTTCACAGTTATTAACTCTGCATGTTTCCTAACGTAAGCCTGTATATATGGCTAGAAAGGCAGCAATAATGGAAGGGACTTCTGACTTGTACATAACTCTGTCAAAGTTTGTTTCTGTTCAAACATATGGCAGACCTTTAAGAGATTTTGTAAAGAAAAAAGGATTTTTTTTTTCCCCCTCAGGCTGCATTTAGCTGGTTTTAGCAGTTCTTAAAGTAAGCTTGAGGGAAAAATACCTCTTTGGTTCTCTTTTTAAGTCTCAGCCCCACAGCTGATGTCAGTTACATGCACGTAGAGAAGGAAGAAAATCTGTCTTGACCTTTTGTGCATTCTCGAAGGATATTCTCTCCCCACCACCCACCTTCATTCTGAATTCTCTTTCTAGTCTACTAGATTATCATGTGTTCAACCTAAGCCTTAGTGGAGCAGGTGAATAGAGGACTCTAAATATCTCTAGCTAGTGCAATATATTTGTGCCTCTTTCTCTGTGCCTGAATAGAATAGAATGGAATAACCCACATTAGAACCACTTAGAGTTTAGTGATAGATTGGTCCAAGACTCAAAGCATCCTATTCCAAATAGACAGCCATTTAAAGTACAGAAAAATCTTACCTAGATTTTGACATGCAACTGAACAGTTGCTATGCCTTCCAATAAAAAGTAATATTATGTGGTACACTTAAACCCACCTTGCCACATTCAGCTGCCCCTCTGACATATAACCTGGAATGTGTGTCGCACGAGAAGGAGCCTCTAGTCCCCTGAATCCCACACTGTTTAGGAAGCAAGTAGCAGAATGCTGATAAATTTAATTTACTTGCTCAATCTCCACTGTGTTTTGCATTAATATGAATAGCATTATAGGACCAGGGATCTGCTTATATAACAAAATGCCCTCCTTCAGCTTAAGGTTAATGCAGTTACTCATACTTGCCACACATAAAATGGAGGTCTTAATCTCCTGCAGCAGGATACAAGTAGCTTCCAGGAGAGTTATATATAACTATACTGTATGGCAGGGAACGGGATATCAAGTATTTGTGGTTTCCCCAAATTACATAATATTGGATACTGGGGACATTCCCATCTCACCAAAGATGACAGAATCAGTATGTGTAGAAAAAGAACATTGATCAGAAGCAGGCAGTGTTACACAGGAAATCTCTGTTTGCTCTAGTAGCCTAAAACAAAAATTAAAGACCTGTTCTTTCCCCAGTCCTCAAAGACTTCTGCTTTGATATTGGATTGCATAAGGTGCAGTGTAGAAATGATGCTATACTGTAATGTACACTATTGTTTTCTCATTAATTAAAATACGTGAGATTCATCATTTTTTCCTGTCAGCACTTTGGGCCAGGTTCCCTTTAGCCTACACTGATGAAATCTCACTGGTAATAGTAGGCTGAAACAACATTACAGTCTCTCTGCGTTTGGCTGAATCAAAGACATTCAACATAAGGGAATATTCTGAGAGATCATCTTTTCTGAATCAGTATCAGGCATACGATATCTCCCTGTTCTTCAGAGCTGTCTTCCTGTATATCATAACAAATTAATCTGTTAAGTTGTGATAAGTGCAAATATCCATCTTTCATGCTCCCATATGATACAGGTGGCCAAACACAACTCTTCTCCCTTGTCCCTGATTTCATTGGGGACATTTGCCGAATAGACAAGCATGATTAAGGTTTGGACATTTCTTCAAGATACAGTTTTATAATAACCCATTTTCATCTCTGAGCCTGCTTTAGTACCTCTTGGACAAGAACTGGGTTTGTTTTCCCATGTTTTCATAGAGCCAAGCATAGGATCACCACTTCATAAATATGGAATGCCTCCTCTGTACTCTAAGTTACATTTTTGTTAATTTTAATACAGTAGGCCGCTGCTTACTTCAGTCTAATTTAGTTGCTGCATGAAAACTGAGATCTATTGTCATTCTCTGCAGAACCTGCATATGATTCTGATCATCCAGCAAATTCACAGCAGAACAGTTTTACCAGCTTCAGCTGATTTCTTCTTGATATTGTTTGACAGAAGGTAAGAATGAGAGCCTTTCAGTCTTATTTTTTGTTGTTACACAAGACCTGAATAGACAGGGGCACAAATAAACACAATCTGAGTTGTTATTCTCAGCAAAAAAAAAATCAAGTGTGATAGATGGAATGCCATTTGTGATAGGAGATATTTTGTTTTCTTATCTTAGCATTCCAGAGATAGGATATTTGCTAACATTTAACAATGGCCTGATGTCAGTGGAAAACTCAGATGTCATTTGACATAAGCTCTCACATTAATCAAGAACAATGTAATTTTTAAGAGACATTTCTGCTATGGGAACAGAAGTGAGGCTTAGGGTCATGATGGAAGGTTGAAGATTATTCTCAAACTGCTTTTTCTCCTCTCGTGCTGCAAAGTAATGTTTTTCAAAAACAGCCCCTTTCCAAAAAACGTTTTCATGGCTCCACTACATTCATTACAAAGGTAGATGGAAAAAATTTGTTAATTACAACGGTGTTAATGTCAAGTAATTGGTTTGTGTCTGTGTTTTAAGAGGCTGACAAAGCATATTTTAACTTGAAGGGTAAAGGGCTGGAAGGGAATGGTTTTCCATTGTGCTAACTTTCCCAGTGCCTCAGAGTCTGTTTCATATTCTGTGTAGAGTGACTCTCTGATTGAAAGCCACTGCTGTAGAGAATCTACAAATCACCTAAACTTTCTACCACTCTGGCATTTCTCCCCCTAAAAAAAAGATTATTTTGGTGTGATTTCCACATATCCTTCGCCATGGATTTCTTCACGCTCCCTGGGTGGTCGGGCAAACCTGTTAGAAGTAAGGTACAATAAAGGCTACTGTGTTGGCTTCAAAACAGAATGAAGCTTGCTGGTGAGCTTTGCCTATTTGTCTTGGTACTAAGAGCCTGAAAGATGGTTTTAGGATTTATGCTTCTGGCCATGAAGGTCCAGTCTAGCTGTATGTATTAAGGATAGTTCAATGCCATATAGAAGGTACTGGGCAAGATGACCCTGCTTCTATCACCGTGAGTGCAGTCTTTTCCACTTGTGGATATCTCACTAGTGAAGTAAAAGCCATTATACCAAAGAGGCTCAGTACTTAAAATAGTAACATAGAAGCAATTTGACGGTATTTGACAATTTTAAAGGTATTATTGGACAGTGCACAGCAGAGAATATTTTGGTTTTCAGTGTAAGTGCAGACTTACATGCTTGCAAGTAAAGCTAAGCGCTCTCCATGTTGAGAAGAAACGATCCTTTAAATCTGTCTGGGCTTTTCATTTACCTTCAAAGCAGCATAGCAAGGTGATGCAATCTGTAGCTTTTCTTCTCCAGCAGGTGTTAAGTTTTGCAAGACTGTTGTTTCTTAAGGTTTTGAAAAGCAAAGCAGAGTAGGCCACATTAATCTGAGAGTTTCTTGTTAAACAAAGAAAAATACATTATTTCTTCTGTTTAAAGATTTTATTCTTTTTAAGAAAAATGTATAAAAATACAGAACACATACCTGACTGTACAGCAGCACACAATTTGTGTACTGGCCTCATTGCCATAGGGTGTTGTGGGTGCTAGAAGTTTGCGTGGGTCTGAAAAGTAATTAGACGAGGTAAGAGAAAAAACAATCTGTGATGGGCTGTTAAACATGGAGATAGCCCTTATAACCAGAAAGTCCTTGAGCCATAGCTTGCTAGAAACTTTGAGAGTATAGCAGAGAAATGTTTTTTTTATAGGGTTTTCCTGTTCTTATCGTTTTCTCCAGAGATCCACTATTAATTAATCTTCTCATGATTTCCTCCCATAAGAATAGTCAGTGGTCTTTCCCTAGTGAAAGTTAAGCACCTTCTTGCTCCTGCCTTCTCTCCAAAAAGCAGGGAGAGAGGTACAGGAAACAGAAACCAGGAAGAAGTACAAAATCAAATGAGTTCAGGGTACAACAAATGAACAAAAGAGAAAGTGTTGAGGGTTAAGGAGTGAAAAATGTAGGGACAAGAAAACAGATGGGGACACTGAGCAAAACACTCGCAACAGTGCCCACTGCTCCCTCAAGGTTTCCAGCAAGATGGTGGAATCTGAGAGAGGTTTCACAGTCACTTCCTGGTGTTATGGAGGGCAAGCTTGGCTAAGATCAAGAGGCTGACAAGGAAGTCTTGCAACTTAGTGCAGCTTTGAATGGGGTGAATATAAATAAAAATGTGAGGGTGAAAACAGAGCTGAAGGAACGCAGTGTGGCACACTATATGTACACAGGGCATCTCCCTCTTTCTCAGAGGAAACGTGTCAGGAGACCCTGTGAAATGCATTAGGAACATGCCTGCTGGCTGCTGTTGGAGACCTGACTGTAGCTAAACAAATCTTTAGTCTGCACCTCTATGTCTGTTCTTCTACTATATGATCCTTTTCTTAGTTCAAAATCATGCTTTTCTAGTTGCTTCTTTGAATAATAGAAACCATACAGAAGTATATGCTGTATTAGCCATGCATAATATGCAGGAAATAATTTCAGGCACAAAATCCAGGCACCAACCTTTATCAATATTACAGTTTTGAAAAAATGCTCTTTTATTCATCCTTTTAAAAGGGATGAATAAAATCCCTTTATTCATTCTTTAAAAAATATCTAGACAACCCAGACTAAAAGAAACTCAGCATATCCAGCTGTGGAACTAGAATTTTGTGAATTTTGCACACATGCGCACATATTATTCATTCCACCAGCGTGCATACATTCATCCTCTGTCTCTTACCTGCTTTAGTAATAAGCCTTCAAGAAGCAAGAACACATGTCCTGAAACAACTTCTGTCGGTTACTTAATTGCTAAGTGACCTTTTCTAGATTTGTAGAATCACTTAAGCCCAGGCACCATTCATCAGTATTTAATATACACCATGAAGTGCCACTCAATTTTCAGATACTTAGCTCTGAACTTAGCTCATCTCATGCAACTTTTTCACAGAGTTGTTATTTCCATGAAGAAGGATTTCCAAATTATTCCCTATTGTCAAACAGACAAAACTGGGTAAATCCTCAGCTAGGTGAAATATGCCAGGAGAAAACCATTGGAATCACACTGCCATACGCTTTAAACTCAGATTTTTGTCTTGCCTTAAAATGATTGCAAATTTGTGAGAATAACCTTCAGAATCAGAGGGCCAACTAGTGGTGCCAGACATGGAGAGACACTGCTTGCTTGCAGTGTTCAGCATGGACAGTAGGATGAGGAAAAAGTATACAACAGATTACAGTTTTCTATAGATCAGGAGCAATTATTTTGCAGTTCTAACTGTTTTTTACTACTTACCACACCGTAGGCACTAGGTAATCTGATAGTTGCACATCATCCACTAGCGGTGTTTTAGGTAACCACCCCCCCTAGCCTATACCTGCGGGCCGAAGAAGAAATTGGGTAAGAAGTGCATACAACAGGCAACTTTGACTTGATTCAGGATACAGGGCCTTTGCCTGTACTATGAAATATAAACGTAACTCTGTATTACTGTACTAGGAAATACAAGAATAATAGCCACTTAGATTCATAATGCTAACTGATCAGCCATGCAAGCTCATGGACATAAACTGTCAGGAATTTTCTCCCGTTAAAGCACATATAAAACAATCTTTTCATGACAGAGAATATTTGATGGGTTTTTAAAAGTTCTATCATCTGATCATAAATATGTAAATGAATAATATTTTCTCCCTAAGAATCTAGCTGAAAAAAATTATAATCAAGAATTCATAGGTGAGAGTTAAGGGTGTACTATTGCTATGTACTATGCAATTTGTAATTCCTGAGCAGAAGAATGTGTTTACTTATTCCATGAGCACTACGGGATACTTTAGTTAGGAAGTTACAATGAGATGAAAAGACAGCCTTGCCATAGGTTCATATGGAATTAGCACCAGCAAGCAGCTACCCCCTTACGCCATTAAGGCCATCTTGCTTGTGTTTTATAGACACCGATGGACAATTTTTAGCATCAGCATTAGTTCGTGAGCCAGTTCATCGCCTCTGTTGTTCTGGGATGGCAGTAGGCTTAGACACTCATAGTCTGCACATAATGTTTTCCAAGCTCTAGTTTGCACGTAGAAATACAGCTCTTATTTTACAAGGAAGGTGGGAGTATCTGTTAATGATGTGACACTGAGAGCTGAAGACCTCAGCATATGTTACAGCTTCTAAAACTTAATCTGACCCACGTGCCAGAGGGATGATGATACTTATTATTATTGAAGTGTATGGATATATTATTGCAAGGGTATAGAAGAACATTCAAGAAAGAAACATCCAAAAAGGAGTTAAATAGGTAGCAGGCAAAATACTGATCTAGATGCTTCAAAATGCTCTCTGAAACAGTGTGAAGATCCAGAAGACACTGGCAAGACATTGCTGATTAAAGAGAACAAGTCAGGGAGTTCAGGTTCCAGCTGATGACTTTTCTTATATGAGAGTTTACAAATTCCATTACACTCATGTTAACTTCAGAATTGTTCTTGCTTACTTTCTCCATCAAAATGCATTGCTTGAAAGTAGATAAAATAGAAAAAGTAATTATAAATTTGGCTCAGAGACAGACAGGAGCTATGTCTGGATGGGTCTGTGGCTGTTCAATATTCATTATTCTTCATCCTTTTGCACAGTGAAAGGACACAATTTATTTTTACAATTGTATTGAGATATTTTGTGGATTCTATCAGATGAGCAATTTGGTTGGAATCTTCTCGCTATACCAGGAGGCTGTTGTTGGTCAGTCCTTTTATTCATACACCACAGAATTCAGACCTCAGGGAAAAAGGAGGGAAAAGAACAAACTTCATGTGGTCACGTTGTCTAGCATACAGCTGGATGACAGTCGGATATAGTGAGGAAAGTAGTATAGGAGTCTATTTAACACACCTGTGCACTGCACTAAGGAATGCTACAGTACAGTGCTGGATACAGTTTCTCGAGAATCAGAGACTCCGTGGGGAAAATGTAGCCTGACTTGTATACCATAAGCTGTAGAATTTAACCCAGTTCTTCTTACTGCAGCTTGTACATGAACTAGAGCATTTCTCTCAGAAACAGTGATTTGATCTTGTTTTAAAGCCACTAAATGGTACAGCATCATTTCAATTTAATCAAGTCAAGGACGAGAAATCGTTTTTACAAAATCACCTTGTAAAAATACTAGTACCTCTTCCTCTTCACCACTCTGTGAGGAGCAGGCCAGGCATAAGCTGGTGATCACAACACTTTGTATACAGACTCTTGAAGCATTCAGCAGAACGAGGGTGGTCCTGAGTAGGCCTGTTACTGTCAGTGGCTGTTCACCTTCTGTCAAGTTGCACATTGCTTGCTGCTGCTGTCGGTACTGCTCAGTGCCCTCAGCATTAGCACTGTGACTGCTTTTCCAGACACAAGTTAAAAAGTATCTTACTCTTGATACTCAGGCAATGGCATGTACCTCCTTTGATATTGCATCCCGTATTTCCTTTTTTGGGCTTAATATTCTCAGACTTACCCAGTAGTTAGAGTGGTTTCATTCCTTATCAGAGGTTGAATGCGGAAGCATGTGAAGATGATGTTGAAGTTTTTGAATAAAGTCAAATGTGCTTCTCGCTGTGAGTCTAGGGACTTATGACATACAGAGTAGGATAGATGGAGCAGTTTCCCTGTCAGTCATTACTGTGGCCAGTGCAAAATATAGCTCCTGGGTTTCATGCAAGTGGCAGGTGCTGGGCTTAAAAAAGGAAGACATGAGTCTAAGAGGAAATTCAAGGAAAAAACTGCAGTGTCTCAAAGTCCCTTCAAATTAGGTTTGGGTGGGAATGTTTCTTCCTGCTGGCTGATGGAGACAGGTGCTGGAATCTTCCTCCATGTTGTGAAGGGTATCTATGTGTGTCTATGTAGATGATGACAGATAGTGCTATTGCCTAACCGAGTCCATGCTTACCTGCCACACTTCAAAAAAAAAACCCACCAAAACAGATGTAGAGAACATAACAGGCCTAACAGCAGAGTGAACTGATGGGCCCTGTTTATCCTGTAGAGCTGGTACAGGTCAAGGTATAGCAACATACACCTCTCTCAACTACACATATGCTCAACCCCGCTCTGGAGGAGACAGGAGACTCTAATTGTCTGGGACTGTGCTCTGGTTCTGAATTCACCTCTCTGTTTAGTCTGGCAGCCCTAGACTCCATTAGAAGTATCTGCAGAAGGGCAGGTGGGAGGGGACGGTGTTTATTCCTCCACGAGGCCTTGGCACAAGATTCCACAGGAGCACAGCCACCATGCAGTCATTCAAACACAGAAGCCTGACGCCAGTGCCGTGTCCTGACTGATCTGAAATTGTGACCAGGGGATAAGGGGTGTCTTAAAGAGTTGCCAGCTACACTCCTCTGGATTCCTGCATTTTGTCCAGTAACCTGTTTGCTCTTCTGCCTATTATATAGGTATCCAGTTGTGGGCATACAACACTGAAGCTTCAGTGTTTGCTCGCAGCCTATCACCTAAAACGCCGTTAGGTACTTGCTTAGTCCTCCTCTAGTCTAAGACCAGTGCTGACTCCTGCCATAATTTAATGGGATATTTTTACGCTAAAAGCATAGTCTGAAAAGGCTAACTTGTTCTACCATGTATGGCAAATGGATCCGTCTGTTGAGCCACCTGGAAGGCCTCTATTTTTAGGCTCTTTCCTCGGAGCAGTTGTAATTTGAATTGACATATTGTTAGCTAAATGCATGGCACACTGGGCAGTAATACCTCTGGAGCCATGCAAGTCATTGATTGTTAACAGCACTAGAAACAGGGGCCCTAGTGAGAGCCAGTTTGCTTTTTTCAAGCAGGAAAACAAGCACAGAAGTTTAGACTTGCTTTCAACAGCCAGAGCTGAGCAGTCTTAACAAGTCAGTTATTCAAAGAGAGCAAAAGGATGAAGGACACATTTTATCTGTCTGGGAAGCATTCAGACTGTCAGTTACCAGTTGATACATGAGGCAGACACAAGTATACTGTTTAAGTTAGGCACCTAAAGTTGAATTTGTACAGAGCACATATGCAGTTTTGGCTAACATTGTTACATTGTTCTTTTTTAAAGAATTCAACAAAAGTGGTATTTAATTGGGAAATGATTTCGTTAGCATGTTCACACAGTTTATGTGAACTTGATTGGGAATTAATGTATCTTAAACTGCACAACATTTTGTACATGCGTCTGCTACCTGCGCATACTTGACTGAGGAGGTCATATAGATGACTTCTTGCTTTGGCAGTTGCTATTTTATGCATAGTGATAGGCTTCTGTCTGTATGCACATGTGTTAGTTCAGAAAAGAGTGGGTGTTGGCCCATAGTGTTTCTCCCATAAAGATAATACACGTTCTACAACTGTCCTAGATTCACCGACGGGAAAAGCAGAGGGACCATTTCATCCTTCTATTCCTCACTGAAGGGTGAGAAGTCATATCTGGCTAAGGTAAACCTTCCAGGAGAGCATCCAGTCCTGATACAGAGTTATTAAATGACTGAAAATTCACCATCTCCTTTGGTAGTTTGTTGTGTGTAGTGGGTTGACCCTGACTGAGGGCCAGGTGCCCACCAGAGCCGCTCTATCACTCCCCTCCTTCATTAGACAGGGGAGAAAAGGTATAACGGAAAGCTTGTGGGTCGAGATAAGGACAGGGAGAGATCATTCTCTAATTATCATCACGAGCAAAACAGACCGAACTTAGAGAGGGAATTCACCTTATTTATTACTCCTCTCATCATTCCCCTGCTCCAGCGTGGGGTCCCTCTCACGGGAGACAGTCCTTCACGACCTTCTCCAACGTGAGTCTCCTCCACGGGGTGCAGACCTTCAGGAGCAAACTGCTCCAGCGTGGGTCCCCCACGGGGTCACAAGTCCTGTCAGCAAACCTGCTCTGGCGTGGGCTCCTCTCTCCACGGATCCACAGGTCCTGCCAGGAGCTTGCTCCAGCGCGGGCTTCCCACGGGGCCACAGCCTCCTTCAGGTGCCTCCACCTGCTCCGGCGTGGGGTCCTCCACGGGCTGCAGGTGGAATCTCTACACCCCCTCATCCTCCCTCCATGGGCTGCAGGGGGGACAGCCTGCTTCACCATGGTCTTCACCACGGGCTGCAGGGGAATCTTGCTCCGGCGCCTGGAGCACCTCCTGCCCCTCCTTCTGCACTGACCTTGGTGTCTGCAGAGTTTCTTACATCTTCTCACTCCTCTCTCTGGCTGCAAAAGCTCTCTCTAACTGGTTTTTTCCTCTTTCTTAAATATGTTATCACAGAGGCGCTGATTGGCTTGGCCTTGGCCAGCGGCGGGTCTGTCTTGGAGCCGGCTGGCATTGGCTCTGTCAGACACAGGGGAAGCTTCTAGCAGCTTCTCACAGAAGCCACCCCTGTAGTCCCCCCGCTACCAAAACCTTGCCACGCAAACCCAACACATTGTGATAGTTAGTCAGCTTGCTTTTAAATTGTACTCCCTATTTATCTCCCACTTAACTTTGAGACATTTGTTATCTTTATGTGTTTCTGTGCTCACTTACAAAATTCTTTAGTTGTTAGGGTAATGCCTCTTTATAAATAAGCGTATCACCTCTTGATCCCCTTTTTATGACAGATTAAACATAGTGAACTCTTCTTTTACTTTAAGGCATTTTTTTTCCCAGATCTTCACACATCTTCCTCACTACCCAGCTGCTTATGGTCACAAAATCCCTGTGTGTACTTGTGTGTGTGTGCAGATGTGCATTTCGGTTCGCTTTGTTATCACTGTTAAATGTTGGCTCCAGAACTATTATTTCTGGTCCCTTTTTCCCAGATTGACTTTGACAACAACTCTACCAAGACAGATTTGCTTGGAAATCTGATTTCTTGTTTGTTCTGGTGTTTTAAGAACAGGGAAGTCTAATTTCTGCCCCAGATTCTTACTCTGCTGAAGCTTTGCCAAATGGAAAACCTGTGCATTCCCAGCAGTAACACCTACATTTGTTGGGTTTGGGCATCACTTGTACAAGTGGATGCCATTTAGGTGCCAGTTTTTGTTAAATTACGAACAAGGGAGTACTTTGATTCCACTCAGTCAATTTGCAGCAGGCTTTCCTTGCTCTGAAATACTGTCAAAATCTCAGTAATCCATATCCTGTCTCTAAAAACATGCATTCATTGAGTTTAAAATGATTTCCACTTAGTTTTGTGTTCAGAAGGCTGGCAGGCCAGTATATTATCTGGCAATTTGAACTGCTTGTAGGAGTTTTCTTCTGTAATATGTATCTGCAGCAGTACCAAGGTGAGTAAGTCAATAGAATACTGGTCTGTTTGGTCTCAGACTTTTTGTTGAACTAATGTATATGTCCCAGTTGTGCAATCATATCTAGAAAATAGGTAGCATGAGGCACTTCATTTCTGCTGAAGTACGGAACTGTTCTCATGATGTGGAGAGAAATTGAGGGTAAACATTTCTCTGGTGTTATTGATACGAGAGCAGGAGAGACGATAAAATCTGCTTGTTGATATTGGTTGCTAGGCCAAGCAGAGTGGTGGTCTTTGCCTTTCCTCTTCAGCTCTCTATTGCCAGTTGTTCTTCATGTAGCTGTGAAAAGACTAAAAATGAATGAATGAGGGTCTTAGAACACGGAGCTGTGCAAAACTGGGGGTCATTTTCTGGTTTGTCCCCAAGCATTCTTTGCACTGAAAAGATTATATTCCTCAGTCTGTGCTGTACCTCTGTCCTCTAGTTAGAAAATGGGAATGATACTACTCTGCTTTATGGTTGTGAAGAGAGAGAAATAATGCTAAAATGAATTCAGAACTGTGATGCATTCCTACTGCAAGGGGATGGAGAGCAGTGTGACTTGATAGATGAAAGCTGCTTCCTAAGTAATGCTGATCTATTTTATTAGATCCCTATTAATTACAAAGGAATCCAGCTCCAATTGCTTACTGTGATTGTAGGAAAAGTCAGGAATTTCTGCCAAGTATATATTGTTTCATTGCAACTAGAATGTCTGCTTCCAGATAATATAGCAAATGGTTCCAGTCAGTCAGATGCTGCTACTATACCTCAACTCACCAACCACTGTGGCTGTTCAGAAATCCAGGGTAATTGTGGTACACACTTTGACCCTACTTGTCAAAACAATCAGTAACTCAGGAAGACGATATCTACCAAAGTTGCAGCATATTCCTGTGGGATATGGAAACTTCTCCCCTGTGTAATGGAGGACGTGATTAATTCTGACTGTGCTGACACAAGAAGGTTATTGAATAGGATTTCCTTGTGAATGGGCAAATCCATTCCTAGCAGAAAACCATTACAGAGATGTCAAACATACTCCCATTGTATTCTGAAAACCTGCACTAAGGTTGCATAAAACCAGCTCAGTGTTTACACAATTAAAAGTTACAGAGAAGCATCTACAAACTTGTGCATTTTGTAGTATTATGTGGTTACAAAACAATATGGAGAAGACTAATTTTATTGAAGAAAAAGATTAGCTCTGCAGGCTCCCTGTGTCTCTTCAGTCTCTGTCTCTGTGTTTTCAATAGCAACCAGCTATTAGTCTGTAAAAATCTGGAGTTTTGGTTCATATTCCTGTGTGTCCAGAGACTCTGGTTCCCCCTCAAGGCAGTATATAATCACTTTCTACATTTTAAGCAGCTTAACAGTTCACTGGCTTGGTCCATCCTTCTCCAAACACAACTTCAGTACCATCTGGAATGACATCAGCCCATAAGGGAAGAATAGGTGGCAGCAGTTAAAGCTGAATGAGACAGCCATCATGGTAGATGATCAGGTAGAGAGATGTCTTCCTCAGTGCTTGTAGCCTCTGCTGTTTGAAGACACATACCTACACTTGACAACTTCAGTTAGTGAATCAGGAGACTGGAGGAACCTTTCCTGGCAGCAAGGGTAGGATTTATTTCCCCCAGTGTAAAATTTTGTGCGTCAGGTGTTCACATCAAGGCTGGTCACTGACTTTATAGCCACTGGAGAGAAGGAAACACTACCCAAGTGTCCAGCCCATTATAGATACAGATACACACATTTAGTGCGAGGAATTGTGCCTCCATTGATTATGAAGAGAGATGAGTAAATGACTTGGATCTACACTGCAGACATTCACGTTTGGTCAAAGAAATCATACATCTGAGTGATGCATTCATCACTATTATCCTCTAGAAAGAAACTGAGGACCTTGACAAATCTGATCACTTTTTGCTTCAAATGCAAGGTACCCATCATCTTGACTTTTGACAACAAATCTGTGCATGTGAGTAACAATTGACCTGCATATACTTTTACCCCTACTGAGAGGACATAAGAACAAGTAAGTGACAGATATTACTCATGGTGCTCTAAAGCACTGTTGAAAGATATTTTGGTGCAAGGTAATGGATGTAATATAGATGTGTAGAATTCCCATTGAATTCACTAAGATTTAAGTGTGCATTAAAACTGCTTGAGTGCTGCACTAAGGTAAGCTCCCCTTAGACAGTAGTCACCTTTCTGTTGCTCCATTAAGCTCACTAGTCAGTGGAAAGACTTGCAGCTATTAAAAGTCGCAGAGAGGTAACTGTTAACCTCTCTATGAAGTTCTAAAATCCTCCTTTAGCAACTGTTGAAAAGCTCTGCCCATGACTCATCAAGGCTTCTCTTTTTTTATGACCGTTTCTGGCAGGTACATTTTGGTGGACAGAGCAGTGTGTCCTTCTGGAAGGTATGGATAGCTGTGAATACCGTTTGATATTTTCCTGGTGCCACAAGAGAACTAGATATGTCAGCCCAAAGTATTACAGCAGTTAACAGGATTGGTGTGATTGCAGGGGCCCTTTACTGTCTGGTTGTGTAGATTCCCTTGGAAGAGCTTTCAGCTTGTTGTGGTCATAATACTAAAGAGTACTTGACAGAGCACAGAGTCTCAAAACAAATAAGAAAACAAAAAGTTATTATTTCTGCCATGTCATTCATATATTGGACACCTTCTAACTAGAATATAAAGAGGACTCTGTGAAGAATCAAGACATTTTGTACATTTTCTTGCCAGAAGATGTGTTAGGCATATGGTAAGTTTTGGAATTTATTGATTAACTCCCTAAGTCCCTGCCACAGCTTTCTAGGAGCACAAGCCCCTTAGGAGACTATCCATTAAGATACTGGATGCTATTAGGAATCTTACGGTTAGTGGAGGAATATTAGGAATCTCACTGTTAATATAAGTTCAAAACCTCAGTGCATAGACCCATGGGAAAGGAACCAGTTCAGAATGTTTTCTGTCCTCCAGAAGTCGAGAATTAGCTATGGAGTTTTTGAACTTCAAGTACTAACTAATACTTAATATGCATAAGTGCTATATATAACCTATGTGTCACAAATTCTTCAGTGGCTACTACTATATTAAACCCTGTACATACATAAATCAACTAACTGATGTTATTATTTATGTTGTTGTTAGTGTGAAATCCAGGATCATCCTTTTACTTGGACAGATCTTACTGATCAAGTAAGATTTTTTCGACGTAAAATGTAAATTCCAAGTAAATTTCAGTCTTTGTTGCAAAGAAATAAATGAGCAAACATCTGTATTGGTCACACAGCACTGCATAGTTATAAGACGTAGCAGGAACACAAAACAGTATAATTGGGGCTGTAAGCACACCTTTAAAAGCAGTCAGTTTAGTCCTTAGGTATTTAAAAAGTTAACAAAATGTTATTTTCAGCATTGTACTTATTTTAGAATTTCATGGGATTCCAGGTAGTTGTCTGAACTGTTTAGTTCTGCTTTTGTATAGTAATTGGTTATATCATTCCTTCTGCTCCTGAGGTCTGGAGGTGGAAACTTTACAGCTTAATTAATCAGTGCTTTTGCTATTTTTATTGTCACTGTGGGATCTGGAATTGGTTTAGGTTCTTTTCCTGCTCTTAGCAATGTTTGGACCCATTTTGCCCTGTGCATGTGTTAGAAAATGCCCTAGTCCTAAAGAACCTGTACGTTCTCAGAAGCATAGTGACTGATACAATGATTTTTGGAATGTATAGCTTTAAGCACTGGCTTCAATGATACTTAAGCACATTTATAGTGCCGGCCATAAATGCTAGTCTGATTTTTTTTCATCAACTTGGATATCAAAATAAGCATTACTCACTGGTACATCTTCTTTGAAATACAAGAATTAACCCTCAAATATTTGTTTCTTGATGTCTGCAAGGCAAGTTCTCCCTGAAGCAGTTAACCTGCCTTCAAGAGAAGGGCGTTGGTGACTGAAGGGCTGCTTATTTGCGGTAAATCTTTTCCACGGTCAACTTTTCATCTGAATATATGGGCTGCAAGTCTGCTCTCAGTCTCACTGAGTAAATACACAGGAATTAATCTGAATGTCATCAGTGGAGTTACTCTAAAGTTTCTTATCTTAAATCAGATTTTTAAAAATTCATTGTTCTACCTTCTGTGTTGGCATAAGGAATTCAAATTGCCTTTACCATCTGGAGAGGATGGGTGGATCATTTTTCCCATGTGCAGCCCACTGGTAGAAATCTGATATATTTTAAGTTTGCCTCTCTGACTGAGCTTGTCAGCTATGACAGTTTAAATACAGTTCCTTCAACAATAAAGTTAGAGCTTGGTCATTTGTTTTGTTTTGTTTTTTCTTTTGAGTCTCAATATATTTGGTACTTCTCAAATGCAGCAGCTTCCAAATTAACAGTACAAGGCAAACATCACAGATTCACATTGTTATTTATTTTGGGGGGTGGTGGTGGAAGATAACATTTGTAGATGTAGAAAAACATCAAGTGAATTCTTAGGCAGTTATTATTTTAAAATAGATCTCTTGGTTTTGAAGGCCTGGTTTAAAACACTTGAAGTGGTAATGCTGAAGTAGAAAATCTTTCTGAAAAGATACTGAAGCAAAAGTCCATATGAATCTCAGCCAGGCTGTGAGGGCATCCTTGTACACGTGTAGTAGGCAGTAGAGAACAGTGATGGAAGGAGAAGAGAGAATAAGATGATTAGGTGAAAGGAAAGATGTTCCTTAGTAACATTAACTTGCTGTCTTTTGGGACAATGAGGTAGGACAGTTAAAGATTTTGAGATGCCATTGACAGTCAAGGAACAAAACTATTCATTTTGTACTTACTGCCAGCATACTTGTAGTCCATGTTACTCAGCATCACTTCTCTTGCCACAAGTTGGGGCAACTCCATGGTTTGGGGGAAGGAGCAGGTAGATTTCTGCTGTGTTGTGAAATTCCTGGTTTCACTTTAGAAGGTTTCTTTCTGTAGCTGGAAGGAGTAATTTTTTATGATAGCTATAGAGTCTGTAGAAAGACTAAATCCTTATGACAAATTCCAAAAATAAGCAAATTCTTGGTATTCTAGATCTAAGGAGTGGGTACGTGGAGGCTGTATACAGCTTTGTTGCAAGTGTTTATCTGAATAGCAGCAGATGTGATGTATGAATACATAAGCAAAGGGTTGTTTTGTTGTTTTTTTTTTTTAAAGTGCACTATTTAGATTGGGTATATATTGGATAAGAAGCCCTGACACTGATGTGTATTTCTGTGTTCATTGCCTATATACATACATACACATTTATATAACTGCACACATACACATGCATATCTATATAGACTCTGGAAATAAAACCTCAGTTTTGAGCTTGTGTCTTGGTTGTTAGTCTGCCTATATGATTAGAAAATAGTATGGCTGAGACTTTGGATCACTGCCAGAGAGGGATCATTCTGTTTTCTGAATACTGCAATTTGTGTAGTTCAGTATTGCTTCTTGGATTATGTCTCACTCTCAGTCTAAGAGTGCAGTTAGGGTGAGATGTGTTGTTCAGCAGCTTGAGGTTGCTCATTGTTAGTACCAGTTAGGGGACTTGCTTTACTGTATCCTAAGTCAGTAGGTGCCTGAACTGCAAGGGAAGGTTCATGGCATTCATCCGTTTGCTGTTTAATAAACATCACACTTTGGACTCATTTCAGAATGCTGCTTCCATAGGCCCATCTTGGTTTTGACCTGAGATAAAATCCTGGACCGCCACTCTTGAGTTCAGCTTGAGCTAAAAGACCAAGTTAGAAAAACACATACTTGCTAGTAAAGGAGCACAAAAGGAAATGTATCTCATACTCAGACCAGTGGGATGTACAAAATAGCGTCAAAGCTGGACAGTATTATTGCACATACTTCAAGGCTAATATAGACCTCAAACAAACTCAACCCCACAAATTTCATTTCAGTGGGGAGAAAAAAGTGAAAATATATGGTGTAGAAAATGGCTTTTTATCCCAGTTTGATTATCAACAGAGTGCCTCTTTGTCCAAGACATCATCATCAATTATACCTTTCCCCCCAGAGCTGTTTACTGTAAAAATCTATTTTCAGAGCTATATGTAGTAGCATCAACAAGAAGAAGAAAGGCAAAGAAAACCGACATTTTACCCTTCAGGTACAGAGAAAAGGATCTATTAGTGGTAGGGGATGCTATTTTAGAAGCATTCCCACTGTCCCACTTATTCTCTGGTCTGATCCATCCATCTACCCTTCAAAAACCTGTCACAATGGCAGGAAAAAAAGCCTTTAGAAATATATGCGTGTCTTGCTCCTGTTTAATTGGTGTGTTGGGTGACTGAGCTCAAAAGACTTTTTCCTTGTCAGTCTCTGTCCCAGTTCCTGCACTGCTGTGAAAGGCTGTCCTCACCATGTTCCTGCTGTGTGTAACACAATGCTCCAGCACAGCTGCAGAAGACTTTGGGTCCCTCTGCTGTATATTGCTGTCACTGACAGCAGGAAGGAAGATTCACTCTGTTGAAAAGCATAGATGCACATAGTGCCTTTTTTAACTGCAGGGAAAAGTGTCATTATTTCTAACTGCAGTGAAGAATTTAAATACTGAAGGGCCAAAATCCCCAATCTGTGTAAGCCCTGCTCCACACAAACCTGCTAAGGCTCTTCACTAATTTTAAGGCTCCATGGTTTAGCGGCAGGGTGTGAGGGAGTTTGAACAGCATGAAGTTTGATCTAGTTTGCATTGTTGTCAAATAGTTCTAGAAGCAGGAAGTCACTGGAGTTCAGTGCACAAATCCTGACCTTTGCGTTATCTAGGTAAACTTAGGAGCAAGGGAAACAAATGGCTTCCGAGTGTGTATGACAAATAATCCTTACACAGTTAGATTTGCTCTGGCTTTAAGGCAGTGTTGTTTCTCGAGATCTCCCCCCCAATGTGATAGTTACACATTAAATTTGCTTTGCTTAGTAATTGGCTTGTGTTTAAACTGGAAACCAAGATAGTGTAACCTTGGGGAAGTCATGAAATTGCATATGACCCTATTTGCAAGTTTGGAATACTTATCCTCTTCTTGAAGAAGGGCAAGAAAAAGTGCATTGTTTCCTCGGAGGATGACTGCTGTAAAAGTGAGCATCATTGCAATTCACATGCGTGAGTGAGACACGAGTGCAATATGCTATGAGGTCTGTAGCATTAGCAATATTCTCTTCATTCTGTTGTACTGAGATTTTATAATTCTATGACTTTAAAATCAATATATCATGATGGCAAATCAACCTGTGGAATGGAAGCATACTTCAGTGCATACACTCATCCTTTTTAATATCTTTAAACAGGGGTACATCCCATTGGAAGGAGTTTGTGCCGATGTTGTGAAAAGCTTAATATGGGAAATTGAGGCACACACATCCTTCAGATTACTCACCTGCCCAAAAGCTTGTCCCTTTTTTCAAACTATAACACTTACAATGAATATGTATGATTTTCGTAATGATAAATATTTAACAGCCCTGAAGAACTCCAGACTTTTACACATCTATCAAATGATTCAAGCAGAAAAACTTGTCCTAACTTTGCATGTGCTGCTTTAAAAAGGGAGAAAGTTTGCTTTCTGTAGCTCATCCAGTTCTTAATAGGCGAGCCAGTTTTTGTCTGGGAACAGAGCTGTAATCATAGAGAGCTGTAATGCTCTCTATCCAGCAACCAAGAGAAGAAATTGATTCTGGCTTTCTACTGATGTGAGCTAGATTTGTTCTTGAGGCTCTGGTTACCAATGCAATTCTCTAGTCGTTCTGTCTTCTTTCTAAGTCTATCCCAAATTCATAAGACACTCTTTATCATATCCCCCATCCTAGTTAGTCCTGAGACTATAATTTCATTTTGTAAGTGACAATTAATTACATGATGAATGTATGCAAAAGGAGAGAAGTATGACCAAGAAAGTCATCATGGAAGAATTGCTTCCACCTACAAGCATCCCTGTCCCGCTCATCCACAGACAGCTTGCCCTCACAAAGAGGCTGTAGGTGAAATTACTAAGTTTCAGGGAGCAGCAAGAGCAGTGCTGTTCCACAAGGAAAGACAAGCCAGCGGCTGAGGGAGACCACAGCACGGGCAGGGGGAGCATCCTCGCCAGTGGGGCGCCGTCCCACAGTACCTCAGCTGGGCAAGCAGGACAGGGCTGGTGACAGTAACAGATCCCATCAAGAGTCCAGCCATCCTCAGGCAAAGAACAAGTCAGGTCCAAAGTCAGTCCAGGAAAGCCAAGTAACAACTCAGGAACAAGCATGGAAACATACACCTACACCATAGCTCAGGCCAGGACTGGGTGCCCAGGTCTGAGCTTGAATGGAGTTCCTGGAGCAAAGAGCAGAGATTGTTTGGGTAGGGCCGGTGGGGCAATTAAGGCCTACTGGTGCACTGAGGACCCTGACACTAGAAGTTGAATGGTGGTCTGTCTTTAAAAGATGAGTGCTTGCTTTCCTGTCTCCTCACACAGTGCTGGCTGGCATTGTGAATGCAGAGTTGCTGCTCCCTTCATTTGAGTGAAATGAATCTACTAAAGCCAGTCACAGCCTGACTATTGCAAGCAATTTATGGTAAAGCAATTCTGTTGTTTTCCAAAGTGGCATCACAAGCCAATTTGAAATCTGGGGTTATCTTCCCATTTCTTTAACTGCCGTTTCCTGCAAATTCACAGGATAGAATAAATGAAGAGCACATAGTAATAAATTGCTCTTGTTGAGGCTGCTTGGTGTCCAAAACACTGCAGACAGAAAGAGACGTCACATCATTGTTATGGTGACAGTGAAGTCAGTGAAGAATGATCCTTCCCCCACCCTCAACTCTAGTCATGAAAATTCAGCTATCATATCTCTTTAGTCTGTGATGTATGCCAGCTGCCACTCATTAAGCAGCAGTAGAGAATTTGGATCCATCCCTACCACATATGATTTACTAACCAACAATTGGGAAGCTTTTCTAAAAGAAACAAATTGTTTCTACCCTCCTTTATACATACAGCAGCTTGAGACATTGCTATCTTTGATTCCTTAATTCCAAACTCTTTATTTTTCAGGTGACCAAATAGCTGACTTATTCCTAACCACTTTAGTGTCTTCATATCTTACAGGCTCTTCCGTGGGCTGCTGTTGAGCTGTCCTTTTAGACGTTGCCCCTTGGCTTCTGTTCCACAGGATACTTTGCTCCAATTCAAGATTAAAATATTAGGCTCCTCCCCAAAAGAGCAAGTCCGTATTTCAGTCAGATGCTACAGCTGAGTGATGAATCCTTTCAGTCCCATGCACAAGAAGTACTACAGAAGTTGCTCGTTAAGGGAGAAGCTATATTTTCTCATTTGGTGTCATTGTTGTGAGGTGCTGTTTAGTCACGGGCCCTGTGCCTTGGGTCTGCCTGAGGCATTGCATCTAAAAAAGCTGTTCTAAAACATGCTTCGCATTAGACTCTTGAGAGTTAAAAACAATCTGACAACATTTAGTGCCATAACTGGTCGTCTTTGTGTTCCCTATTTTAGCACATTCTTAGTAAGAGAGCTTTGTGATAATCTCTCCCTAATCCTGCAGAAACCTGGTTTTTACTAGGCTGCCAAGAGCTGTGTTCTGCAGAGGTCGGATTTGGGATATAGATGCACTCAGGAGCATGGTCTTTCTTACACCTGACAGGGTCTTCCTAGGAATGATCACTCTGATTCTCAGCGACTTCTTTTTGACTCTCGTTTTTTGCTACTAAGAAGAGTCTTTGAAAGCAACGGATTCTTCCACAGATAAGCATGATCGACTTACAAGCCTATTGGTCTCCCTTTTCCTCTTGGATGAGAAATGAGCCCAACTTTTACCTTCAGTTTAGTGACCAAAGAGAAGGCGGCTGCCTGAGTTACAGCTCGCATCCTCCCAATTAAACCAAACATTCCAGTGTAGGTCAATACATTGGGTCTTGAACCAGTTTGAACTAGGCTACAGCTGGTGGCCCAAGAGCAGAGAGGTGCTGCATCTTTTTGTTCTACCAAGAGATCTAATTTCATAGAAGAGGATATAAATACTAACAAATAATTGATGTTCTGGTTAATAAAGGAAGCCATTTTCCATATTCCCAGGAGCAGACATTGATTTCTATAGAAATCCAACAATCTCTGACCCAGAGAATGGATCTGTTCACTATTTATGACCTACACTGAAAGGTTTTCTAAAAAACGAAAGAGTCGGGGATTTGGTCTTGAATGATTCATGAAAATCAGACAATAGTCCATCCCCAAGAAGGTCTGATAAGTAAAGTATTTCACAATTGCAGCAGCATCCTCAGAGATTTTATTCCTGTTGTTCAGTTAACATCTTTGAACTCCTTATTAGTCTGTGATTTCTTTCTGTCTTGCCCATAACCATCCTGGCTGAATCCAGGGACAGGCAATTCTGTCACTGTCTCTGTTAAGCTCACAGCATTCGTTTCTGAGTTACCACAACAACACGGATTACGTGACAAGCAAATGAAGAACCAGTCAGATAATGGAGTTTTTAAAATGGGGATTACTGGTGCTGAAGATGTAATGGCCTCTTTGATGCTGTTACTATCTATAGCATAAATCCTTCTCAGTCTTTGGACTATTGACCTGACACACTGAAAAGGCTCCTTTGCAGCCCCTGTTGTCCAAAGAAAGGGAAAAGCTTTGAGCACAGACATCTTCAAGGCACAGGAAAAACACAAGGCCAAGAGATAAGCTTGGTAATTTGAAGGCATTTTATTTCTTTTCAGCACAATCCCAACGTTTTAGCTGAAACCGATATCCCGATTTTATCTGTGTTGCTTTTTCTCCAAGGTGTGCACTCAATACTTTGTAATTTCTAAAGATATCCTGAGCTGATCTCCTCTGGGCCAGAGCAGCGGCCTTCCAAATCAGCATCTGCTGCAAAGAACTGTCTTAATGAGATTTTGGAAAAACAGTTGTCCCTGACACTTCAGCTGTCGTACCTCTTGGAGTGTCTACAGGCCTCTTGTATAGTATGACTGTATGTATACCTTTACTACCTAAAAATAAACAAATAGCTTGGTTTGGGAGATACTAGTTAATGGCAGTGGAATAATTTGTAGAAAGGTGAGAATTTTTAGCCTTTGTCCATAACATAATGCTTACTCTCTGCAGCGCTGTTAATGTAAAGAGAACCTTTTCTGAATTCTGCAAACATGAATCCTTTGCGCTTTCATCTAGAGATCTTGAGTTTTTTTGACCAATAGTTTATCAGGTTCATAATATTTTGAGGAAGCAGCGGAATATAATTCTCCCTATTTTACAGATATAAGGTGAAATTCTTTCCTGAATTAGGGCAACATTATGCTCTAGAGCAGAGTTATGAAGACTGCCTGCAGAAACTTAACAGGTGTAGCTATGCTTCACACACACACACGCGTGCTCCCTTGCTAGGTTCTCTGATTAGTCTCTGGTTTTGCGAGAGCTCTGTGGGGTATCTAGCAATTAGCAAGTGTTGAACCAGTTTCAATTTGCTCTGAAATTGAAAATATGTGGGTTAAAGAAAACTGAGGGGTGAGGTTGAAGGCTATACTTGTGTAGAAGTTGCCTCCCTCGGTTTTGACTCTGCTCCTCAGCTGCATTCAAGGACAGGCACATGGAAACTAAGAATAGTGGGACTCATTCAAGTGCCTTTTCATACAGATACCTTATCATCACTGTCACCATGAGTCTCTGTTACATAACAGATGCTGTCACTCAGTGCATGAACAAGCTTCCCGCTGATGCTAACACATTTGTTATGTTACACTGCCCAAGTTCACAGAGGCCGGTGCTTCCTTTGTCTTGTTGCCTGTTTGCAACTAAGGACTCAAAAGAGTTGTCCAGGGCCTTGAAGTAGGTGAAGTGTACTTCTACAGTGACTTCAGAGTGTTTTCCAGGGCAACTGTGCTTTCCCTTTCTGTGCTCCAGTTCTGCATGTCAGAGCTGTGTTTAGGCATTTGTGCACAAGACCTTCATTTCCACAAGTTTTGAACATTTCTGTCTTATCAGTTGCACTGTTCATGTAGCAGCAACATCTCGCTGTCAGGCAGCTTTCTTGGGCTTTAGCCTATGCTGCCTTTACTCCGTTCCTTTTCCCTACTCATTATAGGACTTTGTAACAAACTAAATTTCCCTCCCTCCTTGTGTTCAAACCCTTCAGCTATTGATAGGTGGCTATCATGGGCCCCCAGTCATTGCTGAGCCAAGCTATACATATTTAATATGTATATTAATATTTAATACTTATTATACGGAGCCCATGACCGAACACCATGTTCTAGATACAATTTCGCCACAGTAGGAAAGAAGACATTTTACAGTTTCTTTGTTTGATAATGCAATGCCGCTGCAGATTCTCCCTCAAAATTGCTTTGTTTTCTTGTCGTTTTTGCTGAAATATTTTAGTGAAAACTTACCTCCGATTTTCTGTTTATCCTAAAGCTTCAGGTCTTGCCCATGGTCACAATTGGCCTTAAGTTATTTGTAAGAACAATCCAACTTCTTTTGATTGGTTTTTTTTGTGTGTGTGTGGGAAAGGGTGGTGGTCTTATTTATCAGGGTGGGTAGAGCTAGTGGCAGGAGTCCCTCAAGGCATACCAGTTTAAATAGAGCTAGATTCAGATAATGAGTCATGGCCAGAGCTGAGAACAGAGGACAGGAACTCTGGTTATTAATTTTCTGCATCAGCCTTTGACCTCACACCTCAGATACACAGGCACCTTCCCGACTGAGGAATGGCCCCTGTCTGAAACTGCTTGCTTTTAACTGCCTGTGGCAAGCTAAGTAGAATCAGTTACAAATTCATGTTTATCTAGTGTGCAGGCACACCAGAGATGGTTGTCTACAAGTCCCTGGGGGGAAAGCAAAGTTTATTTGCAAAAGCAGTTACATTCTAGACTGCACTGTGTGAACTGATCTGTTTAGATTGGAGCTGGTTTAGGTGTTATCTATTACATAGATAGTGACAAGGTGAAACTGTGCAAATGGAAAATTAGTTGAAGTATCGAAGTGTCATAACAGAGAAACAGCGTTGGTCTATTGAACTGAGTTGGTACGCAGGAGACTTTGGCCCTACACCTGCCTTCACCACTGAATGACTACGTGAGCATGATTAAATCACCTTCCCACCCTCATCCTCTCTTTGCTCTCTGACCCTCTGTCTAGAACATTAGCCCTCTGAAACAACAGCTGCCTGTCAAGGTATGTTTTACGCAGTTCCTAACACAGCAGGGCCTGGTTTTAGCTAGGATTGTCCTATAAATCACCATTATGAAGCCCATCACAATAGAACAAAGTACAGAAATAGAGCAGAGTGATAACCCCCTCACTAAGTTATTTGAACTACAACAGGCCTAAATCCCACAGAATCTGCTAAGGACAAGACTGGCAGCGAAGGGAATTTAAGTAATGTAAACCATGTATGAGCTAACATGCACTGGGAAAAGAATACACAGCCATAAGGTGCCCACAAGTAAAATTTAGGCTGAAAAGTAGGCAAAGAGCTTTCTAAGCATCAAGCCAGGGATGTTCTGGAAGAGTTTCCCACTAAGGAAGTTGGAGGCAAAAGACCTAACTTTTTGTAGTAGCTATAAATGCCCTCTTTTAAAGTTCATTAGTAACAAGATAGAGAGCTTGCTTAATACTTTGTTAAAACACAGGCAAGTCATGAAGTTTAGGGACAGATTCCTACTCTACATTTTCCTTTCTCAAAGCTATGTCAGATCTTCATTCCTTCTCTGTTCTTTTCTAGCTTTACTTTCTATGATGAATTTCATTCAGTTAACTTGAACAAGAATCTAAAACAAATTTGTGAAATCAACTAAGCTCGGATCAAAGAGTTTGACTTGTCCATTCTAAACCTGAGAAACTGTGGCTTCACAGTCAGGACTTGTAACAGGACTTTTGTCTGGAACACATTGCCATAATAGAGATAATTTGTGCCTTGATTGCATCAGTCCACTTAAGGAAGTTAGCAACTTTAAGTATACAAGCAAATGCACATTCTTCACTATCAGTAGGGCTCTGCTCCCCTGCCTGCCACATTTGATTTATGCAGCACACTTCCTAGGACTTGCCTGTTTCTTAAATAGGTCAGTCAATATGTAAAGCGGAACCTTAGCTAGTTATCGCAGGTGAGAAAATCGGTGTCTTGGGTTTCAGCACAATCTGCTGATACAACCTGGTGGGAAAATGACTTCAGTGTAAAAAGCTACTTTTGTGAAGGAACAAAGCAGAGAGGAATTTGAATCTACTTTAGAGTAGCTGAGAAACTCCGCTTGGTTTCTGCCTGCCTTTGTCCCACCTAACAATGCATTTGCTCTAAAGTATATAGCAGAAGAACAAGCCCAATACTTCTTGGACTGTAAAACCACAGGAATTCTACCTGAGTGGATCAGTGTCGCTCTTGGGCCAGTAGCATGTCTCTGACAGGACTGCTGAATGCACAGTCCAGTCAGAGCCAATCATAACCTCAAGGCCCCGGCAACACTTCTTTGTAAGAGCTGGGTTTACAGCATCTTTTTCCAGAAGGTTGTGCAGAGTAATGCTGACTGGCAGGCAGGACAATCTTACATGGACCCTGCAGCTGAAGAATGAACCCAGTGGAGTGGGACATACAGTCTGGATCAGTTGTTTCTGTTTGAGGTCTTCCCTCAGTCTGTGATTCACTGCGTTGTCCTTTCTCACATGATGGCTCATCCTGAAAGGCAAATCGCAGTTGCTGTCCTTTTTTACAAGGAGTTACGTATGCTGCTGAAATTAGAGTCCTGAGACTCCTGTAAAGGTACTATCTGATACTGTCCCGTCAGAGCCCGGTACAGAATGTTCTTCAGGGCTTCCAACACTTCTTTCTGAAAACATCTCAGCATCTTTCCTGGCAAGGAATCCCTTCCTGATGTCTCTACCTTACCTTGCCATTTTGTGTGTCAGAGTGAACCTGATCAAAAGGTTACTGCTGCTGAAAGAGGGAAGCTTTATTTCCCCAGCTACCTCCTACACTCTGCTGCTTTTACTGCCTCTGGCTCTCATCAGGTGCTTTAATAAACTGATGTAGTCTACTAATCTGTCAGATAACTGAAGAAGCAAACCAAAAAAATAACACTTTTTCTGGGTTAGCGAACAGAAGTGTTTGTTTGTGAAGGTGCCATGAGTGCAAGGAAGGAGGGAGAGCAGAGCTGGAGGATGAACAAGGCATCTGCCAGCTGGTAGATCAGTGTGTGAAACCACAGCTGTAGATTCACCCTGTTATTTTCTTAAGCATTAGGAAAAACTGAAAATCTAGAATCGAATTTCATGGTTCAGGGAGATCTCTCTCCTAATTATGCAAAAATATCTACAGGGTAATGATCACAGACCACAGAGCACGTGAATGTAGTTGCCCTTGTAATTCCAGTTCTAGGTATATTTTGGCAGAGTTTAACCCTTAATAGTGAGTATTCTTCTTCCTGGGTGGAATCTAGGCCAGACACATATGTTAAAAAAAAAAAAGAACCAGCTTGTCTCCATGAAACACAGAGTGGTGACTGTCTGTGTATGTCTGTATTGCTGTTAGAACTTCAACACGTTGTTCTGGATGCAGACTGTTCTTTTCTGCTTCATACTTAGCCTGGTTTCATCTGACTGGGAATGGCAGCCACGAGGGTTTGATAAATGGATTGAAAGGTTGTCCAGCTCCACTGCGAGTGTCAGCCTCAGGAACTCGCTTATATAACGAGTTCCTCGGTGATTCACAGCAGCTACGCCTGCTGGAGCTGCCAGAGTCAGCTGGGAGAACCATTCTCCTGCTCTCTAGTGGTAGAAGCACAAAAAAGCCAAAAACGTTCTTCTCAGAACAAACTCATACGTGCATGTCTTGTTCTTACAGTGCAGACCTGAAAATGGCTGCCAAATTCCAAGTTTGTAACTTGGAAAATGGAAGTATCTAAACTACCACAAAAAAGAGTAAGAAAGAGTTTAATCCACCATTATATATATGCATAGTGTTACCTGAGAGCGTCAGAGCAATCATTATGCTGAATTCTGGAAGCTTTTAAAGTGAGAACTTTTTGCTTTTCTAGGAGCCCTTGCAGGAATGATTTTGCAGAATGAAAATTTCTCACTGCCCTTAGAAGCGGACAGCCCAGGACACAGAGTTGCTCAATCTGGTTACAGCCAGTAGATAGCAGCAGCAAGCAGACTCACTCACCAGTTTGCTGCCACTTTGTGCCAGGATAGGCAGAGCAGCACCTGGTGAGCAACAGCCTGTTTCATGCCAGAGTTGGACAGCCCTGTGACGTGGTTCATTAGGGAATAAAAGTCGCGTGTGAGGCCATCCTGCATGCTGAAAGAAAGGGGCAGCCTGCTGCAGAAGATGGACATCAGCATTGTCTGCAGGGGTATCTTGAAGGCCGCTCCTGGCAATTCATGGAAAGTCAGGGAGCTGTGGCTTCCTCCTTCAGTCTTTTCACAGACTGGAAAACTGAGAGATCAGCTAGTAAAACTGGAGGCAAAACTAGAAATAGTAGTCCTTACCCACCTCCCTGCCTCTTACCGTGGGGTGGCTAACTCATCGTTTAATTGTGGTTCATGAGTGTCCACTGAGGACATCAGCAGTATTACGCATCGTCTGTGATCCCTTATGCTGGCACAGCCACCATGATCTGCGTGGACCACTCCACCTGAGACTGGGGCCATGTAGTAAAAGTAGTAACAGCAGGGAGGCTACAGGCTCATTGGCTGCCTGTCAGCTAAGGACACAATCCTTAAACGCATTCCTGTAAATATAGTTGAGTCCACACTAAAGTAAAGGTGAATCTGGATTTTAAACCTGCAAACCTATCAGAACAGTGATGTGTACTGGAGCCTCTCTACAGTCCTGTATAATAAAATAAAGTTCCCTTTAAGGCTTGCTTTAGCACGGACAACTCGGAACAGATGAGTCAGTGCTGGAAAATTGCAGATTATTCCTTTCTCCTTCCCTATCCAGTGGAAAATAAGGAAGATAAGCTTTTTCCTACAGTCACCTGCTGATATGTGAGTAGTACATGGTTTGATACCTGGATAGGCAATCCTCGGCTTAACTGCCTCAGTTGCTAAGTATCTATTTTAATCAGTGTTGCACAGCACCCTCTTCTGCTGAGAGGTGATGAGAAGTGGAAATCCCTGGTCTGTCTCTTTTCCTGTCTCTGATAGGCATTTATATACTGAAAAACAAGGTAAGTATAAAAACTAAATTACAGCAAATAGGAGAGAATCAATAAAGGAATGAGAAGATGGCAGACGCACAGATGGGGGTTTATCTCTGCAGCAGAATCCTGACACACAACATTACAAGAACATAGAGTGCTCAGATGAGTTATGAAGATTGATATTTATGATGATGACTTGCAATTGCACTATTTAAAAAAACCACCTATTTGGTAATGAAAACCTGCTGGCAAGATCTGATCAAAGAGGTAAAATTGCAGGAAGAGTAAAATAAGATCAGTAAATCAAATGTTTTAAATCATCAGTGAGGCACACTACAATTAGGGTTGAATTCAGGAAGGCAGAATTATTGGAACTGCAAGCATAAATCCGTGTCATGCGTGTGCTGCCATTGCTTCTGGGAAACACACGCTCACCTCTAGCATTTCCAGACTCACCTCTGTCAAGGGCAAAAAGATAACAACTGTCTTCTAACATAGTGATTGCCACTGAATGCTGCATGTTTCAGTTCAACGGAGGCTACGCAGGCTTGGAGGATCCCCATTTTATTCCCTTAGGAAGGCTCTCAGATTTTGTGTCTTCACATCAACTTACATAGAAAATAGTCTGTGATGTTCATTCGCAGAAGTGGCCCACACTGCATACAGCTGCATAGGTGCAGAGAGGCCAGGTGGCTCTTGGTGGAGGCTCTGAGACCTTACCTGACTTTGCCTGGGAGATTGTTCATTGTTATTAATCCGAAATGTAAAACAACCTTGACTCGGCAGTGCCTTCTACCTTTTCTGACTACAAGCCTTGTCTCATTTTTTTTTAATTCCACTTGCTCTATTTGTCTTAGGAAAACTTCCACTTTCTAATCATATACTTGCCAGTGTACGGTATCTGCAGCACAGGAATCAAAGGTGAATAAGGCCCTCTGAATAATGCAGTACAATCTCTTGTATATGGCATTATTATCTCTTTCCTAATACATTGAAAGAAAAAAATGTGAGACTATCTAATCATAAAGTTACTGCCTGGGATTTCTTTCTTGGTCAGAGATGTCTCCTTAGAACATTCATATCAGATGGAGATTGAAGCAGGTCCTTCCAGTTTCAGTGGTCCTAGCAGCTGGTAGATCAGGTTGCCTGAAAACAAAAATGTTTTGGAATGCATTTAGGGAAATGCTTAACAAAAGCTGCTTTGAGTTCAGTGACAACAGCTGGATTTCGGTTTTAAGAGGCACTGTTGAACAAGCACAAGTGGAGAGAAATAGCTTGTTCCAATGGACTGATTATGGGATGAGGAATCAGGAAATCCTGTATTTTAGTTCCTGGCCTGCCACTGCTTTGCTGAGAGGACTTGGTGAAATCTTTTAGCTTCTCTGTAGTAAGCATCTTGCTTATTTCATCTCAAGTAGCGTTAAAATTTGCTTCAGTGAACAGTCGCAAAGGCTAGCAGCTTGATATGGTACAAATGTCCCTTGTTTGGAAAATTAAGCAGTGCATATGGTTTCCCTCTTTTAATTTTTAGTGGAAAGGAAAATACTGGCGAATTGGCATTGGCCCAGCAGTGCACATAGGAGTGATAATATGTGTGAATTTCCTATTCTCACTGGGGGAAAACACAGATCTAAGAGCGCTTCTGTCTAGTTTTCTCCTGTTTCAGGAAATCTTCTCTCTTTGGTCCCTTCATAAAGAGGAACTAAAATGAAAAAGTGGATTTATAAAGAAAGAACCCCTGCAACTAATTTGGATTTTGGGGCATCTTTAGCTTTTTAACTTTCTTCCTTTGTAATATGCTGCAGATTGGTGAATAACGATTAGGAAGTGCCAGCAAGACTGTTACAGGTTTTTAATTCTGGGTCCAGTATTGACTTTGTTGTGGTAATCTGGGTAAGGTAACAATTTTTCCTTTTTTCCCTACACAGAAACTAGACAAAAGGTGCTGAAGTGAATTTGTGTACCAACTGTAAGTAGCATATTTGGTGCAAAGCAGAGTGAACTTAATTTCAGTAGCTTTATGCTTTTCATTCTGTATATACTAAAAAACTGCTAGAGGGAACTTAATAAATGAATGTTTAGTTATTATTCAGTCTTCAGAATGGCTCCATCCAGTTCTTTAAAATGCCAGTTTATTAGTCATTTTACTTTGCTACAAGGCATTAATAAAACATGAAAGGCTGACTTCATTGCATTTGGAAATCCACGCAGTATAGTTACACAGACTGAGAAATCTCATTATGTTGCCTTCATTTTCTACAGAAAAATGAACATTATGCACCAGCAAAGTTTACCATTTGTGGCATTTAATTTGGATTTACCATCAGGCCACACTCCCAGCAATGTATCTGCAAGAAGCAAAGAGAATCCATTTGTGAGTCTTTGAAGCAGGTCCATACTGAAACTGGAATTGTGATGGTTCAGCCTGGTAGAAACCCTCAATACTCGGCCCATAGAAAAAAGAAAAAAGTCTGTATGTACTCCCATTTCATGTGGGCACAAGCATCTGACAAGTGTGTGAGAACCCTCAGGGGATAATGACCCAAAGGTCATATGGCACTGTCATTTTCCATGAAGGCATGTTAGGACTTCCATCAAGAGTATGAGAGAAGCCAAGGAATAGGAAGGAAAGGTATTATCTCAGCTTCAGGCACACGTGACTAACAATTCCCCTCTAGGCTGATTTTAATCAGAATGCCAGAGCTGGCACTGAGCAGTATCACAAGTGTAAGCAAAACACAGAGCTGAATAAGGAGGATGGTACGATTTCAACAAGGAGAGTGTGGAGAGATCTTGGCTGACTTGCCCTGTTCTTACCGCAGTTCTGCTCTGAAGAGGGATTTTCCACTCCAAGTAATGGAGCGGTGTGTATATGAGGGCTGGTTGATGTTTACAGAAGATGTTGGCAGGGACAGAATGGGGATACTGCAAGTCAGGTGCATTGTCAGGTGGGTGTTGTGGCAATAGTATTGGCAGCTCTTAGAAAGGAAGATCAATCCATTTCTGTTTTATAATACTGGTTTTATAAAGGATACATGTAGCACTTGGCTGCGATCCTATTAAAAGTGCAGCACAACAAAATCTGTGAATGGCTTGCCATTTTTCCCCGTTTAGAAGGAAATCTTTAATAGTCAAATAGATCGCTATAACCAAAAACAGAATCCTGAACTTCTGAGGACTGGAGACCTCCTACAGGATATGAACTTGGATAAATATGATCTAGTTTAGTCTACCTGGGAAGTGTTAACGTGCCTTCTGTAAAGGGGAGTCCTAATAGTTTACAGATCTCTTGGACATCTTTGAAGAGTCATCAATAAATGGAGTAAGGGTGATTTGATTTATACTGTCCATCTGAATTTTCAAAAGGCTTCAGCAAATCCAGTTTTTGAAGAAACCAAGCAGCCAAAGAGGGTAAGGGAAGGTCCTAGCATGGATAAATAGTTGGGTAAACAAAAGAAACAGATGGTAAAAGTAAATGATCAAGCCTCACAATAGTGCCAACAGTTCTTTAGGGATTTGTGCTGGGATGTAGGCAGTTCAGCATATTCATAAATGACCCAGAAAAGGGTGTGAGCAGTCCACCACTATTACTCATCATTTCCTTGTCCAGTTTTCCAGATTTTAATGTAGAAAGGAACATTATTAACATTTACTCTAGCCTCCAGTGTGATGTGATCTAGGGCTAACCCAAATTAATTGCAGATTCAAGTCTAGTAGCTGGGATTGAGCTAAAGCAGATCTTTTATAAAAAATATCTAATCTTGTTTTTAAAATTTCCTGTGACAGAGAATCTGCAAAAAACTTCATCATGTTAATCTAGAGGTTAGTTGCCCTTGACATTAAAAATTATTAACTTAATTCTGGCCTGAATGTGTGTAGCTTCCAGGCAGCATCTCTTTTGCAACTATGTCTGCTGGTGTGAGGATTCCTCTGTGTTCAGGTCTCCACCTCTCCATGTGGGTACTTACAGATTATTATCAAATAATTACTTATACTTCCTTTTGCTTAACTAAAAAAGATTAAGCTCCCAGGATCTTTTCTGTTAAAGTATGTCTTCCAGTTCTTTTCCACTTGGTGCTAACATCTTCAACCACAAGCAGCAAAGGCAGTCCTGAGTACAGTTTGACCAACTTTTGAGAGTATTCTGCCTTCCAAGAAAAGGGGAAGGGCAGAATCACTACAGCAGCTCTGATACCACCCTCCTGTAGAGCAGGGAGTAAGTGCTTGGTTGAGGGCTACATGTTCTAGCGAGCTTAGACTAATAAATCTGCCTCTTATAAAAAGCCAAAGTAAGCTAGCGAAGTCTTTAGACTACTTAAAGTCATAGAAAGATGTTTTAACAAATTCTGTGTCAGCCCTAGGCTTGATGGGAAGATCAAGTCATTTTGAATCTCACATTCTTTAGGTCTCACAGCAAGACTCAGTCTTCTCTATTTATTCCACTCCAGTATTCTCCCTGCTAGAAAAAGTTAAGCATTCTCTAGTACTGAAAAGTGTGGGTGGCAAACACCTGATCTGAACCTTTTCCCCTGCTGAGAAGTTTGAATTTAAAAAAGCAACAACAAAATCGTGAGCTTTTCCCCCCATTACTCATGAAGTGGGTATTTTTATCACCACACATTTCTAAATAAATCCTGTCACCTAATCCTGTTAAGTGAAACCTGCAAATCCAAGGAAGTAGAAGTCTGTTGCTCTGCTGAAACAGGGATTTGTGAAAGGTTTTGCAGAATGGTGAAAAACAAAGAATTAACAAGCACAGAGGTAGCTAATAATATATACAATTTCTCTTTGAGGAGACTTTGAACAGCAGCGTGTTGAGCATCCACTATGACATGAAGTTACTCAGAGAGGGAAAGTGGTAGTTGTTGTTGTTAACCTTAAGTGCTTCCTCTGGGGCAGAGTATGCACTGCGATGTCACCAGCTTCACAGTGCTGTTTAGTCTGACATCCCCCTGGGAGAGTAACAAGAGGGAATGACTGCAGTGTCTAGGTCTGCTTTACTAAGCTACTTTATGTATGTATATGTACGTATACAGGTTTTTTTACAGCAGTAGCAAACAGAAGCAACAAGCAGAAATAAATGGGTTTTGCTACTAACTTTCTGCTAGACACCGTAGGAACATGTATAACCTGGAAAGCTAAACGGCCAGATGTCCTGTGTCACCTCAGGCAAGTTTTTTATGCCAGACCCAGTGAAGGATACAGGTGCTCAAAGGTGTTGTGTGTTGCAGTGTGTAACTCCTGGGGACCTGACCAAGCCCAGAGTGGGACACTGAGCCTTTCTGTCCCGTACCCTGGTAGCTCTCCAGGGACTACTCCAGGGCCAGACTACGGGCCAGCCTGTGTGCTGAGCAGGAAGCAACCTAGCCCCGAGGGGAATGCTGTCAAAATCAGTCACAAATTGCTTCTCCCCATTGTCTCACCACAGTTCAGCTGTGTGCAGGGCTGTGTATACCTTCACATCATCTAGAACCCTGTCACAAAGATTTAAGCTTTTTTTTTTTTTTAAAAAAAAGAACAGTTCTCATGCTTTTTTCCTAAATTGCAGCTGGTGAAGCATATGCCACTTGCCTGTTCCCCTACTGTCCCATAGGAAGCATCTTTGTGAAGTTGCTCCATTGAACAGAAGATTTAAGATTCCATCAGTCGGTAGGAGAGCACAGGAGGGAATATGATTCTGTCAGCTAATGGTTTAGGGGAAAATCAGGAAGGCCTGTCTTCTTGTCCTGCTCCCAGGAATGTTTCTGCAAATCCCATGGGAAAGGGAATTGTCTAAAAAGAAGACAGAGTCCAGAAAGCAGCATCTACAACTGCTGTGTGTTGTCCTGCCCTTGCATTAAACAGCATAGAGCAGAAACATTAGATGCAGTTGTCTCATTGATTGCACTGAAAAAAGCTTCAGCATTCACAGAAGAGCCAGGTGAGCGGGATCCCTCCCCCTTGCAAAAACACACACACAAACACAAGACTACCATCCACTGAGACAAACTTATACAATGATGAACTGGTACTATCAAGGCAATGGCCTCAAGAGTCTGTAGAGCTTTGTTTAAACTCTTACACAAAGGTCAGCGGAGTGTTGATAACAAATGAAAGCACAGGCTGTGAAAATTAATCAGCGGGGAATCCCTGGGTAGTCTTCTAGAACTGCCACAGCGTGGGGCAGGGCTGGTCACTCCCTTCCGGTGCAGAGCTGAACACAGCCTTGCAGCTCAGCTCCCGGAGCATCTGAGCATTTGACATTGTTTAATCAGGGCCAGCTTGTGTGGCACTGTGAAAGATAAAATCTTAGTTAGTCCTTAGTCTGTATGCCTGAGAACTAGGGAGATGCCTGCGTGATAGATACTAATTAGCACAAGGGCATGCGGTTGGAATAGTTGTGGCTGGCAAGGAGCATCCAGGGAAGGAGAGGCACAGATAAGAAAACACTGAATGAACCTACTGCCCCCACCCTTCTGGGTTTACTGGGTATTTAATCTTTGTCAAGTGTACAGCGCTTGCACTTCCTTTTATTAGGAAGTCCAAATCTCATTTTATTATTAGCCACTTGGGTAATACATTGGTTCCTAAAATATTTAAAAAAGGAGAACAGGAAAAATGCATTTTCTCTTTTTTTCTCTTCTATATATACAACCTTCTTGTTTCTAAAGCCAGCAGGTTTTGCTTTAGCTTTCAAAAGAAGGAAACTAACTTTTTGGTAAAGATAAGGTTTTCAGAATGTCAACTTAGTTGGTTACGAACACAAATGACCACGAAAAAGCTTATAATGGAAGTTCATACCTTTCTTAATCATCGCATTGCAGCACAACTTTATCATACAGACAGATAAATGCAATGCAGACAATTGTCTCCCTGCCCTCTTTCCATGTCCTTAGTTTCTTCTCTTCTGCTTTGGATCTACCCTTCTGTGTCTTTTTTCCCTGCTCTAGTTCCTCTCAACAAAGCCTTCTCTAAAACAAAACCAGCAGAAGGGAAACAGCAGTGAACTGGCATTTGAAGACCATGAGATTGTTCACTCTGCTGCTATGTTCTGTTCCTCTGCTGTTTAGATGGGGACTGGACCACCTTTCTCTGCTGGGGTTTTCCTATCAGCAGGATTTTCTAGATGTTTTAGTAACACCTATAATTAAATAACAGTAACAAATGACAGAGGCCCCAACTGGACCTGGAGTGCTTTTTTGATCCAGAATTGAGGTAAAAGCTTGATTAGCACAAACACAAATGTGCATGTGTAGACATAGGCATGCGCAAACTCAAGGAAGTAATCTCTGGATTGAGGATAACCTCAAGATCTTTCTGGTGTTGAGTGGGTTATATGCAGTACCACTGAAGGGCTGGTTTCTAAAACCAAAGCCCAGAGAGAGGAGGCCTTAATTTTAGTCTCATATAATTATGTGCAGCCTTATCCACTGAAGCGTCTTCCCTTTCCTTCACTTATCTACTGGCTCGCTGAGGCACTCAGCATCGCTGACAGTTGCAGACACTGCTGCTGAGCAACAGACATGGTGGTGGCACAAATTGCTGTTTTCTAAACTTGCAAGATAATGGGAACATCTTGAGGACTCAGACTGGCCTAACCTGGTTGCTTGTTTGTAGAGGATACACTTATGCCAGTAAGGAATGAAATGCAGACACAAATAGTGTATATCTCCCTTGCCTTTGGTCTTGTTTTTATTGGAAGAGAAATTCTACTGCATTGAAGTTGCTGAGTGGGAGGGGTAACTACCTGAAACATCCCTCTGTGGGTAGCAGCATGACCAGGGGTATCCGTAAGGGGTAATGGTGAACAAGTATCTTCTGGTTGAAGTTCTTCTACTGCCATATTGTTTAGACATGCAGGCTAAGCTTGTTTTTGCAATTTGGCTATCTTCAAGAGTTCAGAAATCATGAATAAGCATAAAAATGTCTGTGTTCTCCAAAATCACGAAATGGCTTCTAGCTGCTTACCTGAGGAAATGAAGCTTATACAGTCATGCTTTGTGTCCATCAGTCTGTCAGTTCCCTCCTACTAATATTTCAACCTGTTTGATGGTTAAAACCAAATTTGACAGAGGAATTTTGTCTCAAAGATAGTATCTTCCTACATATTTGTGAAAGTAGGTAGCTGGAGTAAAGAGAGAATTCCTGTTGAGTCATAGTAATAGAATTAAAGGCTAATTTAGGTTGGAAGGGACCTCTGAGGGTCTTCTGCTCAAAGCTGCTGTAGCCTACAGCACTGGCATCAATAAATTACTACACATCAGGGAATCCATATATGACAGTACAATTATGAATTATAGAGGAAGAGTTTGTATTGAATCCTGTACATTAGACCTGGGAGACTCCAGTCACAAGGCATAAATCTATGGGACATTTCTTTCATAACCATTTTGCTCACAGAGCATCTTGTTTCTAATTAGTCTCTTATTTCAGTTTTTCAAATGTTCTGCCTGTCTTCAGCAATTTGCTGCAGGGAGGCATTGTTAAGACGCATCCATTAGGAGTATGAGTTCTTAAATCAGAGCTTTATAAATGTCTGACAGGTGGTATGGCTGTGAAACTTTGGTTTGCAGTTGCATCAACAACATGACGTTGAGCTCGTTTGATTCACTTACTGAGGATGAGAAAGGGTTAAAGTCAGCCCTGACAGAATTCAGCTCACTAAGAGCAGAGTCTGGACTTTACAAAGCTGGGGACTGCCATTACTGTTGTTGGAGGCAATAGCACATTTCCCATCAAATCCAGCACTGCATGATAATCAAAAATAGTACAGTTCATGGAGACAGAAGATGCATCGGCGGGGACAGACTCGTGAAGAGGGATCCATTATTCTTTGTGAAGCTACAGCTCATTAAATGCTGGTGAAAGGTGCTATTTTGAGAAAGAGTCGTTTGATAGTCACTGAACTGATCCAGTTTGAGCAAACCTCCCTGTGCTGTCTCAACCCTCTCCTGAATAATTCCAGATGAGGGTAGAAAAATAAGCTAGTTCTTGGTTTTTAAATAGAAATTTAATGGAATATACATTTGGAAGGCAAATTTTATTGAAGTCCAAGATACAAGCCTAATATGAGCATTTCAGTGTGAATATTGGGAAATTCATTGGTAGAGTTTAGACCATTATGTAAAAATGTAGATACTTTGAAAACTAAAAGTAATTGTGACTAAACCATATAGTTGCTGTAATCTCAGCAGCTTCTCAGATTCTATGTAATTTCTCTTCCTCATAGCCTGGTTACCTGTCTCTATTTTTCTATTCAGTTTTCTATTCACCAAGGGGAATATTAAAGGTCAGGTGGCAAGATGCTCTTGCTAATCAGTCTGTTTCTGGCTATGATTTTTAGCAACTTGCTCCGGTGAGAATTACCAGCTTTTGCAAAACACTTAAAGATTCTGAAAATCGCAGAGGTTTATTTTCTGCATAGTCTGTAACTTCTTTCCACAGATACCAACATGGCTGATTCTTTGGATAATGTTTCCATTTTTGCAGTCCAGTGGCAAAGCTGTTTGTTAGTTATAAGCACATTCCCAGCAACCCCCCTATTTCCTAGACAAGTGCTCCTGTTTTGATCTTGGTAATAAGGGTGAAGAGAGAGGGATTGCTCCAGATTTGTTTACCACTGGAAGCTGGAATGAATATAGCTTTCTCCGTACTTCCTGATTCAAGCTTTTCTGTCCTGTTGTGTATCATCTCATCTGCTGCTGCCTTTCTCGCCAGGCTCCACAGTCCGTTGTTGTTAGGGATCTGTTTAGTATCTCTCTGCTCCCACTGATGGACTTTGAACCGTTCTTTCTCCCAACCCAAAACCATTCTTGCACAGCAAAAGTGGACGTCTTCCTTCCCTGCTGACAGCCAGCTCTGTGGGACTCTCCTCTCTGTCCCCTGCCCTCTGGAGTGACTCCCAAGTCCTGCATGCTGGCATGGATCTCACTTCCCATTGCTCAGCTGTTTCCTTTATCCTGGCCAGATGCTCAGGTGCCCTCTTCTCTGTGCCTTAGATAGGTTTCAACATATGTTCCAGCACTTCAATCCCCCACTTCATGGTTTCTATAAGGAACATGATAGAGCAATAAGAAAGCACTGGCTGAATTTCGAGTACAAGTATGACAGCCCATTTGGGTAATTAATAGGGGCAAGGGGGGGGATAGGATTTGTGTATTTATAGTGATTATTTCTTTATTATCTTTTAGGTATGATAAAAGCTGCAGAGGCAGCGAGTGCAGACTTTACCACTAAAACTCTGAGGCAGAATTTCTCTGTTTTTGTAGTGTTGAATATTTCATGAATTTCAAATGCCAATTATGAGTTACTTGCTGCCTGCTAGGAACAATAGGCAGCTTTGAAAGGACTTGCTCCCATTCTTCCAATCTATACCACATGTTTGTTGACTCCTTTTTCACCTGAGAATCCAAGAGTTCAAGGGTGATGACTGAAACTCTCACCCAAGCAAAGGTGGTCCTAACAGGCCAGCGTGCAGAAAGCTTGCATTGGTGCTTTCTGTACCCTGAGCTAGAGGATATTAGTTTTTATGGCGCTCGGTCTATTCTCCTATAGTCCTGAGCTCATTAGGAATGTGATTCTTCCCATTTGCATTGCAGCACTGGATTTTTATTAAAATAGCACTACATATATATGTACATATATATATATGTATATATGAGCTGGCAAAATCCCTTAAGAAACAAATGAATCTTTGGCTGCTTCATCTGCGTTCTCCCTACTAAATCCATTCCCTTTGTATCTATGCCAATTCTTGGAGCAGTCTCTGACAAACATTGTTAAAATGGAGATCATTTCCCTCAAAAACAGTTCTCCCTTTTCGTGGCAGGTGGGTTCTCTGTACCCTCTCTGAATGTACTGTGCAGCCAATGATAGGCAAGACTTAATCCTACAGCAGTCCTAGCTTTCCTGAAATGTTCTAAAAATGTGCCTATAAAGGTCCATTTGCTGACATGGAAAGCACTGCCATAATGCCAACAATAAATAATGTCTATGATAGTAGTTTCATACCATTAGACAAGGATAATTCCCAGCCTCCTGCACTTAGTTCTTGGAAGGCTCTCAAATAAAATATCATTACTCTGAAGTTGTCTGGACACAAAATTGTCATTACATTTTAAGAACTTTAAAACTTCCTCTGAGTTTGGTACCTGTAAGTCCTGGAGCCATGTTTTTAGAAGGGTTTAGGAACCCACAGTGGGAGACAGAGCTACACAGGAATGCACCTTCTGGTTTTTAGTGCTTTGGGCTACCTGCTTTGGGCTATCTGCTAGACAAGTCCTAGATCCGATACGGCACTTAGGTTCTTATTTCAGGTTAAGCTTCCCCCCCCCCCCCAAAATGAGACGATGGTATTTGCTAAAATGATGTGCTTGAAAAATTGCTTCAAAACAAGTGTGATACTGAAATGAAGCTTAATTCTTTATAGATAGATGCAAAGGTAACAAACATGGTCCCAAAAAATAACTTTAAAAACTTGTCTGTATCTGAGGAATCGTATGCATTGTATATAGACTGGACAGTGCTGGCTGGGAAGTGCTGGCCAGAGTTCTGCGCACGGGGATATCTGCATGCTTCTGTAATTGTGCACCAGTGTGCCAGTCAGCCTGACTCAGTCTTTGCACCTGATAATTTTCTTTCCTAGCTACAGAAGTGATAAAGGAGCATTCTGCCGCTTGCATGCTCTGTTGTGTTCTCTCCCAACTTCAGGGCTGTAAGAGAATCTTATTTGTGTCATCAAATAAGGCAGCACTCAGAGAACAATCCCGGAAGGGCCAGGAAATAAGGAGTGTGGGTATTTTCCGAGAGCCAGCTAGAATACCTATAGCTGAAAGAGGACAAACAGCTTGATTCCTTGAGCACGTCCTTTATTGCTCTGTCATTCTCTGGGAACATTAGGGACTGTGTTTAAGAAGCTGCATCAGTTTCAGATGTTATGCACCTCATTAATCAAAACACATCCTTTTGGAAGGCAGTTGATTGCAGTTTAGGCACAGAAGTGCTTACACCTCAGCATCCCTAGTGCCTGGAGGAGGGAAGAAGAGGAAAAAGACCTTTAATGCTATGACTGGCTTAGTTCACATTATCTAATCTACAGGAGCATTTGAAAATTGATATTTATTTTCCCCAAAAAGCTTGTTCTACCAGAAATTGTGATGAAAATAATAAGATTAAATAATATTTGCACTGGGTAGCTTCACTGTAGAGTATTTCAAATGAGTCACAGCCAGTCTAGGTTGTGCCAGGAGGTGGGAGGAGAAGAGGAGCAGGTGAATGCTTCAGAGAAAGGATTCAGGAGAGAGAGCAAGAGAGCAGGCAGACAAAGATGAGGAAGCATGTGCTGTGTGTACGGTGAAGTCACTGCTGATGGCTGCATTTCCTTGGAGTAAGAGCTTAAGTAACATCCTACTGCTTTAAATGCCAGTTACCTTAAGGCAGTGACAGGTGACTCCTGGAAGGGAAAAGGTGAATATTTGCTGATGAAAGCAAAAGCGCAGCGATCGGTTGAGGATTTCCTCGCTGCTTGCAGTGGGCACTCATTGCTTGTGTTTCGCCTCCCTGCCTGTCTGCACGGTTCACGTGGTTCCCTTTTCCTAGGAGGTATGATTTTAAATGTATAAAACAACAAACATTCTAGAAAGCCTCAGATATTGAATCTGTGCAAAAATATGTGCGAGCAAACTCTCACATAGATGAACAGATTCTTAATTTAACTCCGCTGGTTTCAAAGGCTTTGCACTAGTAAATAATTTGAACTAGTTTATCCATCTAAGAGCTTCTTAAATGTAACAGAATGAACAGCCATTCTTAAAGAAGCACAAGGCTGGACTGATTGCCACCTCTTTTCCTCCTTTACTCCAAAAAAATTCTCAAAGAACAAAAAGTAGGGAAAAGCCTGATTTTAGCCTTTTTCCACTGGTTTGGCCTCTATTCTACGAGGTGCATTGTAGCCAGCAGTGAAAGGAAGAAGGATTCCCATCCGGAGCTGCTCTTTTCCCTGGACCAGCCTCCTGGGAGACACGCTAGTCTGGGTGAGCTGCAGAAAGTGCTGACTCAGGTGCCCACTGGGAAGTGGGTTTCCCCGTGGCGTAGGGAGAACCCACGCATCCCACACACTCCTTCTTCACCATCCCAGTCCAGCCTCCCTCAGTCCGGTAGGGGAGCTCTTTGAGATGCAGCTTGGGTTTTTGTGTTGGTTTGGTGTTTTTTTTTTTTTTAATGACTTCTACAGATCCAACCCCGCAGGGGAGAAATAGTAACGTTTTGCATGTCTAAGCAAGGCAGCAGAGGAAAAAGAAACCTTCCAAACCTGCGGTGGTTTGCAGACAGGTACAAACCACACCGTGTTTCCCAGCAGGCAAACTTCTGCTAGAAAAGACAGGCAATCCCCAAACCCCTGCTTTGCATGCAAGTGAGATTTTCAAGGTGAACCGCTGCTTTTCCTTTAGATTTGAATTTGCCCCTTCCCACAAACCCCCCTGTGTCTTCATAACAAAGCAGCAACAACTCCAGAAGGAGACAGGATCGTCAGCATCTAAGGGAAAAAGGAATCTTCGTGCTCCATATTTTTTTTTTTTTTAATGTTTATGATGCTGCTTATTTTTAAATGCACGCCGCCCGGTAGTTCTGTGCCGTTAAACCAAGGGTGGCATTAAGCCTGGCACCGTCGGCTAAAGCCGAGCCGCGGGTGACTTTTGCTCGGCGGCAGGAGTTCTGCAGCGCCAGGGCGACGCGGTCCTTGCAGCCCGGCAGCAGCAGCGGCGTTGCGGCGCCCGTTCAGCCACACACACCCTTGGCAGCCAGGCGTTGCCCTTTTAAGAAGCCCGGGTGCTGGCTCAGGTAGGCAGAGCCTGTGTGCAGTAGTCGCTCCTATGGCAACCCAATAGAATGGGATCGCTTCATGAATATTCCCAGGAGCAGGAGCTGCATGAGGAATAAGTGATGACAGTGATGTAAGCAAGCAGTGGCTGCTGCAGGTTGCAGTTCATTGTGTTATTGGCCGGCAGGTTGAGGAGTTTGAGGCACCCGGGCTTGAGCTTCGCTTTCCGGATGATGTCTGCCCGCCGGGAGACACTGCACATTTGCATCTCGAAGCCAACATGGCAAGGCTGCTGCTGCTGCTGCTGCCGCCCTCCCTCGCCTTCCAGCCAGAAGTGTGTGGCTCTCCTCTAGACTTCTTGCCCAGCGCTCTGGATCTGAGCAGACAGGGATTGCAGTAACACTCACCAAGGGGCGACAAGCAGCAAGTAGCCAAATCAGGACAACGGAGGAGAGGCGAGGGGGCTTTTTTTCCTTCCCTCTTTTTTTTCCTTCCCTTCTGGATGCAGAGCCTGTGTTTTGATGCAGAGCCTGTGGATGCCACAGTCTGGTAAGGAGATGACACGCCAGTCTCCGGTCCCTTCTGTCCCTTGAGCTGGGGGCAGGGGCCTGGGGGCAGTGACGGGTTCCCCTCCTTGGGCAGACCGGCAGGGGGTCTCTCCCTCCAACTGAGTAGCAGCAGCAGCAGCAGCGGCAGCATCAGCCATGGACAAGCTGCCCCCCTCCATGCGCAAGAGGCTCTACAGCCTGCCCCAGCAGATAGGACCCAAGGCGTCGATCATGGACGAGGAGGAAGACAGCGACAAGGACACCCGGAGGAAAAGCATCAGGCTGAAGCCACTGCCTTCGCCCTCTGCTGGGAGCACCCGGGCACTCGGGGGAGACCCCGGCAGAGGGGGAGACCCCGGCCTCCTGGAGACGGAGGCAGGCAGCAAGGGCGCTAAGACCAGCACCAACGGGGACTGCCGCCGCTTCAAAGGGAGCCTGTCCTCGCTGACCAGCAGGCACCTCCACGACGCGGCCGAGGAGAAGAGGCTGATCGGCGGGGAAGGGGAGCCGGCCTCCCCCTGTGAGGACAAGAGCCCCCCCGGCAGCGGGGAGCTGGAGCAGGGACTGTCAGCGCCCCCACCACCAGCGTCCCCGCCGGAGCCCCAGCAGCAGCCCCCCCGGGCTTGCTCCTCTACCTCCATCAAAGTGGAAGGAGGTGGAGGGTGCGACCAGATCACCCCAGATGAGGAGCAGAGGCTGGGCCAAGCTGGTTTCATGCAGAGGCAGTTCGGGGCCATGCTCCAGCCGGGGGTCAACAAATTCTCCTTGAGGATGTTTGGCAGCCAGAAGGCCGTGGAGAGGGAGCAGGAAAGGGTTAAGTCTGCCGGGTTCTGGATCATCCATCCCTACAGCGACTTCAGGTACAATTTCCCCCTCCCCGGCCCACTCAAAACTAGCTGGCCTGCCCCTTCCCCTACCATGCCCAGCTCAGACCTCTCTGCACAGCACACACCCAGACGTAACTTTCCTTGTTAATTTCCTAGCCAGAGGAACTGGAGGACACATCCAAGATCTCTTCCAGTCAAACAATCTGCAGGTTTCCTTTCTATTTAAGCTTAATTTTAGCATCCCCACACTATTATCAATTTTAAATTGTGTTTATAAACCCACAAGTGTCTTTAGCTTTGGCTTTTTATAAGGGAAAGCCTCTCCGTGAGTTCAGTGTAAATGGGGAAAAATGTTCCCACCTGATGCACAACTCTGGACTAAAAGCGTGGTGTCTGCTGCTTACCTCGTCCTACATCTCCAGTTCAGAACATATGGTCTGCCTGATTAATGTTTCAATTCCCATTTTCGTACCTCAAAGTCCTCTCCTTTCTCCCTTCCCAAGAGTTAGGGATGGATGTTGCTACCGTTGCTGTTCTCTATACGGCTTCTTACTGCAGCATCGTTTGTCAGGAATTGGTATGTGCAGGGGATAGCAGCGTTCATTAAGAAGGAACTTAACACCTTCAGAGTCTTACAAAGAAAGATTTTCTCTTTTGCATCTGTAGATCCTTATTTGCAAAATTAATTTGGATAGGGAATAGTTAACGTTGTCTTTATGAAAGTAATGGCTTGCTTTCACTAAGCAACATTCTCATGAAGGTTAATAAGGAAATTAACTTGTAAACCCTAGAGCCAATTTTTGTATAGTTCTGTGTAGCAGAGGGGTTGTGTTTGGGTATTTCTGAGTAAAGTATTTTCTACTGCACAGGTGAATTGTCCTCTGCAATATGTATGTAAAGTACTGCAATCAATAATTAATTACTTAGTGCAATCAATGGCTAAGGTTTATTGCTTCAACTTTAATTACAACTGGCTTACATCTCACATTTAAAAGCACACAGTAGAAGAACATTATTCAAACATGTATCTATCAAACTACATGATTTTATTGAATTCTTGGACTCTTCAAGAAACCTTGCGTTATTCCCTAAAATACAGTTAGCAAGGTAACTGCAGGAAGGAGTTCCAGGGTGGATTTGGGTGCCCAAAGACAGAAACGACAGAAACCTCTTGACACTACCTTTTAGGGATTTAGCAAGCAGTCTGCACGCTTAGAAGATTCAGCACTGGCACTGAACAGATTCCTTGATATTTGCTTGGATTAACAAATGTTATTAGAAGGCCATGTGAATTGGAAGACTGCGCTGTCATTTAAATTCAGGGCATTCAAGTGTCCCAAGCGCACAGCTGACCGAGCATGTGAGGGTTTCCAGTAGCTACATCATGATACGTACATCCTTGCAAGTACATTCTTATTCAAACTCAGATTGGAAAGAGTATAAAATTGCCTCCCAGTTGTGACTGATCAAGTAACACGTCACAAACACAGTGAAATGTGAGAGTGACTAGCTTTAAAAAGAACAAAACCAATATCATATTCTTGGCTATAGATCTTTTTATTATTTACCACGAGTCTGGAGTTAAAAACTAAGTACTGTGATTTCCTGGGTTATTCTAGCAAGGTGTTCTTTGTGTGTTGCACCCTCAAGAAATTTTGGATTTAGTTGCTGGATTGCATTTGGATTTATGCAGAAGTAGCATTCAGTTTGCATATCTTTTATGTATCTGTATAGTGGATTTATTCCCTTCCATCTTTATGACTACGTTTTCAGCATAGAACCAGACTGGCAAACTTCAGTAAAAGGATTGTAGCAGTAGCCAAGATAACCACCTTGCCCAAGGTGAGATGGTCCTAAGAGTTTATTTTTTTTATGATTCCTAGCGAACCAGTGCTTATTCCTTAAAACTGCAGGATAAATTATGAGGTAAGTTTTTATTTCTGAGGTATTTGGCTATAGAGCCACTCCTAGCCTTACACAAAGGAGTGAAATATGCAGGCAAGCTAGACTCTCCCAAGCCAGATGATCATACTGAGTCTGCTAACACTCAGGTGATCACACGTATTCAGATACATATGAATGCATGCATGACTCTTTAGTATTAATAATAAAATCCTTCCCTGACGTAGCTTTGCATTTGTGCAGAGAAAGCACAGCGAGTTGGGTATCTGTACCCCGGTGCAAGACACTCGCTGCTTGGGGTCAGATTCCAGGTAGGCTGATATCTTGCCGCTTTTTGTTTCTTCTAAATTGATGCTAGAAGCCTAGCGCACAAATAGGTGCTTTCTCCCTGCTACTGTATATCAACATCAGATGGGGCAGTGGTATTGATTGTACAGAGACATCTGAAGAGACCAGGAGGAGTTGGATGCACGACTGTATGGTCAGTATGTATGTTTGCTGGGGAACTTTGTTCACTCCTGTTTCTAGGTCACTTGCAGCATATCTGAATGTGAATGCCGCTTAGAGAAAATGCGTGGGCTTCCATGAAAAATGACCTATGAACAATGGCTGCCTTGAAGGAGAAGAGTGGGAGCTTTCCCGGATTCTGTTCGGGTTTTATATTCCCTCCTTCTCTGAATGCTACTAAAGCATCTGTCTTGGAAACAACTCACATGAATATGAATAGCATTTTTTGACCTCTGAAATGCAGCAGATTGCACCAAAAAGCAGATATTATCAAAATATTTGCAAGAGCTATATCCTTGACCCAAAGGACTCCCTTTTCGGCTTTGCAAATTACGCAGTGCAATGCGTGATTGCTCCTTGTTATAGATGGGTGCAGATACTGGAGCGTTAGGATGTTGTAAGGGGCATGAGTCTCCATTACCCTGCTGTCACCAAAGCTGTGCAGCAGCATTTAGTGTACAAGTTTCTAGTTAATATTTAAATATTTAGACCCAGATCTTGTTTTCTGGGAATTTTTTTTTTTTTTTTTTTTTTTTTTTTTTTGGGAGAAACCAGTTTCACCTCTGAGAACAAGGTGCATCTCCAGGCATTTTGGTAGAGCTCCAGACCTCGTGACTCCTGTCTCAGTACAGCTTGAGATGTGAAGTTTTGAATGGAACACTCCAGCCCTATTTACTGGAGCTTGATTCTGCTGTGAAATGACGTTGGTGTAATTCCTCTGACTTCATGGAGTTGCTTCTCTTCGTGCTATGTGAAAGGAGTTCCTGTTTTAGAATAGAACAGAGGCTTTCATCATACTCTCATTAAATTATTATTTTAGCATCTAATATGGCTAATTCCGGTGGCAAATCTATGACCCTCCAAGAGTAAAGCAAATTAATATGGATTAAGGCTCTGTTGATTTCTGCTTTTAGTCCATTGTGAGGGGAAGAGACAGCGAATGACCTTTATAAAAGCCAAACTCAGTGCCCCTGAGTACTCATGACTAATGCAGTGGACTAGTTCTAGAAGCACTTAAAAGGTGTCTTAGCAATTTCTAATGAAAATAAGAATACGAGCTCCTATTCTGAGATGCAGACGTATGGGCTAGCTGCATGAGTTTATTTGCATCTGTGGTTGAACACAGAGCGGTGCAGAGCCAAACTGTATTTCCTAGATCAAGATTTATCTGTGACTTTGAAAGCTTTTTCACTGGGTAGATAGAATGGTAATTTATTGCTTAAAGGAAGCATTGATCCAGTACAATTGGTTTAATAAAAAAATTCCAGGCAAACAATGATCTATCTAGTTTGTAGCTGACTGAAGCATATTGGTTGTAGCTGCTATCCAGAATTGCTTGCAAAAAAAGTGTAGCATGCTGCTTTTAGAAAGGCCTGAAAAACAGATACAGTATCTGAAGGACCAAAATAGTCCTTCCAGTGGATGTAAATAGAACTGCACATTATTCTCTGTCCAGTAATCTATTAACTTCTTCACAGAAAAGAGAAGCTGCTGCCTTCTTGAAAACAATGAAAAATATTCCACTCACTAACAGTCCCAAGTTCAGATTGTAAAATTTTTCTTTTCACTGTTCTCCCTTACTCGTAATGCTTGTCTGCAAACAGAGCCTTTTTAAAATTCGCTTCCTCTGCTAGAGCCCCCTATCTGCTTGGGAACCTGGGGAGCTTTCTGTGGCACCAAAACAAATAGGTGCTCAGGTGTGATGTATAAGGTAGGGGAATTCCTGAAAAACAAAATAATTTGCTCCCCTTTACGCTATTCCAGACCTCTAAGCAATGTCGTTCAGACTGCCTTCTCATGGGCAATCAGTGGGATTCACTAATTTTAGTACCAAATACTGAACCCAATAGCACTGGTGGGATTGAGCAAAAATGGGAAGGATGCGTGTTTAACCTTTCCCCTGTCCTGAGTAGAACTGATTTCCAGAGTGCCTCACGGAGTGCTGCTCCGTGGAGGTTGTTTTCATTCATAAACTTCTCACTATTTTGTTAGACAGGTAAACAATTTGTGAAGTGCACAGCGCTGCTCACTGACTTGGGCAGTTCACTTAGGTGGCCGTTGCTCTCCCTGCTGTCAGACAGTACCTCCCTTTTCTTTACCTGCTGCCCAGAATGCTGCTTCTTGTGCCGGCCTTCGCTTCACACCTATCCGCATTCAGAGGCTGTCCACAATGGCAAACTCCGATCTTGTGACTTGCCCACTGCTCACAGCAAAGTAAAATGAAAGCTACCCATTGTGTGCTGTACATAACGTACAGCAAATTGAAATTTTGCTGGGAAACCTCTCCTTAGAGGGAAAGGTCGGGGAAACAGTTGCATTCGTAGCAGAACCTATGCCTGTCATTAGAAACAAACAAACAATAATACTAATACTAATCCAAATCCCGCTGAACAGCATGGTTTGGACTTCTCTTGTCTTCAGTCGACTGTGAATCAGGCTACAGGAGAAGAAACGTGGTTTTGTGACCATGAACTGAGGGGACCAAACTAGTGCAGCCATACTTCCCTTGTCCGTAGGCAAGTCATCACATGTCATAAAGTGGAGGATAAAAAAGTCCCACGCTAGACAATCAGTGTGGGATATAGTTTTTTGTGTGAGACATGTTCAGATGCTACAAAAGGCAGCGTTTGAAAACAGGAAGGCTTTGGTAAATGAAACACCTTAATGTATCACTGTAGTATGTTTTAAGACTATAATTGTATAATATTACAGTATTTTCATGTATGTTCACGTGCAGAAAATGAAATGAAAGAATATAAATAAATATTAAAGCAAGCAATGAGATTTAAGAAGGTGCTATGGTTAGGATTTTCTGCATAAACTTAATTCAGCCCCTTCGTACAAATCTCTGCCAATAGATGAACACATTGTATCTTCCACAGAAGCCCATGCCTCATTCCGGGCACACAGGGATGGTTGCTTTGTGAAAAACTATTTAACATTTTCTCCATCTCTCCTTTTAAGATAGCATACCGTATTTTTTTCATCTTATTCAGATCCTATTCTGAAAAAAACAGGTTAATTTCCTCATGGCCTTTTTTTTTTCTTTGGCACTTATAAAATATTCAACTGTAATAGCAATAAATGTTCATTTCGCTTCCTGACTCCTTGGCTAGGAAACTGGTACTATCATCCCCAGTTTATAGTGAGGTGGCAGAGACTCATAGAGATTAAGGTCAAAAACATTTATTAACTTGGTGTAGTCAAATTGAGGACCTGTTTTGCAGAGTACGTAGCATTACACAGCATAACTTACGTTCAGCTTTGTGGGTGCTTCGTAAGGAATCAAACACCGCTGTGACCCAGAAGACAAGGGCACGGAGGTAATGACTACCTGTTTTAAGAGTAATGGGTGCTTGAGAAGGATCGGGACATTCTGATTTAGACTATTTCTTAGACTTGCTTGGTGAGCAGCCAGACTGAGAAATAGGCATGCCGATCCCACCCACCCTCCTCCCAAGCCTCTGATGTTTGTTAGTTTATCTGTTGTTATAGCAAAAAAAAATCATAGCTGTAAACAACAACATAGTGTTCTCTTTAATCATCACCTAAGAATATTATTCTAATTACAGTTTTGGATTGAGTGATTTGCCTAACACCTCTGCAGGAACTTTTTGGCAGAGACAGAATCTCCAGGGCACCACTCATCTGCCCAAGCCATCACATCTCATTCTGCAGTTCCTTATCTCTTTTATTGCAAACCTTCCGGACTGTGCAAGAAATGAGCTCCTATAGAAAATCTCTTTCCTGCACACATCTGCCTCAAGCCCTTCCTCTCATCTTGAATGAAGCATGAATTCTATGGGAAGAACTGTTTTGAATCATGTAATGACTAACATAATGTATATGTACAGCTAACCTCCGTCCTGCTATTTCATAACCTGAGCTTTTGACTTTGCAGTCTAATTTTTAATACAGTGGTTTTGTACAGTTGTTAAGGTTTTATAAAACAAATCAATCCCCATCCGCATCATAATAACATGTCTGGATTCATTAGCAGGTATGGATCTTTTTGAGGATATGCTGCACTGCCCTCTGCTCTGAATTAAGCAATGGCCATAGCAGGCAGTTACAGGAAGAGAACGATGATGCACCAGATTCTTGAGTTACTCTTCAGGCTTTGAAGGGAAATGTACTCTGCTTATTACAAACTCTCTGCTTGTTTTCTCCCCCCGTACCTAAGCATGACACCTTCTGCCCCATTCTCTCCAACCTGTTGTTTTCCCCATCCTTCACTTCAAGTTTGTGTTTCTTATCCCACCAGCACCATCTCCATTTTCTAGGCTTCTCATGGCACGTTTCTTGTCCAGCCAGTCCTAGATCCCAATACCAAGCTTTTCATCTGATCACTGTTTTCCACCTCACCTTAGTTTTTAGTAATGCCTCTTCTCTCCCCCCCCGCCCCACATTCTAGTTGCAGTATTCTACTCAGTCCAGTTCCCTCCGGTGTCAGTCTCCATCTTTATCTTTCTGGTTTTTTTCGGGGTGGGTCTCCCCAAATGAGTTTCCTCTCATTCTATATATTCTTAGTTGCTATCGTCCCTCTGACTCTTCAAACAATCTCAGTTTTCTCAGTCCCTGCTTTCCTTCTTGATTTAAGAATGGATCATTTTGCCTAGTAATTTAAAACCCTTCCGCTTTATCCCCTTTCCATCCTTGGACACTACCAGCCCAGCAATGTTTAGACAAACTACCCATTTTTTATTTTTTAAACCTGAAATATCTCAATCCTTGGAGCTAAGCATTTACAATGATGAATTTGTATAGAAGCACAATCTCTACTGCATTACTGTGAAACATTTTATTTGAGGGAAAAATGTGTTTTCTAAAGGTGTTTATTGGTAGGCACACACAGAATCAGTGTAGGACTTTTCAGTACTATTATAAGCAGGTACGCTTAAGTTTTCAATACAGCGTTATTCTGGTTAGGTGACTGTGCTAGTGCTTTCTGTTGCACTCAGTTTTTTCTGCTGTAGAGTCACTGCTGCTGCACTGAAATCCATTTATTATACAGATAAAAGAGTGATCTTTGTCTGGAGATAACATAGTGTCATTTTAGCTTGAAACCATTGAAATTTGTCTTTGTTTCTGATGTGTTATGAGCATCTCATTAGCAAGCCCATGAATCCCTCAGTTTGCTCATGAAACCTACTATCTGAGCTCTCATCTCTGCCAGGGCATAGATTTCTTCCTTTCTCTTATTTTTGAAAGCTGTGTTGGTGCCAAGGCAGTTATAGGTCAATTGAGTTATTGTTGGTTCTAATTGGCACTCTAACAAGCTATTAAATCAATTTACCTGCAGATGAATGTCACTCAAAAAGAAAGGTGCCAACTCCTTTTCTGTCTTTGAGAACTTCAAAAAAAACCCATTTCCACTGATGAGTGTAAGGGTAAGGCCAGTCTGTAGGGAAGTGGCTAGTGAGAGCATAAGGTTTCACCCTGGAATATTTATGCCACGTGGTCTGTGGCTGAACAAGGTCCAGGCTGTTCCTGCGTGCAGAGGGTCGAGACTATTTCCAGAACTCAAGGCCAAGAGGAGGAATTAAGAAAATCACCAACTCTGAGAAATGCTCTTATATCCCTTCCCTGGTTTGTAACAGAGCATGGGTTTATTTCCCTGTGGAGAGACCTACGTCCTCTTCTCCTCCTTTATTGGTTCTCAGTGTCCCACGTGTGTTCCTGGGACTGCTGATGCAGGTGTAGTATCCACAACCATCTTTCAAATCAGGGAGCACCTGGCTGGTGACATCATTACCTTTTTGGTGTCCAGTGACCTATAACTTCATGAGATTTACTTGCCTTGTGTTGCAGAAAAGTCAGAATTATTATGGTGAATAGAGATGATTTAAGTTCTGTTCTGAAATGTTTTGATAACCTGTACCTCTAGCAGCAATACAGTGCTTATTCCCACATTATCTGAGCATTTCTTACTGAGACGGTTGTAAAACAGTTGCTTTTCAGCCTACAAGTCAGGACAAGGTTTCTTGACCAAGTGGCACTGCAAGTTCATGCCAGGGTTTCCAAATCAAAGCTGCTTTATATATGACAAGCAGTAAGAACTGCTCAGGTATCCTTGCTTAAATGGGCGATTTTTTTTGGTGAGGCACAAGACAGATGAGAACGCAGCTTGGCTCTGTGCAGCTCTACAGCTCTGCAGTGCTGACAGCACTAAAACCAGGGTTTTGTGAGCAGACAAAGCAGTTAGGACTCCAGAAACACAGAAGAGAGAGCAGATGTGTGCTGGGCTAACAAGGTGCTATTACAGAGACCTTTTTCTGCCCCTTTTCCTTGTTGAATGGTTTGCTACCTGGGAAGTCCCTTTACAAATTGAAATTATTCATTCCATGCAGTATATTCACAGTGGCTGACATCAAATATGGTCACCCCGTGCCTAGTATTAGCACCAGACTGTAATAAAACCAGGCTGTTAACTCCTGAAGAGACGCTGCATGCAGCGGGGGAAGACCATGCCGGTGAGAGCAAAGCAGATGAGCATCCAAAGGGGAATTCCAAGGTCAGCTTGAGGGCCCAACACTTGGACATTATAGGGGCACAACTGCTTCCCCAGCGATGCGCAAAAGCTAATCTCATTTGTGGTGACTCGTCCAAATGTGCTAATTAAGGATTTAAATCTCTTGCCTCTTTGGATAGAGAGGTTGTCTGTGTTTATGCATCTATTGTTAAAGAGCTTAGAGGCAGGAGAGGTGCTGCAGGTTGCCAGCTGACTCTAGTGTAGGAGCTATAACTCCTTTTTTTTTTTTTTTTCACAGCTGTGCTCAGGGTTCTTGTGGCTGCCAGGAAATCAGTAGCTGTACACTGACTAACTCCTCATCCCTGTACACAGCTCCAATGAGACTGTATGCAGAGGAACTCCGCTGGGATTAGGTTTTCCTGGTCAGAGCTGCTGAGCAGTTACAGTCGGATGCTCAGTTCGACCCCCTGCATGTTTGGGGGATGGAAAACCTAGTGAAGCGCATTTGGATTTGCCTGGGTGTGGGAAAGAAATGTCTTGCAAAGTTATCAGCGTTCTGAAGCTTGTGAGGGAGATAACAGCTGCATTCCAAAGACTCGGGGACTCCACATTAATAAGTCCCTTCCTCCCAGCCGTTACCTCACACGTGATTTCAGGGCAAGGTGCTAACTCATCACAGCACTAACATCATTGTTACCCAGTGCAATGTCTCATCTGCAAAGGAGTTGGGTATGCGCGTGCGTATGTGCGTGTCTCCGGGGAACGGGAGGAAGTGGAGGCCCCTAATTATCCAGCCCTGCTCTGCGTGTTCTCTCACCTCTGTCCACCTTTGTGACTAGGCTGGAGGGATGGTGCAGAGCACAGGGGTGTGGGCTGAGCGAGTGCAGTGACATCTTGGCTCTCTGCAGAGAGGCAGAAGTTGCATTAGGCATAGCGAAGCAGTGCAAAGGTGACGTTTCCTGGCAGTGTCAGGGTTTGGACTAACTCAGCAGTCAAAATGATAACAGAAATGATAATGATGACTGACTCTATGCAGCTTTTTTAACAATAGCAAACCCGCTTTCATTAAGCACAAGTTCTTGATGCCTGATCTTTCCCCCTTTGCTTTAAAACACTCATGTGTGCACAAGTTCTACTAATAATAATAACAAGAGGAATATTTTTTCCCATCCCTGGTTTTCTGTGAATTGTGGGGAGGGCAGGAGAAAGAACCAGTCTAGACTACAGATCATGGTCTGTTCTCCTTGATGCCTATACAAACCACTTGTATCATTCTCCCATGCTCATTTAGCTCTAGATACACTTTGAATCACAAGCAATGTATAACGGACAGGAGGACAAACTGGATGGCAGGTCAGGCATCTGGTTTTGACCCTACGAGCCATCTTGAACAGAATACTCTGTGCCTTGATTTCTCCAACTTTGAAAAAGGGGTGATGGTACTGCCAGGGGCCATGGAAGATGCTGTAGAGCTCAAAAATATTTTAATGTAACAGAAGATGCCAGAGCAGACATCAGCAAAGGTGTTGTTAACATCTACAAGGCAATTTCGTGAGAATTTCTTCATGATTATCTTTTTCTGTGTACTGCCGTAGATTTGGTTACCCTTCTTGTCCATTGTTTGTTAGGACCATTAATATTAGTAGATCTGTGTACAGTTAGGTGATTTCTGAATAACTGGTTCCTTTGTCTTAATAAGGAAATTGGTTACGAACACCTGTACAGTTCCATGTGTGGTGCTATATTGTCTGGCACATTTGGAACTAGGCTGGAAAAAGATAGAAGAAAAGCCTGCATAGGGAGGGAGACAAGATGAAGTTTACCTTTTGTGTCTGTAAATGAGAATTGTGCAGCCCCTGCATGGGGTTTGGACATGCTCTAAAAAGAAAATGTTCTATCTTTTCCTCACTGGTCATGTGTATTGCGAGGCGTGCCACCCTTTTCTTCAGGAATATGTGACTTCTTGACTTCAGGAAACATTTATGAATAAAAGGTCTGGCACAGGAGCTGGCAAGATGTCTGTCCTTTCCTGTGCTGTGGCAGCTTCAGAAACCATCCTCTAAGCTCGCCGACTGTTGAATCTTTTGGATAATCAGTTGTGACCCCTGGCTGTTAGTGCAAACGAGTGTGCTTCAGATCATGCCAGCCATGCTTAAGGTGGTAACACTACGTGTGACACAGCTAGAGAGCAGCTAGGCTTGTTCCACAGTTGGGAATTGGAACAAACGCCAGGGTCGAAGACATACTTAAATCAAACTCCAGATTTGCCAATGACTGTTGGCTCAACCCTGACTGCATTTGGAAAGTTGCTGGTCCTCAACTTTGCAAAATACCATGTAAAGTTAGATTGTTCGGAGCTTCTCTCAGTGCATTCCCGTTATGATTGGGCTCCTCTGCTGTCTCTTTGCACCACAGGCTCTCATCTGTTCCTCATCCCTCACCCAAATCGGGTGAATTCCTCTGGCTTCTTGTTGTCTACATACATTGATCGAAAGTTGGGCCAAAGGATAGACTTCCAAACAAGGGCGGCTCTGCTGGTTGTGTCCTCCTTTTGCAGTACAAACAAGAGTTTAGGCTAACGGTGGCAGATGTGGGTATGGCCTAGGGCTCCTGCTTTAGAACAGGGGATCTGGAAGCCTCATCTGTAAGTAAATTCACACAGCAAAATCTGCACTGCAGACAAAAAAAGATTTGCCTTGACATCATCTGCCCTGCTCTGAGATCCGCAGTCAGTCAGGAGAGCAATGCACAGCTCCCAGCCTCTCTAGCTCAGTAGAATTAAGGCTAAGCTTCATCATGAGCTAATGCAAGCTGTTCCCACCCCAAATCATTGGCTGCTGGATGGCTTTGTGTCTGTCTAAGCATTACTGCATGTGGGTGGATGTGTTATGTGTGTGTGAATGAGTCTGCTTTGGAAATTAATACATAACATCGGGGGTGCATCTAATAATACAATACCTCATGACTGATGTGGATGCGAGAAGCGTAAAACAGAGGGGAGCGTGTCAAACATCTGTACAAAGATCACTCTCCCTGGTACCACAGGATGGATGGTGACTCCCACGTCCAGACCACTACCACCTCTTTTTTGCTCTTCATCCCCCCCTAAGACACCTCAGATGTCTCTCCAGTCCTCTGTTTCCATAGCCGAAATTTAAAAGCAGGGAAAAGAAAAGCAGTGAAATTTCTCAAAAGCTGAGTCCCCCAGTTAGCACAACCCTCTTTACAGGGCAGAGCACCCCATGGTGAATAGGAAACGACAGAGGTATTGGCTTGTCTGCAGAGATGAAAGACAATGCCTATCCATGAGCATAGCTATTGGACACACTGATGTAGCAAAGTCACGCATGACTTAGGGAGTCGGGAGCTGTAACCCCTCTGGGACTTGGCAGCTGTTATAGGGTATTATTTTCACAAGGCTGAGCTGTTCTTAAACACTTCCTCTAGTGTAATCATCACACACACATTTTCTCAGTAATGGCAGGCCATCAGCATTTCTTTCCAGTCTTCTTCGATAAGATGTACAGAGACAAGCTGTGAAAGAGCTGAACAAGATGCCTTGACGTTAGTCATTCACATTTCCTCCGCTTGGCCCCCGAATAAGCTTTAGGCCTTGCTTTCCGTACACATCCTTGTGGCTGAGGTTTTTTCCAGGGAAAGCACACCTCTTTCAAGTAAGGGCAGGTACGTGGAAACTTGTGCCTGCCCCAAACCTAGATACTAAGATCTGCAGTCCAGTTAGGGAAAAAGACGTATGGTTGGCTATACCTCTAGTTGTAATGGTTCACAGTGGAGCATGGCTTTCCTACAGCTGGTCACAAGAGGAGGGGAGAGATTTCTTCACAAGCTCTTTGACAACTGTTTTTCAAAGGAAAAATATATATGGTCGTGGTTAGCTCAGAAAGTGGAAGGGAAGATATTCCAAATAAAGTAGTTTTGTGGTAATATAAACTGCCCTGATCATTCGGAATCCACAGCTGTTGACAGAGCAGACTACTAGCCTTTATAGGCAGCCAGAAAACACTGCGAGTAATTTTAGTACAGTTTAAATGGTGTGCTTCAGCTTTACTCATACCTTGCCCTGAAGGAGCAGTTGTATGGTGTTCTGCTGTGTACTGGGTAACTGCTGCATTTCACCCCAGAGTAACCCTTGCTACAGTGCTGGGTAAAATTATTTCTCCACACGTTGGGGTTCTCGTGGATGCAGAAGGATGCATTTCTTTGAAATTAGTTTTTGTCGATAGACGTATGGAGCCAAATTCCTTGGTGAGAATCCATTGCAGCTAGACACTGGGAATCAGTTTTACTCCTTGGAGCTACTTCTGGCCTGTCTCTCATGTATACATACCTACGAGGCATATATGGGCACTGTGTCTAGCACTGTCTGAGACCTGCTAATATTGCACCACAGTGAGAGATACCAGATTACATTCACATTTTGATGTTTGCGGAACGGATCTTCAAAGCAGGATTTAGTGAGGCTAGCTCTCTGTTGCTACAGTGGAAGTATTTTAGAGCACTGAATTTTCTGTTCTTCTCCCACAAAACAGCTATTTCTGATTCAATGATGTCTTTCGTAAAGGAGATCCCTAATTTACGATCTGAATGAGCTAAAATGTTTTTGGATATACCTGAGAGCGGAGCTATTTTGCTATCTGCCTTTCCTGGACTCCAGTGAAAGACCTTCTGCTGTTCCCCACTGAAACCAGGGAGTGCTGAGGACGTTGGCTCGAGTGACTTGCAGAGCTTTCTTCCAGGTGCCCTCATCACTGAACCATCTTTACACTTCTCTTTCTCAGCCCTCCTCTGATGTATTGAGTGCCAGCCAGTTGGGCTGAGTCATATCACATATCTTTCTGGTGGGATGAATTTGAAAGAACACAGAGGAAAACCCTAGCTTTTGCTTTACTACTAAGCTTACTTAAACAGAAGGACTAGATTAACTACAAAGAAGAAAAACATAGAAGTCATGTAAACAAGCATTATTGAAGTGCACAAGTTCCTGGCTAATTTACATAATAGGCTAGCACATCTCTGCTCCCGCTGAAATCAAAGGTCAAGTCAGTGCCTGCTACAGTGGTCTTGAAATTGGGGCCTGTATGTGTAAAAGTAAAAAACTACAAGTATATTTCATGTTTTAGAGAAGAGAGCATTTGAGAGTGTGCTGTTGCGTTGCTTCTTGGAAAAGCTGGAATTCACTGAGACGTTGCTGCCATCCTAGGTACCCAAAACAGGGCAGGAAACAAACTTGCCTCTAGGCACCACAGGCAAAGGATAAGACATGTCTTGTCTTTTCAGACACAAAATTTAAAAGTCTGGAATAGTCTTTTGTGGCTGTAACTTTCAGTACCCAGAACATTTTTAGGTTCTTCTAGGGTTTCCTCTTCCAGACTCGGGACCAGAAGTACATCTTTCTAGACTGGGGAGGAGGGCTGTGGCAGTTGCGTGCACTTCTCTGGGCTTCAGGCATGAATAGACCCTCTCCTCAAAAAAAGAGGAAAAGAAAAATAGAAACGGCTCTGTGATGAATTCCTGCCTTGAAGTAAGGGGATTTAAAATTTAAACCAGGTAGATTTAAACTATACACTTACACCTCATTTGTCAGTAGAAGCTGCACCTTAAATAGGCAGGAAAACGCTTGAATCTCCCTGCCTTGGAATAGATACCTGTCCTGCTATCCTTTTGGTAATTGTTTACTGTGTCAACAAAAGTACTTTCATTTTTCAGTTATACCTGAAGTCTGTGGTAATTATATGGGTCATATGTCCAAAAATCTTTACAGAGATTGTTATTTCACACTCACTTTGTAGCATGTCTGAGCCCTGATGCTGAAGTGCAAGTGTGGGTTGTTTTGGGGTTTTTTTCTTCATTATTTACTGGGTATTCATGACTGCACTGTCCCAGCTGTTTGTAGAAATAGCTTCGTAATATTTCTGTGAAATAGCAAGAATATATATTCGTATTTTATGTCTGGAAAAACTGATATACAGAGAAACTACATTATTTTCTAGCGAGTTGCTCACAGAATCTGAACTTGCATTGTGTAGGCAGCACCAGTAGTTCCTCAGTGACAGGACTGTCCTACCTTTTTCTGCAGTGTCCCTCTAGGTAGGATGGAAGCTGGCAGGCTGGAGCCTCCTTGTTATGTATTGATGGAAAATGGGCTGCATCAATCTGAATATATTTCTGAAACAACTTGTTTCTGGCAGGTTGTTCATTCTAAAAATATATTTATTTCTAATTGCTGAGCGGAATGCTTAATGAATTCTTCCTTCCCAAGAACAATTAATCAAAGAAATGATTTAGGGCTGGCACTTTCTCCCCCAGGGCTCAATGGCTGTGTTCCATTGACTTAAATAGAGCAGATGAAGCCCAGCCCATACTGGAAAAGATTTATCTAAGCAGTTTTTAATGGTGCCCATCACTATTTGTCTGGATGTCTCTGGCAGAAAAGTACTGTATGTATTGGAGGAGCAGCACTGGACGTTATAGTAGAGTTACAGCAAGCTGCTGTGTTTTGCAAGCAGTGTTTTCCTGTTTTGTATATTTTTTAAGGAGAGGTATTATGGAAACTCCCATTGATTGTAATGGGGATTCTGAATGGTGAGGAAGGAAGGGGCTGCAGTTATAACTTGCTCCAGAAGATTTCTTGACTGGAACAAACTGCTGGAGAGGACTGTGTGGGACTGAGAGCCTGCAACATGGATTAGAGCTTTGATAAAGGAGAATCCTCTGAGAATTCCCCCCCCCCCCCCCCCGCCCCCAACAAAGATGTGCCCTTTCTACAAAAGATCAAAAGTCAGAAATTTGCAGTGTGTCTTGGAAAGAGCAGGAGAAATCCATGAACATCCTGCATCCTGGCAAAAGCCAGATTAAGTGAAAATGCCCAGATCCCTTAGCGTATGCTTCCTTTACAGGAGCGTTACGTAGCGTGCTCCATCCCACACAGGAGGATGAAAAGCCAAAATGGCTCCTAGCAATCTGACGTGAGGGGAGAGGTCTTACCTGCCCCAAATCTGGCCATTGATTTTTTGATATTCTGTATAAGTGGTGATTCAAAGCATCCTCTTTGGTTGAAGAGTGTGTCTGACTGTATCATTTCTAGGGGAGAATCTATTTTAAATGTCCAGTTTCTGAGTTTTCCTTTCTCCTATCTCAGAGCATTCACCAAGTCCATCTCATTTTCCCCCAAGTCTCCTGCTGCACTTACGCTTCTGCCAGGTTTCCTCATTTCAGTCAGTTGAATGCAGAAATGTTTGTGGGGACACCAAATAATAGTTTCTCAGAAACTGGAAAGGGTTTTGGAGCACAACGGCTCCTTGCATAAGGAACTGCCTTTCTGTAGAGCTGAAGTGCTAAGTTGTGAGCTGAGCTGAGTGCCCTTAAGACACTGGAGTGGATGGCAGGATTCCTGACCTCTTCTCCTTTCTCCTGTGGATCTATCTGCATGAGTGAGGCACTGAGGAAATGACTGCCTCTCCGTGCCTCAGTTTCCCCAGCTGGCAGATGCTGAGACTCAGCCACCTGCCATGAAGTGCTCTGAGGTCAAAAGGAAAAAATCTCCTGTGAGCTATATACTGTTTTAGTACATGCAGTAATTAATTCAGCATCCGATGTTTGGAGGGGATAGTGCATTCACGTGGATACCTTAGATAAGCATAGCCTTAGCACAGTCTGTTTCTTCTGAGACCTAAAATAATCAGAGGCAATTGGAGTTTTTTTTCCTTAACTGCTGCATTTTTAGAAGGTGATTCATCTCTTGTCTGGGGTCTCGGATACCTGAATAGCCCCAAGATCCCAGCAGCATTAGTCTTTTTGAGGATTCATTGTGCTCCAATCCAGGCTGAATAACTCATTGCAAACAAGAGTCTGATGTTAGCAGCAGGAGAGTTGAGGAGGAAAAATATTTTCTGCTTTTGAAACCGAAACACACATAGTCACTGCCTTGTTATCATTTTAGATGTCTTACTCCCTTCCACCCCCATCTTCTCTTCCCCACAGAAGGAGGCTTATGGCTGGCACTTTGTGCTGAAGCTTGTCTGAAACAGTGATGCCAGCATTAACATTTCCCAGCAGGACTGAAAGTTATGATGTAAATCAGTGTTCTGTTGATTCTCGTAAAGTAATGCTGATTGGTAGGAGCTGAAGTTTGGAAACAGTACAAAATATAGCTTTCATCCATCCCAGTCCGTGGTCCTTACACATTGCTCCTTTAGCATTTCCTCAGCCTCTATCATTGGAAGCCATACTTCTGTTCACAGAGTAGGCAGAAGATTTGCACTAGAGTTGCCATCCCTGTTGGCCAGAGTGTTTTTAACGCAGAAGCAATACCTGTTAAAGAAAGCATTTGACTTGGGAGTGTAAGTTGGGAGTGAACTCTTTCTTCCAGGTCTTCTTACCCCTGTACTGTGCAACCACTAGGTCTGTGGTGAAGCGTCTGTGTCAGGGATGAAAGCTACATGCCTGGAACATGTTCTGTCAGTCTGGCTTTCTCTCTCCTCACTGAGCATGTAGTTTAGGAAGTTTTGAGCCTTTAGAGTAACATATCTTTGAACATGATCATTCCAGCACACCACTGGAAAACCCCAAACTACTTTCTATTACCTCGTTCTGGCAGCTTTTTGGATTCCCATCCTCCCATTAAGCATTTTTCCCTGCCCCATCTGGCATACCCAGGGCTCACGCAGAGTGGTAGGAATAAGCGTGCATGGGTGCTGAAGTCTGGCAGATGCTATCGCTTGTCTCAGACATAAATCCTGGTAACTTTAAAAGTTGACGAGAGAATATGAGAGAGCCTGTGTGCCTTGTCGTGCAAGCAGAGATGTATCTTACTGAGGAAATTGCTTCATGGAGCTGAATGACAGCTGGGTCAGGCTCAGGTTTGATCCATCCTCAGGCACAGGAAGCTCTTCCTCTGTTTTTTGGTCTTTCACCATGAAGTAATTGCATGTCAATGGCCAGCTACTCAGATAAACGACATACATAGTTGTTTCTAAGGCTGCTTAAGCCCACTGGTGACCTGCTGTGGAGATGGTTGTCCTTGTGGTGCATGGTTCAACGGTTACGGTGGGTACCCCAAACCTGGGTCTCTAGGAGCCTCTGTGAGAGCCTGGATGTTGTAATAAGAGACCTTCTGTTTCACCCTGTTCATAGCTGTTACATCAGTTGGTGTCGTATGTTCTCTACCACTCTTGCAGTAGCATTTACTCTGAACTACTTGTGGTGGGTTGACCCTGGCTGGGGGCCAGGTGCCCACCAGAGCCGCTCTATCACTCGCCTCCTCAGCAAGGCAGGGAGGGGAGAAGGGAAGATGGAGAAAAAACAATCCCAAACTCGTGGGTCGAGATAAAGGCAGTTTAATGTAGCTAAAGCAAAAAGCCGCGCGCGGAAGCAAAGCAAAAAGCAAAGATTATTCTCTACTTCCCATCAGCAGGCGATGTCCGGCCACTTCCTGGGAAGTAGGGCTTCAGTAAGTGTGCCCCTTACTCCAGAAGACAAACATTGTAAAAAAAAAAACAACGAATGCCCCCGCCCTGTTCCTCCCCCTATTCTCAGTTTCTTACTGCTGAGCATGACATCATATGGTATGGAATATCCCTTTGGTCAGTTTGGGTCAGCTGTCCTAGCTGTGTCTCCTCCCAAGATCTTGCCCACCCCCAGCCTGCTGCTGGGGAAAAAGAAATGTTGGAAAGCCTTGATGTGTGCTGGCACTGCTCAGTAGTAGCCAAAACACTGGTGTGTTATCAACAGTTTGCTAGCTACCAAGACACAGCACAGCACTATGAGGGCTGCTGTGGGGAGAATTAACTCCATCTCAGCCAGACCCAATACACTACTATACATAAATACATATATCTATATCTATATCATCTATACAGATGTAAAGTCTGTACTGGCAGCACTGAATCCTCTAAGTGTCAGTTGCTGTTAATACCCTGGCAAGTAAGGGTATAAGATCAGATTCAGAGAAGTAGGCTTTGAAATCTCTACCAGTATGTTTCCGAGAAATTGGAGTCTGTGCACTCTGAAATAAGATACAGTCCCTTTTCTTCTTATACTTGGGTACAAATCAAACCCTTGGCCCAATATTGCTGCTTTTTGAGACAATTCAGAACTCCCTAGCGCAGATCCACCTTTCTACCAGACTGCCCAAACGTTTGAATTTGACTCATGCTGGATGTTGGATATGGGCCAGGGCCTGAACTCCATAATGTCACAACTTATGCACGTCTTCAGGCTTTAGTCCTTCGCATTCCGCAACATACTCATGATGACTTGGAAGCTGCAGCCCTTATTGATCTATCCGTTCTCTACAACAACAACATATGGCATGTTTCCATGGCAATAGGTCCCCCTAAAGGGGCTTCCTTCCTTTCCTCAGTTTATTGGTCTTTTTCATTATTAAATCATCAGAGATAAATGCACACAGAGAAGGGTCAATGTCTGGATCAATGGACAGCAAACAAAGAGGAACTTTTCCATATTCATACAAGCGAGAGATTTCAGAAGATCAAACAATGCAGAATTGCCAGGCCCTTAGCATGTCAGTCTCATACATAATGTATTCGAGGAGCTCTATGAAATCAATACACATGTAACACCTTGAAAACCTTTGGGATTCAGTGTGGGGGGGCAGAGGAGGGGTAAATCAAGACGTATTTATGAGCGCAGTAGGGTGGGATATGAAGAGAGGGTTAAGCTCTCTGGCCTGGGCTTTCTGCCATGAGCGCAGTTTTGGTTAAATGCTACAAATAGAAAATTGTACTCAATTCTTTAACTCTGGGAGGATGTGGTGTTGCAGGTTCCTTCTGATGAAGTTTGATGAGACAGCCATGGAGTGGAACACATCTTATGTAGTGATGTGGCTGTGTAGTAGGTAATCCCAGACCACCAGCAGCAGGTGTGCAATCTGTCGATCCCTTCTCTCAGCAGGGAGCCTGAAATGGTCTAATGTACCACCAGCAGGGAGAGGAGTCCATCCAGACAGGTTAGAGCTTGGTTTGCCAGTGGTTGCACTGACCTGGTCTCCTTCTAGAGGAAACTTGTGCTTATAAACGTCCCACTGAATCCGTACCATATTATCTTCCCAACGGTGTCTCCAGCCACTGCAGAACAATTTATATCTTTGATCACCTCAGTGGTGCTAGGAGGACAACAATAAATTGTCTAGGTTCAGTGTGTAAATGTTCTTCCTTTGGACCTTCAAAAAGAGAGGGAATAAGGTTTCCTACAGGTAGTACCCACAAAAGTTTCACTGCTTTTGCAGCTTGTTACAGGGGAATTCTGTCTGAGCTAGTAATAGCTGCGTCCAGGCTAGTGAGAAAATATTACTAATGCTGTTTTTAGTTGGGATGTGTGCCCTATTGGCCTCCATACTCCAAATTTAGAGTCAGAACAAACTAAGTCTCTTGCAGCTATCTCTGTTTCTGTGTGCACATTCCCCAAAGGGGGAAATGAAATCTTGTTTATTTTTACCTTTCTGGGAAGATTGGGTTCTAAGTATAGATTTAAGACACAGTTTAATTTGTTAGGATGATATCTGCAGGCAGGAAGGCAGCGGGAATTGAGGAGAGCGGTCAATTGACTCCTTTGTGCAGAATCCACTATGACTTTTCTTATTTCTGTGACATGTTAATGTTTTAGGCGTTACTGGAAATGAACATGCAGGAGCGTGTTGTTTCTGTGTGATACAGTATGTCTGCGACCAAGGATTAGGTGTAAGTGTATCAATACATTTGCATTCATCAAATGGCAGATTTAACATAAAACTCTTGAAAACGCTTGTACAATTTCTGTTAAGCACGCTGTAAGGTTAGGCGGTAGACGCTGATTTTACAGCTTAGATGTCCAGAACTCTCCTTATCCCAGGACACGTGAAGCTGTGCAGGCAGCAGCGCTGTTGCCTCCGTGAACTCTTTTGTCCTGACGTGCCTCAGGCTGCAATGAAATGACACCCCGCAAGTCTCCATGAAACTGAGCTTAGTGATACCACTTGCTGCGTAGTTCCCATGCACCTTACGGCATTTGGGGGAACTTGAGTGGAAGATAGCACTATCTAGTACTTAGAGTGCTGTTGTCCGAGCCAAGTCACTTAAATTCTATCATCAGCTTCCCTATCTGAGTGAAAGTTAAATACACTTATGAGACAGGGTGTCAGCAACTCTTTGGGATAAGGCTCCATTTCTATTTTTTTTTACATGCTTGAACAATACTTTTATCAATGTGGTTTTGGTTCATGACTGGTGCACTTCAGCATAAAAGTAATACAAAGTGCTCGCGGTTTCTGAGGCAAAAAACCCCAGGAAACAGAATGAAGTTGTTCCAGCAAAGTCACAGAACATCAGGACTGTCTGCCTTGGCTGATTCACAAAGTCTGTTCTAAACTGACTAGATGGAAGGCATGGAAATGTCTCCATCCTGATAAATCTAGTTTTTGTGAAGGACAACCTGTTTCTTGGTGGCTCTTGGTTGCTGAGTGTCCCAGCTATCCAGAAGAGCTCCAAGGGGGAGATTTCCCTGGAAGTCCCGGCATATGGCATGTTGTTGCTCCCTGCAGAGGCCAGAGCCCACATGAGGCATAGGCTTTGCCATTTCTCCTTAGTTAATACTTGACGAAAAAGGCAGCTGCCCTGGTAATGAGCTCACGTTGCCTTTTGCACTTGTTGACCAGAGCACAGGCCTGTCCAAAGGGGGCTGCCGGGCACCACGGGGTGGGTGCCACAGGGCTGCGACGCAGCCGTGACGCTATCTGTGGTCCGCTCTGATCGTGCTGAAGGCCACCATGTGCCGGCGGCAGGGGCTGTACTAACAGCTACCAAACTCCGTGTTTACTGAGAGCATTGAGCTGTTTCATAGCTCAGACAAACACATTCCCTGGTAGATTACTCTCAACATAAGGTCTGCTTTACTAGTTCTCAGTTCTTTTGAATTCTCCTGTAAAAATCTCCATCACACAAATCTTCATCTCTTTAAGAAGCCTGACAGTAGAGTGGGTGTATTGTAGGTAGTATCACAGAACTAATAATTTAAGCTAAGTCATATTGATATAATGCGTTGTGTTTTGTATGTTAAAGAAAGGGCATAATTCACAATGTACTATGTTATAATTGGGTAAATGCATCAGTGCCTCAAACGTGTTGTTTGCAAATTGTCAAGTATTATAGCTGGAATAAAAATATCGCTAAGTAATGTGTATATTTGTATTTTTACAATGGAAGAGAAAGGAAATTTTCCCTTTGCTGCTACTGATCAAATTACAGTATATAACATGACTGGAAACCTCTTCTGAAACTAGGCAACCATATTTTCTGCATAGTGGTTCTGCCTCTGAATAAGTTACTTAAATCCTGAGTATCTTGTATTCTATTTGTAATATAGGATGATAATACCTTCTTAATTTTATCTGTTGGGATTTAATTAATGTATGGACATTACTTTGGAAAATGCAGGATGTTGATTATTGTTTAATAATGTAGTGTTAGATTTAAAAATTGATGATAGAGAAGCAATAAAAAGCTAACATGCTACCTGACTTGGACCACAAATGCTGTTTTAAACTATTACATAAGCAATAACTTTCTTAATTTTCCACTCACCAAAATCCATGTAATTGTATTTTAAGATAATAATATGAGCATATGTGTTAAACTCAAAACACGGTATGGAATTCTGCACTGTTCAGAGGGGGTTAGGTGAGCAATTATGTAGATTGGAGATAATCTAAGTGAAAGGCTAAATACAGACCTCAGAAAATACCTTGCCTCAAGTAAAACTGACAGTTGAATTCAATGACAATTTTGTCAAAGACAGCACAGGAGTTTTAAGAAATCTAGATGCAAAGTGCTCCAAGGCTTACACCTCGTTTGTAGAGGACTCTATGTGAGATATCCCTAGTCATACACCTGCTTATATAAGCACTTATAATTCATCACTAGCTAATAGTCCTTTTGCTCCTGATAGGAAAGTTAATCACATGCAGAATCCCATCTTAGTAACTCACTGATACCACTTACTCTGTGATACCCAGCTGAGGCATCATGATGACTACGGCATCTAAATTCAAAAGAAAGATGAATAGTTCTAACTACCAACTGTACGGGGCTCCCAGTCCTGCCTCCTTACTGTCACCATGAGGAGATAGTTGGAACATCTTCCTTAGACCCATAGGTGCAGGTAATCTGAGCGTAGCCCTTAACCGCCGTATCAGCCCCAGGTGTATCTCCGCTTCTTTATTTTCCATGTATTTGCACAGCAACAAACAACTGGTAGTGAAGTTGAATTTGGTGAGGCCCACGTTCTGTAACGGACAGGGACAACCACGGCTGAATGAGATGCAGCCAGCACCCCTGAAGCGGGCAGCCAGGGAATTCGAGAGGAGACTGGGACACTGCAGAGCTCTCTTCGTCGTGCTGTCGTAATGCATGGCTAATTATCAGCACTCGCCAGGGTTTTATTCAGGATGGCATGGGACACATATCATTTGCATAGATTGGTCAGAAGGAATTAAAACTGTTTGTCTTATTCTTTAGCTAGGTCCGCCTAATCCTTTCCCATTATATAGCACGCAGAATATTTTTATAAGTCATTCGACTCTTTTTTTTTTTTGGTGGGTATTCATTTCAAAGAGGTTTTCAAGTGCACAAGTATTTGAATAACTCACTATAAATAAATGAAAACTTCTAGCAAGTGAATTGTTGGACTCTGTAGCTGGTTAAGTGTCCTTTAGTGTGTTTAGGAGCAGTGAATCACCATGTTCCTCCTATTTTCTCTGTGAATAATGCAAAGTTTGTAACTCTCCAGGAGAAATATGCCTACTTATATCTGGGAGGACTAATGCTTCCAAAGACAGGGAAGGATCTCTTCCTGCTTCTTTCTCTTTCCTCTGTGTTCAGTTACCTACGTGAATGGCTGCTTTCTGGAGTAAACTTTCCTCCCGCCGTTGCTGCTCCAGCCACACTGACATCCCCTAATGCTCTTTACAAAAGATGATTTCTATTTCTAGCCCGACTAGCAGTCCTGGGAATTAAAGCGCGACCTTTTTCCTGTCAGGATAGTTGCTGGTGAGCAGAGCAGTGTCTAATTCAACGTGCAATCCAGAGAGGGGGAAGGGAGCTGCCACTCTGGAGAAAAGGGCAGATTTTAATCAGCTCTTTAAAGGAATAATGTAGCAATCCCTCCCCATGCAAAGCAGAGGATGGAGATGTCATTCGTGACTCAGTAGGTGGCACTCTGTTTCTTGAGTCAGCACCGAGCCACGGCTCCTGCCTGGGCTTGGTAGAGCAAGTGGATTTGTCTTTGGTTTTGGTTTTAGCAAGATATGTTCATTAAAGATCTGTTCTCGTAAGGTTAGGAAGGTTGGCCACGGTGTCTGAGCTAAATTCCATTGCTGGTGAGATTATCCTGGCTCCCTGGCCTTTTCAGTTAGATGCATTTTTATTTTTGCTTCCTTTCTGTGCACTTTCAGGCAGCGCCTCAGTTCGAGCCAGAGTTGGCTGCCTTTCAGCAGAAGCTGAAAACATCCAAAAAGCTTTGTTAATTTAGAGGTGAGGTGGCTCAAGTCTGTTTTCTCTTGACAGTGCAAACACTACAGAGCAAGAACAGAAGTTAAGGCCACGAATGTGCCCCACTCAGGGGCAGGCTTTGAATGCCAGACTGACACAGTGATGCTGACCGGGCTAACCTCTGCAATTCACTGTTTTCTCTCCAATTGGTCACAATCCTTCCTGAGCTCATGCACTATAATTGGTTATACTGCATCATGGAATAGTTTTGAAAAATCAAAGTTTATTTAATTAAAAAAATGACATCCGAAAGCAATATTCCTAGCCTGCTGTTACATTATGCACTAGACAGAACAGAAAGATGATCCAACTTTCTGGTCAAAAACCACAAGCTAATACCTAGGAAGTCTACATACTGTCAAATCAACTGAGCGACACCAACTATGCTTAAAGAGCGTATATTCTTGAAGTGTAATTGCCACACTAATGCTCAGATGCATTCTGTTACAACTAAATAATATATTAGGAATTAAAAGATCGGAGGTAGCGGTGCATGTTAAAATGTGATTTTCGATCCTAAGAAGCGTGCATAGAGTAGGATGTAGTATAAAAACCAAGTATGTTTGAACAAGACATCTGGTTTATATAGTGCTGGCTGTTCTGTGAGCTGTTCAGTCACACTGAGTCAACTGTAATAAAACAATACATTCATATTTATTAATTTTTATGTAGGCTTTTGAAAAGAGGAACAGAAGTGAGAAGACAGGATATCAGAGGAAGATGTCCATGAGATGCATCTCAGTTAAACTCTTTTTCAAGCCATATGAATAGCTTCAGATCTGGTTAGACTGAAGAATCAAATTCGGGTCCTAACCCTTATTTAGCCTCAGACTTCCGTGGACAAATCCCAGTCTCTTAATTTTGCCATGCGGTTTCTCTATCTGCAAGACAGGGATAATAACTCTACCTGCCTCTCATGGGTGCAGCGGAGCCAATTTCATCACTGTCAGCTCTGTGGAATCCCTGGGTGAAAGGAACAACAGAAATACAGAAAACATGGGTTATTAATAGCTGGTGCTTGCCCTTACATACATCACATGCACCGTTAGTCATTCTGGCCAATAATTTACACGGAGTGAAAAGATGTTCCTCAGTGTAAATACAAAATGACACATGGATGATATTAGACCTCTGAGGTGTTGCGGTCCCTGAGAGTCTATTCAGTCTAAATCCAGTGATGGCATCCTGAGCAGATCATACTTCATATGTGGGTAAAATGAAAATGTGCAGGAGCTGTGGAATCTTAATAGCTAAATTTTAACTTCTAGGCAGTTTGCATTGTAAAGGCAGGTGAATTTCCTGCACTGGAACTGGCGTGCAGACCAAATTCTTGGTGGTTTTCAGCTTTTACTGCTGGTAGAGTCCAACCCATGGTAGAGTCCAAAGGTTATCTCCTACCTGACACCTTGGATGGATACCCTTTTATTAGCAGGGGTGCATTGGATACAAAAGTTTACCTTCTGTGTTTTGTAAGTGATGGCTTTAAAGGTCAGAACTAGGGGGAGCCTGTCACAATAATCTTGAGTCACTAGTACACCCTTGAGGAGAACCGTGGCTTAAGAAACACATAGCAATGAATTTTAGCACTTCATCTGTGCTTGTCCACACTGCAAACCATGATTCTCTGTAGAAGATTCAGCAGTAATAGCAGACTGGGACTGAAAAGCGCGTGTGAAGTGAATTTGAAGATCTTAGAGCTGGAATAGCAAGAAATGCTGTAAATCAGGATGCAGGACAGCTGACGGTGGTATGATCACGCTTGGCTGTAAGAGACTGGGGTAGCAGGAAGTGCTGCAGTGAGGCAGAAAGCATTTTACAGGGGTTGTGTGTGTGGAAAACGTCTTAAACTGTGAGCAACCCTAGCCGCTGTTGTCATTGTCCCCAGTTCCCGCTAAGTACTGAAATCACCAGCCACCATAGAAATAAGAGGCAGAAAAGTGCAAAGATCTCTGAAGAAAGCCACTTACCTTCACATCTTTGCATGTCTGGCCATGTCTGTCTCATGCCATTAATTTGAAACTTGGGAAAAGTAATTTTCTTTGTGCATATCTCCTCCTGTATCCCCTAAGGCAAATTAAAGATGGCTGGGAGGTTATTTATTTTCGATAATAATATACACACTGCTTCCAGACTTCCTGCCATCGTGCGATTATCTAGATTAATTGACTAGGAAAGCTGCAGCATCATCTCAGGCCCTTAATAAGGAAGACCACAACATGGGTTTATACAGTATTAACGCGTATTACTGTGTGACATGGCCTTGCTCTTAGAAGCATATGGACAAATGTCATTGCCGAGTGTCTACCAGCACCAACTGTACTTTTAGACTAAGCGAAGGATTGCGTGCTACCTTGCCTGCAGGGGCATGGCACCTTGAGAGCGAGAAAGAGATAGTTAATTACATTTTTGGAAACCTCGTTAGTGGATAACTTTGCTCATGCTGAAGTCAGTGCCCATCAGCCTCTGCTGAATGTTTCTGAGAATCGCTGGTGTGCTGCACGTTTGTGACTGTCTGTACGTGTGTGACAGGTGGAATCTTAAATATGCTTTTAGGTGCTTTCAAGTGTTACGTTCTTAACAAGGAGAGAGAATCTATACAGAGAAGGCTTTTAAGGCATGTTCTGCCCTTTTTGTTTTCCTGCTGAGAGTTTAACAATTCGGTGCGGTTGCCTCACTATAGTGATACTGTTCTGCAGCAGCTCAGTCCAAGGCCCAGGCTTAAGCTGAACAGCCCTTACCCAAGCTAGATTTTGAGGATCTTTAAGGCAAATCTATTTTTCCTAAAACACATCAGTGATTTTGACTGTAAGCTGTCAGACAAAGAAGCAGCATGTGTGTGTCCTTCTTCAGCAAACCCAAGTTTTCTTCGTTACATCATTGTAAATCCAGAGTCACTCTGTTGACTTCACTGCTATTGAGATGATTGGTTTAAAGGAAGGCTCAATTCTCTCCCTTGTGTTAACTTGCTGTCGCTTTTTTTATGGTCTAGGAAGTTAGGCTTATTTGGTACTCAAGAGATTAATAACAATATAAACGCCATGCTAATTTGTGTGACTGACTGGAAGCACCACTGCAGCTTTCTGAATGTTGCATCCTCCTTGGTTAAGCAACCAGACATGACAGTCACTTTGCTCTGTGTACTTTGCTCATTTGCTGTAACAAGTGCATCTTAATACAAGTTAGTTATGATACCTCACAATATTGTAGTAGCCGCCCTGTACTATACAGTGTAGAGCTGATGAAAACTTGGCAGTGTGAAACCACAATACGCTGGCATCTCTATGTGTGACACATTTGGAGGGGACTAGAGCACCACTGTCGGGCAGTGAGGCTCCTTTGTGAGACTCCTCAACAAAGAATGAGACCCAGAAAAGTTTTTAGTCCTCGCTCTGGGTGAGTTGTGGCAACATTGTGTGATTGTGTCTCTTTTACACTAATACCTGGGGTAAATCTTAAAAAACCCCAAACAAATAAATTAGGAACTATATTCAGACTGTGTGTGCCTTCAGAACCAAAAAAGAATGTTACTGTAAGGCCCACTGAATTAATATTGACTTGCCACTAAAGTGAAGATAAGCTTCTTGGAGACTGTGCTTCATGGAACAGTAGTTAAATGTTGTCACTGCTTACTTTAGAAACGAAATAGATATTTCCAGACATGTGACTCCGATCTATATCGACCATCTCTGTACAACACAGGAGTCCATAGAGTGTGGACTGAACTCCTAAAGTCCAGGCTCAGTGTAAGCTTGGCTCAGCAAGAAATCTAAACTGAACACTGTAGATCATGGCACGGTCTCTCCAGTTCCATCCCGATCCCAATGCTAGCTACTTTAAAGAAGGATCCAGTAGGAGGAAGCCTGATGATTTTAACCTCAAATGGCTTTATTGGCATGCAAACTCTGAGGCCTTCCAAATACTTGTTCTCTCTCTCTCTTTCCCTAACAGTCACTGTAGTAACTGCAAGTATCTCAGTCACTTCTTGGGTGGCTCTGAAGTCCCAGTCGAAGTTTTCAAGTGGGCATGTCCAGCCACGTACTCAGTTCCTTTCTGAACCTTCTAAGCCAGAAGATGAGTGTTCCTGTGATACTGAGTACTTAATTAGCAGCTTGTGCACTCTGAGTACATCAGGCAGACGAGCAGAGCATAGGGAATGAATGACAGTAGAGATGTATAAAGCACATTAGTTCTGTTGACCTGGACTCCCTGATCTCCCACTCTATAGCTGATCTCACATGTCTCTGTCTTGCTGTCCAGGTTTTATTGGGATTTGACCATGCTGCTCCTGATGGTAGGGAACCTGATCATCATCCCTGTGGGCATCACTTTCTTCAAGGATGAAAATACAACCCCATGGATTGTCTTCAATGTGGTTTCGGACACGTTCTTCCTCATCGACCTTGTCCTCAACTTCCGAACAGGCATTGTGGTGGAGGACAACACAGAGATCATCCTAGACCCACAGAGGATCAAGATGAAGTACCTGAAGAGCTGGTTTGTGGTGGATTTTATCTCCTCCATCCCCGTGGACTACATCTTCCTGATTGTTGAAACCCGCATTGATTCTGAGGTGTACAAGACAGCCCGGGCGCTGCGCATCGTGCGCTTCACTAAGATCCTCAGCCTCCTGCGGCTTCTGCGGCTCTCCCGGCTCATCCGCTATATTCATCAGTGGGAGGAGGTGAGCAGAGGCTGTGATGCACTTGCATCCTAAATCTTTTCTCCACTTATGCTGGTATTACACAAAAGTGCTTTCTTTGAACGCCCATTCTCCTACTTTATCCCAATGTGGATGCTAAAGAATTGTGTCTTGAGTCTAATGCTTCGCTTTTAGCAGGTTCCCAAGAGGGTCTTCAGCATATTGTTACTTAGTCATTTGAGACTGTTCTATCTGCTTCAGGATCATAATCTGTGGAGATGATGTGTGGGCTGGGAGGAGAGTAAGTACAGGTGGACCTCCTGCAGAAGTGTGTAGTTAACAGAGCTGCCTGTGAGGGGAGCAGTTAGCCAGACAGCGGGGTCTTGCCCCCTCAGAGCCCCAAAATGTCCAGAAGCAGCTCAGAGGAAAGGTCTAGAGACCTTTGCCAGAAGCTGTGGCAGTTGTTTACCCAAGCATCTTCTTCTTTTACATGGTTATCTCTTGAATAAATGGCTTGGTGATGTATTTATAACCTTCTTGCTTTCTAAATTCTCTGACACTGTGTTAAGGGGAGAGGAAAGAAGAGCAATCTGCAGACAAATAGGGTCTGTTTAAAGACATAAAGGTCTGGTGAAAAGCAAGAGTCCCTCTACCCTTGGACCCTGTGCTGTTCCCAGGGGAATTCCACTACGCAGGGTGAGTTGTCAGGCCTAATGTGAATGAAGCCACAACAAGGAGCTTGAAAATTCGTTATTTTTTTCCCATCTCTGTGCTCTCCAAAGCAGAGAGAAAGCTCCCTGCAGCTTTCCTCACATATCAGGAGCATATTTTCAGGACATGGAAAGCTGGTCAAGGCAATTTCATCTTCCTCCCCACACTTTCTCTTCTGCTTTGGAGCAGAGCCTGATGCAGAGCATGATCTAATGCAGAGTGTGCTCCTGGGAATGTGAAGGGAAAGCAGCCATGCAAGTTATGGCTAGATTGCACCGAGCTGTCAGAACACTAATTCATGATAGAGCTGAACCGTTTCCTCCTCCCAGCATCACAGACTCAGAGGGAGAGCACTGGTGCATGCTTTACAAATTTCAGGCTTCATCTTTGTGGTGTCATAATTTGTGACTGCTTCACTTACAGCAGAGCGTAATGCCGTGTTGAAGTCTAGGATGACATTGTGCAAGGTGCTGTACAGATGTATAGGGAGAGATGGCTGCAGCCCTGAAGAATTCCCTACTAGGTTAATTTTGCTTCATAGCACAGGCAGGCAGGAAGTGCATAGAGAGATGGAGATAAATAAAGCAGAAGCGTCTTTCCCAGTGTGACTTAGTAAGTCAGAGACTGAGCAGAGCAATGAAATATCTCCAGGTCTCTTGTCTTGTCCCTTGGTTGCATTGCTTCTCTGTCCTCTAATCCGAGAAGGCTCAGGAAAGGCGAGTTGGCAGCTTAGGCTGTTTCTGTAGCTCCTTCCTACAGATTTACGTGTAGCCACAGCAGTGCAGAGCTCCATGCTTGCTTGTCTCTGCTCCTTGACTTCCTTTCCATGAGGTGGATGAAGAGGATTTAAGTATATTTGCTGTTGATTGTACTGAATTTGTTTTAAAAAATAATGAAATGAAAGCAAAGCAGCGCCCTTTCCCTGTCTTGCTTCTCATACGGCTTCACTGAGCAGCCATTTCTAGTTTCAGGCTGGTAATACAAATAGGTGGGGCGTTTTGCCCTTTTGCTGCCTGCCCTGGGTACTGGGGGACAGCACAACCAGGCACACTCTAGACCCCCCCCCCCCCCCCCCCGAAGAACAGACTCCCTGGAGTGATGCAGTGCTGCAAGTGGAAGGGACAGATGGTGTTGGATTGCAGTTTGAGACTGCAATGCAGACTCTGTTATGCATTGCAGAGCCCAGCAGAGCAAACATGATAAGTCTTTTTTTCAAACAGGGCTCGACCCAAGCAGCAGTTTCCCAGAGCGAGCATGATACTAGGAGGTTTTCCACCTTCTCAAATCGGGGAGGGAAACAGAGAGAAGGGGCGATCCCTCGTCGTTCGTGCAGTGCATGCACCGAGCAACAAGGAGACGGGGAAGAAAAGTGCTTCTTCATCTTTGCATGGGAGTAAACGGTTGTGCTTCCTGGAACCACACTGACAGTTCTTTCTTCCTCTTCCTCTGAAGTGCCTATAGATGATCCATCTCTGAAAGTTCACATTAATCTTTCCTCACTGCACAGATCAGCAGTGGTGATCTGGAAGCATTAATTCCTGTAGGATGAGGCAGTGTTGGACTAGACTTACTCTGGCTGTACGCAAGGGGCAGGTTGCTGTGCAGAGTTAGAGGAGGACTGTTGGGAGAGGGGGTTACTTAAGAATTCTGTTCTCCTTTGCTCCCCCACACTATCCCACTGTATGTCTCATCTGCTAGGTAGTACCCTTCTCTCATAGGCTCTTTGTATATGACCAGATAAGCTAAAAAAAGACTTGTGAGTAGGGCACGCTGATCCATTGGAGAAGAATATGTGTGCGAACTACAGGAATGTGTATAGGGCAGCCTGAGGCAGAGTTAGTAGAGGTGGATGGACTAGGCAGAGAGGCGGTGTGCTCTGTTCTGTCTGCGTAGAGCATCCCTGCTCACCTGCACTGAGCTTACGCAGTGACTTTTGATGGAGCAGCCACTGCTGCCTTGCTTATAACTAGTGCTGAGACTCTGGGTCCTGCATGAGGAGGAGAGGGGGATCCAGCATACGCAGAGATGTTAATCTACTTACTCTGCCTCCTAGATGAACATTACATCTGTGCTTTAGTGTAACTCTGAGTGAGTATCAGGGTAAGTGGTCACTTCCTGAGTTCACAGTGAGCCTGTCCGTTTCTTCCCCTGCAGTTGTCCATGCTCTGCATGAATTTATCACTCACCCTGCAGTGAGGAGAGAGCAGCCTTCTCTAAGGCTGCAATGCTGTAAAACAGCCAGCCACTCATCAGTTCCAGATCAATGCTAGTCATGAGTCTGTGGGCTCGAGAGCCAGTGGTTTGAAGTGCCTGCACCATTCTGGCTCAGCAGCGGACTGCTCTGACATCCTCCCCCAGATCTGAAACAAAAGTGCTTTGGGGACTACAGCTGGGCAAACAACCTAAAGAAAAAAGAAAAGAAAAAAAGAAGAAAAACAATCTAATGCACTCATGTTCACTGGAGTACGAAACTAAGCTTAATTCCAAATGTAGCAGTTTCATTTGCATTATCCATTTTGCATGAGTGGTCCAACGAATGAATTTACCAGTAGGGCAGAATATAAATAGAGTCTTTTTGAAGTGTCTGCCATATCTACCCTGCAGTAGGAAACTTGATTGCAGTGTAGGAAGGCATACTCGCACTGGCTCGAGCCTAGCTTGCCTGAATATTGTATTATAAACTTCAGTGTCTGGTAGTTACCAAGTCTATAAGCAGAGATCCAGGAGGGCTGGCATAGTCTGTGGAGCTGTACTGCCAGGGCTGGAACGAACACGGAGGCTCCAGTCATGCTTTGGTCATACCCAGGGAAGCTCTCGTCGTCTCAGCCTTTGAACCACTTCAACAGCTCTTCAGGGTATCTGGGTTGGTCTGTGGTTCTTGACCATGTGAACCTGGAGGCACATTGTCACTCACGGAGTCTGGGAGTTGGGCCTTTACACTATTGTTTCTGAGAAACTGTTCAGAGAAAGCAGACTCTGAACATTAACATCCTACAAACCTTATCCCAAGGTCACCCAGCAGAAAAAATAAAAGCAGAATAATACCACGTAACCCATATACTCAATCAAAATGAACCAATGCAGTTCAGATTGTGTTAGACAAAAAAAAAAAAATGCTTTAGGTTTTCATGGGCAAAAATGATTGTTTTTTTTTTTTTTTTCTAAGAGCAATTTGCTGAGCTTTCCCTATTTTATGCACAGCATCTACCCCCTTGTTTGGTGCCAGGATGCAGTAACCTACATTTAAGATCAAACTATTTTCCCTTATGAGCAAAGAACATTTATTGGGACAACAGTAAAATCCTGCTCCTATAAATCAGTTTCCAAATAGCACATAGGCTAAGGTAACCAAAGTATTTTGATTTCAGAATTTATGTGACGGATTATGATGGGAAGGAAAGGAACTAGATGGTTTTGATATGTATCATAATGATAAAATTATCATAAGTGAGAGGATTTTTTCAGATTTTTGTCAGGAAAAAAAAAGTTTTCAATTTTGCAGCTGAAACCTGAAGAAAAGGACAATTTGGTGATTTTCTATTACGTCTAATATAAACTATTACGTCAATGAAAACTTGAAAACTTTCCTGAATGCTGTCCTTGTCTTCCCTTGAGTTTCCATATTACATAGAAGTTTTAGAATGGAGGGAATGCATCTTCTCAGGTCTGTAACTGGCCATAGATTACATGATCTGAAAGATGACATCACTTTAGGAAGACTCAGATATATTCAGAAAACTGAAAAGCTAGAAGGGCCTATATGGAAGGACTAGGAGCGAGCTTCCAAAGACTATGAGAATATGGCTCCCAAATGATTTTCCTTTTGATTTGAACAGCTAATTCCCTTAATTTCTTGTGACCTATTTGTAGCCTTCCTTAAATTAAATTAAGATAACGTGGCTAGTGGCCTGGGGGATGTAATGTTAGGCCAAATGCATAACTGGATCCTGAGAGGGGAGGAGCTGGGCAAAATGATTGTTCTCCAGTAGCACAGCAGGGTCCCATTCCACGAGCAATTCAAAATGGCTTAGCAGATTTTTTATCGATATGGTTTGCAATTCTGTCATGTTAAATAGCAAGACAGACCCGTGAGAGTAACTCATTAAAACCTCTGGCCACCCTTGAGTAAAATCAGACTCAACAAACACTGTAATGTGGCAGGGAGGGGGAGAATGGGCTGGGCTTCTTCCTAAATTTGCATTACCTCATTTCTGAAGGCAGCATTATCAAGCATTTGTCTTTAATGTCATTATAGAAGCTTATTAGAACCACAATGCAAGTTACAGTAATTTGCGTTCTCACTGCACAGTGACCCAAAACTTGAGCACCTTTTCCTTCTAGAGAAAATCCCGGCTGCACTTGTAATCAATGGCACAAACCTCTTGTTGACATATTAGAAGAAGGTCGTTCAAGATTTTACCACAGCCTTTTACATTGAACTGTTTTCACTCGTCTGGAGGGAGGACAGACAACAGAAGGAAACAGATGTTCTCCATTCCTGTGCAGACATTGCATTTTCCCTCACTTGCCCGTGGGCAGCTAGTGATCCATCCCCTGCCCTGTGCCTTGTTACCTTTCAGGAGCAAGAAACCTAAAAAAGTTTTTTTGGTGGAGTTTGTCTTTAACAGGAAGTTCTACTGCTATAATGCAAATGAAGCTTCCCACCTGGGCAATGGGAATACAGTTTCAAAAAGAATATCATAAAAAATGAGGTATAATGAATTATAAGGAGCCAGGCAAATATTTGAATAGCTGCACAGCTACAGAGGTTGCCATAAAAAGGAAAAAGCCTTTTATGTTTTTACAGTCACCTTCTGGCAGCGCTTAATGTGTCTTCTGTCAACAGGATGGTATGATAGGGGGAATAGATGGCTTGAGGGCTTGGGATTAGGGCATGGAGCCATTTGTCTCTAGGTCAGTAGTTCAGATCCAGCATATAGCAAGTGAAAGTCATTTGCTGTCTCGTGGATGGTTTTTCTCTGATCTGTTCTTAGTAGACAGGTGCCTGTGTGACAAAATCATCCAGGGGACTGACCCTGGTAAGCCTCAGGCTCCCTGTGGTGGCAGCAATGGGGTTAAGTTCCCCCAGACATCTGAAGTGAAGTCCCCACTGAGCAGGGTGTAAGGCATGTTAATAAGAGGGTCTTGCCCGTGCCCAGCCTCCAGTTCTTTGTGCCACAAGGGTCGTCAGTCTGGGCTTTTATGCTGGGATGGAATTGTAAAGTTTTTTTGAAAGAGATAGGCTCATCTCCTAATGATCTCTAATCACTGTGATAGCTGCTTGCTCCTCCAGCCTTTCATTTTCCTCTTCCCTCAGACTCCTCCTAGCCTACTCCTTACATGTCCCTTCACTGGACACTGTGATAAGTTTGCCTTTCTCTCGGGGAGCTCACGTCTCTGTATTTCTCTGCCAGCACCAGCTGCCTGCAGCTCAACGCCCATATTTTGCCAGCTGCCTGTCATTTTTCTTCAGGCCATTGTTTTTGGAGGGGGGTTTCTGGCAGGCTTTGTTATTGCTGTTGTGTTACAATAACAGAGGGTCCTCAAAGGAGAAGTGCTAGAGTCTGGCATGAGGAGATTCCTCCTGCAATCAGTGTCATTTTCTAAGATTTAATACCATGGAGGCTTTGCACTTTATTGAGGAGGCATGCTCCAGCTGCAGCGATGTAGGGACCCTGGACCCTTGACCCATATTGACACATCTTGCCATGTTGCTGTCATATAGCACCATGACATGCTTATGGAAGGGGTTGTGACCTACATGAAGTGCGTCTGTAACAGGGAGAGGGGTCTGGAGAACCCTGTACTCTGACTGCAAAGCATAAGGAAAATTTCTGGGAGCCATCTGACTCACAGAAAAAATCCTGTGAGCTCAGGAAGCAGCAAGGGCAGTGCCCAGTTCCCTCAGATGTGTAGGAACAGAGTTTCACGCCTCAGTAGGGCTGTGCCCCCTAGAAGGAGCACTGTGAGGGCCAGCCTGAAGGGTACAGCCAGGCTGTACCCACCGTGGAGCGGCACTTCAGGTTGTGTATATGCCCCTGCACAGTGTTCTGCATAGCCAGGGCTGAGCCTTGTGTCTATAGATCATATGGCGTATACGTGAGGTACATATATATAGTACTGATGTTAGGAACAGCCAATACAGCTTTTGAAGCCATTCAGAGGGAGATTCCTGTTACCATTTGGGTGCTGATCCAATGCCAAATCTGGTTTTGACTTTTAGCAGTATGGGAGTCATGTTCTGCCAAATTCACCTAATACTTCAAGGCCAGTGTGTCTAAGGTACATTAGTCTTGGCAAGTGGTAGCAAATTAATTGCTCCTCTCGTTGAAGCTTTTTCCAGGAAGGCACTATTGATTGCATTCATATCAAGTGAAAAACTTTAATGAGGTAGCTGAAGAGAACCGCATTTTCTCACCTCACTTTTGTGTTTAGCAAGACAGGGTTGGAAAGGAACATGTCGACTCCGTAAGTTGTGTGAATGAAGCAGGAGCTTGGCCCAAATAGGACCACAGGGGAAAAAAATCGAGTTGGTTAGTGGGAGAGGAAGAAGAGGGGATTTTGGAGTGTAAGAATGAGCACAATAGCATGGAGTTACTTGTTGCCAAGAGAGATTGAAGTCAGTTACTTCATCTCCCCGCAGAGCATCCTCATGTGCTCTGAGCCAGTCACTGGGCAAGGGCAAGTGCCAGATGGGGACCCAAACAGCTGCTCCTGCTGGAGTTGGAGCAAAAGCGAGAGCAAAGCTCTGCTAGCGGGAAGAGAAAAGTACCCTGCTCGCAGGGATAATTAAGGGTTTAGATTCTGGAAAAGAATCTGTAAGTGAACAGCTCTTTAGATTTGTGTGTGGCTTCTTCTGTCTGGTTTGCTTTGTTTGTCTCCCCCCTTGAAGCTGGTGGGGACTCTGAGGCACCACTGGACACCAGAGGAATCCACCATGGTAGTGGGTACCCACCTAGTCCATTTCCTTCTAGTAAGTGGATAGCGCTGGTGGGAGAGAACAGCCAATTAGCAGTACACCTCACTGTAGACACAACACCCTGTGGCAAGTGCTGTTGTGTTGTGGAGCTCAAGGCAGAGCAGAAGCCTGTATCCCTCTCCCAGACAAGGCTCACTAGGATGGAGTGCAGTGTTCAGACCTCAGCCTCCAGCACCACCGCTAGATAACAGTGTGAGCTGAAGAATTCATATGCGTTGCCTTGCAAACAAGGTAGCCGAAGGCAAGCTCTTGCCTTTCAAAGGTGCTGTGCGCTGAGGAAGGGCGATAGGGCAATGTCAGCCATGCAGAAAGGTCAGGACCCATCCTGCCAGCGGGGCCGCACAAGGGCTCGGCTGGCTGGAAGAGCCTGACCCTGGCCAGGCTGGCTGGGGAAAGAAGGAACGCTCTTCTACAAGGCAGCAAAACCTGAGGCCAAGCTTTGGCTCTGAGCAATTCTCACTTCCACTCTAGAGAGAAAGTTGCCAGCCACAGTGCAAGACTCTCTGCAGCACACTGTGTGTGGGGAACCAGAGCTGGAAAGACCAAGCCCTGAGAACATGTTTGTTTTTCATCCTCTTTTCTTTTTGCCAGAAATATGCTAATGTGATGCAAAACAGCCTTACTTTCCCCACTAGTTTGAGGTGAATGGAATAAGACGACTTTCTCAGGAAGGACAAGCTTCAATCCTGAGCAAGGCACAGAGAAGTGCGAAGGTTTAATGGGCAAGAGCCTTATTGATGAAGTTATTTTCTGAGCACTGCTGTGAAAAGAGCTGTTTCGAAGACAGTTTCAGGACATGTAATTATCCAGTTTGCCAGCTTAATGCATTCAACTTAACCTCATTTTTACGAAGCAGAAATCAATGTGGTAACTTTTTCAGGGCTGAGAGATGACATTTTATTCTTGCTTCTCTCATAAAGATGCATATTTTTAAGCTTCCTCTTCTACTTTAACTCCTCTCTCTCCCAGTTTTGATTAAGCAGGAATACTCCAAGGGCTAGACAAAAGAGTGAGGCAATTTCCACATTCCCAGAGTTACATTAGAATGGAAAATGTTTCTGAAATCTCTTTGCAGTACATGGCAAAATTTCCCTTATTACCTTCTTGGAAAAGGACTTGGAAATACATCTATGACTGCATTACAAGAACCTTTTTATTCATTTCATTCCAGCACCGCTTCACCAGGGAAGAATTCTAATGTGTTGTTGATGGTGCTGATCTTCACCCCAGTTTTTTGTTCCAGAACGTGTCCCCCGTTCTCTGCTCTTCCAGCGTCTGTCACCTTCTGTACTCCCACATGGTCAGGGATATTTTGGTAACTATTCCTCCCTTGTGTCTTCTCCCCTTCCTAAGCAAGAAGTCCTGCAGAGGAGCAGCTGCCAGAGCTGTGAGCTGGATAATGTCTGTCCAGAAGTTCCTCAACAAGAGCGTGCCATAAAATTGAAGAGAGTAGGGTAATTGCCCTGTTTTTGATTAATATGCCACCTCTCCTACCCCTGGCACTTCCTGAAGTGGGTTGCACCACACATGGTATTTTAGTCTGGTGACACGTGGAAAATCCTTGCAGACTAAGGATAAAACTTTACAATAAAAATCTTCAGCTCAGGCTTACTGTGCTGCCACCTTACCCTTTGTGATTCTCTTATGTTCAAGACAGTAAAAGTGCTCTACTTTTTTGATTCTTTCAGGTAAACGTGAGTTGTTCTTCTCTCCCTAATCAGTGCCCTGTGACTGTTTTTTTTTTTTATCGTAGAGGTTGAGAAGAACATTTCATTGAGGCCCCTTGTTTCAAGTTTTCTGCAGTAGATTGATGGTGCAACAGTCCCAAAGAGCAGAGCAGCCCAAGCCCGCCCCAAGGCTCCCTGAGCAGCTCAGCGCGTGACTCAGCAGTGCTGCCTTTGGATGCACTGCAGCATCGGAGGGACGGATGGTGGCAGCTGGCCACACACTGTGCAGTGCTGAGCTGGGTCAGCCGCAGAGGAGCCTGGACCATGCAGCACTCTCAGTTCTCACCTACATGATTTGGTTGGTCAAGGGCAGAATGCAAGGATATATGTTTGCATATACAGAGGGAAAGGGGAACGAAGACTGTGGGCTTTGGCTTTTTAATCTAAAGACAAAACTATTTTCCCTGACAGCGTAAAATGGCAATGGTGGCTCTACCTGCCTTGGTAGAGCCATGTAGCAGGCAGTTCCCCCGCTGAAGTGCTGGTGGTTGTATCTTTGCCATTTGCTCATCCAGTATTTATGAGGGAGAAACCAGAAATCAGGGAGGGCCTGATCACAGGAAACATTCTGCCTTTCGTGACAGCTGGAAAAAGAGAGTGAGAGATGTGATCTGAAAACAGAACCACCAGAATTATTCTTCTAGCTTCCTTCTGGGCTTAGGATAAGCTACCTGCCTGTAGTCCCACACTGTTCCTTACCGTAAAATGAAGATAAGAACGTAGTCACCTCAGGTTCTTAAACAGCTGCAGTTCATTCACGCTGCTGAGGTGCCATGAGGCCTGACATCTGCTCTGACATAGACCCTGAGCAATCCCATTGAGATATGACATAAACGTATACGTCTCTGCTAAGTCCCCTTTGGCAGGTGCTGCCTCCAGGGCTGGGGGGACACTGTTCCTACTCTTCTCTAGAAAGAGAGCCCTAACCCAGTGTGGGACGTACATGTCTTTATCTTAGCCCACCCTATTGTCTCATGTGGCTTTTCATTATTCTGTGATGTATGTAATATCTTCTCCCTTGACCTGTTGACTTGGTTGTGGTCATCAAGGTAGATGGGCACAGAAGAGGATGGTCTCATGGTTACTCTGTATCTTTGATCCCCGAAGGTTGGGAGAAGGTGGGGAATGTGTTTCTCAAGTTTGGATCCAGCCAGGATAGCTCATCAAGAAAGGATGATAGTCTGTGCAGTGTATAAATGGGTTTGGAGCAGAAAGAGATGGGCTCAAGGGGAAAGCTTGAGTTAAGGAGTGAGTCAGGTATGGGCCAGGAGCTGAAGATGGCTGGAGGCAAGTTGGGACTGGTGCAACATTAGTGGAGGACAGAGCTGCAACACTGGGCAGCGAGCTCAGGGAGGGGAAGTCATTCCGCAAAACGCTGCCCAGTGCCGGGTGTGCACAGAGCCATACCCCAGGGAGCAGGGAGCAACTGGGAGTCTGCCCTCACATAGGATCACTTTAGGTCTGACTCCACTCTCGGGTGGTGGAGCCTGTGGAGGGTGAACTTTGAGAGAACCTCTCTCTGCGCTGGCAGTTACAAGCAATCAAACAAGCAGCAGCAGTGCTTCCTTGTAAACACTGGGAAGAAACTGTGAGGATAATGTCCCTTAAAGCAGCTGACAGGCCTGCTCTTCCTCAAGTCCCTGGAGGGGGTGGAGAGCAGTTAAGACGCAGCAGCTGTGTTTGGTTTTTTTCCTATTTATATATTTATTTTTTTTTCACCCAGCAAACTGCCGGGTGTTAATTCCTCTTGATTTGCTGTGTCTCAGTGCAGCCCAGTTTGGAGAGGCTGTCCCTCGAATAGGGTTGATTAGACTCCTCTCCAGTATGCATCACCCAAACAGCCACTAATTCCACTTTATCCCAACAGTGTGCATGGCTCTTCTGATGCTACAAAGAATTAAGCTGAAATTGTGTAGTTAATTATAAAAACTTGTTGCAGTCAAAGTACAGAGACCTCCATCAAGGCCCAGCAGTGATTGCCAGTGAAAGATCCTCAGCAGAGAAATAATTTCCAGTTGTCCTCTTGTCACCACCACCCAAAAAAGGTCCCATCTAGTGGGCCCAGCTCTAACTGATTTCTGCAAGCAGAAGGATGTACCTGGGGGAGATGAGACATGTCAACATGACCACGCCGCTAAGAAAGCTCCCCCCTTTCAGTGCTAAAGGGATGCAACACCCTCCCCCCTAAATTCACCATACTTCTAAATCTTCCCTGAAAAATACAAGTGGTGGGTCAGGGGAATTGTGCCTCTGCTACACTGGGAAGTTGTTACAGCACATCTCAGAGGTCAGAAAAGCTCGGTAGCAGCCCTGACAAATGGCTTGACTGGCAGAGCCTTACCATGGCCCTTATGTGCCACAGGGATATCTGAAAAGACCATCTAGAGAAAGCTAGGGGGGCTCCAGGGGCTCCCTGCAGGCTGGCAATATCCCCCGCAGCTGGAGGGGGATATTCTTCTGGTGGGTTTGTGTAAATGCGTTGTAATGTACCAATGAACTTTGGGTATCACGTGAGCACAGCACTTCTTCACTCTCCCTACAGCTCCCTATACCTCTGTCTCTGTCTTGTGCTAGACCATTCATGGGAGATGCAAAGTGGAGCCACTAATGAGTCACGGGGAACTTGTGCCATGATCGCCTTCTTCTCTATTTCCATATTACTCTTTCATGCATAGAAAGGATAAAAAGAGCTGTCATTTGCGTACTGGTGGAGAGAGGAAAAAATTATGTGTGGTTCCGGTTGTGCCTTCTCCAGCAAGCTTTTCCCCCTCCCCACAGGCCTGGCCTGCGGGTGAGCCTTGCTCCTCTGCGCTCTGAGCACTTCCACAAAGGTCTGTTCCCTGCTAGGATGTGCGGGCATCTTACCAACTGCTTTCTTCAGTTGGTAAATCACCTCAAGCTTGTAGGTATGAGGAAGGACAGAGAAGAATTTTTCCCTTTAGCTCTCCTCCCTCCAGACCTGAAAGACACATGTGTATTTTGTCTTGAGCACAAAGGCATATCCAGTCCATTTCACTCTGGAACGTGAAAGAAATATGGAGGAATGCCAGCAGGGCGGGAGGAAGGCACAATGAGGAGAGCTTCTGTGAAATGAGACGGTAGAAATGAGGGCTGGGGAAGGCCTGCTGCATCATCTAGTCTGTCCCAGCAGAGAATTGTCAGTTTGATCTTCAAGGGCTGTTGTCAGATGAGTTTTAAATGTGTCAAGCAGCAATACCTTGTCACTTTTTCTGAGATGTTCATCTTACAGCATTGTGTTCTATACTGTGCACGGGATTACTTGCTTTCCAACGCAGTGAATTGCTGTACTTAGCCAGGGTGACTGTGCTTTGGTCCACAGAGAACGAGCGGGCCAGACAGTGGAGAGCTGGTCTTTGCTGATGCCGGGGGGGAAGAGATTGGCTTCTCCAGCATGGAAAGCAAAAGGGGAGATCTCTCTCGTATCCACTATGAGGGAGAGGGGTGAACATGTAGCAGCGAGCGTAGCAGATTGCAGCTCCATGCTGCTTTGCTGCCTTAAACAGTGCATCCCATGAGTGCGTGTGGGTAGAGTGCAGCTATGTTTCAGGGGAACTTGAGGAATCCTTCCTGGAGCGTCTCTCATGACCCATGGCAATAATGTTGTTGGAGATGATGCAAGCATATGATGCTGCTGCTTCTCATAATACAGATTTTTGCCCCTCTCCTTGCCCTCTTTAAGGTCATTTTAGCAGCTGGCAGGGAAGTAAGAATGCAGCCCATTTTAAGAAGATGGAAAAAACCCTTCGGTTTCCATCCTGGCTCGCTGTGAGTGCTGGGAATGCAGACGATGAGGTCTGGAGCCAGGCTGGAACATGTTCCTCTGGCTTTTACCCTCTACTTCCTCCCCGCTTCCCGAGGCACAGCATGCCGCAAGCTCCTACAGGAGATGGTTCCTTTAAAAGGAACCTTATCGCAAAGCACTCTCCCCTTATCTACAGCCTTCAGATGTGGACGTGCTGCACAGAGTGCTGACTGGGGACCTGCAGCAGCTGGCAGCAGCTTTCCATCTGCTGCTGAAAAGAGGAAGCTCTCTGGACCTGCCTCCCAGCCTGTCTGCAGCAGTGCATCCACTAAACCAGCCATGCACGGTCATGGGAGAGGCATCCCTCCTCCTTTTAAAGATTCACCAGCATTGCAGAAAAATGCATACGTATCTCTGCCGACTTTGCCTTAGTCTGGATATCGATAGCACCACGGAGGGGGGGACCTTACATGTCAGAGCAGGATCATACCTCCACTGAATACCCACAGGCCCTGGCGAGATTTGCATAGCCGCTGTGGAGGCTTGTACTGCGGCTTCTTCCCTGCTCTTTGTATTCACGCAAACTGGGCTACAAGTGCTGTGCAGCAAGCTCCGGAGGGTGAAAACGCTCTGCCATTTTCTTGCCTGATAAATGTTGCCCCAGCGTGAGCGATTGCCAGCTGCAGGATGTGCTGCTCATTTCAGCCTTTCCTTCCTACCTCTGCAGCCTCTGGCCAGCAGCAGCAGACGGAGGGGGGAGCAGCCTCAGAGCCCAGCATTTGACCCTGATCAGCTAATGGGGATGAGGGAAGGGAGAAGAGCCAGTGCTACAATCAGTCATTTGAGTGAAGCGGGGCCTGTTTTGATTAGCTAGCAATTTTTCTGGTCATTGGGAGGAAAAGTTGCCTGCGTGTGTTCCCTTCTTCTAGGACACCACCCCAAAACTTCCTATACTGTTTTGGAAGGGGGGAGAAACTACTCCGTGGAGAATTCTTTCAAACAGAAAAGGGGAGAGAAGATATTTCCACAGTGATTGAAGTGGAAAGACCAAGTTAAAAGGGACAGAGCATATTTTGTTCCAGATAAGGCATGAGGGTTGGGCATCAGCACCCCACACAGTGGCTTCTTGTTCCCATCACTTGTTTGCAGATGGTCCAAAGCTTACCCTGACAGCTAACAACCAGCTCCTTGCCTCTGAGGTTGGCAGTTCACTGCACTGTGGGTAGCTTTTTGGAGCTGGGAAGGTGGGAAGGTTGCACCGATGCGCCAGCTTAATTGACAGCTGGCACAGAAAAGGGGATGTGCTGATGGATAGGAGGCAGCTGCTAACTCTAGATGCCAGCACTGGCATCGGAAAAGCGGCAGGAGAAAAGGCCAGGAGCGAGCCAGGGTGGCGGTGGGGAAACGAGCCTGGGACAGAACGATGTGAGGAGAGTTAGTGCATAACTCTGCGTTGAAAGCCTAGGAAATGTGGCAGACCAGGTGGCTGGCTGGGAGGCTTGACTGCAAGGGCAGCCGAGTGCTCCGAGTCCTTGGTCCGGAGCCTCCTGGGAGCCGGACAGCAAGCTGTGCGCTTTTCTGCTTACTGCTGGAAAGACCCGAAGCCAGGTGCGAAGGGCTAAGCTCCCCGCAGTTGGTCATTACAGGAGAGCACTGTCAGCCAGTTCACAGACTGACCAGGGGGAGGTCTTCTTGATTCCTGGAACGGTGGCAGCTGGAGGTCATCCGTGGTCATCAGTTCTAGTGGAGACATCCTTTCATCTTGCATACATGTGTATATTTGTGTGTATGGGGCTGACAACTTAGCAAAGCCCAGCTGGCTTGCTGGAGGGTGACAGGACATACTGGGCAGACGCTTGTCTTTGTGGCTGGCCCAGTCTGTCCATGGCTGTCGCTGCTGGTCTTCCCTTTATGTCTTTTGTGATGATAAGAATTTGCCAGGTCACCTTGGGTGTACTGAATCATAGTGAAGATATGCTGGGTTCGGCAGATCCAGGTGCAACCGCAGCAGCTCACAGCTCACCCCTGTACTCCGTCCGTATCAGCCCTGCTTTCTGATGCCCTAAATAATGTGGCTTCCAACCTTTCCTTTAGCAAGCTCACGCTGCTAAAGGAGCCTTACAATCAGTATTTTCCCCTGATGTTCAATTTAGGGTTTTCCCTAATTGCATCCCAATGCATTCTACTTCATGCCTCTCACCCCATCCCTAATGATCCTCAACACTTTCCTTCTCACCTCCCTCTTGACATCCAACAGATCTGAAGAAGAATTGACAATTGCCAAATTCTTCTCATTAGTCTTGTCAAAAGTGTTTGCATCCTCCATGATATTTAGTCTACGGATGAGAGATGGGATCTGTGATGAAATCCTGATGTTCAGATCATTTCTTGTCTCTCTGGTAGTAGTATGTAGTTACATAGCTCAGATTTAAATACCAATCATTTGTTAAAAATTTGGACACCAGTCCAATTCTTTCAGAGATTGAGGTGCCTGGGGTTTTAGGGAGATCCCAACTAATAACTGGGATATCAGACAATCTGTTTGTGACTCCTTTCCCTTTTCAGTCTTCCCACTGGGGCTGTGAAATATTTGATCCCTCAGATTATTTTGTTTACTGCTCTTCAGAGTGCCCACACCCATCTGTGTGCTTCAGAGCAAGTTCTCTTGAGGAAGTCACCAGTTTGTAAGTGGTTGCGAAGAGAGAAACTTCACTGCAATTCCCGTGTCTCACTAGCTGCCCACCATGTGTACAAAATTCTGAAATATGACGTGCTGTTCTAGTAAGTTTAGTGAAAAGAGACAAAATCTTCCGTCTTGTGAGATTTTAACTGTATTGGATATGGAACTGGGAAATCGAATCCCACGGTTTTGAATTTATACTAAGCCCTAAACTAGTGGATCAGGCTCATGTCTGGATTCTCCCATTCAGGTTTTGAAATCTGAAGAGGTCAGGTTTGGTGTCCTGCATTTGCTTCACCCCCTGCTCAGTTTAACATCATCTTTTTGAGGCATCCCACCACCCTTTCTCAGACTGCTGGGATGACAGCAGTCTGAGAAGGGGTCAAGTTTGCCTGAAGTTGGGTTTCAAAACAGCATTTCTTACCCTGTGTTGCTCTCAGAACTCCTTGTCTGCAACTTAACTCCCTGTTCACTTTGTGGAGTGGAAAACACCATCAACACAAAGAAACTAATAGTATTATTTAAAACAGAGAATCATTAGGTCCTAGTGCTAAAGCTTTCTGAAATGAGTACTTTAACGTTGTCTAGGAATAATGTCCCTACTGCCCTGCTGGTTCTCCTTGCCTGATCCCATATGTTCCAGCTGCTCCTGGTATCTACATCCTCTGCCTGACGTGCCCGTGTCCTCATTCACATTTCTTGCTCTGCCAAAGCTTTACAGGGTCAGGGATCCAGCTTCATTTATAATCACCGCTGACACATAATAATAATTCTGCCTTAGGTTAGAAATGCTCATGGAAAAGACACTCGTTATAGTCAATGCAAACCACTGAAGCACTGCGCTGGTCCCTTCTCCATCCCTTCTTACAGCATGCCTTGCTCTCTAGGGCAGAAATCTAGTCCTGTGTTACACTTGTACCGCTCTATTAGTACCCTTTTTGGGGGCAGAAAAGGCAATGTCAGTCTTTCTCGATTCCTGCTGTCACTTCAGCGTGAGTCTGAACCACTTCTTGAGTCCCAGCTTGTCTAGTATCTGCACTGCATCTGTACAAGCACACATCCAGGCACGGACTCCACCATAGCATTACTTCTTCCAAGGTGGAAGGCCTGAGTATTTTCTGACCTTTGGCACAGCTCTCATTCATGTGGTCTGGACAGATCGAGTGTGACTGAGGCTGAACACCACCCAGGAGCAGATATTCTGAGATACTCATCCCTCCTAAATTCATTGTTGGTACTTTGTACCGGTGCTACAGCCACTGGTAGGGATGGACAAGTGTGTACCACGAGGCTGGCTCCACATACCTATTGCTTGCTTGGAGTCCATTCTTGCTTGCCAGTGTAGCTATAGCTTCTGTGTACATAGTCTATAGCACTTGTAGACATAGCCAGCGTCGACATAGCTCTTGTAAAGCCCAGTCAGTCACAGAGGTAAAGCAGATTCTACCCCGGACTTAATTTCTCTGAATAAATATTCAGAGGTATTGACAAGGGAGGCTCTGCTGCGGCAGCTTGCAGTGAGCTGCTAGGGGATTGGAAAGAATGATCAATGCTGTCATTTTTATGTACTTCATTTCCCCCGGTAATTTTACAGTGCTGCCATCGTCATTTCTTCTGCCGATTTCCTCTTTCACTGATGTGGGCGAATTTTCCTGCTGCTGGACTGGGGGCTTTCACAGCAATGAGGTGTCATTAAATCAGACAGGGCAGCAGAAGTTGAAGAATGATCCAGACTATAGAGGGCAAGGCAGAAGAGGTCGAATGAACAGGTTATGAAGTGAATTCCCAAAGGACTCAGTTCCTTTTAAAACCGACCAAGAAACCAAACAGAGTAAGTATGAACGCTTAAAGCAGCTCCATTTCTGTTTCATAGTATAGCTTCTTTATAGAAGCTGCTTCTGTATAGCTGCTTACTGGCTGGTTCTCTGCTGGAGGGGATAAGAAAGCAGAACTGGGACTGGGAGAGCATAGGGTGGAGACAAGCATTAAAAAATAATATAAATGGCCATCGTAGGATAACGGAGGATAAAAATATCCCAAATTTAGTTACTTGGGCTACTTCTACACTATAGGAGTAAAGTGAATTCAGAGAGAACTGATGAGAATGATTGAGAACAACCTGGAATAAATGAAAAGTTTGAAATTCTTTCCTTTAAGGGGAAGAGAAAAAGCCTGTAAAGTAATAAGTGAGCTAGAAAAAGATGAGGGCTGTATATATTTTTCCTGCTGTATTCAGCAAAGATATGGAGCAGTAAATGAAATTGAAAAGGCAGCAAATTCCAGTTGCATTCAAGGAAATATTCCTTCAGACAGCATGTATTCAGACATCGGAGCTTCTTCCACAGACAACACAATTCAAGGGCAGTTTAGATGTTTATGTGAGCTATAAGTATATCCAGAGTTATAGGGTAGACAAGAGCTTTGGAAGGTTAAAAACCACTCCTGCTTCCAAGTTTAAATCAATCTCTATTACACATTCAGGCGAAGTCTTCCAAGGAGGTGGGTTATCATCCTTCTGCCTGATGTGAGGTTCCTTATGCCTTGTTCTTAATGAACCGATCCTGGTTGCTGCCAAAGAGAGGTTTTCTGGAGCAATTGGGTTCCACATCTGATGTGGTTTGACCTTGTTCTCTTCATGCAGTTTCAAGTGAAGTGGGTTGAATTATCCTTTGTGTATGCTGGTGTGAAGGAAGCCAGGCTCACAGACCTGGGAGGAGGGAAGCAGGAGAGAGTGGTGGGTCCCATTCCCATCAGGACTAAAAAGAAGGTACGAACAGATGTAGCAGCAAAGCCCTGTCAGAAGGAACATAGCAAAAATTGGGCCAAAGCAAGTAGCTTTGTTTCAACAATTCTATCATGAAATGTGCCTTTTGGAGAGAAATACCAATAAAATACTTTCTGATCACATGATGTGACAAGAAGAAAAGGTTTCATTAAGACTTTGTTGACCTTTGTGTGAGCAGCTTGCAAAGCCGTAGTGATGTCTGGGTCCCTTCCAGCACTGACAGACAAGCACCCGGTATCAAATACCTCTTCCTTTTCAGCAGAAAAGGATAAAAACCTGCCGGTGGAATGGTGTGGCCTTTTAAAAGCACTTGCAAGTATCTTTTGCCTTTTGGATGGTTGGTTGGTGTGGGTTTGCTGCCAAGAAAGAGTGTCAAAGATTCATTTCAAGGACAGAAAAGCCCTATACTGTGAATAAGAAGGGGGACTCCCCTTTACGTTACCAGCTTGATGACGAGCCTCCAGGCCTCAACCTCTGAGGCATGGCTGGAGACAGGGGGAACAGCAGCACTTTCTTCTAACACCCTGGTATTTTGCTTGAACGTACAACATCCCTGTCAAACTATTACTATTACCATTACTATTACCATTACCACTCCTATTACAATATTATGATGTTATATCCCTAGGCTGTGCAAATCTCCTCCCTGGCTGCAGCTCTGGGGATTTTTGCCTTGATACCTGTCATCAGGCAGCATTTCCTGTTGGATTTCTAATTAAAATGGCAGCCTTTAGGGACTATGTTCCTGCCCAGCATATATTAATGGAGGTTTAAGAACATTTTGGGTAGAGTTTAAATACTGCTTTTGAACATCTTTGCTCTGACTTACTTCATTTTTCTATAATCAGCCAAAGTATCTAGATACAACCACAGCAGGAATTAACCTGTCACACTTTCACAAATATAATCTACACTGCTTTTTGGTTAAAAAACCAGTTTTCCCTGCCCCAGATTCTTAAAGCAAATAAAAAATGCATCCAGCCACTTCACCCACACACACACACTTTGCTCTCCTCCTGAGATCAGTACGGCCTGTGTGCATGTGAGGGTAACGGCTGTATTTCCTCCAGCAGCTGCTCTTCCTCTGATTTCTCTGTGTCTCCTCAGCCTCTGCTCTCTGAAGGTTACAGGAGGGTACGGGTTTTCTGAGGTATGTTACTCAGGGAGTTATTTTCACCACGCTTTTCTTTTAAGGATGTCTTCTCTAAGGTGCATGTTGCAATACTGAAAAGGTTATATTGCTATTATTACTCTAAAAGAGTAGGAGGGCATTTCTCTCTCCTGTTACTTGTCTTGGGCCGGATGCGACATGTGTGACACACTGTGTGCAAATAAATTTCCATCAGTCTGTGCAACGAAGTCTTTTGGCGCTCTGCCGGCAAACTGTTCCGGTCCCCCAAAAGATGATTCAGATCCTTGTTGGAAATATTCAGACTAGCTTCCGTCAAAGCAATTTAGGAAAAAAAACCCCAACACTAACAAAGCGATTTAAGTTTGTGCTAGCAGGGACCACAGCAGCCTACCCAGCAGCCTGGCACAGCTCTCTCCTGAATTTGTCCAATGCTGCAGTCAAAAATTTTTATCATTGTGGTATGAAGCACACCGGTTGTTTCATCTGCTGTTTCTGAAATGAAAGAAAAAGAAAGAGTGCCCAAAGTGGATCAATGGAGACTTTGCAAGGAAAGGCTCGGCCCATCTGAAAATCAGGCCGTTGTGCTGAGCATCCTCAGCCTGTGCACTTTGGTCTCTGTTAAAATACAGTGTCACCGAGCCTGCAGCCGGAGGAGCTTTCGTTATCTTTGCTCACACTCTCTGCCTCGTGGCGCATGAAACCGTTCAAGTCTCCAGGCCTGCCAGACCAGTTCCTTTCGTGGATGTTACAATCACTAACAGCATAAAAAAAAAAGTCAAGGGTGGAAGTTGTGCTTGGTTGCCGTGGTTGTAATCGAATTAAACTAGAGGATTGAGTTAGGTGGAAAGTACTCAATCTCCCTGCAGAATGTGAACCATCCTGGCAGGCTGAGCTGTGCTATAAGCAGCGATAGGTTATGCTTTTGTACATAAATACAATCAAGCCTAACACACTACCAGCCTCCGCGGGCAGATGTAGCATGTAAAAATGTACATTATCATCGGCTCTGTTTAAAAACAGGAGCAAAAAACTTGCCATCACTTCAATCGACAGAAAGCCTGATCCTTTAAACAAATGATAGCTGTAGAGCCAAGAAGAGATCAGTGTGAAAATATGTGTAGCGTCAGTTCTTTTAAAGAGCCTGTAGGACTCATTTTGGCTGCTGCCCTTATCTCTGAGCACTGTCTCTGTAGGGTCCCCCATACCGAGGTTTAGCTGTGGATCCACAGGCCGTATTTCTGTAGGGAAAGAGCCTATAAACTGTTCTGCTTCCAACCGCTTGAGCCCGTTCTGGGATGAGGCGGGGCCCTCTCCTCTGTTGTGTGCAAATTTTACTTTGCTTATGCAGAGAGAAGAGTTTTGAAGACAAACAGGCACATGCTCATTCCATTTTGGGGTGTGCATTTTTTGGCGCAGCATGTCTCAGTGTGCTCTTGCAGGCACATCTGAACAGGGCTCAATATGCATGTGCTTTACTCTCTTGATTGAAATGCAAGATGCATTAAAGAAATACTAATTGATCAAGAGCAAACTGCATGAGTTCTGTAGTTGTTCAGCAAGTTTGCACTTACTGGACAGGATCTAATGAGTTTATATTATATCCCAGGTGGTAATCATATGAATTCGTAAGTACATTAAGTGACAGTCTTGGGTATCTAAAAATCTATTCTGAATCTTAAATGAAAATATTCAAGTGTGACTGAAAGAAATATGAAGACTGCTAATGAAGTCATTGCTAATTTCTTTTGTGACAGCTTTCTCTACAATGTGAACTATGGTTATTTTACAGACAATCTGAATTTTAAGAAGATGATTTTCTTTCTCATTTGAAGGGTCTGTTCTCTTGATCTTTTTTCTTTTCTCTTGATTTTCTTTCTCTTATGTTCCAGTTGTGTGTTTCTGGATACAAATACAGCTGGCAGTCCCTAGTCTCTGGGTCAGACTCTCATGTATGTAAATGGGAACGGGGAGGCACTGTGGCAGACCAGATGTTCATTTAGTCTACTCTCCTGCTCTTAATAGTGATCAAATGCTTCAGCAGGAGCACGTGGTGAATTCCAAAACAACAGCTCTAAAATAATCTGCTCACAGGTAGATTTATTCCTCAGGTTTTTTTAAGCACTGATAAGGAAGAATATAAACCATTTTTTAAAAGTTACTATTAGCCAGCCATTTATTTATTTAGGCATGTACTTAATATCCTGCCAAGTTCCTGGCCTGGAAGATTCCTATGGCAATGCATTCTGCAAGCTAAACTGCACGTTGTTTGGAGGAAAGAGCATTTCCTCTCATCAGCTGATCCTTCACTTTGATAAAAGTCCTCCTGTCTTTGGGTAAGAGAGGATACATAGGAGCACTAAGCCTATTCCTTGATACTGATGTCTTTCTGGGATACTTCTGTCTTACCTGCCTGTCACCATTTCCTTCCTGGACCAAACTGTCCCAGAAGGTGTTCTATGGTTACTGTTTTTTAACTCCTACCTCTTAATAATAATTTACTATGGTAAAGCTATTGCTTAGTGGACAGCTTCAAAACAGTATTTGACATGGCCCAGGTTTGGGACCTGATGTTGCTGCTGGGAGGAAAGAAGATTGGGATCCCCTTCCTCAGAACAGCTATTTATAAAGTTTTTTTAACTTCCTGGCTGAAAATAGATCCGTGCTCCAAGGGAAAGGATGTCACTGACCTAGGTAATAGCATAACCTGATCAATATTGCCATTAGTACTTTGTCTCATTACTTTTCCATGCTAACCATTTTAATTGACTTGGTGCCTGGTAGCTCAGTGCACTCACGGGGTGTTTTTCCCACTTAGCTCAGTAAATTTTTGATCAGACCACAAATGAGGTCCTTCTGACATAGTCTGCAGCCTGGACTCACCTACATCATCTGAGTCATCCATCGATTACCTCATCTTGCTGCTCAGCTGCCTTTCCAGCGACAAATACCTTCACTGAGTGCCGGTCCAGTGCGGAGCCGTGTGGACCAGCCTCTCAGACCACCCCGTGCTCCTTCCTGATGCCATTTCCAGGCCTTGGCGGGCTTCACTCCTTACCCCGAGGTAGCCGTGTCTTCCTAACACTGATCAAGCCCCAGTTTCAAACCAGTTATGTTTCTTGTCTCCTTCTCAGGTATTTATGCATCCTTTCCACTCAGCCTCCCAGATACTTCTTTCCCTAGGCGTATCTATGTATAGCTACTGAACTAGACAGACCTTTTGCTTGATGACTGTGGTCATTCTTAAAGTTCCAAAAAAGCCTGTGACCTATTTCCAGAAGTGATTCATTGCTAGCCTCTCAGAAGAACTACAATTCCCAAAGATGTAGATAAGAGCCATAAGAGATTAAAAAAAAAAATGCCTAGGCAGGTAAGATATCTAATTCCCACTGAGAGCGAGACACCTAACCTACTTACAGCTCTGGGGGCTTGATTTTTTTTTTTCTTTTTCCAAAGACATTTAACTCTATTGAAAGATATTGTTGAAAACCTGAGCTGTAGGCATATGAGAACATAAGCCCCATTGATAAGCAAAGGGGCGCTTCCTCCAAAATCGCAGAGGTTCTTGAAAAAGCCCTAGCCCCAGTCCTTGCATTGCTGCTCTGGGACACATTCCATGGGAGGTGAAAATGCCATCTTCCCTCCACTCTGGAGGCACCGGCCAGCTCCTGTCCCTGCTAGGTGGCACCCATGGGATGCTTGCAGCTCGGTTCAGTGGAGGCTGAATCCAACCCTAAATGTTTTTTCATAGACGTTTAAAGGAAACCATGCAGGAAAGACAGTCGTTTGAGTTGTGCTAGAAAATATTTTTAAAAGTCTGTGTCACGTTGCCGTGGTGACAAAAGTTCTTAAAATGATGAAGATTAAAGTCTAGGCTGGGAATGATGGCATGGGGAGGGGAAGGGGGGCTGTTGTCATGACAACCTCGACTCTTAAGAGTGCAAGAGGCAAAACACATGGTGGTGGCAGGATCTTTGGGGTTTATATATATCTAGAAACATCTGCCATTTGTGCCAGCTTTCTCAGTGCTAATTAGTCCTGCTATTTCACCTTTCTCTGCTGTAAATATTTTCCAGTAGACACAAGTCTCTGAGGGAGAAGGCAAGAAAATGCTTTTTATTTTTCTTTCATTTTTGCATGAGTTTTCCACTGTTCTCTGTCTATGGCCCCTCAGCTTCTACCTAGAGAAGAACTTCCCTTAGTCAGAAGCAAGCAGCCTGGGAAGAGTTAAATCATCTCGGGAGGAGGTAGAGGCTTGCAGGCTGGCATCGTGTTCTTACAGACCTTTAACAGCACCAGGCTGCTGCAAGATCACTTCTCCCTGCCCTCCATGCACATACGCACTCTTTTTTTTTTTTTCTTGGGGCTGAAGTGGCTGTTTCTGAACGTGAAGGGTACCTCCTTGGGCTCTAGTTAGTAGCCACAATACATGGGCGGTGGTTAGAGTAGGAGATCAAAGCTGGCATTCCTAGATTGGGCTCAAAACTTTGCTCTCGGCTTCCTGTGCTACCTCTGGCAAGTGGCTTTTCCCTTTTATGTGCCTCACTTTGCCCATCTAGAATGATGGAGATCACACATTCACCAGAGATACTGAAGCATACCAGATTAATGTCAGCCGAGCCCCGGGAGACCTTCAGATGAAAACTGCCACAGCAGCACAAAGGATTATTATATTTTAAGTGTAAAATCTACTTGGATATCTCTCTTAACACCTGGCACTCAGTGCACTTCCCTCAAACTCGCTGTTCAGGCAGCCCTGAGACAAGCACACTCCACAATATCTTCCCCCATGAGCGTTAAACCTAATGAATCACGGACCTGATTCTCTTCTCGCACTGACTCAAGGCAGCATCAGCAATTCCGCTGACATTGATTATGTCATTTGGTGCAAAGCAAGCATAAAAAGAGAATCAACCCCAAACTCTCGCCTTCATCTAAAATTTGATCTTCTGGCTATAGTTTTCCTTGCTGGCACAGCAAAAAGCAGACCAAACCAAATCCCACACCATCTCAAACTGTCGAGCGCATCCCTGAATCTGCACACTGCTTGCAGATGTATCTGTGCACCACAGATGATTTCCCATCTCCAGTCCATCTGCTGTGTGCTGGCTGGTGCTTTCAGCGTTGTCCCAATACAATCTGGATCCCAAAGCTCCCTCCCTCCCGTACCATTGCGCCGTTCTGCCAAACACATTGTGATTAGCACAGCCCAAAGCTGTCTGACCCACAGCTGATCCTTCGTAAGGGACTCCTGCTTCCCAGGACACTGTGAAGTTGTAAATAAGCCCGACTGCGTTCCTTTACATAATTTTTCTTCCTTAACTAAGCCCCTTTTCAGCAGGTCAGCCTGAGCAATAGTTGCCTCAGAAATTCAGAGTTTCTATCTTTGTATATTTCAGTGGCAAGAACAGCGTTTTTGTCCATTCTTCCAAAAGAATCAAATGTGTGGCCTGGTGAGTTACTCGAGACGGCGAACCTTTTGGAGTAAAATTAGTTTATGTTTTGGCACAGCTTAAACCTGATGTCACTGGAAGAATAAATTGAAAGTTGGGGAGGGTGAGGAATGAGCAAGTAAAGGGGTTGATGATGCATTTCCCGTAGCAGCATCAGGAGAGGGAAAACAGCACCTGAGATCTTTTGTGTAGCTTTGCCAAAACATTGTGTTTCCCAGCGGCGTGGGTTTACTCAACAGGCTGAATTTCTTGGGGTGCTGCCCTTTCTCTCTCAACTCTTGATTTCTTGTGTGTCCTTATAGTGTCTGAGTTGCTCAGGGGTTTTGGCTCTGTGTGTGCCTTGTGTATGCTCATGGCTTCCATGCTTCGGTGCTCTAATGTGCGTAATGCTGTGTGTGCCTGGAGAGGATTTTTCCTCCTGGGGGGAAGCCCATCCTGCGAGTTCTGCCTGTTGTTTGTCTCTCCCCTCGCTTCAGCCTCCCAGGATGGATCTGCACATCAAGGCTCCCAAGCCCTTCCCTCTTACATGGGTTATGTCAATCAAGACTCTTGCTGAGCATGGAGAAGGTGACGTTTTGCCCCTGCCACAAGAATTGGCACTGATTTTTGGTAGTGATCCCTAAATGAGCAAACCCACTGGTTTTTCAATGAGCTGCCTTTAGTTTGCATGTTGGCCAGAATAAGTGCTTAAACAGCTGTCCGGTTTTCATACCTAATGGGGATGAGGCCCAGTCGGTGATTAGATAGGTGATCTGCAGAGACACTGTAGCTGATGATGCAGGGACTTAGTACAGCCACCTTAAAGTAATCTGTCTAACAGTATTTTAGGCTCAGAGAAGCTCTTCACAGCAACCACCTATCCCCAGTATATTGAGAGATTAGCACTTAGGTTTGGAAAGGCAGCTAATGCCTCTATGAGGAAAACGTATCTTTACCTCTGTTATCTACAAAAGCCGAGTAAGGAAGAGTGAACAACATCTCAACTTTCTTCCCCGTAGTCCACAAATACTCTTCTTAAATATAAGTAAATACGTATTTCCTCACAGCAGAACAACCTTAGCCCTGACTAGAGCACTCAGAATAACACATGATACTGTTTTGATTCTCTTTTGAGATTTATGTTTCCTTTTAAGGTCTTTGGGTTTTTTAAGCCATAAATTAAGAGTAAATTCTTTGCTGTCTATTAAGCTGGAGCAGTGTCACAGCTACCTGATTATCCACAGGGGATTTATCACAGTTGTGTATTGACCATAGTGTGGATTCAGACACCAGCAGTGACTCAGGGCCAGCAGGCTTTCTTAGTTTGGATGCAGTGCTACAGGAATACTGCTATGTTGCTAGTGGAGGTACTGAAGGGCAACAAGCAGTTTCACTGCTTTCCTGTGGTGCAGAATCTGTTCATAAACTCTGTGGATGGAAGTCAGTTCTGTGTAGAGCCAGCGTTCAGCTGAGCGAATGTGGATGCTGTTAGCTCTCTCTGGCAGGGTGTTTAGCTCCAGCTCAGCCATGCTGGCTCCAGAAAGAATCATTACTGTCCCTCCTCGTTGCAGTCCCCAGACCCTCAGGGAAACCCATTTCTTCGCCAGCATAACACCTCCGGTACGTGCAGAGCCAGCAGGGATGTGCAATCACACCGCAGCCTGTGGAGCTTCCCTTGCTGGGGAGCTGAACGCAGAGATGAAGGCTTTGCCGGAGCTGGCCTGGGCCTGGCAGGGCTGGTGCAGAGTGTCCCTGGACGGAGCTGCCTCCCTGCACAGCGCTCCCCGCAGTGTCCTCTCGGTGGGTTCTGAGTCTCGGAGCAGTCCAGCCTCCATGGCCCTGGGCAGACAGAGGTACTAATGGAACATCTCTTTCAAGGATCTGAGAAATTCTGGTGACCTGTTGGTTTGGATAGCCACACCGAGCTGTGCGCCAACATAAAACAACACACCTAATTAAATATACAACTTTGACTTCAGTCAAAGCCCTTGTTTCACTGCCAGAGCCAGGCCCCCACTTCTCCAAGGTGTCCTTGATTTCTTCCAGCTCAAGTGATCAGGTTAAAGGAATCCTGCTGCAGTACAGAACCAATTGAGGAGTACCATAGAGAGTTATTAGAGGCTGACAAGATTTCAGATTCATACTGATAGGATCCTGACAGCTTGTTTTGTATAAGCAGGATTTCCAAGATGGAGCTCTTATATAACTAGAAATTACTTTCTTGAGGAAATTTTGGTCCTCCCACTTTCCCAAGCTGTCCTTTCAGAAAGCGTTGCAAAGTGTCCTTTGGCTAGAAGGACAGAGCCAACTTTGTAACAGGGATTCTGAAGCCACAGCTTGTTTTGGACAATCAAGAAACAGGGATATTAGCTCTATCAGAGAATACCCTTGGAAAGAGGGGCTTTTAAGCATGAATCTGGGCTTTGTCCTTCTCCTCCTCCTCCTCACTCCCTTTTTCCAAATCACAGGCAGCAGAATGCCAGAAAGCACAAGCAGAAGAAGGTGTGATGCTCTGAGGCCCAGCCTGGGTTGTGTTACAACAGGACAAGAAAGCCCTGAGTGTTAATGATGAAAACCAGAGTTCTAATTACCACTCATGTTACTCTCTGCTCACGGACCAGCTATTCTAGAATGTTTCTTCCCCACCTCTCCCTAGCGAGCTACAGACTGCTTTAGGGCACTGCAGCACCGGCTTACACACTCTCCAGCGCACTACTAGGGTTAGTATTCCCTGCAACACAGGCACCCATTTACAGCAGGAGCTTCTTCTCAGTGAAAGGTGTTCGTTCACACCCCTTCACAGTTATTTCTGTGTGCCGCACAGTGAGTGTTTCTGATTTTTCTCTTCCATGTGAATGCAAATGTATTCCAAGGAGTGGGCATGAGCTGGTAACTCCTGAGACTGACATTTGAAATTGGGTTTGTCTCACCTGCGGTTCAGACACTTACAGTTGGAGTTCATTATCGACGCTTACTGTCTGGGCAGCAGAGAGAAACAGGATTTCCTGAGACGCAGTGCATCTCCTTCTCAGGTAAACCCCCTTCTCTGGGTGTGTGTTTCTATCCAATGGCTCTGGTGTCTAGATCTCAAGGTCCAAAGTATGTGAGCTGAATCCACCCTTGCGTAAAGCAGATATTGTCTCTGCCCGTGTGGGAAGTTTGTCCACTCAGTTGTGATCCTTCCCTCTAGTCAGTGCTGGGCATTAGAGGGCAATCCCAAATGGCCTCTCTGAGCTGGGAACATCCATCCGTGCATTACAAGGGGTTCATACAGGGGCAGGACTCTCCTCCCCTTTGTGCTTCAACACTGAGTCCTATGCTTACGGGTGGGTTACGTGATGGGTGGTGACCCAGTGACGAAGGAAGACCTTTGAGTCAAGACATACACATACTCTGCGCAGAGCTGCCCTTTCTCAGCCACCAGCAAATGTGTGAGTTAGTGCATGAGGGAAGGCAGCAGGGCCTAATGGCAGAAGCAAACACATCCATTAATTCCTGTTTTTTGGAGGTGCACCAAAGAATAAAGGGTTTCTGCCCTAGCCTGACTAGAATAGATCCCAATCATCATATAAGAAGCTCCATATCCATTCAGCTTTCCCCTAAACTATCCATTCCCTCAGGCTCTTCACTCTCTGCTTTTAATATATTAAAAGAAGAAAGACACTTCCTAAATCTGACAGGGTTTCTCCCTGTCCCTGGCTGGAGTTCCCTGGGTTACAGGAGGACTGGAGCTCTTTGAAAAACACACATAGGTGGGAGAGGAAAAGTCATTAGCACAGTAAAACCCTGGTGATACAAAAGATCCATTCAGTGATCCTTCTGCAAACTGCTGTTCTGGCTTCATTAAAAGCATAGCCCGTGGCTGTCACTCAAATAGGCTGGATTCGCTTTGGGTTATCTAAATGAGAATGATCGTTTCTGCAATGGGAAAAAAATAAAGAAACCAGTAGGAATTATTCTTTATGAATTATGTGCTCAGCTTTCATACTGACCTATTGAGTCAGCACTGAGAGCTGGATTTCCTAGAGCATCCTTTCATGCTGGATTTTGGATATTTTCTTCTTTTCAGCCCAGGAATACCACTAGAATGGCCTTTCTCACACTAAATGACACTGTGGACTCCAGCTGCAACTTGGCTGCAGCAGAAATAATGGAGTTTAGAAGCAGTTATCCAAATCATTCATCCTTCTGGTTTCCAGCATTCTTTTGTGGCTCCTTCCCAGTCTGGATTGTCAGCATCTCTCAATGCGTATGACCTCCTGGCATCTGGATTAAGTGGGGAAATGTTAATATCTGGTGTGGAAACAGGCATTCAAATTGAACAGCTAGCTCTGACAACAGAGCGATGAGCCAATTTAGGTAGCTGAACTGACAAACCACGATTCCTTTCTTTTATAACGAAGTTTTCTGCCTTTTTAGCTGCTTGAACTGACTCCCTATGGGATTAGAGGAGGCTGATCCCTGGTACAGGCAAAGATGGCAGGAACATCCTGCCACGGGTGGTTGGGAGGAGCAGAGCTGTCTCTGTCAGAGCAGCAAGGGGTTATATGGACTTAGCCATACAGTCACACAGCGTGCCTACGGCCTATCCCCGGCTTCAGGTGCTTCCCTGACAGTCGTCTCCCTCGGAGTTGATTCCCAGGCGGCTGGGTGACCCGCTGCATGCCCATCTTCCTACGCTGAGGCTCAGTGGAGCCCAGGCAGTGCTCTGGAGGTGTTTGGCACTCAGGAAGCGCTTCTCAGGTGTGCTTCTCCCTGCAGTTTCAGTCACCGCACTATCAATCTTTATTAATAACACTGAAAATAACTGAAAATTACTTTTTTATCTTATATAAGCCTGTAGCAGGGTCTCTGTGCGCTGTCACCACTGCCTGGTGCCCCGTAAAAAAGTTGTGTTTACAGGTTTATTTTGCATCTGAAGAACTGACAGTTAATCCTGCTGCATCCCTCAGGAAATGGTGAGCTGGGACAGGCGTCACCGTGTGCTTCGCATGGCTCACTGGGAGGTCAGTTTTACAGCAGCGCTGGGAGTCACACTGTAACGAGAGGTGTGGTGGCAGGTCAGAAAACAGCGTGACCAGGCAGGGCTGGAGCAGCAGGGCAGGGCCGAGGTACAAGAGCAGAGCTGCGGAGCGGGGCTCTGTAGGTGACATAGCAGAGAGGCTGTGGGCTGGAGTGGAGAGGCTGTGGCAGGGCTGGTGAGGAGTCCAGGACTGAGGGAGCAGGAGGGGCTGCAGGATGGGGTAAACAAGGTCTATGGGAAGCTTCAAGCTGATATAGCCGGATTAGGACAGAGCTGACTGAACTACGCCCTGGAAGGGAGTAGTGTCCTACAAGTCAGGGTGGAAATGCAGGAATAGAGCTGGGACATGCAGCCTCATCGGATTCACAGGAGTTTTCTTTGGTCCTCACATTCCTTTGCTTTTTGTTCCCTTCCATGAAATCCAACTAGGACGTTGTGTCACCAGATTGCAGGCTAGGCTGCAAAAGAGACAGGCTGTATGTGCCTTCAAACTATGGGGAGGCCTCCTGAGAAGGCCCAACTACAGCAGCTGACAGCACTGAGTCCCTCTGCTTCGCTCACACACAGCTGTCCAAATATTTCACTCCTCCTCTACCAGAAACAGCAAGACTCTGTGTGTGGAGCAGCAATTAGCATTTCTCCAGATGAGGCTCTAGGGCAGGACATCTTGGCAGGGCTGGGGCATGGCTGTCAGGCCTCCATCCGTCCCGGCTGTGTCACAAATTGCTGTGGTGACAGTGCAGCGTGTGGGAGAGGATGCCACATGTGTTCGGGGTCTTTGTTTTCAGGGTGATGCAGTAAGCTTCTTTAGCTGGAAGCCAGCACACTGTGAGGACAAAGTGTATGGTCCTTACTGGATCCAAACCGTTGCCCAGTGACAGTTTGAAGGTCTCCTCTCTTCACGAACTGTGTTAATATCAAAAGAAGGGGGTCTCTGTGCTGAGCCACGCTCTCCAGAGCCCATCTCTCACTGTGGCATGTTATAAGGTAAGGAAAACCAAACCTGGGCAGATACGTAGCTCAGTATAGCAGTGGCTGGCATGCCCGGTGTGTCTAACTGTCATCACAAAGCAGGGCATAAAAGAGCCAAGCACCCGCAATGTCTGCACAACACACCACCCACAGGAAAAAAATAGTGTCCATCAAGTAATTCTTGACTGCATATGCAGCTTTGCTAAGAGGGCACCTGGATATCTCAGCATGTCCTTTTTATGGCTAGTACTAGGGACAACATGGCCATAGACTCCCTTTGCATTAGAGAACTGACTGCAGAGGTGTGGTTGCTGTTGCCTCTTTACAGGTTTCCCAGCTTCCTTGCTAAGAACTGCTATACAGCTCTGCCATGTTTCTCCTTTCCTTGCCCACCTTCACGTAAGACTGGAAGCAATACAGCAGCAGAACACAAGAAATACAAGAAAATAGTTGAATCAGATCCTCATGTAGAAGTCTCTGCTGAGTTTGAGGCTATTCTTCCTTGCATTTGATGCTTGCAGAGGCTGCATCTGACATCCAGTAGAAAGACAGCTTCCACCATGGGTCAGCGTGTAGCATATATTCAGCAAGAGCAGAAATCAAAGAAGGGCATTGCAGTTAAAAAGACGTAATGATAGAGTTTATTTCTGAGGAGTGGCTGATGTTCCGGAAATATTTGTAACCAACTTACTTTGTAAAATGAGTTATGAAGCTTTTAATGTAAATTAGTAGGCGAAATCAAAGGGCAAAAAGGGGTGAATGCTTATGATTCTGTATTTTAGTTTTTAATCTGTTTTTCAGCTGGTTCTGCTTGCACAGTGTGACTGACCTGAGCTGATGCAGCCTTTTCTGTTACTTTAGCAAGGTTCTTGACCCTGATACTGCGTCTAATTATGTTGGGTTGGTTGTTTTGGGGAGCTGCCATCTAATCTGCTCCCTCTTGGCCCCTGCAGATCTTCCACATGACCTACGATCTGGCCAGTGCAGTGGTGCGGATTGTGAACCTGATTGGGATGATGCTGCTGCTGTGTCACTGGGATGGCTGCCTCCAGTTCCTTGTGCCTATGCTGCAGGACTTCCCTGACGATTGTTGGGTGTCCCTCAACCGTATGGTGGTAAGTTCTTGCCCCGCTTGCTCCCTCCCGGCCCTAAACCCAGGCCCCCGGTCACAGCATCACCATTTCAGCATCCACCTCCCAGCGCTAACACGGCATCCCCCAGCTTCCCATTTCCCCCCACCTCCTTCGAGGACCTCCCTCCAGTATCCAGCAGGCACTTGTAAAGCCACGGCACTCTGGGCATGGAGGATCTTTGGAGGCAGTCTCTGCAACGAGGCAGTCTCAGGGCTGCAGAGCAGGAACCAGCCCCAGCAGAGCCTGCTGCGGGCTGCCTGCAGCAGAAGGCAGGAGCCGGGCTCCCCCTCCTGGCAGGAGACAGCAAAGAGCAAGAATGGAAACGGTTTTCTGCTGGGATCTGAGCGTACTGAACCAAAGGCAGGAGGCAGAGAGGGTCCTGGAGCCATAGCTGGGTCTGATCCATAATTCCCGTTACCGGTCCCAAGGAAACTGGTAAGCCTTCTGCACAATATCCGCTTGAAGGCTCGGTGTGATCACCCACCCTTCTCCCTGCACAGTAACCCATCAGAGTGGGCTGAAACAGACTCTGCCAAGCTACAGTTCGGCCTCCCGTCATGGGATCAGTAGCCAGATTTCCCAATAACATCCCAAGCTGTGCTGCTCACTCTGCTGTTTGCTGTGAGGGAGATTTATACCATATGGTAAATGCAGGGGGAGTTCATGGTACTTTTCAACCATCTCGCTGAGAATTCAGGATCTTTTATTCAAAGGGACAATGTCCAGTTGATTAAGCAGCAAAAACTGACAAAGCTTAAAAAATTGCCTCTTATTGCAGCTCTTAACCTCCAGATTCCCCCAGCCAATTTCTTCTTAAAAAAAAATAATAATCGGGCACTCGGGCAGAACAGAACAAATGTAAAATGTATAAAAGAACTGCCAATTTGCCATACCTCCCACATGCAGAGCTGTGGGCACATGCCGCCCATGCCTGAGAAGAGTGAGCATCCACGAAAAAGTTGTCTGTTTGGTGTTTATTTATTCATTTCTTCCCTCTGCAATAATCATTCACTTCCTGCTGTTGAAAGGTGCCAGACTGACAGTTCTGGAGACTAGAGCCCTTTATTTATCTACAGCAGAAGAACAGCCCATGCAGCAGCTGCCTTATCTTCCCCCATGCTGCCTTTTTATTATTTATATGGCAGGAGCAAGGAAGGATCAGGGCCCCATTGTGCTCGTGCTGTTGAGGTTCAAAAGGACATACAGCTCCTCATCCTGGAGAGCTCAGAGGTGCAGACAGAAATCATCCCCATCCAATGAAGTGACTTGGCCATGGTGCCCTTGCAGGACAGTTTCAGCAGCACATTTGAGCCATGTTTCCTTTATCCTAACATTTGGGTGGAGGCTGCTGTTTGATGGCAACAACTTCTGTTCGCTTTTCCCACCCATCCCTGGGGGAAGAGGTAAAAGCTAGGATTGACAAGATTGATTCACAAGAGTGAGTGGCACACTCAGCTCAAAGGCCAGCAGATGAGAGCTGAAACACAAGCTGCAAGGCAAACTGAAGAGTCCAAACAACCAGGTCTGCTGGCAACTGGTGCATGGAAAACCTTCACAGAAGACAATAACAAGCAATGGCAGACAGACATGGTGAGAGGAAGAAGAATCCAGCGGCTGGAGCGCTGACTGAAAGTGGAACACCTGGGTTCAGTTCCCAACTTTGTTCTGCGTGATTCAAGTCAGATAGGAGGCTCAGAGAATTGTTGTTCTCCTTCCCCAGGTATTTCTGAGGATAAGTGTGTGCTGTAATGGTGGGTGTCTCAAACAGTCTGAGAGACCTGGGGCTGTACTGAGTCGGTTGCACAAATGCATGGCACAAGCTAATGCAAATTGGCTTTTGGACACTTTTCACTCAGAGGCCGTAAAGCCAGAAAACCACTCGTGTAATCCAGCGGAATGAAGAGCTGCAAACATATTGGGATCAGAGCCTGATGAGGAGGGAAACAAAGCTAAATTTATATAATCTAGGAAAAGTTCCCTGGGCCAGAGTATGATCAGAGCCTATAAATGACCATCAAGGTAACTGTAGTGAAGGGACAGGATCTTGAAAGGTGGCAGGACACAGGGCAGAGGAAGAAAAGATTTAGCCTAGGCACCCTTCTTAGCAGCAAGACTGAGGAGAAGGGGAAGGATGCATCCCACAGGCAGGAGGACTCAGCAGAGTCTCCAGGAGAGGCAGGGTAGAAAGTTTCTATCCAGAGCAGGGCTTTACCAGGCAAGGATTCATGCTGCAGTACTTGTCTTCCCAGCCTTGAGAGCCTGTGAAGCTGGGAATTAAACTTGCCTTGTGTGGGTTTTTTTTTCCATTTCTCCTCTGCAGCTAAATCACCTTCACTTTTTCCACTTAATAAAAGTGAAAAAAAAATAAAAATTATCTCAGCGACTGTCTTAGAACTGGAGCCTCAGGAAACTAGGATGAAGAACTGGAGAGATGGTTTTATGCCCCACCTATAGTTCAGCTGGCTTCCACTCCAGAAGCTGTACAGGAATATGCCAGCCCCCAAAATAGCCTGGTTTTAGAACATTTAAGGGAGAATAATTAGTTCTTCTGGAATTAGATAATTTCTTCTCACAATAAGCTTCTGTCCTCTAATCTCCTGAGAGGATTTCCAGATGTGTCATTGGGACCAGTGATGGATGTGGATGGCATGATTAGCGCAACAATGTACGTATAGTCTATAATAAAGTAATAGGAGAGGCCACTGAGTCAGGAAACAAGAAGAAACTGATGGCCTGGGCTGTTCTCGGACTTTGGTGCCAAGATCTTGATGGTGGTTTGCAGAATGGCTCTGTTTGAGAGCTGCGGTGGACAGGGTTGGGAGGTGGGAGGCCAGGATGGCATCTGTTTGTGACAGAGAGTTGGTAGGTTGGATTTTGGGACATTCTGTACTGGCCTGGTCAGAGTTTTGAGGAGATAAATACACTTGGTGCACGACTGCCCTGATTACACACAGGAGCCAGAAAGCTGGGATGGAACCACTGTAGGAGGAAGAAGGAATCTTCTGAAGTTACTACAGCCAAGGGGAGCAGAAAGTGAGGTGCCAAATGCCTTGGAGACTTTCTCCTTGACTGAGTAGCTGGTGCTGCTTTTCCACCTCTCTGGAGTTTCCCAACTAGCCACTTGGCAGCCCATAAAACCAGCGCTGATTCCAACGCAGCAGGGCAAGAAGTTTCATCACCTCCCATCTGCTTCGTAAAGGTTTGATCCTCTTCCAGGGGATCTGTGAAGGGTCTGGTGTTGCCAAAATCATATCAGGGACTCGATAAATTCCCTGGGTCCAGTTCATCTTGGTGTTTTCTACATGCACCATGTTTCATCTTTAGCAATTGTAGAAGGAGTGAGTCTCTGTATGACTTCTTTCTGAATTGGCTCTGAAATGGCAGGGAAGGATGTTTTCAGTATTAATTGCTTAGCCCCAGTCTCAGGGGCTTCAGCATTAGCTTCCCTACAGGGCACTTTATTAAAAAGAGAAACGCTAGTGAGTCAGCTGCAGAGCGGCATGTGTGCGGGCAGCAGCATCTCCCCAAGACCCTTGCCTGGCAGCTCCTCATCAGAGAAATCTGAGCTCTGCCGAGACCTGAAAGCTGCTGGGAACACGTGGCTCGCTCCCTTGGGTATTGTTGCTGAACTGATAAACCCTGCAGGGAAGGCAAATATCCCCATGTCAAATGCAGCGACCTTGCATAGGAAATGCTAATCATTTTCCTTTCTACCAAAAGGAGGAGAGTAGCTTTCCTTTTGAGCTTAAACCCCTCTCCCCGCCCCCCCAATACATTCTTATAGTGTTGCTGATAGAAAAGAGGAAGAGAAGCAGAGGCAGCATGTGTTGTGGAAGACAGAGCAATCGTGCATAGATCTCCTGTGTGATTCCTGACTCCCCCCAAGCCTCTGATCCACCAAATCCCTCACTCAGCAGGCATGTGAAGCTGTGTAGTAGATTATCATGTTTTATAAAATCTATCAGGGAGCAGCAAGAGTAGGGCTGCTCCACGATGGGATATAAGCCAAGAGCCAAGGGTGACCCTTGCACGAGCAGTGTCCTCGCCAGCTAGGGCACAGTCCTACCTGTCCGAAACAGGGTGGGCAGAGCAGAAGTGGTGATAGGAGGGTCCATGGACCATTCCAGTGAAGGCAGGGTGACAGTCATGTCCAGGGTCCACCCAGGGAGCCCGGTTAGGAGCAGCAAGAGATGGGGTCAGAGGCAAGGCCGGAACCAAGCCTTGTTCAGGGTCCAAGGGCTGGGCACAGGTACACCTCACTCAGGCAACATCTGGGTGCCCAGGCCTGCGCTGAAATGGAGCTCCAGGAGCAATGGGTGCATGAGTGGGGGTCCTAGCCAAGGCTGACTGGGGCAATGAAAACATACCGGTGCACTCAGGGTCCTGAGAAAATCTGTTGTGTTAGGTGAAGGCCATGGAAAGCTCTCCTTGGAAATAAGCCCAGAACAGGCAGGTTCTGTCCGATGTGAAGTTTGACCCATCATCTCTGTCTCTCATCCCACTATTCCCTTCCTTTAATCTAGATCTGAAGGTCTGTTTTTCCCTGCCCAGCACCTAAAGTGCTGTCCAGGAGAGGGCAGTGATGTTCAGAGGCCTTATTTTGCGGCTTGACCTAAGTGGTGCGCAGTAGCAAACCCCGAGTAGCAACTCTGTGGCCAGATAAGTTCACTGCTGAGACAAATGTGGGAGTTCACAAGATTGAAATATGCCTTTTCACTGTGAAAAGTTAGTGGTGTAAGTCAGGCATAACATTGTGCCCAAGGACTATGCCCCTACCCCAAGAATTTGCCAGTACTTCTCTGTGTCTTTACTTCTCTCTCTCTAGTCTTCTCCTGTGAGGGTTCAACCACGTACAGTCACATGTACATCAGACCCAGAACATCTTATAAGACACTATACTGTTTCTTTACGTGCTTCTGTAAGGTACTGCAGAACCCAACACTGCCTTTGAAGAGTTCCAGGAACGTGTCTCCAAGTTTTCAAGGGTGGATCTGAGCAGAGGCATTGCAGTCCAGACACTAATCCCAGAGAAACCCTTCTAGTACTGCCAGTGTGGATGTTAAAAACAAGCTAGTCTAAGAAATCACTTCAAAGTAACTTTAACTGCCTTTTGCAAATGCTCCTAGTGCCTGGCACATGTCTGAGATAACATCCCTCTTGACTATGTTCAAGCACAAATCCATAGCTCCATTTTGGCTTGCTTTAAGATTTATTTAACGAGGAGTCATTTTCTTTCTGCAGTTTAAGACCTCATTTATCTACCCTAATGGACCATTTTAGCCACTCTGGTGTGTTTGAAGTAGTACAACCCTCCCACTGTGGGGACTGCCAGAGTATAGGGGCATGGCTCTTATGGAAACAAGCTGTATCACTGTAAGGCACCGTGGTGCTAGTAAACTTGTGTCCACAGTAAATTTGGAACCACTACTACTAGTCTGGCTTAAAGTACTGCATTCTGGACCTGCCTGCTTATGCTGTGGCAAACAAAAGAAAGTAGAGCAGGCCTAAAAAGTAAAGCCATACTGAGACCTATAAGCAAAGATTCATCACATAGACTGTGCCATGAGGATCCAGGGTTCTTTACAGATGCTCAAAGAGCTCAGAGGTTGTGTCCTAAAGGTAATTGCTCTGAAAGGTTTCCCCTTCATGGAAGTGCCACTCTTTCAGCAGTCCTTGATCTCTTCTCCCAGCAGACCACATTGCTCAGGATGGTTTTTTTAAACGCTCTGTGTTTTCCTCCAGCTCTCGCCCCTCTGTCATTACTCAGCGATCTCCTCAGTCTGGCACGAAGCAGGCTGTCCTCACTGGGAGCCATGCTGCTGATGGGAATTGGGGTTGTGACTTGTAAGTGTAGAGTTCCCAGGGAGCCAGAAGTGTTTCTGCAGGCTACAGGGGCTCAGTGATACTGGATGTTGTAGTTTTGGATGACTAATTCCTACAAAACACAGGCAAGCTTCCTTGTAAACAGCACTCTGAGCAGCAAGTTTCTGGAAGAATGGCTTTTAAAACTTGAACCTGCCTGATACCCAGATGCTCCTCTTAGGCTCTGATCATTTGTGGCCATTAAAGACCCTGGCAGTCAGTTTGCTGCTATATCAAATTCCAGCTCAGCTGTTCTTATTCTGTCTCCCCAAATTCCCTTGGCATTTCTTTTCTCTCTGCTCTCAGTGCTGTTGTGGAGATGTGCCTGTGTCTTGCCTGTTGTCTCAGGGTGACAGCTTCCCTGCTGAAGCATGGACAACAGATGGGCTAAAGCTGTAGAGTTTACAGCATTGGCCATTCTGGAAGTGCGGGGGCCACAGCTTCGTGACTGCTAGTACTACAGGGCTGAGGGAAACATAAACGGTGAAGATGCAGGGATGCCCGTGTAAGGTGTGTGAGCTGCTTGATGCCTTCAGAGGTCAGAAGTTGCTCTGCAGTATGCCACAAAACCTGGATGGTAGAAAAACGGGCCCTGCACACTTGTCTGGCCAGGACTCTAGGAGCCACCTAGATGTGGGTGAGGCGAAGGAGTGAGAAGATGCACTCCTTTGGTGCTTACACCTCAGACAGCCCTTGTGGTCTGATCCTTCCCACTGCCCTGTGCAGGCAGCAGAGCACAAATGCTCTTTGCTTTCATCTGTAACTGGCTCCCATTTGGGCTGCAGCTCCTCGCACACTGGCGAGTCAGCTGCATAGCAAGAAATAGAGACAGCAATGGCCACCTTGTCTCTTGGCTCTCCCTTTTGACTCAAGGGTAGTTTTTTCCAGTGCAGGAGGTGAACAGGTTCCTGCTTTGTTAGGGAGGTGAGCCCAGACAGGCTGGCGCCAGCAGGGACCAGCGTCTTCTGGGGCTGTGAATGTGCTGCTTCTTCCGTGTCCGCTTCGCTGTCACTTCTGTTGCTTTGCCCTTCTCGTTGCATTGTGAATCAGGCCTGTCTTGCATAACGTAACGGAATACGGCCAGGGTAACGCTACCGCCTGTCTTTGTCCATGTGCTTATCTCCTAACCAAGCATTAACACTCTCCAGAGGTTCCAGCTCTTTGCCACAGCTCACAAACAGCAACAGTACACTTTGCTTCTGTTTACTACTTTGTAAGCTTACTGAAAAATTTCCATCAACATTAGTGACACTCAGAGAGAGCTTTTTGCAGAGAGGTCATCAGCCATCCACCTGACTGTGACGAGATCCCTCCAAGGAGGTGTCCAGTAAACACCAGAGCTCCCAGCATTACTGGTCACTGGTGCTGAGGTTGCCGCATCTCTCTGAATGGAGTTCACAGAAGTATCGCTTGTCTATTTGACAAGCCACAAACAAGGTCTTCTGTACAATGACCTTCTAAGTTGCCATGGTACGTGTATCTACAGAGCTATATCCATAATGTTAACACCTTCCTAGGAACAGAAAGAAGACTGATGAATATACAGATTATGTGCTGCAATGAATGTCACTGTAGCAGAAGTATTTTTTCACATACCTCGTAACAGCAGCGTGTGATGACAGTGCATTTACTTTACAAGGTTTTGTGGCAAGGACTTGCTAGTATATAATACCCACAGGATAGTAAATGTACCTTGAGCTGTTCCATGAACTCAGGCTAATCAGAATAATCATGAAACTTATGCTGTTTTTCTCCCTGTCCTATGATGTAATTGCTGAGTTGTGTCTTGTGGTAGTTGCAGTGAGAGAGCACAGGGTGTCCAAAAGAAGCCGTTGACTTCAGCTGGCTTCTCACGGTGGTTTTTTGCAGCTCTTGGATGAGAGCATTTGTAGTTTTCTCAGCTCCCTGAAGAAAGCCCTGTTTTACACTGAGAAGAACTTGCTGTCTGGACATTATCATCTTAATTTTCTGCCCTTCCCATCTCTTCAGGTAATGACCAGAGATCCTGACCATTTCCAAAATTGCTGGGGAGTGATTTTCCCCACTCTAAGATCTTGCTGCTGGCAACTTTGCTCAGGCTGTCTTTTACCAGTTCTCTGCTGAAGTCCATTTCTCAGTGGAGTAATCATTTGCTTCAGTTCCTCCTCCCACACGTGGGTCATTTTGAAAACATCCCAATGCATCATCTCAGTTTATCCCAGGTTACCAGTGTGTCAGACTATTTGACTTCCTTTCTGTAAAGTTTTGCTGGAAAGAGTACATGGAATCTGGAAAAACCCTGGCCAAAGTCAGTTAATGTCAGATGACTAAATTTGGGCTTGTTTGTTTTTTTTTTTTAAACTGAGTATGTCCAGCACTTCCAAGCCATCAAAGAATTAAATTGCTTGTTTAACATATAGAGGTGCTTTAAACCTGGACTTTTGGGTCTAATGTCAGGTATCCTTTTCTGAAATGTGTTCATCCCAGAGAATGTCTTGTCCCACTGCTAAAGCTTTGTCTGTCTATCTGTCTCTTTAGAATGACTCCTGGGGGAAGCAGTATTCCTATGCGCTGTTCAAGGCAATGAGTCACATGCTCTGCATTGGCTATGGGCAGCAGGCGCCCGTTGGCATGTCAGATGTGTGGCTCACTATGCTGAGCATGATTGTCGGTGCCACCTGCTATGCCATGTTCATCGGCCATGCCACAGCCCTAATCCAGTCTCTGGACTCCTCACGGCGTCAGTACCAGGAGAAGGTAAGGACTGGGCTTTGCAACCCTTCTGTGACCCAGGGGTGGTTTACGCACTGTCTGGAGGAAGCGAGGGCTGTCAGTGACCCACGTGAGAGGCCAGCGGTGCGGTGTCTTTGTTACCTCACAGTTTATTGGTAATTCAGACCCATCCATTCACTCAAACAGACTCTCAGAAGGAAATAGATGCAAGATCAGATGACTAATAGTAGGGCAAGTGGGTGATTTTTGTTGTCTCTGACTGTCTTTTTAGATCAACGTTATCAATGTCACTGGTATCTAAAATTGTAAGTCACTTTTTCCTTTCCGAGATCTTGTTTCAAATCCCAAGTGAATGTTCCAGAATGTGCAGTTTTTGTTTAGCAAGTACTTTCTTTCAAAGTATCCAGATTATTCACTTCAGTGCTTGTGAGTGAAACTACGTAACAAACCCCAAAGCATAGATCAAAGCTCAGGAGCTCCGAACAGGTTCCCCAGGTAGCTATCGAATTAACTGCACAGTTGTTAAACTGCGTAACGTAGGGCACAGACAGAAAGGTCACAACCGATCAGGTTACCACTGTGGCGGCAATAACTGGTGGTGGTGGGATTAAGGTGATGCTGTGAATTTGTAAGATGGTAAGGGGCAAACAGCGTCGGTCACTGTGATTCAGCCGATGAAGGATAACTCATGGAACTGCATCGATTCCTTCTCTCTTTCCATGCCTTCAGTATATTGCTATCTGTACAATGACATTTCGTTACTGAAAGCAAAGAGGCTGCTGGTGCAATGATACTTTTCCCTCTAGGACATAGGCAGGCAAAAACTTCTGCCTTCAACTTCTGGTTGAATCAGTAGGCTTGCACCTCCGTGGAACAGGAAAGCTAATTGAAGAGCGACTGTGTACAACTAAGAACAAGGTCCTGGGTGGCTCAGAGGTGAGGAGGGGACTTCACCACAAGGTAGATTACTTTCAGGCATCAACAAAAGCAATTTCCCTCAATTAGTAGGGCTGAGGATACCATAGGCAAGGAGGTGTTACAGTCAAGGTCATATAGCTACATTTGATCTAAGATTAAGAAGAGGAAGAATTAGGTGCTAGCCCTATTCTGGGCCGGCCAGGTGCAAGTGGATTAGGTGGAAGGGTAGCTGTTACTCAAGTGGGTAAAATATGGTTAGCATGTGCAGGCTAGGTGAATTTTAAATTCAGGGAGAAGGTGGGAGAAAGGATTTGTTAAATGGCCTAGGACCAGTTTTGAGACACAGGGATTACAACGCTGGGCCACAGAAAGACCTTGCTGTAGGGCAGAGAGTGAAAGCAAAGAAGACTGGAGGCTGAATCACGCTTTGAGGATAGGGAAGATCTCAAATGGCAGCTGGAGCGACAAGAGGGAAAAGCCCAGGAGAAGAAGTGTGGAGGACTGGGATGCAATTAGAGCACTGGGCTTTGTATAGAGTTTTACCACTGTGTTACAGATTGGCTGGACGAATTCTAACTGAGAGTAAGGCTTGGCAAAGAGGAGGACACTGCAGCACTAGGAATGCAAGCTGATCAAATCTGTGTATGCAGAATATTTATTCAAATGTGTTTGAAGCAGCATAGAAGTCAAGGACTGATTTACAAATCCAACCACCTGGTCAGCCCAGCCTCAGCCAAGTTTACACCTGCAGGACTGGGCACTATGATTTTTTTTCCCCAGCTGGGTCTGAAGACAAGGGCAGAACTTGATCCTGGAAGTTGGATTCCGGTCAGTGTTCAGGGAAATCAGTCACCAGGAAGTCAACAGGGACTGTGGCTAGGGTGGCAGAAGTGTGAGATGTAAAAGCCTGATTAGAATGTGGAGATGTAAATGCGAGGGTTAATAGATCCAGGAGAAAAGCTTTGTGACAAAAGCAGAGGGTAGAGGATTTAACAAAGTGTGTATTTCATGTGTAGTGGTTATAGCAGGCTAATTTCCCAAGGTATTCTCCTAGGAATAAAACCTCAGGGATTGAGTACGTTCATTTTCCTCTTGCAAATGGGACAAATGATGGCCTAAAAACAAATATGTATTTACTTTCTGCATTCCTTAGCACTTGAATAGGCATGATTAAAATGAGGCTGCTTCGTGATTTGCAGCCCTGCAACTCAATTTAGTTCAGTCCTCATGGGACAATGTGTCTGTTGAAGCATATTATAAGCAAAGAATCTCAACAAGTTTGGAGGTCGATCGGTAGAAGCAGACAGCAGTTTAGAGTCCTTTTGGCTGCAAACAGGGCTCTGCCTCTCACCTCCGCAGAGGCTCAGGCTACAGAGGCTTTAGCAGCTGTTCTGGGAGTCACCAAAGAAAGGGGAGACAGTGGCGAGGGAGAGCAATAGTAGAAATAACATAGTAACCAGACAGAAGATTATAGCTAGTAACTGTACTGACACACTTTGCTTTCTGTAACCTTCAGGACAAGGTTCAGGAGTGAGTTTGCGGTGCAGTTTCAGATTATCTAGATCTCTGCCAAACCAACTTGTTCTTCCCTTGTACAAACAGGACTTTTGAGAAGAGGAATAAAAGCCAAGACGTGCTCTGTTGGCTTCAGTAGCAGGCCTGTCTCACTCTGGGTTGGATTCATTGAACATTTAGACACTCAATCCCTGCCCTGTCTAAATCCCCTCCTGTAGCATCTGACTTCATGCTATGCTGGTTTCGGCAAGGCAGGGAATCCGTATAGGATCGATGAGGTGGTAGGAGGCCTGGAGAATTTGGAGGGGGAAGTTGCGATCTCCAAGACAGCGTAGTGCCAAGGTTTCTGAGTAGAAGTGGAAAGTCCCATGTGGCACAGAGCTCTCACACCAGCTCAGGCACTGGAACTGGCACAGCTATCATGTATCTATGGCTCTGTGCCTCCCTTAAAAAGTTATGAATCAGAATAGCTCTTTAGATCTGGCACTCTGAAGTGACTGTTTTATTTCCAGTCCCAGAGGCAAAGTTAGAAGGGGCCTGTCTGTCCCATCTTGCATTGCAGAGTGTGTTATGCCCTAAATTACTTGTCCATGGTCACAGAGAGAGTCAATGGCAGGATCAGGAGCTGGCTCTTGTCTCTTAAGCTCAAGCTGGTGCCTAACTCCAAAATATCTTTGCACCTAAGGTTGGTGTCTATTTCCTACATGTGAGAGAATATAAGTCCATCCTGAAGGATTCTGATAGAAAATTTTCCCAAATCATATTGTACACTTACATATTATAACTGAATTGATCTGATAGCTCTGACCAAAGAGGGGAATCCTCACACACCCGTTCTCACCCAGTGCTCCCTGCCACTATTCTCAACTGCACCGCTTCACTCTTGTGCACCACCTTTCATACTTCTCAGACTTTTACTGAGCTGATTTCTTTCTTCTGGGTCAGTTTTCTGCCAGATTAGTGGGTTGAATTAGCTTACTGTAGAGTCCAGTGAGTGCCAGAGCTGGTGGAGGAGGTCCATGGGCAAAGGCAGAGGTGCAAGGCGCTTTTTAGCTATGCATGGATCAGCTCGAGCCTTAACGTGTAAGTTCATCATTGACTGCGAAATTACCCCACAACCTGCAGTAATTGTGGCTCACGAGAGAGGAGGAGTGTTTCATGCCCAGGAGATGAAGAAACTGGACTGATGCGCAAGTTATTTTCATGCTTTTTGCAGGTTCCCCTATTAATTTCTTTCTCTAATCCTAAAGCTCAGCTGGATTAATATTTATGTCAAGTCACCACACATACACACACTTATCCTCCCCAGCAGACTCTGTAACCTTGAGGCTTTTGGGAGCGGTGATTATGCTGCTAACCACAGCCATGCTCCTTGGAACAAAGCAGAGAGACTCTGGACTTCACTCTCCCATCCCAGCAAGATGGAAGCAGTGATGGGCATCCTGCAGAGAGGCTCAACTCTCCCATGTTATCTGCTCAGGTACATCCAGAAGAATGACTGATGAGAGGTAGGAATTGCTGCTGTCAGCGTTGCAGAGCCCAGTAAGCTTTAATCTCTCCGTCCAGAGCCTCATCTCTCAAGATCTTTCTGCTACACTGGCATTCTCTCAAGCTCTCTGCTCTCCACATTCAGTCCCCTTTCCACATTCAGATCCTCCCCCTTAAACCATCACTATCTGAACAATCCAATGAACCCTGAGCTATCCAAGGCCTCTTGTTCTTAAAATACATGCTGAAACTGCATAGATACTTGCAGATTCATTTGTCATTATTCTGCAGAAGCACCTACTGCAGCGCAGTTGCAAGGGGGCAAGCAGGTAACACTAAGGAGTGAATCACTTTATAAATCCTACAGAAGCACTAAGGATATCACCTCGCAGTTCCTGACACAACCCTGCTTAACCATCAGCACAGTCCTTGCCACAGTTTTATCCCATGGTCTGGCTATCCAAACAAAAGAACACTTTACTGTCCAACTATCAATATCTCAGCCCCAAATTCAACAAAGAGTAATTGGGGAAAATTTAGTCATTGTAAAGGCTGAAGCACGACAACTGCAACCTCCAGTCTCTGTTGGAGACAAAGCAGATGTTAGACCAATATTCGTTAGAGGGGAAGTCAGGCATTGCCCTTGTGCCTGCCTGCTACAGTGAGAGTTGAGAGTCTGTCTTCTGGGTTTAGTCAGTCCTTGCCCTTTCTCAGAGACCAGCAGTATAGAGTCTTATTAGGCAACAGGTTTAAGGAGTGATTTTTTTTTAATGGAACTCACTGCTACAGGGTGCTGTCGAGGCCCAAAGTTTGATTAGCCTCAGAATATGTAGACAAATTCACATAAGGAAAATCTTTCAAGTGATATTGAATGCTAAGATGCAGATACAACCCCTGGCAGTGGGTATCCCTAATCTGCTTTTGTCCAAAAAGCTAGGAGGCTATGGTCAGGAGCTGGACTGCTGTCTGCCTCTTTTGTTCTTTCTCCCCTTCCTCAAAGCACCTGAAACCATCAGAGACACACCACCAGGTGAGAGGAGCCCTCAGCCTGACCCTTCATGGCTACTCCTGTGTTTTTAGGCCGTTGTACTACGCAGTTTGGTGTTCTGAACTGCCTCCAAATGAACGTGTGCAGGGAATTCGGTGCAGAGATCCTAGCTGGGGTCCTGGATACAGTATAATCACATTAGCCTGGCAACATGCCCTTGCTGATTAGCCCCCCGCCACCCCTCCTTTAAGCAGAGCTAATTAACCCAAGCGCAGCAGTGTACTGAAACTGTATTAATTCTTGCGGCTCCAGGGCTGGCTTAGCCAGTGCTACCTTGGGGATGACACAGCACAGATACATTAAGATAACTAGTGTCAGCTGCTCTCTTAGCGTGGAGCTGGGCAAAGACTGCCATTATTCCCACACCTACGCTGCCACAAACCTGTCAGATAGGAGATTTCCTGTTCTTTACTGCTCTGGACAGGTTTTGAAGTGCCATTCCCAAGATGATTGGTCTCCGATGTCTGTAGGTTCTCAGGTGGCATTCCCAGATTCCTAGAGTCAAAGGGCTTATGTAGAATTCCCCTTCTGAGCTAACGCCTCAGTTCTGGATGTCAGGAAAGCTACAAATCTCCCTTGCTCTTCTAGTAATGCGTGTGAAGGAGAGGGTAGGGAGCGTGCAGCACTCTAGAAATTAAAGGTGTCTGGAATCAAATGCAAAATTTAATCAAATTTCCTAGTTGGAAAAAGTTTGGAGAGCCTTGCTCTATCCTGTTATGACTGCACTAGTTGTGTATTACCTCAGTCTGTTAAGAGATGGCCTGAAAACTATTATGTCCCCCGTTACTGTCAATCAAAGTATTTGGGATTGATAACAAGGCTTATAAATGATGTGCTTTATTGATTGTGTCTAGAAGCAAGGGCTTCTGATGTGCGCTGGACTCGGTGTCTCAGCACTGCCTCTAGGTAGTTTTTCCTGTAATCAGGACTGGGTTTTCCGGCTGGTTTGCAGGCCAGAGTCAGCAAGTGAAAGGAGCAAGGTTAGATGTAGCTTAAGTCAAGAGGAGGGGTCCAGCTGCCCCCCCGACACATTAAAGAATGGCTGGAATAGTAAAGGGTCCCCCATCCCCACCACCTCTGCATACCCACCCACATGTGATGGTAGGTCCAAGGTGGTTGCCAGAAAATTGCAACCTGATGTAAGCTGGCCCTCCTTTGAGTGGGGATTTGGAGAGGTCCCTTCCAACTTATATCATCCTTTGACTCTGATTTAAAGTCCATCAGTGCTCTCAGGCAGTGAGCAGTTAAGATCTGGTGAGGATGGCTGGCCTAGGATTGTGCATCCAGTGCTGCAAGGCAGCTGCCCTTTTACAGATACCACATCCATCTCAATTTTAAAAGAATGTAGGAAGTAGGTAATGGAGTGGTATAAAGAATGATTTGTTCAGTTCAGCTCAACCAAAAAATCAAAAATTTATGTCAATTGTTTTAAGGTTATTTAATCCTTTCCATGAAAGAATCCTGGGTTGGTTATAAAATGGAAATGTTTTCTGAAGGAAAACCTAATGATTTCTTTTAAAAACATCTTGCAGTGCAAATTGCCTTCCCTTTATGGCCTTAACTAAGCTGGAGTCAAGTAGCTTTTGTTCTTGCAGAAGAATATTTCATCGGTGAACTTACTATTCCTTAAAACTGTTTACCCATGTGTTACTAAGAGAAGCCCCATTTTGAAGCTGTGAAACATGTCCTCTAGCTATCTACGTGGTGGTGATCGGTTAGCACTTAAAGCAGACAGTTCAGTGCGCAGGTGTGTGAGTGTGTCCATCTCACGGGTGGCAGTGCCTATATGGAGCGTACGGCTGCGATGAAGCACAGGGTACCCTCTCCATGCTCACACGAACGAGGGAAGGAAGGAGTCAGCGACTTTGCGGTGCCTTTGTAGCACATCTGTACAGAAGGAAAAACGAAGCTGCCATGTAGGTTGCCTTCTGTCAGCAGGTTTACGTTGGGGATTCGTCTTGGTTTGCTGTATCAGAGGTACTGTGATTACTGCTAAGATTTTGACATCTTATTTCTGAGAGTGGAAGCCAGACAGATAGTTCTGTTCTTTGAGCAATGTTGATGACAGCCTGGTCTGAGCAGTATGTTTGTGCACGCACGAGCACTGCGTGTCTCGTCACGGGAAGGATAGTGCTGTTGCCTCCGCAGTTCTTCGTATCCCAGTGTGGGATTTCAAACTTCATTATCAGTTTGGAAATTCATTTTGGCACTTGAACTGTAAATAAATAAATAAATACATCATAATGCAAAGAGCTAAGCCTCCCTGCTGAGCCGTCTCTCCTGGCAAAAGGCTGCTCCCAGCAATACTGATTTCAAATTGCACGACTCACTGTTCCCTTTTCCCCATCTCCAGCCTTTGTCTGGTGGTAGATTTTACCTCATCTCGCTCATTCTGCTCTTCTGATGAAAGTAATGTTGATCTCTTTTTCCCCATCATGCCTCCAAATATGTGGTTCCAGGGACACGTCCTGACATCTCCAGAATATCCTGTGCTATGAGTTTCACAGTGCTTAATGATTAATAAAAGATTCATCGACCAGGTCCAAAAGTTCCCTGTGCTGAACTACTGACTACGTTATTCTCCTCGGGACCCATTCCCAGGCTGGAACTAGTCACAGAAAACAAGCTGTTTCTCTAGCCATGATGTACAAGTTTGTACATAATATATCCATCATTGCACCGCCTTTCATCGTGCACAGGATTAGACATTAATGCTGAGCACCTCTCAGAGCGGACAAATGGCGGCATTGCCCACAACATTTCATGCAAAGAGATTTGTCCCAAAGTTCTTGGATCTGCTGTCCTAGGATCCCTGAAGTCAGCAGACATTTCCGTTGCTTGCAGTGAAGCCAGGCCATGTCCTCTGGGGCTGTGAGTGCAAACTCAGCACAATGTGCTGAACAGCATCGTCCTCTGCGGTGGGGTTCCCTGGCTTGTGCTGTGGCCACTGCAGCAATGCTGCCAACGGGAGGAAGTAAACAACTGCTTCATCAGGCTTATAATTGACCCTACTCAGTCTGTTGACATCTCGCAGCCCAGAAATAGGATTGTCTGAAGCATAATCCTTGCCTGAATAGGTACTGATTAACAGCAAGGGGAGGCAGCTACGGCAGCTGATCATTACAACCATCTTCAACATAACAAATGTTGTATAGAAAGTGGGAAAAAAGCTCCAAGAATTTTCTGCTAGTGTCTGTGGTCTTTGTAACACAGCAAGAGATAAGGAGCTTGATTCTAGGTAAGATAATTTCTGAAGGTATTGCTGCAGTAAGGGTCAAAGTGTTCCATGTTTTTCAACATGTAACATGCCACCCTTAAAAGTCATCTTCCTGTAGCAAATGGAGCTAGTGCTGTGGTACAAAAATAAACCCAGTCTTTGGAAGAACTCAGAACTAGGACATAATGTAAAGCTTTTTGCAGAATGGAGGTAGCTATCGAATAGCTTCCAAAGCTGAAGAGTAGATGGACATTAAATGTAGCTCATTAATCAGAAAGTAGCACTGATAATATTTGGTGCTGTGCTAGATGTGGTCCGAGTTGTTCTGTTTGACTTGGTATTGAAATAACCACCGGTTCCTGTACACCAACTGCATTCATAAGTGTTGGCAGACTTTGGATAAGCAGTGATAGCATGCACCGGTTACAGTTCTCAGCAAAATTTCAGGAAGAGAAAAAAGCAAAATTATATCATAGATTCATAGAATCACAGAAGGGTTTGGGTTAGAAGGGACCTTGAAGACCATCTAGTCTTCTTATAGAAGGTGGACCAAAAGAGGAGTCAAAGAGGTGTCAGTGCCAGGACTGGGAGGGGAACAGCTCTTCTCAGATGCAGGATCGTTTTTATATTCGGAATTAGGGCAAGGAAATAGTTCAGCCTTTTCAGCCAGTGATTTGTTACTGGCAGAGAGAGGAGGATTCATGATAGAGATTGAGGGCGTGGAAGGAGTTAAAAATATTTCATTCCCTTTGGACTGTGAGTTGTCTGAGCTTTGGTAGAAGGGGAGGGGAGTGGTGAGACAACTAGGGAAAGTGGCCAGTTATGGAAGGAAAAATACTCAGCTAAATGGTTTCCTTTTGATGTATTAATACCTCCTTCAAGGGCTTATTTGAGGAAAAACAGACTTAAGAAAATTAGTTAGGATTTAAATGGACTCGATTGTCTTCAGAGAGATTTAAATAATTCCTAAATGAGTCTTTTTAGTTGAACTCCGAGAAGCCACTAATCTCTGAGCACAGGTCAGACTGAGGACATAGAGACAAGTAGGAAGACCAAACAGACAAGCGGAAGGGAGAAAGGAGGCAAAAGGGGGTTGTTGGGTTAGGCCTGGCCACATCTGGCCACATCTGGCCATGCGCAAAGGGGTGCCAGCTCAAGTGGTCATGAAGGGGCTTTAGAGAGTGCCAGATCTGCACGGTACTGGGGCCTCAGTTAAAAAAGGAAGACCTGTAAATTCAGGGTTATCAGGCAAAGTCTTTAATCCCCAGGTACTCTGCTGTTGAATGTTCACCACACAATTACCCTTACCCCTTTGCTTTGTCCCATCGCTGAGTGTTGCTGGTGACTTCAGGAGTGATCTTGCTTAGAGCTGAGCAGATACATGTACATCCCACTGCACTTTGAAAGGCCCTCCAGTTTTTTGGTGGCCTTTTGTTTACTGGCTATTGGTGCTTGACCCTGCAAGAGTGATGGCCTTCAGCCTGGCTGAGCAGCCCTAAGGAAAGGGGGAGAAAACCCACATGAATCTTCCATTTATCAAACAGAGAGAGAAGGGGCTGGTGCTTTCGTTTCTGAGCACCTCTGCAGACTCCAGCTCTACGTAAGGGAGAGTTAAGAGCCCACAAACTCTCCAGCTGGCATGGGTGAGGGGAGGTAGCACTAGCAAAGACAAGAGAGCTAAGATGTGCACTTCTTTTAACTATAACAGAGAATTATGGTTCCTTATTTTACAATTTTCTTTTGTAACCATGTTTTTAATTTGTAGTCAGAAGTAGAACCTTTCATTCTGGTGAAGTAAATTTGTCCTGTTTTTTACTCTGAGCCTTATCTAGGGACAGTGATTGTAGGAGAATCTGACAAGCCCTAGGGACTTTGCAGAGCAGTAATTTATTGCTCTTTGGTACAAAGCAATAAATCCATGAATAAGCGAAGAATCTGAGTTGCCCCATCCAACCTTGCCCCATTCAACCTGTACTTGTGAACTCAAGAAGCTGGGGGTATTTTTCCCAAGAAGCAAAGGTCAGTTAAAGATTGATAGCAAGTGCTTATGGTGGAGAGAAGAGGGGCAACAGGCAGGTGGCTGGCAGCAGGTGACGAGAGGCATCTTGTGACACAGGTCAATGGTCCAATTCGAGACCAAAACTGAGAGTATAAGGTGATATTTTTGGCAAATAATTTGTCAAACAAAACCACAGCATTAAAACAAGCAGAACTGTTTGTGGATTTAGGATAAATTTAATACACCTGAGTGCAAAAGCTAGTACCTAATAATTTGCCTTTCCATAATGAGCGCCCTGCATGTCCTATGTCCGATTTGCCAGGTCCCATGGCCATCTCAAATGCCGCGGTGCATCTCCACTGGCAGTAGACATCTATGTTTTTAGGCGTCTGAGCCAAGCCCTTAAACTTCCTGCATTTAAGAGCATAACCTGCAAAATTCTTGACAGGCTCAGACCAGCGAGTTGTCCACGTGTGAGATGTTGGTTTCTGCTCCCTTTATCTTTCTCATTCAGACTCTGCGCAGCACCCAGCATCGCGCTGCCTGACACAGCGCTCTGCCAGTCTCTACAGAACTTCAGCAATCCAAATAATAAAGTGCGGCGTTCGTTGCCAGTTCTCTGCCTGGCTCCCTGTGGGGAGGTGGTGACTCGCTTGACTTTGATCATGCTGTAGCGATCATGAATATTTACAGGCAGCTCCTCTGCTGCTAGCTACAGACAAAAAGCTCTGGAAATGCCAGGAAACCCCGAGTGTCCCCTCTGCCACCTTGGCTTCTTAGAGTAATTCCTTCTCCTCTCTGGTGCAGATCAAGTTGTTAGCATGCAAGGCAGTGCCAGCACAGACTGTACTGAGAGCAGAGCGACACCGGTGTGTGCAGGGGAGGTCTGTAATGAGCAGAAGTTTGGTAATTAGGCTTCTTCAGCACAAGCTGCAGTAAAGGGACATTCAGGGACAGACTTATCGGGGAGAAGAGGGGAAAGAGGGATGGCAAAGGGGGACCATAGTCCTTTTGTCAGCATTATTACGGTACATGCTCAGGATCATATTCTGTACTGCGTACTAGTACAGAGGGAGGGAGCATGACCATTGCAATGCGCACACCTTGTCCCTGCCGCACCTTCAAGGCAAGTGGACCCATTTACAGTTCTGTGCCCTTGAGGAAGTGCCATTTATTCACAGAAAGCACCATTCATCCCCAAATACCGCTCTGGCATCAGTCAGAGTGTGCCCTTGTATTCCCCTCTAAGTGACATGATGGAAATGCAAAACATTAGGTAAAAATACGGACAGGCTAGATGGCACAAGTGCATGGGGCAAAAGGGACCCAGCAAAAGGTGAAGAAAATCGGGACCTGTGCAGCCCTAGGTGGGAAAGCAAAGGTGCCATCATAGCGAGGCAGACAGGAACACAGAGGAGAGGAAAAGCAGGTCACGGGTACTGCAGCTTCAACCGAATAACTCAGACTTCCGTCTGTGCGTGTCCTTCAGTTTGTGGCTATGAACATCCAGGGCAGAACTGTGTTCTGTTCTGTGTGGCCCCTGGTACAGTGGGTTCCTGTGCTTGGCTGAGGCCTCGAGGTGCTGCACATCACTTGCTGGTCATGACCAAGCTGCCAGGTCATACACGCTGGCCGCCATTCTGCTGTGTGCCATGGAAAAACCTTCTGTTGAGTACACATTCTACTTTCCTTGCTCTCATTCTGCACAGGGTTTGGACAGCAATATTTGCTGAGAGGAGATTCCTAGCTGAGGACTTCTTACTCATCTCTGCTCCCAGCTTTTGCTGTGTGTGTAGGGGAGAATAGGCAGCTGGGCTGCTCAGCATCCAGGGAATGAGGAGTTGTCTCCACAGAGTAACTGGCTGAGGATAAGTTTAAAGGTTAAAACATGGGGCAGCCATTTGGGGAATATAACAAAGGTGTCTGCAAACTCCTGTTCAGAAAGTTGCTCTCTCCCGCACCAGATTTATCTGCCTGGACCTGGCTTGGTGGCAAGGAAGCAGGTATGGGTACGGTCTAGCATGTGCTTGGATGGGAACAGGCACCATTTGTTACATGTCCTGGTAACTCCTCCTCTTCTTCTCTCCCCTGCACAGTACAAACAAGTGGAACAGTATATGTCCTTCCACAAGCTCCCTGCAGACATGCGGCAGCGCATCCATGATTACTATGAGCACCGCTATCAGGGGAAGATGTTCGATGAGGAGAGCATCCTGGGAGAGCTGAGTGAGCCCCTCCGAGAGGTAAGGAGGGGGCAGTGAACGGGCAATGCATGTTCCTGTCATCTTTGGCAGCTGTGGAGTTCCCGGTGTGCGGTGTCCCAGTGCTTTGCAGAGGACACCATCAATTGATGGGAATGGTGCGAGGCCAGCTTTCCCGTTAGCACTGGCTGTGTGCGCTCCAGCATCAGAGAGAGCAGCAGAAACCTAGCAGAAAGCCAGGCCTTTGGCATTTGCCAGACTCCTGCCTGAGTCTGTTAATTGCTGCAGCACAAGCAATGTCTGACAGAAAGGCAACAGGGGCTGCAATATGCAGGCCCTGCCACCCACTCAGCATGTGAATAGGTACATCTTGGCACCTTTCGAGGCTGTGGCAATGTCATCCCCTTCCCCAAAGAGCCCCTGGGAAGTGCCTTGCTATTACTTCAGACTTCTGCAAGCCCCCTTCCCTCCCTGCACAGACATGCACCGCTGCCTGGCACAACGTCTCAATAAGCTCCCACCTCATGCTCCCTAATATTAAGCTGTGTCTCATGTACTTATATAAACCTCTTTGTGGTGTGCTGGCCTCATCTGTGCCCCATCCATCAGCTGTAACAGCATGTAGAGTCAAAGGAAGGAGGAGCCTCCACACTCGAAGAAGTCCTTACAGAACCCCCCCTTCCCTAGCTGAAGCCTAGCAATGCAGGTTCTCCCTGGTATGTGCCTCCAATATGTTGCCCACAAGCACCAGAAGCGGTCTTCTTTCTGTCTTCCTCCCCTCAGTAATGTACCTCCGTAGGAGAGAGAGAAGCTAAGGATCTACCAGGCATATTTTAAAACTAGTTCTGCCAAAGTCTCAAAGGGCAACCCTGAAAAAAACCCCAGTGAGGAGGAGACAGATGCTTCCCCAGCCCTCTTTCTTCCTGCTCCAGTCATCCAGATGCTCCTTCCCTGCTTGGCTGGGGAGTGATGTGCTGAGGTGATTTACTCAGTATCACTTTCTGCTGCTTTCTGAGGCTGAGCTGACATGGTGCAGAGCAGCTCCTATGCAGCGGAAAGTGCTGTCATACCCTCCGAGTGACACCAAGCCACAGGAGGAGGCGCAGTCCCTGTCTGCTGTATGACAGCTGAACAGCTGAATTGGGTTTTCTTCATCTGAGGTTGATGATCCAGCCCATGCCCCAGTGACGGGTGGGCACCTCTCCCTCCCCTCTCTTGACACTGTCCCCATCTGCCCAGGATAATTCTTTTTCTGAGCGCCTTGGCACATTTGCACTGTTTAATATCTCATTGACAAGCAAGGGCAGCAGAGAACGGAGGGCTGCCAGGGTGAGTTAAAACATTTTCCCGGAGAGAAGCCCTGGGCTTTTTCGTACAGCATTTCACCAGTGCTATGCACCTCTCTCACAGACCAAGGTTTCCTGCAGAAAGAGGTATATTGTGTGTATTTGGGAGGTTGGGGGAGTATTGTCCCTGCTCAGAGAGAAACTGTATGAATGAAAGTAGTGCAGCATGGTGTCAAGCTGTCAGCTTCAGCTCGCACTGCCATGTGCTCTGAGCACCCAGAGCCCATTCCAGCCTGCACTGGGGGAGCCAGACCAAGGGAACAGCATTTTTTTTTTTTCCACTTTGCAATGTACAGATCAAGTGGGGGATAAGTTATTAGATGTTGACTAAACATATGGATGTGTCTTTTCTGCTCCCTGTCCCATCTTTTCTCCCCCCTCCCTCTCTCTCTCTCTCTCTCTCTTGCATCACATCGTGGTCAGGAAATCATAAACTTCAACTGCCGGAAGCTAGTTGCCTCCATGCCGCTCTTTGCCAATGCAGATCCCAACTTTGTGACATCCATGTTGACCAAGTTGCGATTTGAGGTGTTTCAGCCAGGGGATTACATCATCCGTGAGGGCACCATTGGCAAGAAGATGTACTTCATCCAGCACGGGGTGGTGAGCGTCCTCACCAAAGGCAACAAGGAGACCAAGCTGGCAGATGGCTCCTACTTCGGAGGTGCGTGTTAGTGTGTCACCCTTACATAGCAATACCCACACTGGGATGGCAGCACGTGGAACCGATACACCTAGCACCTCCTCTTCCACCCTCTGTCTCTGTTCATCTCACCTGTCTTGCAGCTTCCCATATAGGAAATTGTGACTGGGAGGTGACTGGGACTCATGGGCAGTACAGGAATACGGATAATAAATGATAACAAAACGGAGAAGGGAAACTTAGTGCTTGTAGGTTCATTTCTTTTTACCCCAAGCAAACTGACAGTTCCGTGAAGCTGAGAACTTAAAGGAAAAAAATGGAGCATTCTCAATTCTCCAAGCACATTTATAGTGTTGCCTAGTCTTACTGTCTGGCATCTATCATACGAGGTACTGTGTAAACACGGAGGAAAAAACATAGTCCATCATCTCCCCAGCCTGCGGCTCAGCAAAACGTCGTGAAGGTGAGCAGGTGGGCATAACATAGCAGCAGCAGAGCTCTGGAACAGGGAAACCAGCATGAGGTCAGAAAAGACTGTAAGAGAAGATTTAGGATGTCGCTCCTAGGAGTAACACAGAGACACCCCTCCTATCAGAGCCCCGTAGAGACCTCGCTGACAGCCCAAGACAGCCAGTTCTCTAGTAGATGCATGTTTCAGTATAAGCACTGAATACACCACAATTAATGACCTACTGAGCGGGGGTAGAATGAAACCTGCCTTTTCTTCCCTTCTGTAAGAGCTTTTCTTTATTAAAAAATCCCTATCATGCATTACCTACACTCTTCTTAGACTTGGTTCCTGTGAAACAACCTGTCTGCACCTACCTCGAGTACAAAGATTTTGCACATCCCTAGCAAATTGGGTCAGTTTGCTGGGATTTGGAGTTACAGCGTTACAGTCGGGATACCCTGACTCTGACAGATTTGATTAAAATTGCCCATGACATTCGATGTGTTTTAGACACCATACACACATTCAAAGCCGGCGCAGTCTCATAAGCATCATTTCCTTAGGAAAGCAGCCTAATAACGCAATTATAACCTTGTAGTGATGCTACTTTTATGGTAGAGTCAAGGGCTTTCTGTTCTGTAACCGGCTGAGCATCCTCCTAGGAGTAGATGACTGCAGTGTAAATACACCAAGAGTTGGTAGGTGCCACTAACTTGGCTTTCCCTGACGATCTGTAAACTTGTTGCACATCTACAAAAAACTTGGAAAACTTCGAAAAGACAAATGTTCTGGGTGTGGGGATCAAAATTACTGCCAGGCACCAAGGCCACAGGTCAGCACAGAGCCTTTACTACAAATCTAGAAAGAGAATTAGCTTCAATGAGAGCACGGCTTGACCTTCTGCTCCCAGTGCCCATGAGGAGCTGGAGAAAGACAGCTTCTCCAGTCTGAATGCAAAAATGATATCTTTGATAATCCACCATAATAAAACTGGTCTGGGTAATTAGATCAGCAAAATCCCTGAGGTGCAATTGTGTGTAGCAGCTGCCACAACTCAGCCCCCTGGTATTTTTAAATGTTACTGCATATGCAGAATATTACCACTGTTCATATTTTTAGTGGGAGAGCAGGTAGAGTCCAGCTAGAGAGGAGACTGGGTGGCAGGCAGGACTGTCTGTGAGTGACAGTGCCAGATCTCATATCGCAGGGGTGATGGTGTCTATCCCAGTTCTCTGGGTCTTTCATTCCAGAAATTTGCCTGCTGACCCGTGGCCGGCGCACAGCCAGCGTGCGAGCTGATACCTACTGCCGGCTCTACTCCCTCTCGGTGGACAACTTCAACGAGGTGCTGGAAGAGTATCCCATGATGCGGCGAGCTTTTGAAACCGTGGCTCTCGACAGGCTGGACAGAATTGGTAAGTAGAAGGTGTGAGGGTCTCCTTCCCATTACCTGCTGCCCTGGCACCCCATCTCCAGGCTTGGTCCTTAGTTCCTTTGCTGGAGTCGTGAACTGAAGGAGATCCCAGCCTGTCTCTCCTTGCCTGACGTCAGCTTCTACAAGGAGCCCCATTCACAATCAAATGCACATCCTTCTCTCTCTTTCTCTCTCACACATACACATTTCTGCCGGCTCCTGCTTCCGTTCGTTTCCAAGAGGTCTTTTTTGAAGAACAGAGGTCTGCAATCTGAGGCCATCAGGGCCATGCCGGTGAATTCACTAGATTTTGAATTTTAGCTCAGAATGTGTAAATACACAACTGATAAAAACCTAGCCTCCCACAGTAAAGAGTATTACTGGATTGTTAGAGCTCATAGTCACCCATCCCAGGATGCTCTCGTGTCCTGTGGGAGACATAACCTGTGCTGCAAACATCCTTGTCTAACTAGAGAAGACCAGGATAACATCCCTTGGTCGCAAACAGAGATGTTTTAACACAGAGAGATTAAGTGACTTAAGCGAGGTCATGCAAGAAGTCTTTGCAGAGCTGAGGACCGAACATTTCAGAGTCCCAGTCTAACTTCTTTAGCTTCTTATTATACATCTCTTAAAATTGCATGCATTTTCATTGCTTTTCAGAATCGAAAAGGTCAGTGCAGGTCTGAGTACAATGCAGAAGGCAAGGAGGATAACGGGGTGAGGGGGGTAGGGAATAAGCTGGCATCCCAGCAAGGGGTGCAGTGCCTCTGGGGCTTTTCATGCCAGGAACATTGTATTCTGTGCATCTCATTACCTGCTGCAAATCAGAAAGTGTGACCCCTGAGGAAAAGGTTATGAGCTAAATACGTAGAGTTTGGCAAAGCCCATGCTAATGAGGCCCTAGTGTAAGTGGCAATAGTCCCATCAGTTGGGTTATTTAAATTAGACTGAACAAACCGCTAAGAAAATGTAACGTCAGGCACAACCAGGGATGGACCAGCTCAACTTTATCTCAAATTCTTTGGCTTTAGGTGCTCAGTGCTGCTCAGCTTCCTAGCCTGATGCTCTCTGTGACTGTGTATATGGGTGGGCAGGGCATCCTGTGCTCCTTGTCTTCTGCTGCACACAACTAAAATTCATGGAAAATTCTGAACCAGCATAAAGAACCTCACATGCTTTTCCCCCTAGGAGAAATTCCTTTCCACATGCAGCTGCAAAATGTCAACATAAGGTCAGAAGGTGACATGGAGCAAGTGGAATAACAGGCCTTTTGGTGGAGCTCTGGCATTGTCCTCCCCTCCTCTTGCCATTCTGCTGACCTGAGACAACATCAGTCCCCGTGCCATATAAAAGGCAGAGACCTTCAGAGTCATACGCTGAAAATCCTACTGCTACCCCTGTTTCCCTGGCAATCAGACTTGAGAGCTGCCTGTTCTCTCAACTTTACATCCTCTGCTATTGCCAAATAGCATCTTCATAGCACTTTCCAACCCTGTCGTGCCCAATGCTCTTTGGCTGGAATTTCCCAAAAGAGCCTAAGGGAGTTACACACACCCTACTGAAATTAGCAGATCCCATGGAAATCACCGTCTTTACAAATAAGGCATTTCTTCACCTTCCCCTGAAATGTGCACCATCCAGAAAGAGCAGTGCAGTAGCTGTGTAACAGCATGTGACATTTTAGGGAAGTCAAGATTACTGCATTCTGCTGAGACTCTCTCTGGAAACAGAGGGATTATTCTAGAGGACTGAAGTTAAGGATCAGCAGTTCGTAAAAGCCAGGTATGAACAGAAGCAGGACCATACTTTTGGTTCCTGTTAACGTTCAGCTCAGGATCTGTACTCAAGATGGAAGCAAATGGGAGCCTCTTTCCAAGTCAGTGGTGCGTTCACTACCTCCCTTCTACCCAGATGACAATATGTCCTTGAGGAGCCCATGCCTCACCGAGTACATGAAATGATTCAGAGGGCTCTATCACTCTTCTGGTACTAAGATCCGTCCAGTATTCCCCCCTGTGCAGTGAGGAATCAAGACAGCAGGGAGAAAAATCTCAGTCCGTCCAGTCACAGTGACTGGAGAGATGTTTAGAGGATTGCCTGCTCTATGGAGGATTTGGAAAGCATGGTCTAAGCTTGTCTAGGTAGCAGGGAGACAGGATGAGAACGTAAGACCTCATCCCTTGAAGCAACAGGAGCAGTACTGGTTGAGTGGAGGTGCGATGAGGCGTTCACTTTGCAGAGCAAATGCAGTTCAAAAGCCTGTGGCGAGGCAGAGGGGAAGGAGAGGGGCAGATGCACCCTGATCTCTGTGCCCCCATCGCTTCCTGCTGGTAGATGGGCAGTGCAGCAGCATGAAGGGCTCAGCCTCACCCCGGGAGCTGTCAGCTACATTGATCGCTCGGCAAAGAGCGTGTTGATGTATCCTTCTAACCTCTGTTGTTAATGGGAACTGATATTGGCATCCTGCCTGTGCCATGCGTGGCCGGGGAAGATGTTTCCCAGGTGTTTTGCACTTGCAGAGCTCTTTAAAGACCGGAAGGGATTAGTCGCCATGAATTGACTAAGGCTGGGATTCTAGGAAGATATGTGTCCCTGCTCAGCTCTGCTCTCTGAGTAACTTCAGACTCTAAAGAACTCCTCAACTTGTGGAATATCACATGCATAATTCTCCACAGGCTCAGGGCCTGAAGCTTGAGACTCAAGGAAATTAGGCTGATCACTGATTAATGATCATTTTATCACTGATTAAATCTTCCTCTTGTTCTTGACCAAGCTGTAAAATTCTTTGTAGTATTTTGTGTGTTGAAATGATTTGTTCATTTCTCCAGTGAGTAATTCTTTGCCTGACAAGCATTCGTGAATCGTCCCAGTTTGTGATGTGTCAGTTAGTTACGTAAGTCACATCATTCCGTTCCAGACTGGCTTCAAAACTGGCTTTCAGTGACCATTGAGGCTTAAAATTAGATTTTCACAAGTATTTGCACTTGTAAAACACAACCGCTCAAATGTTCATTGAAAGTAAATACAATACGGGTCATGAATATTGACGAATCAAAAGTCATTGATGCGTTCAAAAAATATTGGGGGGCAATTATTTTCCATTGTTCGTTATGCTGTAATAAATACCATAAATGCCCGTCATAAGGTTGCTTACCATCTGTATCAAGGTCACCGGTGAGAGCTGAAGGCATACTTAAAGCCAGAGGAAGTTATTTTTTTCATTTTCACCAGGAATTTTTCACCACCTAGTTTGAAATGCGTACATTTTGAATGCCAGTTGCATATGTTTTGATTCAAGGATCCCGGTTAACCCAGGATTAAAAGTGCCTTGCATTTCCTCCAGGCATTGCAGATGCTAAAAAACCAAAGAAAAGCTAAGACAAGATGATACCAGTCTCTAAATATAATTACATAATATTACTGCGGTACAGGAGTGTCTGTTCAAGATATTATAGTGGCGGAAGTTTTAAAAGGTTTGTCATATAAACAAGCCACAAAAATAGCCGTTCCCAAACTTTTTGACTGGGCACCCTATTTGTCAGCTCGTGATCACGCTTCTGCAATTGAAATCCTGTCGGGTTTGCAACCCCGCTTGTCTAGGTCATGACTAATACTCTGGGATCTGCTGCCTCAGAGGAAGGGCTGGCCTGTGCTAGGCTAGGTGAACTGTGAATGAGAAGATCTGGGATTTGTGCCAAGCTCTGCCACAGATTCCCTGTTTGTCCTTGTCATGTTTGCTCCATGCCTCAGTTCCTCATCTCTTCTACAGGGAAAATAATACTAACAAAGGTGGAGCTCTGTCTCTGAATCCTTCTTAGCTGCCTGCTCCCTTGTGGCAGGTGCCATGTGAGATCATATGAATAAAGGAAACGGACTGAAGTGTGTATAAATAAAACAATAGGTGCTCAGCATAAATTTTACACTGTATCCACATTGTAGTCCCAAATTTGTTTACTGTACGCAGGTGAATAACCCCCAAAGAGGTGCACATGGGAGATAAGCAAGCAGATTTGGTCATAAGGAGAGACAGATATATATATATATATATATATGGTTCTTCTTTGAGGCTGCTGATACAGGTACAAGTGGCGTAAAGATGCAAGTTCCTGTGGCCCAGGTATACAGTGCTAGAGTGTGTGCTTTGGGAGCAAGCTTTATAGCTTTATTTCAAAATCACCTAGAACTGTGCCCAGCCCTTTAAGGAGGTGGAATCTTATTATCCAAGTACCTGAATAACCTGAATAACCCACGAACATAACTGTTCATGAGGAATCAAAGTACAAATACCACTGTGTGTATTTCTCTGACTTGAAATTCTCTCCTACCATTTCCAACAGTACAGAGATCTGAATCTGATTTTACAGTCAGCAGAGAGAAGGCGGCATTTAGAGTGTGATTTGTCTTCTCCTAAGGTGGCTATCTAAAATGGCTTAAGTGAATCACACCCTGGAAATGCTATCTAGCACAGATATGCAGGGTAGGCACTCAGACTTAGCAGGAATTGAATATTTGAATTTCTTTTTATTTGGAAGTGAAGGCCCAGACTCAGAGTACTTTCTCTTTAGCCTAAGGACAGATACCAGCAACTCACCAGCCATGAGGGAATGCAGATTACTTCAGCTTAATTAAGGTGAACGGGCAACCCTGTTCACCTGAATCTGAAGTAATATTTCTTATGCAACTCTAGAAGGAAAGTAAAGCCTAAGACACCTCAGTAGAAGGGACAGTGGGGAGTGGTGATGAGATCTCAGGAGACCCGTCTTTGACTTTGTAAATGACCTTGGTCACATCAGTTTATCCCAACCCATGTCTACCTTGTGGGGAAGTTTGGTCTTCTAGACCACAGACGGATAGTTGGCTAACTGGGAGACATTAAGCAGAAGCAAGAGAGTTGGAGGAGTTGTAGGAGATACAATGTATTTGTGCCCCATCTCCATGGCTCCCCCAAGTTACCGGATTCCTTTTATAGAGCCACGTCCACAGCTCTTTGCGATCTGCATCAAAGTAAAACACCTGTTTCAATAATATTTTACCATTCCAACAGCTTTTAAAATAATTTTCATCCCCCTCTTTAATTACCTGAAGTAGGACCTGCTTCACAACCACACCTCTAGACTCAGGGGACTTTTCCTGCCTTGAAGGCACTCCAGTAGGTATCAGCAACCAGACCACACTGCAAAGCACACAACTGACAGGAAAACAGTGCCAGAATGTCCAGACTCTTCCAGAATCTGTCCATGTCACAGCTGTCAGCTCCAGCAGGGCACTGAGAATTGAGTGCAGGAGCTTTGGCTCCAGACACAAGCACTTCTGCCACTTGAGGAGAAGGCAGCTCTTTGGCTTTAGTCTCCCGTGATAGGTAACAGCCAGGACGCCATGCTTCAGGCAGCACAGGCACTCCAGAATTCTACAATTCTTACACCCGTCCATGGGTATTCACAAACAGTTTGCTCTAGATAGCTCTATAAATTCATTTTTTTTTTTTTCTGCAAAGCTCCATGTGATGGGAATAACTGTAAAGCCTGGGAGGGAAGAGCTTCGTTTAAGTTTTGTTTACCTGTCATGAGATTCATCAGATAACATTATTCATGGTGTATCATTTGACCGACAGCAGCTGGCCCAGTTAAAGGTTGTGTTCTGCCTGTTAAGAGAGATGCCACATATTTTGAAAGATATCTATTGGTTTATGGGAGAGGAGAAGCAATCAGTGGTAGGCCTGAGCTGTACAGGGAGGGAAGATCTCCACTTGGAAAGATAGAGAATTGTCCTTTTTACATTCTTGAACTCATTATTGTTTGTTAAGATGGTAATAACAGATTCAGCTAACCTCCCCAGTACAATGGGCTCTACACTGATAGAATTTATTTCCCTTTTAATATGGTATGTGGCTCTCCTGCAATAAAACCCCTGTGTACAGGTGTAACTCCACATAGGCTTGCTGAGTAGATAGTGTTGTACTTTAAATGTACCACCAGAGTTCAAAGGATACAGCTTTAGCAAGAAAGAAATAAAACTGCAGTATGGAGGTGGGTGCCGCCTTGCATGCATCACGGCGTAAGAGCACGCATATGGCAACGACCGCAGTGCAGTTCATCCAGAACCGCACAGCCAGGCTCTCAGGAAAGTTAATCTGAATTAGTTTCTAGAGCAGATTTGTTAAGTGCACTGAACTCCTCTGTGGATGCTCTTAGAGTTGATCCAGCTGGCTTTGCTTTGCTTCCAAGAGCTACTTCAACTCTAAGCAGAAACATTTAGACGACAATTAATACAGTTCGGTGCGGGTTAACCTACATTTGAGAAAGTCAGGCTTGAACAGGAAAAGAGCACTTATACAGGGAGTTAAGAATTATTTGGAAACCTCTGTTCCAGCTAATTTCGCTGTACACATGGACTCTAAGACAGTGGCAAGAGCCGGTGCAGCAGGACCTTCCGACCAGTATAGTCCCAGTGCAGAAGCGCTCCCCCGCAGCAGCTGTGGCAAACTGCCAGTTATTGAGTATATCCAGGGTGTCTTTGCCTGCAGTTGCCAGTTGCTGTATTGCCCCTCCGGGGACGATGGCAACAAGCTGAATTGCCACAGGAGAGCAGCTCAGGCCACAAGTAACCCGTAGGCAAGGGAGGGCAAAGCTGCTGTGAGCCCTTTGCTGCAACCAGTGGTCCAAGCAGGGTGTTTAATATCCAGTCATATGAATAATAAGAAGCAAAGACCTGAAAGAAGGAACCATGTGGCAGGGTGCAGCCACTTTGACAGCAGGCCAGGGCATAAGCCAGCCTAATAAAGTGAGATTATTTCAAATACATGCAAATTCAGAAAGCAATTTAGTGACCTGAATTCTTGAACTGCAGCCAGTGGGCTTAGGCAGAACTGAAAAGAGAAATGAACAGAAAGTCACAGCTAATTTCCCCTGTGTCTGTGCAGAATTTTAACAACAGAAGGCTAATTTTGATGATTTGATAGAAGAATTATTATTGAGTGCTGGCTCCTTTTATGAAATCACATGAGCCTTTCTCCCTGTTCTTTTGTGTGCTATCTACAGTTGAGGAAAATCTGACTTTGCAATTCTTTATTAAGGGAGCAACATCTATTTGCCTAGGTTCCATAATTTTACATATCCTACTCCTCTTCAAAGCACCAGTAGCTTTGCTATGAACATCTTCTAGGCTCTAAATACCTTTCCTTTCCCCCGCTGCATTTAGCCTTTTGTTGCAGTGAGGAAAATGAGTTTTTTTCAAATCCAGAGCACTCTATTGATGATATTTATTTATGTCTATGGGAAAAAAAAATCCAGCCAGCCCAAGTGACTGCTTGGGAGCCACCCAGTCCTCCGCTCGTCAGGTCGTCACACTCCACTTGCCCTGCAGAAACCCAAGGCAGCTTCTCTGTCCTCCGCAGAAAGGTAAAAGGCCTCTAGCTACTTCAGACTAAGCAAGGGTGCGGAGTTGGCGCATGAGGTGGTCACAGATGGCTCCTGTGCCAGCTCTGTGGATCTCAGTAAATCTGTATAGCGCTTTTGGGTTTAGGAGAAATGCTTGGGTGGATTGTTTATCTTAGTACCTTAGAGTCTGCCGAGCACTTTATGTGGGATAAACAACACAGGAGGAGAAACTCTGCGACATACGTGATTAGATTGAAGGGGAAACAGGACTCCCTTTTCCTCTCTCCTAATGAAGCTTCTCACTGGCTTAGCAAGAACACTGCACTCTATTGCGGTTCGCTGAGCGTAGCCGTGAGCTGCAGAACATCGTTTCAGTTAGGGTTACACAGAGCCAAACTAATCAGCCTTTCAGTCCTTTGATTGCTGTCTTTTTTGCTCTCCTTTTGAGGCAGGTGCTGTGACGATAAATCCAAAGCAGGAAGAATGAATTTGAAACTGAAGCAATTTCATAAATAAGATGAGGGAGAGAAATAATCTTGGAATCACCGGCCTAAGCAAACTTAACTCCTACTGCCTTGTTCCACTGTTGGCTTATGTTTCATGCAGGACCTTAGTCAGACCTGCTGGGAAAATGTCTCTGTCCCAGCAGGGCTCTGCTGAGTGCCTGTTCTCATGTGGTGCTGGTCGGAAGGAGGATTTTCTCCAGAAGCAACTCTATAAGACTTAAGACTTACATTGGTGTGCGGAAATACTATATAATCATAGAACCATAGAAGGGTTTGGATTTGAAAGGGCCTTGAAGACCATCTAGTTCCAACCCCCCTGCCATGGGCACTAGACCCAAAGCCCCATTCCAGGGATGGGGCATCCACAGCTTCTCTGGGCAACCTGTTCAGTGCCTCACCACCCTCATCGTAAAGATTTAGTCTTAATAGCTAATCTAAATCTCCCCTCTTTTAATTTAAACCCATTCCCCCTTGTCTTGTCACTCCCTGCCCTTGTCACCAGTCCCTCTTCAGCTTTCCTGTAGCTCCTTTAGGGACTGGAAGGTGCTATAAAGTCTCCCCAGAGCCTTCTCTTCTCCAGGCTGAGCAAGCCCAACTCTCTCAGCCTGTCTCCATAGCAGAGGTGCTCCAGCCCTCGGATCATCTCCGTGGCCTCCTCTTGACTTGCTCCAACAGCTCCATGTCCTTCTTATGTTGGGGACCCCAGAGCTGGATGCAGCACTCCAGGGGAGGTCTCACCAGAGCGGAGCAGAGGGGCAGAATCCCCTCCCTCGACCTGCTGGTCACGCTGCTGGGGATGCAGCCCAGGACACGGTTGGCTTTCTGGGCTGCTAACGCACATTGCTGGGTCATGTTGAGGTTGTTGCCCCCCAACACCCCAAGTCCTTCTCCTCAGGGCTGCTCTCAATCCATTCCTCACCCAGCCTGTAGCTGTGCTTGGGTGACCCACGTGCAGGACCTTGCCCTTGGCCGTGGTGAACTTCATGTGGTTCATACAGGCCCACCCCTCAAGCCTGTCAAGGTCCCTCTGGACGGTATCCCTTCCTCCAGAGTGTCAACCCACCACATAGCTTGATGTCGTCAGCAAACTTGCTGAGGGTGCGCTTGATCCCACTGTCCATGTTGCTGACAAAGACGTTAAACAGCGCTGGTCCCAGTACCGACCCCTGAGGAATGCCACTCGTCACCGTTCTCCACTTGGACATTGAGCCGTTGACCACAACTCTTTGAGTGTGACCATCCAGCCAATTCCTTATCCACCGAGTGGTCCATACATCAAATCCACATCTCTCCAATTTAGAGACAAGGATGTTGTGTGAGACAGTGTCAACAATGCTTTGCACAAGTCCAGATAGATGACATCATTGCTCTTCCCTTATCCACCAATGCTGTAACCCCTTTGTAGAAGGCCACCAAATTTTTCGGGCATGATTTGCCTGTTGACTGTCACCGATCACCTCCTTACTTTCCATGTGCCTGAGCATAGTTTCCAGGAGGATCTGCTCCATGATCTTGCCAGGCACAGAGGTGAGACTGAGTGGTCTATAGTTCCCCGGGTCTTCCTTTTTTCTCTTTTTAAAAATGGGGGTTATGTTTCCCCTTTTCCAGTCAGCGGGAACTTCACCGGACTGCCACGACTTCTCAAATATGATGGACAGTGGCTTAGCAACTTCATATGCCAGTTCCCTCAGGACACATGGATGCATGACATCAGGTCCCATGGACTTGTGCACCTTCAGGTTCCTTAGATGGTCTCGAACCTGATTTTCTCCTACAGTGGGTGGTTCTTCATTCTCCCAGTCCCTGCCTTTGCCTTCTGAGGCTTGTGCGGTGGAGCTGGAGCACTTGCCGGTGAAGACTGAGGCAAAAAAGTCATTGAGTATCTCAGCCTTTTCCATATCCTGGGTAACCAGGTCTCCTGTTTCATTCTGGAGGGGGCCTACATTTTCCCTCATCTTACTTTTATCACTGACATACCTATAGAAGCTTTTCTTGTTGCCCTTGATGTCCCTGGCCAGATTTAATTCTGTCAGGGCTTTCCCTTTCCTAACCTGATCCCTGGCTGCTCGGACAGTTTCTCAAGCCACCTGCCCTTGCTTCCAGCCTCTGTAGGATGGAAGGTTTACCCTGATGTAAATGATACAATTAATTAGAATGGTGGGACCAATTAATTTTCCAGTTTGCTAACCAATTACAATTTTGAAAATTGATTTTGAAAAAATCCTCTCCCCTTCAATAACTGAAAGAACATTTTCAGTATTTTTTTAAAATGTTCTGGAGCAGAAAATTGAGACTTTCTTGGCAAAACAGAAAAGAAAAATTTGATCTAATGACACAGTTGATAGATTCAAGCTGGGCTCAGGAAAACAGGAAAGTGTAATGTAATTTCAAATGTTCTGTTTTAAAAACTAAAAAAAAAAAAAAAAAAAAAAAATCATTCCAAGGGTTTTACTGGAACTATTTTATCAATTTGACACAAATTTAAGGAGCTTTGATCAAACCATTTTCCGGTAAATAGCATGCATGTTTGGAAAATGTTCGCATATTCTCTAGTTAGTGCTCTGCCAAGGAAACCAGACTCTGTTGTTCAGCTCTTTCTGTGTCATCAAGAGCTCCAGTTATGAAAACATCAGTCATCCGTGCAGCTCTGATTAACATCGCTGTGGGTTCTCATCTGAATTGAGGGCAGCATTGGAAATTGCAGGCTATTCAAGCACAGACAAGCAAATCAGAAGCCAAAGACAGGTGACATGGAATTAAAAGAGTGAGATGAGGTGTAATGATGGAAACACAGAGCAGTTGCTGGTATTGAGCTTTTCGGAAAGCTGCACTAGCAACATCTGCTGTTTCTCCTTCTTCTACCCCTCAGCCCGGTTTTGCTACAGTCTGTTATCAAGAAAGCAAATGTTGTAAGGCAGCTTTTTTGCCTGTCTGCTTTGAACTCAGCATGCCGTCTCCCATCCCCATCCTGACCTTGCAGTTGTGCGAGGATAGCTACAGCTTCCCCATGCTGGGATTTGTACCTTCAACTCCAGAAAGAGAATGATTACAAACCTGCAGTCTGCATCCCTCTAACTCAAGTGTGCTGGCCAGATTCCCTCTTACCTGCCAGTTTTATTTAGATAGGTTGTTCCTTCGCTCCAGACTTGGAGCAGTTAGTATTTCTGTTTCTGTTTAAGCAGCTCTTTGTGCTGTAATTTGTTTGTGAGCATGTACGTGATTCTAGTAGTACCACATGGAAATTACTCTGTGTGTGTAGATACCACATGGAAATTACTCCCCTCACTACAGGAAGGACATTGAGGTGCTGGAGCGTGTCCAGAGAAGGGCAACGAAGTGGTGAAGGGTCTGGAGCACCAGTCTGATGAGGAGCAGCTGAGGGAACTGGGGTTGTTTAGTCTGGAGAAAAGGAGGCTGAGGGGAGACCTGATCACTCTCTGCAGCTACCTGAAAGGAGGTTGTAGCCAGGTGGGGGTTGGTCTCTTCTCCCAAGTAACAAGCGATAGGACAAGAGGAAATGGCTTCACGTTGTGCCAGGGGAGGTTTAGATTTGATATTAGGACAAATTTCATCACCAAGAGGGTTGTCCAGCATTGGAAGAGGCTGCCCAGGGAAGTGGTTGAGTCACCATCCCTGGAGGGATTTAAAAGACGTGTAGATGTGGTGCTTGGGGACATGGTTTAGTGGTGGGCTTGGCAGTGCTGGGTTAATGGTTGGACTTGATGTTCACTGCAATAATGCTCTTAAGTTTAAAGGTGACATTCATGCTCCCCCTGGTGTGCCTGGCTCCATGAATGGCAGGTAGGACCAGGATCTGTCTGTTTAGGGGATATCTGGTGCTGTCAATTCCAGTCCGGTATACAATGAAGCAAACATTATATATGTATCCTACACACGCATTTCCGGTGCAGACAAGCTCTCCAGCTCCTGTAATGACATTAGCAGCTCAGAACAGTGTTGACCTTCAGGACAGTGTCCTCTCAGGGCTGGTGTCTTTCTCCAAGGTGAGAAAAGAAAGACCGGTCCTTACGCCTTACTGGTTTTTTGTGGAGGGACACAAAAGCATTAAGCATCCCACAGCACAACTCACAACAGACATGTCCCAAATGCACCAGCTGCAGATCCAGAACTCTGTCAGCATTTTCACGGTTGGGTTTTATGGTGCAGTTCAGCCCGCCGTAGATTGCAAGCTTTACCCGCTCTGAACAACCACATAGCACTAGTGCGTAGCACTCAGTTGCTAGTTCCTTCTTATTTGTGCAATGATTTGTTCACGTTTTTTCTGATGGTAGATTTGGAACTCAACTAGTTATATTCAAGATTACCATTTCAGAGTTACTTTTTAGAACACCAAGATACCAGCTACCCTCTTCAGAGAGTCATTCAGGTTCTTCGCTGCCAGATGTTTGATTTTACATTTGGTTAGAGTAAGAGGCATGTCCTTAAACTTGGACTCTTTTATCTGTTACATACATAAAAGATACACCATATAGTAAAAAAAACCCAAGAATCTGGATGTCATCTATGCACAGAGATGTACTCGCGTCTGTACACAAGGATCTGAGATCTGACTGGCATAGGATTGAAAGGAGTCTCTCTGGGAATTACTACCCAACATGGCAGTCCACTCTTAACCATTCCTTCTTGGAAACTATCAGCTAACCAATTTAAACTATATGATGCAGAATGCTGTATGGGGCAAATTAAATAACATATTGTGGTCTTAGTTGATAATATCAACAGTTGACTTATCTTGAAAGTTATGATTTCCTGAAAGTGTGGAGACAAGTTTAATGGACAAGCCCTTTTTTTGCAGGAAACTTAATCAACATGAGCTGTGCTGCCAGCCTTTAATTCTTAAAGTGTGACATGATTTGGGGGTTAAAATACAGAAAAAGAGGCCCTTCCACATCCCGGCCTCCATTCCCTACCTGCCGCTGTCTCATGCCCTGTAAATCCGCAGCAACTGGCAGGATGCTGTCCGTTTGCCCTCATCCTGTACAGGAACGAGAAGTGATCAGACAGGAACCAGCAGAAATGACATTTGAATCAGAGCAGAGGTTTGCTAATGGGGATACGTTCGGTTCAGGAGGAGGGTTAATGCAGCTTTTGATCTGATCCAAACTGGCTGGTGCCTCATCTAGAGGTGACCCTTGAGCTCACCCCTGAGCTTCAGCTACAAAATGAGCTGTGCACAGGCACGCGACCAGGGGCCAGGTATGCACATGCACGCACACCGACACACATACGCACACAGAACTTAGTAGGCTGAACCTTCCAAATCCAAACAGCTTCAGTAAACAAAAGTGAAAAGGAAGCCCATGGGCAGGTGCTGTCATCAATTCAAACTGGTGTATGTTGTCAGGATAGAGGACCCTTGAAAAGGCAAGAACAGGGATCTAATCTACGCTAATTTTGTGAGAAAATAATTCAAATCAGCATATACCAGCTCCTTATAAATCAATGCTGACACAGTTACCGATTCGCACACTGTTCTGAGAACAGAGATATGAAAGCCGTTATGCAGAGTGCCCGTCCACATCAGAAATCCTCTGCTTTGAGAAGGCGTTTGTGCTCTGGTGAAAGGGCATCACTGGCACCATCTCATCCCCCTGCGCTGAATGCTTCTGGCTTTCAGTCCAGGAGAGTGCATCTCTTCAGTGCCAGGTGCGCTCTCAGGCCAGACAAACTCATTACGCTTCATTTTCCAGCCCATTGAAAAGGCAAAACGCTGAGCTAATATTTTTCTGCAAGCTAGGAAGTCCAGCTGGAACATGACGTTTGCTATCCTGCAGTTTTCTTTACGTTGGGGCTAGAAGGGCACGGCCACGTAAGATGGTGCTGCAGCGTATCTGAGGTCTCTTACTTGGGCCAGCTGAGCTTTTCCAGCACGTTAAGTCTTTCCGTCCCTTATTCACAGAGGAATTCCTTTTCAACTAAAACCACCTATTTGACTCCAGAGTGAACAAGTCTGCATGAGACAGGTGAGGAGAAGGTATAGGTGAAGGAAAGTAGCTGAAGACTCAGGAGACTTCACTGGACCTATATTTTGAAGGTTTTCCTTTGCAAACACAAAAATATTAGAGCCTTTGGATTTATTCTCTTTTTCTATTGGAAGTTCAGATTAGGAGGTGCAAAATGGGAATCTTGCAGATTCACAAACCTTGCTACCAGTCTGCCACACTTCTCCAAAGTGGCTTTACTGTCTAACTGAGAATATGTGTCCTGTCAGGCACATTTGTATGGGATCTTGAGGTTTGTTGATCATACCACAAAAGCAGAAGATGCGATGTTTGTCATCTTGTTGCTGGAGCGCAGAGACTGTACACAGATCCCATAATGACAGTGGAGGGGAGACGGTGCCAACAATTCGAGGAAAGTCTGGCAGGAAGCTTTGAGGAAGCCTCCCATGCTTTGACATATCAGAATGACTCTCTCTCTCTTCATTTTCTCTACAGGCAAGAAAAATTCCATTCTGCTGCACAAAGTCCAGCATGACCTCAATTCAGGTGTTTTCAACTACCAAGAGAATGAGATCATCCAGCAGATTGTGCAGCATGACAGAGAGATGGCACACTGTGCTCACAACGTCCAGGCTGCTGCCGCTGCTGCTGCCGCTGCCGCATCCACACCCACCCCTGTCATCTGGACTCCGCTGATCCAGGCACCCCTGCAAGCTGCAGCAGCCACCACTTCTGTGGCTATAGCTCTGACCCACCACCCACGCCTCCCGACAGCCATCTTCCGTCCTCCGGTGTCTGTCCTGGGTTCCTTGGGACAGCAATCCAATCAGACTCCAAGACAGCTGAAAAGGCTTCAGTCCCTAATCCCATCGACTGGACCGTCTGCCGTTGGCTCTCCATCCAGTACTCCGTCCCAGCTGCATACACCAGGAGCAGAAACCCCTTCGTCCTCTTCCTTCCACATCCAGCAGCTCGCAGGATTCTCAGCTGCCGCCGGCTTAGGCCAGTTCCAGGTGGGATCCCCTCCAGGTGGGTCAAGCCAGCCGGGTTTGAGCAGCATGTCCTCAGTGGGACTGAGCCAGTTCCAACAAGCACCTTCTGGATCACCCTTAGGTACCGCTCAGCCCACGCAACAGCAGCAGCCGCAGCAGCAGCCGGCCCTTTCCAGCAGTGGGTTTGGGCACTTCCAGCAAGCCACAACTAGCTCCCCATCAACATCACTCACTCAGCTCTCATCAAACTCACCCCCCAGTCTTCTCAACCAGTTCCAGCCCACCACAAGACCACTGCAGGGGGGACAGTTACAGCAGCTCTCGGGCAGTGGGACTTTGGGGGGAATGAATCACTTCCAACCCCCTCCTTCTTCCAACTCTCCATCGTCCAGCCTCAGCCAGCTGGCACAGGCCTCTGCCGGGCCGTCCTCAGGCCTGTGCCAAACACATCCAAGTGCATTAGGATCTTTAACTGGAACGATAGCCCAGCTTCACCAAGAACGGCCTCCTTTTGCCTCCATGTCTCCACTCCAACAGTCTGGTGTCGCCTCTCCCTGTTATACCCCTTCTGGCCTTAGTCCTCCTAGTCAGAGCCCAGCGGCAACGAGAACTTTTCAATGTGGCCCTTCCGGGGCCTCAGGCTCTCACGGATCTCTGCTCCTGCCTCAGACCGCCAGCCCACCTCCGCAGATCCTGCAGTCCAAGAGTACGCCGCCTGTGCCACCGGGACGTCTGAGCCAGGACATCAAGTTGATTTCTGCTTCCCAGCCATCTTTGCCCCAAGAGCTGGCTCAGACACTGAGCCAAAGTTCTCCTCATTCCTCTAGAGAATCTGTTTCCAGCTTCTCTCCTTTTCCTGCCGGAGGGACTGGACTTCTTGGGAAGCCTTGTAGCTCAATTCCTGGGCGTGTGACTTTACCACGTCAGATGTCCTCAGGTTCTTTACCACATCCGCTGGTGTTTGGGGCCAGCGCTGCAGGCGCTGCTTCTCTGACTGCTGGTGGGCGGAAAGAATCCATAGTGCTCACAGGGGATCTGGAACCTGTCAGATCCAAACTGCCCTCCAATTTGTGAGGACTCCTTCTGAGAGCTGGTTATGTCAGCCGTGCAATTCAGTTCCTGATTAGACTTTCATGAATCATTTTTTCCTTTTCTTTTCTGCTCCCTCCCCCCTTTTTTTTCCTCCATTTCTTTTGTTTAGGTTTAACTGTGATTAGAAACAAACAAAAAACACACGAAAAACAACAAAAAAAGAAGATAACCAGGTATTCTTAGAGCTATAGATTTTTGGTCACTTGATTTTATAGAATATTTTAATACATGGAACAAAAGGATATGAGCAAATTTAATCCAACGAGGTAACGCACAGACAAGGCGTGTGCCTGAGCTGGACCATACGAATGATCAGCCATAGAAGCCACCAAAAAAGGGTTTTCCTGTTGAGACAAAGATCTGAGGTTGACGTGGGCCATAAAAGGGAACATCAGGTCAGGCCTGTAGCTGGTGTTTTTAGAACAGCTCTGGTTGGCCTCAGCTTTGCATCGCTTTGCACCAGCTGTGAACCTGGCCCGCAGCACCTGTTTATGGGGGGACTTGGATGGCTCACTGTGCGCATCAGAAAGATTCGCTTCCTCCCAGGTTTCCTCCTGCGATCAGCAGGTTGGAGAGGAAGCAAGAAGAGGGGTGAGTTTCATTAACGCAGTCCCCTCTAGGGATTCCAGAAGGGCTGAGTTCTTGTTTGGACTCCATCTGAAGAAGATAAAAGTGACCAGGAGATGGACGGGCCTGACTTCAGATGCTTGTCTCTTTCTTATTCCACTGATGCTCTAGTGGGAACAAGAAACAATCCCTTTTAAGTCACAGGGAGGGCAGTGAGTATCCCCTCTGTATTTTTGTAGACGTCGTGGATGCGGGAGAAGTCCCGTCTCTCTGCCAGCACGCCAGGCAGCTGGCCTCAGCCAGCAGAAGAGCCCAAGCTTCAACCTCTCCATGGTTTGGAAAGCGTGCGTGCTGCCTTCCAGGTTGGGGTGTGCAAAGCAAGGGGAGGGATGAAGAAAGAGGCAGCACTTTAACCTTCCCTCTCTCATTTTAATGTCTCAGTGTCCATGGGCTGACTGCTTTGAAGAGAACTGGGTAGAATAAGATTAAAAAGGGGGGTGCAGTCACCCCAGCCCTCTTCCTCCTTAGCCCAGGGGAGTTTGAGCTTTGAGGCACCGAGGGTAATACTGGTGCCAAGCCAAGAATCCTCCAGATTTGCAACTACGTTTATACCATTAAACCAGATTAGACCAGAAATTTGGCCAGCCGTGGTCCATGCTTCTCCTCTGATAGGGGAATTGAAATCGTTTGCTTGATTTCACCAGCAATAACAGCCTGCACCTGATTGGCTTTGGTCTCGCCCTGCGGTTGCAGCATCACTGGACACATCTGGGGCCTGGCAGGCACCTGGAGCTGGATTTTTTGGGCTCCCCTGATATAAGGCAGTCAAAGCGGGATGAAGACAGCAAGGGGCCGTTGGGTGGACACAGCACTGAGAAGCTACAGCCTTTACCTCTAGAGCAAATGTCTCCTTTTCTTTTACTTTGACCCTTCCTATCTCTTTCAGTTTGTATTTTTCTTTTTTCTTAGGCCAAGAGGTGTCTCTGGCCACCTCACTGTAAAGAGTCAGGTGCTCAACTTTTCTAACACTTGTTAGAAACACACGTCCAGCCTCCCTCTGTTTCCAGCTATCGTGGGGTCCCTCCAGCCCTCAGAGGGAAAGCAGGACTTCATGCAGCAGTGCCAAAAAACTTACTATTATCACAGTAACGATACAGGTCCATATAACTCCCTCTCTTACCTCCTCCCACCCCCGACCCTCTCCCAAAACACTGGCTGACAGTTGGTTTTTTTATACCGAATTGTTTGCAAAACTCTTGACATGTGCCTGTATCTTGAATGTTGCTGCAAGCATTCCTGGGCACTCCTGCTTCAGCGTGCTTTGGTGGCTCAGAATTCAGATGTAATCAGCTTTGGTCTTCCTTAAAGGGTCAGGGGAACTCTAGAAATGTTTTTTCTACTAGCTACATACAACTATATATGTGTGAGTGTGTGTGGTGGGAGGGGCGTGTGTGTGTGTGTGTGTGTGTGTGTATAGATTTTATATATATATCTATATATACACACATGCTTTTATATATATAGTATACAGTTATACACATATGTAGTCTATTTATGCACATGTGTAAGCACGCACACACACACACACACATATTTATATCTATATATAGCCTAGTTTTAAAATACTTGTCAGTTTTGACCCTCCTGTAGGACTGATTGGCAGGTGATAATTATAATATGTAGATCCTGCTTTTCCAAATATGTACAGGTTCATCTCGAGACAGAATCGGTTGACAGGAACGAAGCAGACTCACAGACCCTCTCATATTTTTTCAAAGGTACGAGGCAGTTCCTAGAAGGAAGACTCACAATATCCTTTTGAGTTTTAGATTTGTTTTAGCAATCTTTTTTTTTGTCCCTGTATGCTAGAGGGCCCCTAGGATGAGCATCTCGAGAGGTTGGGAGCTAAGCCGTTTGGGTCTGGGGTATCTAATATAAGCAGGTGGGAAAGGTCTTCAGCCCAGCAATGCCAAGCCCTCACGGATGTCTGTCCTGTGACTGCTGCATTGGTACTTGAATCTCAACAACCCCTGTGGACACTCAGACAAATGGAGGTGCACAAAACCACCCCGAGGGCTGTCTCTGGTAGACGTGCGTTCCATCCACCAGGCTGGTGAACATCCTTCTTTGGCTGGGTTCCTTTGCTTTGTTTTTCACAGGGATATTGTTTGATTTTCCAGTTCTTAGCAGTGCAGTAGCCAATATTGAGTTATTCCGACTGGACCCCAGTCAACACTAGGCTTGTCTCAGTAGGTGGAACTATATTAATTATTATTGTTATTTTTTGGTTTATTTTGGGGGGAAGGGAGGGAAGAGTTCTAGGGGTGGGGTTTGCAATATAAAACACACAATAAAAACCTTAGTAAATAAAAACGTGAAAAACCCATCCCTCTGACTTGCTGTCTGCTTTAAGTGTTGAACTTCAGGCAACATGAGATGAGGTTTAAAGAAGAAAAAAAAACCTGGGTGGCATTTTCGCCCTCTCTTTCCTGTTGAACAGAGAAGATGCAGGGTTTTGTCTGACTCCCTGTCTGCATTTTCCTGATGTCTTTAAAGCTTTAACAGTGTGTTTACCTGCTGCAGCATCTCCACCTCACACATTCTTGTGGGAAACGTGTACTAAGCCATTGACAGTAAAAGTTTAAAAGTTTTGCCTACCCTTGAATTTTTAACAGGACAAAGGAGAGATCTGGTAGTTGTTTTGCAATTGTGAGATGTATCAAAGTCCTTCACATTAATGGCAGATACGGAAACCCTGGTTGACTTTGTGATCCTCGGAGAAGAGCCTAAGGAGCCCTACCGCAGAATCCAGACCTTAACAGCTTGGAATAGGGACTATCACAGAAAGCGAACAGAAAAAGGGAGCAAGGAAGTAGCCGTTTCGAGGTCTCAGACTAAGCTGGATGATGATGCCAAGGTCAGGACCTGATGTATTTTAGGAAGGTAAAACTAGCTTCAACTCTTAGCTTTCGTTTTGCTCTTGTCTTAGCCTCTTTTAGTCTTTGTCCAAACCCACCCTAGGAAGCAGGCACAAAATTGATGATTTGGGTCGGTAGCTCACACGGGAGCTCTGTGGCCTCATGCCCTTTTTTCATAGCCAAGAAAATGTAGGGCAAAGCAGCCCAGCTGCTGGAGTGGGTCCTACAGCCTGTAGCAGTGAGATACAGCTAGATACCTTCCTCCTCCCTGCTCCCTCTCCTCCAACCAATTGATACCAAGAGCGTCACCTCTCACCTCCGTGCAGGGCCTCACCTCTGCCTTGCTGATAGTCTCACATTCATTTTTCCTTCTCTGAAATCTCATTTTCTTGGTACTTTCTCATCCAATGGTTGCATTTAGCCCTCTGACATCTTGCCCAGCCTCTGAAAGACTTGAATTTGCTGACACGTCAACAGTGTGTCTTTGCTGCCGAGATGGCAGCAGGGTCCTTTACCAGGAGTCCCGATGCCAAAGATAGCAAAAAAGGAAAAAAAGGAGCCCAAGGTCCACGAATGAAATCAGTATTTTTCGGAGAGGGACTCACAGACGCACACACACTCTCACTAACAGTGCAGCACGGGCACAGTCAAAACAGGACGCTCCTTTTCTCTTCCCCCCTGCTTCTGGTGGTCCAGGAAAATGGGAGAACGTGTTGGTCTCCCTCCATCAATTCTCTGACCTTGTCTGGCTGCAAATGAGCAGAACTGGTGAGGAAAGAGTAAACCAAACATTTTAATCAGAAAATGCTGTGCCCTTGAAACCACATGGCTTTTAATCGTCCTGGGATGGGAAGTTCAGGCAGTAAAATGTTTGTTTTGCCTTTCAAAATGAATGTCTGTGCCAGGCTTTTTTATTTTACATGCCATTATTATTACAGAGGAAACTTGGGATCATGAGTCAGTCCGGCCCAATCAAAAATTTCTTTACAAATTACATTTCACAGAAGATTTGTAAACGTGAATAGAACAAAATCCCAGTTTTGAGCTCTTAAACTTCCCTGTGAAACCTGCCTCTTGTTCTCCACGAACAACTAGCAGGGATTCAAGCGCCAGCTTCACGAAAGGATGGGCAGGACTGTATCAGGAAGCTCTCGTGCCCTTCCTGAGGGCAGAGCAGATCGCAATAACACAATAACCATGAGGTCCTCATCCCAAGCATGATACCAGAGCAGTTAGTGTCACGGCTTAGCTAATGGAGTCTGATCTCTGCCTCACCCAGAGTATTTCAACACAGTTAGGAGCCCCATCTCTGCTCTAGGCCATTGTGGATCAGGATGGCACAGACAGGTTTTCCCTCACCAGGGAAAAGCCCTGGCTCCACTCTCTGGGGAAGCCAGAAGCAGCCCCATCAGCTGTAGAAAAGCACACTTGGAAGGGCTTGACTGGTTTAGCATCTGTGTTGATGCCGCCTTATCTTATTGAAAGGACTTAAGACCGCACTGGGATTTCATGATACTTGCGCACCGGCTGTCAGGAACAAACTGTTCAGACAGCAGTGCCAAGTCACCCACCTATCGACAGGGTGGTTTCTTCACCTCCTGATCACTACTACCTCCCCTGCAGTGCCTTGTGAAGACCCAGCCCACTGGTGTGGAGGCTCAGAGTGGGGAAGAAGGCAGGATCACCAGCTCTTGTGGTTTCTCCCTTTCCCCAGTCGCAGTTTGGTCAGGGCTGTTCATGGGAATTTCAGCCTTGTCTTGGGAAACTGTCCCGGACTGGGAGAGAGGCAGGGGGTCCCAAACTCATACCTCCTGGACCCTGTGAGAGATTTTGGGATGTTGGAGACAAGAGAACAGACCTATGGAGTGCTTTCCTGCAGGCACTGGGATTGTCTGATCCCCTGCGCCAGCCAGCCTTAGACAGGAAGGGAATTGATGCCAGAGCTGCAGGTTGAGCCTCAGCTCGTGGAAATGAGGGGTTTTGTTTTTGTTTTTTTTCTTCCCCTTTGCAAACTCACTGAGCTGTTTGGACCAGCAAGGCGATGAGGTTCACTGAGCACAAAACGGTGGAGCGCTGCGCAGACAGCAACCTGGCAGGGCCCTCAGCAGACCTCTTCACTCAGTGTTGTGCTCCAGTCGCAACCACTGTAAGAGAGGCCCTGCAACATCTCTGATGTGTCCCCAGGAAGCCTGGCACCGGGCATGAGGTTGTGCATCCCCTGGTTGAGTCCTTTTTTAATCTTCTCTACAAATTTCAGGGATCTTGTAGCACTGGGCGCAGGACCAGTGAGCTCAGAGCAGGCAACAGGTACCCTACGAGGCATTCCAGAGAATGTCCAAAAGGAAAAAGGATTTGCACCTTTCTCCTCCTTGCTAGGGGAGACATGAGTACGTTAGGAACCATCACTTTAAAGAAATTAATACATCATAGTGTATATTTAATTGAAAATAAAGAAAACCAGACACTGATGACAGCTTTCACTCACTCCACCCAGCCTCAGGGGCCAAGCTTGTACCTGTCAGCCCAAGGCACTGGTATGGCAGTGGGACATGAGCTGCAGACTGTGTGAGCCAGACTCTGCGCCCCGTTATTTCGTGGAAGAGGATCACTTTGGGATGTGGAAGGGAAGATGTGCACAAGGTGATGCCTCATTCATATGCAAACCACAGCATGTAAAAAACAAATGAGAGAGTTGCTAAAGGCCTGGCATGGTTTGTGCAGGGTCACCTACTGCTGCTCCTCCACCTTCGGGCAGAAGCAGGAGGAGACAGTGGCCAGGGAAAGAGGTGACATCTCATTGCTTACACCCCTGTAGGGCAGCAGAGGACTTTTCCAACCCCTTGCAGATCTCCTCCTGCCAGAGCTGGAGCAGGTTGCCCATGTGAGGTGCTTTGCAGCCACCTCAGGCCAGACTGCCCGTCACACCACACGTCACTGCACAACCACTTCTTCCCCTTGGGTCTGCAGCCACCCCACAAAAACCCAAAACCTTGCAGAAATGAGTTGACTGAAGTGACCCAAAACCTCCCTGTGGGTCTGATGACATGGTGAAGGGGGAGGAAGATGAGGGCACAGACAATATGTTCATATCCTCAGGTGGTGGGCTGGGCAGAAAGCTTTCCAGCCCATCTCTGCCAGCAGGACATGTACCTTGCAGGGACAAAGGTACAGAACAAGAATACAGGCCCCAGGGAAGGGAGCAGGGTGGGAGCAAAGTCCTGTAGCTGAGGGAGCTGGAGCCCAGGGAGGGAAAGGAGAGGGGCCAGGGTTGGCTTCTCGACAGCCCTGGCAGTGAGGTGCTGGGGATCATGCTTGGACTGAAAGGTTGACCGGGAGTTTCTGCTTCCCGTAGGCAAGGGCAGTGTTACAGCTTCACTAGTGAACGGGAGACAGCAGCTGCTGGCACCAGCGAGGGCCCAGCACCTGATGAGGCAGGATCTTTCCCCTTGAAGGTAATTCTCCCTGCCCAGCACTGGTGGGTGGCAGCCACCTCTCCAAGTCCCTGAGAGGTTCAGCTGGGGCACCAGTGCCGTGTGAGTCCCAGGAGAAGGGAGGAAAGGGGCCAGCCTGTGCCACGGCCCTGGAACCCAGTGCTGCAGAAGAGCCGACCCGGGTGATGGCTAAAGAGGTAAAAGCCCGGGAACTGGGATGCACTAGCATAAAAAAGCAGTCCGTTTTTACTGGTGGCACTTCAATGCCATAGACTCCCTCCTGGTCCACCGTTACCCCCTTGCAGACAGCTTCCCACCCCTCCGTCCCTGGCTGAGGTGACCCACTGGTGGCCTGTCAGTAGGGATGTGGGTGGCCCTTTCCCACTACTGAACTAAAGCTGGGCTCACTAATTCCCCTCAGCGGTGGAGGGAAGCAGGGCAGGGAAAGGTGCAGTTTGGGTTTGCCCTCAGGAGTCTGAGGTGGTTTTGCAGCTGCTTTTATTTCAGCCGTGCAGTTCCTTGGTCACATTTCTCCCTTTCCCCACACAGAGGAACGCTGAGTTTGTGATGCCAGGTTTTTGTGTGTGCATGTGGCCCCTCAGCCAGGGTGTGACCGACAGTCACAGTTTGGTTTCTAAGCCCAAGCCTATGCTCAGAAATCTGCAGAAATCAAATCAAGCCACTGAGGCACATTGTAAGCAATACCACACCCCGCACAACCTCCAGCCCCCCCCTTGCAGAGGCGTGGGTTGAGCTGAACGCCGCTTTTCTGGCACCAGGGAACAAAGCGGAGAAGCTGGGCCACGCTGAGGTCCTGGCCCCGAGTCACAGCTGAGCTCTGCCTATTTTCCACACAAACCATCAGTGCTGAAGTCTGAGGTCCCAAGTGTTTTCCCTGTTTAAGGTGTTGGGCTAGGAGGCCTCCCTGGACGTGCACGATGATCCTTGTGAGCTGTCTGCCATCAGTGCCACCCCCGATGACCCTGTTAGCAGCACCTCAGTGCAAGTGGGGGAGCTGAGGGTCTGGTCTGCCCAGGGCTGTGCTGTGATCAGAGCCAGCACGGTGCTGGGGCCTTTCCAATGTCCCCGGCCCTGTCCCTGCTGTCTCTGCTCCCAGCAATCCCAGGGGACTGCTCTCTGGATTGACCAGGTGTCTTTAAACAAATCCCCTCACTGCCTGCTTTCTCCCTGTTGGTAAAAAGGGGGTGAATATTCACAGATGAGTATATGCATATTGGTTTTGTAGTTATTTGTGGAGGCTTCAGACATTTTGCCTCACTAATTCCAGCACACTGAGCCTGTGCCTAAGCCCCACTTTGACTTTAGGCTCTGATTTTAATGGAGCTGAATATGGTGCCATCTATAATTGGCAAATGAAGGGAAGAAAATCCGAACTTGGTTCCGCCACTTACAGTTGCAGGGAAATAGCTGGATTTTTCTTTTAAGAAGACATTGCAAAGCAGCTGCCTTTCGGCCTCCAGCTACCAGCTGACCTGACCCTAATCACCAGCAGTGACTGTTCTGCTCAAATCCACCTTTTCTCAGGCACCTGATTAGATAAGACATCTACTGAAGTCTCTCAGAAGAGTTAGACGCTCTTTTAACAGAGGAGAAACAACAGCTTGACAGGTTAAAATAGGAGCTTTAGACCAGCAAATGCCCGGCCCTTCGTAGGACTTCCACCGGGTGACCTCTTGTTGTGTGCGCGGCCCGCCACCTCCCCCAGAAACCTCCCACCAACGCAGCCGCGCTGCGCGTGCCCTGCCACGCAGGGAAGGGAGTGGGAGCCGCCTGAAGCTGTCCTGCAGTGATAGGCAGGAAGGTGTTAACAGCATCTCCCAGTGCCACATGTCTAAACGCCTCCCCCTCTCTGGGAAGCTGCTCTCCCTGACTGTGCTGCAAATTAGACAGCTCTTCAGGGTCATTTTTTTCCCCTCTTCCCTTTTATTTTAGTTTTTATACACCCGCTTTCTTCAGCTGTGATGGGAATGGCAGGGGCTCGCCCACACGCGGCTCACAGCAGCCTCTCTGGAGGAGCACATGTGCTCTGCCCCCCCCCCCCCAGCTCTGTCGGAGACAGCGTGCAGGGCTGGTGAGGGTGGCTCGTGGGAGGGCATGGCCAGCTGCCCTCCCCAGACACGGTGCTGCCTCTCAGGTGTCCCGTCCACCCACGCTGGCCTCCTGCTGCGGCCAGAGGATGCTGTCAGCTCCAGCCTTGTGCATGCCCATCACTGTCAGCTCCTCTCTGCAGAGGCTCGGCGTTGACGTGCTGCTCCGCCGCACTGCGTGGACCAGCACAGCCCCTGGGGTGGCTCGCCAGAGTGGGGGAGCTAGAAACGGGAGCTGCTCTTTGCTATTGCTGATGTTCCAGTTGGCCCAGCTGCCTCACCAGCCTGGAAACAGCTACCTGGGAGAAGGGAGCTCACCCCTACCACCCAGCACGGATGGGGGGGCGTACAGCATGTCCTGACACTGCTGGAGCAAACCCACCTGAGTCAGAAGGGCCTGGCAGACTTGGGAGTGACTTCTTGCTCTTAGTGGGGGAGGACAGGCCTTCAGTGCTGCTCCGTTGTAAGTGATTCTGCTTCCCTCCCCAGGAGCAGCCTGAATGTAGAACCCCTGGCCAGCCTGGGGAGGGAGGGGGTACCGTTTTGGGGGAAGGACATTGCTGGCCTGAGCCACATCTCTGCACTGCCAGGCAGGACCAGCGTCCCTGATGGATTATTAACCTTTTCCCTGGTGCCTCAGGCTCCTCTTGCAGCTCACGGTTTGTGGCAGAGATTTAGTGCCAGGACAACTTGATATCTCACGTCGCTGTAAGCCTCGTGCTCCTGGAAAGGCTGTGGCAACTGAGGACATACGTACTTAGCTCTAGAAAGATGCTTATCGGGCAGCTTTTGATCAGCTCTACCATGAAGGCTTGAGCGTGACACCATACAGCCATGGCGAGGGTACCTATAGGAGCTGCAGATACCCCACGATGAACCTGGAGGCACCACTTGTGCATGGACACAACACAGACATTTTTTCCTCCCTGCCTCCAGTAAAATGGTCTCCAAAATATAGGGTTTGGTTCATGTGGTATGAATTTGGTTCAAGTAGTGTGAAAACAGACAGACATCAGCCTTGGGGACTCAGGAATGTCCTCTGAGAGCCCACGAGTCACAAGCACTGGAGACTCGGCATCCAGCTCGAGTTTATCGTGATGCTGTTGTTTGCTTGCTGGGTTTTACTAGATCTCAGTGGCTCATGGCACGTTTCACACAGACCCTAAAGCAATCCTGGTTGGAAAGAGCTGTCCCTGCTATGACTCTCATCCCATTAAAACTCCGCTGCTGCTCAGGCCCCCCTGTTTCCAGGCCTGCCTGCAAAACAAAGCCCAGCCAGGTGGCCAGAACCAGCCCACAGCCCTGAGCAGCGCTGGGTTGGGCAGGCTAATGCTCTGCAGCTGGGAAGAGGTGGAGATGGGAAACACCTGGGGAAGGGTGGGGAGCCAGTAGGTTCTAGCCTGGCTCCTCACAACAAGCAGTAGGCTCTTCCAGGTAAGAGGGGTGGTGGGGATTTTGAGGTGGTTTTTTATTTGAAGCCCATCTTTTGGGGGGTGTTGGTGGTTTTCCTAGTTCCTGGCTGTTGGGGGCAACTGTGGGGGAAAGGCTGAGCCCTGGTTCTGTGCTCGTAGTCCAAACTGGGGACTTTGTCCGCCTTGGCCGTGGCTGCCCTCTGCTTAGAGGTGGCCCTGGGGATATGGTTGGAGCAAAAGAGTCTGGAAGGTGCCATGTGCTGTAGTGTGCTGGTAACTGGGCTGTGTGCCCTGTCCTTTGGGATCCCCTCAGCGCTAACAGGTTTGGGGTGAGGACTGGGCAGCAGTTCCCCCCCAGCTCTGTGTCCTTTTGCCTTCACCACCTTCCCTGTGCACACAGCTCCACTCTGACAGCACCAGCTGCAGCAGCATCGTGGTTTTTTCCCCTTCCAACCATGGCTGATAGCAATCCTGCATGGGACTGAGGTGGCCTCAGCCAGTCATTAACTTCTTGGGGCAGGTTGGGCTGGGAAGAACCACCCTGGTTATCTGTGCTGGTGCCCAGAGCTGGGCAAGGGAGGACAGCAAATGGTGTAGGGGTCAGGGAGGAAATGCAGCCAAGGGAGTCCCTGTGAAGCATCTCCTCGTGCGGCTGTGCCTCTGGTCTCTGAGGCATGGGGATGTTGTGAGGGCTACACGGAGAAATGCCGTAACCTTTGGTTTGCTCCAGAGGAGCGAGAGCAGCCAGGCCAAGACAGAGGGAGATGAAAGGGAGAGGGCCCAGGCTGAGGAGGGCGAGATAGGGTCCAGCTTCTGGAGGGATCCTGCTCCCTGGGCTTAGCAGGGCCCAGAGCAGTCTGGAGGTGGCTCATCCTGGGGCACAGCAGTGACCCCCCGCACAGGATAACACTGGGCAGCCCTTGAGGTTGAGGGGTGCCGGCAGAAGGTTTGCAGATGGCACCGGGGAGTGGTGTAGAGCCCCTGGGGAAGGTTTCCTTGTCAGCTGCTCGCTGCCAATACCTCGGTGTCCTTCTCCAGCGACGGAGGGTTTTTTTTTCATAAGGCTCCAAATCCTCACTGCAGACAGGGAGGAGATGGATAGGAGCAGTGCGGGACTGGGGCTGTGCCTCATAAAACAGCACAGCAGCTGCGAGGAAACCCCTGTGCAGGAGGGAAGCCGCCCCGGCCTCGCCATCCTCAGTGCAGAGCTTTGCAAGATGAAGCAGATGCTGTTACCATGGTGACGGTGCCCACGGAGGAGAAATGGGGTCTGGTGTTTTCCTCACGTATAAGGATGCCGGGATCGGGGAGGACGCTGGGTGGGACAGGGCTGTCAGGCACGCAGCCATCCCCGGTTTCCCCATGGGAAACCCCTCCCCAGGCTCTCCCTGGCCAGGGCACAGAGCGTGTGTCTGATTGCAGCCAGGCTCTACTGAGCCCGAGGACAAACGTCCATATCCTGCAACCCCCCCACCCCTCGGTGGTGCTGCAGCCCTAGAGCTGGGTGCCCCCACTCCGGTCAGACACCTGGGTGTCTGCTTTAGCAGAGTCCTTGGGAGACGGAGCTCCGGCAGCAGGCTCGTGCTCCCTGTGAAAGGCCCTAAGGTGGGGCCTGAACTCAGGTCAGGGCTTTCCACCACACACATCTCAATGTCCCGTGTCTGCAGCGGCCCTGCCAGCCAGGGACGGTGACTGAGGTTACAAATGGGGTTGCTTTTTCTTTTCCGCTCAGGTTTGCAGCCCAGGACAGGGGAGCTCACCCCCCCTCTTTACAGACTGATGAAATTACAGGAGGTGGAGGCACTGACAGCCAGCCTAAAATGAAAGAAGGGAAGAAGGGACACAGCAAAACCTCCAGGTAGAGGAGCCTGCGGCGGTCCAGTGAACGCTCTTCCCTTGCCTGGAGCTCGCTGCTACGGGGTGAGTGCTACTGATGTGGATTAAGTTAATGTGTGATGATTTTATTGCTACATCTCTAGCGTGTCTCATTTAATTCTGCCGGCCTTTGCAGCGATGGGGTTGCTGCGGGATATTGTAACCAGGGCTGTCCTGTGTCAGGTTCAGATGATGAGGATTTGCAGATACTAGACCAGTGCTACATCATGTTTCCAGGGCTGGTAGTGGTGTTACTGGTGCATTTGCGTGTTGAACAAAAGGGCTGTGGTTAAACTGCCACCAGGACCAACCCTTGTGGGCAGAGCACCCTGCAGCATCCCCTTAGCCAGTGGTCACCTGGGAGCTGACGGAGGGTGGGATGTCCTGAGATAGGTGGGTTGGGGAACAGAGAATTTCCTTGGAAGAAATTACTGTGGAAAACTGACGCTTGCTCTAAATTGCAGCCCTACGGGAGCCAGCTGTCTTGGCCATTGCCCCTACAGAGAGTAAGGCCTGGAGGAAAGGCAGCGTGTGCTGGAAGAAGGTGGGGAACCAGGAGCTGAAATTGGGAAGTAACTGGAAAATGTTGATTCTCATTTATGAAAGGAGAAGGAATAGGTTATTGTCCTAGTGCAACCAGCCTTGCCCAGGGAGGGGAAATGAGCCAGGCACCTGTGCATGTAGGGAGTCCTGATCAGAGAGCCTCTCAGCTGGTGGAGACCCATTCCCCCCAGCCCCCCCCCAGCAGCACTCAGAGTAGGCTGAATCCTTCTTTGCTCCCCCTCATTGGATTTGAATTTGTCTCCCTGGCACCCTTTCACTCTTACCCTCCTGTTCTCATTGCCACTTTTCCACATTGTGCCTGCGAAGGGTTGGCTTTCCTTTCCCAAACCCACCGGGCCTGTCTCCTGCCCGTCAGCTCTGCGTGTTTGCTTGCTAGAACAATATCGTCCCCATGTTTTCCAGGGTGTCCATCACAATGGAGAGCTGGCAAACTTTTGAAGAGGCAGGAATTTTGCTGTGTCTGCTTATGGAAGGTTCTAGAGAGTCACAGGACAGCTCTACATTTGGCTTTTAAGAGTCACACAGGCTGTATGTGTTTTACACCCATGTGTAGTAAGGGGAAATGTTTAACCTGACTGAAGCCCATCTTGGGTTAGGGGGAGACCTCTCCCTGCAGAAAAGTAGCAATGGTTTCACGGTTTTGGCAAAGGCAGTTTAGTTAAATCATGTTGTGTCCCTACTGGAATGCTTTTATTAGAGATGGACAAATAATTTGATTTGCTGTGTTAGTTTAAATCCAGTCTCAATTTGTCTTGAAACCAGTGGTAGTCTTAGTGGGAAAAAAAGCCTGGGCGTGTTGCACCAATTTATTGAAGGTGTTTGAGGCAGCCCCTTGCTTCTATGTTGGAAGCCAATCTGCTATCAGGGAAAGCCAACAGCTAGGCATGAAAAAAAACCACAAACCAAACCCCCCAGAAAAACAAACAAAAAAACCCCCTCACCCAAACAAAAAAACCCCCCACCCTACAGTTTGCTGCACAGGTTCTTTACTGAACTGTTGCTAACAAGACACCATCACTAATGTTAGTCTCCTTAACCTAGGCTGAAGAGAAATAATTGCTGCTGGATGCAAAAACCGGTGTAGGCTGTGGGTTTGCTTTGCAGCTTTGTTTATCAGCAAGTCATCGCTGCCCTCTAGTGTCCCCGTCCCGCACAACTCCCAGCAGGTATTGTTACTTCTACCTGTCCTCAACCGGGCTGCTTGACTGATAAACCCCTTGTGCAGCTGCCACTTCTTCTGCCTTGCAGAGCAAGTAACTAAGTGAGAAATACTCATTTGTAAAGCTAGAAGGTAGTAAGTACAGGGCAAGGTTGTTGTGTTTTGGGTTGGGGTTTGGTGGTTTTTTTTTTTTTTTCCCTGTATCCACTCTGCTTGTTTGCATCTTGCATGTGCCTTGTGATTCTCTCAACTTAATGATTAATACCTTTGTTCCCTAGTTCTCTTCTCCTTTACGCCTATACGCGTGCATACCCCACCAAGTCCAGCATGGCGCAAAGTCCCAGACCAGCTGCAGGGTGACTGCATCCCTCCAGGGGCCCGTTCCCACCCAAAAACTCGGTGCGGTTGCACAATTGAATGAGTAAACCGGAAGATCTGACTAGCAAAATAAGGAGGAGGGGGTGTAAAACTATGCAGTAGCTTGTACTCCTGGTTGCAGAGGGCAGGATGAGGAGTGGTCTGGGGGTTCCTGAGAACATGGGACACCAGTAACTGGGGGAAGTGGCTGCCTTCAGAGAAGAGGCGGATGATCAGTGTGAGTCTCTAGTAGTGAAAGAGAGTCTGGAGTTAGCATGGGGGAACAATAAGGGTATCAATATTACTGCACTTTAAAATCTACAGACAGAAAGTGCTATATTCAAAGAATTAAGAGTATTATGATTTACTAAGGTTATTAAATATAATTTCCCTGATTTGAAACCCTTCCTTCTGATGCTTGCTTGTTAGACGGTGATACTTTTGCTATTGGGCTTCGACATGGAGGGGAGTTAACCAGACACTACCTGCTCAGTGTCTGCACAAAGATGGGGGGGGGGGGTGAATAACAGGTCCTCTTCCTTCTCTGGAGGACACAACCTACCAAACCACAACAAAATAATTCCAAACCTGTTCACCATACTGATTAAGGAAAATTAAAAAAAAGGTATAGGAATAATTAAAGAAAGAACAAATTCTCCAAGCAGACCAGAATTTGATTGGATTAAAAAAAGTGTATTGGATGTCCAATACAAAATAATAAACATGAAGTTATTAAAAAAAGCCATAGAGTATACAGCAATTACTACAGAAAAGCAAAAAAATTGTACAGAAAGGTAGACGTCTACAGCAGTCCTCAAAATTATTCTACATGAGAATCATAAAACAATATACAAGTTTGGTTTTTTTTTTTTCCCCAAATGTCTCTGAGGGAAGCTGTCACTTAACAGCTTGACTATGACACTACAAGGATACACAATGTTCCAAATTTAAAATCACAGGATATGTAAGAAAAAGTAGCATTAAAATGTGAAAAAGTGCAATACAGATTGTACACTGAATCGAATAAATGTTTTTTCTTTTTTTTTTAGTTTAACCTTAAAAAAACCAACTTTGAACAGTTGTTTTTATTAAAAATATTCCCCTTCCCCAAATTCAATGACAATATTAACATTCATGGTGTTATACATAAGGAATATTCACAAAGACCCACCAGCTAAGAATACTGTGTATGTATGATGGTATTTCTTTGGGTATAGGTAAAAAATAGGCAAAGGAAAACATACACCCCCTCCTTTCAGGACAGGGTGTGTATTTTAGTATTTAAATACATAATCTGTAGCTTATTTTGCCCTGAATTGTATTGATTAAAAGTCCAAACATCAATTATCCAGGTGGCCCACGGTGCTCCGATTCATTTGATTCCCTCCCTCCCTCAAATAATAAATAAACCCAGCAAATGTCCTAGGAATGACAACACAAGAGTCCAGGAAAAGAAAGGAAGTAAAACTACAACCCAAACCCTCGCTGCTCTCCAGGATGATTCGGTGGCTCTCCCTTCTCCTACCGACAGGGACTATGAAAACTGGCCCAGAGCTTTAGCTTCAGTCACACGGGTAAAAGAAAATGAATGACGTTCTCGGTTTGTTTGAAATTAAAATTTAAGGTGTTAATGTTCCGACAGGCGCAGCCATCTAGCAGAGCTGGCGCCGCGGACTACGGTACCTGCGCCTCCTCCGTCGTTATCGCCGAGCCTCCCAGATCACAAAGCCGACTGCTCAGGAGGAACAGATTCTCGGAATCATCAGTAAGTTTTGAGTTTCCTTTCATCTTAAAAGTGAAATTGCACATGAGTTGGTTAGGCAGCTGGGTAGTGTTGGTTTTCTATTTTTTTTTAACTAAAATACAGTCCCTCTTTTTACGCCATTCCTCCTCACAGAGTACGGCAGAGCCACGCAATCATACAAGGAGAAAAGAAAAAAAACCCCTTTTCCTTCCCCTCATTTAGGAGTTCCCTTTTCACTTTCCTTCCTTTCTAGACAGATACGTGAACAGCACCTGAGTCGCTAATACTGTTTTTCTTTTCAAATGGTTTCAAAAGTGTAAAAAAATACATTTTTGCCTTGCTTCTGTCTCTGAAGAATCCGTAAGAGAAGGATTCTTGTTTAAACGGCCTGGGATAGCGAAATTGCACTGGGGTTGGACTTGCTGCTGAAGGATCCCGTGGAGATGTAGTGTTCTCAAAAGCATGCTATATGTTGCTGATGGGAAGAGGTCCACAGTTCTCTGCTTCTGGGAGGTCCAGGTAGCTCAAACCTGAGCACCACCAGCAGAGAAGCGTCGTGCCCTGCGCGCTGCCGCCTGTGCTAAGTTCTCCCCGCTGAATGAAGCGCTCAGTCTGCGCTTTAAAGTTTCATGACGCGATCTTTAAACTAACAACGACAAAACAGAGCACTGTTGCCAAAAGAAGCTGTAGTGTCATCTAAACATAAGGAACCCTACTTTACAGGAGGAAATTATTATATTTTTTTTTAACGTTTCTAAATGAGACTCTCACTGCAATTCAGTAACCAGAGACACAGTATGCTGAAGTTACAAGGAAGGATGTTACAGAAGATGCTTTCATTTTCTTCAGTCTTTCGAGTCAATGTAGAAAGACAGGAAAACAACAATAATGAAACCTCCCACTGGATCCCCTCCCCTTCCCCATCTACTTTTCCCCACTCAAAATATTGAAACTGCACAAAAAGCGACAAACAAGCCTTTCAAATTACATTTCAATTCAAACAGACTGGTAATCTCACAGTGATGAGAGGAGAAAGTCAGGCTTTTAATAATTATAATATAAAAATAATAAAAAAAGCTTACAAATAGCAGTGCAGCATCCCAAAAGGCCATGGATTAACTGCCAGAAGGGGACGTAATTATACGCAGAATAAGAAACAAAACATAACAACCCACGCTGGCAATGAATTTTCATACACAATAGAACAAGCAGTCAAACGTCAGTCTAGGCTGTGGAAAACAAGTTTCTCCTTTTTTTTTTTCCTTGATTACAATATTTTTTCCTTTTTATAAAAAAAGATAAAATAAAAACACAAATAAAATTGTACATAAATGCAAATGTCCAACACTGAAAAGGCAGGGCAATCACACCACTGAGACAAAACCTGACCAGAAAAAAAACCCAACATGAAGTCCATTTTTTTTTTTTTTTCCCTTTTGTCTGGATGCTAGATTTCAGCCTGATGCGACCCATCCTGCGTGGTCTCAGCAGGTAAATGGAATTCAACTTGGCAATGACTTCATTGCAGGACGATGACAAGAAAGGTCATCTCTTTGTGACCAGCTGTAGCACAAACGCACTTGTTGGTTCGTTTGCTTTCTGTGTATGCTCTCATGTGTTGTCCCTCTTTCTGTTTTTCTTTTTTTTTCCTTTTTTTTTTTTTTTTTTCCCCCTCTGTACAATTCCTTGTGTTCCAAGGCTGAGTCCCAAGACTTGTGAAACTGTTTGGAGTCGTGTCCTGGTGAAGGTGGTCATGCTGTAGTGATGGCATTAAGGTCCTTCATAAGTCCTTCCAGGTGGGCCATCTCTTTGGTCAGCTCATCCGGTTCATAATTCTGTAGGAGAAGTAAAGAGTTATTCATAAGGTGACTTGTTTGCTTTAAAGGGAGACAGAATAATAAGAAATTATCAGGGATTCTGCTGTAGATTGTGACCCTGACACATGAATAAGCAGATCAGATTTATCAACAGTTACAGGAATTAATAACTTGAAACAACTCTCTATTTTAAGTGCAGATCTTTTTTTGCAAGAGTGATTCTTAGTTTCACTGATTTTTAAGACTGTGATCATCTTATCTGTTGTCCTTGTATCAATTCCTGCTTCAAGATAACAGCTGCCTTTTAACTGAAGTAGGTATTCAAGAAATCTTCCCAGCTTAATTGGAAAAAAAAAAAAAAGGTCGAAGGAATCAGTTCAATAAAACTGTTTTGAGAATCATTACACGTGCTAAAAATCATACTCTATTGTTAGGCTACATTGTCTAGCTTCATCTATACTGCACTGATAACAGAATTATGATAGCAGTTCATGCATGTAGATAGATACCATGAACCAGTTCATCTCAAAACCTTGTCTAAGCTGACCAAGTTTTGCCCAGTACTGTATTGTTTTCACTATCTAATCCTAATTAGTTTTTTAAAACTCGTAATTTAACTAGTATTTAGTGTGCTGGGGTGAGTTTATATTGTACTAATTTATAAATGAAGAAATTTATTAATGGCTATATTTAAATATTTAGTAATGAGTATATTTTTGGTACTAACCAAGAGAAAAAATAAAGTAGGAGTGACAACTAGACAGAAGGGCAAAAGTGCACTAAACCAAGCACGCACAGTTTCTAGACCAGCGCATACAGAAATAAAATCAAGAGGGTGCCAAAAACAATGTGACAAAAGGAAAGGACAATAAGGAAACAAGAAAAAAAACAGAAAAAATAAGTCAAAATAAGCATTTTGTGTAGCAGTAATACACCAGCGAATACAGTAACTCCTTGGGCTTCCAGTCTGAAAGGAAAACGGCTCTTCCAGTGCCGACACCCAAAACCACCCTCACTTCTTAAAAGCTATTTCCAAAGAAGCCAACAGTTGCATTTTTCGCAGGAAGTCCGAACGCTTCCATCTGAGTATCTAAAACCACATTTGGGATGACGGCTTTAAACATTTTGGCATTAGTGCTAAATTCTCCATCTGCAGTGACGCTTTGGATGCTAACGTTACGTGTCCTGTCAAGAATGAAAAGACCAGTGCTGTAGATCTGTCTCTCCTCCCCTTGTAATTGTGATAGGCTAGCAGAAACCAGAAGCATTGAGCGCGAGTCAAGAAAGGAAGCCTCCGAGAACCTTACTCCACGTTCAGCTCAGCCAAAATGTTGGGTTTGACCGTGGACCTTGTGGACTGCAATAGGTGGAAGCACTACATCGGTTTAGTGTCGTGTAGTTAGGAATTAAAGGTATGCTCTCAAGTAATTTTCAGATTTAGAAAGCGTTACTAATACTTGCAATTGAAGTGCTTATTCTCTGAATTTGCTGCCTCCTGTCGCAGGTATTTGCGCTACATTTTTTTTTATACGGGTTAACAGGCAATGGCGCTTGGTGGAAGTCAGAAGCTTCACTACCCTCTGCCTTTGAAAGGCTCAGCGCACACTCGCTAAAGTTTACAGGTATCATATAAAGAGAGATTCACCGTGGTTTGATAAGCACTGCCAAAGAAAGCCAGTGGCAGTGTAAGAGTACCTACGCTTTCCGAGTCCTCGAGCATCCTGGCGGTCTCCTGCACATCAGGGGCACTGGGAACTACCACTGGCATAGGAGGTCGAGTTCTTCCTAAAGTCCCAATTGACGCAGTCTTCACCGAGTGAACTGGATGGTTAGGAGCTTAAAAGAAATTGTTATACGGTTATGCCTCAGTTAATTAGTTCTTTTGCCTATTCGGAAAACTCTTGAAAGTAGGAGAATAAAAAGGATTTTATTAGAGAAAAACAAATTATTCAAATTATGGAGTGCTGAATTTGAATTTGTGTCTACTTTATCTATGTACATAACATAAAAGGGCCTTGAAAATTATACCAACAAAATTCAGTCCAGCCTCTGCCGCCCACTTCTACCTCCCCCTCAAGGAGCTTCTCTCATTCTCTTCTAAAAATCTCCTCCTTTCTCTTTCCGGCAAGCGTGTCTTGCCAGTTTTCCCCCGCTCACCTTGCTGAGTCAGTAACGGTGTGCTTGGCAACGCAGGGTCGTACGTGGAACCAGCTGGTGGAACCGCCGGCACCGCAAAGCTCTTCAGCGGGTGGGAAGGACGGACGTGTGCTGTAGGGAGGTTCTGAGCCGAATCCTCTTCTTGTGCGTTAGCCAGATAAGACCCTGCGGTGCTTTCGGGATCCTGGTGGTCAGCGCACGTCTGAGACGAGGAAGCCGGCATGGTGTCCGTGCTAGGTGTGTTTCGAACAGATTCTACAGCAGACAAAAAAAAAAAAAAAAAAAAAAAAAAGTGGTTTATTTTCTTTAACAGAAATGTTCCCTGTGGTCAGATGGAAACATAACAGTAGGGTTTGCAGCGCCTTTTCCAAGATCGCTGTTCTAAGGTAAGACGTGAATTCACAGATTAACTATCTATCTGTGTAGCAAATAACACCAATTCTGTGTAACTGTCCAGTTCTAAGGTGAATGGCAACGGCTGTCTAATAACAAAATAAGCTGAAGAACTGAATGACTCCGCAGGCATAACACCAAATCAACAGTTTTACACTGAAACAGCTATATATAATAAGACTCAGATAAACAACATGGAACACAAATCTTCATTCTCATTTTCACCCTTGAGTGAAAAATCACCATTTCACAGTATTGGCATTCTTCAGTAGGTATGCATTAAGCACGTATCACTGTAGTGCATATAGAAGAGCCAAAATTTTTCTGAGCTAGACTTCACGCGCTGAAAGCTAAACTGAAATCACAGGCTCCACCCTGATCTCAGGGAACGATGAGCTGGTATATTGAATTTGGGGCATCGTGATCCTACTTGGACCACGTGCGGGAAAAGATCTGGATCGGGAGAGCTGTCACCTCAGCGGTATGCCAACAGAGCGAGGGAAACCTCTGCCTCCAACATAGCGTCTCTCTGTAGACCTGCAGCCTCGCAAATCGCTTTCGTAAGGAAGCAACGCTGCTGGCTGTGACACCTTAATTAAAATGTAGACCTTAAACTAGAGAAGCTCGGAATTCACTTCGTCTCAAGACGTTACCTATGTGCAATTTAGCAATCCTGTTGCTTCAGAATTTTTCGGCACGCTGGAGGCATTACAGAAACTATTGCAAATTACTGTGCTTCAAGCCTGAAAATGCTGCATAGAAACCATCACAATTTTCTGTGTGCGTCAGGAAGATTCACTAATGTCAGCTCTCAGTAGCAAAGTCTGGACTTTTGTCCTCCCCCCTGTTTGAAGCACAACTAATTAGGAAAAAAGTCATCGTATTAAGTAGCTCAATTTAGATTTAATCTGATGTTTCGGACTCCAGGCTTTAGAATAAGGAATCTTCCTATTTGAAGTTGTATATAAAACATTAAGCCTCCTTTTCCAAGGACATCATCACCTACCTGAAGCACCAATATCTCATTTACACAAGAACCTGTTTACAGAAAACTCAGGATATCGTCTGTACTTAAATCCATCGCTCTGCCTCTCATGGAACACCGCAATGGAGCCCGACCAAGTGAAGTTTCAGGCTTTGATTTCCGCACATTTCACTTATTGTTCCGTTATAAGCAAAATCCACCTGATGGTTTATATCTCACCTGTGGAATTGGCCCTGTCTGAATGGGACATGGATGTGCCAATCGGCCACGGGTTGACCTGGTGATGGAGATAGCTGCGAGTTGGAGAAGCGAGGCTGCCGGAGTGGAAATGATGGTGAGGGTTATCGAGTGAATGGATGGGATGAGCACTAATCACAGCTGTGAATGAATATAAGACAGAAAAATGCTTAACATACAGACAAGCATGCACATGTACTGAAATGCATTTTATCCCTCCCTTCTCCCCCAAAGCCACTGAACGGGGAGCTCAGCAGATTTACACTGACACCGAGATGACATGTTTCGATACCAATTATCCAACAACTCTGCTCCGGCACTTTAGCTCCCTCCATGCCAAGGCACAAACCCCCAAAAGAGGCAGAGCTCGCCGTTTTCCTGTGCAGGAAGCGCATCTCTCTCGGCTGTATCTTTCAAGCGCTTTTTCTGCTACACTTGAGAAAAACAAAGTTCAGCTCCCTTTAGAACTCCCACGTATTCACGCTGCGCTACAAATGTCAGACCTAATCCAGGAGACGTATGAGCTCAAATTCCAAAATAATTTCTGCCTGTCGTTGAATTTATTATAACCAAACATAACATGGCATCTTCGGTTCATTAATGCAAGACAATCGATAAGAGTAGGGCAAGACACCAAAGGCTCCATTCATTCCCTCTGTGCAGACTTAGTAAAGCTCTGCTCCACTACACTCAACCCTACACCCTCTTTTTCTTTTTTCCCCCCGCTCTTTTTTAATCTTGCTGTTTTCTTTTTCTCGTTTGAGACACATTACTTAATGTAAATCATCCTTTACCCTCACCCTTTTATCCTAACAGCAAAACAAACTCTTGCTGCTCCCCCAGCTGGGAGGAAAAGCGTGTGCAGAATTTAGTTCTTAGACTAAAATACTGAATTGCTTAAAATCATCCAAAGAAAGAGTCTCAACGCAAAAAACAGGAGGGAAATGCTACCACTAGCACCATAAAGAAAGAAAAAAAAGGTTGTGGTTGGTTAGGAATGACATGATGCAGCAATCCATCATTATAACAGTGACTTCAGTTAAGACTTCTTGCACTGATGCACACTGCTTGAACTCAGAGGCCGACTAAATAAATCTGAACCCTCCGACTTCCTCATTTCCTGGGAGACAGCCCGTCAGCAGGACAGGATATGTGAGTTGACCAGTGGAGGCAATATACTTAGAGATTTTCAGCTCTTAGTAATAAACAATTTCACTCTCCCACTGAGTTACGTCAAAAGAAAGCTAACGTCATTATCAACCTCTTGTAAATGAAGAGTAACTAAACTCTAATACCGAGTAATCAGTAGGTTCTAGATTTAAGTCCTGTGAGAGCTGTCAAGAGGATGTGAAAAGTCAGATATTCTCACTCAGAGCTTCAAGCAAGATTAAGGTGCCACTTTGTCTTGCAGGGAACTGGCAAATGGAGGAATAACCCACAAAAGCTTGGAGATGAGAAATCCAGCAGAGACGGCCGTCATCGGAGACGCCAGGAGTTCTCTTGCGTGTCAGCAAGGTAGGAGACATAGAGACTTTAAGGCATAACAATTTCCAGACATAAACATTTTAATCACTTCTGTTTGTAGAAACCACTGGTCTATACCTGCGTTTCAGGAAGCATTTCAATCGTTATCAAGTATCATTGAATCACAGGCAGGTTTGGGTCGGAAGGGACCTCGCGGACCATCCAGTCCCACCCCCTGCCATGGGCAGGGACACCCTCCACTAGCCCAGGTTGCCCAAAGCCCCATCCAACCTGGCCTTGAACACTGCCAGGGAGCCAAGGGCAGCCACAGCTTCTCTGGGCACCCTGTGCCAGGGCCTCAGCACCCTCACGGGGAACACCCCCAAGTCCTTCTCCTCAGGGCTGCTCTCAATCCATTCTCCACCCAGCCCGTAGTTGTGCTTGGGATTACCCTGACCCACGTGCAGGACCTTGCACTTGGCCTCGGTGAGCTTCCCGTGGTTCGCACGGGCCCACCTCTCATATAATGCCTGTCAGTACAAAAGACTGCCTGTATGTTTTTGCAACCACAATAAAAGATCATGCACACACACTACTCCCTTCAAGACATTTCCGAAAAGCTTGGAATTGGGGAGAACACCACAAAATCGTAGTAGCTCTGAAACAAACACTATCCAAAGCAGCATACAGTGAGCAAGTGGGGAAAACCTGCTCCGGTGAAAAGCCATGTCCCCAGAAAGTCTACCCTGCCACCAAACCATCCAGCTTAAACTGTGAATAATGTGCTGGGTTATCAGACCTAAATCACGTATAGCTTTACAGGTCAAAAATCAGTACGTTGTACCGCTGGCCCTTAACGAAGATCATGGTGCACTGTTTAATTTCAAGGAAGAGAAAAAGTCAGATGAAGAACTGGATCAAGAGAAATGTGGTGTATTAAGAAAGAAATAACCCTTTGCTTCCCAATATCCTTCCAGAATTTTTGTTTTCCAGTTGTCAAAGAAGGAACTAACTAGGCACACACCCTTACTGTAAACGATACTAAAATTGAACACACTAAATTATCCTAATTTAGTATTTAAGAGGTAAATAACTAGATTCGAATGCTACAGTGGGGGGAGGAAAAAAAGCCACGGGAAGGTATCTGCAGGCACAGACTTGGAACACACTAACTAAACGGTCCTGCCTTCGGTGCTGCTTGCTGAGAAAGAGCCTCATGTACCGGTGTCAGTTTTCTGTGTAGCTTCTGCAAAAAGGTATCTAAAGACATTACATTAATGTTTCCACTTATTATATAAAATAGAAACGTACAGTTGGAAGCCCTCAGAGCTATTGCAAACAGGATAAAAAGTCAAAGTCAGTCACAAAACCAATCTCAAGCCCTAAGGCACCGAAAGACCTTAAGTATCCTTCCTGACATTTAGTGCATCACGCTAACCTGTCACACCAAGCCAGCTGTGGCTGCGTCTGGTTCGTTCGTTCTGGGCAAGGCAACATCTAATAAAGAGGAGGAAAACAGAGAGGCTTTTCAAGCGAACACAGCAGGACTGGCATCAAAAAGGGATCTCACAGCTGGGTTTAGTGCTGCAAGGGGAAATCATCTCCGCAGCTCTATCTGCCAGCATTATCGCATCAGCTTGAGTATCAGCAAAAGGTCGAACTGGAATTTACCACCTCCCGAAAATATGTCTCAGCACTGTATCACTTGTGTCAACTGTACGTCTTTTCATCCTGTGCGGGAGGGATCGTAGGAGTTGCTGAGTATCTTTCTCACTGAGTAACATAGTATGAGGGGTACTTTGCTACCCTGCATCTCATTTAGAGAAAAAACACACAGCAGAGTGCAAGGGAAGACTGGTTGCAGTCTGAATTTGTGACGGGGTCGCACAAGTCTGAATTCATCATGTTCTAGCACCTGGCATGGGACAGGCAATACCAGAATCCAAGAGCTGCCCGTATTTGACAGCAAACAAACTTTTAAGAAACTAATTGGAGTAAAGACGATTAGTGTAAAACCTGTATCCTCTGCTCCTCCCTCATACATGTAAAACTGGGAGAAAACAAGGAGTATTAGACTATTTATTTTAAACCCAAGAAACTATTTATTTTAAAACCAAGAAAAAAAGATACTACTCTTGTAAAAAGGTTGTAAACCAAGCAAACAGTCGAAAATTCACAAACTAAACTAATTGGGTCATCGGGACACTTGAAAAAGCAGGTAGAGGCCAACACAACCAAGCGCTCACTTCAGGTAAATAAAGCAAAAAGTTAGAAAGTTGAAACATAATGGACTGGCCTGAAATCATTCCAGACAAGACAATATCCACAAGACATCGTGGTAGCAGTTACCTGAATGAGCACTGTGTAATTTAGCCCCATAGTTCTGTCACTGCAGGGGAACTTTTGTGCTTTTTACTTGTGTTCTCAAGCCAGGGTTTCAGTCTGGTTGTTTGGAGGTTTAGCCAAGTCCCTTTCCATCTCAGAGTCATCATTTGAAAACTAGATATATTGTTTAATTCTTAAAATCATGAGGGGAAGCTAAAAAGGTTATGACTCTTTGGTCTGGGGAGATGACAAGTAATGGTGGAGAAGAACCCGACAGATGTTTACCAGCCCTCTACAATGCCTGTGTAACAGCTGGATACTCGAAGAGTAGAAAGGGAATGAACTATAAAAAGCAGCCAGGCCCACAGGCTCTCCCGAAAAAGTACTTGCCACTGCCAGAGGCCAGGACAGAGACTGTTGGACACTCCTAACTCTTCTTCCCGCTTTTCCAGCACGCCTCTTGCTCGCTCAAATACAGCTCTGCCGTTTTTCCTTTTAACTTGATCTAACCCTGCCTTCAGATAAGGAGTTCAGGATGCCTTCCTTGAACTGGTTCCACTGCAGATATGACAGAGTTACTTCGGAGGAGTAAGCAGGAAAGCAGTACGTGTGTGTGCGCCTGGCTTGTTTGGGTGCTCCCCATTTCAAACCAGCTGGTAGGTGGGCTGTTGACTTACGCTGAGGTGGCTGAGAATCAAAAGGCATCATCATCTTGGGCCTCATCCCCCTTCTTCCTGCCAGTGTGGACATGCTATCCTCTGACTCATGCCCTGAAGGAAAAATACTGAAGGTTATTTACCATTGCAGCGAGACTTCTGTGATGCCATAGCAGGTGATTTCACTCCTCCTCTCTTTAGTTCTGGGCTGTCCTGTTTGTAAGCAGTTCTGTGACTCATAATTGATAAAACCAGTTCTTTCATCCTTCACTAGAAGGGTTAGGGTAAAGATTATCGGGCACTGGAGGAACTCCGGCAGTGCGGCTCTGGGCAGTACCGAGAGTCACACGTATGGATGAGACACGCTGAATGAACAAAGTTAACCACTCACCGAGTGAAAACTCACCCACGCCTCAAGAGCTGAGCAGTAGCTGGTTGGTTAAAGCACCAAAACCTGATAGTGCGCGTTTGACCGCTGAAAAAATGCCACCCGCATCTCTCAATAGTTTAATATGAAACGCTTCCTAGATGCTCTTGTGATTACTAATCAGTATTTACCATGGGAAATTCATGACTTAACTCTTGAGTGCTCAATTTTCTCACTAAAACATGCGATCTATCCTTTTCAGAGAGTCTTACAAACTAGGTACAGACCCAAGTCACTACTTGGAAAATAAGAACACACACAAAAAAAGGGTAACTGAATAAAATGATTTCACCAGATACAGCAATATGTATTTAACTTTAAACATCACGGTCAAAGTACTCGTTGATAGCTCACCTCTGTAGGAATTCCGCCTTTGATGGATATTGCTGTCCATGGAATTATCAACTGGGGTGATATCCTGGGAGTTGCGAGGAATTGGGGTATCTGTCATGATTGGATTGGGATCTGGAGATTTATCGATGGGTTTTAGCTCCAGCCTTTCATGATGGATCCAAAGGTCAGGAGGCTTGACATCTTTGGAGTTTCCTTTGTACTTATGGGACCCGTTCACTGATTTGCAGGCAGCTCGTTTCCTTGGGAAGGAAAACAAAGGAAACGTTCTTAGATGTAGGTTTCCTTTCACTTGTTGAAAAAGGTAAATTTTCACTGAGATTCCCTTCAGATCTTGTATCCAGCTGAGCAAAAGCTACCCACTGGGCAGGAAGCTTTGAATTTTACATATAAGCACATCTGACATCTCCAAAGCATATTCTGCAACTCTGATGCCATGAAATTTGTCTACCACATGCTGCAGAACCGTGCTCTACAGTCTAAGCTTTCATTAACAAAAATTAAGTTTCCCGTACTTACGGTTATTAAGAGAATATTCTAAACATGAAGCGTACGTACAACACGCTGTGCCTGTACTCCAGGGCTTACAAACAACCTCAAAAAATAGCTGTAGGAGGAGTGTGCACATAGCCAATTATCCCAATAGGATGGTTAACGACAGGAACGTTCATTTTACCTCTGCTCAGGTCAGACACATCTAACTAACGTGCTTTTTCATCGCCGTTGAATAGCGGCAGTTTGACGTGATGGAAAAATAAAATGCAGAGTTCCGGCACTGCCCTCCGCACACAGTTCCTCACTTCGGACCTTGGCAAGGACGGAGGAAGGTGTCCCTTCTGGGTTGCACGCTTGCTAGAAATGGCTAAGATGTGATTAAATAAAATGTTGAAAATATCAACAAACGGAATATCGCCTCTCGTGTAGGCGATACGCAGGCAGACGTGCTGCTTTGAGCACTGTAGCTGAATGAGTAAGGCAGATCGGGATGTTAGTCGCTGGTTGTGGGGTGCTTCTTGTAAGAGAGGTGGCGTTTAGAGACTGGGGAAACAAAGGCAGCATTTCCCAGAGTTATTTCTGCTCTTTGAGAGCAAAATACGTCTCCTGGGCCCAGACCCAGGAATTTTGCTCTCTCCCAAGCACATCCCTGAGTTGCTAGACCGTCACTCCTATATCCTCGCTCTCCTCTTGTATCGTTGCAGGATGGTTCAGCTCCACCAAAGCACGTGGAGATTATCTTCTAACCTGGCTTTTAATCGCTTTCTTAAACCTCTGTTTTGCATAACAGAGTCTTTTCAAACTTAAAAAAGAAAAGCTTTCAGCTCTGTTCAGTTCTTTCACAGACCACGCAGAGACAACCTTCCTATAAACAGAAGCATCGCCGCTGTAGTCTTAATTCAGACGCTCTGCGTGAGGGAGGAGTTCAGATTCACACCTATATGTAGGATTTTGGAGCACTTTTCTAAGGAGTCCAGTACCAGCTTCAGATTCCACTCCAGTAACCTATCTAAAACCCAGATATTGTCACGCACAGCCTGTAAACCTCCTCCACGCAGAGAAATACATGCTAAGAACAGATGTGAGAATCTGCCTGAGCCTGTTGAGCTCACAGAGCTCTAAACAGATGGATCAGCTCGAGTCTGGAAACGATATTTTAAAGAATAATTTCTCCTCAGAGAGGGGCAAGCGCAGGTATACATGAAAGCACTGCCCCAGTTTGCCTGTAAACTCTCGATGGTTTGTAAACTCCGAAACACTGATTAGGAAAGGCAGAACATCATCACACGCGTGATAACTCAGCTGTATTGATGCGCGTTACCTTCCAAACACACAAATTCAAACTGCATTACTAGTCTGTTGTCGGGACAGAGTTTCTACAGCCCACAAGACTTCAAAGCAATAAACTCTAAAGCGTCATAAAGAAAAGATTAAATAATGACGTGAGAAAGGTAGGACAGAGCAAAGTGCCAGCTAGACGTCTTACTTTTTTTGGTGAGACGTAGTACGGCGAGTGCAGAAGACGGCGACTATCACCACTATCACGATGGTGATCACTCCAACAGACACTATGATTACAAGGAGCATGTTGCTATCCAAGGGAGAAGTGGGACTTCCGTGGGGACTGTTGCTGCCTGTAAGAGTTTGAGATGGGAGAAGGGGGTTATTTATTATACGGAAGAAACGCCCATCAAAAGCCAGCGGTGCCCCTCAAAGACATTTGAGAATCATACAGATTAGCAGAACGGCAACGCTGGTTTCTCCGTTAGGATTTCAAGTGGCGTGCTTGCTTGTTTTTTCGTCATTTGCTGACCTTGTTGCTGTACAATTGGTAAATCTGTAAGATGCTTTACAGACCCATTTCCAGCTAATGGCCTATAAAAATTTATGTTCACCCTACTCAAACAGTTATCATAAAAAAAAATTCAATAGTTTAGAGTCTAAGGAGAATTAAGCTGGGACATTGCTAAAGCTGTAGCACTACAGGCATCCCCCTTGGACCCAGCGATCACATGAATCGGTATCAGTATTCGACACTGGTCGCTTCTCTCTGAAAGAAACACATTTTCTGTAACGCTAACGAGTGTTACCTTAGGGCCAGGCTTCCGCAATGCACACAGAGAAGGAGTTACAATTATTTTTTTCCTTCCTAATATGTTTTTACTGAATTAATTTTACACTTGTGCGCTACAGCCACCACTGAAAACTAAACTGGCAACAAGATCTGCTTATCAAGACTGAAGAGTAAATGCGCGCAATGGTATTTTTCCATATACCCCACACGGCAGGCAAGGACGCTACAACAGAAGCGTGATACAATTTCTTGAGTGGGAACAACTATCATCAGAAAAAGCTCCTGGAACAGATGTAATCAGGGTGGTAACCAGCTTATTATTTGCAGTAAGCACCAAAAGACACTGCGTGTACATTGGAAAGCTTTAGAAGACGACTTACCACCGAGGGGTGGTTTGTAATCCGGTCCTATGTCCACTGGGCGGCTTCCTTTCCCTGCAGATCCGGAAGCTGAAAGGTCATATATGTCAAAATTTAATATATGTACATATACACACACGTACACATAAACACACACCAGCGTTTCTAAGGTAGCGCTTTCGGAACTTCTCTGAAGCACTGTGAGAAATTTTTTTTCTCCTTTTCTCTCCCCTACAACGTGATCTGACTTTGAACAGCAACTGTGTTTCTCCAAGAAGAGAACCGCTTCTTCAAAAGAGCTATTTAACAATGAGTTTCCTGTGTTACTCTTTTCCTAAGTAAGCTTAGGAGCCTCTACTAGTATTCCTTTTTGAAAATAAAATAAAAATTATCAGCAGTAATACACAGGTATATATCGAGGCAAATGGCTTTGCCACACTTGTACAGACAGTTAATCATCTTGAAAAAGTAATTAGACAGGTTTCTTTTCCTACTGCCTAATTACAGTAAGTGTGGAAGACTGGAAAGTTCACCGCTGATGTTAAGCTGATGTTAACCTCCTGAGTTAGCAGAATGCTTCCCGTCGATAAAGATGTACAAACCCCCCAGGTCCTTTCACTTCTGCGTTTTCATTAAAATGCACTAATGCAAAATTACCGTGAATGATAAAAATCCTGTGGTGGGGGGGAAACGTACAGCAAGACGCAAAGAACGATAATTCCTGTTGTTATAGGAATCCAAAATACTCTGCATATTTTTACACTGTTCTACACAAAAAGCCGAAACCCCAAAAGTCCGCAAATTTGGCAGCTTCCCAATCGGGAGAAGGGTTTTCCCAGTTAAAAATCCACTCTGATCCAGACGTAACAAGTGTTGAAGGATGTGCAACAAATGGAAATGGTGACCCTAAAGTCAAAGCTGGAAATTAATCACTGTGAAATAAAGACAACTGGTAAAAATCGCAAAAGGTCCCAGCAAGAATTAAGCCCCGAGAAGGGTAATAAGGAATGTTATGTGTATACAGAGAGGAGTTAGATGTAGAACAAAATAATGGAAAAGACGTATTGCAGGACAAATCCCTAAGAAAAAAGACATATTGCACCTGCCAGTCTAGAGAGGGCACTGCGTTCAGGGAAAACGCGCTCTCTTTTTCAAGTCCTGGGCTAATAATTTTGCAGCGGCAATGAAATAATTTAACGGCATTTTAAATAGCTTACACTGAATATATTTACATCTGTATGACCAGAAAACTTGCACTGAAAAGATGTGAAACCCCCCCCCACTACGTGAAGATATGTTGCCGTACCAGAGGAGCTGCGGGAGAAGGGGGCAATAAAAACAACCGACAATATTTTATTGAAAAGGACAAACAGACACCCTATGCATTTTTAGCGCAGCAGCTGGAGCCTTAACACAGGCAAGATCAAGGAAAAGGCGATAGATGGGAGCTGCTGGCATACTTTAGACCCATCTTTCTGTTTTATTGAAAACAGGTATCTTCAAACAAACTAGACGTCGGTTATAAATTTGGTTGGTAACAGTAACTGCGCAGACATACTATATTTAGACTTCCATAAAACATTTTACTGAGTACTGTGCAATGCTTTAGTAAAAACAGCATAATAAAAAAAGTAATGTGGCACAAATTAACAAGATTAACAACTAATTAACTGATAAGAATAAGAATTACAATTGCAGAATCGTTAGTCACGAGGGATATTTCTAACGAGTTCTGCAAAGACCTGTGCTTGGCCAAGTGTAATTCAATATCCTTAATAACACCGGGAAAGAAAATTAAAATAATTGCTACTGAAGTTAACAGATGACATAAAACAACGGAGGAGATAACAAGATACACAAAGTCACCTGCGCAGACCAACAAGGATCACGCCCGGGTGTAACACACGCTCGGGTCGGCGCTCCGCGGAACAACGTACGTACTCACAGAGCCCAGCTGCAGATTTATATACCCCCCGTAGGAGCGCGTGTGTGTGACACAGTATATAAATCCTATTTAGATGATAAAACCGCTGGACGGCAGTGAGACGGAGGTAGCAGTACTCTGGCAAGCAGTCGTGTTTCCAAAGGGTGTAGACATCCTTGGGAGTAACTACCTGCGTTCTCCGTCTCCTTCTACGTTAAGGAACAGTTGAAGATAACATTTACTCCCAATTGTTATTTTTTATTTTTTTTTCCTAGCTTGTCAATCTCCATGTTACCCATTAGGTATCTGCAGCCAGACAAAATGCTTTCACTTGGTGTTCCTTTGGGATAGTTTTACCAGGATTAGATACCTCAACCTTTGCTTTTGTGCCGGGCCAGTGCAACTCCTTGAAGCCTGACAGCAACATGCGTGGAAGAACTGTATGGCGCGCTTCATGTAGCGGAGAAGCCTTAAAGTAGGGGAGTGGAGGAAAAAAAAGACAGAACCTCTAAGACCAGAGTCGATCCCATTGTAGTTTTGTTCCTTCCAGTCTCTAATAACTTATCTACTACTTCCCGAAGGACACAATTCCGCAATTTAGTGATCTTGTCACGGCACAGGCTCTGCTGCTCTCCAGCTCGTCTTCTCCTTTTCTGCATTTAACCTACTGCCATGATTTATAATCTCCAAGTGTTCTTATAGGAATTCCGAAACAAAACTCTCTTGGCTTCTAGGCAAGGTTTTATGGTTTATAAATTAACCGATTTTATAAATATTAATCAAATTGTAACTAGAAAAATCTGTTACTTTAAGACGCTAATGCTGGATGAGAAGATTTAACTATCTGCTGAGGTGAGAATAGTGCAGAAGAGAAAACAGCAACTTTTAAATAAAACCTTGTAATCTTTCCCCATTCCCTTCCACTTGCAATTGAGCACTAGCGATGACGACACGGCGAGCATCTGCTTCCCCGCAGACAAGCCTGAATCTCACCTAGCATCTCCGTTATACCAGCCTGGATAGGAATTTATTCCGTAACGGTCTGGTATGGGCACGATTTGGTACACAGAAGGTAAAAGCCTATTTAATAAATTACTTCCAAGTCGTAAGTCGAAAAGCAAGTCAAAACCCGAAGCTCACTGTCAACCCCTTTAGGATCTCTTTAATGGTATGTCTAAGCTGCTTGCCAATGTCCTTTTAAACTCATCCCTTTAGACTAATTCCTCCCTTCTTTATTGGGCTTGTAGGTTATGTGGAAAAAAGCAAAAATAGCCCAGGGACATTCAGCTGATAATTCAAGGCTCTAAACTCAAAGCTCCCATTTTTCAAGCTAGCATTTTAAAACCTTAAGGCTTTTAGCAGCTAACGCTGTGCTCTTCCGGAGAGTCTGGAGTCTAAATGAGCTGACAAGCAGAATTCCTCTTGCAGAAAAGCTTTCTAGAGCAGGCATACTTTCCTTTATTACGAAAATAATTATAGATGGAGAGCTCACAAAACAGCACTTGTGCTAATTAGGTAACTGTTTGATCTTCCATCTCTGTGTACTGAGATCTCACAGCAACGGTCAGAGCCTGGCTGGAATATCACTTCATCCAAATCTGTTTTGACAGACTGATTCAGCTCCGGCACAACCCGCGTGTCCCTTCACGTGACATCTGACTACGGAGATCACTTGATATTCCTAACGCCCAAACCGCAAAGAGGACTTCCAGTTCTTCCACTATCAAAAGCACACCAGGATCTCGCTCACGGACAGTCAGGAGCAGCGGATATTTGTTTCATTTAGGAAATGCAACAGCACATGGACAGGAAAAACAAAACGTGTGAAGGATGGAATGAAAGAGAAGGCATGGCTATTCATTTACCTTGATCATTAGGCATTTTATCTGAGGATTCAGCTAGCGGGACAAGCACAGGGAAGGAAAAAAACAAGAGAAAGATCACAAGGCTTGAAGGAGTGAGAGACAGAATTTAAAGTTTCACATAGCATAAGCAGACTAGCTCGCGCCTCATTTCTAACCACCGATACTCGTGGAAAAAGGACTGTTAGAAAATCTCCTCCTAACTTCTCATTTTTCTCCTCTCCTTAAATTACCTTTTTTTTTCCCCTAGCTCTCATGCATTCGCACTATTTCACTGCTTACCCACCACCAAGCAGTTCTTGATTTAAGAGCCTGTTGTGTCCCGCTAGTTCCCTTCACATCATCCAAGTCACCGGACGGTAGTCGCTGGCCACCAACCCCAGAGCCTGCTGCTCTGTGCCAGTTCAGCCGGGGCAGACGGGACACGCGAGACCTAGAATCTTAAAGCAACTAAAAACTGCTTTTCTAAAAAAGTGCATTTAGGCCACGGACCCTCGGCATTAATAATTAGATGATCTAAGTGCCCACCAGGAATTTCGAAACGCCACAATTCATCAAACAGCTGAGCAGCATTTGCAAATGTATTGATAGACGGATTATTATATAGGAAATTTTCTATTGGATTGCTCTTGCATGTAGAAAATAGAAAATTTCATTCCAGTCAAACTCCAGCGTCTTCCTGTCTTTCCCAGTTTAAATATAAAACTCACGCTACTGGTTTCTTACCCCTGCAGAGGCTGCATTCAGAAAAGGAGAGGGAAGATACACAGATGTATGGCTAATTTACCTTTTGGGGTCCTGAACTGAACTGCCTCAGACATAGGCCCCATGCCCTTCGAGTTGCGAGCCTGGATTTTGAAATAATACGGCGTATCGAGGGTCAATTCCTGTATCTGATGGGTCAGCCTGTTTCCCACGACGGGTTCAATAACCCAGTCGTGTATTTCAGCGTTCACATCCGTACTGTAGTAAATGATGTACCCTATTCAGAGGAAAAAGCAAAAGAATTTTATAGATAAGAGAACAGGATAGTCAGAAGATCTCACAGCAGATATTCTATTGACTTTTAACGATGTTTGCACACCTAAGTGATTATGGGTTTTCTCAAAGTGCATTCTTACTTTTTCAAAGACCAAGAATGCATTCGAATATTGGACAGCCTTCCCATCTTAAATTTCAAATTGTTCAACAGTGTATGTTGTGAGAAAAAAAAATCCATTTAAAATATAAAATTTTTTTTTTACCACTGTTCATTGACTATGGAGAAATCCCATCTCTTTATGTGTTCATAGACCAAATAATATAAAGCTGTTATTATAAACCATCCTCAAAGTATTAATATTTAGAGAAAATAGTTCACCTTAAAACAACAAAACATTCTCGTGCATAGCTAAAGAGCGTGTGTTTAATAGTTTATATTTTTTTATTACTTTTTCAGTTTATTAACACAGACACCAATAATCCGAAGAGAACTGAAGTTCTCTTGCATGTCACAAAAAAAAGGTAAGGGAAGAGTTTATGATCTGTTATTAAATGTACTGCACATACGAACCAATACGAAATAAAAACTTTGTAACACTTGTTATATGAGGAACACAGAGCTCTGGCGTAAAATAGAGACTTGCACCAATATAGGACTGTGCCATCAGCCGGTTCCTGCACAAATTGCCGCTTCCCTTGTCCCGGGGACAAAAAAAAAAAATATATATGTATATATATACACACACACGCACACACAGTTGAAAGCACTATATATAATATAGTGGCACCAGACTACTGGTTAACTTCTGGCTGTACTAATTAGTCAGCAACTATAATGGTGCACGAGCGTCTGGAACCCAGATTAGCACGGTTCGGTATCTCACATCGATCCTATCCACATCCAAAGGAGATGAGAGCTGAAAAGAGAAGCGTCCCACAGCCATGCTACCCGGTGCGCGGAATTCCATCAGCGCTTAGTTTTCATGGAACCGAGCTGAGCTAAGGAGTCGTCACCGGAGGCGGCAGCCGCTCTCCCGCTGGCAGTGGCTGTCCCCACCAGAGGGCCCTCAGGCCACGCGTCCCTGAATCTCATCTTTGGCGGACTCGGACTTACCACGGAATGATTGATCTTATTGGATTTTATAGCTGTTGACTGCTGCTTATGGAAAAACTAACAAATACTATAGCTTTTCGTTCAACACGTATGAAAAAAATGTAAGGTTCTCCTTCACAGTACAGACAGTGCAAGGAGATTTTTTACCTGGAAAACTGAACGCCTATGATAATTTTGCTAATCATATTGTGCAAGGAAATGCTGATTTCTTTGTACGTCGTCTTCCCTTTCTCCTATACGCACTTGATGCGAGATGATGGGCTTATCTTTAGCCTGGGGATATCTGTGCCTTACATTTCACACCTGCCTGAATGACCCTCCCTGACCGCTGGGAACCCAATCCTTTAACCTCCAGTTGAGATAAAGGCTCGGGTTTCTAACGCAGAACTGGCTTTATAGCCAATATAAAAATATATATACAACATATAAAGAGCTATATGCATGCAGAGACATACAAATGGCTCGGACAGGCATTCTGGTGCAGAGTAAGCTGCCGTCTGTTAGAGCCGCGTCCTTATGGCTCTACCTGTGAGATGCACTTGGCACGCAATGATGCAGAAGAGCTGCGCCCCGGTGTGTCGCACGACCCCTCCGGCGCTCTTGTTTTAGCACTGACACCAGAAAGAAAGCGTAAGCGTTACAGCCGCCGTCTTACCCGCAGCCTTTGGGCTGCATGCCTAGAGCCGCTTTGCCTTTGAGGGGTCTGTCTGACAGCTTCCTTAAGTTTGGAGTAATTACTAAAGGTTAAGAGTCTCCACTATTCTGCCTTTTTAGAGGGATCGAATTGGTTTTCGTCTCCTGTCTAGAACCTGGGCTACGGTACTGCCTGATCAGAGGCACCAGCTGCTGACAGGTTTCAAAGGTTTGATTCTGCACCATAGTTAATTCTAAGAACAAAAGCAAAACCATACGCCAAAAAAATCTGCTTTAAGCTTAAAGCCTGGAGTAAGAAGGGAAAATTGAAGTGAATTATATCAAAAAGCCTTTAGACATGTGACTCCAAACAAAAACTACAGAAAGGAAACAGTAATTATTATTTTTGGTAAAATTCTTTATCCTGCGTGAAAGTGATGCGGTTACAAAGGCAAACAACAGTTTGCTCCTAACGATTACGCCGGGGGACTAATAAACCGGCTGTAGGTCTGTTCTGCGCCTCAAACGTGACGCAAAGATGACAAAGAGCACGGGGATGGAGTCTGCTATATAAAATACCGACGGGCCGGCAGCATCACAGATATATTTCTGGAGGCGTGCTATTGGAGCAGCACAAGCTGATGAAGACAAAGGTTATTGAGATATTTAAACTTTCAATTATATTTCTGGTTAGACTCCAATTTCACACTGCAGTTATTTTATATCTTAATATATTTTTACTAGGTACAAAAGTAAATAATTAATCCGAGCTACTAAAAAGATTGACAAAGAAGATATAGACCTCTCGGCTAGCTCCAGGCTAAACGAAGTACGGAACGTGCTCGCGTAGTTATGCAGCTTATATTCCGCTGTTAACCAGGCATCTTATATTTGCCGTTACTGCTCATGCAAAGCGCACCTGTAATTTTGCCGTTGGCTTCGGATGGAGGCTGCCAGTTAACAATTATTGTCCGAGGTTTTCCCTCTTTGCTCACCACAGTCACGTCTTTGGGAGGAGAAGTAGGAACTGCAAGCAAACAAAAACCAGGCGATCAGAAACAGGTTGCCCAATTTCACCGGATACAAACACGTAACCTTTTCATTTGCTTTACCTCTGCAAAAAAAAGGCAGGTAGAATAATAAAACCTCTGAATGTTCCATCTTCAAATAAATCTGCCATCCTGGCGCAGTGGCCTTACTGATTTACTCCGTTCAACTGGCAAACGCCATCTGGTGTGCAGCGTCTCCTTTCCGTCAGGAGTTACCTGTTTCTAAAGCGTTTCTGTCAACAGATGCTGCGATTCATCACGGAATGAGCCTGTGTGTCTTCAAAAGCACGGCATATTTGTAGACCTCTAACAGTTGGGGTTCAGGACTTCTACCCCGAGTTTCTTCCGTCCTCATAAAATTTACACGCGCTTGTGAAATAAATACTTTTTATATGCAAAGGCTTACGAAATATCTCCCTATTTTCAGGTTTAGGGTAGGACCAAGACCTAGCAATGCCAGTTTGCCGCTCAAATCTGAATCAGCACATCCACCGGAGATTTAAAATCATCATCCGTAATTTAATGATTTCCTTAAGAATTTTTTGTGATTTGCAAGGAAATCTGCACCACAGAAGCATCTGAAATCTAGAAATATCTGCTGAACGCAAGTGTCCAACCTTTTTTCTTGGGCAAGACTGCGAGAAAGAAAGGAGGAGAGAGCGCTTCCTTCTCCCATCAGCTCCCTCCAGCCTAAAATTGCGGAAACGGCCCAAGTTGCTCCAGCTAAGGGCTGAAACCTGGGCCCCTTCTCGCTGTGAGCTGAAATACCCAGCTGGGGCTCCCGTTCACGGCTCGCGAAGGCGCAGAGCCAACGGCTCCAAAGGCGCGTTAACCAGCCACGGTTTGCGACGCCACGTTACGAAAAACGTGAGACTTCTAATTAGGTGACTTCTAGCAAAGTAAATCCGCCTTGGGTATTTAATACTGTAACGTTTAGTGCTTACTCGGTGCTTTCTGCGTTTAAAGAGCTTTATGCGTGTTACCTGTTAGAAATTAATCTGTCCATCCGCCGAGATGGCTACCTATTATCCCCGGGACAGCAAAAGCTCAGAAGTTACTGTAACTATTATCCCCAATACTTAAAAACATGCTCAACAGAAACGTACGGACGGAAAGCACGATCCAAGGCCCTGTGGTAAGCTTCAGAGAAAAAAAAAATAAAATCAGGACCGGCCCTCAAGAGATCACAAATTCACAGACTAACACTGACCCCAGTATCCCGTATTTTCCTTCAGCATTAGCTGAGGAGCAAGTCCTACACAACGCTGCTACTCATGACTATTCCAAAAGAATGAGTCACGCGCTCGGGAATTTGGCGAGTAATATCAATCACAAGATCTGTTATGAGAAAATACATTTAGCCTTTTTTTGCGGGTTTTTTTTCAGTTTTCATTCTTAGTTCCCAAGCTTTTAGGTCATACTTACAAATATTCTTTACAACCACCTCGACTAGAAACACTTTCTATTTAAACGCAATGAGACCTCCTGTATCTCGCCCTCGCTCTCGTACTTTTTGAGTTTCAAGTTCTCTTTTGAAAACTTTATTTGTGCAACTTTTACAGTCCCTGCTCTGAGCGTAGAGTTCTGGATGTGGATGTGTGTCAGCAAAAATACCAAATAAAGAGTTTTAAGGTGGGATGGGCACGGTAATCCGAATGGGGAAGGAGCCGCAGTCACGACCTGTGCTGTCGGAACGGCACCTGGCTCCATATCACGAGATTCCCACCAAAACTAAAGCAACCGGAGCTCCCAAAGGGTGTATGGGGCTTCAGAGTAAGGGAGCAGCGTTCCGACTTTACCTTGGGTTTGCTGTTTCCTACTCCTTGTTTGAGAATATTTGGAAGATCTCATCAATTCTTTGCCTGCTTGATTTTATTTTTTTTTTCTCTGTATTTTCATTTAGAACAACGAGGTAATTTGGATAGGCTCTCTTTTGTCCTTACAGTTCAAACAGAACCCTAAGCATAATAAGCAGGAAATTTAATTGCACAAAGATCATTTAACATTGCGGGGTAAAAAGAGCTAACGAGGGACCGGTCCTGCACCTCGCAGTTACTCGGTGGACCCAAGTTCCTCCCGGCGGCTACAAACCCTTTTCTGTTCTGGACTTTGCGAGCGCGTCGTTTCGACGGCACTGAGAGCTGCGATGGCAATTCCTGCTGAAGAACGAGAGTTTGGGACCGATTTGGATGTCTTCGTTTCTATCGGGATTTTTTTTCCCCTCGTTCGTTTCATGCGCTTCCTCCCTCTGTAGTAATTATCATCATAATTATAGCAAATGCTAATTATTATTTGCTAAAGTATTTTCTTTGTATTTGCCATTAACATGCTATTTCTGAGATGTTTCAAACCCACGCTTCTTTATTCTCTCCTGTCCGTGAACTGTAGTACATTATTCATTACGTCTCTGTAATTTGATGTAAATTCTTTTGCATGCAATCATCCCTTTGAATTTTGAAGGATGTTGTTGTTTTCTAATCAGAATTTCTGACTGAACTATGAAGAAGCCCCCAGCAAGTATTCATCAGCATAATCATTTTAAATACATGCTTTCCCTCCTCCAGAATTCTGGCAGACTTGACTTTATTCATCTCGTCCGGAACGCCAGCCCTTCCACAAAGACCCGAAGGAGTACCTAATTCAAAAGTTGTTCCGTGCGCTGTCATACTCCAAGTACTCGATCTTCGACCTTTAGTCACCATCACGGAGAATTCATACAAGGTATTTGGTTTTAGCCCGGTCACTAAATAGCTCAAAGTTGTCGCATTTGCGGTCTGAAAGAAAAACAAAGCGTCAGGAACTTTGGAACTGAAAACCGTCCATCACCAGCTCGGCGACACCCTGGGCTCAGGTACCGCTCTCAAACATTTTAGCATCGCTGCGGTATTAGAACCACGGCCGTTAATTCTGTAACGTTTTTGCTCTGTCATGCAAATTCATTAATCAAGTATTAACGCGCAGTTGTTTTATCCTAAACTAGTAATTCTTTCTGCAATCAGCAAGAGCATTTAATAGCAGTCAATTATAAATTTTAAAAAAAATAATAAAAAAAAGAAGCAATACAAGGTCCAGGGCCCACTTGTTATGCAGCAGGCTAAATCACTGTCTGCTTGGGGGGGGTTAATTTACAGCATTTCATTAACTGATCTGGCTAGGGAAAACAATGAAGCACAGCCAACTAACAGCCCTTCTGGAAAACTCCGTCTGCCTTCCAAATTCCTGTTAGAATTTTCGATAATTTCTTAACATACTTTTAAAAAAAAAAAAAAAAATCAACTGAAAGTACAGGTGCGGAGAGACGTGAAGACAACGAAGCTTTAGTCATATCTAGATATTTAGAAAAAAACGGTTATCTAGGATCATAGAAGTGGTTTCTAGTGTAATGTGTAACTCAGCTGTTTAGGTAGAATTTTTGACCTTTAGGTTAAAATATCTGGTATTTGTTATACATTGTATCGTTATAGCTACACCTACATGTCTGTATATTCCTTACCTTGACCTACAGCGATCTAAACACAGAATTAAAGAGTGAGTTGTTTCAATACCTGACAGGACCATACAACAACACTATTACTAACTATTGCCTTCACAAAACAACTGCTTTCAGCTAATTCTTTTTCAAGGAAAAAGCCACCTACGTTCCTCGAAGGCTTTATGAATAACAGTCCGAAATCGGCAAAGGAACCCCCTATTCCTCAAAGAGCAATGACAGCTTTTTTCGTTACGCCAGGTAAAAGTTCTGAAACCTGAAGCCAAGTGATACTTTGATTTGTACAAAGTATTTTGCTTGTTCACAGACACGCGTTTTGCCAGTTCGACATCATGGAGCCGGACAATAAAGACATCATAAACCTAATTAAAATCAGGTCCTCCCATCGCGGCGCGGTCAGGGACAGTAGGAAATAGCTGATGCTTCAGCAGAAGCCGCAAAGACCTTCTGTGTAACGACAAATCCAAAGGGGAAATCTTTTCCTAGCACCCTGCATTTGGAGCCGATGTCCCCCCTGAAAACTGCCCCATTTCTTCCTCTCCAGAAGACCTGCGGCAATTTCTAACAGCTTTTAAGCGTTCGATTCTCTTCATAGTACTTTTGAGCTCCTAGCTTGAGTCACACGTGGCAGCTGGAGTCCTTTGTACAGGCAAAGTTGTATTTTTCATCTACGCCTTTGAAATTTGGTATCTTTTTGTTTCACTGACATCATAGTGAATGTAAATGACACATGAAAGGCTAAACTGGCGTGTTAGACTTCTCCGCTTTCTTCATTTTTTCACACCACTTACTGTTTTTAAGATCACAACGCATCCCGTGATACTAAACCCTGCTCACCTACTAGAAATAAACTTCATGAATATTACCCTGGAAAATTTATTTTCCTTTTATAGAGTCCTAAAAGATCCAAGTTAAGATTTCATATTTGGGCTCACGCTTGAGAGCACACGGATACATCGCAGGTAGCCTGCGAGTAGGACAACGCTGCTCCCCCAACAAAGATTCCTTGAAACTCGCTCTCTGAGCCACGTTAGGGAAACTACACGGTTCAAAGCACAGTGGAGTATTTTAGTTTCCGTGTTTAAATGCTCTAGATTGACACAACTCCTACACAAATTTAAGAAATTAAGGCCGCTTAAGGCGGAACCTCTTGTATTTGAAGCACGCAGCCTCTTCTTTAATAAAGAGTTTGCGAACGTCAGCATCGAAGGGGGGAGCAAACGTAGAAAATTCTGAATGAACTGTATCAACATCCCATTTACTGACGGGAGGGATGGATGAAACAACGCTGCGTTAAACAGACGTAGCTTTGGGTACTGCAGAACCCCCACAAAGATACGATTTCTGTGTGCAAGGCTGCGGAACGGAGAAGCTCCGATACAACTGGGTGAGCAGCCTCAAAACACGCAATAAATAACAAAGCTTCTAGAGTTGGCCATGACGAACAATAGACTAGCTGGTAGTCAATAAAGTTACCAGACCTGACTGAAATAGGGCAGTTTATTGAACAGCATCGCTGAAAAGAGGTTTTTGCCTTTCTGAAAAATCAGCAGTTGTTAACGTTCAACAGAGTTGTACGGAATTCACGGTCAAAACAAAAGAAAAAAAAAGCAGGATGCGAGTTCTCCAAACATCATGGGTTAAAACCTGTCAGAGCAAACGTTCGCAAACCTACGTCCTTTCAGGCAAATGCTTTTTTTAACCATGAGTAAGTTTGAACTATATTCCATCATTACATGCTATTTTTCGGTCCACAATAAAACTTCTTCACCACTGGCCACCAGCACTGAGAACGGTGGGAGTATTTCATTTACCACTGAGGGTGGGGTTTTTTAAAGCATTTCACTAATAAAACTGCAGCGTTCTATAAATCACTCCCGAGACATCCTCTGCACATGACTCGGGAATGTGGGTTCATAAATAACTTGCCTTTAGAGGCAGAACACACATATATACATCTTTTCATTTCAATAAAAAAAGAGATCTGGTTTGTAACAAGTTTGCTCTGCGAGAGCATAAAGGGAGCTCCACTAGCTGGGTATTTTAACAACCATTTCCTTTGAGTCTCATTTCAAATGTGAAATTTGCAGTCAGCATTTTTGAGGCCTCCAGATAACTCTGAAAATTAAAAAAAAAAAATAAAAAATAAAAAATATATCCAAACCAATAAACCCAACCCCGAATCTAGTCTCCAAATCAAAACAGTAGATGAAAAACAAGGAAGGCAGCGATATCATAAAGTCAGTGTTACATATTTTGCACCCACTCAGTTCCCAAAGGAAAGGTTCATTATCAACGTCGTATGAACAGAAAAGGTTGTAAAAGGAAACTTAAAACCGTCAGGGTAAATATTTTCCCTGCATGACTCACCCCACAAATTCAGATTTCTCCGACTAACTGGAGAGAAGCCATCAGTAACACGTACCTTATTAATGCCCTACTGGCTCCTCTAAAGGTAAGCCCCCATCCGTCAAACAAAGCGATCGCCTTAGGGTGCCGCAGGGAGGGTAAAACTGTCACCGTGTCCACGGTTCCAGAGCAGAACGTCGTTCTGGAAGCGTCTGCCTGCCTTCCCCGAGCCAGCTCTTCCATTCGCTCACACGCAACACCCCGTCTCGCTCTCCATCACGCACATACGCAAAGGCGCCCACGAAACCAACTACCTCCAACTACATCTAGCAGACCCCTTGGTTTGACCGAGCGGTACGGATGTGAGCTCAGTCCAGGCATCTCGAATAAACCTGGGCACACCTCTGGACCGTTTCCTAAGCGCTCGTCTCTACTCTCAACCCCGACTTGAACATGGAAGTTCTTCTCACTGAAATAACGCAGCTCTGGTAGTGGTGGTGAAACTCCGATACCTTGTACTTTGTGTTTGCAGGAATATTGGTTTTCCAGCGAACTGTGTAGTAGCGAGCGTCTGTGATCTTCTGGTTCTTTGGCAGAGAGTTGTCTGCCCAAGTGATCCGTATGGTGTCGTGACTCAGAATGGAAGCCTGAACTCCCACCGGTGGCATCATGGGAGACGGATCTGGCACTGGAGTGTATGGAGCATTAATAACAAACAAATCAACTTCGGAAGTGTCTAGGGAATTGATGGGTAAAAAGTAGTGTATTATAATTAAAAAGGGAGAAGGTGGCATTTTAATGTAAACAAAAAAACAAAAAAGGGGAAATGCAGGGTAGTACAATGGAATGAAAGGTGAGAAATGGAGAAAAAGAGAGAAAAGCCAGAGTTAATAGGTGACATAAGACCAGCGAATAAAATTACTCTTGCATCGTGTTCCTTTCTTAAGACAGTAAGACAACATAAACATGCTAATGTACATATATACACCTAATCGTATTAGTGTTCAGCAGTCCATTCAGCCCCAAACACATGGTAATTTTAACTTTATCTGCCTCAGAACGTCCACTGATTGCCCTTCCAGAAAACAACGCGGAGGAAAAAGAGCTGGACGACTTCTAGATGGGTAAATGCCGCTTCAGAAACATTATGGGGAACTCCCATCGTCCTTTAAAGAATGTTAATGCCAATCAAGTTCCAAGTATCGTACAAATTTGCAATAACTGAAGAAACTGTAATTCCAATGTCCTCCCTCTGTAAAATCTCTACAAATTCCTGCTCTTCAGAGGACTAAACCAAACCCAAGCGTTGACATCAACACAAAATAACGAAGTAATGCTAACAGCCTCGTAGGGAGCGCACTGAGCCATAGCATAGCGACAGCTCGCTTGCAAACTAGTTTCTCTGCTTAAGATCTTTTATTAATGTATTACAAGATATTAAAAAAAAAAAATAAAAAAAGCCAAGAATTTGTTTAGTGTAAGTGACTGCAGATTGAGACTCAGACAAAGAAAACGCAGGCATCGTCTTCAAAATGAGAATGTAAAAGCAGCCCCTGGCCTTTACCTGAGTGGGGCCTGGTCACCGCGCTCTCGTAGAGAGGGATTCCTTCCCCAACGTTGTTAAACGCCTTCAGAGTTATGACATAGTGGGAGCTTGGGTCTGAAGGGGAAAAGAAAAAGTCCAATATATTTTAGTGCAAACTGTTAGCGAATCCTGTTTTCTGCTTCTCCGTATTCCCTCTGTTCAGCAGTTTATTTTTTAAGTGAAATACATGAAATAACTAAATTTGAGTTGAGGACGTCTCCATACAGAGCGTCCGTTAGTGTTCAGCAGTTCTCACAGAGCAGAAGTCTGTAATTACAGCAAATCTGCCTTAAGTACAGTCACAATAGTAGTGAGGAAAACCATTTGAAAACGAACATTTTAAGTTGCTCTACTAGAATATGACTCAAAACTCCAATTTCTCTAATAATTCACAATAGTAACATTTATTTTGCTTTCAGGATATCTTACCTACCACAGGGAGTTCTGTGGAGGAGCAGTTCTGTATTTTTCTTTCAAAGCAGACGCCACCGTATCTCGGTGACATTGCGGTTTCTTTTTTTTTGCCTGAAGCCACCCGTTCTGCAGCTCCAGGAGGAGGAGAAGGGAATGCCGCTCAGCACGCAAGTTTTTGTACGAAGCGTTGAAGGGAAAGCATCAAATCAAAACGCACTGTGCTTCAAACTCGGTAAATTTAGAATTCTGGGTTGGTTTTTTGTATTCCTCTGCCTCTTTCTCTATCATTACGGTAAATTCGCTTTCCTTACCTAAGTTTTCAATGGTGTAGTATCTCTGCTTATAGTCCACCTTGATGGTCTGCGCGTGCGGGCTGCCAATGCCGTACCCTATAGCGTAGCCTCTCACCACGATGTTCTGGTTTTCAGGCGGAGTCCAGCTTACCACGATACTGGTGACAAGCGGACGGACGTGTAGGGAGCTCGGAACTTCAGGAACACGAGTTTCTGTAAAAGCAAAACGACGCACTTCAAGGATTTCTCTTAAATAAAGGTAAATTACACGAAGAGCTCTGAGCTACTATGGCCAAACGTAGCACTTCTACTCTGCGTCTGTATTGAAATGAGTAGGCTCCAAAGGAGGCTCCAAAGGAGAGAGCTTTATGGTACAAGAGAGAGCAAAGAACTCTAATAAGCAGAAGAAAATTAACACAGTTTCATGCACTAATGTATTTTAATAGATACTCTCTTTAAAAGAAAGGACGGTCGTACTGAAGGGTTTTTTTTGATGTTTCTGCATGTTCTAATTTGTTGGTCTTCAAAATATGCATTAGATTTATCACGTCCTTCCCCTCCACAAAGCAATCTACTTTTAGTTCCATCGTATTACTTACTTGTGGGCATTAAAAGAATTCTATTGAAAACACACTGATGATGAAAGAAAGGTTCCTGAGCTTGTTGTAGGATTCAATAGAATATTCCAAAGCTGTAAGAATTTGTCAGCAAACCAGATACTGCATTTGCTGCAAAGGTTTGTTGTGATTTGTCCTCTTTTAGGTAACTCACAAAACATATGTAGAGACTACACAACCATACCGCAAGATCAAGAAATACTCACAGAGTATCAAATGCTCGAATCCTACTCCCACAAGCGACACAAATTTAATCGCAACCCAACAGAGAGATGGAACGTGGATCCTTAATAACAGGAGGAACTTCCACTATATGTCACCGTAATCCCCTGATATTTTTACTGAAAGGATTTTTTTCCCCCAACTTAAAAGCAATCTAAAAGCACGACCGTACGCACCTTTGCTTTAACTTCTCACAAATGAAGTAAGTACTTTTGTCAGGCCACCGCAGCCTGCCGTACGTTGGCAGATTTTAAATAATTCTGCGCAACAGTAAGCCGAGTTCCCCACTCTAAAATAAAATCAGTTCAGAGAGTTCTGCTTCCTGGAGGGATTTCATTTTAATGAAACACGCTGCATTTACCTAAAAACATTTAATAAAGCACCACAACAGGATTATTTGGATCATAATACGCCATTGGCCTGCTAGCCCAGGGGTCTCCAGCTGACACAGCCGATCCATTAAAGTTCACAACTATTAAATACAGCAAAGCTACAGAATTGCAGTATGAGAGATGACATTTTTAACTGCACAGAAGTTCGTGCATTGGGGATGAACTTTGTAGAACCGTTTAACACCTCTTGCATGCGCGCTCCTGGTGGGACCTGCACCGACTCCGCAAAATGACACAGCCCTGCTAACAGTAAATTGTAAGAGCCTGGCTCCCATTTACATTGCTGATGCTACAAAGTGAATAATTTTCTATTTAAATTCAAAAAAGCAGCCGTGGAATAAAAAGGAATTATGCCTTACATGTCTGTTGAACCTGAGAAATTAAAGATTAGCTGTAACTACACTTGCATGGTATTAAAATTATCCACGTGAGCTCACTAAAGAAAGAAAAGCAAAAAATACACATCTTTCCAGTGTGCACGTACGCAAATATCTCACACACGCTAGGAATACCATGTCATATTGTCTTAACTGTGAATGTTTATGACTTTATTCATTGTAAAGAATATGCATAAAGAAAGTTGGATTTCCTGCAAGGACTGCAATGCTCCAATTTGAAAGAAATTAAAATGACGACGTGATCGCAGAACAAAAGGGTTCTTTTCTTCTCCCTCCTTCCGCCCTATTTAAATTTAATCCTGATGCTATCCTCTGGCCCAGCACTGGTAACTCCAACTCACAAGCAGAGTACATGTTCATTACCTTGTGTAAGTGCTGCCTATTTACAGAGCTCTACTTCAGTTTGGGGAACCGGTGGTTTCTCAACGCTGCAAGGTTGTGTCATATCCAGTTAGAGGAAGACAAGACACACAGATGAAAGGAATTTCAACTCTAAAAAGAAATTTTAAGTAACTATAAGACTGAACTCCACTGTTAACATTGGGTTTTGCGCTGCTCTTGATTAAGCGATGGAGAATAAGCAATAAGAGGACAAGTATGAAGTTGAGCATCAACTTTGCATAACACAAAGATTGAAGCGTGGGCTCTCAGGGCTTCAATCAGCTGACTGTTGAAGCGGTCTGCCGAGAGCGTAGAGCAAATATTATTCTGTCTTCCAGCTGCCAGGATAACTGAATCTCAAGCCACGCAGATGTGAAAGACATTACTGGATCCCATGGCACGGAGCTACAACGACCCCCTCCGGCTACTCTAACAAAGCCAAGAGGGAGACCGGCCTGCAACAAGCGTGAGGTAACTTGTGTGCAACAGCGCTGATCAAATGCTTTCCTGAAGTAGCTACGGTCTTCCCGGGATCACCAGCTCCACGTAGGCAGTTCCAAAGAGATTCGCCTCAGCCACCCTTTAAAAATAGCACTTTCCTTCCATTTTCATTGCTCATTGATTTGGGGAGATGCTCACACATTTGCTCATTTGAATTCTGCAAGAATCAGGTTCCCGCTTGCAAATTATTCTAGCGTACCAAACATCCGGACCAACTATTAAAGGTCAACATTTTTCACAGAACATTTTCTACTTTTATTGGTAACCTCTACGCTGGAAAAACAAGACGTTAACATGGTTCGGTATACCGCATATCACGAATACACGGCCTTGGTGGAAAAGACTTCATTTCTGACGGAGGATACGGTCTATACTCGTCTGTCAGTACTGGCAATATAATCAACCTCTCTTTTCTTCTAAAGTGGCAAAATAACAAGTACGGGGGGGTCGAATGTTCTCTTTCGAAAAAATGAAGGAAAAATATTTTCAGAAAGCATGGTTCCAATGAATCACAGTGGTAAGGTTTCAAAGATTTACAGGCAAGAGCAATGTTTTCCGCTGTTTCTTTCCTACCGTGGCATCTCTCTTGCATTCGACAAAGTTTACAACTCCAAGTCTGCAACCACAGCGTAAACGCCAGTACTCCACCCCGCAGCCACATGGCCAGTCAATCAAATCACCGCTCCGAACTCTTTGAGGTATACTTCAATGCCTTCATTAGCATAATTTAGGTGCTACATAAATAGTTAATCACTATTTTACTTCCCTCAAGGAAAAACAGTCCTCCTACCTCTGTTTCAGAGCACGTAAGCCCTTGCATAATTAACAAGATGAATTTTATTACAACATAAAAATTGAGCCATTATTATTATTATATAAATCTTATAACGTATTATTATTTAAATATTGAAACACTGTAATTCACAACTGGGTATTTCCTAGCAGAAGCAGCATAGTGCCAACATACAGTACTAGAAAGCGTAGAAGCAGGGTTTAATTTCAAGCCATTTAATTGATTTGGCAAGAATTTTGTGTTAAAATAGAAATTCACTTCACTTAATCGTAAATAAAGCACATTGTATAATTAGAGTACAGTAAAAACAATTGCAGAAAATCAGGCTGGCCTTTAAAAAAGGCGATCAAACCTTACTGTGCCCTAATTCTAATGTTTTTGATGTCACAAATATGTTCACACTTATGATCTTACCGTCTAGGTCACTCTCAAACGTTTCTGCTGATACCCAGTCGGTAGCGGGTCCGGTACCATTAACCGTCAAGGCAGCTACTCGGAAGCTGTATTCTGTACCTCGTTCAAGACCTAAGAGACCAAGAGAACCCAAGTCATCGAACAGGAATTCCAGCTGTGAGCACAGGAGTCACAGTTCCTGACGAAAATGACAGGTATAGCCCGACGGTAAAATGCCTTTCACCCCACCACTGCCTCTTGCGCACAACACGAGGTCAGGGATGGAAACGGCACTACACACGGCGCAGCTCCGCTGAGGAAGTTGTTTGCACCAGGTACTGTTTGCAGCCAGCTTTCATTTCTGGCTATTAATTAGTTTTAAGTACAGAACCAGCCACACATCCATAACTAAACATAGGTGTACAGTACAGACAAGAAGTGACCAAACTGTGCAAACAGTTTAATGTATGTAAGAGCGTATAATCAATCATCAAAGCAGTATGAAAATGCACTCAGGATTTGATATATGGAACTTCTTAAACAGCCTTTGTTGCTGGCAAAAATATACTCTAGCACATATCAACTCCTACTCTGAGAAAACCAAAACTTAGTGAGTCACAGCTGGCGTTTCTGAGAACATATCAAAACATCTTGTTAAAAAGTGCATATTCATTCTGCGGAGAGGCACAATTTCTTCTCTTTTCACCAAGTCTTCATCTACACAGATTTAAAAAATGAACAAAATCTAGTCCTGCTGCTGTTCTCACGTACTGTTTATTTCTGCTACACAAAATTCTAGTTCTGGTAACGATATACAATTTATACTAAGTAATGCAGTAGGTTGGATTTTTGAAGCGTTCAAAATAAAGAGGGGATACATTACGCCTATGCCAGAAAGAAGGAAAATGGTTGATGTCGGTGAAATTAGGCGGGACGATGTGTTTGCACATATGCCCGAAGTAAGAAGTTCCTACGTGGGACTCTGAGCTGGGCTTGTTGGTGAGCAAGACAGAGCTCACCTACATTTTATCTACGTGCAAACAGGGGAGTGTGTCGCACACCCAGCCAGACCGCGTTTCGTCGGCATCCATCTCCACGTGTGTATTCTTGGCGCTTGGGCAGACACAACGGGCTCAGGACCATCAACCCCTATACGCCCTTTGTAAAGGTTTTGAAAGGACTCATCCAGTCCACTTAGCAAATCGGTGGTAAAATTGGGGCTAGAAAACAGGACTTTGGTTTCCACTAGCCAGCCCACGCTACCTCAGAACTTCTTTTAAGTATTTTCATTTTTTTCTTCCAAGGTAAGAACCCTACATAAACATGTCTCAGCCTCAGCCCACAAAAAGCACCTGAACCCCCCCTTTTTGATAACAAAAGCTTGCCAATAATAGCTCACCTTCAATTAGCTGGAAAAGCTGGGTCCCGCCAATGCTCTCTGTCACATCACTCTTGCGGGACACCTTACGGTAACGAATTTTATAGCCAGTGATTTGTCCACTGTGCGTCCCCGCAGGAGGCGGCTGCCAGTGTAGCATGATGCTCTGGGGAAGTAAGAAGGTCGTTACAAAGTCATCACCTCCCACGCAGCCGGAGGAACTACTCTAGCGCTACTACTTCACGAAACACAAGATAAAAACCACGTGCACAGAAAATACCGCATTTTCCTATGGTAAAACATAGGCTCTCTGCAAAAATAACCCCGCTGTGATTCAGCAGCAGCCGCGGCCGGCCGTGCGCCTATGGAAGTTCACCTCAACGCGCTTCAATCCTATTAGACCTTCTGATTCCAATTTCCCAAATGGCCCCATGGGTTTCCCTTTCATTTTCTTCGGGTTATCTTAAGATACAGCTTACTTGAGGATCTATCTTTAAGAATTTTCTCTAAAGGTTACAAGTTATCTGAACTGTAGTTTATGTGCGTGAAGTTATTTATTTTCAATCACGCAGGCAGCAGAAGAAGGTATTTGGAAAAGAGGTTAGAAAAGGCTTTTAAAAAAAAAATCTCCAATCATAACCACTAACGTCATAACGGCTAAGTATATAATCTTCTCTCGTTAAGTGCCCAGGACACTATAAACGTGCGTATGTATGCACACAGACTGTAAACAATAGTTAATCAACAGGAATACATTCAAGCTCTGGCGCTTCAGGCTTTTGTGCCTGATTAAACTTCCTTCATAATTAGCCTCCATGCTTCGGTACATCGCCGCCGTCCTCGCTGCATTCTGTTACGTACAATCCACGGCGGGACTGGAGTTTCTAATGCTTCAAGCCCCACGTTCAGATATTCTCCCGTTGGGCAGAAATAACCGAAAAGCGGCACGGTAGAAAAGAAACCCAAAGCAGCTCTGAATTTTGGTCCATCTGAGACCCACCGACCTTTTGCTGACTCCCTACCAACGGGACATTCTCCACATCTTACCTTGGAATTCCGGACCTCCAGCGTTAGATTCTGCGGCGGAGCACTGGGGACTAGGAACATTTAAAGGAATTACAACTCCAGAATTTCCGTATACTGTATCAGATACTGTATTTCCATACACAACTACTCTCTGCTATCATTCATTATGGAAGTACAAAGCATTCTGGTTAGAGACACTATATAAATAACTACAAAATTCAACCAGGAGTACTTTATGACATACAGAGCGTGGCTTAGGAGGTTTACTTATTTTCGACACAAAGAACAAACTCACTTTTTAGTCAGGTCTTTACTTATCACAGGTATCTAACTAAAAAATGCCTTCTATTTAAAGGTAATTCCCATAAACTCTAAGAAAAGAGATCACATTCAGTACTTTTCAAAATCAAATCTTTAATTTACATGCTGGATTCTGGGAACCCACATTGGAAATTCTAGCCACGGTTTCTGTGTAACAGGAAAACCTCAGAGTCAACATGTCCCTGCATTACCGAGGAGGTGAAGCGCATCGCAAAGACGGTTTCTGCTTCTAAACCTCCGCTCTCTGTTAGTTCTTTACTAGCTGTAGCAACTTGCTGGTCACGACAGCGAAAGTCCATTAGACGAAAGGGCAACATAAGAACCCGAAACCAAGGAAATCCTTGTCGCAGCACTTGAGCCTCACAAACGTTATCTCCAAGGCAGAGATAAGGGGTCCCTGGCAGGAAGGTGAGGCTCCGGCAAAGCACGAGGACAGGCAAGTAGCGCAACGGGGCTAAAGATTGTTCCGGCCTGAATAATGTGTTTTCCAAACAACTCACACCGGCCGCAGCGATGCCTAAGAAAACACTCCGGAGTGCGCAAAGCGAAAGTAGCCCTGCGGTAAGTGAAAGGTACACCGGGGTGCGGTTAAATAAATCCCCCTCTCCCACTATCCCCCAAGCGGGGGGCAAGGCGGACCACGAGGATTTGGGTTTACTCCTCTTTCCAGCTGAATCCAGTTGGAAATCACCAGACCTAGGGATTAAGCCCTACGTCCTTTACAAAGCGACACACGTTAAGAGGAGGAAATGAAATCAAGCTAAGCTTTTCTTGCTGTTTGTTTGGTTTATGCAGTTGGTGGCTGCTTTCAGAACAACCTTAAAAAAAGTCCTGGGTTTCACAAGGAGTGATTAATAATTAATGCATATATTGCAAACTCGGGGAGAGAAAGACAATCAGTAGAACACGGGAAAGGATACACGCACGTAAATATAGTCACAGACACACGCGCAATTCATTTTACGCCAAAGTAAGCTTAGACTCAGACCAGATTAAGAATTTAACCAGGCCAGCAGATAAAATGGATTTCCTATGGGCTGGTACTCCGATAGGAAAGGCAGAGGCGAGTCTGGTACGTCGTACAGCAACCACGCAGACAGGAGGACCACGAGTTGCTCAGGGAAATGCCCTCCATCAAGGCGCCAGGCAGAGATGACATTTCTAGTTGTCAGACACGATTGCTTCCTATAGATCAGGAAGACCAGAAGAAGAGAAGCAATCCTTATAAGCAGCACATAAACCTGGGTTCAAATTGCAATACCTGAAGAGCTATCCCGCAACAAAGCACCGTAACAGATTAGGAGCAAAAACCTACATAAAAACGCGGAAGCTTGTTGAATAGAGGCTAAAGGAAGCTTAGAGTGAAATCCCTGTGGGAAACATGGAGGTTGCTTACAGGAAACACAAGGAGAAAACGTCTGTCTCATCCAAAAAGATTTGCGAGACTGAAGGGGAGAACAGCAGAGTTATCAGATTGTAAGAAGCAAGATGACATCCTTCCGAAAGCTTTAGAAAATCAATTTCTGTAGGTGAAACGTGAAAACGTTAAGTTGGGCCAGAAAGAACTTCAGGAAAACTTGAAAAATGACATTACAACTACTAATAAATTCTTCTTCCATCAAATAAGGAGCTGGAAGCCCTTTAGAGAAGTCGTAGAGTTAGCAGACAGTCAGGGTATGACAGAAAAAGAAAAAGATACGGCCACCCAGCTGACTTCTTTGCATTTGTACCGAGTGGAAGGAAGAGGAGAGGTTTCCATGACACCCTGTACGAGGGGCTTGCAAGATCTCTCAGCCTGAAAGGTCAATCCGGGGGATGACGGACGAGTCAGACGTAACGACGGCAGCGTGTTGCCAGTGCTAGATGCTATTCAGCCAGGATTTCTCAAGGAAGTTGGGAACGAAACCGTTGCATGACTTCTGCGTAACCTCTCCCAAGCTACCTTGATTCTGGAAGATGGGAAACGTGATGCCAGTATTTCAAAGGGGTTCCATTTGAGAAACTTCAAGCAGTAAGTCAGAAACCTGTATTAGACAAACTGAAGCCACAATAAAGCATGAAATTCATAGATACGCGGAGTAGTAACACGTATTTGTCACTGTTTTAAGGGGAAATCCCACACCGCAAACCTGCTGGAGAGCTCTGAAGAAACGAAGCGACGAGGGGATGGGAGGGGAGTCCTGGCCCGAGTAAACAACTGGTTAAAAGAAAGGGAAGAGAAGGTAGGAACGAACGTGGTGGGAGATGACCTGCGGCGTTCCTCCATGGTACATGCCGAGACCCCTGTTGCTCAACACATCCCTAAGTGCTGAACGGGGGATGGAGCAGCGAGGTGACAAACGTGAGTACAGACAAGATCTGACGGTAAAGAACTGCAGAAAGACCTCAGGACGTTTTGCGCCTGCATGTTAAAGTGACAGATGAAATTCATGGCAGACAAAGTTACAGGCGCGGGAAAAATTATCCTACATCTACACGCAAAGTGATGGCTCTGAGCAGAGCAATTCCACCAAGAGCAGTGTACCCCAAACAAGTCACCTTAGTGCTCAGAACGAGCCAAAAAAAGGTCACTCAAATGCTCGTAATTACACACTTGCACTTTTGATACAATTTTAGTCCCCTCTATCTCCATTTTTAAAAGCACGGAGGAGAAAAGAAACCTAGAAGAAAGTTCAGAAAAGGGCACTGAAAATTGAAACAGCTTCCACAAAAGAAACGGCTAAGCATTTCTGTGACGTTTGAATTTGGAAAAGAGATGAACAAGGGAGAACGGAGCAGAGGTCTGTAACGTGGCGAGCGGGGCTGGCGGACACCGACTAGTCACTCTTTCCGGCAGTACCGCTATAGGCAACAACCGACGCTAACATACAGCAGGTTCAAACCAGAGAAAAAGGGCTGGTTTTTCCCAGAAAATTTATTTGTAGAATCCTTGTCCGCTATATGTCGCGGATGATAAAAGCTGACGTGGGTTAAAGAGGATGCCGACAGCGTTAACGGAAGAGAAACTTCAGTAGTAAGTACAGAGAAGCCACTGCAGAGTCAAGAAGTCCCAGAGAATTTGGGACAACGTTCCTCTCTGCTTGTCTGTTCTGCTCTTGGTCACTCCCGGAGAGAGAATTCCAGGCTAGGCTCACTTTTCATCCGCCTGCTCTTCCATATAAACAAACTTCTCAATGGTAACTCTTATTTTCTATAAACTCTGATGATTCCACAACTGTTCCTATATTTGCTTCACATTACCTCTTTATCTGCCATATCGAAAATACCGTTACCATTTCCTGCTTTCGTTATTGTATGCAATTGATTGAATGGCATCTGCGCTGGAATCTAAAGACCTGCGGCATTTTCCCATACGGCCACAATTAAAATAAAAACACTCCAAAAGCAAAAGGTTGCTCGCGTATGTAAAAATATTACAGAACCTGAAAAAAAAATAATTTGGAGCTGTTGCCTTCAATGTAATTGTGTTTCTGTCCGTTCAGAACGCTTCGTAGACTCAACAGCCCCTGAAATAAACTACTGATGTTGAAATGAAGGACACCGTTGTGTCGTTAGCAGAATCGGGTATAGTAATTTTCCCTCACCTAATGTGGAAAGCCTCCGGGGGAAACTTTCACCACACAAGGCCATACGCAACAACTACATTATTACTAAAACAGGGCAACAACGAACAAAACCATCAAAGTCTTTCTGGTTAAAAATTCACTTAAAGGAAATTACCACATAATTCCTGCCAAAAATGAAAAATAAAAAAGGAACAAAGCCGCTTACCATCCGACAGCGTTCGTACAACAACGTCGTGGGTCGAGACTCCGGGACCGTGTTTATTGTAAGCTACCACTCGGAAACTATACTCTGTGTATTTCTTTAATCCGTTAATGGTGTAGGAGAGTCCTCCTACATCAACATCCTGTTCATAAACAAACATACATACAAGTCAAGGTCAGAATCGGGTCTGCAACTATTATGAATGTCTCAGACTCGCAGACAGTAATAAAGGCAGACGCCGGAATGACAGCTTTCTGTAGCACCTGCAGATCGAGCCCAAAGTTTGTATCCAGCCAGGACTTGTTAAGATGCTAACCGTGAGCTCACAAGAGACGTAAATCATAGCACGGACACTAGTTCTGTAAACAAAAAGAGATTTGACAAACTTGTCTCACTAAAAATTATGACGATGTCTTGGATAGCGGGATGCAGAAGTCCAAAATGACGTTTTATCAAAGGACTACAGCTTCCCTATTTAAAAACAGATGTCAAAAATGACTTTAAATGCTAACAAAAATATTCTTCCCTTAGCTTTTTTTTAAAGCTGGAATCATATTCAAATGCAATCGGATGGGCAATTAAATGACTGGGATTAATCCTGCCACAGTTGTGATTATTCTCAGGTGGCAACCTATATTTGTACAGAACATATCGGCTTCTTCCAGCTGAATCATAAGAAAATTTAATCAATTAGACACTCGGCGGTATCAAAATATCCATCGCTGGATCAAAGAACTCAAGAAGTAAGAACGGTTCAGATTAAGGATCATGCTAAAATCAGTAGCTAGCCTAATTTAATAAAATAAAACCAGCCAGCCTCTAAAAACCCCGCAAGCATCCTTTACACCACCTGGCCCAGAACTGTTAAATGACGATATAGCTATTATTTGAGTTTTCCTCTCGCGGTATGACGGCCATCCCCAAATGCTCCTTGATGCTGATGAACGCCTAGATGAGCCATCACGTAAACTATCGCTTTAATTCCAAGACATATACATTTCATGCTGGATTTTGAAGTATTTCCGTATTTTAGGCTAAAGGATTCAGTCCATCAGAAAAATGAATGCTTCATAAGGGCTTTCTAGAAATTTCAGGTAAAACCATCACCAAAGACAAAAGGCTGTTAAGGGCGTTGTACGCCACGCCGGGCTCTGTACCTGTTCGGTCTCCTGCCCCTTCTCCATGTAATAGAGTTTGTAGTTCTGGATTTCTCCATTGCCCGACAGCGGCGTTTCCCAGGTGACGGTGACGGAGGTGGGTGAGCTGGCGTGCGCTCGGATATTGGGTGCCGGCCCCGGAAGCTGAACTGGAATGTGAGCGTGAAAGTCCGCTAGTCAGCAAGCCTAGCAATTAACATTTTCGGTAGCTAATTATTTTGGCGTCTATTTAAATATAAATCGATTCCAGGGATGTTTTTAGATTTCAGCATTTCACATGGATTTGTTGGGGGGTGTAAAGGTGGGACCACATTTCTGAAGGAGGTCCTGCTCCCTGGGTCAGATTCATTTCGTCCTGAACGATCCGAACAAATCACACACTTTGCATTTTCTTAAAGCTTTCTTTTTTTTCCCCTCTTGCAGTTAATGACAATTTTAAAGTATTTCTTTCCTAACAGAAACTTTAGAGAATCTAACAAGGAATGTCTTATCAGTTCTTCTTGAGCGTGAGAATAAATCGTATAAGCAAACCAACACGGTAACTTGGAAAATCGTTTTGTGGTCTGCAAGTGCGACTTTGAAGAGCATCAACTTATTCTGGGAAAGGTCATGGATGGGGCGGGGGGGGGGGGGAAACATCGACCCTGAAGGCTTGAAATATGTAGAGCTTACCCTCGGGCTGAGTTGCCACCTTCAGCGGCGCTGAGCTCTCTCCGGGGCCGTGCTTGTTCTGCGCCACGACGCGAAAGACATAAACTGTTTCTGGCATCAGGTTTTGGATCGTCACTTGCGTCTCTCCAGGACGACTTGTGTTTTCAACGCGTTCCCTTTAGGCAACAAAAGGTTTGGGCACGGAAACAAGCATTGATTAGTCAGAGGGGTTTTGAGCGATAAATAAAGGAATAGTTGCTACTAAGATGTGTCCCATTTGAGTATATCTAATGTGTTAACAGTGCGGTTGTTTATACTGCACAGACTACACAATATAACAATAATACGCCAAAACTGGTGGTGACAAACGGCTTCTAATTTTGTAACTTCTCTTTAAAAAAAAAAAAGAAAGCAACACTGAAGTAAAAGAATAAATTATACTTGACATCACAAAATACTAAGTAGTTTCTTTGTTATTCTTGTAACAGCATGCGATAATTCATAGTGACAGTTTATCCTACTACTCTGAAGCCAGAAGGAAAAATATTTAAGCAGCATACACAGAGTCTGGTGAGGTTTAAGGCATTTTTGTTAATATTCTGGGGCCGCTTTTTGTGTATTTTTCAAAGAAGCTGCTTTATTGTATTCTACCTCCCAACTTTACTCGGTTCCTCCCTAATATTTAGATTTTTTTGAAAACATCCACAGGCTCTGACTTGCTGTCGCAGACAGTTGTGGCATTTACGCTATTACCACACAAGTAGCGGAGTCAACAAAAGGCAGCGGCTGCCGGTGTCTCCGCTGCTCTCGTTCCGCCCGACGCACGAGCAGCAGCCATCCTTCAGCAGCATGTTCCGCGCGTCTCGCGCCCCGGGAATCGGGCACGTCGAGGGGCTTCTATCGGACCTGCGTGAAGATGCTCACCTCCAGCAACGCCGAGGAGATGGCTCTGGGCTGCCGGGCACCCCAGTTTGTCTGCCAGAGCTCAAAGAAAGAGCGCACGGCGTGGGAAGGAGCGTCTGTGTTCGGCTCAGCAAAAAAAAAAAAAAAAAAAAGGCCGACGTTTTGCAAGCTGAAAGCCGTAATCCGGTTCGGAGAAAACACTCCGTGCACCGAGGCACTGGAAGGATTATTGCCCTGCGGTTTGAGAAGCTCCGCTGCGCTCCCGGTCACGGGGCAACCTGCCGGGAAGGCACGGCCTCGCGCCGAACATCGTTCAGGAAACTCCATCGGCTCTTATCAAGCTCAGGATTGAGGGGAAGATTAAAAGATTAATCATCAGCTAACTACAGCCTTTATTTCCAACACGTTGCTGCGGTCACGTGAACCGTCGCAGAGCTACGTCTGGGTGAGGACACCTACACGCTGCCCTGCCTTGAAAAGCAGCCACCTACTCCTTGTAAACACAAATAAAAGCGGTATTACAAAAGAAGAAATCAAAAACTTCCCCGCTGAGAAAAATCAAGGGAAACCGCCACTGCTTTGAATACGATTCTTTCCCTTTTGTCTGCTAGACTTTGTCGAGCTCTACAGTAGAGGGCAGACGATTCTCATACCAATGATTAGCTGCTATTAAATCATTTTTAATGCAGAAGCCTGGGCAAAATTATTCCACCGTCTCCTCTTTCCTACCTCTCAGCCATTACGCTTTAGTGTGTACCATGGAAATACGACGCCAAAATCCCCGTCTTTAATGTCTTTCTTTTTACATCAACTGGTACGGTTGATTTAGCCTAACTTGGTTGAAAACATTTCAAAATCCCTGTTGATTTCTGCACTATTACGCTGTAGAGAGAAACAATACACTTATTGTAACTACAGATCTGTTTAAACTCATTTTCTAGAATATTCTCCTTCATGAAAGTTGAGCTAAAATGGCACCGCATAAACAGCTTAATTTTTTTCAGATTTCTTTACGATTTCCATCGTTAAATGAGCAGCATCGTTATCGCATATTTGAATGAAGAACGTTTACAAAAGATTTTTCTTCTCCTCTTGTTTATAAAGTATTTTTTTGCAAGAAAGAAGCTGACAGGGAAGCGAGAGGCACAAAAGAAATATCACACCCACCGCAGAATGAAACTGGGAGGGCAGGGAAAACAAGAGAAATATTTTCCCTAACTTTTCCAGTGCAAAATATTTGCTTGAAAATGCATTTTCAAATGGATGGTTTGCTTTAAGACATGTCTTAGATATATAATGATGGTATTTGAAAGCCCAGAGTAAGTGCCAGCTGATTCACAGCTGTGGAATAACATTTGTCTCCCATTGACATGCAAAATCCATTGCATTTTCGGCCTCAAGTGTAAATGCACTCACCGATTTTATCGGGGGGGGGGGGGGGAAGCAATCCAAGGTTATTATTGAAAATGACAAAACCAAAATCAAATTATTTTAATGGCAAGACAACGTTTATGAAAAAATAAATAGACACATCCCAGCATTGCAGGTTTCAGTACCAACTAGGAGCTGCACCTTCCCTCAAAACAGCATCTTAAAAATATGTTGGGATTAATCTAATTAAGGGCCACATGAATCTCTCGTTTATGCCCTTGCTTGGGGAGCCTTGAGCACCTTTTACGAGCTCTGATGTGTTTAGGTAGGCATAATAGGTAACAAAACAGATGGTCTGTATGAATAACTGTACTACCCGACAGAACATTATGCCTATTCTAACTCATTCCAGTTTAATCCCCAATTAAAGAGCTTTGTAAACTAGAGGTAAGGTTTAAAATAGCTACCAAGTTGCCTAAGGGGAAAAGCCTACGGTTCAAAACAAGCGGCAATCTGGAAATGTGAAGTTTAAAGTTACGCTTGTATATATAAAACAACCTTCAGGGAAATATTAAGAAGCGGCTCGGTCCGTGTCAGCCGTGGAGCCTGGCAGTGAGCTCAGAGACGTTGTGACCGTGTGACGACACCCAATTAAAGTCCATTTTCTGTGTTTGAAGCACACTAGGTTGAACCACGGGTTTGATATTATCTGAGTATCTCTCACGGGTAATTTACCATCCTGGACCAGCAAGGCGCTAGTTAGGTCTTTTGGTTTTGTGTAAATCCTGAAAGTTTGGAGTTCTTTTACTCAAGCGCTTGCCTGAAGTTTCAGAGAATTAAACCTCCCTTCGCCCCCTCACATTTGAATTTCCATACCCTTTTCGGGGGAAGTGCCTTCAATTCGGAATACCTAACGGAAGGGTGAAACAACCCTGCGACTAACTGTACAGTCTGTAAGGAAGACAGTAATTTCCACGTGATCGGATTACCGCAGTTCTTCTAGAGGTGTGACAATAAAGCCATGAGACACCCACTTCCTGCGTAGGTAATTCCCTCAAGAAAAGCCTCTCTGACATCATCAAGCCAACGTGAAGACATGCCACCAGCTTGGGACGGTCTGCAGCCACTGAAACAAGCAGGAACAAGCCGCCTTCACGGCCGACTTCCGTGCTTGGAAATGCTCCTCTTCTACGGATAGTTGCCGCCTGCCTGTTAAAGAGTAACCTCCGAGTCCTACAGATCTTTCTCCTCACTCACTCCTCCCCAGCCGACACCACGCACCATCAAACCCAGCTTTAATCAACCACTACAACTTTGGCAGCATTTGCGTTTTTGCTGTAATTCCTCGTTTGCTGCCGGTTACAAATCTTCTGTAACATTCAGGTCGGGAGCCAACGTTTTTCTGCGGGCAGACACTGAGTTTAAAAGGTGAAATAGATAATTTCTTGGGGGGCAGAAGGCATCTCTCGGCAGGTGAAGCAGTCGGTGGCCGAAAAACGACGTGGGTGCCCCATGACTACGGGCGGGGAGAAACCACGTTCCGGTCGTCTTGCAGTCCTCCTCTAAGTAAGCTCGAAGGGCAAAGTTAAGGAACACCTCGCCACGTTTCTGCGCGTATCTCCTTTCGCTGCATGGGTCAAAATGAGAAGAAGGGACCTTGGCGGTGGCCGAGGCAGCTGGCGCCTCAGGAACAGCACGCCCTGGCTGCTGCAGAGAGATTTAACGGCCCCGACAATCCACACGACCACTGTGACTCTCTGCAGCCCTTTGAAGACGGTTCAGAGATGTCAGAATATCTAGCTAAGCCGTTCCAGGTTAGATGTACTTTTTTTTTCTTTTCATTTTTCGCAAGCCCGATTTAAAAGGTAAATAAATCAAATACCTAGTTTGATCACTGCTCAAATACAAGCGAGGAAGAGACACCACTTAGGTTACTAAAAGGATCCCGTAATGCATGCAATGAAAATGGTATGTGTAGGCAAAAATATAGTAGTACGAGGAGATGGTACATATGCACTTAAAACCACTGCAAAGACACACGATCATGTATAATTCAAGGGCTACAAAGTGATCATTTAAGCAGCATTTTATAATGCTGAGAAAGAAAGGAAGGTTGCACATCCAAGCTTGACTTCAAAATTTTCTGATCTCTGACTGCTCAGGTGTGCGTGACACGCTCATCTAGGTTTTTATTCAGTAACCAAGCAACGGTTCCACAAGGCCCAACCAACTGCTCACAAAGTTTCCTTTTTTTTTTTTTTTTTTAAATTTTATTGTTCTAAATCTAGGTTGAAAGGCAGGATTTCACAGTATTTTCATACCAATCAGTGAAATGAGTGATACCGACTGCCTTTACGAGGCATAATAAAAAAAACTGAAAAGGGAAAGGAGTGGTGAAGTTGAGACACTAGTGAATACGTGCAGGTGAAAGGCTTCCCGAGCCTACTTTGAACCCTGATCCAGAAGGACGCTTAAGCAAACAAAGACCTCTTTGCAGTCCATGAAACCACCAGCTTACAGGTGAGCACTTTAAGTACTCTGCTGTGTAAACTTTCCGTGGAGGACATTAACCCAAGGCGGAGGGTTGCTGTGCAGGAACCGCAACTGCAGATGGTCCTGGAATTGCCTAATTTGTTCACCTCAAACGACGAGATGCCTCTTTCCCTTTGTTCTACCCATGCTTTTGGCCCAAAAGGAACGTTTTCTAGCTTTCTATAGTCTTGCATGTAGTCGAAGGGGATGCGTTTTGTTTCCTCAAAAGCAATACGGGGATGAAGCCACCTCCAGCAAATTGTTTTCTAAAAACCCAGCGGGTTACAACGAGGAGGGTGAAGGAGGAGAGGCAAGAAGCAAGAACGGCTGGCAGGACCCCACCTTTCTTCCCCGTCTCACTTAAAATGTCTCCAATATCCACAGAAGGAAGGAAGAGTAGCAATTCACCACGAGTAGCAGAGCGTTTCATACTCTCTTCAAACGACTTAACTTTGAGGCTCGCGCTCTAGTCAGTAAGCAGACAGGTCATTGTCTCTTGAGTAATAAATCTGATAATCAAGCAATTAATTAAGCATTGCTCAAAATGATTGTTAGCTCCAACTTCTTCGAACTTATCACAACAATTTGAAACTGTAATTCTGAGCAGCAGATCCCATCAGGAAGAAAAAGGGGGAGATTGAACCAAACCATTGGTCAAAAACCTCATCAACGCTTCCCATTCATGAAATATGTATTTCCGGGGATTACTAATCAACATGTAACCGCCACCTACCGCAACACTTAACCGCCACCTACCCTCTCTGGAATCAGACTACATTTACAGGGTTTTAAAGCACGAAGCGAGTGCTCACCCTCAACAGCACACGAATTATCTGGAGGATGTTTCTGTGCCCGCTGCGGATGGCGTTTATAGCAGTGTCAGCGTTCCCAAAGAGGTGTTACAGTCTACGCTTGCTCTTAGTTTCTAAGCAGTCTGCTAAAAGCAGGTAGCAACTGTTTGCAGTCGATCAAAAGCAGGCGCAAGCTCTGCCCAGAAGAATATGCAGCAACGAGGCAAATAAAAACGCACCTCCTCTAATCGGGGTGCGGGAGGGAAGGCAACACGACCCCTCGGCCTCCGCAGCCACTGAAGGTTGATACTGCTTCTAAGCAAAGCTAGCGTGAAGAGTCACCAAGAGCACGACCCGTTTTACCCATCGAGATCTTTACCTGTTTATACCTTCCTTGGTGTAGAAGATTGAATAGGTGAGGTTGTCTCCTTGAGGGTCCGATACAGGCGTCCGCCACGTCAGTCTGATGAAGCGAGTGGAGACGAGGGTGGCCACGACGTCCCGCGGGGCTGAAGGCGATGGTCCTGTTGTAGCTGGTGCTAGATGGTCATTAGTGGCACTGGTCAGTGAAGTGGGAGGTAATGTTGGGATGGCAACATCTTGTCATGTGCAAACATTGGGGAATATGAAGGGCAAACATCACCACGGTTTAAAAAAAGAAAACAGGGGAAAAAAAAAACACAAAAGAAATAAACAAAACCACGATGGGAAACAAAAGAAAATGAACACACACAAAAAAGGCCATTAAACTGAAGGCTGACATGCAGGCAAAGGTAACTACTGAAAACTAATGGGAAATATTAAAGGACACGTCACTGTCGAGCAAGCAGACCAAATCTCCGTTGTAATGGAAGTGGCAAGGGAAAGGGAAGGGTGAAAACTGAGCATAAAATAGGACCTCGTAAGAGGACATACTAGTGGCAAACAATATTTTAATGTCTTTGTAAATCAGATGTAATACCAAACGTTCACCAATTAAAAACCCCAACTTGTATGATTTATTCAAAAATACATCCAGACCCAATTTTCTACTTTATTTCATTAACAATCAGAATCAACTTATACTCTTGTCAATCACACAAACAAACAAACAAGACAGACGAGTACACAGAATTCATTTAAGAAGTGCAAACTCATCCAGGTCGTGCACTTGAACATTGAAGTCAGCTCACACGGTAACCGCTTTCTGAACCGGCCGGGTTCTGCTACAGCCAGCGGTGAGATGATGCGACCGACTCGGCGCGGCAGTGGAAATACAGACTTTTTCCTAACTTTTGCTAAGGTCACCATTTTCTTTCCATCAATGCTCTTCCTCTCTCTCGTAACACACATGACATCGTTTCACAAAGATACTAACAAGCATAAACGACTCTCGCTTCATATTATACGACGACTTTACAAACTTTTTTGTGGTAAGCCATGTACGCCTTCCTGTATTACTGCTTTAAAGCTAGGCTAAATCTCCGGGATTATTGCGTTAAAAGGTTGGCAAGTTAACAGCACAAGCTGTAACGTACAAATAGCTGTTCTCCAAATCCTATTAAAGCAATCCATCCAGTAAATCTAACGGTAATATTCTGAGCAGCTGGACCCCAATTACCACAGCGTATTACAGGAAGCACAATTAGTAACAAAACCCTAAAGCTCAGGATACCCTGAATTTTTCTGGATTCTTAACTATTTACCAAGCTTAAGCCACCTGATGACATATTCCACACGGGAATCCACGCTGCCAAATACATCGATTCACTTATTAATTATGGAAATTAACTAAAATGGCTCAGATTTTCCCCAGAAAGAAGTTCAGGACTAGCTTTTGTTGAGCTGCAGCATCTCAACCTAACGTACTCCCAGAATACGTGGACTTTCTGTCTCGATAGACAAGGAGAAAACTGCACACAAAAAACCTGACCGAAGCAGAAAACATTATCTGAACAACCAAACCTTCCGGCAGACAGCCTGAGAACGACTTGGCTGCACGTAGAAGTCTATCATCAACGACAACCTGATTTTAAATTCTAAAAATACCTTGTCAACCAAAGCATCATCTCGCACGTAAGGTCTTGAATTGGCAGAACTCACATTTTTCATTTCTGTTTCTTAGGCAACTGCTGGCAATGGTGGAAGAACAAACCCTTTAGCGTTTATCAGATTTGCACAACGTAATAAAAGTACGTGGGCAGAACCACGAGACGCTTCATTGTTTCACAGGAAACCCTACAGCACACACCACCACAGTGCGCTTCTCGGGACCAACGACCACCACAAACGAGGCCCGACTCCACGGGGACACCGGCAATGTCCGCCCTCCCTTCCTCCCTCCCCGCGTGCCGCTGTGCCTGTCACCACTCCGTCGTGTCTTCCACCCTTCCTGAAGCTCTCATTCAAGTTTCACTCCCCCGACAAATACTGCTGTAAATACAACCACCAATTTAATTACATTTCAATTACATGTTTCTTCTTCCTTTGATACCAAAATCAAGACTCTTTAGTTCAATATCCGTATCTTCCCAGGACCCTGCAAGGCTCCCAGAGCCAGCACATACATATTTTGGCACTGAAAACACAGATCGCAGAAAGACAAGTACTCAAGAATATCTTCTGAATTATCCTTTCCACGCTGTAATAGCCACAGAGCGCAATTAAGTATTCTCCCCCTCCGATCAATAGACTACACCATTAAAGTCACATTCATTGCAAAATCTAAATTATTTTAATGTTCCTGTAATTAGGTTTCTTACAGAAACACCCGTTTTACCTCTTCTGCTGGACTCAGTGCAGGGTGTTTCATTGCACAGCTTCACCCCTTGTTCGATGGTACAGTACGATCTACCAAGGGGCAACAGCAACATCTCGGGGCAGAAAAGGTTCTAAGCTAAAGTTATCAGCACTTACAATTACCTTACTCCAATCTGAAACATCACCTTTTCTCACCGAAGTGCATTAAGATCCTGAAGAAACCAAGGAAGGCATTTGCCATAATCAAGACACTGAAGGAGAAGAAACTCGAGCATGGTCACGGGACACGTGCGTGACATGGATGACCGCCCTTACGGCTAACTGAGATCGGGAGAGCTCACCGATCTTCGGGGACAAACCACTCGCACCCCTACGTGGAGGAAAACAAATGGGCATGGCAGGAAGGCAGCTTGGTTGACCGGGGAGCTCCTGGCCAAGCTTAAGCACATGAAGTGTAAAGGAAGCAAAAACGGAGCCCAAAATGGCTAACCAAACAAAATACAGAAACAGCACCCAGGCACACAGAGGTGGAATTAGGAAAGCCAAATCCGGGCTGGCTGGGTGGATGGTGGGGCCTGTGGAGAGCTGACTGGCCCAGCAGGCTCCCAGCCTCGTGGTGAATGGGGTGAAGACTGACCGGCAGCCCAGGTCATGAGCGGCGTTTTTCATAGCTTCACCCGTGACCTGGATGAGGGGACAGGTTTGCAGGTTCTACCAGATTGGGAGGAGCAGCAGATACACCGGCAGAGAAGGAGACCCACCAGGCTGGAGAAGTGGGCTGGTGGGAACCTCAGGGTTCAACACTGACCCGTGTGCGTCAGGGTCAGGGAATCTGCCTGACTCCCCTCTCTCTACTCCTGAATGACCATTACAGTGCCACTTCAGTATGGCATTTATGGTCCCAGCCACATCAGCCAGGCTTCTCCCATGTTTAAAGCTGAGCCCAGGTTAACAGTTCCCTTGGACTCGAGACTTACTCGCCGCACCTACCTTCACTCCTTCCACATCATGTTGCCACTAAGGAAGAGGGTACGGTACTCTACAAGAACCTCCTTGGTGCCTGTAGTTTTCAGCATCTTTCCTAGAGCGCCTGCTTGATTGACTTCCATTTCATTTCAAACTTCTGTTTGCTCTACATTTTAATTGAATATTTTTCCCTTGTAGAGAGCTTTAATTTCCTACCCTTCTATTAACTAATTACATTCATAATATTATTTAGAACCATGAAACAGTTTGAGGAATCATCTGTAGGGAAGCTGTTGCTACTTCAATACACAAATTCCTTATATCCGCCATTTCCGTTGCTCATTTTAACTCTAGGAAGACTGTAGGAGATGAATTTCTACTCTGTGGACTTAAAAAGAACAACACTCCCAAGAACGGTATCAGACTGCCGTTCTCCAGCGCAGCAATTGTCTTTTCAGAGCTCAAAATGCAAACCAGGTATCTTCCATCGCCTTACGTTAATACTTTGGTTTTTCTTACGTGTCTTGGTAATACTGTCAGGTGAGCTGCTTCAAAATACACGTTCCTGACACAAAAGCTGCATCTTACCTAGCTTTAAAAATCATTCTATTTAGTTAAAATGTAATACAAATATTTTCAAAATAATTAAATTGAAACAAAATGCTGAAATTTCTCTAAGGAAAACTATTTCCCTGATGAATTTTAAAAATTTATCTGCTTAATCTAAACCACATCCCACATACTCATATATTTGTCTTCCTGTATAATGAAAAAGATCCATCTTTTACTTAAGCGATCTGCACGCGGCGCTTGAAGAACCTGCAGGCATCAAGATGAAGAGCCTGGGAGAGCTGCCAAGATTCTCCTAGGTTAACAGAAACCCAGTTTTATCCTCGCGCAAGACTCAAACCCAGAAATATTCCTTCTGACAGCGTTCTAGGTAGATCGGTCAAACACAACAAAAATGAGGGGCGTCTGAAAAATACACTGGGAACCAAAGGAAAGCGCAAAGGACTTGTAAATCGTACAAGGAAGGTAAGCAATGAGTAGACAAGAAAACTCACCCGTGGAAAGCTGCAATTAAATACCAGCTTGGTAGCAATTTGGTACTGTTGATAGCGGTGGAATGTATTTAGAAGACCGGGTTATTTCCTTTCCTTTTTTCCCCCTTCTTCCTCAAAATGCCTCGAGTGCCATTACAAACTGATTTGTACACAGCCGTGCGAGCAGAAAGCTCAGCAGTGCAGAGCTGTGTTAATGAGTAATTACACTAAAATTAGTTTTAATGCCAATAAGGGAGCAGCTTTATTACTTTAAGCTTTTAAGCATGGTGTAACAAGTATCATGCAAAACAAGTCTCTTCTTTCTAACATGTATTTCATCACTTTTTAAAAAGCGGCTATACGGCGGAATACTCCTTGCAGACCTATTCCTACAGTTTTGCATTAATCTCATCTTTTAAAAAATATAAAATAGGCATATTCAGCAAGTGACATGCTAAGAACATGGAAAAAGAAGGACGTTGTTGCATGCCAGACGTATATACAACAGATTTATCTTTTCAACCGCTGCCGATATATCAGTTTTTCTGAGCTTATGTTTTTCTAAGGGATCAAGACCACGTCCTTGCTCCATTGGCCATCACACAAAGGCCGTACAGTCGAGATGGAGCGCGTTGTCTTGAACAGCATTTGAAAGAAATCATTCAGCAAAACAGCCGACATAAAATGAATCACTCCTTAACCAGTGGCTCCACCGCAGTCAGGGGGCTGAGAGGAGGAGACCGAGGTTAAATAAATGGTACTAAGAGGATACATTCAAACTGTTGCAATACAATTTCAATTCTGGATCAATAGACAAGGAAAGTCACTTGATTTATCTGTCTGCAGCTAACAAAGTTAAAAGCTAACGAAAAAGAAATTGAGAACAAAGCAAAATATTTCAAGCAGTCCTTTTTCTGCTTCGCACAGTATTTTTTCTACTGCTCATGTAGTAACCTGGGCAACAGACGGATGTCCAAACCACTGAACAAAGGGAGGTAACGGTCAACGACTGAAGCCCGGTCACTGCAGGCCATCCAGCAATCCACCAGCAGGGTGAGGTAGGCAGAAAAATGAGAAAATAAGATTTTTTTTTTTCTTAACTTTCGGCCAGAAAACAATTTTTACCCACGGTACATATACTTTATTCCAACACGTTGGGGAATTTGTGCTGCCCGGGTACAAGACCAAGACTTCCAGCTAAGACAACCCGAGCACAAATCCCACTGACCCGGCCTAAGAGACGATCCCGTCTCTCTCTCCCTACATACCATAAGGTTCCCGGCTCATCTTGCTGCACAGAACAAAGACGTGGGGACGCAGGCCGGGATCGCCAATGGCTCGAGTTTCTTTGGAGCAGACATCACCTATTGCAGCTCTTTTATCAAAATGTTCCGGGGAACACGCAAATACCCACAAGGAGCCGGACTCGAACGAACGAATAACCATCAGTGACTGGAATAACTCGAATCCTTCACCAGCAAAAGCGCAGTATTTTAATTTTACCAACATGAAGCTGGTGAAATCGAAGAGGCAAGAGCTACGGGTGCCTATCAGTTTGATACGCTAATGTGGTACCCAGCTTTTAATCACGTAGGGAAAATGACCCCCGCTGCCATGAGCATAATTCTCTGCGGTGAGATAACAAACAATTTGAGCGGGCGTCTGCGGTGCCGTTCTATCATCCTCATTTCAGGATGTTGATGTGATCTTTTAAAAACAACTCTGTCAAACGTGCCACACCTGAAAACTAGTAATTGAAACGCTTTATTTGTTAGCTAATTATTGGAAATATTTTCCACGTTGTCCAGCCCCTCCGGTTTAGATTTCCTTTTTCCTCCTGTTTTCCTCCTGCGGCACATTATTGGCGTATTCACGGCTTCCTCCTGCTTTGGGCAGTGACATTCCAATTATACCATCGGATATACTACACAAAGGAAAAGCGGAACAGGAATGTTATCTGCTTTGGCTTTGCCGCTGTTATCTGAATGACCTGGGGCTAGTCCAATTCCCTCGGCTACCTCACACGTACGACGAGTAGGCCACTGCTACAACCTTCCTCGTGAAGGTAGTACTGAAATGTGTGAAATTAAGACTCTCAAAGGCTCGAAGAATTAGTCAGCGGCCGTATTTAGACTATCCCTGGCCATATTTAACTGCTCACAAAGTCACAGTTACAAGGTCTGCCAAATGAGAGCGGCGGGGATGCCCCAACCAGGGTTGGGGCAAGGTCTACAGCGGAAGGGACACGCCGGGGGGTGGACCAGCTGCTTCTGAGAGCCCAGCACCCGCATCGCACGGACTCTACACGTTTCCCTTTGGACTAGCTCTTACCCTGAACGCCCAACAGGGACCGGAGCGCATCTCTCCCTTCGGTTGCATTCCATAGCTTTTAAATGTAAATAAATCTTTGATTTCAGCAACAAACTACAACAACTAAAAATAGTAAATTACTATTTTGCCAAAAAATCTGTCGGAAAGAACATGATGGAAGACATTCAGATCTCTAAACACCCTGAATATTTTAACTGCATATCAGAAGGAAAAAAAACCACCTCAGAGGTACTGATATGTTTAATTTTCACTTGGGGTATTCAGATAAAACTGTTTACTTGATAAATAATATTTTTCACATAAATCACTCTTTAACCGATTCCAGAAAGGTAATCACTTTCAAACATTTTTCTTACTTTTACCTAAAGTAAGAGAAAACTAATTTCTGCTAATCTCTTTATCAAACATTGACTTTTTTTTTTTTACCCAGATCAAATTGTCCTTCTTCAAATGCTTTATTCATAAATTTATCACAGAAGGGACATCATCTTGTTATTTCTAATTCCTGCATGATTCCATAATAAAAAAAAAACAGAACAGGTGAATTGGCCATATAAGTTCTTATCGGACAAAATGAAGTTGATACTCAATAACCAAATTACTTCCTTCCCTTGGAAAAATTAATTAAAAGAAATCTGTCAGACTCCTAATTCTTCTACTAAGAGGTGCTTTCACGGAAAACTGAAAAAGTGAATAAACAGACATGGACAGAAGAGTCTAATTAATTAATTTCTGCTGTATATAATGAATGTACACTGGTTGAATCTCCTGGATTTCATGACGACCACCAGCATCTCCGGTTACCCGGTGTGAGAGAGTGATCTCTGGCTCCTTGACATAAAAAGCCAACAAAATTTAGTACCTCAGAGAAAATTCAAAATTATATCAGCAGTCGTTTACAACACTGCACTTCAGGCCAACACCTAGGAGAAAGCACAACTGTGGCCAGCTGGACATAAAGCCTACTAACCTTGAAATTACTTCTAAAATTCAGATTGCAGAAACCATTCCGAGATTTGAAGCACATCTGCTGAGGAGCTGACCCCATAAAGGCCGCTCGCGCCTGGCTAACAGGCAGCAGGGACGACGGGCTCAGGAATTCAAACGTACGCAGGTTTTATGGTTTATATTGCAGTGGTTTATCCATTATTTGCTCTGATTAGCTGAAAATCCATTAGCAATGCTTACCATTGTATAGAAAGGACGTTTGGTACCAAAACAGACAGAAAAATAGTAGACTCTTTGATAGTAGTATTTTTCCAGCGACCTTTACTTTTTTTTTTTACGACAGGTTCACATGGCAACAGTACCTTAGTGTCTCTGTTTCACCACCCTACAGGGCCAAAGAAACCTCCGAGTTGCCAGCAATTACCAACCCTGCGTACTTTTTCTATGCATTTATATGCTGCTCTTATCAAAGCCGACGCTTTTAACTTCTGGAGTATTTTAACTACTTTTGACTACAATGCGCAATCAATTACTGACGGGAACACGAGGTGACGCTGTCTGGGAATTTATGTTTGCTGAGTGGCAGCGATTCCCCTCTACCACTCGTAGGACTGGGTGTACTTAGGTATATACATACGTCAAGGCCGGTATTGGCTTTATGGCCCGGACGCCAAAGCTGATTCGCCTCGTTAGGCCAGAAGAGCGAGCGTCCAGCTTTCTGTGCCGGCTGCAGAAGAGCCGAAGGCATTGGAAGGGTATGAGAGACACCGGAGCTGTCGGAGGACCGAGCTCCCACCGGAGCATCTCCCGGGCGGTGGGCGTTCATCTCAACCTACGGGGAGCTAAACCCGGGCAGAATTCTCCTCCTCTTTTCAGTGCTATAAAACATTTTGCTGCTTTGTCATCCTGAATCAACTATTTTTTCATACAAGCGGTTCCCTCGATCACCTCGAAGAAGGGAGAGGCCTGAGGACGAGAACCCCACACAGCTCTCAGCCAACTTTGTCTCTAGCAGACTTAAAAACCCCAGTGCAATCCCTCACCCTGAGGAACACTCCCTCCCCTAAACAAAAGCAACTCGTTTTCTTCATAAAATGAAACAGAGATGCTTGCTTACTTCTTTCTCGATGCCTACATTTTTTTGCCTAAAGCAGCAGGCCGGCAAAATGCTTGCTTTTTTTTTTTTTTTAAATTTTTTAATTGCCTTAGATTAATTTACATTACCACTGGGAATGAGAACTGTTATTTACTCTTCAGCTGATGCATACTACTTCAAGAAGCTCACCAAAACCACACACCTGCAAATTCCTAACCCGTACTCACCGATTATGATTCTTAAGCATTCATTTGGCTCTATACTCTAATGTAAAATGGGCACTGAATAAATTGGGACGATAAAAATATACTGATAAACACGTTCTGCCCATGAGCCTGTTTTTTCAAGGAAGTCATAAAATCCATTCTGATAAAGAACACCCCTCCCATTTTCATTTCGCGATGAAATGCTTTGGTGTAGAGGAAACAATTTGATTTTTTTCCTGTCTCATAAAACAAGCATTAAAAAGGCGTGACGGACCTTATTGACGCATTACACGCAGCGGTGAGTCCGCAGAGGAAGGCAGCCTCTCCTATAGACCTGAGCAGGAGCCCCGCGGTTTCGCTCAGATACCGATGGTTTCAGGGGAGGATGTAAAGAAAAAAACAAAACCCCAACCCCTGCCTGCATTTTGATCACGAGACTCACATTATAAAAAAGAAGGAAAAAAAGCCAAATGTAGCTCTACCTATCCCCGAGGAGTTTAAAACTAACTACTTTAAAACAGATTTTGTTATCGGAAAGAAATTCAAACCGTAACTACATATTGCAAAATGCATATAGCAATCTTAAAATTCTTTTTTTTTTTTTTTTTTTAAAGATTTAAGTTATTTTTAATAACCACTCCTTGAGAAAAGAGAGTAAAAACCCCTAAACAAAACACACATATGAACCCAGGGCAGCAAAAGTGCATGAAAATGCATCAAAAGAACCCTGGGCGGGTTTATCCTCTTAATGTAAATATTCATAAATTGAACTCTTCTGCAGAATAAAACTCTCTCAAGAACAGTAGAGCCTGCAACAATATGCTGCAGTCTGACTTTAATACCTCGTAAGAGGAAAGCAATGATTTTATTTCAAAAGCAGATGTGCTCCATTTGAGCAAAGCTTGCTACGGAAGAGTTCCTAACAAAAAATACCGTGTCTTTTTGGAAAGTGTTCATTTTTACAGGGTGTGGAGCCATTTGCGTATTAGAAGAGTTAGGCAAGATCGCTCCCTCGGTCTAAAGTTTCGCTGGGACTCTGCCAGGTTTCAGGCTAAATCACCGCTTTGATGGCAGAGCAGTACCAATACACCGCTACCACGATCGAACCACGCTACTCGACTAATTAAAAAACGTGGTTTTCCAAGAACCACCACAGGGTAATCGTTCTCTTTCTCTCTTTTCTCACGAACAGCCCAAAACGGAATAAATGAACCCATCCTCGAGCTGCGGTTGCTAATCCACCAGGTGCAATTCCTGCTCCGTCTTGTAAGTAACTTTGCTAACCCTTGATTTTTAACTGAAATATTTTATTTAAATGACTGTAGAGGCTACAACACCTCATGTAGGACATCTGCAGTTGCTGCGTGCCAGCAGTACACGGGATTTATCGGAACGTTAGCCTATACGGTTGTATCTTAGAGAAAACTCGTTTCTGCTAATCTCTTTATCAAACATCGACTTACTTAACTACTCGTTTCTTATACATACCTAGTGCACCCTATTTATTTTATTTATTTTTTTAAGGGAGAGAAGATACAAGCAAACGCCAGCTCTCCTCTTTAAGGCCGTTTTCCTCTTTTAGGCTGTAACCATGGATAGAGCGATACTACTAGATGTGGTACTGGGGGGTTTATACTCATTTCCATTCCCTTGCCATTTACACGCTACCTCAGGCCCACAGTTTTTATAGAAACTAGACGAGGCATCAGGATGTTTGGGAATTCACATCGAGGACACACAAGCCAATCTTGTGAACTCTTAATTAAGATTTTTTTTTTTACTTTCTGTTTTTAAAGAGCCGGGTAACGCTCTCTTGCTTCTTCCTATTTCTAATTCTAACCGAAATAGTAAACCCCACCAGCATTTTTAAGAGATAACTTCTTTCACCGTCACAGAGGCTTGGGAATTTGGTACGCACATCGCGGGCGCACAAGAACGAGAGGCGATTCCCCAAACGTACACGAGCAAAGTCTACAGCAAGAGGGGCACAAACTGCGGTTACTCTGGGCGTTCCCCACTGCTAGAAACTTCCGAGCAATGGGATTAAAAAGTAGTTATATGTAAAACGGTGCCGCAGAAAAGCGTGAGTGAGGACACTGACTCTAGTCCCAGGGTGAAATGTCCATGGCCCCTGTTAGCTCTGTGGCTCGGACTCGGAAAAGCAGACCCACGTACCGCTTTCCTCTTTCTCCTTATTTTCCTTTAGCCCCTTCAGTAGTAACGTGTCAACAGGAAAAGCACGCAGAATCCATTTGTCTTTTAAAGACTTTGGCTCCGCAATTATTCGGCTCCTTCTTTTTTAGAGGGGAGAGAGGTGATAGGAGAGAGGAAACAATCAAAAAAAGCACAAAATACCACACCAGGATATTTCTAAGGCAGTGAGAAGAATGACAATTTGCAGTTAGTTTCAATACCAAAATTAGGCAAATTTGAATGCACGTTATTAAAAATGACTGTTACGCTTATTGGATTTCCTTATGGTATAAAACCCACAAGCCTATTCAGGTTATCTCGTCAACTGGAAAAATACAGGACATCAGAAGTGAGAGTCTTCTCCCAGATTCAAATATTCAACGGTACGAATCCTATTACGCATGCAACCAAACTGTAAACCAATCCTCCTCCCTTTTTCTCTAAATGGCATTCAGCTGTCTCTGATATTACTGTATAATTTAGCAACTGTGAAATATAAGCAACCAATTAAGGCCATATCCACATGGTTGTTCCCCCCTCTGGCGCGAGCCTGACAAACTCTGATATTTTCCTTTACAACACAAGGCTAGGATCAATTACAAATTAAGGCTCCTTGTGTCAATCTTCACGATCCTGTTTATGAATAATAAAGGCAGAGGAAATGCCTTTGGTAGTCGTGATAGATAACAAGCTAAAGCTAATCCTGCCGTTACACTCTTCCTCTAAACAAGAAAAAAAATAAATCAAACCCCACGAAACCCTAGCATCCATCGTGATGCAGCGAATGCATCCGATCACCCTGATGATGTCCTGGTTGATGTCCGTCACCCTGATTATTTTTATTTTCTCCTATAACTAGAAGCCACGTACAGGCAGAGGAACAACCAGCCGACACTCAACAACTGTAGCCGGTCACCCTGAATACACTCACGTTTGCTTAAAACCATTTCAGAGCCGCAGCCAGCTTTGGTTCCCGGTACCAACCATTGCTGGCAATATATTACCTAGTACGGCAGGAGCCAAGCTGCCAGAAATGACAATTTTATAAAATATAAGAGAATAAATGGAAAATTAAATTGGAGGGTTTGGTAAGTGATATTATGGTGAGTGTATTTGCTTCTGTTAGCCTTTCTGGTGGCAAAGAGACTTTTACTGGACCAAGAAACTCTATTGGGAATTCAGGATGACCCAGAAGAGGGGATCTCAAAGCCCTTGAGCCCGTTTCGCAGTTCTCATACAGCGTATACGCATCCTGGTTCATTCCACTTCCACTGTGGCACAATAAATATAGACTAAATACAGGGGAAGGGTAGAAAACACGTATTAGTATGTGTTGAATGTTTCTCAAAAATACATCGAGGCATTTTGCTCCTCCGGGTTCTTTCTCTGCCTCCCCCTAACATTCCTTACATAGCATTCTTCTTTACAATATGACATATAATGTCTTTTAACGCAAGTACCTTTTAGCCATTAATGTCACTCGTGAAAACCAAAATTAAACAGCAGCCCAAGTGTTTCAAACGGCGTAAGTAGCAATCGCCACAACCCATACGTGCGCTGAGTTGACTTCAGTGGAAGTCACGGTGCACGCGGCCCGATACGAACACCTTCAGGAGGTTTCACGTTTCTTTGCCAAGTCAACTGTAAATACAGTCGTAAAACAAGAAATGAAAACTAGTACGCGCAATCAAAGCATCCTATAAATTTCGTTATGCCTTCCTGCAATTCACCGCGCACTGGCAAACATTAATCTATTACTAATTTAATCTAAATTAGAGCAATTTATTTAACGCGCATGCCAGCTTTAAACATGAACAGTCTATTGAACGCCGAGCGTGAGAGCTGGTTAGGTCCCAATTTCATGAAGTTACAATTCACAAAGCTTGAGATCTGCGGTGGTTTAGTTTAATCAGTTTGACTTCTCAGTAGGACGATATATAAGCAGGGGCCAGAAAGAGGGAATAAATAAAGGTCATGTTTTAAAGCAGGGACTGAGTCAAGAGATGAAACTAAACTGAATTGAACCAGCTTTTGGACAACTTTGAACATACGTGCAGCCACGACAAACACAAATGCTGACTTTCACTGAGGAAGACTAGGTAAGTAATGTAAATGAAAATCAAAATTAAACCGGAAAAAAAAAAAAAGTCTTTCGACATTAAAGAGGAGAGCATACTGTTATGTTTACAGAAAATTAGCAATGAAGTGTACACAACCACTAACAAAATATTCTCAGAGTTTGGCTTTGGTTTTACAAAACACTCTTTGAAGTCAGTTTGCCATTTCAGATGCTGTTTATGTTCCTAAACCAACTTTCAAAACCAGACTTACAAGCTGTTCATCTATCATTCACACGCAGCCACTCCGATATTCTAAGACAGTGACTGAGTTGGAAAAGCTCTCACCTACTCACAAGCAGTGCCGATATTTTTTAAAACTTCGTTGGGCAATCAGTACCGAGGTCGTATTTGTACACTCTTTGCTTTTAGATTTTCTTGCAGAGTCATAGTATCCTACAACTCTTTCATTTAAAAGAAAAAAAAAAAAAAAGAGTATTTGTGCATGCAAATTCTTTTGATACACGTGACGATGCATGTGCACGCAGAAGAGCTTCTGTGCACGTGCAGCAGTGTGTGAGGAAATGGCATGGATTTTATACTACGGAGACCACCGCCAATACTCAAACTATTTTAAATGGCATATAACATATAGAAGATACTTGGCTCTAATATCACAGTCCCATAACCTTCTGTATTATTTTCTGCATCTGAGAGGCAGATTTTGACATAAACCGTGATAAACACTGTATGGATATCACGTTCAATACGGCAACAAAGCCGTAAGTCTGCCGAGTGAAAAAAACCCCGGGGATATATGTTGATATATGATAACAAAAGTGGGCAGACCACCTGAGGGGAGAGGAAATTCTCCTGCTAGTCTTGTCTCTACAGATACTCATCGTAGTGGATTTTCCATCCTCCTACAAGAGACCAGAGGCAATTCTCTGGCATCTCACCAGCTTTTCGATCCCAGCGGAGCTGGGTGCCCTCCGCAAGTTCATTACTGATTCCTGCTCCCCTGAGGCCCACGACTCATTTCTTTTCAGTACTTTTTCCTCTTTACAGGAAATTTGAATTCTTGGCCGCAAGAAGGGGTTGCAGCCTTACTAGTCAGTTTTTATCTACAAATCATTTCTTTTCTGGTGGACGCTCAGATTTCTGAAAGCCCCTCGTGTAAGCCACAGGGACCTCTTCCCATTTTCCTTGAATTAGGACACATAAAATTGTACGAGAGAGAAAGAACACTGAGACACTTCTGTTCGAGTGAAGAAACAGAACAGTCTTCAGGAAGAATACCCAACAGAGTCCTTCTCTTTCATTCAACGGACTTTTTTCATCTTGCTCTGACATTACATATTTTTCAATACTTCTATAGTCTCCGAGAACTCTGCAGAATTCCATGGACTGAGAAAATATTTACTGTATTACCTTGACAACGTTCTGGATTCACAATAAGTGACCGTATACAAAAGACTCTCAAAAAATTACCTCTGTAATATGTGAGAGAGCCTGAGAAGTTACATTTGATATCTATGAAAGCATCCAAAATAGGTCCTGAAGTAACACACAAGTTGTCTGCCTCTGGGCTTGAACCAGACAAGGGTAGAAGTTAAATTTATGTAAATTTTTACAAACGGAAAACACCCAAAAGTGCAACCGAGTTTTTCAAATCAGAGCGCAAGCCTGTCAGTGCCAACTTTGGATTTCTTTCAGCAGAAGCCAAAATTCGTCAAAAAGAAGTTATATTTGCCTCCTACAACAGAATAATGGAACTTACAGATATGGAAAACGCCGAGTATTTCATATATCTTGATTTAAATAAGGCTTTTGACATTGCCTCGCGTGACATTTTCAAAAGCAAGCAAAATACGTTCCAGACGAGGCTACTACAAAAGTGGATTCATAACCGGCTGGAAAACTCGGAGGAAGCGTAGTTCGCAGTGCTTCGGTGTCAGAGGAAAGGTGATAGCGCGCCGGGCCGTACAGGAGGGTATGCCGAGTGATGATACGACGCGTTGGGTTTTTTTAACAACGCAGAGATGATGGAGCAGAGAAAATGCTCGTAAGGTTTAAACGAATGCAAAGTCAGGAGGGCTGCAAGTGCACCAAAGGGCACGTTTAGAATTTCAGAGCGTGTTAGCAAAGTGGAGAAACAGCCTGAAAAAAGCAAAGGTTCGACACTCTACATGTTAAGCAAAAAGGGCCCAAGGTTTGCCTAACAAGAAGTTGGAAATCCAGCTACAGCTGGGAATTTTTTTGATTGGCTTCAGAAGATATTTCAGCTCCCCTAGACTAAAAGCGGAATCCGATCCACTGAAATCTCCGAGCCTGAAGTAACCTCAAACAATTCAATACCACTAGGGTATAGAAACGTCAGGTTTTGGGGACAATCTTAGCTGAAACGTGGTGACTCCAAAAAACTGACTAGACTTCTGATGTTCTCCACCCTGCTGCGGGTCAAGGAATCCCCACCCTACCCTACCAGGTCTGGTCCACCTCATTTCACTCCTATCAGACTTGAGATAGCTCGTGGCCAAACTCCGGCAGAGAAGTACCACCATAAAATGAAATTATTCGTGCGGCAATGGTCCCAGACAGAATTTAATTACACGAAGAAAGCACCAATTTAGGTAATTAATGATGTCTTTAAAACTCTCTCAGAATGAAGATTCACGTAATGCCATTCAGCAGAGGAATTAGTATCATACGGTGCAACTGAAGTGGTGTTACACTTGAATCAAATTTGGTTTGTAGTGTCAAACTGTGCCACCAATACCAGACGTTTATGTTTCTCATACGGAGATCAGCAGGGAAATACATACCACAAAATGGTCGTAATTTGACTGTTACATTAAGAGATATACAAGGAGATAAATGAGGTCCATTCCTACCTCTCAGACCAACAGTCTCTCTGAATCATGCTACTCGTTAGGAGGGATCTCAGGAGTTCCTCTATGCACCCCTCACGCAGAGCACAGCCACCTTTGACCAGGTCGCTCAGGTCTAGGTGTGTCTTGAGTATCTCCAAGATTTCCCAACCTCCCTGGGCAACCTGTTCCAACTGCAACTACCCTCGCTTTGAAACTGGTTTATCTGATCAGAAATTCCCTTTTTGCAGTCTTTCCCTGTTACCTCCATCAGCTGGTTGAGCAGTAAGATGTTGTTAGGCTTCCAGTCTTCAGGAATAATCCAACTCACCTCTCTCAGAGTCACAGTACACCTCGGTACATCATCTGCTCCAGCTCCCTAATTATCTTGGGGGTCTCCACCATGCCAATGTCTGTCTTGCGTTGGGAAGCTTAAAACTGTCCTAATGCGGTCTCACCAGTGCAAAGTAGGGGGAAACAATCACATCCCTCAACCTCCTGCCTCCCACCAAGTCCTCTTGTACAAAGCTGCCTCAAGGCAGTTGGCAGCCATCCCCCACCACTGCAGGGGCCACTCCGACCCTGACACAGGACTCCGCACGTCTCGGCGTTGAACCCTGAGGTTCCCACCAGCCCACTTCTCCAGCCTGGTGGGTCTCCTTCTCTGCCGGTGTATCTGCTGCTCCTCCCAATCTGGTAGAACCTGCAAACCTGTCCCCTCATCCAGGTCACGGGTGAAGCTATGAAACCCTCTCTGACCCAGAATCAAGCCCTGGGTAATGCCGCTCATGACCTGGGCTGCCGGTCAGTCTTCACGCCATTCACCACGAGGCTGGGAGCCTGCTGGGCCAGTCAGCTCTCCACAGGCCCCACCATCCACCCGTCCAGTCTGTATTTCCCCAGTTTAGCTGCAGGGACAGTGCTGCAGACGGTGTCCTGAATAATATTCGCTTCTCTCCCCTCGACCACAGGGCCAACTGTTTAATCTTAGAAGGCTACTGGGATAGGCGGGCACAATTTGCCCTTGGTAAACCATGCTGGATTTTCCCAGTCATCATCATCTCTTTCATGTACCATAACATGGCTTCCAGGGGGATTTGCTCCATAACCTTCCCTGGAACCTTCCCAGCTCCAGCTGTGCTTTTGTCTTTCCCAGTTCCAACCCAGAACATCCAGGCAATATCCCTCACTTTTCTGTCTTTGCTTCCAACTTCTATGTACTTTCTTCTTGTGTTTGAGCTCAGTCAGGAGCGCCTTTATCCCTACTGGTCTCCTTGACACGCATGCTCAAATGCCTGCACTTTGGAAAAGACCATTCTTGTGCTTTGAGAAGACTGTCCCTTCAGGACCAAATGGTTTGCCTCTTGCCCATCAACACAATCACTCATGGGAACCTGACAAAAAGATCCCTGAACAAGTCAAAATGCCCTGCCTTGAAGTCCAAGGCTGTAATTCTGCTATTTCTTCCGCTCAGTTCTCTTAGAAGCCTAAATTCAAGCATCTCATGATCACTGCTCCCAAGGCTGCTCTGACCTTTCAATCTCTGATGAATCCTTTTCTGCCCCTGAACAGCAGGCCCAACACCTCACCTCCACTACTCATCCAGTCAGACACATAGAACCTCTCTCAACAAATTCTCTTCAGCCAACTCCAGAAACCACCTGTACTACCTGCCACACCTCCAAGGTGCCATTCCAGCACACGCCAGTTGGTTAAAAAACCCAGATAAACATCAAGGCTTGCAATCTCCAGTTGCGTAAAGGCAGCTTCGTCTACTTCTTCCCCTTGATTAGTTGGTCTCTAGCAGACACACACAACAATGTTGTCCTTCCAGCCTCTGATTTTTAGGCACAAGCTATCAGCTGGCTCATCACTCTCTCCGAGGCAAAGCTACGTGCATTTGAGTCAGCCCTCTGCATACAGCATGACCCTCTTCCGTGCCTCCCTGCCCCGTCCTTCCGAAAGAGCCTGTATCCATCCCTTGGAGCATCCCGAGACACCTCTGCAATCCCAAAGGCCTCACAGCTCTACATGCCGACTTCTAATTCCTCCTTGTTTCCTATGCTGGTAATATTAATTCACATGCAGAATACCCTTGCTTGGATATAAACTATTTTTCGTGAAAAATTTAAGTTGAAAGGAATGGATAGTTCCACGGCAAAAAATCTTGACGTGGTACTACTGGATACCAACAGCCTATTCAGTTCATTCACTTCAAGATCTCACTCCTACACAACTCACGAGGATGGCGCCGAACAGCAACCACTAACTTCTGCAGCGTAAAAGCACAAAAATCATGCAGCGTACTACACTGACTTTGGAATTTTGAAGGTGATACAGTGCATCTCAAATAACGTTCTGAAATTGTTTTCTAAATAACGTGGCATATTTGTTTACAGTCTATGATTCTTCTTTATACAGCATTCAATAATCGCTCCTTTTTTTTTTTTGGTGCCTGAGTACTTGTCAAATGCCTATCACACAGGGGCGACAGGGAACCATCTGCCTTCCTCCCCCAAAGGCACCTCCTTTTACTTATTACCACCTGTTCTTTTTTCAGTCCCCAAATGGCAATTCTGAGCAATGCCAGCTACGCTGGAAAAGGCCAGGTTACAGGTCCCGGCTGAATTTTTCACTCTTGTCACTAGCATTTAACCTCCACGAAGAAAACCCAAACGTAGCCATTACTGAGGTTTTCCCAGACCACACAAAATAAGGCTGTAAAAGCAATGACAAATAGCTTTGTTATAATTGAGCATATTAGTCTATCTGATCCATAACCGAGACGGTCAGAGGCTGACCCGTCAGGATCTCACTGTAAGTAAAAGCGGATGGTTTTGCGTAAAACGGGAGAGGGGACAGATTTTTGAGGTTGCCGAGAAAGTCATTCCCAAGGCATGACTACGGTTTTTCCTTCTCACTGGGCTACGCAGGAGTCCTCGGCGGTGGCATCTGCAGGATTTAAGACAAGACTGTCTATCTCTTAAGCAATGAGGCAAAGAGAGGAGCACCAAGACTGCCCAACGCTGGCAGAGGGCAACTGCAGAAGAATGCAGTAACTGAGGTACTTCCCTTTCCTTAGGTCGTTCTTAAATTCTCCCTCAAAGGCAGAGCAGGCAAAATTCCCAAAGGTACTTAACCTCCTGGGGAAGGACGCTATCTGAGAAACAGGGACACAATTTCAAATTTTAAAGTATTTTGAAAGCAGATGGATGCTTTCCGAATCTCTTGCAAAATTCTACTTGAAGTACAGGGGATACTGGTAGAAGAGCATTTAACTCGGACCATTTAACTGAATCCTACTCCTTCTCCTCCCCCTTTCAACCTTCTCAATTACAAACAGTTGTCCTAAAATCTCTCCATGCCACAATTCTCTTCTATATATTGCACAAAATGCAGAAGTTATGGATTCTGCACAGCCAATCCGAGTACAGTCTTTCTTTTTTAAACTTATTAAGAGACAATGACAGAATTTGAAAATAAAGACGACAATCCGATAACCCTTCAAATTACTCTTTTTTAGCCAGTCAACTCTTTGTTTTAATATTTTTCACAAATAACTTCCACATATATTGTGAGCTTTTCAGAATTAACCTCCTATTAAAAAAAACAAAACCAAACAACTCGAAACTTGTGTCTCATCAACAATTATATTAAGCTTATTCTAGCAGATGAGAGTCTGCACTTACACTGATCTGTGTAGCTACGCACAACATACACTCACGTACACTCACACACTGAAACTGTCACTGGGCAGAAGGTGAATCACCAAAACACTACCTGTGAAGTCCGACACCGGTCCAAATACAGAAGGCTTTTGTTGTAGAGGATAATCGCGTTTGCATACTTTACATCTATTGTATTTAAAAATTATGCTACCTTCTAAGACCGAAGAAAACATAGATGTGGTATTTTACTTTCAAGACCACTCCAAACCCCTTAGGGTACACCTCAGTAACGCTACGGATGAAACAGGATCGTTCCAGGCACCAAAACCCAACACGCTGGAAAATTTCCATATGAAGGGTTTAGATTGCAACAAGTTGATGCACAGAAGAGACAACTAAGTTCTGACCTAGCATGTAAAGCGCAAACAGTTTTACTGGTTTATTTGTATTTAACCTTCCTCAGCATATCTCCCTCAAAGTCAGAGTAACTCTGCCTTTTCCAACTACGCAAACTCACCTCTGAGGGCAGCCAACTACCCCTTTCCTCGTTGTCAGACCACAATCAATGCTGCAGTCCACTGAGAGATGCTCACGCAACAGTCTTGGTCTTCAACACCGACCCATCAAGAACGCATGTGGCCTCTCTGAGAAACACCATGAGGCTTCTACTTTCTAATATAAATTTAATTTATTAAAGATCAATTGGATATGATAAGGAAAAGGGCTAATGGGAAATAGTTTGCAAATAGCCAGATGTTTGCCAGTTCCATTTAGGAAGGAGAAAACAGCGAACAGCAAGGGAAGGGACATACTGCTAAATGGGAAGAAGAACTTTGATGAAAACTTAATCAACATTTTTTACTGAAATTAACTTTTCGAATTGGCAAAGTAGGTATTTCTCATGATCAGGCATGAATTAAAAGCTTTCTGTATTAATGACTGCAGCATTCGGAATAGTTTTTGCTCAAACTAGTGTTTTTAATTTTCCTATCAAGATGTCTGTCATGAAAGAACCACTGTGTAGGATACCTTCACCCTCTTTCCCTGAATACTGTTTCCTTCTTTGCCACTCATACATTCTGATAAGGTATTAAAATATGATCTCAAATACCTGTATTTTCTTCGACTGTGTATATGATACTGGTTTTCATATATCGTAACTGAGACACAGCGCATTCATTCCTAGTTGCGCTACCCGTTATGCCACTACTCAACAACAACAACAACAAATACAACGCGCTTTCAGTGATGTACCATGTGGTTGTCTCTACTGTTGGAAAACAACTAAAATGAATCAGTGTTACACAGAGAGTGCATTGTTAAAAACACTGCAGGCCATGTAACAGCTCGATACGGCTTCGAGGGGGGTATCTTTACACCCAAAATGAGACTCCGCCAACACCGCGTCCATACTCCTTTGGCAGCATGCAAAAGAAAAAGGACAGCATTATAAGGCAAAGTCCTCGAGTAGAGCAGGCCAGGTCGCCAGAGCAGAACAGGACGGAGAAACCACTGGGCAAACAACAGGGGAGGGAAAGGAAGAAGGGTGAGACCACAGGAACTAAAATAATAACAGTAACAGTAATTTATAAACCGCTACTGGGAACTGGGTGACTCGGGCAGGGCTTCAAAGCCCAAGTATATTAATTATGCAGTATTCTTCAATCGTGGAAAATATGCAATAATGCTTCTGCTTGAAAGATTTGGAAATGACTTTGGTGATTCATGCATATAGCAGAAAGAAAGTTACTTTTAATAATTTTTCTGGCAACCTGATGACAGTAGGCCATTGCTGGATCCAGATGCCTAACGCTACTCGGAGGTTGAAAATCCCACGGCTCTGTAGTATTAAAGCTACTGAATCCAGTAGAGGGCACCTTTCATTCCCCAAATAACTGTGCAAAGTGCATGCATCCCTTCAGCCAGCAATGACACGTACCCACATCCAAGCGAGATTTCAGCAGAAGTTATAAGTGCACAACTACTCTACAAAACAATCAGAAAAGAAAATCTCTCTCTTTATGGCACGCTCGTAACTGTTTACTCTCTGTACGTTGAACGGCAAAACCAGGTCTAGCGGATTCACATCTGTTAAAATTGCAAGTGTGAAGTTACATCATGCCTCTGACCATACGTAAGGTTGGTTCTCCCAAATCCTTTCCATCCCAATTGAAAGAAATTAGAATTTTGAAACACTAGTCTAAAAAGACAGGCAACACAAAAGCCCCCCAAAATACAGCATTAATATTTTTCTCATCTGACTTGTCTCATCCCTCTTACTATTGGTTTTCTTCCTTGTGCTCTTACAAATTATTTTTAAGGACTGTGTGACCTGAAAAGGCAAAACAAGCTGATGCCTTAGCAACGATATTTGTACTGCCTTTTTTTCTGGAAGATAGTAGTTCTTTAATCGTTACAGCAATTATTCTCTTTTAAACATCCAAAATACGCAATGCAGGGCACTGCAAGAAGGTGAGCACTGTTAGTAATTCCACTGACTGGAGCACAATAACAAATATTTATTTTAAACTGCAGCTGTAACTCAAAAAAATTTTTGCAGTCGCGGTTTGCAGAAAGGACAAAGCTTACTACTTTTTTAACTAACAGCAGAAAAAAAGCTTCTGACACTGGAATGACTTTGGTGTAAAATACTTCATTTGCAGTGCGCTCTGTAATTGCTTATTTTTCGCTTTTGTAATTGCAGCAATTGTTTTCATTTCGGCTATCCTGTTATTGTTTTAAAATCTCAGCATGCAACAGTAATTCAGATTTCTGGCTAGGATTTACTATTGCACCGAATATTTTCTACATATTTTCCAAAATACAAGGTGAATCCTATAGAACTCCTTAATTTCTCCTAAGTAACTTTAAGCATATAGAAGACGACACTGAACCACTCATATGGTTTAAAAAAAAAATAAAAATCCTACTCCGAGTTCTAGATATAACACATCATCTGGATACAGTCCCTTGAAATTGCTCCTCCCCATCTTTTGGCACCGTACTGTCCCTGTTTGTCTTACCAAGGTCAAGTATTATCAGCTGGGCTCCAGCCTGTGCGTTTCCAACATCATTTTCTGCAATGCACTGATAGAATCCTTCGTCTGATTTCACCAGCCCCAAAACTTGCAGATTATGTTCTTTCTGAGGAGTGAAGGAAAAACACAACACTTAAAAATGGGTTGCAATTGCAAAAACAACGGTGTTATTACGGTACATTACTGCGACAGGAGAAACTTCTGAATAGTAACATGGAAAAGTATATTTGCAGTTCCCATCTGATTCCATCTCTTTTGCACTGAATCCTCAAATTATACGGTATCAAAAAGCAGAAGCTCTTACTAATGGCTATCATTTTCTAGCATCACATATCACTGGCAAGTCATAACATTTCCAGAGCCATTTTTATGATATTTTAAGCACTGACTATAACTGCATAGCGCACTGTTACAATCCTACAACCTCAAGTACACCCAATTACACAACCATTAAGTTCTCAACCGCGTCTCAAGAACGACTTTCCCTACATCTAAAATTTCCCTCTAGAAGTACCGGGGCACCAAAACGCACGATCCGCAACTCGGTTGTACTGCTGTGGAAACTCCTGTTTGAAATTGCGATGGTCATCGATCACAGACAGCTGCGGAAAACACGGACAGTCAGAGTTCACAGCGAGCTTGTGCTTTAACAGGTTCAGCCAAAGTGCGTTTTGTCATTGCGTGCATCTGTGTCTCATGGAAAATCTAAGCTATAAAGAAATCAACTCGGACAATATAAGCAACATGCCTTAGCGCTTCAGTAAAACGATTGAATTACAGAGCACTAAAGGTTTCAAGGAAGCATTTCTCTTCCAGGCCCCAATCAATGGTACAACAGTCGGAAGCTGGGCCTACAAAAGAACCTAGCTTTCATGCGTACGTGTCAGAGGCCTGACACAGACAGGTCGACAGCTTAAAAATCTGCAAAACGGACAATATACTTACAACGATTTTGAAATAGTCACTTGGGATCACCATGTCTCCATTCTTGACCCATTTCACAGTTGGAGTAGGTTTTCCAGTCACCTCACACTCAAACACGATGTCCATAGATTCATGAGCATAAATATTTGCAGGCCGCTTCAGAAATTCGGGAGGAACTTCAAATAAAACAGAAAAAAGACAAAAGATGGTTTTAGCGTCCCCAAGACCACATCAGTTGTGCTCGTACTCGAAACTACAGCAAGACTCACCACCGAAAAAGATGGGAGTCAAGCACGAGGAGTAGCAACGTTGGCAGAAATTTTCAGATCGGGGTTTGACAGAAGCTGATACAAGCTCCGTGCTATTTCAAAATTACATTTGGGCCAGTTAAACAGCCAGCCATTTTAATTTAAAATGACCTCTTGAGAATACATGAAAGAAGAAATCGAACCGAGATGTATAAAGTGTCCGGTTAAAAAGTATTTGAAAAATCAAGAGACATGGATGCCATTTGGAAAAAAATATTTCCATGGTTGAAGAACACGTTGCGGTCTCTTATCTGCCGCAGGCGTGTTGCTGCACGCTAAAGAGACCGCGGCAGGCAGTGGATTTCAGGCATTATCCACACTCTTCCTTCGCCGACTCAGAGCTCATCTGAGCAAATCACTTAGTGCTTAATTGTGCAACCGTTTCAAGCGCCTTTCACAAATAAAGAATCTTGCGGGATAAGCTCCCCAGCAAGACAACACAAGGTTGTACAAAAGCCTTCCTGCAGCAAAGTTTATTAATTTCTAGAATAGAAAGATAATAAGTTAGATTTGAAATGAAAAAGTCAGAATCTGATGAAAACGGCTGTCTAGAACTTTTTCAATAATCTACACTTCGACGCCCAGTAAGTCCAGCTGGAGCTCCGTAAACCACCGAATGGCGCGGCGCAGTCAGGCTACCTTATACAGGAGTGTATCGTGATTAGCGACAATTTGTTTATTCAGACAAAATTCTGCAGTTGATACAACAGACGTTTTTCAGAGAGTTCATTGTACTCGCTGCTTCAAGTCAGGAGGTAACCAAAAGCTAAAATTATATTAAAAAGACTCTTTTAAATGAGCAGGCACAAAACTAAGATGAAACTTTCCTCGGGTACCATTGCCTCGTGTTTCTGTGAAAAAACTCAGCTTATCAAATAGACAGTGCTGAATTTATCCATAGATTTTCCTCTCTGGTTTGCATAAGCCCGAGAAACGCTACGTACGGGACTACCTGCACACGTTTGCACCGTATCGATAACGTACCACAGACAGGTATGACCAAAGACATGCATCGCCTAACACGGTAAAACAGAAAGGCTCTGCGTTTAAGACACGTACCAAAGTCGTTACCTCTGGCTCTCAGCTGCCTTTTTACATGTCCTTACCTACTCAGAGTAAGATTAATTAAATGAAAGGTATTTTAAGTCCATAAAACCTCTGAGAAAGAGAACTTTTCGGTAATACAAGCCCCAAAGCATCCGACATCTTCTGTGAAGGAACGTGCCGCTAAGCAGCACCCCGCTGCGTCCGAGGACTCTCCGCTGCTTTAGCTTAGCGGCAGAAAGAAGAGCTGTTTGCAGGCAGGTACAATCGGAGTATCATCTGTTATGAAGAACGGTCACCTATTTATTTGTTTTTACTACACTCCCAGACCTAAGGACGATTCCAGGAAAGTCAAAAGCGGCCTTCTGCCCTTTAATATTTATCAAAGAAAGTCAACATGGAAGGGCTGCAGAGTTTAGGCAAACATTTTACACGCTTCACCTATCAATGGGATTTATTTCATGCGAGGGAATAAGGAATGCTAGATCATGTTTTACTTCTGCCTGTGAAATGACTGTAAAGGTTTATAGGTAGATTTAATATTTTTTTAAAACAGATAGCTGGAGACAAGCAGCTCTCCAAAACCCTGCCAGTTTTGGATTATAAATTAAACAAGAGAACGTTAACATATGGAAATACTTATTTATAGAGTAAGAAGATGGTCTAACTCTCGGATAAGCATGTAAACCTATACCAGAAACTACATAAAGATGTACATATACGTTCGCCGCTCAGAATCTCTCACATAGGAGCAAAAATCTGGATGGGGCCGAGTCTAGTTCCCTATGACTTCAGACATCCATTTTATAAAATCATTTCCATAAATTTACCAAAACTGCCATAAACTCCACCTTAAAATGATTTAGGTATTTTTGTACTTACTATCTGTATCAGATGGCCGTTACAACCGTTTATAACTCTGACATTTGAAAGCTGCCTTCTGAATTTACTGGCGGCCAAATTGTGATTACTTATACTTTCTGAAAACAGGGCCTTTTATTTTAAATTTTTATTCCTCCCTGGCATTTATCCTTGGCATTTTTATTTAGCGTGAGCGGCACTGTTTCTCCCCCCCCCATACCCCAGCCTTTATTTTGGCAGGCTCAACAAGTCATGTATGACAAGTCACCCGCGCCCTCCTCTCCCAGACCCTCCGTATTTGTTCTAGTTGGAATTCATCTTTGCAGCCTGTAGAGTTTCAATTATTTGCATCCAATTTCAGATGTGTCTCACCAGTGACTTGAAAAATGGCATAAATACAGTGTTATCACTCCAGCAAATATCTTGCCCAATTCATTCTACTACTGTATTTGCCCTTTCCTAGATGCCATCATACTGATGTGAGAGATCATTGCTCTCTCTCATCGTTAGCCATTTTTAACTAATGAGTCATTTTCTTCCAGTCTGCTTGATCAATAGTTTACGTTCTCATTTCCTTTCCGTCTCTTTCTCCATGTGTATACCGACACATACCCTGATTGTTGAAGTGCTTGCATAGTTGAAAAAAGGGGACATAAAAATTGGAAACAGGAAAAGTTAGTTTTTCTATGAACGTACGACGATCCTATTTGCATAACGTTCATATTTAATTCCTTAGCCATATATTAAACTTATTACAGGAATCCTAATAAACACAAGCCTATAACATTCGCTGTTAAAAGCACAAAATTTGTGTAAAAACCCCTCATCTGATGCCCTCAGAATACATCCCGGTTGCTGTACTGAGTCGCTACGGTGTCAAACCCCTGGATGAGAAAAGGGATACGTAAGAGAAGTTCAGTGAAATCCCGAGTGGCTCTTAGCACAAAAAAATTGCTGCTCTGGGTTCAAGTCTGCCTTAGGCAAAGTCAGTTACTTTGTATTACGATACCATTTCTCTTTAATCAAACCACAGTTTCATCCAATTTCTCATTTAACTTCTCGGTGTTTAATGGTTCTCTCTTTCAAAAGCCTATTTAGACGCCTTTTTCTTTTGGAAACAATGAGCATAAACATCACAGAGGAGACACCCCAGGCCTTCCCTCAATCAGAGGAGCATCAGAATGGGCAAGCCCCTACTCCGCAGTGTACACGCGTCGTCTGCCCAGCGCAGGCTGGGTGACGGGAGGATCCTATCGCAAAGTCCCGGAGACAGATGTCTCTGGTGGTATTCTGCGTGTTTTCCTCTTTGAATATGTTGCCGGAAGTTCTGACATCCCTCAACATCCAACTACCAGGCAAGGGACTTCCATGATACTTAGCAGAAAATAGGAAGCAAACCACAAATTGAGCCACGGAAGAACGAACAGTAGTAATTTGGGAATGGCCGTCGCTCATCTGAAAGGTTGAGAGAGGGTGAGGAGGAAGGAGCAGCACCGTACGGGAACTGATGGACCATCACATTTTTGATTTAGGAGATTAAGAATTTGAAACATGTTATTTTTTTCAAAGTGACGTTGCTTTTCCAGCTTTCAGAGCAAATGCCAAGCTACTTACAAAGGGATAATAATATGAGAAGTGCTCACTTTATCATTTACTTTCCAGTTAATGAATTAAAAAATGCTTTTAAAATACACTTTTATAGTTTAACTGTGTCAATGTTTAGCATTCAAACAGATTAACACTATGCAAGTACAGATGTTTGTGGTGGTGAAGTTAAATTGATAACCAGAGAGCAAATGAGCCAATTACCATGTAAAATAAGATTTTTAATGGAGGATTATGTGTTCCGTTACCAAACAGACAATTAAACTTCAAAGAAGACTTGGCAGCTCAGCCCACACTCCTATCCCTCTTAATGTCAGCACGAAAAAACAACTATGTAAACCGCAAGACGCTTGCACAGGATTTCACATGCGCTGCGGTACGCTTAGAGAGTCCCTATACAAGAGCATCTTTCATCCTTTTGTAGATTTAGAAGACAAAATATTTTGATCGCAACAGTGATCAAAAAAAAAAGGAAAGAAAGCCCAACAATCTACGGCAGCAGTTGATTTTTCTAAGCCAAATCCCAGTAAAGGTGAAATATTTGAAAAATAATATGCTTTTTTTAGACCAAGAGCTCTGAAATAATAGGAAGAGCCGAGGAGCTACGCATATGCAAGAGGAATTGCACCCAAGTTGAAGTGGGAAGGGATGCTGGGCATGGATCCTGGGCTTGGATCCCGTTCCGCGAGTAGCGTGATCAGAAGGAAATGGAAACAAATTGCCCCAACTCTCGGCTCCCCCATCTCTTCAGGTGTAAGAGCAGCGAGAGGCACCACACTACCAGACAGGACAAACTCTGATCTTCATCACCTTTGTGCACCAGCACGATCCAACACGGCGAATTCACAAAGAAAAACGTTGGTTTAGGACGCACATTATCTGTGCGTTGTTTTTTTAAATGCTCAAGGGTTAGAAACCTTTGAGTAGCTACGTGGGGAGTATTAAAGCAGCATCATTTATTCTGAACTTTACAGAATGACTGTTTCTTCAAATGTCTCTTCAGCGGTCAGTAGCTCCTGCCTGACTACTCTTGTAGTCTCTCATTAAGACAGAAACTTTGTGGCCTTCAGGGGCGTAGTCGAAAGAATCTATCTTCAATTCAGCCATCTGTACTGCTTCAAATGAGAGAGAAATTAATTACATTCAGTCCTCCTCTCCATCTCTTGAAGAGCTTTCCTTTCAGTCTTACAATCCCTGACAGAAGACCAAAGGTTTCTGGTTTCACAATCCCATTTCAAACCTGAAACATCAAGCTGAGCTATAACTAGACAAGAAAAGGAAAAATTCAAGTTCTGCACAAATAACAGATCAATAATAATAATCAAACCAGAACTTTCAACTTTCTTAGTTACAAGCACAGTGAACCTCCTCCCACAATAACCAAATCAAAATGCTACTATTGCAGATAAGATCTCATTTTTATGCACGTTAACCTTTCCCAAAAGACAAATCCCCTCCACACTGCTCCCCAGGAGGAGGAAGGAAACCCTTAACGGTGGCAAAGCAGTGATACCTGATAATCAGACTTGAGCAACAAAGAAAACCTTGCAGAGGCAAAGGAGTGATCTCAAGCAGGCAGGCAATTTAGCTCACCATAATAAGAAAAAAAATAATCTAAAAGTCTAAAATCTTTTTTTAAAAAGTATCCAAAAATGAACTAAGCATTGTATGCCTAGTACTCCTCAAAGGACAGGCAGCTGCACTGTTATCTCACTTCCTAATATATTTAGAACACTGTCTGTCGTACATGAAGCGCATAATAGTCTCATTTTGACGCAACAGAGACACAGATTGCAAACTAGACTTTAAAAAGACTTATTCTCTTCTTAAAAAGCATTAATAAATACAGCTGTTGGTCCAAGCACAGCATCAGATGAAAGCCAGCACACACGTGATCAACTGCAAAAGGCAGATATCATCTCTCTTACAGCGCTTTGGTATTTCCCCACGTCCTGTCACCTTCTTCATTCTGTGCGGATGAATCACTCTCTTGCTCCCATCAATTCACCAAACTCCCGTAGACACAACTCTGCTCTTAAATGAGTCCCTCAAGAGCTACCGGTGTAACTGCAAGTTAAAACTCATTAGCACCACTAACCAAAGGAGTTTTGACTCGTCTAAACAGGTCTCTGGTTAAGTGTAGGGTGAGGAAAAGCATCGTCTGTAAGTCAGGAGAACGTCCTCCACCTGTGATTGCTGGCCTAGCAATGAGAGACTCGAAGGAAAACCCGAGATCTTGCTCAGCAGCGCGGTGTCCCAACCCAACAAGACAGCTCGTACTAGGGTTATATTTCCTGGTTAAGCATGATGCGTGTGTTTTGTCACCTGCTGTTTTCTATACCATGAACAAAGGATATGCATTAACCCCGCTGTAGGACTGTTCCTTCCCTTTGCACGCTGAGACAGCGCGAGAACTTCAACAGCCTCAGGCAGCCAAAGGACCAAAATGCAACAACTGAATTTCCAAAGAGAATTTATCAAGGACAAGACTGAAGTTGGCATTTCTGCTTCCTCAGCCACACACAAATGTCCTCAATCCCCCAAAAAATCGGGAGTGTGTTTTCCAAAATCACGCAATTAAATCATAGTTCTTGTCAACATCTCTCTATCCTCTTCCTTCTATACTTCTGTCCGCAACAAATATTTCTCTATCAACTAACGCTGACCATTCAAATACAAAAGCATTTTCTAAAGCCAAAAGTTCTTGCATACTCCACATAGCACATTTAAAACTAAGTAGACTGCATAATTTTTCATAGCATATCCCTGATTAATCACGGCTTGAGCATTCTTGGCCAAATGACTTCCATTTTATAACTACATTTCTGATGTACGCTCGGTGTAGAATCCCAGTCTTGTATTTCAGTTAACAACCAGGATTACTGATTGTATTTAATCTAAATCTAATCTAAATCTACCTTCTATTTTCATAAGGCGTCTGACAGGATTTAAACATCTCTAAAGATCCTTCCCCTCCTGCCATTCCCACCAAAACACAGCTAAAATGCATAGAGTGATGTTCGACAGCAGAACTTTCAATTATCTTTTAATCTTATGCTATAGTTGTACAAATTAGCTGGTTTTCTTCAAGTGTATCCCGAAGGGAAAAAAAAAAAAAAAAAAAGGAACTTACACTTTAAATGGAAATGGGGAATTATAATGACCTTCCTTTAAAACGGCAAAGGTATATGGATAAATAGTCTGAAAAAAGAGGTTTAAACCCCAAAACTATGTTGCAGGCAAGTCAAAAGTCTCCCCGACCTCTGAGCAGGGCTGTCACGTCCTTAAAACACACTTAATATGCAGCTGGGAAATTTGCATAGCAAACAAAAGCTGACAAAAAGGAATCTTTTTAGAAAAATATCCACAGACTAGAAAACTGTCAAATGAATATATAACAAAACCCCCAGCGTACCAAGACACAAAAAGGTTTTAAAAATATAAACTAGTACATGCACAGCATCTTTTATTGCGCAAAACCCAAAGGTCCAGGTTATGAACAGAAACTGCAGTCAGAAGAGGAGTTTCTGTGGTAGCGCCGTAATATTTTTCTTACCTCGTAAGATGATGACAGCGCATGTCTGTTTTTACCAAGCAATTTTTTTTTTTTTTTTTTTTTACATTTCAAACAATTCAAGCTAACGTACCTATAGATCAATGGTCCCTTGTGTGTGGCACCCTTGCCCACTTCTTTCACAGACGAAGCAGAGAAAGAGGGACTATTTGCATGTTCCGTTAATGGGGTCTCTAACAGACTACCTCGGACTAATTAGACTGTGCTCATCAGCTGAAAGGGCGCAAACCAGCACTCAGTGGTCTTCTACGCTTCTGCTGGCAGGGGCTGTCTGGTGCTTTACAGCTTCCTCCCCAAACCCTGAAGCATCTCCTGTACGCAGAGATGATTTCAGTGAAAAGCTTTCACTCAGAAATTGTTAAAGTATGAACTATTCTTCAAAGGCCGGCCCCTAAATAAACATTTCAGAAGCAGAAACTAAAAAAACCAAACATTCAATGACATTACAACTACCAAGAAACCAGATAAGGATGAATAGTGCAGAACAATAATAAAGTAAAATTATATTGATCAATTAAAATAAAATGCCAGGATATTATTTAATAAACGTATTTCTTTTTCAGGGAGAAATAATTAACTGTACATTCACAGAATAGGAAGTAATAGCAATAAACTACGAAGAAAAAGGTCTGAGAAAACAAAGACTTTACTGGAGATCACAGATACGACCAGGACCTCCCCAGTGAAAAGAAGTGACGGCACAAGGAGGTGCAACAGCAGCTCCTGAGACTCCTCTTCCAGCCGACACACGCAATCGCCTCGGCTGACCGTGGTATTTGCGAACACCATTTCAAGGAAAACATGAACTCTGATTTACAAGAAAGCATTAAAAATGATGACTGACTCAAAAAATTGGCTCCAAAAGAAAAAGGGAAGCCCTGGATGCAGTTCTTTGAGCAAAGACAAGATTAAGCAGCCACGCGATACGACCCCTCAAATAGGTAAGAGAGCTTAATACATTAACTACTCACTGTGATAAAAAGAAAAAGCGTGCGTGTGTGTATATATGTATCGTTCTTGCCCAGGAAGAACTCCTACATAAGAATAACATCTAGATTCTTGCCCTGTTCTGAAAAAAAAGATTAATATTCTAAACAATTAATTGCTCACTCTTCTACTTTGGTATGAAAATGGGTTCTTCTTTTCAGTACGAGCTTTAGTAAAATAAAGTGTTGTAAAACACCCGTTATGAACTTCTCGATATGCAGGAGACTCCATATTCAGCAAAAACTCTCATTAAAAGCCGTGAGCTGTTAGCTTGGCACATGGATTTGGATGGCAGACAGCTCAAGGCCACGTACACGTACCCACAAATGGAACTGCCTGGGAAATTTTCCCGGTGCAGAAACGTACAGCAAGTTCCCTGAGCATCCTATATACTAGCAGCTGTTTTCTTTATGTTTTTCACTTGTGGGGCGCCTTAGCGGTTGCAGATTAATTCAGCACACTAATTGCATGCTGGCATTAAACCTTTGGCAAGATTGCAACATCATCCACGCTTCCTTTAACCCTATCTATACAAAGGTAAGCGTAAAAAACGTCCCTTATTGTCAGCCAATCTGTTCATCGACGGCGAGAAGCGTTTAGGGAAACCACCTTATCTACCCAGTATCTGCTGAAGATGCAGCACCTTCTTTGCAGTGCTTTCACAACAACCATACCCCGATAACCGGCGAACAAAGGTTACTTATCAGCAGGACACATCCAGGACCATAAAAACAGAGCGAAGGTTGCACGGTACCACGCGGCAGCCAGCTGCAGGGATCAAGGAGAGAAGAAAAGCAGAAAAGCGACGCATCGCTGTATATTCTCCCGGCGTCGAGCAACCCCTGGACGAGGGATTTCCTGAGAAAGAGGAGATACCTTTGTGTTTACTAGTCCCGGTTAGATTTTGCCTTTAAAAAGCTGTTCTTGCTGCCTTCTGGATCCAGGTAAGCCTTCGGCAGCCCTAATGCTCGCTGCAGTAAGTTCCACGCGATGCTCCCTGAGAAAATTCACCTTTTTCTGCATGTCTTTCAATCAGCCACGTGATGGTTCTTGCGACTGAAGAGGAAAAAAAGCATTCATTTCCTAGTTGCTTTCCCCTTAATGCTCATAATTTTACAGAAAACAAGTGTTTTCGATGTTCCACGCGTCTTTGATCGTCCTCGTTACGTTCTACACCTTCTTTGGCTTTGCTACATTTAAGAGGGGAGGGAACAAGAACTTCTGGCAGCATTCAACACGTAGGACCATCACAGACTTAGACAGCGCCACAACAATTTTTTTTTCCCAGTTTAGGTGCCTATTCCTTTCCTAACAATTCCTAACCTTTAATCTGATTTTTAAGATCTTGCATTTTCCAAAGACCTACATAGGACCACACCAATTTTTTACGCCCGTGCAAAACCCAGCAGTTCCGACACCACCGCTATATAAATGTACAGAACTACGTTTAACCGTATATATTACTTTATAGCACGTTGACCTTCACCTGCCATTTAATTGCTTGTTTCTTACGTAACAAGGCGTTTCTGAGGCTCCTCGCTCTCCGCGTTCGTTCTGACAACCTCAATCAACTCAGAAACAGCAAATTTTGTCACCTTTTCCAGATAGATTACAAAAACGCTGAGCAGTGCCGACTTGGCTCCACTGGTGGAGCTAATTCCTCAGTCCCGCTGTAGCTTTCTGTCGGTTAAACATTGATTTATTCTCTTTTATCTACACGAGGTCGTTCCCTCTGAGTTCAGAGCAGCGCCGTTTGGTGAGACACACTGTTAACAGGGCTCTGGAAACGGAAGAGCCCCCCAACATCTCAGCAAATCCTTCAAAAGGTTCTCAGTAGTAAGATGTGTCTCTTTTCCCCACAAAATACACACAAATAGATCCAATATGGGATATTTCCCATGTGTCTAACACCACTATATTTTATTATAATTTTTGTCAATTTAACTGGTCCAGACATCAACAGTTTCCCAGATTTCCCCCAAAAGACTTTTAAAAAAACCTCATGTCACATTGACCAAATATCTTTAGTCTGATTTTTTTTTTTCTTCGTCTGATTAGCCAATTTAAGTGATAGGTTACACACCACACTGGGTAACTCAGGATTTCACACTTAAACTCGTTGAGAAATGTTGAGCGAATACCATCTGCTCCTCATGATTTCTTACTGTTCACTTTATGGATTTGTTCTGAAATACATTTTACTAGCTCTACAGCTTCAGGTAGGTCCTCCCACAAACTCCCTCTATGTTAAAAACCAGAATATGATTTTTTAAAAAAAGCTTCCAATTTTGCAGAGAACGTGGATATCAAGAATTCACTTTTCTGCTTCAGGCCATCTTCTCTGCCCTTCTCTTTAGGTTCCACCACCTGTTGACCCTATGCTTTCTCCGGCACGGCTCCTGTCTCTGACAGGCTTGGAGAAAAACTATTAGAAGATTTTTGTGTTATCAGCAAATGGTTACTCGAAAACTTTGTATTATTTTACTTGCATATAAATATGAAAAAAAGAATTTCTTTACCTCGCTGTTAGATTTCTGGTTGGGTTTTTTTATCTTTCCGACATAACTTTTGACGAGCGTTAGGTATTTACCATGAACATCACACCGTTCCTTAAACAAACGCTACTTGCCAAGTATTTAACCTTTTTGGCTGTGGTTTGTTGGGTTTTTTTTGGTTTGTTTTTAGTAAGCTTCCTCAACATTACATAGATCCCTAAATGCTGATGGTAATGATCGATGCCAGCACCCCAGAGATGCGATCAGTGGTACAGCTCTGATACTGCGGTTTTCAAATTTAAGTCTGGAATCTTAATTTAAAGAGATTGCGTTAAAAATTTCAAACATGCTCAGTGTACCACCACCTTCATGAAAACAAGGCATTACATCTCCTCTGATCTGTGTGAGCTTCTGGCAGTTGGATGGAGGTCGATGAGGTCACAGGGAAAGAATGAACACCCTGGAACACAATGCTGCTCAGCCCAACTCACCAGGAAGACCAAGCAAGAGAGAGGTCGTGGTTGGGAAACTTCTATGCTCAAGCGCATCGCCAACCCCAACCCACCCAAAGACCACCCCAGCGAGCGGGTGCAGTAGAGCTCAGGGGAAACTCGGCTCTCCCTCCGACCAGTCCGCCTTGGGTTCTTCAGGAGCAGCTCGGCTCCAACACACAGTGGTTCCTCCTTGGGCACTCCGCTCCTACGTAACGCCTTCCCAGGCTCAACTGTTCCAACTCACCAGCCCGATAGTTGGGGTTTATCTCGGCTGATGAGACGTGCATGAAAGCGCAAACGAAATACTTCCCCCAACATGGCCTATCACTCACTTGGGCCTGCTTAATAAACTGAGCTTAGCAGTGTCACATTGGCCAGTGGCAGGTCCCCATCACCCTCCGTGATACAAACTGGTGAAGAACACGGGCAAGCCTCTGGTGGCTGCGTACAGATAGCTTTCGGGACAACTCAAATTCTTCCATGTGGGCTAAGTGTGCTGCAGGGCATCACGAGAGCAACAGAAAGAACAGGGAGCCTCATCCTGCCTCACTGCGATAGGTAGGTGGGGTGCTCGGTCCCCGGTCGCACAGCGAAGGCCAGCGCTGCGGTGAGTCCATGCACGTGTAAAAATCCGAAGCAATGCAACTGGGATCACAAGGCGGCTGGCAAAGGCTCCCTTTAGGACAGTACGCTATGGTGCCTGGCCGCAGCTGAATATGGTAGAAAAGTAAATGTAATCCTTGCAAATATTAGTCAAAAGGATAAATAGTGGTTGATGCTTTTTATTGTTGTTTTACAGAATTTTCTGTATTCTGTAGCTTTCCCTGAAAAATCAGCTTGGCTGTCTGCACAATTAGCAAGCCTGGGGTGAAAAAACAACCCTCAAACACACGGGCCATCCTGTGGGGTGACAATTTTGGCAATGGTCAAAGCCTGGGCTTGTTACCAATTGCTATTCGTACCTGGTTTTGCCTATATTGCCGTTCTCTGCAAACTGTCCTGTGCCTGGAAAGACCATTCCCATAGGTGAACCACAACTAGAGGCCAACAGAGATGCAAGAGCAGGTTGTAGTAACAGCACATCTCTCCCGTAATATTATTTCCACCGTGTCTTGAGATGAGGGACATAAGGTGTGTGCTGTACAGCCACCGCGCTCTGATCCATAGCATCCATAACGGATCACGGGGTGGAACGTGGCAATAACCCCAACAGTCTGAGCAGAAGCTCCTCAGCTAGTCTCGCATGGCTGAAACACTGAACTTTGTGTGAGGATCAGTGAAAAGCCGTGTTCTTAAGACTTCAGAGTATTAGGACGCACTAGCGAGTAAGTGCTTGCTCTCTACTAACCTCAATTGTCAATGTTTTGCACACAACAGGTGAACGTACATATGAAAACTCAAATTATTTGTAGACTAACGAGCTACAATGTCAGTGAATGAATAATTGTGCGTACGTACAAAACCTGCACTTGGCAGGAGTCAGCAAGACCACGGTCTTGCTACCACTTGGCTACCACGGCTTCGCTCCGGACCAGAGGTGAGTCAAGCAGAGAGGCTGAGCATGATGAACCACAGCCAGGAGGACAAGGCCAACAAGAAGCGAGTGCAACGAGCCCTGGCGTAGCCTAGAGATCAACCCTGCACAGGAGAAGGTCACTGGAAAGCGCAGGAAAGGCACGATACCATCAGGGACTGATGCAACGGACAGCACCTGGCGAGAAAGACCCTTGGGGAGACATCCAAGCCCACGAAGCTGATGCCAAGGTGGAGCTGTCAGGCTGCACAGTTGAGCTACTGCCCCTGAGAGAGCTTGGCAGGGAGCTGGTGAGGGGCCGGCGGGGTTCCCAGGCTCACCGAGCGATAGCCATGGCAGGTCTCCGTTGCTGGGTCAGCGGGTGTCCGCCTGTAGCTCTCCCTGGTGTGGCTTATCCCTGGTTTGCTTAATAAATCCAGCTTAGCAGCGTCGTGTCATTGGGGTTCCCTCTCCCCCCACAAAGCTTGTTTCCCATTTTGTGCACCTGTTTCAGTCCAGCACTGACTAGATTCCCCCCCCCCCTTCTTCCTAATTGAGCTTTTCTAATTTCTCTTTCCTTTTATGTGATTTGTAATTTTAGATGCCAAAGATTTATTTCCTTTTGTGTATTTGTCCCTTTGCGCATGGACACCCTCTGGGAAAACTTCTGACAGCAGTCTGGGATTAACGCACTGTTATCAGGAGTGAACTTTGCAATTAAAGAAGAACTCGTGACAAAGAACAGGTGACAAAATAGATTTCTGTATTAAAATGAGATAACCAGATCATATGTAAAAGCTTATCAATCAGAAGTAATTAAAAGAGAGCTCACACACAATGCTTATCAGTGGATATTACTGATTATTATTCAAAGCAAGCCTTCTAAGTAACTTCTAGGATGATTTTTAGAAGTAAAAACCTTAATCTAAGCATCAGTAATGTAAAAATGTTATGTTCATTATTTCCATGTTTTACTAAGCCCTCCTTCCCTGGTCCGTCTAGGAGAACGCAAGCCTGTTTGACCCTGAATCAACTCCAAGTACCATGGAAACATCTGAATAACAAAAACGCTCATCAAAATTTAAACTTCTTACAGCAGCGCCAAAGGCAATGAAAATTTTATTGAATTCCAGAGCCCTACTTTTCAACACAAAGAACACACGGTGCAGAGGCAGCAGAGCCCTCTGCAATCCAATTTTCAGTGCCAAGCTTCTGCGTGTTGAAACCCTCTATTTCAGTTACTATCACGGCACCTTCCCGTAAGCGAAGCTGCAAGAGAAGCTCGAGAGATGATTCTGTTTAGATCCCCCCCGCTCCTAAAATGCCACTGTCTAAAATAAAACACTCACACGGATCCTCCATCTTATTTAATGAAAGGATCCGCAGCGCCGCTTCAATCGCCGTGGAAAATAAAAACCATGACTCTTGGCATTTACGGGTATTTATTCTGGATACGGGGATTTCTTCCGGAAAGGTATGGTTAAAGCAATTGCCAGTGTAGCAGGCACGTGTTGTGACTTACAAGTTCAAGCACATCCACCAAAAACTTTTAGTCTTCAGTAAAATGTGTTATCCCATTGTTTACCATTACTCATTTATTATTGCATAAAGACTTTTTAAAGATGATTAGCACACTTAATGCATTTGTCAACACTGCAGTGTTACCATAAAGCTAGGAAACGGTTATGACAGCTAAGGATGAGCCTTTCCAGCAGACTGAAAAGCAAAGGTTTGGTTATTTGCTGAATTAGTATTCTGCGTAAAGCTGGTGCCTCCATCTACAGTGAATGACACCCGAGTGTTTTCATAAGAACAAGTGAATAATTTGCCAAAACGGGAATAACGCAAATTTTCCACAGGTATTTTCTTCCTTGAATTGCATTTTGCAAAAACTCAAATCCTAAGTTTACAATTGTCCAGATCTTTTTCATCAGTGAAGGAAAGACTGGACTTTCTTTCTTAAATTTTTCATTTTGGTCAGAGATGCACAAGAGAAGGGAGATGCCTGGAGAAAGGAGAGGAGACTGGAAAAGAGTAGGACGGGACAAGAAAGCTGGGACAAGTGGGATAAATTCAGGCACAGAGGGAGACGGCACGGTAAGAGAAATGGCCTGGCTGGACAAAGATGGCAAGAGCAATGGGAGTGCTGACAGCACTAGGGTTCGTGAAAGATCTCAGGAAGCAATCACAGAAAAGGAGAGAGGTGGAGGAAAAAAAAAAAAAAAAAAAAAAAAGAGTGAAAAGGCCTGAACTGACTGAAGAGGCAGAGTCATAGGGATGAAGCGAGTGAAGAGTAGGCATCTGAGGGACCCGAAGCCTGATGAGTAGGATTTAGTAGAACATGAGAGGGAATAAGTACAGTAGAAAAAGACACCAGTGAACGTAGCATACGAGAAAGGTCAGGGACAGACTGGGACATCAGAGAAAGGACAACACTGGAAGAAATTCTGCAAATGTTGCACCTTTCCCAGGCTGAGGTGGTCGGGGAAGGCCAGCCTTCCCTTCCTGTATCCTCGGCAAACGGGCATAACCTCCCACTTCCAGGATGGCCGCTCTCCTCCCGGCTCGAGTGGCAGAGCTCGCCATGAACGCTTCCGACTCCAACTCGTGTACCGACGACGGCACCACGAGAAGGGAAGGAACGGTCAAGCGGATGCCTTCCCTGTCTCTACCTCACTGGTGGGGTTGGGATGGACGTTGAACAAGCAAATCCAGTTTTTGACAGGTGACTGCAACCCGTCAGCCTCGTGATCTGGGTCGGTGGCCAGACAGAGCAGCAGAACTGCTCACCCTTCTCCGGTGCCTAACGCCAATCACAGCTCTAAAGGGATGTATTAAGAGATGTATAGTGAAAAAAAAAAATCAATGTTTAAGTGTCTCAAACTGGGCACTAAAACAGCTGGATACATTTCATCTTAATTTTTCTGTGTCTCAGTCAATTTTTAAAATGGATTTGATACCACTTCATTTCAGCAGAGTGCAAAAATACATTCATTAGTGTTTACGGATGATTCAGATTCCATGGTGCTGAATATCAAAACAGAAATAAATATGGATTTGAACTGAACATAATGAATAAATCATGGTACTATCCCCCGAATAATAAGAAAAAAATCAAATATTGAATATTTTCTCAATAAATTAGTACTATAAAGTTCATGCACTGCACAAGGCAGTCAGATCCTGTGGAGAAACAGTAGGAGAACACATATTTTAAGATTTCCATAACGTCCCCCCATAACAAGGGGGAAGGAGGAGGTGACTAAGACAGCTAGCCTTGAAATTTCTTATTTTTTTAAAGTTTGTCTGCTTAGCTTTTACAATGGGGCAGTGTATTTGTGTGTCGGAGTCTGATAAGCTGACAAAGGCCAAAAAGAGCATAGATTTTTAAGATAATTTCAAATATTAAACCGCTTGTTCACTGAATACAGATTGCCTCAGATGACTTTGGGGAAAGAAAAAAAAACCAAAACCAAACTAGGGCTGCAAATAGCTGAAAAATTTGATTGGATCAACTGCTCCAATCCAAAGCCCCTCTCATCTTTACCAAAGCCCCTCTCATCTTTACCAAAGCACGATGTGAACTTCCAACAGCACGCTACTGCGGGAACCAGGCATATCCCTACAGTAATCGCCCACTAGGAAAAAACACTTTTCTGATCAAGTGGAAAAAAAAAAAAAAGGGAGAATTTATGCTTTTCCTTTTTTTTTTTGTTTGTAACGACACAGATTCTGTAGGTTTGCTTTACGCATCAATTAAGAGTTATCCAATCGCTTTCATTTCCAGATCAATGAATGCAGGCCTAGCTTCACATCAAAGTCTCTTCTAATTTACAAATGCCCAAAATAACCTTAATTACAACCCACTTCAGTAATAGCTTCTATATAAGGAACCAGCAAACAAGCTGGGAGTCTGCAGTCTGAAAAGAAACAACTGAAAGGGATACAATAAAGGCCTATAAAATCATGTTTGGTATAGTCACGGAATAAGGACAGATTGCTTCAGCCTTTTCCCATGCAAGCAAAGAAAAAAAAAATCAAAGAGAGAGATTCGGTTCAAAACAAATAAAAAGAAGGTGCAGTTCCTCCCAGCGTCATGGGATGCTGCAAATACAAGATGTTTACGTGGGGGGGGGAAAGGGGAGAGGAGCAGGAGATGGATTAATAGAAACCTACTGAGGATTGCTAAATAATGTAGGAAAATGAGTGTAGCTCAGAAAATCCCCAATCTGCAAATGGCTAGAGAACCAGACATTACTCAAGGGAAGCAACAAATATTCTTGTGCTTTACTTAAAATCTCTCAGCCATCTGCTTTTGGACACCGTTAGGAACAAGACACCGAACCCACGAGCCTTTCGCAAGGTCTGGCGCAGCTACTGTTGTATTGCCGTGTTCACTCCGCTCACAAAAATCTGCGCATAATAAAACTAAACTGTCACACCCCTTTGTCTGCACAGTGTCACCGATCAAATAAGAGGCTTTTAAATGCACGGCCATCCTCCAGCCCTGACAGCAGACTCTTGTCGAGCATCCAGAGCCCCCCCAGTCCTGTCCATCGCGTGGGTTGCTCCACCACTTCCTTTCCCCTTTCCTGGTCCCGCGTCAGCCAGACTCCGGTTCATCGAATCAAACAGGAGGATGACTCAGGGATCGGACCTGGTAGCGGCCACATCTCGCTAGAGGAGGTCTAATGCATATATACGATATGGATGAACGTGTCAGCTGAGTAAGGTAAAGACCACAGTGCCTTGGTCAGCAGGTTTTTACCAAGGGAGTGCACTGGGAGACCTCTCCAGGTGGCATGAGGGTAAATGTACTCCTAAAGCACAGTCTGCAACTAAAAGGAGTAGACCCTTTTGCACCTTGGATACTCTGCATGCATATATATATATATATATATATAAAAAATATCTGAGCCAGCACGGCAAACCTTAAAAAACATTTCGCTCTGCTAAAAGATCAAAAGTCTTACAGATTTAAATACAAGTTGAGTTAGAGGCAGGATGGGTCCGGAGTATCAACTTCTCTATGACTGAACAGAAACACCACGGCGCTACAACACTGTGCTGTACCAAAGTATTAGGTTCTGATTCCCCTTTTAAAATAAAATTTAAAACCCCTGGATCCTAACAATTTAAATATGCAACGATAAAAAATAAACTGAAGGCAATCTTTATACACTGTACGATTATTGGCACAAAAGCACATCTTCCAATTAATCTTTTACCTTTCTAGAATCACTAAAGTCCAAATTTAGGGATGCGTTTCATCACGCTGCGAGAATCAGCCTCAAATTGGCAGTCGAAACGAATACAGAGAAGTCCTGCTGTGCGTTGCCCTCTCTGGCAGGGGGCTAGCTGAGAGCTGGCCACGACTCGCGTGAAGTCCTCTACTAAGCCTGGTAAGCAGTCTGCGAGGTTTAAACTTAAACCACAATAACTAAGTGCCGGGCTAACATTTTTCTGCACTTGCAAGAACTTTCTCTTTTACTTAGAAGACAACGATCACCGATTATAACCCAACGTGAAACTAAAGAAACCCAGTTTAAGTTTTGCAAGAGAACCAACTTAAGGTTTGAAGTCATGATATTCTGCCCAAGTACTCAAACTACTGATTTAACGTTACTGTATGATAATACGACGATGCAGAGCTTTACTAACAGGGAAAACAGTCAATGGAAACCACTTCAGAGGCCTCATAAAAGCTTTATTCCTTGTATTCTCTTGCACTTCCTCACAATCCAGCTACGTTGTACATAAGTTAATAGGTTAATTGTTTAAATCCTCAGTTCTCTTGCTTGTAATCCTCTGAGTTGATGTCTATAATATTGCAGTTATAATCAAAAGTAGCAGCAGGGAGATTAGCAACTCTGAAAAATCACTCTTATAATGGTTAATCACACTAATGATAATTTAAGCAAATTAGTAGCGCAATAAGCATGCAACGTTCCGATTAAGTATATGACTGGAAGGAAATGTACAGTCAGTGCCAAGGATAGAGATACCCAACAGTTCGTGAAACCTCAGAAGCCTGATCTTACACAACAAAACCTCCTTTTTCATCTCCACAAAGCCTCCAGTGGTTATTTTCCCTTCCCACTCCATGCAAATTCTTGGATAGCTGTCCAAAAGAAAGTTCCAACTAATTATTAAAAGCACAACGTGGGCCTTATGGTTTTTTGCCTGCAAAGAGAATGTAATAGGATAGTGCTCACACGCTCCGTTTTTCTATTACCTTCTGGCTAGAACCACCTTCCTAAGATAGGGTTTATTCTCTCTATGTGGTGTTTCGTGATGTGCTAGAGAGGAAACAAAAGATAAATGCTATAAATCAGAGCTCCGTTATTGTTGACATTGTCAGTAAACAAAGTTATTAATTATACATGTACTGGAAAAGCTGAAGCAAAATTATTTGCCCAAAGGGGATAGGAATGGCAAAATTATATTTGAAAAATTCTCCCCAAAGCGTCACACATAGCTTACAGTAAAAAACATTTGAATTCACTGAAATGTATGTTTAACAGCATTGACTCAGCTCTGGGAAGCTATGAGCTGCTAAACTCATCTCAAAAGAGATTTTCATTACAGAAGACTGACATATTTTAAATTGTGCTTCTAGCCTCTGAGCTTCATCGCTACGCATAAAGCCTGCCTTCAGCTTCTCAAAGGACAGCGTGCAGACTCGCAAACATGAAGTGCGGCATCCGCTTCCTAAAAGATATTCCATTAGAATAAACAAAGAAAATTAATTTGAAGTTGACACTCCAAAATACTGTTGAGCTCGATGAGTTATAGAGCATGAAGCAGCACAACAATTTTCAAAAACCTGCGTATCTCCTTCAAGTACGATCCCACTCTGCAACGCACCTACACAAAATACACCGTCCTACTCCGGTGAACGGCTCCTTGTGTTTACACATCCCGTACTGATCCCAAATCCTTTGAGGGAAGACTTTGCAACCGGCACACTTACCACCATTGCAGGCAATACGTTTGTTCTTTATAATAAAGAGAAATCTTCCGTAAGCAGAGGGTCTGTGTAGTAACGTGACAGTAAGGTTACAGTAGGCCTCTCGAGGCCCCCCCCACCTTGGGCCTTTCCAGTATTGTAACTTAGGATGAACACAAACCCCTCGTACTTCAGTTGTATTTACAAAACAAAATACTTCGCTGAAACTAAAACCAGCTGATGTGAGTCAGAGGCACAAAACCTGTGGAATGCCACTTCTAGAGCACACAGGTGCTTTGAATTACCATATCGCAGAGCAATTTATGTCCTCACTTGTAAAATGCTTTGTTTAACACAATACTGGGACCACACACAACCTCCTAAGAACGCAAAAAAGAAAGACCATCAAAGAAATCTTTCAGCAAGACTAGTAGAGCTGCCAGAAATCAGGCCTGCTTCGAAAAATATGCAATATAAAACCATCCTCCTGCCATTTACTAACCGTTAACTAGGCTGCTGTGAGCCTGGTTTCCTTCTATCTGGTATCTCGCATCCCGTCCTATTTTCTCACGGGCCTCCTCCCAGCACCTTTCTGAAGGGAGAGCCTCAGAAGCGTCACCGAAGAGCACGTAACAACTCCATCACGCAGATCACACCCGCCTCAAAGGTCTTCACATCCACTACACAACAATATATCTAACTTAAATTGGTGCTCTAAAGAAACTGTGTTTACTCGAGGAATCAAAACTCCATGGTGTTTTTCTTGTAAATTATTCTCATCATGAAGACAAACTAATTAACTGAAAGACTGCGTAGGGAGTAAGTCACCACAGATAACAGCCCGCCTCCTTACAAATTACTGAATTGTTTCGTCTTTGTAACTTTGGGATAAATCTCCCTGCCAAGGACTGTCGTTTTTATGATGAGATATCTAGTAACTGCAATAATCTAGCTCCCATTAGAGAAATAAATTATCCGGTGGTATGAGAGTCAGCTTAACTGTCTTAAAAATTTAACTGGAAAGAAAGTCTATGTATACTTTATGGTATGGTCTCTCCCTGGAGACTTATTTAAGTAATGCATGGTGTTCTTCAGCATTTCCATTTTAACATCACCCTCAGATTTCATCACAAAATTTGGTGGTGCAAAAACAATGCAAAAGTCTCCGTTGAAATGAGAAAAAAAAGCCCTTAAACCCCATAAATCCAAGAATCAAACTTAAAGCTTGATTCAACCAATTAAACATGGAAGGATGACCCTGATATACAGTGAAAAATACTTGCCATTTAGGGCACAATTTCTATAAAAAGAGTTCTCACTTAGAGGAAGAAGGCATTTTAATGAGCTGCTTAGTTCACACATTCAAATTTCTTGGAAAGCTTCGGCATACGCAGCTTAAAAATTACTACTGATCTTTCAGCTTTTACTTTTTTAATTGAAATTCCAGTAGTCATCTCTCTGACAGGAGCAAAACCAATAATAAAACCCCCACAGTCTACCTCTAGTTTATGATTGTATCTACCAAATCCTCCAATCCTTAACCAGTATTCAAGAGCCCTTGGAACAACGCACCAGTTGGGCTACTCAACTGGCTTACCTTTCCTCCGCTACTGTAGGAAAAACACGCATCATTTACAACAGCAGGTCAGTTGTGCAGAGGGTAAACTTTCCACCCAGTATTAATTATTCCTCCCGCCTAACTCACAAGAAACCCAATGGCATGCTTTGCATAGCGTACCGTGTATATTCAACGATATGACAAAATTGGTACAATTAGAGCTTTTTGTTCCAAACAATCACATCATCCAGAAACAAGCTGAAACTAGCTATGGAAAAGAGAGACGGCATAATTAAGAAGTCATCAACGATATTATTTTGGACAGGGATTTTAGTGCACGAAAGCAGTCACTATGTAGCTGAATAAAAACCTGGGAAAGGGAGCGGAAGGCTGCCTGGTGTGGGACTGACTGCCCTGAACTGCACCGGGCGGCTCTTCTCATCGGCAGCATCTTATACTTCGTCGTGGTGTAACGGATTTCAGAATCAAGGTGGTAAATCCTGTGGCAGGTAATCCTGCTCCAAAGGAAAAACTGTATTTTTAGTTTGGAGACTAGACAAAGATATCTAAATATGAAACTTAGGCAAAAAAATGATTTTCTGTAACTGTCTAGGCCAAAGGTATTGATAGCAACCTTGGCTTATTTTTTAAGAGCCATTCTGTGGGAGAAAGCATTTCTTTCCATAAAGCAGCAGCTGGTTCAACCCCCCTTTAATATGATCTTCATTTATTAGAAATTCTAGCCGAAAGAGAAACCAGCTTTTACAATTCCCTTAGTTCAATATCAGTTTCTGCACTGTAGATATTTAAGACACTGCTGCTTAATTTAGTAACGTTTTCATTATCCCTGAGGATTACTCAAGAACATTTACAAGGAAAACCATTTGTGTGAATTGTATGGGTTACTGATAATTTGGTTTTGTCTGTCTTAATGGTATTTTTTTATATATATAAATAAATCACAAAGCTTTTTTTTTTTTTTTTTTTAAATTCAAAGCAAATCTCATCTTCCTCACATGTGCGGTTCTGGAGACATTACCTCCCATCCCCCATGCAATTCAGTCATGGGCACTTAGCCAAAAGGATCTAAACTTCGTCCTCATTAACACTTAACCGTTCGGAGTTGTTTTGCAAATTTTTTCAGTGCCACAAAAATCTGTTTGAAAACTATGCAACACCCACAGAACACCAAGAAATCTTTTTTCCAAATATCATCAAATTGCCTAGGGAATTACAGACGTTTCACGTGGAACAGCCTCACGATTAATGGTTGTCAGGTACTCAGAAAAGATACTCTTTTAAGAGAAAAAGCCAACCTTGTAACACTGACCTATGGGCCACCGTGGCTCCACGTGCACCGTTACCGCTGTTGGGTTGGCTCCTCCCCAGAATGGTGTCCAAGCCCAGAGAACCTCCCCATCCACAGGCCTTCCTGCTGGTTACGGGGAAGTCACCGCTGCCGGGAAGAGCACGTGCTGGGAGCTGATGTTTCTGGATGCAGCGAGGCCGTGACACTCACGGGCACAACACGATCAAAGACCGGGATTGATTTCAGGTTCCCAAACGGAGCCTTTCACATCCTGTGCCAGAAGCTTTGGAGAGACAGTACGCCCATTTCCACTTCCTCATCCTGGGCTGTCGGTGGGTGGGTATCACGCTCTGATAACTGAACATCCCACACTCATACCTCTGCAGCGTAGATTAAACCGAAAAACACCTGTTATTGTAACGAGTGCCTAGTCTGTGAAGCCTCCGCACCACCTCATTGACCTGCGGACGGTTCGTAGCAGAGAGGACGCACCTCTGCAAGGCACACCCGTTCCCCTGGCCTTTACTCTCGGGTTTCAATAACCCTCTGTACTTGCCCTGACGACGGGAGTCGGGCTCTGCTCTCACACGCAGCATGAGGCGCAGCCAGCAGCCGTCTCTGCTCAGCCCTCACCCCGGTAAGGTCAGAAAATCCCCCCAGCCCTAAGCTTCATGGAGCGTTTGCCCCCTTTGAACACCGAGAAACAAGAGGAAACCTCCGGGCAGAGATCATTGCTTGTGAAGGCTGCCCAACACTTCGCGCTACAACATTCCGTTTTTATTGTTCCATAACACCCCCGCTGAATTTCAAACATTTTTACTGCTACAAGGGAATCCTTCTGCAAAATTCTAGCAAAGCTCATTCAGAATGTCTGGAATCGTGGCAAGCTCTCTTCAACAAGGCTTTATTGTCCTGGGCTTTTGAAATATGGCCAGAAGCGGACAAATGTTCTGCCTGCTCTTAGAAAAACATTAAGACACACCAAAAAAAGTGTACAACGGTTCGCTCACTACAGGGCAAGATTGAGAAACGGAGCAGCTACAAGCAGAGGCACAGAGGTTCTGCTGAGCCCAAGTCCTGCGTAATACTAGTGGGCAACAAATCAGATGACGGTATCTTCGAACACAACAGAAGCGTCATGTTTTGCATGATGCAAAGAATGATTTCTTTTTGCGGAAGTTTACATGTAGTATTAAAAATTATGCATCTCGTGTCGAGGGGTATTTTTGGTCTCCAGGTAAACCCCGAGCAAGTGATGTCGTCTTAAAATAATGCTACAATCTCCTTCCTCCCCATTCCACAAATATTTCTGAGTATTTGTTTGTACCTTTGTCAGTAGCAACATCAGCCTTTAACACCAATGTGACAGAGGCAAAAATTACTCAAAAAGTATCTACATTCATATTTAGTTGAATTCACAAGTAAACTATACAATGCCACAAACATCAAATTACTCTTAAGAGCAGCAGCAAGGACTATTAGGAAGTCTTTTCAGCAATACGGTGAAGTGCAACGGTGCTGCCCAAATTACAGCGAATTCCTCACATCAGACTCCTCTGACTTACTGCGTTTCTTTCCTCTCGCCACGAAACAAAAGATCATTCCCAAAAGTCACGTTACAGTTTCAAAGGAAAGAACGAACGTGTACGAAGTTTAGGTCGTCTTTTTACTACTAACGGCTTCCCCCAACCAGAGTAGTTCTGAAATAACCGGAAAAAACAATACTTTGTCCCAAGTAGGAGCCTTTGACAGCGTCAGGTTTGGTGTGGTATCTGCTGAATCTGTAATTGAAGTGCAGCCTATTATCAAGATACAGCACTGACCTTAATTAGACACAGAAATCAATAAAGATAAACTAGAAGGTATGAGAAAGGTTTTAGCAATTTTCAGCGTTGGTTCAAATTTCCCCCCTAGAATTGTTTCCAATAATAATGAAAGCTTAATGCAAAAATAAGAGTTACCCAGACATATTATTCTGGTGCTACAGAATTTAATGCGCTTTTCAAACATCTACAGTTTCCTGAGAAAGGACGGCATTAACTTTTATCAGAGCATCTGCCACAGACGAAGATCGGGTCAGATGTACTTTTGGAAGACAAGCCTAAAACTCTTCCCACTAAAGGAAAAGAAAGCCTTAACAAGTTTAACTCAGGCTGGTTGGTAAATAAACCCGAACAAAACGGCTCTTTGTGCAAGTCACGGAAACTAAATGGGCGGGATTGAACCTCAATAGGAAAAGACGGTCACCGGGACGGACGCAGATTCTAATGGTACAAAGGAGTCAGCCCAGTCCCCGTGCAGCAAGTTTACAGACAGTTCTTTGTCAACAATTTTGAAATGTTTAAAAAAAAAAAATGGTTAAAATAATACTACATGTTTCTGACTTACCTCACACTTGCTGGTACCTTTTCACCTTATTTTAATGAAGGAGGGAGCTATTTGACTAAAGTCCTGTTTCTCAATCACAGTGACAAGGGGAGTCATTTTTCAAACTCTTTTAAAGCTTTAAAACTTTATCCCCCCTAACTATAACCAACGGTTACTAAACCCGTAAATAAAACCAGAAAAGAATTCATATATTAATAGCAGCATAATCACAACTAGTTTTAAGCCAAGATCTTCAAACACAAAAAACTGCAAACAGTTCCCTGCCATCAACCCCCAAAGCGTTTTCTGTACTAGAAACGCCCCTTTTGGGTGCGCCAAACCTTGCTCCAAGTGTTAGAGACCAGAAGTTTCACCATCTCGGATGGTTCTGCACGGACAACGCATTAGATGAGCTACACCGACAGCGGAACGTTCCGCCTGGTGTAGTCTAAAATACCAACCAACTTTGGTTCTGCTGTGTCGCAATAACATTAGCCGGTCAAATCTGATTTATGTCACTGACTATTCATTTAAACAAAATATAGATTTTACCTCGCTTTATCATCTGAATTACTACCCAGTCCTTGCATAGAAAGCACAAAGAATGTTTTCTTACTCTGCAGGACCAACATTGCAGTATTTGTATTTTTTACTAGAATAAGGATTTGCCATTAGCAAAAGGCTTTTCAGCTATACTGAAAAAAATATTTCCAGCGTTACCTTTCAAAGCACAAAATTGATAATTTTATCAAAAACCCCACTACTACTGCATTTGGTTTTTTCCATACAATTTGCTCTGGCAGCACAAATGAGGTAGTGATCAGCCTATTGCTGTGTGCAGCCTCTCATTTATCACTACAGATCCCCAAAAATAAAGCTTTCCTGTTTTGTTTTTCATTTTAGTACATTAACACAGCAAGGCATTTAGTGCATTGTATTTAAGATACGTTATCAAACACTGAACCCTGTCCTAGGTGACTCGAGAGCCAACCTTTGGCAATTCCAAAAAACAGCGAAAGGTAGTAACACAGACAACAAAAAAAAGAGCAATTCTGACTCTTCTCACACAAACGCAGCGATTCAATCATTTGAGACTTCAGACCCACCATATCAATTTCTAAGGAAAATCAAAATGGAAATTTTTTGGGGTTGTTATTTTCTGGTTCGGTATTAACTGCAGTAAATATTTCAACAGAAAGAGAAAACTCCCTCTAAACTCGTTATCTACAACATAAGTACCAAGACAGGCGACAGGAAGCTCACGCAGTGATCTAACCCGCGTCACAGTGTTTGCAGAAATCCCAGGGGCGCTGGGCACAGTAATAAATTTGAAATATTTCCCAGATGAAGAATGAACTTAGAACCTTCTCCGTATTTAACTGCCACTATGGCTCTTCCGGGTCGCAGGTTTTAGACTGAACAGCAGCCAGCTGAATACTTTTAAAATACATTTACTACTTGTTTCCCCAGCTTTTCTTTCATCACTTTCCACTCTTATCTAACGGAAATACTACAGATTCTTTCATTGCTGGTGAGAGCAAAACAAATTTTTCCAGTGCTCTCAATTCATTATGTGCGTTGTAAATAAATCTGGTACCCAGCACCGTTCGTGCTGCTGACGGCAAGGGGAAGGAACGCTGTACCCAGGGTTTTCAGACACCTAATTATTGCCTCCCCTCACAGAAATAACCTACCCTGGTAAAGGTACTGGCAAGGCGCTTGGCCTGCGACCGTGATGACATACGGTTTTCACGTCCCAGATTAACTCAAGGAAAAGCAAGTAAGTACAAAGCTGTACATACATTTTAATCCAGGTGATATTTGTCCCTAAAGACAACCCCCGACGTGGAGGGGCTTCGGAAATGTTAAACTTTAGGGGCTGAGACTCTCTCAGCTGCAGATCTCCCCCCAGGACATTTCACGTTCTCTTCCACATTCAAACCGCTTCTCAAACGTGCAAGTCGGATGTCGGTGCGTGATACGTGGGTACGTGAAATCTCCAAGTTGCCCACACGTAACCAGAAACTTTTCTCTGATGCAGAGTGGTCTTCTGAGTTTGCTTCAAGGCGTCTCCTCGCTTTGTGGCAACATGCATCTTCCCCTTTCCAAGGAAAAGGCCTGAAAACTGCTTCCAACAGAGAGATCCATCGCTGAGCTGTCCAGGCAGTTGCTCCCTAACCCGTTTCAGACAAAATGACCCACCATAGCTTCAATCAGGCTAAAAAACGCCTGGTTCAAGTTAACTGAAGTGCCTCAGAGTTCACAAAAAGCAGCTGAGCAAAGAGATGAGAGAGGGACTGTGGAGAGGAGCCCATGCCCACCTTTCCAGCGGGCACGGCCACGCTAAGAGGAAAGCAGAGGAACAACCGGTGTCGCCCGGCAGTACGTACAGAATAAATTCCAGGCGGCTGATAGACGCTACACCAAAACCCATCGTCTTCCAAGGCATACTTTAGATTTCTAGTATTTCAAATTCCCTGCACGTTTCTCAAAAAATCCCTTTGTACCATATCAAAGAATAACCAGGTTTAGCAAAAGGTTGAAATTCAAAGATGTTTCACAGGTAAAGGTACAAAGAACATTATCGATGACAAAAACAGGTATTCGCTTACGATTCTTCCCTTTGCCCTCCTCAGAAATGCAGGCTACCAAAAATACACTGTCTCCTCTCCAAACCCACCTAAAATTTAAATTTCTCAACTAAACACACTTTCAATACCACTATTTACTTTCACCAGTAGTAAAATACTATTTCTTCCTGTATTCTCAGAACCTGTACTGCATATCTTTTGCATGTTCTTAGAACAGTCTTCACCAAACTATTCCATTCATTTTCCATCATCCTCTGAATAAAATTAAATTCTCCTAACTCTAACTCCCAGATACACGTCATAAAGAGACTGAGGAAATACATTTGCGTAATATTCTTCTGGACCCTTAAGTACCTTTAATTATAAAGGAGTACTTGACTAGAAAGCCATTTTTCCAGATTCAGTCTTTCTGCGATGTAGGTAGGGAAATTAAATCAAGTAATTTCTTAAAACCAAACATTAGGGCAATAGAAGGCTCCTCTAATACTTTTTTTTTTCTTGTGACACGGGGTAGCCTGTTCAACAGGCTACCTCCAGGTACATGAAACAGATGATATCTTTAAGTGTCACCAATAGGATGTGAGTAAACTCCCTTAATTTAAGGTAACATTTACCTAAATTAAAAATGGTGCCAAAATTAACAGGAAAAATAACCCCACGAACTCCCAGAGTTGATCACTGTATATGCTAGCATGCAGTCGGAAATAAGCTTTCTTCAATTACCTCCCAGGCGCCTTATGCAAACACGCAAGCGTCGCAGCAAAACGTAGATATTCCTTGCCAGCCGAGCACGTCACACCTCGGCGTGCCACACTTCACGGTACCCTACCCTTTAACGAGGAAGGTCAGCATTTTCATCCTTCCTGCCACGGAAGGACAGGTACCCAGGTAATCAGTCCAACGCAGCGGACGCACGGCAGCTTGCTGCCACCGGTGTCACATCAGAGAGAAGGCATGTTAGCTTCTAGGTTTTTATTAGATCCTTGTTAAAGAATACGGAAAAGCCGGTCTTGGAGCAATGTAACATTTAATGAGCGTTCTTTTTATTCTGTGCACAATTTAAGCTTACAACTAGATAAAGCGGGTCGTTTTTAACTACCTGTGAATTTCAGTCAATCCGTACCTGGCACTGCAGGGAAATCTCGGTTAAGAGACACTAACAGGAACGCCACTTCACGTTAACTGTCCTAACACTGTCCAATAATGCCGTCTTACCCTCACTGAGGTAGAGATTTCCAAACGTCTCACCGAATTGCCATCGTGAAATGTTAAAGGAAGGAGAAGATTGACTGCCTTAGTACAACCTCTAGCAGGCTCCTGAAATTGCCAAAAAACCTCAGGTGCTTCAAGAAAGAGATGCAGAAAAATAGAGGAGACAAGGGAATTAAATCCCCCAAAATGGATTTCTTGTATGAACTTCTGCCAGACTAATTTCGAAGAATGACAGAAGCAGCTTAAATTAAGGAAAATCATGCAAGTTATTAGGTGGGAAGAGATGACAATTTTTCTAGTCTAGAGAAAAATGACACAGTGATCAGGTAACAGCTACTCCAACTATTCAACCCTTTACCAAATTATAGTAATGCAGAAATAGAATTACTCTCTCCAGTGACCTTTCAAAGGAAAGTAGAATTAAGATTAGAACTAAGAAGTAAAATCAGAAATGCAAGTTTCCACAATGCATTCTGTATAATCTTTAATATATTTTAATACTCAAGCATTAAAATAAATCCTTTTTTTTTTTTTTTTTGCACCAGGTGTATAAGAAAAATTAGGCATTAAAGAACTGGCAGAGCATATTCTACATCTTTACAAATAAAGAAATCACATTAGTTTAGATACGGAACAAAGAGTGATCTCAAGATCACTTTCATCCCTCGAGTGACATAGTCATATATCCTACATTCAGGTTATAATCTCGGCCTTATCTATGACTTGCTTAGGTTGATTCCATCATATCATTAATATTATTAATTTCTGCCATTGCCCATAAAACTCAAAGCCTCATACCAATCCTGTAAAATAGATAGGTTGGAACCGAATTAAACACAGCACGTGGCAAGTTGCGTAAAACCATCATAAAGTGCTACAAGGCATCAGGCATGTAAGATTTAAAAAGACAGAGCACCTATCTTTATTTTTTTGGCCCAAGAAACAAGGTAAGGAAAACGTAGGGGGTTTCTGCATGACCAGAATTTGTTGGCTTTCACAACGCTTTGAGCCCGAGTACAGCTATACTGCAGGAAAGCTAGCAGGGAATCAACTGCCAGGTGAAGCTTAAGCTACAAGCGGTAGGCAACGGCACAAAGTGAGCACTGACAACGCGCTCTCAAGAGAATATTCCCCCAAATGTTCGTAAACAAGTTCTGCTCCTTGTTCAGTTTTACACGGACGTGGTTAAACGGAGCAGGGACGTAATGCGGAAAGGCTGTGGCTGTTAATATAAACCTTCTTTCATACCCCGCTTTCCTAAAGAGGAAGACTTTAGCTGTTCAATGCTGAGCAGCTCAATAGTCAACTTGCACTGAAAGCTTCTTGTCCTTTCTTAATATATACATATTTTGTATTTTTTTTAAACCCAACTGACCTTCTCCAGCTCTTCTATACCAGAAGCACACCTGGAACTTCAGAAATACAGCCGGAGACATGTAAAATGTATCACCTCGAGTACATACATCTCTTGAGCACTAAAATCTGTATAACTTTTGTACCTTGTGTTGATAGAGAAGTAAGAACTCTGCTCACGTGCCTTTACATAACCTTTCATGGTATAAGAATAGTTATCCCAGGCGTAAAACAAGGTTTCACCCAGAGGTGACCATTCCTTAATGGCTGTTCAGCGATTACATTTACCCTTTCAGCCATACTTTTAAGACAAACTTTCTAGTACCACAATCCATGACTTAAGTCAGTTAAGCTCTTCCGAGGATGCTGCATCTCTGAACCACTCTTACATGCCAGTAAATTCTAGATGAAGAATTTTAAACTAATATTAAGATCCAATTAACAAGAGACACAGGTTTCCTCATGAAATGTAAGAAAGGTGAAGAAGCCAAACTTATACCTTTTTTCCTGCTCCTTAACAAGTGTGCAAATAAGGTAGAAATTAAATAAGCTGGTTTTGTATCAATGTTACCAACATTTCAGTTGTGTTTCTACTAAAAATAGCTTTCAAGAGTACGCAAGACACTTACACATACAATAAATCAGCGTATTACTAAATATGGATCTTGGCTTTTATCTTCTGTCGAGCTCCTTGAACACAACAGTATATTTAAGGATTTTGAAAAATACTTTATAGATGTCCTTTTCAAGAAAGGCCTCAGCAGGTTTTTTTTTTCAGATGTGATTAGCCACACGGTCACCTTTTTCCTCCTTTAGAGAAGTATATAGCATTGACCAGATTTACTATTACATGAGCACATACAGCAAATTCCTCATTTGAGTATTCATGAAATTATAAGCAGTTTGAATAAGAAGTCAGAGTAACACATAACACAATATAACAGAATTGGGGGGTTGGGGTGCTGGGTTTTTTTGGGTTTGGGGTTTTTTTTAAATGTTTGTTGGTTTGTTTAAAACAGGGCATGAAAACCAACATGGTCTTTAACTGACCACACAGTAAAACGCTTATGAAAAGTCATCCGGAGACCTGTTCTCTCTGAAAATTAAATATTTGACCTACCTTGAACTGTAAGTTCTGCCTGAGCTTCAATCGTCTCGTTTCCGTTATCCGCTATGCAGGTATACGTTCCAACGTCCTCTTCTGTAATATCACTGAGCTCCAGACTGCCTCCCGCAAGCAGAAGAAATCTTTCGTAGCTGTGCAAAACAGGACATACAGGTGATTTGATGGACAAATTGACTTAAAGTGTTACCAGAGAAGTACACACAAGTCCTTGGCCTGAAATGCCTACAGAAAGGGAAAAAGTGCTTACACGTCATATTCCTGGCTGCCATTTACCAGAAGCCATGTTAGAGAGCAATTTTTAACTAGATGGTCAAACGGCATACGTTGGCTTCACATTTAAAATTAAATTCAACTCTATCAATTCCACAAGAGTAGCTCGCCTTTTTGCGCTTTCAGCTTCAAGTACTCTTAATTAAATGTGATCCAAGGTATTTAGACAACAGGAACTAAACTTTAAGAAAAACGAAATAACACAGCCACATCATTAAAAAAAGGCATTTTGCAGATACAGCTGGAACGACTTATTGCTTGAAAAATTAAGCAAACTATAACATGCCAGACTTACGCCTGTACAACATAAGGAACAGCAATGTATATTGTATTTTATACACTAATTGATTTTTTGTAAAAAGACAGCCGTTTCAGTAAGATGTAAGATTTCAGAGTAAGATACAGGTTAAAAAAAGCCAGAAGACAAATTCAACAAGTTGACAAAGTTTCTGTACAGAATTTTCTCCCTCTGACTTGTAACGGGTGGGGGAATGCTCATAATTCTGACCTGATAAACCGTCTACTTTTTATGCTAAATGTAGTAGCTAAATCTAGCATTTTATGCTGCATGGAGGACCCTCAGCATTCTTCTCCCATTGCAACCATCATTCCCCTTTATGCGATAGAAACTTGTACAAGAGTTGTCCAAAACCTTCATCGCTCAACACGTGCACAATAAGATGCAGTAACATTACCAAAAAACCCCAAGCCGAGACAACAAATCATGACTGGATGCCGATCCAGAATGATACTACCATAACTGTTGATCAAATTTCTGATTCCATACATTTAAAATCTGAACAAACAAAATAATTATTGGAATTATGTGAAAGAAACCAATCTTAAAAGCATCCAGGGAGATGTCCTACTCGGGTATACCTTAAGGAAACGGATCCTGGTTCCATGATGTAGGAATAGGACGACTACAAAAAGTCTATTTTTTAAGAAACGCAGGGAATTTGAATGAAGATATAAGGAAGTTTGAAAAACTGCATTAGGAGCTTTAAAAAGAGGAAAGCCTGAAGAAATATTAGAGGAGTATGTGAACAGCATTGCAAACAGGTTCTAGCTATGAGAAAACAGCAAGAAATTTCTCATTGAACCTGTTTTTGGAACTGCTCAACAGTGATTTAAGGACAGAAAGTAAAGAGATCAGAAGATATATCTTGGATTATTTTGATAGTATTTTATTGTCATTGCAGCAAAAAAAAAAACCCCAGAAGCCTCCTATCGTAGATCAGATGAAAAATTAGTATGTAGCAAAAAAATAGTAGCTTTAGCAGTAATAGAAGATAGCGAAGAATGATCTGTCTCCTACCTCAAGCAAGAAAAATCTGTACAAAGATGTGAGCAGGAGCTGACAAAACTGTATCACTTTTTCCCCCCCTTTCTCGTATTCTATTTACCTGTACTGTATCCAGGTAAATTCATTAGATTTAAGCCACCCAAGTCTGTTGAAGTTAACACAAACTGAACCAAAGAGTCTTGGACTACACCACCTCCAAGGCAAAGCTGACCGTCTACGGAAGTTCTGAGACCACCTAAAAAGATCTAAGAAAACGATGCCCTTCCTGATTCTTGAACCTCTTGGTCTGCATAAGGACATCCATGAACACAGAAGAGCTTTCCAAATCTTGTCAAAGTGAACAGAAACAAATGTCACTGAAGCTTATTTGTGAAAATGTCATGTTAGACATGTTAAGTCTGCACTAAAACCATGCCTAAAGAAAAAAGTGAATGAGACAAGTCTGGACCTCGACACATCCATATATACAGTTTTGTATCATCTTTTATTACATAAAAAAGATTCTTTGATTATTTGTTCTAGCATTTGTGGCAAATTGAATTAATCTGAGTAGCATATAATCTGCTGAAGGCTAAAATGAAAGCAGAAAGAAATGAAGCCAGTTGGTAAACGTGCTAGATTATCTGGGACAGCTGGGACACAAAACAGAAAGGAAGGCTGAGCAGAAAGAACTGACTGGATGCGAGAAGTCAAGACTAAAAATTGCAAAGAAATGATAAAAGGCTATACAGAATGTTAGCGTAATTTTGATGACACATAGTGCCTTCTTCCAGGTATCCGCCAAGTTCCATTGTTCTCCATCTAAAAGCCACACATGCCTTAGGATGCTCATTTTCCCACGGAAAAGTGCAGTAGCATCTGCATGGTGAGGCAGCAGGCTATCACAGTTACAAATCGGCAGTTAAGAAGTTACTGAAATGATAAAAAAGATTCCCCTTTGTGCCACTAGGCAACAGAAGTTTGTCGTATAGGATCTCGCAACTACTTGCAACGTGGCAGCATTTACATGAACTCTCCTTTTTGTCAAGAAACAAGGTTATAGAGTTTTCAGCCATCTAAATTGCATGCCGTGCTTTTATTCTCATTATTTTCCTCAAGAAAACCTAGGGCTGAGTTCAGAGTTTACCAATATGTGATCCAATACAAGTTCACCGCTGTTAAAACATGGAAGAAAACAATCTGTCAGACTCCTTGGCAATTCCTTCTGTATGCATTAGCTGTGGAAGAATTCTGGGCTTAAAGCAAAACTGCTTTTGTAATAAAGTAAAAACATCTTAATTTCGTAAGGACAAGGAAGCATTTCCACAAAAGAGTGAAGCAATCAGATTTCAGACACTGGAGACAAAGAATCAGCTTAATATAAAAGTGATAACATAATTTAAAGTGTCATTAAAACCAACAAAGATTGATCATTCAAGTGTCAGAGAATAGCAAAATCAAATTCAAGCCCTTTATATGCATTCCATACAGCCCTCAGTTACACACTCATAATACACAATTACTTGAGCTACTTTGAATACCTAACTCACAATGCTTTTTTATGCTCATTATCACAAAATATAGTGAGCCTTTATTAATTTACTGTATTCAAAGAGCCAGTTATACCCTGAGGTTTTGGCTTTTTTTTTTTTCTTCTCTTTTAAATTACTATTCCCAAAACATCTTATAATCTATTTGCAGTCTTGGTAAAGTACAGCAGATAAAATTAGACAGTAAATTAGATTATTTTGTGGAATCTACTACCAGAAAAATCTCCGTAATTACTCCGCTATGTTTAACCTTTACTGAGTTGGGCAAGTGTAATTCACTTAAGACGAATCGCTCGGAGTGCCCGGCAAACAATAATATGTAATAATTAAAAATATCACACATTCGTGTGAAGTATTAAGGAAAAACCCCTGCGTTAGGAATGTGCACGTGAGCGTACAATTAAAGACTTTGTTTGAACGCATACAGCAACAGCATAAAATTAACGCTGCACAGGCATCCTCACCTTTGTCATCTCTTCACTTTAGACCCTGAACACATACTGACCCACCTGCGGGAAAGGTTCCAAAGCAGAACAACATCTTCCAAACATTCGAAACTCTACAGGTCTCTCAAGCTCTGAAAATCCATCTTGGCAGCCATCTCACCTGAAACTTCACTTTTCAACTTCAGAATCATCAAAAGCACAAAATTACTCCTGCATTTGCTAACAGACAGACCCTCATGCAGTGGGATCCTTAGCCAGATGCCACATTTATAAAAAAAAAAAATTGTGAAAGGCTCAAAGGTGGCAAAATTATTCACCTGTATATAACATTTCTATGATAGCCTTTTATATCAGGTACTATTGACGGTAAAGCAGATTTCACTTTGGAAAGCTTTCTGTAAAGGACATACGATTTATTCTAATAGCTTAACACTTCAGAGGCTTTGCCTACTGCCTTCCTTTTCTCTCAGTATTTGCTACATTCCTGGCAGAGATATTCCTCGTTCTGAGTTCACGGAGGAAATCCAGCTGGAAAAGCAGAATGCATATTCGCATCGCCGAACCACGTGTACGATGGGGTGGGCGTGCATGCGTAGGGCCAACCCTAAACTGAAGAACCCTGTATTACAAGATTATATAAACACGAATACATACACTGGGTTTGTTTATTCTGCTTTGGTCTGAGTCTGGAGGCTCACTTCGTATTTTGAAGGTCTAGTTTGGAGCTACAAGTACCGGCACCGTAAATCTCAAGCTAAACCAGGGTTTAGCCTTTTCCTTTCTTTTCTAACAATGTGGTTTTGAGGAACATTACATATCATGAAAGTTATTAGTTTGTCAAGTAAGCCAATCCAATGAAAAGCTTTCATCACAAGTCAAATGCTGTTCCCGGTGACAGATTATCGAGTCCAGTTTTCAGCTGTGTGATTTCCCCCCCTGCTCTGAAATCGTGAATACCCTAAGAAAGGCCTCACAGGAGCAGACCAAAGCCAGAGAGCAATGCCTCGAGAAGGGCGTGCGGACAGTGCACGCGTACGGAGACCCTTCCTCCAAAGGGTCCCATAGGCTTCAGCTTCTGAGGACTGAGATTTCCTCAAGACCTGGGTATTTCAGTCTTTGATGGACTTCTTTATAAGGAATCAAAAAGTTAGTCTTACATATATCACTTACATTTCTTTAAAATCTTTAAGTTAAAAAGTTCTGAAAGGATTCCATGAAGTTGTAACGGTTTTACTACAATGGAAACTTTTAGCATTGCATTAACTTCACCAATTTCTCACTCAACACTCAAAGCTTCTTCCTCTTTCACTCAAATTAGTTTGGAAAATATTTTATCACAGCAAACTAATTTCACAATATATTACATTACAGGCTGCTTGTTTGAACGACTGCCAAGACTGCCGTCATTAAAGTTTACTCATATTTAGCTATTAACATAAATTTTACTGCAGTCTTTGACAAATACTCCATCGAAATTAAACACCTTCCCTTTTTTCAGGCCTTCTAAGAAATACTTCATTCCAAAAACCCACCACTCCCAATCTGTAAAAATAATCTATTTTTCCTATAAATACAGGCTCCTATACATATTCGCCTTAGCAATACAGCTTGAAAGGAAACCATTTCATTTTGTATTGGATTAATTGCCACAGTTAAAAAGACAAAAGTAAAAATAAGGTTGTGTGCCTAGACCAGTTAACAAGGGGTAAAAATTGGAGGCATACCTGACCATGCTATCTGAGCTTTGTTTCTAACCCTATACACGCACAGACAGGTATCGAGATATAGGTATATACACACGCGTATATACACCATCTATGTATGATAAGGTCTGTAGTGCGTGTGTACAGACAAAGCCCACGATTTAAGAGCTTTTCCCACGCCGAAGGTACACTGAAACCTGACCGGATTAAAAGGATCTGGTTTTTGTTGGGATAAAGAAAAGCCATACTAATAAGGAAAGTCCTACTTTTATATCAAAAGGGGATTTTAATATGAATTAAATGTGATTTAATTTGTAATTAAAGTAACAGACCATGCAGAAGAAGCTGAGGTACCTATTTTGCAGCAGTCTAACTGCAGGCTTTATTTACTCCAACAGAGAATCTTAATTTTTAGTTCTAGAGATTTTCCAGTTATTCTGTGCAAAAGACTAATACGACAGCTGTCGAGGTAAATGGAGTTTAAGAACTTTTTGTTGTCTGCTGTTTGAATCTCTTCTCTGGAAGCCATGGTCACAAGTAGCAGAATTAAGAGTTTTGGCACAGCGTGATCAGAATGAAGGAAGCTTATTCCTACAGAATGAAAAAAAAAACCAAACCCAAACTTTATTTTACCTACCTTAAAAGTAAAGTCTATAATGAGCATACACTTCATTAACAAAAAAGCTAAGTGTTGTAACACGAAAAAAAAAAATTTATTTTTTTTTTTTTTTTTTAAAATCAGTTTCATCAGCAAGGTAACTTTACTCACTCATCTTCAGCCAGACCAGAAATGTTCTATAAGTTAAAAGAAATACAATTTTCATTGTTCAAAATCCTTATTTACTCCTTTTTGGTTCTACCATTGAGCAGAAGGAACCATTTCTTTCAAATGCAAAAGGAATATTTCTTTGTCTTTTCAACTTCATCCTCCTTAGCGAATACATCTCCAGAGGATGCAACCAGCAGCAGATTCAAGAATATACAGGCTTTCAGTTTGGCGAGAGGCTTTCCTTGGACTTGGTGGACAACGAGCATAGCTCTGTTGTCACAGGAGTAGAGAAGCGTTTAGAAAAACGATGTCTGACAGTCTTGCGGCTCCTGCCTCACTGTGCAGCGTCCATGCGCTGATGGAAAGATGCTCGAGAAGAAGCGGCTTCAAGCACAGAGCTGGTGACAGCAGAGAGGAACAGCTCTTCCGACCGCCCGTACCGACAGCTTCGTGCACAGCTCACAGTGGGATTTGTACTTGCAGCAAAAATCCACCGGAATCCCTTCTTGTAACAAAGGGACATAACGCTAAAAACTAACGCTAAATATTCTGAAAAATCAGGTCCTGCGTGGTTCTAACTGCACACATATAAAGATCAAATATGTTTACTCACGTTATACCTCAAGTCTCCAATAAAATTTCTCACTCTGAATTTTGAAAAGAAAAAAAAATATTTGTGAAGCCCTTGGAAGTTATCATGACAACCTGTATAGAAGAGCTCAGAAGGGAATTAATAGCACTGTATTCAGAGCAGGATTTGAAAGTTTGGGCTCTATATCAAAAAGCGAGAAGAAAAAAAAGAGGAGAGCTCTTTAGTAAGTGAGCTTTAACCTCCTCGTGCACTGAATGTGACATAGCCGAGAGAAGGATGGGGCGGGGGGCAGCAAAAGTTTATAAAGATATGACATGACATCATTTGAGATACAAGCAAAACTAATTAAGATCTCATCAGGCACATTTATTCTGACATTTCATTGCATTTGATTGTGTAACTCTAATGAGTCTGTACCATTCTTCGTACGTGAATGATTTCCTATATTTACAAAAAGTGAATCTACATCATGTGCCATCAGATTGACATCAACGCAATTTCTCAGAGGTAATAGCACTGCTAGTCATTACCCACAGAAGCTTCCATTTTCCAGATAAAGACAGTTCAAATTACAAGCCCCTGGATTTTTTAAAGAGTTGACAAAAAAAAATTATTATTATTATTGGTACTGCAGAAAGACTTGCGTACTCCTTCAGCCGCTTTCTGGTGTCAGCCACGTCACAACATAACTTTACCCCTCGTCGTTTCACGATTAACTTGTTTCTACATCAATCTCACCACCGACTTTGAGGGACATTGAGAACACTCAAGTATCTGTTTGTAATTTCCTTGTTCTACCAAGTAGGTTCATTAGGCAAAAAGATAGCTTGTGTCGATACGATTTGTTCTGCTTTCCTATACATATTTTCTACCACGGTATTTTGAATTAATACACCAGCAATGACAAGGTCTAATAGAGAAGTTTTCACTTAATGCATTCCTGAAAGCCCACAATTCTTTTTAATCATGCCTAACATTTTAATATGCTGTTTTAATGAGAAATTACAGAATTCTGCTTTAAACACCTATTCTTAAATTCTTGTGGAACATTTAGAAGCATACCGACACCTTCACTGCAGAAAGAGTAACGTGAGTGCAGGGCTTCGCAGACGTAACATGCCAACACGACAAAGTCTTAGCTTTTCTGCAGTGTCCTGATTCCCTTAATCGCTTTTTTTACTCCAGTGGCAATCTAAAAGTAATATATTCCTAATAACCCTCCTGCTTCAAATAAGATTTCTTGGTTTCAGGTGTCTGCAAAAAGAAAATACCACGAGATTGTTCCACGAGCCTCAAGAACTACCTCATTTGTCCTACCACTCAGTCTAAAAGCCCTCCGGCATTTGCAAACTAGCTTCTGTTCTCCTGGTTTCAAATTAAGTAGAAAGCAAGTTGTGCGCTAATCTAAAAATCATAACTCTGGCTGGATTCCTGCCATGCTATAAAAATATATATGTGAGCCATTACTCACCCTTCTGTGATAAGCTCTTCTTCATTTCTTGTCCACCGGATATACGGAGTTGGAAATCCTACAGCAACGCATGGAAAAACCGCACTTTGCCCAGTAACTTTAGTAAGCGAAGAGGGCTGCCTCACAAACATCAAGTTCTGTGGCACCTCGGGATCTGCAAATATATTTTGTAAATGACACAGTTGTTACCAGATGCAGAATCAGAACATGATCATTAAAAAAAACACAAATGAAACGTCCAAATTTCCTTCCTGCATCTTCATGGGATTCAATCATCATCTTACCTATGTAAATGGTTTTCTGTAAGAGACTCTCCCAGCCCACTACGTGAGTGGCTCTTTACCTCCAGACAGGCAAACTGACTCGCCACCATTGGGATTCTGACTCCTCCAACTCCCTGGGAAACAACTGCAGCTAAAAACCGCAGCCCTGAAATCGCAACTTGCACCAGCTAGTAGAGATTTAGTAAAAAAAAAGTACAGCTTTGACTTCATCCAGCCAACCTTGGGCAATTACCTGACTTCATCAGGTCGCTGCCTAAGAAAGTGTTTTTACACACTGGAAAATGAAATTACTGCAGCAGAGAGTCAACCCTCAGTGAAATAAAATAACTAGATAATTTGCACGCTGAAGTAACACAAGCTTTATACTAAAACAAAAATCCGCCATGGTTTTCCATCCTTATGGAAATGGTGACTCCTCTGAAGTAGTTTCAGTTTTGCTTTGAGTTGGAGAGGGGTTTGTTTCTTTTTTGTTGTCCTCCCCCACCCCTTAAGAACAAGCACAAGCTAAGTGCCTATTTACTCAGTCTCTTACGACAGGAAAAGGCAATTTTTGACTGTGAGAATTGAAAACATACCCACCAATAAAGACTGTCCAACAATCTACTCTGAACTAAACCACTACAAATAAATACTCAGAACAAAAGGCTCTTTTTCTACTTTACTAAAAACATCCGACTCTTCAAAACGTAACCTTAGGAAAAAGGTTCTAAACCCCAATTTTAACTAGAGCTGTAACCAATTCATGATGGGGCCTCAGGAACACCTGGACAGAAGATGCGGTTTGGACCCTTTGTCTCTGCGGTAACTTCAGCGCGTGCCTGGCACCGCAATTACAGAAAAGGAGTTCCTACGCTCCAGCTACAGCATTTCTGCTGTGTTAGTTACCGTAACTCTTCCCATCAACTGCTCAAACCCCCACTGCCTGTGCTGCATTAATCGCTGTATTCTCAATACTCCGATGTGCGCTTCCAAGTTGGATGACAAGCAAGCTCCAGAATCGGACGAGCTACGTTTGGTCCCTTAAACAGGGGCAGACTATCGTGTACCTACACTAGCTTTGCTCACCAAAGCCCATTCTGTGCCTCTCACGCGCAGCATTTGGCCCGTCTCGCCTGGGACCTACGTGCTACTCACAGGAGCTTCTGGAAGTCCGTGGGTTTGGTGTTCTTCAGCTCAAAGTGCTAAAAATAACCACCGAGCGTTTACAGCGCTGTGCTAAGGGCATGCACGTGCTCCAAGGTATAACGTGATGAGGTTGCCAAGGTATCTGAGAACACCAGGCCCGATGGAAATCACGTTTCAGAATTGTCCCAGGCAGAGGGAGCCAAAACTTACAGCAATCCTGGTTCACACCATCTGTCTCAGGCCCACACGCAAACTATCGCGGCAGCTCTGCCCACGTGCCCTGTTCGAGGGAACTAGTCTGCTTGCTCCAGAAATAAGACCATGTGTGAACAGGCGGGTAACGCAGTGAGAGTGACCTGGAGTGGCATATGGAGCAAGTCAAGTTGCAAAAAATGGATATAACAGATTGCCAGCAAGCAATCATTACACCAGGGAGAGGAGTCGGTACGGCTCGCTGGCAACAGAACTCATTAATGCTCCAAGCTCACAAAAAGGAGTTCAGTTCTCAGGTTAGTGGAAATCGGATGCAAAAATTAAGTGATATTTTCCCCCCCTTGCATTCCTCCATTTGAAAGCACCTGCTATTAAGTAGCAGAGCTCAGAAGCGCATCCTCCCGCTTGCTCAGTGGCAGATGAGAGGCAGAGTGACCGCTTGAAGGAAGCTTGCTATCAGAACAAGGAGAACACCGTCCGTGGATGCAGATCTGTGTGGTGCAAGTGCGCGCTGGGTGCATTGCAAAGACTTAGAAGCAGAGCAGTGGGATTGCTGTCAGGCACACATCAGATAACGATTTAAAAATGGAATTTAACAAATGAAGAACAGATTAATTCAAATCCTTCTTTCAAATGCATCTCAGACCAAACAATCAATTATGAGGCCTCTCAAGATTAAGAGAGCTTTCTGTGAAACAGTTTAATCCCATTTAAAAAAAAAAAAAAAAAAAAAAAGCCTGCTGGGAGAGATTTCACAAAACTTTGCTACCAACACTTTCAGACTCATGACCAAGCAAGGAAACAGCATTATTTGCATTCCCTAATAGACTTACCTTTAACCACCTTCAGCAAAACACGACAAAAGCTAGTAAACTATATCTGGAGCCAAAAGAATCCAAAAGGTCAACACAATATGGAAGTTTATAGGGAAATCTTCAATTGCCAAAAATGAGAAAAGTCTTAAGTGTTCATTTGAGGGGCTACAGAAACATGAAGGCAAAAAACCCTAAAATAATTAAATTAAGCATCTTTTCCAAAAGTGCTCCTCTTCAAAAACTGCATCCTTCGTTGAAGAAGAGATGAGCTTTTCTCTTCAGAATGTCTAAAGAACTTAGTGAAGCTAATTCTTCCTTTAAGCATGCTTAATTTCCAAACCCTAGCAAACACCTCCGTTTTAAAAGAGGGAAGGTTTAATCGTAACATTGGGGTATTCGAAAGTACAATTTTAGCATTTTAAATTGAAAAGTGACACAGTGATGAGAAACAGAAGCATTGATTGAAAAGGACCTCTGAAGATGCCTAGCGCTACCACCCTTGAAGGCCATTGGTTGCCAACGCTAGGTCAGGCCAACCATCGTATTGCCCAGCCTGGCCCTGAAAACCTCCGAAGATGGAAATTTAGCAACCCTCTCCAGCAGTTCTCCAAGCAGTAAAAATTGAATCACAATTCCAACATGAAGACTAATTCAGAAGAGACAGCATGAAGTTCTGGAAATAATTAAGAAAACCCATACAAAACGCAGCCCGTATTTCCCTAGTTTGGGAAAGCGCGATCCAGATTCCTGTCTTACGCTTGGTCAATTTTCAAAACTTTGCGTTAGAACATCTGGTGACATACAGCTCTGTGCAACAGCGTCATTTGAAATGGAACACGCTAAGCGTATAAACTGTTTATATCGGGACTGGACTTTTGTGCCTGTAAAAAAAAAAATCTAAACATTTCAGCACAATAGGAATAGCTAAACCTTTCAAAATTAAAAGTCATTCCCCCTTTCTGGGGTCTGGAGACTAGAAATCCCCAAACATTTATACTCAAAGAAACAGCCAATTCCCTCTTTGTAAGATGTCACAATGGAAGTGTATTACTAGTGACTTTCTAAAAAAAGAATCCTTCCCGAAAAGCCCTTAAAAGCTAAACCATTAAATACAGCAAAAAATGTGTCTCCGGCCTATCTCCAGCCATTGTCAAGAGCTCAGACACTGATAATTGATTTTGCTTTTCTGTCTCCCAACTGCAAGATACAGGTTAGTCTTCCCAAGGGCCAAAATCCTTTAAGCTTAAGTGTCTGCCCTCATTTTAAACTACGAATCAAAAACAACCCCCAAAAAACCCCCCAACCACCAGCTTCCACAGCACGCATTACACTTAGTTCCACTTAAAACAGACAAAAATGCAACAGAGTAGATTCTCACGTGTTCCCCTTTGTAAGCATTCTTGTTAGGTTCCCTCCCCCCGAATCGCTTGAGTGATATTGTAATTTTTTTAAATTTTTTTTTAAGAGAAAAACAGATTAATACCTGGAAGAATTTTGAGCTCTGCTTCGTCACTGTATTTGGGGGTCCCACCACTTTCAATGATGCAACGATAGATTCCTCCATCCGTATCAGTAGCATTGCTAATAATTAGAGCACCACTTGGTAATTTAAAGACGCGATCATCCAGAAAGACCGGCTGACGATCCTGCTCCCACCTCACAAACGGTGCAAGGTCAACATTGACTTCACAGTTAAGGATTGCACTGTTTCCTTTATAGACCGATGAGGATTCTGGCTGACTGGTGAACCTGGGAAGGCCTGCAAATAGGAAATAGAAAAGTTTAAAAAAGTAACAAATTAGAGGAATTCTGAAGATGACACCAAAGCTTTGAAGTCCAAGTCAAGACTCATGAATGTAGTTTTTAAAATATTAAGCTCCTCTCCAACTCTTTAATAATCTTAACATTTGATAGTACAATGCTAAACATAGCTGGTGTAAAAGCAAATTAAAACAATAATAAAACCACTTTTGGTTTTAAATCAGTTATTTTAGAAAGGAACAAATGTTGACAACAAAATAGAAGTCTTTGAAGTCCTCAGAAATAGGAGGAGACACACAAATAACCTCTGCTCACTGCTCCAGTGTTGCTGCTGTCTTGAAGGAGTAAAGAGCACCGAAGAGGCAAAAATCAAGACGGTGTCTCTGCCTGGCACATCTGAATAAATATGGTTTGAACCATATTCTGTAAGAGCTACTGATACACCTGCAGTGGAACACAGATGCCCTCTAGTACTCACTCAGGAGACAGTAACAAGGAGAGGAGTTCTCGATGCCTTCCACATTCACGTTTACAGTCTACACAGCATCTTAATTTACTGCCTACAGAACTACTTATGGGTGGGGGTTTTTTTCCTCATCAACTTTGAAGACTTAGAATTAGAAGTTTAGCAGTTAAGAATTTAAGCCAAAAAAAGTTGAAAAGTATTTTGTCACCAACCATGTCCACGGAAAGGTTTAGCTTCACAGGAATTTTACTAGACCATGAAAAGGAGCCTGAGGATGTTAAAGGACCAAATCTCACTGAAATTCAATGGAAATAGGATATCCCTTTGAAGATGTCAGCTACAAAAAGCTTTACATAGAGCACCAGAAAGTAAAAATTGCATTTATTCATATGCAAATATTTCTCTCTCTCATGTTAGTGTACCTGAGAACTGCGTTTCTCCACAGCGTAACACAAAGGTACCGCTGCCAAGCCGACCCATGGCACAAAGAACGTGTCACCTTCTGAGTAAAAACGCTCTCCAGAAATACTCAAAGTCTACTGAACGGCTTCACATTTGTTTTGGGTGGCTGTGTCCCAGTGCCAGCACGGGGGGAGCTGCCAGGGTGGCCTCTCTGAGAAGAGGTTGGGGGCACCCCGTGCCAGATGCCGTTGGGGCTGGCTGGTTCCACGGTGGCTCCACGGAGGCCACAGCTGAGCCAGCCAAAGCTGGTGGCACCACTGTGAAAGCGCATCCAAGAATACACTGCACAGCAGAGAGGAAAGTGTGAGAAACAGCCCGGCCGAAGCAGGAGGAGAGGAGAAAGAGTAGCTCCAGGGGCCACCCTGGGGACATCAGGGTGGAGCACTTGGGGCCGAAGGAGGGAAGTCCAGCCTGGGAAATGGGAAGAGGGCAGCGAGAGATGTTAGAGTTTTTTCTCTTTTTCTTACCACTTGGCAAGAAACGAACTCTCCCCAAGTCGAGGTTGTTTTGCCTGTTACAATAACCAGTGAGTGATCTCCCTGCCTAGACCCACAAAGCTTTTTCCTCTTTTCTCCCCCTCCGTCCTGCTGAGGAGCAGAGAGCGCGAGCAGCTGGGTGGGCAGCGGGCAGCCGGCCAACGTCAACCCCCAAGTGTTTTGCACCACAACTTCCCCTGCCAGATCTTCCAAGAGAAGTATCCTGTCTGCCATTATTGGTGTAAGCAAATGGTTCACTAAAGGCAACAGAGTAATGGGGAGGAAAGAGGACAAAGCACGGGACAGGAAGAGGGAAAACCTCCTCGCTCTCCATTTTCCATGGCGGTTGGCTATATTATCAGCTCTCCCTTCTGCAGCTTGCACGGTCCATACTCACACGGGGCAAGGCACAGCTCACTGCGGTAACTGTCTGAAAGGAAAATTTTCATTCTTTTTCATGCTTGCACTTAAAACTAGTATTGTCATAGAAACAGCCTGTCAGTACTCTTGACACCTTACCTTTCCCTCTCAATAGTGCACAGCTTTGAGTACATATTATGATTTTTTTCTTTAAAGTCAGTACAATGCGTGCCTTCAATATAAAAGATGGAAAGTGGGGCTCCGGGTTACACAAATTAAACCATCCTAGTGCAATTTTTCAAGCACGGGAATGGAGCCTGCTGGGAAGCAGTAGGTTCTGGTAACCTCCAATTCAACGCTACCGCACACAGCCAAGACCCCAGATCAGAAAACACAAACACAAGCTCTCTTCACAGGCGATACCTCATAGTCCTGATTATCCATCAAAGAGGTCGTGACAGCTTAGGTCAGCTCTCACCTTTTCCACTTCTTCTAGCAAGCCTAAGGGTGAAATCCCTTACCCATTATCTTCCATTTTCCAAAGCCTAACCTAATTAGAAAAATTCTCATTTAACTCTTGTGAAGATGATTCTTTTACATTGTTTTAAATACTCATTTCCAAATGGGTCAACTCAATATTTTTACAAGTGTCACTTAACAGGTATCTAACTGTTAAATTCTCAGTGCATTCTTGATCATCTGTCCAATCTTTTCTATATTTTTTTAATTTATATATTTTTTTAAAAGTATATAGTTCAGAGCTTCGCAATCCTTTCTTCCTTTAAAAAGGGAAAATAAACAATCACTCAGAGCAGGGACTTTAGCTTGATGTTCAAGTATACAAAATACCTATACATGAAAAATACTGCATGGCTCTTCGATGTGAAGCAGAGGAAAAGGGATGGACGAGTTATCTACCTCTTATGCCTCGACTTCCTGGAAAAGTCTATTACCACGTTTTGCTTATCAGTTACACACCGGTGCCAAAACTCCATCTCCTCTCGTTTTCTTTGTCCATACTCACCATATCGCACTAAGAAAGAATCTAAGACATGCCTTGCTTCAGTTAAATGGTACTTTATCATTTCCAGCTTGAATCCCTATTTACCTTCAAGAAAATCCCACAAGTTTTTTGTTTGATTTTCAAACTGTCTGATCTTTGCTATCCAATTTTTGCATAAATCTTTGGAGAGGCAGCAAGAAGCAACATCTGATTTCACATGTTCAGACTTTCCCTACTCAAATGAAAAACAACGTCGCTTGGGCTGTAGAATTCTCCCTTATTAGCACCCACTTAGGTACAAATTTTAATACATACTTTTCTGAATTTTTTCTATAAATTCCTCCCATAGAAAAATAAGCCTGAACCAGGCCAACAGCACCAACTCTGGTGCTTGCAAAGCCAACCACATAAGAGGTTTATTTGAGCAACCCCACAAAACACCATCTTCACATCTTGTATTAAACATAAGACCTATAGCAAAAGACCAAAACCCACAGACTATCACGTCTCTCTCATGCGAGAGATCAAGAACGTTAACGCAACGCGAACCTGCTCTCTGGTTGTGGTTATCCTCTGGTGCTGCAGAGAGAAAACAAACTGAATCTAAAAGTTGAATGTAATTGGGGAGGGGGTACAAAACCAGAGACCTTCCCAATCCTGCCGAACAGCTGGACTGAATGCTAGCGCATCACAATTGTAACATTTCCAGCTCACTTCTGTTTTGTCAAGTAATTCCTTCTATAACCTTGTACGGGTCCATCACCAACCGTTACATACGTTCCACCCGCTTGGGAGTTCTACCTGGAGGCTCCTTTCACAACTTCCTTCCTCTGAGAAGAAAGTTTCTCGTTTCCCCTCCCAACGTATTTACAAGCAACTTCTGGTCCTTTGATCTCGACCTTGTTTTGGTATTAATTACTTTGCATCTTTGATATTTATCCATTACTCTCTCTAAGGTATTCATATGAATAAAAAAAATATAGCTTCTTTCAACTTTCCTTCTGCTTACTTAATGAAGCTACAATCTTTAGTTTCTTTTCCTCATTCCCCTAATCATCTAGCCATCTTTAAAGACTCAGAATCATTTCGGTAGGGAGGAGCGCAGTCTGAGCAGAGTCAGCTACAAGGCCAGAGCAGGTGACTCAGCGACTCGTTCAGTCAGATCTTGAAAATCCCCGTGGATGGAGGCTGCACAATCTCTTGGGCAACCTGTTCTACCACATGACTCTCTCCACGGTGAAGAACTTCCTCCTTAAACTCAGCCAGAACATATTTTGCTTCGACTGATAGCCAATGCCTCTTACTCTCCCACCATGCACCACTAGCAGACCAAAGAGACAACAGACAAATTGAAGTGCCTCTTGTAATTTAAGATCACAGACATCCACATAAACATAACAAAATTCCTTCTATCTATTGAAAAGATCTTCCCAAAAGATTTAACAATCTCATTAGCTCTCTGCACACTGCCAGGTTACAGTCAATCCTATAATCCACCAACTAATTGTCTTTTCTCCCATAAAATCACCAGTCCCTCTGCCCCAACTTACTACAACGCCAAGAACACCTCTGTACCCGCATGACTCTGCACACTGTGCTAATAAGTTTCACCATTCTCCACTCTATAGCATCATTTCATTCTTCCTCTAAGACCACTGAGGCCAGAGCAAGAGTAACAAGGTCTCCCAGATCTGCCACGCTCGCTAATTTTGTAGGTATATATCTTGTTCCTATAGCAAAATGACTGATGAAGATGTTAAACATGCTCTTTCTAAAGTCTAGTCTCCGAGGCATCTTTCCATTCTGAAGATTTCCCTCTCAATATAACCATTACATTTTCGTAGTTACCTCAGATTCTTATCAATCTCAATGTTCTCATGGAAATTTCTATCGTTTTGACCTTTAACAATTTCTAAGGGGACAGCATATCAAGAGGCTGTGTTACGGTACATCCATTGTATTATAGTGCTCCAAGACATAAATTGCTTCATCGAGAAACTCCGATGCAAACGGCAGACAAAAGTCATGTTACAGTTTAGCCTTCTTTCCATTTTCCTCTGGCTTAATTACCCTCGCCTTCAAAATCCCTCTAAAAAGGGCACAGTGTTGGGATCAGACTAATTGGTCTATAATCATGCCTTGCCTTTTTGGACACACATTCTACATCAGTTATTCTTCAAGAAGAATGTTCCCGCCCCTGAATTCAGAATTCATTAGAAATCTTCATTAACAGACTTGCATATTAAGGCAATTCTTTCACCGGCTGGGATAGGAGTCCTGGACCTCTCTTCTTTTCATGAGCACTAGGACTTCTGTTTTCACCGCAGCTCTTGTAGTCTCTCTACCCCGTACAACTACCGCTTGTACAAGCATTGTATCAGCCACTTACAGCATAACTGAGAATGTTACTGGAGGAGTAAAGCCCCGTAATTTCTAACACAAAGCTCACCTATGCTTTAATTTAAATCCCTTACTAGTACCATTCACTTTTTGGACAAGATAGGCATTGTATATTCTGGTGTGTGCAGGTGCTCCGTTAAGGTTAAATAAGCTTTAGTTAAGATTGTTTCATTACTCACTAGCAATGAAATTACAGTTCATTTTCCAAGTCATTCCAAATGCCAGTAAAACCTTCATTTGATCATAGTTCTGTGTGTTTTTAAAACATATATTTTAACCTAAGCTATAATTTTGTCCTAAGGAGTAATTTTCTCTTATTCTACGATTATTTGCAATTTGCACTGCTTAAAAGCCTCCATTGTGGAGAAGGACCCTTTTACTTTAGCCAACGGACAACCACAAAACAATCAGGATGTATTACAAAAGGTGCTCTAAATATAAGCCTTAATTACTATTAATTCCAAGACCTGTTTATAAATACAGTCCCAGGTCCGAGAGGGCTGGCACACCTCCCGCAGCATGATACTACTAGAAAATACCCTTTCAGCTACCAGCCTAGGATCTTTCCATTACCGAGCTTCTCTTCTCCTCTTCAAATTGTCAATTGATTGACTTGTAAGCCTGCATTTCCTTAACCTTCTATAATCGTTTTTAAATGCATTGCCATGTAAGCAAATTCAATCTATTTAAACTAAAAACACACTTGAAACTATTTTTCAAAGTTAAATTTTTTAAAAAAATTTGATACTTTTTTCCTCAATGGTTTGTATTTCCCAATCACTTCATTCACCACGACTAAGCAAGAAGATCTAATGAAAATTAGTTACATTTTTAATGAGCAAGCAGCACCCACTCTTCACTCACACGTTGCTAGACACTCAGTTGAAGATATTACCCCATCTTCTGCGAAATGAACGTAAGGATAAATGATACTTTGGGGTTCTGATATTAAAGATAATTTTTTCATGTTTGTACGTACATTAATCATTCCATGGCAGCACAAATACATTATGTATTGATTTTAGGACACTGAAGGAAAATACTACTGACCTAGCAGGAACGCAGGTTAATAAACTCAATTTAGGAAGGATGATTTTCCACTTGGAATGTTCTCTAAACACTGGTAGGAGAACACTTTCTCACACGCATACAAGAGGAATTAGATGCACCGCAAACTTCAAATTTTCTCCTAGGACAATGCAAATGGGGAGGAGGAAGTCAGCTCTGTCCCTATTTTCTCCTTCCTTTTTGTCTCTCCCCTGGAAGGGCCAGAGCAATGGTAGGAATGTGAATGAACAATCTCCTCAATGCAAACGCGTTCCATTCAGCCAGCATTCCCAGTCTCAGCGTTACTGAGATTTGTGGCCCATTGTCTCACTTTTCTGAAAAAGCAAAGATGTGCCTAGAAGAGCAATAATTCCCATGCTCCTGGAAAACACAGACGGTAAAAATTCTGGCTGTAGCCTGCTGCCTTCAATGGAGCCAGTATTTCACCTCCCGGACTTTCCAGAAGAGGAGGAATTCATTGCACGGAGCCAGATGCTAATCCAGTTCGGCAGTCTCTCTGCAGCCACGGTCGGTGCCAATCACATTCAGGGAGGCTCAAAGGAAAAAAAAAAAACCAACAACCAAACCCTCCCTAATCAGCAACGACTACATAACTTGCTCATATGACAACGTTCTAACTGCAGAGTAAAGGCTTGCTTTCTGCTCTAAATACTGACTGTCAGCAGTCACTGTAAATGCTTATTTTCATTAACGCGAATGCTATTACCATACACACGTTTAATCCTCTTTAGAATCCTACTAACCTTTTGGCATCAATCCTGCCACATCAAGACAGCAAACCAAAAATAAGAAAAGAGACTAACTTCCTCGTTTCAAGGAGGACAGGCGGCTGCGCAGGAATTCGCTTTTTCCCCTGCCCACGGCGGGGTTGTGTGCCCTTACTCCATGCTCACAAGCCTGTCAGATCAAGTCTTTGCGAGCATTTTTGTCACGTGCCCGAGTCTCCTTCAGCACTACTCCAGACAGGAATTTAACACAATACTTTGGGTAAGCATTAGATAACTAAATACACACACATATTACATGTTTATGCAGGTAACTGTTTCCCAAAGCTGGTTTCAGGCTTTTTTTGGCATCTCGATGTGCTCAGCAAGTGTTTTTTCCCTGATTATTTCTATTGCAGTAGGGAAAAAGTAAAACACTGGAGCAGCTGACAGTTTTTCCCACCCTGTTGCCTCCTGTACACCAGCTATGAACACCCTGTTGCCCAACACTACTCTTACACAAGTTTCTCATCACTCACCCAAGTCTAAACAAACTTTAGCAGCATCACCGACGAACGCTGCCACCCCACAGCTTTCACTTTACAATCCTTCTGCACTAAACTGCTCTGTTCAAACACAAAGACACTGCAAATGATTCCACAAACTGCTGATAATTTTAAGATGCTTTAATTTCCCTCCCCCCATTCTTGTTTGCCTAATCGAATTTGAACTTCTGACAAATCCACAACTCTATTACTACTTTATTAAAACAGCCTCTTGGGGAGCATGAAGATTTTAGCAATGCAAGTAGGTAAAGGAGTATAGAAACACAATACCCTGTCGTTAAAACAGCTACAACATCTGTTATCCTTCAGTGAAGCAGCGGATCTTAAAGACGCTGCATATTTTGTTAGCACATCAGCTTCTCACCCGAACCCTGTTAAAAAATTAATAAGTCCAGCCATCTGTGGACACTTCATTAAATTATCGCCGCTCCTTTTCTTCTCCTTTGCTTGAACATTATTCAGCATCATTTGTCTGAGTAGCAGAGGTGTGAAACATGTTTTAAAATACAATTTTGTTAATAAGACATATTTCATGAATCTCACTAGCGAATAGACTAGACTTCATAATTACAAAACATTCGAGGAGAACAGAAGTCCGGCATTACCTGAATTGAGATAAGGCCAGATGCTTCTAGTCGTTTCTACAAAGGAGAAACACAAACTATCACAATTTTTTTTCCCTCTTGCTTAGGCAAATTAGGAGAGAATGCCACCTGGCCTAAAATCCGGGCAGGAGACAACTAGTCAGGAGAGAGAGAATATTCTTAGAAGGATTATAACATGAAGAGAGGAACACCTACCAAACAGCCTTGTTGGCTGAACTAAAGCAAGAAGTATGTGGAACACACAACGGGAATAAGAAATTTCAGTACATAATCAGAATTCTTTGTTAAACATAGACTTAGTAGCATAATAAGCACGGCCTACACCGATTTAAAAAGGTATCCCTTGATCAGAATTAAGAAACAGAGGAAGAGGATGTCATTGTACACATTGGTAATCCACACATTGACCTACCTACCTATACGCACACATTTACCGCACACAGAGTAACCTGGTTTGACCAGACAATTGAACTAGAGATCTCCCGAGGTCCCTTCCAAGCTCGATTATCCTCTGACGCTATGCTATGGGGAAGCTATACAGAAAACTATGGAGAGATACAGCAAAATATCGCACAAAACATTCTGCAAAGAGGAACAGAATTACATCTGTCAAAACAAATTTCTAGCAGGGAAAGCGAGAGCAAAACTGATCATGCCCTGGAGCACCGGGTCAGAATGCATGAATTTGAGGTTGCCACCATCCCCTCTCAGACTTGGATCTCAGCTTTGCCACAGAACCACAAATTAAAAACAAAACAAAGAAACCACACATACAAAAAACTTAAGAGGGTGTTTGGACTAGTAAGGCACATCAGAATATTCTAAAGTTTTACCTGGCAAAAATGTTTCTATTTGAAACAAAACCATTTATATAGTTGTCCTCTACGTACCACTGGTAGACATTGCAAAGCCTGGTATCCTGGAAGCCCAAACTGAAATACAACGGCGTATGAACACAGCCATGTAGATGTCAGAAAAACAAACTCACAAATTGATGACATCAAATCTGGTAAGAGTATTACAGATCAATTCTGATTTTGAACCAGGACACAGAAAGCTCAGAGTACCTGTTGAACTTGGTCCATCAAGAAAAATATGGAGAGAAATCCTGACTACTTAAGAAACTTTGCTTAGCCTACAACTCAAAACATGACCCAATAATCCCACGTGAGCTTCTCTCGCAAACGCTTGATGAAAAGAAATGCGACAGAATTCAGTAAGATAATCCTGGTGAAACCACTATACTGACAGCACAACATTGAGTAAGAGACAAGTCAAACACGTAGGCATAACTTTACAGTGCCACTTTGCAAAACACTACCTTTGCCAGAAGTCCCATGAATAACAAAGTACTAAAACAGACCAAGAAATAACGAGCAGACGTGAGGTACATCCTGATGTTGCATCAACTGGGCTATGGGTTCCTAACCAAAAAACCCTGGAACAGCCGAGCGGATGCTAGCTGTGCTTTGTGACATCCTGAGTCTGCAGTGATGATCCAGGCTTACAGCCTGACCAGCTGCAGCTCCAGGAGAAGCGGTAAACTCCCCTACCAAACATCTTTGTTTATGAACAAGTAAGATCAGCTCTGCGAAGGGATGAACGTCTGATGCCTGGTAAATCCAAAATGAAAGATAGGGAAAATAAAGAAATTGGACGATGAAATACTTTTGACTTGGAAGAAGGAAAAAAAAAAAAAAAAAAAAAGAGTAGGCTACCAGTGTGAGGAATTTCATATTGAAAACTAATTTACAATTGCTCAAAGATATTTGTCCTTTCTGAGCTATGGAACCATATTTTAAACAGCAGGTCACCACCAAAACCAGAAATTTGCTCTTCAACTGCAGAACGTGTCCTGGCAGAACTTCTCCTGAAGAAAACTGTATAGCTGCTCAAGCTAGGAGTGAAGCAGTTATGGAAAGCACTCTAGCATAACAGGGTTCAGCTATATTAAAAAAAAAAAAATAAAATCTAACAATGTAGAAGGAAGGAACGCTGAGCAAAAGTTAATCCAGCCTTCCTTGATGAAAGTAGCTCAGAAACCCTTTGGAGAAAACAACAGAGATCAGAAATGAAGAACTGATCTTTGGTAAAGTATTGAAAGAGTTGAAAAAGAAGGACAACAAGACTAGAGAACAGACCAAGGCTAAACAAACAAATCCAAATTCTCAGCAGGTGATATCAAGCACAGAGCAGTAAATTATTCCAGGAATGAAATGGGAACAAGAAAGGTGATTCAAGGAAGACCTTCAAAAATAGAGAGGTCACTGATGACAGCTATAAACTACAATAAACATAATGGGGAGTGAGGTGGGGGGGTGTCATCCACTGCACAGTGGAAGGTCAAGCTAAGAAAGTGCAGCAAGAAATAGCACAAAATAATAATTCTGCTAATGGAGTAGGTGAAATAATAGTACCATTACAATCAGAGACAGGACTTGCAATTAAAGGGCCAAAGAACAGAAAGGCTCCAGCATCAACAGCAGCAGTTTAAGGCAGCAAGGAAAGCTGCAGTAGGCACCATGAGTTTGATCTACACACACACTGAGAAACGTGCTAAGTAGGCATTTCTAATACCACAGAAAAAGGAACTGGGGGGGTGCAAGCTATGGGAAAATTTATTTGGTGCTGTTGAAGATCATTCTAATAGCGGGGACAAGGAAGAAAACACCGTGGGATTTGAAGAGAAGACCTTAAGTAAGGTATGCAGATTGCCTCATCAGTTAAGAAACCTCAGGTCTTGATCAATAGACTGCCTAAAAAAAAAAAGTACAGGCTCACAATTACTCTTTCTAAAACAAAATCAATAGCCATAACAAAAGAAGAATAAGATCCGAGTATTCTGGTGAAAGAAAAGAGCTTGACAGGTTAAATAATTTCAGATCCAGGCAAGGCTATCAATTACGAAAGCTCATGTGAACAAGCTATTCAAAAGAAGATTAATGCACAGAAGAGGACTGTCATGATAAATTTATCAAGAAACTGGAAGAAAGGAAAGATCAGAAAAACTTTTGCAGGCAACTCTATAGACAGTGACAGAGACAGCTGGTACCTGACGACCGACATTTAGAGATAGGAAATAACCTAAACAATCTCACAGAAAAATAATCAGAATCCATAAATAGCAAAGAAACCCCTCAAAAATGAAGTACTTGAAGACTGACATTAACAAGAGACATAAATACAGCAGGAGAAAGAACTCCGAGACACAAACATTTAGCTGAAAAAGATGGTGTCTAGAGACAGTAAGGACACATGGCAGAGAGGAGGAGAAACACGAAAAGGAGTAACTAGCAATTATTCGACAAAACTGTCCTTCGCTCAAAGGGATCTGCAGAAAAACAGCTAAGGTGTGGATCGTCACACCGCTGACCCTCGAAGCGCGGGTAGTTGCCAGTAATTAAGCTCATCACATCACAGAGAGTTGTCTAAAGGTCTCTCCATAATGAAGCCTTTCTTGGTTTTCTTTTTAATGAGTTCAGTTTCAGAACAGTCACAAAGAGCAGACTGACAGGGCATCGAATCCAGGAACTCGACTTCAGAAGCTGTTAAAGAGGGGAGAGCAGCACCTTTACCGAAACCTAGACATTATCTGGAGACATTTCCTCACGCTCACCCCCAAAACAGGCCTTTATATATGCAAATAAGCAGGAGTTGCTAAGTTCTAAAATAATTTTTAACATTTTTATTTCTAGGGTAGTTATGTGAATTAGGAGGCATGCCCTATGCTTTTAAGAATGTTACCAAGACCTAACCTCACTGAAATTGGCCATAGCAAGTTTTAGAAATGAGTTTTTCCTTATTAAAAATAATTTTTCTCCATTTTTGTTTCCTTTTCAGTGTCATTGAACTTCCTCTTGAATTTTTGTTATAAAAAAAGAAAGAATTTATGATACTTCTTACCCTTACTGCCTTTGTGTCACCTTTCATTTGGGTAGGTGTGATAGTACAAGCTCTTCTAGTTTTCAAATGCAATATTCGGATGATCGAAAATCTAAACGATGCCAACGTGGAGACTCTTCACCATCACCCTAAGTAAAGCTGAAATGTCTTATTGAATCCCACACTAGAAAACGCAGCGAGTTAAGGGTACAGGCGGTGTATGTAACAACCACTCGCCTGACAGTTTGGGATTTAGTGAGCAATCTATGCGCAAACTTGTCAAACAAAATTACAAAAGGGATTGCTGGTGCTGACAGGCAGAACATAAATAAGGAAAAATACGTATTTGAGTGAAAATATTAACAAATGACAAAGCTATTCTAAACAGAGTTCGTCCAGCTTTCTTCTTTGGGAGTGTTGCTACATCATCAATACACTCTCGCCTTCTACTTGTATCTCCATCTAGAATCACCCAGCAACAGATCGTCTGCTATAAACCCAAGTGATTTTAGAAATTTAGGGCGCTGAAGCTCCCCTTTCACAGAATTCATGCTTCTCTAGAAATTAACTATATTGCCTTCCATATTTTCAAAACCCAAATCTCAAGATTTGAATGCATATTGCAAAGAGTTTTCATTTTTTTGTGATTTACAGGAAGTTTATATTATTTTCTGAAGTACATTAACATAAAGACAATTTTGTCCATTAACCAAACACACAAAGGATACTTACTTTGCTAGTTACAACGCTCAACAATTTCAGTTGCAAACTGGTAAACTGATAGAACCTAATCTTTTTTGGTTTATAATGACATGGAACATCGCACCTAAGAGAACGGCTAATTAAGAAAATCTTAACTTAACGAATGACTCCAGGATTTAAACACTTCTTCCTGATTGTTAAACACAGCACAGATTAGCTGCTACAACCATCTTAAACAAGATCTCACAGCAAGAAGGGAGATTGCCGCTGCAGGTAAATGGGATAGCTGGTAATGGACGGCTGAGGTTTCACCACTTGGGATTTTTTCCTGCATTTTCCCATCTGGGAAAAGGATCCATAATCATCCCCCCCTCTCTCTTTCTGAGCAGGCTCAGTAAGGGCCCTCTCATTACACTAAATATTAACTCCATTTCTAGCCAACACCTACTAGCAGGGTGTTTTTTTTCTGAACCGTAATAGTAAATTGTTACTAAAGCAGAAAGTTCAGGCACAAGTGTTACAGATCTGCTTGTCCCCCTCTCCTATACCCACAGGACAGGATTCGTTACCCTCCAACGAGCACAAATAAGCTTTAATTAGATCACTGACCCACACAATTAGGGACAGGGATGGTATCAGTCAAAACAGCCTGTTTGATTTTATTTGATATTAGGTGTAATAAACTTTAAACACAAATGCTTAAGAGAACATACATTTTTAAATAGAAACAGTGGTTCTAGTATCATCCTACTAGCAAATTAGAATGTCTTCACCTAGGCTATACCTTGATTATTAGATATCAATGAAGAGTTTAAAGACAAGCAGGTCTAAAATTCTCCTGTGGTGGGCTTTCACCCAGGATTAGAATAATCAATTCAGCTGCAGACAAACTGTACAGCTATCTGCTTCGGGTGCGGCAAGCAGCTGTCTGAGATTAAATCATACCTTGGCCGACTGCTTTCCGACGAGCTGCTGGAGAGAACACAGCACTAAAAAGCAGGATAAATGAACTGGATAGACAAGGACTCGAAATCAGGCTCGAGGAATTACAGGAAGCAATCCCTAGCACGCGCACCACTAAATAAGGGGGACAGACCCGTTGCTGCCCTGGAGGGAACAGATTCCAGATCAGAAGCAACACTTCTCCTCCTCCTAAAGCCCACAGAAGTTACTACGTCCATACCCTGCTGATCTCTCCAACACTTCCAGTTCACATACAAAGCGACACAGATTTAGTTTGATTAGATTTCTACTGATTCATTTTAAAAGAATTATTTCACCCATAAGCAATTCCAAGTCCTCTCCTGCTGTATCCCCTAAAAAGAGTTAAATTCAATTAAATTCTGGAAGAAAAATTGTACCTGAACTCTCTAACACCATGTGAGAGGTATACAGGTCATTCAAGATGCGAGTTAGGACATGAATATCGTTTTGTTTCGGCATTTGTTTGGGTTCTGTTGGAAAGGAAGGAGGAAATTACTTCAATCACTTTGGTTCCCATCTCCCAAATTGATGCACAGTTACCCTTCAAAAGGAAAAGTAAATGATGACAAAGTCTACAAGCTACACTGACAATATTTGTAACAGTTCTGAATATGGACCTTTGCTTTCAGTCCAAGTACTAATAGAGATCAGTCCGAGGGCTCACAGATTTTTTTTTTTCCTACTTTGCCTGGACAAATCTCGATTTTAAGAATTTAGAATGGCATAAAAGGTAGAATATTTATTGTCTTAAATGTCTAAACTCTCATGTTTTTAATAACAGCTGACAGAAAGTAACAAAACTGCAATTTTGTTAAAACCACCGGTCCCATTTCCTTGTCAGTGACAAGAAACACATTCTGAGCTAAGCCAATTTATGAAAAATGCAAATGTGTTTTTCATGGAAAATGTATTTTTGCAAGGAAAATTTATCACCCATGTCACTTACTGGTTAAGTGCTCTTAAGTACTCTCCACTGAAGTACCTATGCTCTTGGGTTTTGCAATTCCAAGGCACAGAAAGTTCTTTACTCGTGAAGATCAGATCAAGGTTTTTTTACCCCCCGTTCGCTCTTACGGGAAATAGGCAATACTGAGTAACAAAGTGCTGTTATTTCTAACCTAACTGCACCTCCGAGGAGCTGGTGCACGCGCATAGTTTGTTCTGCTCAGCCACTGAACTTCTCTTACCCTTTTGGGATGGCACAGACACACACGCAGAGCCCGGTAAGAAATAAGACGTTGTTCAGATGTAATCTTCAAAGTTAGGCAAACTTTGCGAGAGACGTGTGATTCTAGAACCATACAACCTGGCTGCTTTTATGCAGCTCTTAGTAGTTACAACTAAAAGGAGACCTAAAATTTCAACCCAAATTAATCTCTGAGCAAAATTCTTAACTATTCACCATTGTTTATATATTAATAAGTGATTTTGATATTAATAGCTAAATACTATAACATACCAGAAATTAAGTTCTCACAATCACAACGTACCTTTTTGACAACGTGCCTTGCAGAGATCTAGCTTTAATTGCACGACTACATCCATCCAGATCCGCCTCTCTCCCGCAAGCTCTGCTCAGGGAATAATCCTGTCCTGGATAATCATTTCTTGGCCACAACTTTGCCTACTGCATATCATCCAAAAAACCGTAATGGATACCAAATTACTCACTTCTACATGGCCTTCTCTCAGCATGCTCATTTACAGCATCTTGGTACATTACAAAAAGTAATACTCTAAATTTATTGAAGAGAAATTCTTTATTGGCCCATTGAGAAAAAGGCAAAGCACGGAAATCTTCTTGAGACCACATAATGAGCCTACAATAGAAGCAGGATTAGACATCAGCATCTTCTGGCTGTAACTCACTACCTCCAAGCCACATTACACTAAAGATCACAGTAGTCGCTCACCCAGGCCTCCTGTAATTTCAGTGGCAGTTATACAGACAGCTCTTCTAGTCTTGCAAGCCCAAAGCTAGATATATTCAAAATGCAAATAAACCTTAAAAAGCCAATCCAGTCAGCTAAAAATCAGAACAATTTCTCCAGTGAAGTTATTTCTCTACATCTGACGTATCGACAGCAAGTAAATTGCGTTGGTCGAACAACTCAAGGGCTTGCCATCCTCATCGAGAGGTTCTGTGCAACACTCTGCAGCAGGTTAGAGAATACACAGATCACAGCTCTCCTCCTCTGGTCTTAAGCCTCCTGCTTCCTAAGGAATCATCTTCACTTTCTGCAACCCCCTGACAAAGGGGTTACGTGTCTCCTAAGCTGTGTGACACCTGAGGGAGCAATCTCACGGAGCATTTCTCTCACCACACAACTCCAGCCCGTCTCCCGGGCCCCGAGTTTGATTCTGTCTGTGGATGAAGACAGGACAGCAGAAGGAAGAAAGTGACTGTGTACTGCACGTCACGCGGATGCAACCATGCCGGGGACAACGCACTGTCACCACATTCTGACATTTAGCCTTCAGATGCTTCATTTCACACCAAAAAAAAAAAAAAAAATACTGCAAAGGTTTTAAATGAAGTTTCCTAGCTTCTGAAAAGAAAACCAGCAAAGACCCCAAACAGTGAATTTTATTAATGAAACTGCAATAATTCTTCCACTGTGCAACAGCAGTGGGATCCAAAGCCAGCGCCTGAGCTATGTGATGAGCTGAATGAGCCAGCAGCAGGAGGAGGATTTACTCAGGTCAGACAAGCAGAGAATACAGAGAACACCGTGCCAAGGCGCAGAGAGTGCTAGAGCATACCTGGAATTAAACTCCAAACCCTTCTTCCCAGTAGGTCCGTGACAGGTCTGAACCCCCCCCTCAAGGCGCTCAAGTATTACTAGTTGTAAATGGCAAAACAGGAAGTCTATTAAGGTCTCACGGTTTGTATTTTCGACACAAAACAATACTTGAAACTTCACCCTGACAGTTTTCAGAATTGCTTTTCTGGAAGAAACAATGCTCATTCCCAACCGTGCTGCACCTGCAATGTTTTCAGATGCTTCCAAAAGAAATATTAAATTTTTTACGAAATACAAACCTGCCTTTTCCGATTATTGAGCCCTTTTAGATTTTGATACTACATGGCAGGAATATTTCTTAACAGAAGTGATTTACCTGTACTTTCTCTGAACGTAATTACAAAATGAAGGTTTGAAAATAAAGTTTCTATGAATATTTAAATGAGAAATAATAATGTAAGGAAATTACGTAATTCAGGTGGGAGAAAAAGGAGGTCATAAGTTACCACTAAGTGCTTTTTGAATTAATGAAACCCAGACATATCTAAAGTTAGTATCGAGGCAGCGATACAGCTACCTTCTCTCCGAGTACCCCATCACACCCAAGCAAATTACATATCCAAGCCAAGTATTGTCAAACGCAAAAGGTAAGTGGAAGAAGAGGAAGAAAAACAGATGGATTCACTTGTGGAAAAAAGAAAACAAGAGGTGAAATAAATAATTTAGTCAATAGTCTTTAAATGCATATGTAGAACTGATAAATCCTTATGATGAAACTTGAGGCCACTGTTGCGCTTTGGACCTTTTAAGATCGTCATACATCTGTTCTCTCAATAAAAGCTTTATGAAAGCTTTAACTAAGTAGTAGTAAATAGTGTCTGGAAAAAAGATCATCTCAGGAATATTCTTAAACCACTATCATTATAGTTTTTACTAAATACATACAAATTTATTCTTCCAAGATGAATTACAAACACAGTTCCTCAAAATTTTGTCCTTTTTTTTTTTTTCCAATCTGTGTTCTGTAAGAGCTATTCCAACCCTTCACCCTTCTTAAGATCTAACTGGCACTCAAGTATCAAAGAGAGATTTGCATTTCAAAAGCCAATTAAAAAAAACATACTGTAGTAAAGCACTGATTAAAAAGTGTTGTGGCTTTACATAAATTAAGCAGTTCCTTTGACTTTCCGTAGTTCAAATCCATCATAATAATGACAAAAACTTATAAATTACATGGACTGTATGACCACCGCACTATGTCCCTCCACTTCCCTGACATTTGTGCAGTCTTATTCTGCTTTCAAAGAAAGCAAGCAAAACCACTTTTTAAAAGTAAAGGAATTGCTTCACAAATTCAGTCTAGAGCATGATAACATGGTTCAGTTTGCACAGCGAGAGAATGCAAAGAAAGAAACACTGGAAACTATAATCTCAACCTTCATTTGGTAGAAGAAACCAAAACATGGAAGCACACACTTCATGGGAAAAAGAGATACAAGTGTTCCAAATTTACCGATCATTAAAGAAAACTAATAAATTTCTTGCTGTTTGCAATTTCTAAGAATCAGTGATTTACTACTAGAAGTCTAGTAGGACACTAAACTTAGCCTCAAGGTGCAGTAGCATACAATCTCAAGCTGCAGACAAATTACGTTGATTTAAGTATTTTTCATAACATTGTATTTTACCCTACCTTCTGACTTTTTAAAAATAACAAGAGAAAAATAGATTGAAGCATGAAAAATCAACTTCTATTGGAGTCTCACAGTTGCCACAGAAACTTCGATTCTCACACCCCGCGAAGCCTGAAGAGTAAAGCCTTCTCATCTATTACCACGTATGGAAAAGGTTCTTCAAAAGCACACTGTCAAAGGCACTACAAACTTGCCAATCCACATCATCATCAATTTTCCCCTGCCACGACATGTTTATAGCACTGTGTCAAAAACACAAACTGAAGCGAGAAACCAAGAAAGTAGGTCTCTAACGGAAAGCATTCAGTCACTGTCTGAACAGTCTGCGCTCAGGTACCGAGTGCGTATTTTTGGTTTGATTTTTTCATACGACGGTTGGCTGAGCCCCTCTGTCACCTCGCGTTATCAACAGTCGTCATCCTGTGGCAATAAAAGAGTTTTGGTTTCTGACGCTCCAAAATTTTAGATCTGGCAAACTAATTTTTATAAAAGTCAAAAAGTTTATCAAAATTTATCAGCCTGTTTAGACCTTTATGCAAGACTCAGTGCAGGTAGATTGCTCAGCATTATCTATCAGCTGCTCGGGAACGCAGCGCAGTTGTAGGTTTAAACATGCCAAAACTTGATTTCATTCACATACATGATGTAACACAGCATGTTTTTACCGGGCTTTCTTCGCCCTGGCCTATGTTATTCACCAGAATTTTGAGGTAATGAAGTTATTTAATGAATAAGTAGCAGTTAAAACACGCAAGCTACGCTTCACAATGTTCTCTTTTAAAGAAATTAGGTGCATCGTGGTACAACATTCGCACACGCCATACGAGTTCAGCATACCACTGCTCAATTAAGAGGAGAATTAGCTGCCTCCCACTGTTATCTTGAGGCCGAGGATACTATGCTAACCATCCCCACACTTACCGCAGCCTGAAAGCTTCCAATTAGAAGAAAGAGCGGGGGGAAGACATTAAAAACCACCGATAAAACTGAGAGATTCAAATGAGGTCAAGAAAAGCAATATAGTTAAACCCAAATTTAAATATTCCATCTCTCATTCCAAAGCCTTCAGTGACCAAAGCTACCCATCCTCCCAACTAAAGGATTAAACTCCGTATAGCCTTACACAGCTCTTGGCGCTTAACTGAGTTAGTAAATAGGTTTTCACACAGCTACAACTGCCAAATCTTTTGGAGTCACAGAAGAACTTATGCACACTGCAGCCAGAGGATGCTCTTGTGCAGGTTTCTAACTTAACAACAGGCCAGAAGGCAATGCAGAACAGGCGTCAAGAGCATTTCCTCTAGTTCTGAACAAAAAACCCTACAATTTTTATTGCATAGAATTGATCAATAATCTTTTCATACAGCTGCTAGGCCAACGTGAGACGAAGAGACAATTATTTGTGCTGTAAATGTTCGGATTAGCTTAGGTTAGACTACATTAGTTCAGTTTTCTAGCAAAGATTTTTTGGAAAACAAATCTCACCAGAATTGTGTTGGGTTTGTAGGGGTTTTTTTAAATACTAAAAGTCTTTTAAGATCCCATCAATTAAAATAGCATCTTCTACGTTGATACAGGAAACACGAACCGGACATTTTGAAGACATTTTGGATTACCTTCGTTTTTAACCCCATTAACCTTACCTAATGATCATATAGACCAGAATGATAACAGAAGCAAGATGCTGAATGATCTCATGTGGAAAGCAGCAGAATTAATCACGACAGTAGCAGTGTAAGAAGGTGGTAATTGCCTGAGATAAGTGTGTGAGAACAGCTTTTATTGTCCTCATTGCCAACAAGCTTAGAAATCTATTTCTCCTTCAGAGACTCTGAAAGTCACTCCTTTAAGGTATAAAACCCCGATTTTATTTATTTTTTTTTAATTTCTGACATTTCTGATGTTTCGCAACAATGCTACAAGCTAACTTAATTGAAACAACATCAGAATGGAAATGACAGTAAGCACCAGCTCTAAGAGATGGTGTAGCACTAGTCAGAAAGAATTCATTACCTCGAGACATTTATTTAGCAAAGAAAAAAACCTGTTTGAAAAAGGCTGGCAAACATCATTAGAGAAACAAAAGAAAATTGCTTCACAGGCTTCTTTCCTAGTTACATTGCCTTAGTTTACCTTTTTTGTTGGTTTTTGAAGTCTCACTCTTACAACATAATTGTAAGCCTCTTCCAGCTATACAGTTCACAAAACACTTACAGTCTGACACTCCTGATCCCTGAGATAGAAGCAAATGATATTCTGAAAACAGATCATCTTCCCCGGTCAGATTCTTTGTTTTTACCTGCAAACTTCACCTACTTACTGCTTCCTACCCCCTACATAAAAGCTCTTACCAAATCACATTATGACTTGGGCTTCTTAAGGTCTGTCAAGAAAGTTTTACACCTTTTGTTGTTTGTTACTTTTCAAACCTCCTTGTTCATACCTGATACTCAAGAGGAATACAACACCCCAGCACTCCCGTTTTCTCCGTCACTCTTTCAGTTCTTTAGGGATTGTACACATCGCCAGCTTTTGGGAGCTTCCCAAACGTTTCGTGACAGAGGGCAGATAAATCTCAACATATAGGCAGCCAGAGAAACTTATTTTTTAAGGATATTTATATATAAAGAAAGAAGAAAGTAAAACCCTACTCTTTTTTTCCCCTTCTCAGCTGTGGTACATCTTCATTGTGATTAAACACACTTGACAGTGTTTTAATCCATTCATTTCAGTTTTCCTGATCTTGAGCATTTCCTGAAAAATACCCGCACATTAAGCCACTTCGATGAGTAGATGACAACTTTCAGCTACTAAAAAGAGAAATACAGTCCCGGTTTCACTGATAAGTGATGAAACTATGTCTTCCTTTCTTGGAAAGCATCTTCCTCTTTTTGCAAGGGCAGAATACACATCTACATTATCGTGCTGTTAGCTACACTTAAAAAAAAAAAAAAAGACAGACTTACCTGCTACTGTGAGCTTTGCTGTTCTGCTGACAATGGTCCCCAGGCTTTCCACAGTTGCCACACACTGGTAATATCCTTCATCAGGTTTATTATGCTTGGAATGCACCACACTGTTTATTAATAAAGATCCATCGGGTAGCAACTGCCGACGGTCATCTGACACCAAGTTCAGAAAAGTCCCGTCTTTTTTCCATTCAATTTTTGGAGAAGTTTCACAATAAGCTGAACAGTTCATTATGACAGACGCTCCGCGAACTGACAGAATGTCCATTGGCTCCACCAGAAAATAAAAAGGAGTGAAGGTTCTCACAAGGGATCCTGTAAAACACAAATCACATTGCACAGTTGCTGGGTTAGCCTTCTACATTTTTTTAAAACATAAAATGCATCCTCATTTCAAAATATTGTAAGGTGCCTAAGGGCGATCACTACTCGCAGTATTGTCTCCTTGAATGTATTAGAAATAGCTTGGTCTATGTGACAGTATTTTCTGCTTCGACTATTTACCCCAAATTCAAAGCCGTTTTCATCCCAATAACACATTCGTCTGCTCACAGTGGAATCAGTGTGGTTAAGAGCCCTGAGCAATCACTGCAGACAGAAGTCTGCCTCAAACTTATGCAAATTAATATACGCGCTCAAGTACCACATTTGTAACAAACGTGGTTAGAGTCTTCGGACTCTCTTTTTGGCCTTTTGTGGTACAGCTGCCATACCACAGCAGTGCAGTAATTTGTTTTGTTTAACAAAGATTAAGAAACAGTACTAACAATTCGGCCCTCAAGAGAAAAAGAGTCACCAATTCTGAGCTTAACTCATCATGCAAGTGCCATAAAACATTTCTTCACTTCTATTCTAGTTCAGGATAAACACGATTACTTTTCCATTTTAAGTATTCCCAAAAGACTTCTATAATTAACATCTACTTTCCATTAAGAAGTGAATTTTAATTACTGCATTTCTGATGTATTTGGTCAAGCAGAAAGATTGTGTGTCAATATCGCTTTGATTTAACTTAATCATCCATAGAAAACCAAAGGAAGAAAAATTCTTTCAGGGAAGAATAGTTTTCCAAATCAGCATAATGTTGGGTTGAGAGAAAACGGGGTCTTTGTTTTTAAAGCCAAGCTTAGAAATAACATCAAGGCTCTGACAAACTCCACCTTACTCCACTTGGGGACTGGGAGTGGGATACGCGTACGAAACATCATGGCAATAAAACTGAAATACTAACAGTCCTCCGCCAGCAAAACAAAAAACCCAAAAGTGCACAGCCTAAAAGGTTAATAGCAAGTCACTTCAACCCAGAGCTGCAAGGATCCCTCCTATCTTTATATAAGCAAGCAAGCTGCAAAAGGAAACACTTAAACGTGCCGGCTGAAAAACGCACAAACTTACAAGGTCTTTTTGCAAGGCCTAGGAAATAGCTATTTTCCATAGACGCAACAGCTGACTGACAATCCTAATGAATAAAGCGGATTTTACAAGCACCGTGTCTCCTAACGTACCCTCAGCATGCAGTCACAGACTCGGACTCCCCTTGTCTAAAAATTTTAATAACAACTTTTTGAGGTCACAGGCTATTTAGAGAGCAGAAAGGAGATTTCACCAGTACTTTTTTTTTTCTTTTAAAACCAGTTCAAGTGGTTTGTCATTAAGCAATCTGTTAGCCTGTGCTCCAGAGCAAACAGGGGGACAAACAGTCTTTAAAGCCTGTATGTAGTTCTTTAACAGGGAGGGGGAAAAAAAAAAATCAAAACCAAAAAGTCTTGAACTTGGGAGGAGTGAGTGTTGCCTCCAGTTACATACAGTCTCTAAGATGAATATTCAAACAAGATAATAAAGCAGCGAAGACAGACCTGTCCTCCATTGTACTGCACAGGCAGATACTACATTATTTCCGTCTGACATCGGTGTAGCAAACCTACTCACAGATCACGTAAGCAATACACGATACAGTAAGAAGGTTTTTTCCTTTTAAGAATCTCTAAGAACGTGAAGGCAATCCACAACACTTGTGAAAGGCATGGTTAGAAAAGGGTTGAAATATAATAATTCACAAATATATTAATATAAGGTTCTACCACACACATTAAACTCTTCAGAAAGGGTCATAAAAACACTCATCTCAAAACTATTTAATCTTTCACAGTAAGGCCAATAATGAAATGCTGAAGTAGGTTAAGACCACCTTGAAGAGACATTTGCATTTAATAACCAGATTTGTTTCATTAAGTCACAGAGTAATTATGAAGCCTGTATTTTGAGCAGTACAAACTTGGAGACCTTTACTTGTAAAGAAAGTCTGTCCTATAAGCACTTTAGCTTCTCCAATCACTCGGGGTTTTTTAAAAAAAAAAAAAAATCTGATTTACCTTCTAAAATAGCCTTAATTAACAAATGGATACGATTCCCTCTATCACGGAATTGCACAGAAAGTCTCTCGTCTCCAAAGAGACACTTCAGCTTCCCCCCCCGGAGAGGGACTCCAGCCTTCCTGCACAAAGCCTATTGTCTTTGCTACTCAGAATTCACAGAAACTTGAAGATAAGGCAGAAGGAGTGATGCGAAAGAAACAACAGATAAATCACGCTTTTGTAGGTCATAGCATTCAAATAGCCTTCTACCTTCAAGAATTCAAAGATGAAATACGAAAAAAAAGTACAGAAAGACTGAAGTTTCCCTAGGGACAGTAAGTTTCAGACAAGACTGGAGACCTGTTATGTTGGTATCTAAATCCTTGTCTTTCCTGAGGGAAGAAAAAAAAAATTTAAAAAAATATACAAGCGCCTCTCCCCTCCCCCAAACAAAACCAAAACCGAGAACAAATTACAAAATTTTTAGGTGCTGCTTATGTTACTTCTGTTTGTATAATCACACCTATGTGCAGATGTACTTGATTCTCCTGAGTTTCAGCTCTAATATACCAAATGGCAGAAAAGAAACAAGAGTCATCAACAGCACTAAAATATTTAGGCCTGTTGGTATAACCTCTTCCACCACTCCAGAAACCTAAAAGGCCTTTTCTAAAATTAAAGATATCCCCGAGTTTTCCAAAAGACAGCATTCTACCCAAGCTACCAACCTTCCCCCCCCCCCATTTACAAGTTTCTGTAAGTTGTACCAATACAGATCCAGACCTCTATCAGAAGTATTACAAACACTCTTGAGTTTTGTTTTTTCTCTGCCCTTTCTTTCTGAGTTCTCAAATAAAACCTAGGAAATCCTTGAAAGGGGGAGATTAGCTTCTTGTTTGCCTCATCTGGCTTTGGTGCAGATCATCTTATCCCATCAATAAGATTGTTCTTATCCTGGAAGTAACAAGGTGCCCAAGGAAGTATCATCGCAGAGTATAGAGCAGAGGATGTCAAGAGAGAGCACGTCAAGAAGAAACATCAGCACGGAAAGGGTTAGAGACTTTCAGGAAGAACGGGACGCAGATTCTCAGCCAAGCACCCTGTGAAGACACTGCTTCAACTCAGGGCACTACCATGCTCCTGCACAGAAAGCAGTGGATAAAAAAATAAAAGGGTTGGTAAAGAACAACATCCCATCTTGAAGGAAGTTAAACTCGAATTAAAGACCCTTCTAGCTCAGGAAGGTTTTGCAATTTTAGAGCTAGGGGTACTCTGGAGAAGCGCTGGTGGGCTGCATCCACGCTCCAGCCACTTGAGTTCATACATCATTTAAGCCTTGATTCAGCACGAAAATGTTTTGTACAGCACCTTAATAAACTTCTGTTTCTGTCAACAAGCCATTTCTTCCATGCCAACCTATGGATTATGCAAGTTAAATGACACCGCAATATTTAGGACAGAACCGGTGTATTTTACAGAGGGAGTCCTTCCTCCTTCGACGTACTTATCTTTGGGGAGGTGCGTACGTCTGTAGGTATGTATGCATCAGTGGCTTCATTTGTGTTAATAAAGAAACTATCTCCCTGCTCAGAAACAGTTAAATTTTGCTCATTCCCAGCAGATATGTATTCTACCCCCCCCAATCTCCTCATGAAGACCAGTGATAGAGACCCAGCAGTTTCTACAGGTGTTCGGTTCAGCACTTCACACTCTACTATTAGGACTATCAAGCAGTATTGCTGTGATTGAAACACATCTCTTTGCCACTGTGGGCACGGAGAACAGGCTGTTCATCCTTCTCAACAGTCTTCTACATATCTGAGGGCTTAAATCCTTCTCCAGCCTTTTTTTAGGCTTAGCATTTCAAGTTTAGTACTAGGTAGAAAACCTAGTACTAGGTAGATAGTAGCGCTCTGATAATTAACTCTGAATCCTCTCCGCGTTCTTCCTGAAGCGCTGTGCCCAAAACATGCCGGAGTGCTCCGGCCGAGACAAGATCAATGTTAAGTGCAGGTACAGCGTGATTTCATGTGTTTTGGAGGCTCTCTAGCTCCTTTCTTCATCCCTTGCAACACAGAGACATTAGGGTTTAGCGCAGAAGCCTAACGCTACCGACTACATCGATCTGTAATCCCTTCACTACCGTAATCCCTAGATCCCCTTCTCGGAAACTGCCGTGAGGTTGGTTCTTTTCCATTTAATGTTTGACTAGCTGATTACTCCTGCGTAACTGTATTAACTTTCACTTGGCTCCTCCAAATCTTTCCTCCTACCAAAAAAGTTACCAATTTTTGAACTCTAACCGTGTCCTCCCTCTTGCAGCTTTAAATCGTGTGAAAATTTAACAAATATAGCTTACTCCGTCAATCCAAGCTGTGAGCGAAACAGATCTAATAAAAGTTTATTCAGAATCCCACACAAAGCAGCCCTCAATATCATCATCATTACTTCTTCTCTCATCACTTATCCATCTCTTTTCGTAGCCACGATGTGTCGGTTAAGACCATGTTTCCCTATTTCCTTACAACAGTGTAATGGGACAGCAGCTGTTAAGGAAAGAATAAGAGAAGATGTTGTTTCATTATTTCTTTTTTTTCTTCTACAACACTTTTTAAACTAAGGATATTAGGATGGTCTGAAAAGATTTCCTTTCCCACATTATCTTCAGAAGAAATTAGAAAAAACCCCACGTTTGATCACTTACACCTCAATTTTTCCAGGAATTGAAGCTAAGCTGACTACTTTTACACATCCCTCACTCCTCCTCTCCTCCCATTTACAGTATTTTCGGGTTTTTTTTTCCTTGTACCTCATCTCTCCTCAAATTCTCAAAAATAACCAGCAGTTCTGAAATTGTTTCAGGCAAGTCCATCACACACCAACTGATCTGAAAATGTTTAACAATGAAATATTTTTAGCCTGCCCTTCACTAAACCTAGCTGATCTTTTATCCTCGCGGTATTAGGACGAAGGACCACAAGCAGGTGACTCTTGTCACTGAAAGAGGACCAAAGAAAGCACATCTGAGGTATGACACCGAGTTCACAAAGTTAAGATGAATCTGCCTGAACTTCTCCTTATAGCATGCTTCCCCAAAGACCACAAAAAGGCTTTTAAACTCAAAAGAAGGAACTTTTAATGTAACACTCTCCAGCTACAAGAAATCTGAAAGCAGCTAGGTAAGGCAGAAAGAGCTCATCAATCACTCTTTCCAAATGCTGCATTTTCAAAGGGCAGTATATCTCAGTGGAAAAAAGAAATCCAAGGCTTCTCTCCGCCTTCTGCTACCATGCCTACAGAAGGACAACTTTTATTTTTGTACATTGCTAGCTGCATCGCATTTTGTGCAGTGGTACATCTTTAACAAAGCTTCAGGTGAGGGAACGCCTAGAATAGTACAGGCAAAGCAGCTGCTCAAGTGGGAAGAAGCTTCCCTTCGTTATCCAGTTAATTTCTGCAAGAGACAAGCATTCTGCTATCGAACTTAAATCATTTAAATGTGTGCTTTAACAACTGCCTGACACGAGCTCTTCAGAAATTATGGCGTTCAGGAAAATAACTTCAGACAAACCCGCTCTGATCTTAGCTCTCCTTACTACGTATAAATTATCTCAAACTGGTGCGTGGCAGCATGTGTCACAAGATTTCCCTACTAGTAGTGCTACAGATTCAGCTTTAATCCACTCCTGCCACCGAACTATTCAGTAGTGATGTTCTCCTGACGACAACCGTCAACTGCATTCAAAACAGAGGACTAATACCAGATTTCACATAAGTACTGGAAGGAAACTGCATTCCATTTTACAAGGACAAAATCCAATAACCATCCAGAAGGAAAATGCGAAGCCCGCATATAATTTCAGAACCACTTTTTCCAAACAGAACGGTAAGCGAAGGCAACCAAACAGACCTTTCATCAGAAGTACCTGACTTTAGATTAGTAGTACACAAGGATTCGGTCACTGGAAGGAGTCATACAGGGTTTTGATGAAGAACGATTACTTACTTTCACATGTTGAAGAAAGATGTGTCAACTGAGGGGCATGATACTTGTCCTTTTAGGTGAGACTCCAAAGTGATTTAAGAGTACGTATATAACACCCTTGAAAATCGACGTTTAAAATAGAAGCATTTGACAAAATCCTAATCAGACTGGCAGGAACTATTATAAAGCCCCTTTTTATGTATTGCAAGTCAATGATAAAAGATCCAAGCTCTCTTGCTGCAGGACTGAACTTTTAAAAGGCTTTTCACCAGAATTTAATTAATGTTCCCAATGGCCCTTGTAATCCTAAAAACAGTATGTCATGCCCTTCCTAACCTAGATCATTAAAAAAAGCTGTCTTCAGGAATTAGCCAAACGTATTTTAATTGAAGATGTTAAACACTATTCTTTGCAAGGTGCCAGCAAGAGCTCACAACAAACTTGTTTTGTGGTTTTGTTAAAATATTCATCGCTAAGGAGAGCATTATCTATATGGGTAAATTGCTACACGCGTATTAGCAGGTCGGTAATTATTTTTCCCTTGACAACATTGGAAACATTCTGCACTACACAATAAGCAAAATTCATATATGATATTACAATATACCACAGCAGAACAAGTGTTCAAAGGTATCTTTTCTGCCTAATATTGCATTTTTTCCCTTATAGGTAATATAGAAAATAGACCACCTGACCAAATTAAACTACATATGATGACAATACACATCAGCTAAAGATCTTTAGGATTTTTTTAAAGCCCAGCCTAAGCCAAATCATGTATACACGGTGGTTTGCAAGTTCACTCGTACTGAAAAATCAAGGCCAAATTCTCTAAACTTCATTCTCTAAACACCATTTCATTTCTTTCTTTGCAAAAACTCTACAATCTGTAAGTTATGAGACAAAAATGACATTGCACTTAAGTATCACGAAAAAAAGGAAGACGTCTAAGAGCTATCCCCGCCTGCAGATGTACAATATAAATCCTGCTGGTGCTTTCATAATTCCAGTGGTAGGCTGACAGTGGAACCTAGGAGAGCAAGTGATGTAACGTTATAAAGTAAGTAATGCCACATATAAATCTAGACTTTCCCAGACTTAGTAGATTCCTTTCTCCTTCAACACAAGCAGATTTCCTCTTTTTATGATTTAATACACTATAACAAAGAGATTCATCAAGAAGAGTAACTCATCTTCACGCCAGCGTCATCAGGCATTGTCAGCTGGCGACGATGCCCAAAGAACAATAAGGTGGCTCAGATTTGCCCCAGCCCACACGGGAAGGGGCTGTGTTCCGAGATCCATAAGGGAGACCCCCCCTTTTCTTGTGATAGGGGGAATCAACCCACACAGAGCCCCTTTCCGCTTTACTAAAAAGGGTTTATTCTGTGCTGCAGAAAGACAGGAAGAAAACTGCTTGTTCAAGCAAATTCTCCTGAAAGAGCAGCATAAAGCCGGATGCTTTTGTCCTTCTCTTCTCTTTAGTTGTCAATCCTGCGCGCAGGTGCCTTCTTACAATACAGACCAAGCAGACAATACTGAGTGACTCAAGACCGAGTGAATATTAACAGCCTAGGATAGCACCAGAAAACCCGTACCCTCATTCTCCTCCATGCAATAGGAAGTTTAGAGAAATTATTCTTTATGGTCCGTTGTGACGAGCACTTAGCTGAATGCCAACAGGCCTACGTGCAGGCTGTCACCAACACAGAGATGGCAGCTTCTGGTTGTAAGGAACTCCGCTCTGCCTTTTTGCTCCTGTGTTTTTCAAAAAGGCATCCACCTAAAAAGAGGAAGTTGTGAAAAAGCTAGGTATTTTTGCATATTATTCTCTAATGGTTTAATGTTACTGAGTTGAGAAGGTTTTTGACACCGTGTACTAACAAGAACATAAAAGTCAAGATACTCAGCATCATAGGAATTACTGTAACACAGAAAGAAAGCATATGTTTCAAGACTTTGCCTTTGGTAACTCAGGAGCATCCCTGCCTTTCAGACAGCACAGTCAACAAACAAAGAACAAATTCAAGCAAAGCAAGCTACATTTTGCAGCGATGCTTTTACAGCTTTGTTTCTACTCCCAGTTACCTTTCACTTGTTACTAACAAATTATTGTTGGCTTATCTTAACTGCCCTTCCTGACAAACCTCAAGCACAAAATTATATTTAAAAAAACCAGTCCATTAAAAAATATGCAGAAAAAGAATAAGAAAAAAGTATCCAACTAGTGTACAGTGTGCCTGCAGTAGAACACTGAAAAGTAAGCATCCGTGCATTTACTCTAACCACTCTTTCTGTAAGTGATACCATCTCCTCATATATTATTAAATAATGGGAAGGAAAACAAGATAATGATCAACAGCAAAATCCAAACACAGATTGTAATCTCAAATATCAAACATCTTAGGAGATGCATTTATGTCCGGTGTTTAGCTGCACAGCCTTTCCAACACCTCTAGGGAGTTAGCAGTTTTTACCTGAATTTTGAACACGTGGAGGTGACCTTCCTGTTTGCAGTGTCGCTGCTTTTAATCATCAGAAGTTCTGTGACCGTGTCTCCCTTAAACAGGCAGCTAACAAGTGCTGCCGTGCTGAGTCACAACCCTCGTGCCCCTTACTAAGGGGCTACAGATCCATTAAGCTTGGAAAACCGAAGGAGAAAAGATGCGACTTGTCCAGAAAGAAATCCCCACCGAGGAGACGTTCCTGTCTGGTCCAGAGTTCCACTGTTAAACCGTTACCTTCTGACAAAGATTTCTTGATCTGCCTTAAACCCAGACTCAAGCCTAGAAAAATGTCAACCAGCCATGCTTCCATAACAACCTCTGTGGGACTTTTTATTCTCCCTGGTGTGCAAGGAAAAAGAATCCTTTATAACCACTAAGACCAAAATTTGGATTTCTTTTGAGCTGCTTAAAAACAACCCTTGGGTTTTATAGAACTCACTTGTAGGAACCGAGTCCCACAAACCTCTCGCCTTCTGCAAGAAACATCCTTTTGAAGAGATTTTACTTCTATAATCAAATGAAAAGCACCTCAGACCATCTAACACCATATATTCAAGTTAAGCCAATAAAGGAACTACTCTGAATATCCTAACTGCAAAATTTCTTTTCATAACCATTTTATAAGGAGAGCTTAAAGGATTTTATTCACCTTTTCCTTTTTTTGTGGAATCACCAAAGCCATTTCTCTCATTTCAAAAAACTATGAGTTTTTGTTCAAATAGCTAATCTCTGACACATCCCTTTAAGCTTGCACGGGATTTAAAAATGATACCGCGTTTTACTTGATACAAAGGACAAAACATTTTTGCCTATAATATCCCCTTTCTATTGCTATTAATGACAGAAATAAGCCAGAATGATAACAAGGTAAAGCCTTTTTGACTTAAAACTCCAGGCACAGAAGTTTCCTTCATCAAAACCTCTTGGGATTAGTTGTTCAATATATGATCTAACAGCAGAGCTAAGATGCTTTCAGGGTGATGACTGTCATCAGGGTGGCAAGCACTATGAAAACTCTACCCCTAACAAAGCCTTCATCCAATGTCAAACTTCTCTTTCCTCATCTGTCAAAATAAGACAAAGTGATTACCTTTCATGTGAAATTAACAGTATGCCAGATATTTATTTTTTTCCCCCCCATTCCACCCCATTTTTGAATTCTTTATATGGCTCTTATTCCCCTGCAATTTTCTTCCTCATACTTCAAGCAAAATGATAAAATTAGTTTCTTTGCTTGTAACTTCACAGCCCTGGCTGAAACCCCATTACTGCACTACCCAATTTACAGTTGTCAGCTCTGGCAGCTTTTACAGTAATCTGACTTCAGAGAGATGATGCTTATAGTTTTCATATTCTTCCTGATCAAGTATGGAAAAAAAGAAAAGAATGCCAAGCAATTTTTACTTATTTTTAATATGAGCAGTGCTTCCTTTGGAAAGCACCTCAGTTAAACGAGACCAGAGTTCAATTTTTTTTTTTTTTTTTAATTTTTTTTCAATTCTTCCAGTGACCATTTTCATTACTTTATCAAATTGGTCTGAGAAAAGATACGTCTAGCATTTCTACAAAAGATTACTAGAGGGCACTATAAAGACACCTACAAAAGGAAAAAAATTATTTCTGTTCATCATTGTGAACAATAGTATTTTGACTTTTCCACAGAAATACCTACTCTATATTAGCTACAGACAATACTGTATTTGTTACAGCAGGTGAAGAAGAATTTCGCTTTTTACCTTGAGTAATGGATTTCCCTTCCTAGAGTTCCAGTCCTCTGGGCAGTCAGGCACATAACGTACCTCTTCAGATATGTGCAATAGTAAAAACAAATAGTGTCTTTCAAAGGGTTAAAAACCAGAAAATCCATTTGTAAGACTGAAAACACACATTGCACACAATACTAAAATATTCGCTAAATATCTAGCGGAGGATTCTTCCACCCTCCTTACACCCTGTTTGGGCTTCGATCAAAGCACCCAATGCTCACCCAGGGCCCCGGGTGCTCAGACTTGAGGAACGAGTTTGCCCAAACTCTCACTGGGGCTAGACGAGCGGTTTAGCTCCCTACGGAGACTCCCTGTTGGTTTGCAAACCAAGCCCAGATAATCGGGGAGCAGATTCCTTGCCTCGGTTTTTGTTGTTTTTTTTTTTTTTAAATGCCAGACTGCTACTTCAAAAATGGTTTAGAACATAAATACAGACAAAAATCCCCACACATCACAAGAGACTTATTTGCTGAAACCAATTACTTGAGTATTTTCCCAGTAGTAAACACACTACAGTATCCAACAACTCTACACGAAGGGTAAAGTAATATTACTATTTCTCAGATGCCAACAAGGTTATGGGGCACCTGACAGAACATATTCGACGTAGCAAATTCATTTAAAGATGCACTTTAAGTGAGACAAGAGTTGCACTTCAGTGAACGATCTCCCTGCGTGCTGTGCATTTCCTCCAGCCCACCTATTCAATTCACTGCTTCAGGGTGATTACGGAGATTACAAAGGATGCTTGCAGGAGAAGCTCGGAAGGGCAAGGGAGAACGCTGTTAAAAGTCAGGGGTGCTCCAATCACAGGCAACGGTCAAAACGGCATACGTGACTATGTATGAGGAGGAAAAGAAGAAACCTTCTTTTTATGGGACGCTTGAAGGGAAGAAAAGGTTGAACATTAAAAAAGATGCAAGCAAGAACCAAACTGCAAGTTGCTGAACATCATTTTCAGTGTCTGTCTAAAGAGAGACCTCTGTCGTGCTTCATAAAAGAAGAAAAAAACTCTTAACAAATACCTTTAATGTTAGATCAAGCAAAGACTATCTAAAGAGGACCTGGAAACAGAAGAACAAGCTGCATCAGATCAGAGCAAAAAGAATCCTTTTAACTGACTTGTTACAGTAGTCGAGAGCAGATGCTGGGGAGCACCTAAGAACAGAATAAACACACAGCAAAACTTCCCCAAAATTCACCCTCCGAGCATCTCGCCACTTGCAACCGAGGGACTTCCGCAAGCCAATAGTGGGATTTGTCCTTGAGCTCAACAGCTCTTGGAGAAAGAGTAACTACCAGCAACCTCTGCCAGAACCTCCACATACCTCTGGGGAGTGAGAGGGCAGAAGAATACGACTTTCAGCATTCAGTTTGAGGGTCCCTAATTTAGGGGAGTAATGCTGAAAGATGAAGAGACCGGTTAATTCTGCACACTCAGCATAGCTAACTGCACAGCCTGTTTCGCTCCTCTGGTTTCCTACACTAGTAAAGCGACCCCTGTCCAATCACACTATTGAGCCACAATATATAAAAATAAAATAACCGTAGCAATTTTTAAATGAGGATTTTATTGATCTTTTGGATACTAGTGGAAAAAAATGACAACAGCAGAAAAGTTAAGGACAAGATGCACATCGACACTACTATAAACATACTGCAACGTTTTTAAGAATCGCATTTTAAAAATATATTTACGCTAGTTTTTCTACCCCCTAAAATTGAACATTTGTGGCAGAGTTCATTACATGGGTAAATTAAGTTGCAATAAAACTGACCCTTCACAAATTTAAGTCACAACGCTACTCTTGTAAAAGCAAGCCGACCAACTCTAGAGTTCAAAATAGTGATTTTCTTAACAGAAAGATATATAGCCAGGGCTCATCAGTCCCACGGAAAGGACAGAGATGCTGCACGCGCCCTCAAGTGATATGGAAAACCACGGCCCATTCCAGCTACGGCACCACCAAGATAAATAACTTATCAGGGAACTGGAGGAAATAACAGATAACCAGTAGCATCACCAATTTGTTTAGATTTGCTACTGAGCATTAAGGGTTTGCTCTGTCTGTTGTTTGAGAAGGCCAAACTAAAAACTGTACAGGCTAAAGATGAAACCTTAGGAGATGCCCATCTTTGTTCCAGTTAGTGAAACACAAGCCTCTGATACAGAGCCTCTCTGTTGACCACGGCACAGCATCGGAGCATCCACGCTAACTGAACACTGGGCAAAGCATTCGTCGAATTCTGCGTAGTCCAAGATCTCATTATTTTTACCCCTTCATCCATCTCTGTTTATTCATAAATTGAGGGTTGACTGATCATGTTTGAAGACCTTGCTAGCATCGTAATAACTGAGGTAGACAAACGCTGTAGGGTAGAGCGTTTGATGGTCACTGAAAAAAAGCTACTGTAGAGTTAAATTCATTTCTCCACCAACAGCAAAAAAAAAAAATCACACACTCACCACTAACTGAACTACAGAAAAAATAAGCAAAACACTTTGCACTAGACAAACAGAAGATTAGAAGTTTGCCTAGTTTTGAGACCTTGGAAAATATTTAAATCACAAGGTTCATTCTTCAAGTTGTCTTTCAATCAAATGGAGAAGAGAAGCAAAAGGTATCTGGATTGTGTACCCCAGTAACATGCACCCACAGCCAAGCGCCCCCACTCGCACCTTGAGGCCCATAGTCATAACCCACATCAACAAATCCCACAGCTGAGGAGAGCTTGCCACACGTAAACGAAAATACTAAATCGGCAAAGAAAGTAGAGGAAAAAGTAGCTTTACTATTACAACCAGTGTGTCTCAATGTGTTATGTACGTGGTTGTGCGGTACCACTGCACCAGATATCCAGATCAGCTGCAATATTAAAAAAAGAGGCCAACTAGTCCCAAATGACCAACATTTTAACTGTGGCCAAGAATAAGTGAAGAAACAACGCTCAACCATGTTGCAGGCTGGTGCCCACCAGGAAAACAGTTTAAGCTTAACTCAAACACATGTCACTGGGTTACCAACTCCAAGTTACAGGTTTTCACTCCGAGCAGCAGATAAAACTCTCCATTTGTGTCATCTCAACAATACACCAGTTTTACAAGTTTCAAACTTTTTTTTTCTCTTCACCCTTTCAACCGTGAGTTCTGCACGTTGATCCTGGAAACATTCACACAATTTGGCTGGGTCAAGATCAATACCGGTTAGAGAACGGCATTGCGCTTGAAAACCAGCATAAGGCTTGGGCTGGCCGCGCACTCCCTTCCCAACAGGCAATAGCTATCTACGACAAAACTGTTCCACAGCAAACCTGAGTTACAGCTTCGCATCGCTGACTCCAGACTACGTTCGTGCATTAAACAACCTGTCCCAGGAACAGTACGGCTACCTCGGAAGCTTTGCCATTATACATTAACCTCGCTTCATACCCCGAGCCAAAGCATGACAGAAATATTTGCAAATCTGACTGATTCTTTATCCTGAAATGCACAAACATGATCCGGAAATTAAAAAAAAAAATTAAATCCCACAGTCTTGTTTACCGCAACTTTATTATTTCAAGGGCACTGAACATACAAGGAGTAGAGCAAATTATTGGGGTTTTGTTGATTACTTTTTTTTATATGTGAAATCAAAGAGCTATACTTCAGGAAGGCAACTGCAGACTATTAACAACATATTTGTATTCAAAACAGATCTATGAAAAAGTCTAATTGCACTAATTCTTTATTATAACTTCGCACTCATGTTATTTTATCCAGTTGACATTTTTCCGTGACAGATTCCCACTAAGCTGTTAGCAAGCTCTTTATAAGCCAAGAAAACCTAAAAGAAAAATAGCCCAATGCCTCGATTTAACTCCCGATTCTCGATGTCTGCTTTTCCGAAAGGGGAACGAGGCAGGGGGGGTATATGGTTATCTCCACTTCCCAGCTAGGGAAAGGGGGGCAGGAAAGGACCAGGGTTAACATTGCCATTCCTGCACCTTCCTGGAAAGCAGTGGGTTGTACGTCTAACTTGACCTGAGACTAGAAACCATGGGATGCTAATGGAGCATGTCTAACTGCCACCACTTTCCCTATTTGATCTCAGTTGAAAGTACAGTAAAATGAACTGAAAGACCAGTTTTAAAAGCTTTACGCAGATTCTTGTCTCTTCTGAAAGTGTACTAATGAAACAACTTCCTGTTTCATTTTCTAAAGAAAAACAAAAGCTTTCATCTAGCTTGTTTACTCACTTAACCTCCTAAATTCCCATGAAGCACTGTAGCTTTGGTGCAGTTTTTGTCAGAATAAAACAAAAAGCGTAACTGTAGCTTTGCAAATACATTAGCAAAAATATTTGCAAGTATTAGCTTTGCAAATGTTATATAGATGTGCAAGGAAAAAATAGATTTATCTGTTCATTTATAATACAGATTTTTCCGTCAAAGGGGGAAAGCAAACATGTTTAAGAAAAACTTAAGAGTGGAAATACAAATATTGCATATATGAACTAAATTGTCATATAGATATGGGCATTACCTGAATTACTAAAGTCAGAAGCGCGTAAGAAAAGTAAATTCGTAGGTCATCGTTAGAAGGAATTTGCTTATATCCTTTTTATTCTGATTTCCTCATACCTGTAAACGTTCTCATCTCACTCTCATTAAATATGTAAAAGCTCCTAAACAATAATTTGACTAAAGAGCATGAGATGGGTTTAGCACACAACTTCTCCTTAGATTCACAGCTCAGAGATGTCTCCCTTTAGTTAAATCCATTCTGCCCACTAAAAAAAAGGCCAAAAAAAAAAAAAAGCCGGCACAGTTCATCCATTGCTATAGATGCTACAGACTCCTGGCAGGACCAGCCTGTTCACAAACAGTTGGCAGTTCAATTCAAGGTGTCCATTTCGGTGGCTGTTGCTCGCCCTCCTGCCATGCACCACTGCGAGAAGCCTGGCTCCGTTTCCTCCATAACCGCCTTACAGGTACCGGCAAGCTGCTGGGAGGTCCATCCCCCTGCCCTGAGACTTCTTCAGGCCAAACCAACCACTCCTAAGGCACGAGCTTCAGCTCCCAGCCAGGCTGGTGGAGGGCCAAGCAAGCTCGTTCCAATTTAAGAAGGTCTTTGGCAGTGATATATTGGGGAGCCCAAAACTGGACACAGTTTTCTGGACGCAGCCTACTGAGCATCAAGCTCGCTTCCCTCAACCTGCTGGCTCTGCTCCGGCTAGTCCTGCTCGCGCTGTGAATTGGCACGCACAGACCACGTCGGTAGTCTGACAGCCACCTGGTTGGCTATTTGAAAGGTTCCAGTTCAAGATTTTTTTCTCTGCTTAATGCGAAGCAGAATTTTTCAGCTCAGTTAATATCAAAACAGGACCCAGATCTGAACTCTGCATATCACATTGGAGGACAGTACTCGATTCACACAACTTCATTTTTAAGCTGTTAAACAAATAGACAGACCTGATGAAATATCAATTTGACTAATTAGGGCAACAGAACCCCAGAAGGAACTAACAACTCCACAGAAACAGAGCACTACCTGTTTCCAGCACTGACAACTGCACGAGTTTCAGACACGTAACAGATGGCTCAAAAATCCCGTGCAGACTGTGTTGATACCAGCCTTTGCTTTGGCAATACCCCGAGTTGTTGAGGTGCAAAAGCTTACCTGACTAGGGAGAGCTAAACTGTGAGCGACTGAACAGAACTTTTAAGACAGGATACAAAGTCTTGACACTTAACATTTCTTTCAATTCATAGACCGTAGCCAAATTTAAAGTATTCTCGCAAGAGAAACATTTACCTTCATATGACAAAAAGCTCTTAAACCTGCTTGGACAGCAGAAGCAAACTACCCGGCGCTTTAGTGCCCAAAATAAAATTCCAGCTGATAATACTTCACAACACAACATGGATGAAGTTCTGAGCTTCCTTTCACAAGTTGCAGCTGAAGGAGTTGCATGTCCCAGAACAGCAGAATAATCTAGGTCGGAAGGGACCTCTGGAGGTCACCTAGCCGAGCCACCCGCTCCAAGCAGGTCTATTCAGACCAGGTTGCTCAGGGATCTGGCCGGCCAAGCTTTAAGCTTCTCCAAGGACACGCAAGCAAGAAGTGTACAAGCATCCGAAGCAGGAAAGTACGGCGAGAGATACGCCCCCAAACTGCCTTTCCATTATTTCATTTCTGACACATCACAACAGTGAGCTATGGTTAAATATCTTCAAATTAAAAGCTCTGAAATCACAGGAAGCAGCACATAAAGCCACAATAACAGCAGCATTAGGAAAGATCTTTTCTGAGGAATCCAGCAATAAAAACTACACAAAGCACCCGATCCCTCTGTTACCATAGTCAGAAACAAGGAGGAGGAGGAGGACACAATATACTCCAAAAATAAATCACACCTTCTAGCTATTCAGAGCAGCAACAGGAAGGGCAAGGCCAATTCTCAGCAGAACACCACTCAGAGCTACACCTGCCATTCATCCCAGAAGCGGGATTTTGCAAAACCGATTTGAAAACAGCAACGCATTCCCAGAGGAACCAGGAGGCTGTAACGCAGCCTCACCTGATCTGAACGCAATCGCTTGACTGCTGAGCTTGCTGACATGGTAATGATGGTTTTGCTTCTGCTACCAACGATGTTAAGTGCCCTGTTTGGCCACTAAGAACACAGCACACAAGTCCAACGATCAAGAGACTCAGCAACAACTAGAACTTAACACAGAACCGTTAACCACCGTAACGTCCTTCAGTGTCCCCAAAGACCTCTTCACATCAGTTCTCGACTCCAGCTAAGGTCCAAACTGCAGAAGTTGATCCGTTAATCTAGGGTGGAAACTGGTTTGGATGTTTGTGACTGTATCTATCAGCCGCACCGCACTTCCCATAAAAGCAAGGTGCAGAGTAAGCCGTCACCACCTATCAGCTGCAGATCTGTAAGGACAGAGCGCTACAACTCCAGATGTGACTGCTCCCTCCAAGGTCACCAGTGACCACCACCACCTACATAAGCAGGGAACATCTAAACACCCTTCAACAGAAGTTTTTTTTCATTCCCTTTCAACTGCAACCTACCATACACTGTCCGGTCAGGTTTTCTCCTCTGTTTTAGGTCTCTAGCTAGCGTTAAGGTAAGGTTTTTGGCATATCCTTCACATTTGCATCACCATTAATGCCTGCTGCAACAAGCTTTCTATTTTAAATAATACATGTTGATAAAACTGTATTAAAGCAATTTACACAAATAAATTAGCTCAAGCATCACAGCATGAAACAAGTTCCAAAAGATGTTATGGCAAAGCTTTTCCCAGATTCTTTAAGAATATCTGCTGTAATTTGTCCCAGTCACCAAAACACTACCTTTAAGACAAAACCACAAACATTTTCAGCTGAAGGGCAGATCTGGTCCCCATAGGCATCTACCCCCGACCACTGTCAGACACTATCATAAAGCTAAAAACTCTTTTGGTCTCATTTTCCCTATCTGTTCTGAGGTTTTATGTAAATAGCCTGTACAACCTTCTCCTGAGAAACTTTCCTAACTCAACCATACCTTCATCCAGTATAATTAGATAATTAGACTCCAATCTCTGGTAAGTCTACCAGTAACACTTAGAAGCTATGTTTAAAGGGGAAAAAAAAGCTTTATTTCATTCAATTCACATCACGTTATGACTATCACAAATGGGAAGCTATGTTTCCTAGCAGAGTAATTTACACTTTCTAAAGAAAAGTTTCTAAGAAAACATTGTCTAATGTCTGGTAGGGTTCATTTTGTTTTGTTTTTGTGGGCTTTTGGTTGGTTTAAGAACTACAACCAGAAAACAGAACTACTGAACCACCTCCTTTGAGTCATGAGAGGGATGAAATACGGCTTTCCAAGAAAGCCAAGCACTCATGTCACTTTTAACCATGAAAAAGTCCCGGACAAGAGCATGTAAAATCATTTTATCGGCCCGTAACAGAAACATCCACTGCTACAGATCTGATTATAAGAGGCACTGGGCAAACTGAAGTCGGGAACTGGTCTAAAGATGAGGGATCTCTGCGGTGATGCACTTTAAGAACAGTGCCATTCTGCATACATAAATATGTTGTAAAACATTAATACGTTCACTGTCTTTTTTTTAAAAAAATCAAAAATTGTTACTTTTCTGTAAAACATTGTTTATCTTAGATTTTCTGGCTTTGAACGACCCAATAACATGCACTACTCAGGTTCTTCTTCACTTACTGCACTACTGTCTTACTTGCACATGAGAGGGGATATAAATCACAGAATAGTAACTAAGATGCTTTGCCTTAGTTCATTAGGGCAGAGATTTTTTACAGCCAATATTAAAAAGTAATTACTTTATCTCCCAAAGTTTTAAAATACATAGCTTGCATGTTTTTGTAAACATGAAGTAAAAAACGGGAGGCATGAGTTATTCACCTTTTTACACTTAACAGTTTCAGTTCTAACAGTATCTCCTTCCCAGACCTGCACCTCCAGCCACAGCAATCCACGCAAAAGGCTTCCTCCTCGCTTCAGTTGAAGATGAGGGAAAATCTGAGGGATGAGGGGACTGTTAAATATTTGGCACAAGAGTTTGTGCCAATACCAAAAGCCTACGAGTGGCCAGTGCGACTCAGCTGCTGGGAGGAACTGCAACCAGGGCGAGCAGATGGGCCAGTGCTCTTATATTCTTAAATAAATATACACATCAGCATAGCTGTACAGATGTATATACGGAACGATTTCTAAAGTAAGAATAGAGCTAGAACTAACAACAGGGCAGATAAATCCATGGGGTTTGATAAACCATAGATCATTTGAGACTTAACCAATAACAGCATTAGATTTACGCCAGTATTCAAATTAATTTTATTGCTAAAGCAGTCCAAGAGCTCTTCATAAATACGTTCAATGAAGCAGGTGGTGTGCTGGCCGAGGACATCTCTTACACAAGTTACTGCCTCTTGCATATTTTCCATTCCATGCAATGTGGGGAAGTGAACCTGGGCTTCATCTCACCATTTTTACTGTTTAAATATACAGGGGGAAAAAGGTAATCCTGGATACTAGTGCTACCTATTTTAAATTGGTAATCTAGGTGAACTAATTCTACCAGGATGTATTTCATCACAGAGATCTCCTTGGGAACTATAATTATCTAGAGATTTTAGAAAATCTGGGGCTATACTGTAACACATGATGGAAAAACAAAAAAAAAAATCATAAAAGGACATCGTCTACTGAGAGCTGCCTGGAACAGAGGAGTGAAAAAAGCCAGGCAAAGTCAGGTCTCACAGCCACAACACACAACAAAAACAAAGGGGCAATGACGCTACAGGAAGGACTTCATCTTTTGGTGAGCAGTTAGTGTAGTTCGCACAGATCAGAGTCAATTTTTCAACAAGAAGTGAGTGTGTATAAAACCAAACACGCAAACTAGAAAACCTCAGTTTGTCTGAAGGTTTACCACTGGACCAGGACTCCAGGTAAGGGAACGGCTGGGGAAACCCCCAGCGCCACTTCCCAGGGCTGCAGAACAAAGCACTCGCTGTCGCAAGTTCATTTTAGCAGCGGTTTGTTCTGCAAAGGCAAATGCCTCAAGGGCTGGTGACTAAAAACCACCCCGCCAAACCAAAAGATATAAAGTTTGCCTCCAAACAGCAAGCTGATAGGAATATTACAAGAGCAGCTCATTAAGTTTGCATAACTTGCTTTTAGTTCATAGGGGGGAAAAAAATAGTATTAACATGGTCAAAACTTATTATTAGACTAAGGTGCCTGTGATATCGCATCAATTAAATTAGATATCATTAATTTTGAATGTAACTCTTTGATCATTCTCTAAATGCTATGCCAAAAATATAATTGAGTCTTCATCAGATGGGAAACGGGAGCTCCTTCCCCACTATACAATTCAAGGTTAAACTGCAGCTCACCAAGGATTGCTAAGAACTGCCACCAGACTCTCACCTTCAGTAACCACACACACACAAAAAAAGGGTCTGTATTTTATTCACTCCAGATTCCCTCCTCATCACCCAGCTCTGCCTTCCAGCTTACTGGTAACCTTGAAAGAACGAGAAAGGTGGAGCTACTAAATAAAAAGACACATTTTTCAGTGCAAAGGGGCTAAAAAGGAAATTATTTCAAGCTCCAATTAGAATATACTACCAGCCTTCACTGCACTATTTTAAAGTTCAAATTTAAATTAAATTCAAAATAGAACAAGCTGCATTTTCAGCCACCTGCTTGCCATTTCATCTTTGATATCAGTGTCAAGACAAAAAAATTCCTAGCCTTACCTTAACAACCTACTACCACAGTTATTTTTTGTCACCCTTCCGTTATTTGCGTGCGCTGTTGGAACAAGTCTACTTTCTAGTATTTCATAGCTAATAACTAGACTTACAAAGAAGTGGGTAATTTAACACACAAAAGACAACACAATATTTTGAGGAAAAGGTTTAGATGTCCAATTCAGCTTTTTTTCAGACAATTGGGACAGAGTAAAACAGCACAGCAGAAGAGGCACTGGAGTTTATCACTACAAAGAGGGTACGCTACTACTCACAAAGTAACTCTGGAAGATAACCCTGCTTACAGTCAGGATCTAAAGTTAATTTTACAAACATACAGAATCAAAAAAGCCCTCAGCTAATGCCAGGCAACAGAGCGAGATTGCCAGGCGATGCGAGAGGTCAGACCGGAACACAGGCAGGCTCCCGGCTGGCAGAGGGATGCTGCTGGTTGCCTGTCGCAGAGATCCAAGTGGCAAAGACTGCGGCAAGTGGAACAAGAGCGACTGGGCACAGCGCTCTGGGTTTTGGGAAGGCTTTTAAAAATTCATCTGGTGCTTTGGTTGAATGAGATCGCTGCTCTGAGACATGGACAAGCGAGTGCTCAAACATGGTCAATTCCTGGTTTTTATTTTGTTTAAACATTAAGAAACAAACACCTGTCCTTCAAATCTCTCCAGAACTCTACACATGCTTACAATCTGCATCTTTGTCTTTATAGCTATGCTATTTCCATGGTTCAATCTTTTTAAATACAGCTTTGGATTTTTGCACCCATTCCAAACTACGTTCTCTTGTGTTACACAGGAGAAGGAGGATTAACAAAATCTCAAAAAGTCATCAAATAAAAACTCATCACTAAAACTGTACAGTAAGATTCATTTTCATGATCCTATCCTGCAGTTAAACCTCTAGATCACGAGTTTCTTATTAGACCAGTTTTTCAGCAGAATTGGTTATAAAGCCATAAATACGATTTTTCTGTGAGAAGTATTTTGTACAGGTGGTATTCTGAGTGTCCCCAAATCATTGATCCATTATTGATCCAAGATGAAAAGACATTCTCAATTTTTCACTGAACTATTGATTAAGCTAGGTCAACCCTAGCAAGATATCTAGAGCACTAGAAATCCACAAGTAAAAGCTATGAGCTCTGGTATTTCCCATCACATATCAGGGAAGGAACTTAGAAAATAATATTTCAACAGCTTGTTGGACTGCAGACTACTTGCGGGAAGGCTTCAACAGATCATGTACTGATTACAGTGAAAGAATGTGATTTGCAGAACAAAAAGAATGATTTTTGAAAGAGTGTTTCTAGAGAAGCAGGCAACTTCCCCTGAAAAGGCTGTCTGCAGAAACTACTCAGGTACGCATATCTGACAACACTTTCCATTCCGATACACTCACCAAAAAAAAGTTGGTACACGGGGGCTGACAGCTGAAAGCCAGGGGTTTTTTTAAATAGCTCCAAAGCTGGGCATCAAATCTTTTTCTTAAATAATCACTAAGGCTTATTGTCCCACAATTTCTTTTGGTTTAGTTCCGAGAACCCTAGCAAAACTGCTTGCAAGGTATGAAAGCAAGCCAGAGAGAGATTAACACGACATTTCCAGCCTATTTGCAGCTCACGAAGTAGGAGGCATCGCTTCTCCCTTTTTCGCCTGTACCTAGAGGTTAAAGAAAATCGCTTTGCTGCGCAGCCTTCTAACGCCAAGGTGGGGGTTCCGGGGAGCAGCCCTGCACCAGCAGCCACCAGCCCCTGGCCACAGAGCTGGGGAACGGTGGGAGAGGGGGATGGGGCGCCCTGGGAATCCCATCCTGCCGTTTCCATGGCTACACCAGTTGAGCAGGGAGCCTTTTACATGAACCAGGCTGCGGATGCTCCGTGGCCCCTCTCGGATGGAAGCGCTGATGGAGCGGAGGCAGACCCCCAAAGAGGGGTAAATGCAGAGAGGGTCAAATGCAGAGAGGGTCATGTAAACCCCTGCTTAAGCTGAAACAAGCTGGGAGCCTCGCAGTAATTTTTCCATCGAGTGGATGCAAAAGAAAAATAAATGTAGGTTATCTCAATTAAGGTGAGCCACAGAGCACGGTACAAATTGCAGAAAATCAGGGGAATTTAAATATTAAGAGGAAGCGTCAAATATCAAGTTTTGCCTTGCCAGTAAGGCATTTTCCACTCCCACCACAGCAAATAAAAAAAGAACCTCTGCATACGCTTTCCCAAAAACTGGAATTCACCGAAGTTATGGTGAAGTTCCAATAAAGAACACACGTACAGGCATGCTCATCGCTAACTGCCGTGCAGAGAGCATTCTCCGGCTCCAATCTGTGGTGTGTAGTATCTGAATTACCCAGTCGCTCTCCAAAAAAGCTTCTATTTAGTTTATTTTCTCATTTCCCTACAGTCTGGTTTCTGAAATGAAAATAAAAACAGGAGCAACTTATGCTCGTAACGATCTTGGGAGACATAACTTATTATTAGTTACCTTTTGAAATGTTGGTATCCAACTAGTTTTCTGCTACACTTCTTTAAAATAGACTATTATGAGATTTGTATTGAAAATCAATCACTGAGAGCTGCAGGTAGTCCTGGCCTCCTTTTGTGCTACAAGGCACATTAGTCACTCTGAAATAAAGCATTATCATTCGACTTGCAGCCTGCGCCATGTAAATTCTGGATGTGTTGTGCTGCAAGTCCTGAAGACAATGACATCACTCGTCTCCGTGTGGGATTTGTTGAAGGTAAAAGCGTTATGATTCCTTTTAACTATTATTTTAGAAACTACAGCTAAAATGTGAGTGTTGTCCTCACAGCAATGGTGAAATAAAAAGAATGACGGGAAGAAGAATAGTTTTTCAGTCAATGCCACTCCAGCAGTAATGTTTTTCCCAACTATGCTTTCAGCAGTCAAAATGGGAAAGATTATAGACACAGAGCCTGCAATTCAATTCAAAAAGATCTTTGTTAACAGCACCAATGAAAAGAAGAAAAAAGCCCACAAAATTCCTCCACTTAAAGCACAATCTCAAAACATATGCTTACAATCCTGGAAATCTTTGAGAGATTCAGTGTGTTAAACAGCTGCAACTGAGCTTAGAATGAACATTGCAAATAAATGCTAATGAGATGCTTATAGATCCTGAACAAATTGATTTACTGAGATCTTGTCGAGTGTCTCCTATCAAGGGTTTGTCAGAGTAAACAACCAAATCCTTATAAACAGAAGCGACTCATTCATTACAACTGGAAAAAGAAATAAATAAAAATCCAAGCCTTAGTTCGGGAAGACTACAGAACAAGCTACATGTGCATGTATGCACATTTAAAAATACATAGACTTTTAAAACCACAGTTAGATTTTCCTGCCTCCGAGGAAATTTGTCAGCATGGGAAGTAGTGGAGGGTATTGGTAAAAACATACGTATAGTTTAGCTCACCAGAAAGTTACAGATCAGCTTGCAATGCCACAACTACATTTAAACACCCAAGAAAGAGCTATCAATATAAGATCTGCCCATACTAAAAAAATACTTACATAAAGCTTTTGAATAAACCCATATAAACCAGATGTACAATGAGTTCATATTCACGTGTTGAACTGTTTATTGCACATTGGTTACACAGAGTGTGTAACCAGTACCTTGGAAATCAAATAAGTAGTAAACCCATCATCTTAAAAACAATTTTACTGTTCATAAGATTACAAACCATTATGAACAATAAATTACGTAGGAAGAGAAGTGAGGTAAAACTTCAGCAGCTATATATCAGAATAAGAAAAAAATGTTTCTAAATCAATAAAACTTAGATGATTGCATAGTATTATAACTATTCAGGAGTGAAAACCCTAGGATTTCTCTTTGGCCAGTCACCTAAAAAATGTAAATGTTTAATAATTTTATAATGGTAGGCAGGGGAGGTGATAACACATATCCTCTGACTAAATACAGGCAGAGAGTTTCTCTCGCAAGATATGAGAAATTAAAATTCTCAGAACTGGGATAAAAACTAAGGGCCAGTTTATTAACACTAATAGTCTTTGGGGAGGTTGTGCAAAAAAATTATTTGGTAGGAAAAAGCAAAGAAAGGCAAGAAAAATTAATCCCTTTGCCCTTTCATTCTCCACAACTGCACTTACTGAAATCCTGGCAGCTCTTAGGGGGAATCAAACTCACCACTCTACCTCCTACTCAAGCAGGAGCAGCCCCAGCGCTACATCCCGTGGCTGTGTCTGGAAGGGGATTTACAGAGGATCCTCGTGAAAGGCTGATGTACTCTACTATTACTAGATACTCTGCAGCTGCCTGTAGTTATTCACAGAACAGGGTACCCACAGGAAAGCATCCCCTTCCTACTAGAGGAAGGGCAGGACTTTGGGTTTGGGGTTCCCCCCCCGCAGTTGTATCGCAGATCTCCATCGCTGACATCTCTCTTTGTCACTTGCACAAAGCAGAATAGCATCAGTTGACACTGAGAGAGCAAATTCCCTTTGAACTAAACAAAACCAAATCCTCCATGGTTTCAGATGCTCCATTAGGACCGGGAGAGCATACCCAAAATTGAAGTAAAAGTCTCCAGATTTTCTATGCTCCTAATTTTAAGCAACATACAGCAACTTCAACATTTCTCATAGCAACATTAGGAGAAACAAACTCAAATTCAGTTCTAGCTACTGCAAGCTGCAAATACAGTAATAATAAAAAAATCTGTCATAAGAATCCTCTTCTAGGGAGAATATGAAGTTGCTACTGTTTTGTGTGCAATTGAATTCTTGCTGGAAAAGTTCGTGCTCACATTTAATCTCGTTCCTATGAAGATGCACCACTCACGTTATGACTTGCTTCTGCATCCCCTATTCTCCTTTTCGCTATTTTTTAAGTACATCTCCTACCAGTCAGTAACAGCCTGCCCTCTTACAGAGATAGCGATCGATGGAAAATAAAAGAAATCTTTTCAAACTTGAGTCACTTAGAGAATCAGTGCAAGGATGCTGAAATAATCAGGAAGCTCTTCTATCTTCCTTCAACCACTTCACAAGCCAGAAGTACAATACAGCAATACAACACAATGGGACATGCCCTTTGTGAGAAACGCTCGTAGTTCTGCAAAACAGCTCTTCCGGGGCAAAAGAAGATTAGTGTAACTGATTCCCTCCTCTCCTCCAACTGTTGGGCTTAAAAAACAAATCAACTCACTGTTACAGCACGGGGCCACCTACCATTTCTATAAACTATAGCCTTGACCAGATTGATGCTGTCTCACAATACTTTTGACTCTCATTAGTCGAAAAACGTACAGGAGAGGGGGTTATATGGATATGTACTTCCAAAAACCTCAAAACAATGAAAAAGCCCAACTATCTTCAGGCAGTGGCCTTCATCTCTTACCAGGCAGGTCTCCCAGAAGTAACACTATTTTTGAGAGACAAAGAGATGACAGCATCAAAACAAGACAAAATATTTAAGTAGTTTACCAAATTCTTGTCTGTCTCAACCTACAGGCAGTCAAAATTAAAACCAACTTACTCAGAATTTTAGGAATCGTCAAAGAAAACCTGAAACCACATGCTCTAACGAAGTTATAGCCCTCCATTTGAAAACTGACACAGTTCAAAGCAGTACTCCACCTCCACAAAAGGAAACAAAAGGTCCACAACACAAAGAGGATGCTTTCAGATAGTAAAGGCACTGTATGAAATCAAGGTATCCACAAACCCACTCCATTGTAGAATCAGTTTTTGCTCTCCTTTATTCTCCTTGGCTGAGAGTTGTCTCAGCATGTACCAGTAAGACACAATACAAACTCATGAGATGCATCCCAATTGCTGTGAGAAAAGGTTACTACTTTAAGCTGTTTAAAAATCAGACTTCCCTTCCTAATTCTGGAAAATAATCTTTTTCTCCAAGGTGTGAGCAGAAATAGAAGACACAGTAAAGAGAGGCAGAACATGTATTCAGTGTTGACATGGTCATCTCCCTACAGCTACCAACCTAAAATGTCCAGAAGAAAACACAACTAAGAAAAGATTTTTGACATCAGCTACCTTTAAAAAACCAAATTCAGACTACAGGAATGAGTAATGCACTGCTTTTGTTCAGAGGAGCAGCCATAGGCTTCCTCCTCCCTCAATTCTTCTATGACCCTCCTAGTGATCCCCAAATTAAATGAAGAGGAAGGAGCCCTGCTGCTCTTCGACACAGTAACACTAGCACGTTCCTTTTGATGGAAAGGCTGGAGAAAAGACTTGGTTCTCAAAACCAGTCAGTCATCTTAGGTCATCTTGTTTGCTTGCATTATTTTTTCCACTTCACCTGCTTTGTCTGGTTACTTTATCCATTCCTCTTTCATCACATTTTCACAGTACAGATCGAACGGACCAGATCTGAAGGTATGCAGCAGAAGCAACAGCTGGAACATCGCCACTGCCTTAGTCTGTCTTCAAGTGTGATCAAAGAAAAGAGGTAAGAGACAGTGGCTCAGAAAACAGAAGTGTCAAACACATTACAGTAAGCAAGCAAGCCTACTTTCTTCTTTCAACAATCCATATATTACTAACTGCAGTGCCTATCCAAAAAGACACCAAGTAGCTTTTCAAATGGAGTTTTATACTCTGGAAAAACAGGAGACCACAAACAGGTGAAAAAAGACCAGAGGAAATTATGAGATGATCCCAAACCAAATAATTGGGTTTGGCTTGCCTTTTTTTTAAAAAAAAAAAAGCAAGCTATGGAAAAAAGACTGAGATTAAAACAAACAGGTATTACCTACAGCAAGAAGGCATTCTTGAAGAAGAGATGAAGCTTAGAGTTTTCCATTTGAAGTTACAAACATTCATAATGATACCTATAGCAAGTTCAACAGGTTTTTATAATTTAAATAGTTTTTTATAAAACGGGGTTAAGCTGTGCAATTTCAAAAAAGTGAAAGGGCATACAGATTAGGAGATATCAGCAGTCACCTCACGGTGATAGAGGAGTTTCAGTAATGGTGATTTGGATACTTCCATCCTCCACAGAACAGTAATGGGATTTTAACCGATACAGGAAAGAATTGTCAGATCTGGATTAACAATGCCACACCACACTCAAAGGAAAGCTATTTCTTAACTCCTGGCTGCAAACTGAAGGCTACTGCGAGCTGCTCATTTCCCCAGGATGCCATTTTGCCATTAAAAACCCTCACTGAAAAAACCCTGAAGCTGTTATTTAACCAATGTAACAAAAATAAAAAGGAACCAACCAAGCGAGCAACCTGGAAAGATGGGGATCACTAATACAAACAGCATTAATTTCCCACATTCCGGAAATAAGGATTCTTGAAGGTTGAGCATTTTGCAAAATCAAGTACCTTTGCAATGCTGCAGTTGAAAAGTTAATCCAGTATCAGCTAGAAAGACATTGCTGGAAGTCACGTTTTTAGCTGTTTTCAAAGCCAAAGCCAGGAGAAAAGGCATTCTCTAAACTCTGCTAAACGTGCACGTGAAAGATGTGCTTGCATTAGAGTCCCTCAAACCAACCCAAAACTTAAACTCCATTTAATAACTCCTTTTCTATCATTTGAACCACTTTGGTATGTTGCTTTTTCCTTTAAGTGGACTAGAATAAACACTGTCCCACACCAGAATATAAGTGATATATTATAGAGTATATTGAAAGTACACTTCCAATCCCACAAGTCTTTCTTTTCTTAGAAGCGCAGTGCAGTTGCACACAGCTCCAACTTTCTCTCACGCATTTCAGACTTGCCCATTCTTTTGTTCCTGCAAAAGAATTCACAAAAGCCTAATAATTAAGCTCTTCAAAAGCAGCACTCCACAGCAACAGGCAGCACGGAAACGGTTCAAAGTTTGTGGTTTTTTCATTTTAATTTGCGTCTTCAGAGAAGATGTAAATAAAAGCAGCAAATGCAATAACTATGAAGCAGCACCAAAAGACAGAATGTCCAGATGTTTACTTATCCCACCAAAAACATCAGCACTTTTCTAAATACAAGAGGAAAAGATTTTAGTGTTTAGCCTACGCTAAAACTCTACTATACAGCTTCAATGCTTTTCCCACATCTTATCCTTTCCATATTTAACCCTTTGAAAGTTAACCAGAAGCTCTTTGGCAGAGATGATATGCATATGCATACTGGACCATACTTGACACGACCCAAACCTTAATTGCCAATCCGATATGTTACTTCGTATGTTATTTGGTTTTCCTGAAAAGGAGATGAAGGAGACTGCACCGGTATCAAAGCGGTGGTATTTCAGTACAGTTAGACAACAGGTAATTTTGACAGACTCACATTGTAAAATAGCTTACACTGAGCTTCAGATGATTTACAGCCACAGCCGTAATGCACTGCCCATCATTCAGTTACTTTGTAAAGCATTTGTGCACCTAGCACAATAACCACAAGGTACTTCCAGAAAACAAGTTTCTTTTCATCCGCGCCTAGATTTAGAAGCTCCATTTCAAATCCACAATATGATTACTACCAACCACTTGAAATTTATCTCATGCTTTTAAAGACACCGTATACCAAGCACTGCTTCAAGCCTGAAAGGTTCAGCTGAAACAGCATCGCTTCAGACCGAGCCAACGTCAATCTCCTGCGACACGCATTCCACACGGCTGCCGCACCTTCCCATCTCCCAAGAAAAATGTTACGACAGGCACTTCAGCCTAAGGAAATATGCAATGTGCTGGCAAGAGAGCTGATCACGTATTCTGATGCCAGCGTTTCCACTAACACCAACTGATAACCTGACTCGTTTCATAGCTTTTGCTAATCAATTTCTCATTCTTTATAGGTGGAAGTTACCACTGATCCATTTGGCAGTACGAGACTTCAGTGACTTTAGACACCTCAAAAAAAGCACAAAAAAGGTTTATTTGCAATCGAGTCAAACACACATTACAAATTTTTTAATGAAAAACATGCAGACACATTCCACATCTGTCCTTAACATTAACTTTGAGAACACTGGCATTATTCTGCTAACGCTCAAGAAAACTCAAGTCCCAAGCAATCACAAAGTCATATTTAGGTTGGAAAAGATCATCGAGTCCAACCGTAAACCTAACGCTGCCAAGCCCACCACTAAACCACGTCCTTAAATGCCACATACTCCAGTGCTACCAGTACAAATGGAAAAGTCTGTGCCCTAACTCCCTCTACAGTCAGAGTATCACACAAATTTAACAGGAATTATGAATTCTGCCATTGATATGGGTAAGAACTTACTAGAAATCTGTATTCAGATCCAACACCTATGGCAGAGGCCAAACTTACAAACTGAGAAGGTGACTACAGCAGAAGCCTACAAAAGTAAGCAATGTATAAAGTCCCTCCAGAAGAACTGACTGTTATGGAAGAAATTAGAAGGCAACTCAAAAGCAGCACTTATTTGCACAGCATAATGCCATAAAACATTAGAATCTATTTCAATTCCTTGTCTTACCTCTGTCCACAAGCTTTAATTAGAGACATCATGTTTTTAAGACAAATAATTGACACCACTCAACTGGATGACCAACAAGTGTGGAAAGCTGCCCATCATTTAGGCTCTTCTCATCAAACCTGGAAGATTTTCAAGGATGTATCTGCCATCACAGAATACCCTGCATGGCAGACACACACATTTATTTGACTTTCTTTTTTTAGGAAGGAGTCACATACAAGTCCCATAATTGGTGGTTAACAGGTACTGAATGTAAATAGATTGTAAACCTGGCAGCATATCAACAGTTCACCTTTCTAGTCACAAAAGTGAAGGAGTGACACTCCTGTTTTCTAACTGATACGGCACAGCAGTGTACTAATAAAAAAGAAAACATTCCTTGCAGCAGAGAACCTGCACAGTGTGTCACAACAGCTCCAGGATTTGCAAAACACAAAACTCCATGAATGTAGATGTGTAGAAGCAGTATCATAAAAGAAAGCAGAGAAATGCACGACAACCAGCTGGAAGCTTAATTTTTGTTCAAGCAGGATGCATTTCCTACAGTTGTCTCCACTTTGGTTAAGAAAACATACATAATACCACACTGGGCAAGACCTACAGTTCAGCTTCTGGCAATAGCAACAGCAACATTTTAATTTTTTTTTTTTTTTTTAAGTGTTAACACCCAAGTCTGGCCATTCTCTATAATCCATTCCCCTCAGCATCTACAACCGTTATACAGCAATTGCGGGGGGTAACTCACTGCTTCAAATGTTGCTGTCCTGTTAGTGACCTGTCATTCATCAACATGCCCAACCCCCTTCTGAATTTGCTGTCTGCCTCTAGCCTCCCGTGGCAGAAAGTCCCAGAAGTTCGATCCCCACCGTGTAACGTGGGGGTCTCTATAATCTGTTTTTAACTAAGCTATTAGCTGCTCCAAGCGACTCGTAGTTGTAGTACTTCAGGGTCTGGTTTGTGACGAGTGTCGTGCACTCACCTCACCCACTGCCTTCTCGAGTCGGTGCATCTCGGATTCTTCTCCGGCCTCAGCCTTCTCCGTCCCAGACCGAACGCTCACAGCTTTTAACCTTCTTTAACTCCACTACTGCTTTCCTGAGATGCAGAGGAGAGACTGGAGCTGCACACACCACCACTGGTTTATCTATCAGTGAAGGATGTTCTCAACACTCTCTCTCTGTACTGAATGGGGTACAACACTTCGACCTGTTTGGCTGCCGCTGCGTACTGAGCTAATGACATCAGAGATCTGTCAACTGTGACTCCACGAGCCGTAACAGCCAGGGCTCAGCACAGCAGCGAGTAGGTTTGGTTTGGATTCTCTCTCCCCTCAAAGTTTTACATACACTAAAACTACCAAAACTACCCTGATATTCACCTGCTGCCTTTTCCTCACTTGCCGGATGCCGTGAGGTCCTTCGGAAGCGCCTCTCCATCAGCACAGCCTGTGACTGCCCTGATCCACAATCTGGCACATTTCACTACACAAGAACACAGCAGACAAAAACACTTAACTCTATTTTCCTGTACCACATTTTTACAGCAGCTAAATATACACATCTCAAAATACTTACATTGGTTTACACTGGGTTGTGCATGGTAAAAGAAATACAGCAAAGTTTCACGTAAGAGATTCTTTTATGTACCCCCAACGTATATGCACAACACCGATACCCACCGTGACCATGTTTTCTGCCACTCAATCACTAAGGAGATAGGTTTAAAAAAAGGTACAGCAAACTACACATTATGCCCAAGGCAAAAAACCTTAAGACAAACAGGACAAATGCTTTCAAGTCACAGCAATTAAATATTGACATTATTTTCTTTTGTATAATTTAAAGCAAACTACAATGACAAGTCATAATAACACTGAAAAATAAAAGCGATATTGAGATGACTGAGATGTCGCAAAGTGCCCATTCAGTAACTAGCAAGGAAACTCTTAACACTTCATTATTCCTTCCCATACGCAAGGCTACCGCTGCTTCTCCACCCTCATTTGCTGTCCTTGCAAAAAGGGTGGATGCTTTAAACATCTTGACTACCTTTTCAGAGACATAAATTTTCCATCTGCCTTCACAGTGGTGTTCTCAGTGTTTCGGTGCCTGAAATAAAGTGTCTGTGGAATAAAGTCAGACATTTTTATGCACTAAATCTGCGACCAAAAGAAAAGGGCTTATTTCCCATAACAAGTCCAGTCCAGAAGCATAGTTCAAGATTAAAAAAAAACAAAAAAACCCCAATAAAAGACTAACAATAAAACCAAACCTCCACCCCCCCAAAAAAAAAAAAAATCAAACACCATAAAAGAAAGAGAAGGTATAGAGTAACAGTATTACAGAATTAACCTATCTATATACATATGCCTTTGCCTCTCAGATAATTGCTAAAATGAGAGAACATAATTTCACACTTTCTTCAAATTACAAAGAAAACACATTCTTGAAAAATAACGTGACATAAATGTGATAGAAGCAATCAACACCACAGGCTTGGGGGATTTAGAGAGGTTTAGGTGTTCAGCTTGTGGGTTTTGTTTTGTTCTTTAATGAAACCAACATCTTGTAACTTCAAAATTCCCTAGTTTGAAGATACTGCTTCATAAATGCATTAAAGTATTACAAATTATATCTTATATAAAGTTCAATTTTGTGCTGTTTATAAGCAAATGTCTAAAAAACAGCCTACATTAACAGAGTACACACCATGAATCCTTTCAAATAGGATTTACCTACAGTATTTAATATTACAGCTGGAGTCTTTATGCAACTTTTGATTGTTTTGGAAACCACTAGTTCTAAAATGCAGAATAATTTATCGAAAATTAAAACATAACTTAGTATGCAGCAATTTTCCTCGACTTCAGTCATGGAAGAGGATTTTTAAGTGAAGCTGCATTAATTCCTAAACATAGAAAATGAACAGCAGATGAATAATTTATTGATGGCTTTTGCTTCATGTCAGCAGCTTTGCTGGAGGAAGTGATATTCATGAAGTCCCCCAGGATGCCAAGAAGTTAAAGATGGGCAAAGAAACTGCAGGATAACATTACTACCTCTGCAGAATGATACTTCAGGTACGTGGTCATCACGGGTGGTTTCCAAACATGAAAGTTATACAGTGTGAAAATTCACAGGGCTGGGAGAGGTGATCGATGAGTTTATCCCAAGAAAGTTGGTACCTTTCAGAACACTGATAAATAGAAACAGGATCTATTATGCACAACAGGTATTAGAGGAAGGCATTATAATTGCGAGTGGCTTTCAAGCTCCGCTTTAAGCACGCTCCTGCAAGGTATACCTCATAACCCCGATTGGGGAGCTTCTGAAAACAGGGGGAACGTGCTGCTGTGGAATGCACCTTCGGGTTTGGAAGTCCAGAAAGGGGCTGGGTGAAGAGGAGGAAACGTGGCCAGAGGAGAGAGGTAGGAAACAGGATGGAACAAGGGGAAAACACGTAACCAGGGAGGAAGACTGAGTATAAAGAGCTCACGGTTAAGAAATGCATCACCAACTCTTCAGCAGGATCATGGAGCAGCACATAATCAAAACACAAAGAGAGGCAGCAGCAGTTCCCAACATCCACTCATCAACTCTATACGCTTCCTGGCGGAAACTTACCATCGTTAGTTTTATTCCTTCACATCTTCATGCCTAACCAGTTTCTCCCCACAGTATCCCTGTCCAGCCAGCAGCATCTTCTCAGCACCACGCCTCCTACCAGGGAAGTTCTTTGCCCTTTGAGTTTGAGGATCCAAGAACCTATTCAGGCATCTGCAAACAATAACCCATAGCTCTCTTCCCCAAGGCACCTACCAGTTTGGTAAAATTAGATATGTAATATAAAGACCTTTAATAATGGCAGTATCACTAAGACCAAAAATCAGGTTTTTTCCCTCTAAATTGTCCAAATCCTTTTGAAAGTTCTAAGAAAGAATATGGAGTATGCCTTCATTGCAGCCTCTACAAAAAAACCCCCTTTTTCCAGATGTGGATTAGATGCTAAAAAATACTTTACATGAAACAAGGGAACTCTCTGAAATTTTATATATAAACAGAAACATCCTGCTGTTAGTCAAAAAAACAACAGGTAAAAGTTCTGCAGCAACTCTTACAAAGACAACTGACATGACTGACCAGTTTATTTTTTAGCTTGTACCGGTGCCAAGTTTTTATTTAAAATGAAGGGCCACATTAGCAGTGAATCCAGAAGGGGCGGGGGGGGGGGGGATAAATTAAAAAGTCAGTGAGAAGATAACTGATTCAGGGATGCAAACTAAGTGTTTTAAAGCTATTGAGACTCTGGAACATAGCAAGAGCTCAACAGAAAAAAAAGCAAGTCAATGCAACCTTCAAAACATAATTGACCATTTCTCTTGAAACCCAAGACTCAAAATACTAAACTACCTTAACTTGGACTGCTGATCACTCAAAATTCGAGTGCTACTACAACAATTTATGAATAACCAATATATAATTTAATTTCAAATCTACTCTGCAGTAGATTCTCTGAACTTCTTCACCATATGTTATGCAAAAAGGCTGTTGGCCATAAAGATGGCTCTTCAATAATCATGAAGTAGCTCTCTCCAGAGGCAGAACATTGAGAACACGAACAAAACAGAGCCACAGAAATACAAATTTCATCTCCTACCTAAACATCAGAAGCTATGGAAGTCAGTTCTCTATGTAGAGCTTTACCACTGTTCCCAGAACGAGAGTTTTCATTTCAAAGAAAACCTACACTTGTAGCTGAACTTCACTATGAACATAACACTTCATCATATGCTTAGCCTACCACTTACAGAGAACAAGCATTGGCTTCTGGCTTCAAAAATAAGGTTCACATATACAGAAAGAATCAATTATATATTTTTTTCACCCACTCACAGGAACCTATGGGGTAAATTAATGCCCCAGACTGCAGTGACTTTGGATTAGGCTAGTCTTGTCAATAATTAACACAGCTCTGTAGTGCAAAAGCATAGCAACAAGCTAGATTAACCAAAATCCTTCTGCTGCGACACCAGCTTTTTTTTTTACCTGTGTTGAATGCGCATACACAAGGCTGTTAAAAAAGGACAGGATTATTTCTGACTTTAATGTAAGAGTTCTGAGCATCAGGGGTTTTTTCCTCCTTCCATTTAAAGAAAAGCTTTTTAAAATAAACATTTTTATTGTAAAAATTCAATAAATTAAAATCATAGCAAATATTATCAACTTTAAATTGGCCTGGAAAACTTATCCAAAATCTTTATCATGCACATTCTTTTCAAGTGTTGGAGACTTCAGAATCCTGATGCAACAAATAAAAAGCAACAAGCAAAGACAGCAACAATGCTATTCCACTGGCTCGGGCATTGTGATCCGTCATCCTTGAAAACAACAGATGACGCAATAACAGACCCTCCGTGTACAAGCATTAACAGTCATCCTCCATGGATAGATTATCCATTCCACTAGAACAGTTATGAATTACAAAATTTGCATTAAAGTTTGAATTGTTAGAGATAGATATGGTGAGTCACAGACAGCATTTTTATACTTACACTGTCCTCTCTCTGTATTTTTATATTGCTCTAACTGCAAAACTAAAGTACTGAAGTTATTAAATCTGCAAATGGCTTGAAAGGGAAAAAAATCAGTTTGAAAATTAACAAAACAATATTTTTAATGATCTAACAATTCTAAGTATCAAATGATGAAATAAAATACAGAAATTTAATCAGTTGTAACCTACATTAATTTCTTTGTAAGAACAATTTTCTTAAATAAAAACCTCCCCTAGATAATCCTGGACTTCAGCTGTTCATCATGCAATCTTAACGAGGCCACTGTTATTGAAGGACATGACCTGATTTCTTCTGAGATCAACGGTTACCAGTAGAATTTGAACACTACAGATTTCTATCCTGAAAGTCAAGAAAAGCATCAAATCTGCATACTTCTCGTGAATTTTCAAATCTGACGCTTCACGTTGCCATGAAGTTCCTGCACTGACATAGCCCTCAATGTTTGCATTATGGCAAGCAGTGCATTTGGTCAACTTCCACATACTGATTTTAGAGAAGATGCTTGCAGCTTCAAGGAACGTAAGAGATGCTGCATGTTAGCCATGAACCATGCAACCATTACAAAGGGATACATAAAAGTCCTTTTCTTTTTTTGTTGTCTTCAAAACAGGCATTCAGAGCATTTGTTTTTATTTTCCTAGACAAAGGTGGCCTTTTTGTGAAGAGTGGAACAAATTTAGATAATGATAGAGTTCTGGTATTGTGGCTGGGCAACAAGAGTATTAACTTTGTTACTCAACTCATATTTAAATAAATACCAGTTTAAACACATTTATATTCTAATCCCTAAAGCTGTGAAATGTCAGAGTACTTAACTCTAGCTGTCCTTCTAGATGCATTATCCATTCCATCACTCGGCAACTACTCCATCACTACTCTAAGCTCAGGTTTTCTTCCCCTTAGCAGCACTTAAAAGAGCAAGGCGCAAGCCTGGACCTCTCTGTACATCGTGCAGCTGGCAATAATAAAGGATGAACCAATTCTTCTCAATTAGTCTCAGGCGAACTGAACTCAGACAGCAAGGAGGGCAATGTATTGTTAAAGACAGTTAAAGGCAAATAATTCATGTTCTCCATTCAAGCAACTGTTTACACTTCCATTCAAAATAAGGGCGATTAAAAATAGTACTTATGGATAAATACTATTTGTACATAATCTGAAGGAAAGCCATTATTTCAAGGAGAATGACAGGACACATCCTTTAAAAAAGTTGCATTGCTTCTGGACATTTTAGTCAGTGAATTATGCCATAAACAAACAGTTCAAAGTAACTGAACACATCTACCTTCGGTTCAGCTCAGAGGAAGCTACCGCTGTTGCTCGAGGTTTTACAAAACACACCTTTAAGGGGCACACGTTCCCCACCGACCCCGACACACACACTGGATGAAATATTACTGTTTGAGGAGGCAGTCTCTCGGACCTTTGCCACACGGGAGATAAAAAAGCATGAGGTCCTAATGAGAATCCCCTAGTACTTCCAAACACAAACTACGACAAACAGTAAGAGGGGCTTCCAGAGAAACAGCATGAAGCTTGGAGGAAAGCAGCAGGCTAAACTCTTACACAGAAACAAAAGCTATTTGGGGTAAAAATTTTGGAAGCCTACAAAAGCTTACCTCATCCTCATGGAAAATCTTCCACAAAAATCACCAATGCTGGCACTGTTGGGAACTCAATGCATGGCAAGCACAGCGGTAATTTATAATAAATCCTGCGTAGCAAGTAGTCCTACCCCTACAGCATTGGAGACTTTGTTTAAACACAGCTAGGTCCTACATTTAAAGTTTCCCTTGAGGTTAAAATTAGTCTTTTCATTCAAAAGCGTAACCCCTGCCCCAAACTACATTTAGTCAATCTTTACTAGACTAACATAATCAAATTCTTTTTTCTTGTCCACTTGCTTACACATTCAGAGGTTTTACCAAAGTCTGCCACAACACTGGTCCACACAGCCTTTAAGCTAGAGGAGCTAGTACGCTGCAAAAAATCTCAATACATAACCACAAGGGCCACATCAAAGTAATTTAGCATAACCAGAAAACACGCTAAGTCAAATTAAACCCCAATCCTTTCATTAGTGAATGGGAAAGTCTATTTATGTTCAGGCATTCTCTACTTAAAAATTACCAAAAATAGTCCTTAAAAAGTTAGCTGCCTATTTCCTTAGAGCCTGACTAGCGTTAGCACTGCTGTTACAGCACCCGATATAACTTGTGTCTGTAACACAGCCAAGATCTAAGTCATGTAAGGACAGCAGAACGGACCAACAGTCCACCCTGCCAGGGTCAAGAGAAACAACGTGTATTCACGAAGCATGGCTGACATCAAGATCACTTTGTCCTAGGGAGTCTTTGCTGTGATTCAGCAATTTCTCAAGCGTTTAAGTGATCATTTTAGCTAGCACAAGCTAGCTTCTCTCAACTTACTGACAGGTTCTTCTGGACACAGGATTTTCTTTTCTTTTCCAAATCTGGAGATAGAGGTATCAGTTCTTGAATTCTACAGCCCCAGGCTCAATGCATTGCAAGTTCAATTCAAACAGATGACAACTCCCCAGGGAACAGGTAATCCAAAGGAAACTGTGGATTCAAGAGTGGTGAGAACGCTTTTCCCACATCCCCATGTCTGCTTATGGCTCTCAGGTGAGCTTAGGAGAGGTGCAGTCCCAACGGCAGACCCGCTACTGTCTTCCACCCTAGCACCTCTCCTCCTCCTCTTCAAGTAGGTTTCACAGACCTAATTTCATTAATACAAGAAATTTCAGCCCTGCACAGAATGTAGGTGGACTATACTTTACCATTATTTTATGAGCACACCTATGGTTTCTTTCCCTAAAACGCAGTGGATCTGAGAGCTGGGTAGAAAACGCTTAGCAGATCACAATTGTGAGAACATCATTATCTCCCAAGCACCAGTTTAGGGATTGGGCGAGGATTCTCAAAGTACCCAATCCTTGCCCAAAAAACAGATCCATGCGAAAACAAATCCATACTTCAACTGAACATGGACTGACCATTACATCTGCAGGCTTTCTACACAAGTTCTCCTCAAGGCAGTTAACAAGCACATATCAGCTGCTATTAAAACCCACACCTAAAATATTTCAAGAAACAATTATAGTTAAGATACATCAGAACTTTCTCACTTTTAGACTACAGTGGTATCAACATATCAGCAATATGACAGAAGTGCCCAGCATTTCTAATCAATGAGACTAACACAGCAGCTGGATAAAACCCGTAATTGCCATCAAGGAGAAGGCTAAGCAACAGGAATCAATGCCTGACAAGGATTAAGAGACAGAGCCAATGGGGTTTGATAAGTACAAGGGTTCTCAGCCAGAAGTCTCACCTGTTCTGTAACACCACAATTACCTTCTCGGAGAATTGTATTACAGGAATAAATAAATTCTGAAGTAGAAAATGAGTATTTCCAGCAATAACAAAGTAGAAGAAATGGACAGTACAGCAGCAGGCAGAACTCTTTTGAACTAATTGAATTCTTTTCAAAACTCTTGTTGAGGACTCCACAATTCTTTCAGCTTTAAGCTATTATTAAAAATGTGAATTTTAATCTGTCCTCATGAGGCTGTTCTAACTCTTGCACAGTAGAAATCTATAAATATTGGATCAAATTCTAGCACCACTCTTACATTATTAATTCTAGAATAAAATAGCTTTCAAAGTTCTTTTCCTTTATCAAATTACTTTCTAAACCCGAGAGAGGACCAGGAAGGGACAAGATGAACCCTGCACATTCATGCTTTAGTACTACTTACATTGCACCGGGCCTGAAAGTCTCGAAAGTTTGGATATCACTGAATATGGTGCTGCCCAAACCTACATTACTGCAAGTCCTGCAAAGCTTCCAGTTGATGTACTTGAGATTTCTGTTCTCTTCAGAAGGAAATCAGTTTAATCACACCCCAATTAGTTCAGTGCAAGCAAGCACGGCCAGCTATTATGAAACTGCATAGAAAAACAGATTGAGTTTTGCAAACTCATTCTACAAGCTGCTAAAATGTCTAAACCCACTCAGAGGCCAAAGCTAAAAAAAGAACCAAAGAAACCAATGTTCAAACTATAATTTAGCTGAGCAGTGAAACCTGTCTGCAGGTCAGAGGTGGAAACAGCAAGCAAGTCCAAAATCCTGCCGTCCACCAAACATCAGCCATACTCCTATCACCATTCTTAGCTGCTTTTAAGTAAACAAGGCAAATTTTGTACACATGTGCATATATACGTAGTATTTGCACACACGGTCCCAACTTGCAGAGACTCCTGAGCCTGCATTTGTAAATTTTAAGCAAATTTGACAGAGGCAATGATTTCCAAGAGGTCCCACAAAATTAATAAAAAGGCAATCACATCAAGGAGGAAGATTTACTGCTCTCAAGAGGAAAAAGGCCGCAAACTCAAACTTTTCAGGACCATCAAAAAAATTCTCATAGTACTTCAATGGTCATTACAAATATATTTAAAGCATTATTCATTACATTGCTTGCAAAACTTATTAATTACTTCCCTCCCTCCTCCCAGATTTGTGTTACAGAAACAAAGCAAAGCAATAGAAACTGAATGCTACTTTTTGAAACTGCGACCACACACTTGTAGTTGCACAGCAGTACCGCCTCTTCCAGCAGCAGTGCCGATTGCAAGGGTACGGTACGTGGAGGTACAGTGCTGATGTGAAGCGTATCATCATCTAATTTCCTGACGAGCTGGACAGCAAGTCTGCAGTCCCTAACCAGCTAGGACAGCGTCTTCCCTTCCAGATAAGGATTTAACCACAGCACCCTCCAGTATTCCTGTTTAAGGTGTGGTCTACAGCTCACTGCATTTACAACTTGAAGAAAACCTTTAATAAACACCAAACACAGCTGTCTCGTCCCTCCCAAGGCAGAAGGTGACAAATGAACAGCAACTGAGTGCAACTTTGCACCTGCTCGGCCAGCTTCCAGCATCAGTCTACGAACTGGGTCTGATTTTCAAAGCAACTGCTGCATAAAGCCCTTGCTACAGAGACAGAATTTCAATTTGTGAAGCACCATTACAGCAACATTCCTCGGGGATAATGAAGATCTCACAGTATGAGTGTGCCAGAGACACTATCCTCTCTCAAAGTGTAGTTACAGAATTAATTCTAGGAGGAGAATCCGCAAACTACCTCTGACCACATTTAAAGATAATCGGTGTCTCTTACTTCATGTGGCCCACCACAGATTTTGCTCCTTCTGTATACTGGTGTCTCATTGAGTGAGGCTAAGCTTTAGGGAGAGGAAAGATGAAGCAGCCGGATTGGGTTCTTAGCAGCATGGTCTGTGCAGCAGCAAACAACCCTGAAGCAGACTACAAAATTAACATGACAAATATGGCACTTTGCAGCTTCAAAAATATGTTTCGGCTCCCTCAATAACCTTCTGGTGGAGTCTTTTATAAAAGAAGTTGGCAGCATCTGTGCCAAACGGTGCAAGTACTGCCACAAAATATATGTTACACAACCAACAGCAGGGCAGGGAGAGAGGAGGTAGACAGTTTTACATGCCAGTCAGGTTGTTCTATGCTAACGTTTTTTCCTCCACACCCTGAAAACTAGAGAAATTTCTCAAATTTTGCAGTTCTCAAGAACATTCTCAAATTCAAGAGACACTTTTATGTTATCAGATTTAGGAAAAAATCTGAACTCGAACTTGCTCAAGTTTCAAAATGGCTACATTCAAATCCAAAAAAGCTATTCCTCGTCTACAATATCATAAGGAAGGAGGACAGACTGATTTTATACTTTTGTAGCACTTGCAGTTAGCTAAACAATCAGTATTTCACCTGAGACTATGTACTTACATGCTAACAGTTCTGATTTACACTAGTAAGACAAAACCAAAGAAATCACACCTATTATATTGGCCACACAACACACATAATCGTATGAAGTGTTGTTTATCCTCATAAAAGTCAGATCTCCACAAAAAAAAAAACAACCCACATAAAGGGGCTTTAATCACATGAAGAAGATCCTTCTTTCTTTTAAAATCGATCTAATCTAGTGAGGATGAAACACAGAGAAATGGCAGCGCAGCAGCAGCACAGCGACTCCCATCCTGCATCAGACCAACCACGTCTGGCTGGTAGGCGAGAGCCATGGCAGGGGGGAAAAAGAAACAAACCAAACAAAAACCGCATTATGTCACTCTGCCACTAATAAAAAGCATTACTAGAGAGCGCGCGACGCAGGCAGCCACTGTAAGGCTGCTTTCAGACAAGGTAAAGTTCAGATAAGGAAAATCGGGGGGCCCCTATCAAGCTAGATGGTAACATACAGAAATTCATCTTGCCTTATGCCTCCCTGTTCAGGCCTGCCTCTCTTGTTACACTTTCCTTGTCTAATTTTTCTATTCTGCCTATTTTTCCCCAGACAGAAGTACAGTGAAGTTGGCAAGCTGGCATTCAAAACTAAAATTGGATCAACAAGAAAAATAATGAAAATTAGATCCATTTCTATCAGCAGTGCAGAGTACTGCATGTCGTAAAGAACTTGCCATGAAGCATTTTTCTCAGAGTGGTTAAGAACCTTTTTAAAAGCCCAAGCTTTAACAATACTCCATGTCACATTTCTGACATCTAGTCTATAAAAAGTTTCCTATTACTGAAGAACAAGTCCTTTTTTTTTCCCCAAGCTCTATGGCGTGAGGGTTGGTGCTATTAGAGTCTAAGCACTTCATACAGCTAGCAGACAGGAGAAGTTCGCATTTCCTAATAACTTCCTGGATATTTTACAATTGCTTCCTCTCAGGAAGTTTATTCAGTCTTTGCAGCTCCAACACCAACAATTCTTGTTGAGAGGTAAGTTGTCCAAGAATATTAAAAGCACATTCCTAAAACACAGACACAGACCTCTTTCTGGCTCGCTAACAATAGGTTTTTCTTTTGGCCAAACCTGTCACTGTAAGGAAGGAGAGTAAGAACGAGCTGATCAGGTAATGCCCAATGTCCTGGGCTTTTTAGAATTCATCTGTAAGCAGCAGGGTCTCCAATCACAAATGGAAAAGCAAGCTGGGGGACAAGTCTGAAAGAAGAAAATTAATACGTAGTAAATCACCACAAACATTGGAGGGGGGAAGAAAAGGATTTATTTCATGATACGTTTAACCTGATGTTTCTTCATGCTCCAAACCCCTTTCTCCCCCTCGTCTTTATGGAGAGAAATAATTCCTTCCAAAACAGCAATATGTCTGCATGTGCAACAGATACTTTTTATTCCATTTTTACATAATAATTTTTTACCTGCAACTGATCTTAATGTGTAATATACTAGTCAATTACTAAAATTCCAACAGACTTATTTTACATAGAAGTGCTGTACTTTGAAACTACAGAACTTTTAAATCAGGATTTTGTTGGGTAGCGGCCTTTCAAACAAACAAAGATACACAATCTATTAATCCTATTACTCTGAAGAACAAGAAAAGAGTTTTATTGTGTCATGCCATCCCCCAATTGTTCTAAAAATAATGATTTAATTATTTTATTCTTATAAACCTTCCCCCTCTCCCCCCAAAAGCCAGGCTGATAATTTTTGAGATGATACCCTGTAATCATGACATTAAACCTTAATTTTTGGACCGAGAATGATATTTTATGCACATTAGCAATCATACTGCTTAAAAACTATCTGCATTACTTTTTACACATCATTACATTAGAAATATTTAGTACACAAAATTACTTAATATCAGTGTCAACCTGCTTTTCTAGAGAATTAACTTGAATGCCGTCAACACAGAGAAAAGCTGTTTGGTATTTTGGGGGTTTTTAAACAATAGACATTAAATGCTCTTGACTTACAAATTTACCATGTTCTGCACATTTAAGATCTATCTGCTGAACAAAAGTCTCTATAGTTAGTGAGCTGAACAGCTTTGATCAGAAAGTCCTATGATCTCTGCTTCTCACACACACTTCTTAATTTACGGACTGGCACAGAAGACACAATTGCCCCGATTTTTCTCTTCCTTATTAATATTTTAAGGTTGCATGAAACATCTACTGAACTTTCATCGAAGCGACTGTTTCTTGCCCTAGCATAAAGCCTGATATCTGTCAGAATCCAGCTGATCACTTAAACTCTACTTCCAGTGCTCATCTAGGGACTTCCCCCTCCTACTCATAAGAATTTCTTTTACATGTCAAGCTTGTACTGCCAGAATATTTAGTTATGCAATAATATAAATGTTGATTTTAAAGTAGGCAAAACTTTAAATATTTAGCTTTTCTTAAAAAAAAAATCAGCCTTAAATGATACCCCGTGTTTAAATAATATTTTAACCACCTTACCAGAAAATATTCAGATAGGATTAAACAAAATTTACAGGAGTTAATGGGTCAGGAATTGCTTGAAAATGAGACCTCAAATTTTTTGCAAAAGAGAGAAGAGTGAGAATTTCTAATCATTTTTTTCCAACTTGCTACTAGTAACCAAATCCACAAGGGAAAAAACAACATCATAAGTAAAAGTATTTCAGCAAATAACTATAAACTATTTTGCCAGAGATGTTACCCATATCTGCTGTCTCCTTTGCGTGTCATCAGTTTGAGTAGCACTACCTCAAAATGAAGACTGTTTATCACTTTTTGCAGCACTTGGCATCTGCAAAGCTCCTTAACAACCTTCACTAGTTAGCACTAACAAGATCATTCTATAGTCCCAGGTCTGAGTACTACAAACACTCAGCGGTTTCACCATCAGCTTCTCCCAAAAGAGAATTTGTTGTAAACGTGGGCCGCAGACTCTGCTAAAACAGCATTAGGAAGGATACACATTATTAGTACATCCTACTTGCAATTAGGAAATTGTAGACATACTTATATCCCTGTTCTCCACTCAAAAAAAAAAAAAAAATTAAGAAGTGAGTCTTAACCCAGCTGGCTAACAGAATTAAACACACCAAGTACACCTGAACAAGAAACTGGAGAAACCAGGACAGAGGCAAGCAGGAGAAAATGAGATTAAGAGAACGCACATGCAAAAAAGTTCTGCGCCCAAAGCTCTTAACGTTAAATAGATTAATGGCAACTACCCAAGTTGCACTATAAGCCTGAAAGTGGCTAAGTAGGGAGCAGAGGGAACATTAGTGCCAAGTTTCAGTAATTGATTGTGTACGCTTGCACGCTGTTTCTTTCCCCTCAAACTACATTTTGCCTGCATATGGTTTCTCTTTCTGCCACTTTTAAAGTGATTTACTCTCTTCAGAAGGGGAATTAGGTCTTATTTTGATCAAATATTTAGGACCTTTTAGACATTAAAAGCCACAGATTACAAAGAAGGAAGGTCAAAAACAGTAAAGTAAGATTAAAATTGAAGATAAGCCACAAATATTGAAGTAAGGAATGAACAAACAACTAGCAAAACAAGATTCAAAGAACTAAAAGGTTTATGCACCCTCCTTGCAACGTCTGGCTCCTTACTGCTAAATAACTACTGTGAAGATCTTAACCGCACAGGAGCTGATGAAAGGGGTCTGAATATAGGTCAGCAAAAGGCTTTTGGATCCAGCTACAGACACTAATTAGATCACTTTCAGTTATTAAAAAAGAGAAAAGAAAAAAACCTCCAAAACAAAGGGTTTACCCCTCAAAACATTTTTAATCTTTTTTTTTTCCTCTGATTGTCAGTGGCCTTTGGTTTCAAAGCAGCTGGTTGCTGTCCCAGATCTGAAATTGTCACCAGGATGCACAAAACACATCAGCGACCACACTGAGCAAGAACCTCCAGCAAAAGTAAAACTGAACAACTTTTGCAGCAATGCACAAAGATCAGAAGGGGGGGGTGTCTTTAAATATGTTTTCAAGCTGTAAAAGAATGCTTTAGTTTTTCTAGGAGAACACTGACTGTTTTGTATGACATTGCCAAAGCCCGCAAGGCCGAAAAAAAATCTGACTTTTTTCCCCCCCCTGAAGTATACAGTATAGCTCAGTTCATACAGGGTTCCTTGTACCAGCTTGTTTATGCCTTCTCTTCTGTGAAACAAGCCTTTATGTCTCCATAGTGGAAAAACCCACTGGTTTATATCCTTTTCGAGATGTATGCAGCCAATTAAATTGTAAAGTAATACCTGTTTCAAAGTCTAACTCAAAGAAACGATACATTCCTGGACTGGGACCAGAGCCAAGGAGGTCACCTTACACCCTGTAGTCACGTGAGAATATTCAGGTTTTGGAATCTGGTATTTTGATTTCCATATAAAGTAAAATTGGAGGTTTGAAAGGATGAAATATTGTGTATTCCGCGCACACAAACTGCGCTCGTTTCTCAAGCGATAAAGTTAATATTCTGAGGAATAAGAAAAGACAGTTCAAGAGTTCATAGTGATTTCAAGCCATTCAGAAATACTCAGGAAAGTGACAACTGCTAGTAGCTCTGCACTTCTCCAAAATAATTTTTAGTCATGAATAAACTATTATGTGACCAGACTATATGCATAAGAATAGTATAATCTGCACAAAACAGCGAAACAACACATTACAATAAAATCCACTTGTCAAAGTAACAAGCCAAGTAGATTTATTTCCATATGAAAACTGTTATGAAAAGACTGACACATTTTATTTTAATTTCTAGTTTTCTTCAAAATAAACAGCATGCATGCAAAGTGCCTAGTGCCACCAGAAACAGCTACTGGAGACGGGGTGCCCGCAGAGAAGCACAGTGCCCACCCAATTGCTAATGCAGCTTCACGTCTACAGAACTCCTTTAAGTTCACACAGCAGCTCAAGTATGTAAAAATCTACAAGAAATATGTATTACAAAAGGTAGCAAAAATGCTAAATAAAACAAAAAAGTGCATACAAGTATAAATCGCTTAAGATTTGACTTAAAAAAAGTCACAGAAAGCGCAGCTTAGTCTCACCATCAAGGCCTTGTCATTAACGGGAACCAGTTCCCCGAATAAAGCGGTACTGAAGTCCCCATCAGCACCCACTGCTTCCGCTTCCATGACCTGTGTCAGACACCCGCAGACAATATTTGACAACTACGCCTTTACACCAATTCAAAGAACCCAGTAATGCCTAAAATAACTTCTGTATTTCAGAGAGCGAGCAAGCAGTATGGCACAAACAATGAAAGGCAACTGCTACTACCAGCACACCGCACCTCAATTCACAGGCTTATAAAATGATGCAACAAAGGAATTCGATTAGCACCTTTTTACCTACCCTGTATCGGTTGCTTCAGTACAACAATCCTACTTTAACAATGTATAAGCAGTGCCACGGTGCTCTAAGCTCTGGCCAGTGAGAGCCGTCAACCTTTCAGCCCCCTGAGCCTAACACACGTACCCTTCCAGTAGACCTTTATGTCATTTGGAGAACTGACTTTGAGATTACGAGGGTTTCGCTACTTGCGAAGTCCCCACAAGGCGAGCTTGTCCTTATTGCTCTACAGCAAGAGACAAGCACACTTCTTAAAATATGTTTAAGTAAGTCTTTGAGCAAAGTATTAGGTGTTATGTCTAAATTTAGCAGCATAGATCTGTAGGCAGGGTACCTTCTACCTCTGACAGATGCAAATTACAAACGTATCCTGTTGTTCTCATGCCATGGAGATTTTTGGATGGATACTAGAAGTCTAGTAAATTCACCAAAACAAGCACTTACAGGTTTTTGACATTTGTGTCTGATAAAAGCTGTCGAGTCAAATTCAGAGGTTGGATTCTGCTGACTAAGTGAAGGGCACATAGTTACAGTGCTTCCTCTGGAGCTTTCAAGACACAAGGTGGCTATCTGTGCTGGATTCTCAAACCTCTCTTTTTTAATAGATTAAAAACTATATTGTGTAGTCCACATGAAAAAATCCTTGCAATGACTATATACATTTAACTTCTGCCAGATCTGTACCATGCTACAAACCTGATACCCATGTAAAAGACACTGCTCTACCTGTTTGTTAAAATAATGTCCTGAGGACCCAGGAAAGCTAGAGACAGATAAGAAGTGTTAAAATCATTTTTTTGCCACAAAAGAAAAAAATCTGTCTATTGATTAGCCACCCGGTTTTCAGAGAAAAAATTGACTTAATAGTGGCATCATTAACATCTAACCGTGACATTCATAACACTTTTCAAGCAAAGGATACCTCAAAGGGCTGCACCATTGCCTATTATTTGGGTAAACAACATCAAGAATGCACAGCTATATTTCCATATAACCTGTCCATACCCTGGTATTTTGTAATGCTCCAGAACAACATTTTAACTGTTTAACCTCAGACATCAAAAAAGCACATTTTTATGCTTAAGTCATGTGTGAAATCAATTGTGTTGACAGAAATATAATTTGGACATATTTATTTCTTGGAGGCTACTCTGCATTTGTCTTTGGGGTAATGAAATCCACTTAGCTCTCATAGTATATGTATTTTTCTTGCCAAGAAGAAAAATTTGGGATTTATCTCTCCGTATGCATCTACAAAGCAGCTCTTCACCATGAAAACGTTGCCAGTGCAAGCGCAAATTAAGAACAATGAACCACCTAGACAAACTGCCACAACAGATTGTGAAAGGCTTTGTCTTTGATACCCATCATGTTAGAACGGTTTACGTTCTTAGGCTTTCTAGAATTTATCACCCCTAAAAATTGATATAATTTTGATTCAACTACTGGCCAAAGCCGGTATCAGAGCGGCATGGCAGGGCAAGAGACACTTCAGGTATAAAGCAATTAGTTGTAATCTTGGTCCTTAGTGGCCATAGTTACAGAAAGGCATTTAATTTCTGGAGCAAATAAAGCTGCATAAATTCCGCCTTCATCTCTTCCAACACCGCAAGTGTGCTGGGCCGCGTGTAAATTACTCCTCCTCATCCTGGGAAGGAAAATCTGCTGGGCTCTAGCCACTTCTTTTCAAATGCAGTCAGCAGCCTTTCCCCAATCACAGCTCAATTCTGGCTGCCATTGATGGCTAACAGCTTTCTCCAGCCCCCTGCTGCGGCCTCAGACATTCCTCTGCTCTGTCAAGCAATGAAAATATCAGCAACAGGATTAGAGCAAGCCTCGGAAAGAAAGACTAGCTCTCTAACATCCAAAGCCCAGGAAAGAACACGGACCTCTTTTGGGGTTCACAATGCTGGTAAGGACTCTAAATTACAACCGTTAATGGCATTTTTTTGAGCTTGGGACAAATTAAGACCTCTGAAAATTCTGTGATACTTTTGCATCATTAAAAAGCTCTACATTCCTGCAGGACGCCACCGAAGTTTGTAAGTGTTCATTAAGCAGAGCAGATTTCTGCTTTTGCACTAATACATACTGGGAAAAAAAAAGAGAACGAGCAGAATTAGAAATTAAGACTTCTCTTCCTATTTCAAATCTTAGTACAGGCAAGCTACTCTATTCTTCTATTCAACTTCATATTGGAGTGGTTAAGGGTTAAAGTGGTTTAGGAAAAAAAAAGCATTAAGAAAGGAAAAAATATTTTTTCTACAATGAGGAACAAGAGAAACACTTGAGAAAGGCTCTGAGCACCGTGCTAATTGAAAGAAAACAATCCTGAGGAAGGAGGCCCTCACTACACTATTCACGTTTGGATTTTACATTCACCTACTTAGCCAAGCAAATATATCTAAATAAAATTATTCAATCAGTGTGGCTTCCAGGCCACATTAAGGTAGTAAGATGCTCATAATTATACTCCACATATTTAAAAATCCTTTCAGCGTTTTACTTGAAGAGCTAATTGCTGACAGCTAGGAAGAGTGTAAACGCTCTCCTTTCCAGTTCTGGGGTGGGAAGAGAGTGTTCTCCCCTCCCCACCCCAATTCTCAGGAGCCCTATTCACCTCATAGCTCTGCTGAGCTGCTTCAATATCCTCACAGAGCCTCACAGCTTTATGGCAAGGCACAAAGCAAATACAACTGCCTCCCTACGAAACCAAATTATAGTTCTGTAATTTTATCAAGTCAAATCCTACTTCTACACGCTTATGTATTACATTAGCATTAAACACACACAGATTTTAAATTTTTAAAAATGTAGCTAACTACCTCCGTTTGCAAATCCAGTGAAGGTGCAAGGGACTTGTATAGAAACACATTACTCACCCACATAAAATCCGAAGCTCAGCACGATATGCTACTCATTCCCACTCCAAGGTGGATTTGCACAGAAAAGAGGAAGACGTTGAAAGATCTGTCAAACTCTTATTAGCATTATCTGATACACTATGCATCTCAGTGCTGTGGCCTATCAAGCATCTGCGGCACTTTATAGCTCAGCTCACCACCTCCCTGCGTCCCTTACACATCCAGATAGCATCCAACCGTCTCTTTTTCTCGTACTGTTTGTGTGTTTCTCCCTTACCTGTATCTGTGTGTACATTACCCATCTCATGCAACTTCCCACAGGCACCGGGGGATGCAAAAGGAAGCCTGGGATTTATTTATTTCTTTTTTAAAATCCATGAGATTCATACAGAGAATTTTTAATTAAAATTCTAACAAGGATTTTAACTACAAGACACACATACAGTTTCCTAATTGTTATTTAAATTTAACCTTGTGGATGACACAAACCAGGTCATGTCCACATTCCAGAAGCATAGTATAAAAATCTTTTTTTTTTTTGTGCACCAAAAATCATGAAGCCACTTCAGAAAGCTCTTACACGGTATTACAGCTGCTAAAAAAAAAACAACAAAACTCCAAGTTATCACGACAGTTTCTCAAAAATGCACAAGCTTAATTTAAAATGACTATCCTATTGACCAGAGCAGTTTAGATTTTCTGTGACAGTTCTGATCACCAGATTTCTTTTTTAGTCACGTATAGTAAGATAATGATGCCAGATGTCACAAACAGTTTTAAACAGACTTCCACGATAAACATCTTTTATTGATCGTTTTCTGTAAAGCAAAGTTTGAAAGTGCAAAAATATATGTAAAGGAGAGAAATCAAATCAGGTCCAGTTCTATCTTTATAGAGGCAAAAAAAGTTAGACATAGGGATGACGAAGCCACAGCAATTAAACTCTCAGCACAGAAATGTTTTTGTAATTTTATCAAAAAGTGGTGAAATCCAGCTTAGTAGTAACTTCAGAGGCAAATGCTGAGAAAATGCACTACAGAGTTTACACAAAGGGGAGGGGTGGGAGGAGCTAACCGAAAAGAAACAGCAACCACCTCCGCCAGACAGTTTATTAAAGCAAGAACTCCGGCATCAAAGCATAAGATAAATAATTAACGGGTAACGCCTTTGTGATAAAGTTACTGAACTCAACCTTTCTGGTATGCTAAATGATTTGTAAATGCAAAAGCTGTCCAGTTGCTCTTTTCCTGCTAAGGAAAGGAACACTCAGAGACTAAATTCGTGAGCTATTTTTGCCAAATATTTACACCATCTTGATTTGGTTTTGAGTCATGTATATGCTCATTGGTATACAAAACTGCAGGTCAGCTACAGTTACAAAAATTAGACGGTTTGGAGTTTTTAAAAGTTGATTTTTGCCCAACTGCTCCATTCAAGCTCATGCTTTCATTTTCACCTCATTTACAGCGAGCAGTAATACACCTGCAGACCACATTACAATCATTTTTCCCCCCTACATGTAAGTCTGAAGACTTGAAAACAAGTATTGCATTTTTTATTCTAAAAACACTTAGGAAATGGCACCTCAAAATGACATTACTTCTACGCAGACCCCACTGAAGGCCGTGTTACAGCCTTGGAAGACTATAAGCGATTACAGAACAAACATGGATGTTAGCAATTCAAACTGCTGTAAGAGATTGCATAAATGTAACAGTTATTATCAAAAAAGTTAGAAGAATGAATTAAATGTGGATCTGCTTTTACAGTGATACCCAAGATACTATTTGGTCAACATCAAGGGCTTTAGAAAACCGCCTCAAGAGAAATTTTCCAAGCCATGAAGCAAAAGGTGTTCTCATTACTAGAATTCCAAAATGCTACCATGCTACCTAAAAAACTCTATTAGCTTCCACAATTTAAAAAAAAAAAAAACAAAAAAACACCAAAAAAAGAGAAATGCACAGCAGTAACAGCAGAAATATTTCTGCTTACTTGCAATAATAGGTAACAACTCCCCACCCACACAGCACCTTTGGAAGCCCTGAAAGAAGATTAAGTCCTGTTTCTAAAACCACTAATAACACAGTTCTTTACAAAAAATCAGCAATAACATCCACAACAATTTCCTGACCACTAGGGAACAGACTATTACCCCATTCCACCATTACGCTCCCCGTGTTTTAAGCAGTGACACGACCTCTACCCCTCAGTTTTCCGAAGATCTGTGGTAACAGGTACTCCAGACAATAACCATACAGCTATGAAAAAGGAATTATGACACATGCATCAACCTCTCACTAGTTGAGACCAAACTCTATCTTTTTTCTGACACTACAGGACCAAGTTAAATCTGTCTGAACACCTTGAGTGCATTTCGTATCTTAAAACCATTTCTTGATTTTGTTCTGTGACAAGTCATACTTTTTTTTTTTTAAACACATACATTTTCAATCTTCAGGCTACCAATACAAACCATCAACTCGACCTACAACCCACTTTTCTTTCTTAAGACACCCAACATGCAGCAAGGCTGCACAAGTTCCCAGAAATTAGACGCTAGCGACATAGGTAGTTCACAGGATGTGTTGTGATTCGAGGTTCAGTTTACCAATTCAATCCAGCTGCTTTGTATCCCAAGGGAATCACAGTCAAGACAGGCCAGTGAATCTAGCTTTGCATTTGGTAATAATTTAACAAGGCACTTGATACCACAAGTAGCTGTGAGGCAGAATCTACAAAAGCCAATTATTATTTTCTTTTCTTTTTTTTTTTTTTTTTTTTAAATGAACACCATCACCCCCATCAGACACTCTCCTCCACTCAGGGCAGTCACTCACAATAACCAACAGCCCTTCAGCACGCAAGTTAAGAATGATAAAGGTGCTCACATTACAGGAGCTAAACTAGATTTAAGCAATCAATACGCTCCATATATTAATCTGTAATCATAACAGAAACAATCAGTTGATAATCTTCCCAAGCCTTCTGCAGAAACAGGAATGATGTGTATAGGCTAAGCTCGGGGGAAGTGTTTCTTTAAGATAACACAAGATAAACATAAAGGCAAAAATCTATTTCTTACAAGTCCTTTTAATTTTAATAAATAAGCAAAGGACATGCTTGAAAACGCTACGCTGAAGTAATAAAGCCTGTGCACGATGAACGCAAATGCGAAGGAGACAGAACTCGAAAGCAGAGGCTCAAGCTCTGCTATGGAGTCACGACCAATAGTACAGATCAAAATGCACACATAGATCAGACCTAGTACGGACAGATACTTTCAGCTATCATGAACGCTGCCTTTTTTTTTCCTGTAGATTGATTTCCTCAATAAAATTAAAAACCTGGCACCAACAGCAAATAAATAAAACAACTGGAAAACACCACTGGAGAAAAATAACACTCCTGATTTTGGGCTGATGAAGCTGTTACCACAAGCACAAGATATTCCAATGGAGCTGAACCAGAAAAAGCCTTCAACTAGAACTACATAGGAGTCAGAATATATCAGATCCTGCTTTGGATGCATTTGATGACCGGCTTCTCCTCCTTCTACCTTCAGAAATTACTCCTCTCCCCTCCATAAGCCTCAAACTTGAGATATGAAAACCTCTATTCGCATGTTGTGGTGTTACCTTGCAGGTTCTGCCTCCTTATTTGAGGCTAGACCTACAATATTTACATCACCTATAAGGAATACTACTTGTCTGCACTCAAAGACAACAAATTGAAAGGCCAAGAATGGCGATTAATAGCACAACTGAAAAAAACCTCAGCAGTTCCAATATGACACTACATTTCCTGTAGCTATGGTTTGTGTCTGTTTTCTTTCATCCGCATCTCAAAAAAGTTACAGAAACCCACAACATAGCAATGGTTACCAAATCACTGCAGATATCTAAGCATTTCTGGCCTCTTGGCATTAGGTATTTTTCAAAAACTACCATAACTTCATGTAAGGAGATAAGTTAAAAGAATCCATAACAACAAAAGACAAAACTACAGAACCTAAAATTAAGGCTCTGAAGACCTGAACTAGGTATAAGCAAACAACTACATGTCAGGATTAGGATAAATAAGCTATTTTACACTTCAAACAGAAGACAAGCCATGTCAGATTCTAGAAAAAGGAAGCAACCTGGGAAAATTATGAAGGAGAACTGTCACACCCAAAATTTGCACTATACTCTCTAATAGCTCTTAATGCTAGTAAAAACAGCGTGTCCTATAAAATGTATTTAGACCTGCCCTTGCAAATAACAACATACTCCTGTAATTTCAGATGTAATCCCTGAGACTGTCCCTTTATCAGCATGTAAACCAGTCAAGATGCATTACGTTGGTCGGTAGAGGCAGGTCTATCAGTGTAATAGTGATAGAGAGGTAGAAATCATTATCATCTCCAAAAAAAAGGAATAACCAGGGAATTCCAAAAAAAGGAATAACCAAGTCATTTCAAAAAACCCTCCCCCTAACCTGCTCTGCAGACCACCACAAATACACCAAGATGGGCTAGAGTGGAGGAAGGGAACAGTTCTCCGTCTCCCCCACCCGCCCCCAGCTATACAGCCGGAGTACACCTCAGCTTCACACCAGCCTCCCAGTGTTTGCACATCCCTGACACTTAATTTCAACGTTAATTTTTTTCTGAGAAAAACTGAGCAATGTCATCCTTTGCCATTAAATTGGCTGGAAGTCTCCACACATTAAGAGTTAGTTTGGCTGCCAAGTATGCTTTCCACGCATCTTCACCAGCATACGGACACACCATACGACATCTACAAGCTTTTCTTACACTCCCAACCAGGTTTCAACTTAGTGTTATCCTTCCAGGATTTCACTATTGGTACAGTGATGATTTTTAAAGTCCTGGCCTCAGCAAGCTGTAACACAGCGGTTAGTACGTGACAGATTCAAAGTGACACCTGAACTGATATGCCACATTCACTAAATGAAGTTTCCTCTGGACTTTAAGCAAGTAAGCGGCCACTGCATTCAAAGAATTACCAGGCCACTATCCTTTTCTAAAAGTGTAAAACTACCATGATGTAAGTTACATTTCTTTTCCTCAAGGCTAAATATTTTCAGAAGAGACTTGTAGCTTTATTTCCACTTTGGAACCAGTGAAACAAATGAGCTTTGAGTGTGGGGGGAAAAACATAGCAAACCAAAACAGTAATTAAAGCTAAACTGAGAATTCATTACCAATCTAAAGACTAACTTTTATGAATCGCTTTATTAACAAATTTGTTTAAAAGCAATAATGTACACTTTCTGACAAAAATTCAGTCTATAGATCTGAAATCAATGTGATATAATACATCATAATATTAAAGACGAATACAGTGACAGAAGACACGGGCTGTATTTTGTTCATAGCGCTCTTCACGTTCAAACGCTAAGCCAATCTCTACCCCACCAGAAAAAGCAGTCTCTTTCCCACAGCACTGTTCCCATGTGCTCCTGTCACCCTCTCCCTTCTGCTAACGCAAGTACTCATGCAGGCACATGGTGCAGCAGATCAGGGAACGGATCCAATTCTCTACATCCTCCACGAACGCTTGCGAAAGCAAATGGAAGGGCACAGTATGCAGGTCCTCCTCCTTTTAATGGCACTACTAGCTTGAAATGCTGTGACTAAACACATGAAAATAGGATTAACATTTGGCAACAACTTCACATCTGCTGTGTTTCATATCTGCCCAGACACATTCCTAATAAAAGATTCACAAAGCGGTAACAAAATACCTAGATTTCACACAAGGCGAGCACTGACAGCCCAACACCAAAAATGCCAATTCCAGCTGCGCAGGCGAATACTACGAGCTGTTCAGGTGTCCTACCACATAAAAACTGTTTCTGGGTGCAGTTTCCCTTTATTTCCAGTTCTTTTATACTTTCTTCCTTGCCTGTTTTCAAACAGGAACATTTGGCTTTATAAATTACTTTGCAAATATTTCATCTTGTCGTTAATACCCAGCTTTCCTGTCTGCTCAGTACACCACCGCAACGACTATTGGTTTCAAGCAATTATTAATTTTTTAACCAATGTGACAGTAACCCCTTAAAATTTAGAGAGCAAGCTATACTCCCCTTCTCAACACACACACAAGAGATTTTAAAAGTCATGACAGTTCTAATGACTTAAATTACTTTTGGCAGCCTGTTCTACTTTTAGAAAGAATATCCAAATGCCTCTATTTGTGGCTCTCCCCTTCTCGCTACAGTTACATTATAAGGTTTCAATGCATGAACTGCAGAGCCCTGTTAAGAAGAGATGTTCAGGTTCATTAACTACAGAGGAAAACAGACGGAGCTTATGCAGAAGGACGTGACTCCACCTCAGCCCAAGTGGAAGCAAGCGACTGGATCGGTACGCTGAACTAAGCTTAAAAAAAAAGGTGGAAGTTGCCCCTGAGGGCTCAAGTCAGAAGCAGCTGTTTGCTATGTCAGTAATACAAGGTGTCTCTGCCAAAAGATAAAAAGAGAAATCAATGTATCTCTGATCATTTTGGCCCCAATTTTTACATCCTAGACAATGTAGTAGGAAGTGCTATGTTATAGGCGACAAACTTAGACCTTCCGCAGCTCAAAACATCTTAGTAAAGAAAACAGTAAATAAAGCAAAGCTTTTCTAGAAAAACACTCATTATTACCTGGCTGTAAAATACATACAGAACATTAAATAGATTGAAGCTGCAGAGAAGCACAGTGCCTCTTCCAAACGATATGAAGTGTAACTTAAATATTTTAATTGGCAAGAAGCACCAGTTAAACCTACATTGGCACAAACCTCAAACTACACAATACCAGACACATACTAGCAGCGCTGCATTACTCACCTCTAGGTCAACATCAACATTAGACACATGTCAAAAAAGCTAAAAGCACATCAAACAGGATAAATTTATCAAACAATAATAATAATAATGGCAGACAACTGTGCTGGCTACTGACACATCCTTTGACCCAGTGTCACAAAACGTGACAGCTTCAAGACGTATAAAAAAGACATCCAATAAAAACAAAGGTAAAATTAATTAAGAGCCCACATATATGTAAGGGCAGAAAACTAGAATCAAAAACACTCAGAAGCTGTCCATACTTCTAAGCCAAAGAGAAAGATAAAACCACATAAATAGGCGGTAAAGTTCAACAAAGCTATACCGATGAAGAAATACAACCCCACCAAAACCCAAGAGGAATATAAAGTACATCAGCAATTAGAAAACTAGGAGAGATGAAGTGGAATTTTAAGGGTGCAGAAGTATAAAAACATAAAAAATACTAATATACTAACCAAGACAAAGACATTCAGGCCTTCCATGGCAGTCAAGGGATTTTTTTTAGTGTCTCCCCCATCAGCACAGGATGAACACACACCAAGTGATCTGAAGGGCTCAAACAGCTGATGGACCTGTAAGAACTGGCTCAGCTACTTCCAAAAACTAACACTTTTGCTAAGCTTCTGTAGTAGACAAATGAAAAATGAAAAAACCCAAAAAGTATACAGTTTGGGGGGGGTTTAAGGCAACAGTAAAAAAATTAACAAAACCATAGTAAGATTCACTCCTGTATGGGTAGCTTAAAGTCTTACCTAACTACAAAGGACAGTTGTATATTCAACAAACAAAATTCAGCATAAACAGAGCCCTTGATACTGGTTACTACTGGAGAAATTCAGGTCAGCTGCACAAACTACTTCACAGCAAAGAAAACTCACTGCTATATATGCAGAACAATGCATTTGAAGAAAAAAAAAAAAGACATCTCTAACATGCAAGTCACTGTTTCTAGATCAACTTATCAACTCAAGAGAAGATCTGTTACCAAATAACTATGAAAAGCAGAATGCAAGAGGAATAGGCAGTCTAAAACATTGCCACCTCATCAATTGCCAATACCTTCCTAAAAACGCCATGCTCAGTCCTGGTCATTTCACTACAGCAAACCAAAGCTGAACTAGGAAAGTTCAAAGACTGGCAATGAGAATCAGTGAACACCATAAAAAAAAAATAATCTAAGTTTAGGGATTTGAAGGCCAGTGGGTTCCTGAGTTGGACAGCCCCCTCTGAACAGCACCTTTAGGGATCTGGCTGTGATTTTTTTTTTTCCTGCTACCATCTCCAATCACTTTCAGGTATCCCAAAACATCCAGAAGCAATGAGTGGCACAATACTGTTTAGTCACAGTATAAAAAAAAAATAAACTATTTTAGCTCTTTTGTAATTTACTTTTTAATCAGATTGTTAAAGAGACATTTAATAGTTTTCATTAAAATGAAACATTAAATCTCTTCACTTTCTACACAACTCAAACATCTCATGGCTGCCACACACTCCAGGGAGTCACCCAAGCTCCCAAGAAAGTTTAGCAGCAGAACATTGCCAATTCCTTCACTCCCTTTGATAAGGGCAGTTTTAATTAAAAAGGAAAAAAAAAGCTATTTTAACTGACGCAAAAAGGGTTTCTCATGAATTGATAGTCTGTTTATTTTGTAAAATTAAGATACTCTCTTCAGCAGGAATACTAAATGGTAAAAAAAAAAACCACTTAAAGTATCTGAATTATCATATAAAGCTAGGGTTTCAGTTTTCCTACAGAACTCTGCAACTCTACACATACAAATTGTGCTTATCTATTTATATGGAATTAATCAGGATTACCACTTTCATCTTGGCAATTTAACTGGAGAACTAAATCAATAGCGTCCAATCAGTAAAATATGACTGTTGTTTCCACAGCGCTGAGACATTTTCTCTATTAAGACCAGTTTTGCCTTTTTTTTTTTTTTTTTTAAGATCAATAGCCTGAGAGCATTATATTTAACTATTCAAGGCACAGATCTAGTCAAAGCAGCACCCCTCTGAATACCTGGGGCAGCACCTCTCCACCCAAAGCCCAGCACACAGGCTAAGCAAACTCTTATCACTGCCTCAACTACCATTGCCAAACGCTGTACGAAGACTTTTGATTTTTCAGGGGTTGAACACCCAGTTCTTAACATTCATAGGAAAGTAAATAAACCTATTCTGTAACCAGCATTGAAGCTGAACGCATGAGAAACTGCAATCTTGGCCCTGCAGCCAGCTGAATTCTAATACTGCAGCCACCAAAATCCTTACAAACCAGTTAAACGGAGGTGGAGCAAAGCCTCCCTTCCACTGATTGACTTCTCGACACTAGGACAGATCCCTTATGGGAAACGAGCATTAATTAGTTATTAGCAAGAATTGCAGTTATACCTCCTCATAGACAATGCAAAGCGAAACTTTAAAAATCCTGCATATTATACCGCATGTTTAGGAAATTAGCTACATATTGGCACACATTTTATACGTGAAATTATTTCTGTGTCAAACTAGTGACAGCACAAAAATTTGCTTCCAAACCCTCTATCAAACTCAGGCTGACGTTGCACAAGTTAAATGTTTTTAGAGTTTGAAAGTAAAGGTTAAGAAACATATCGTATTGCTCTTTGTGTAGTTTTCTTCGACTCCCTCTCCATTTCTCTCCTCGCTCCTTATCACTCTCCTCTTCTTGGCAACGCAGCAAACGTGTTAGGTGCCTACATAGTTTTCAGACTTCTCTGAGAATCTTTGGTTGAAGGTTACTGTCTTGCAAATCATACCATTTTATCATCAGGAATAACCAAATGCTCTTATTTATATAAAGAAAAATCTACAGTATGTAATTTCCTTACTTAAATTGCACTGCTGAGTTAGCAGGAGGTAACTAAACCAAGTGATTTGGGTGTTTTTTTTAAATATAACTCCATTTTTGTTCACTGTGATAAATATTAGGTACAGGTGTGTGTGCACATCTTACCATTTAAAAATGGAAATGTTAGTGTATTAGGATAGCTTCAGAAGCAAGGCAAATCGTTTTCTCAGATAATTAATAAACACACACTGCAAAAGCCATATGCAACTTCGGCACTTCTAGCTGAGGTCAAGTGACAACGCATCACCACAGCCCCACGAAAGGTATCCTGATTCACAGATTATTACAACAATAGCTCATCCTCGCAAGAAAGATGCTCCAGCATCAACAGACCTCCTCACTGTTGCCTATTTATACATGTGTATAATCAGTGGCGCTGGTATCTGCATATCTCGGGGGCTATAAGCAATAAAATTGCTTCTATCAGATCCTATGCAACATATTTATATGCTGACGTATTTATATGGAACAGGAATATCAACTGGGGACCTGCGCTTAAGCGACTTGGGATGTAATTGAGACCTGAATATTCCTACCCTATTTTTAACTTGTGATATATTTAGAAATAATCAAGAAGTGCATACGAAACAGAAACAAATTATGGCTGTATGTTTCCCAGGAACCCAGATTACCTGCGCTCCCATCGTCTTTAGCTTCCAATACGTTACCCTCACGCCCTCCAAGGAGCATCCTATAGAGCAGCACACACTGTACCAATGATCTGGAATCAACACGTTGGTAAAGACCTGTTCAGCTCTGGGAGTCTTACGCAGCTTTCATGCTCACCAATTCCTAATTGCATTTCATTGTGACTTCCAAAACTGCCAGTTTGCCCTTCAACAACAAAATACATATCGATTCCAAGGACTTCAGGAATACCAGGGAGACCAAACACATTTCCTGCTTCTGAATAATCTAATTTGCAATCTTAATGGTGTATAGAGGTTATCACAGCTTTTCTATTAAAAATTAAAAGTGACATCAACTTCAATTTTATTCTTAATAATGCAATCTTGTATAGATCAAAGTTTTTACGTTAATCTCAAGTCAAACCCTTACAAGAGGCAGGATTTAGCTTCAGTTGATTCTTCTGCCTTACTACTGATTTTTTTTTGTTTTAGTCCCTAAGCGAAATAGTCCTAATTCTAAAATCGGTAGCTCATTTTACCTTATTTGCAAAGCAATCAAATAGACCAGGAAACACAAATAAATGAAGTTATACAGCTTTATTTCCTAAAATAATTCAGCTACACTCTTTTCTTCTTCAGAGAGCAATGACTGGCTATTTATAGATAGGATCAAATATCACTCAAACATACATGACTACTGTACAAAGAATACAGGCTTCCAAATCTAACTTCTGCTCATTCGTGTAATTTTTATCAACATCAAAAGGACAGATCTTTTTTATTTTATTTTTTTTGCATTAAGAACCTACTGTTTGGACATAGCAAGAAGCTCTTCAGTCCTGACAAGTAGAGCTGCAAGTCTCACAGCTAAACCTCCACCTGGACCTAGAAACGAGGTGTTCCTCTGCCTCTCTGGCCCTTCACACCGCCCTAACCCAACTCTTCCGAGCACACCAAAGAGATCAAACTCCACTCAAAACACGGGGCAGAGGACAGCACTATCACCCTTGCATCTAAAACAAAGGGGAGCGCTTTCATGCGTGACACGGAACATCTGTACCCAATTCCCTCTCCTATGAGCAAGGGAGGGACTTAAATGGCCCTCTCCCACCTGCCAAATAGAAGACTATGTGGAACATCCTCTATTTAAAGAAAAAATAATAATAATCAGGTGGGAAGCAGTAGGAATTAAGCTGAAGTTTATCTCATCTAAATAACTGATCACCCTCAGGGTTAGGGAAAGCCCAGCTTCTGGTCCTCACCAGGGACGAAATGGGACAGGACCCATTGATACGGCATAAAAGCACTTTTCACGGAAGAGAAAGAGGAAAGAGTAGGGGTTCATCAGAACTTCCAAGATTTCCATGCCATTACTTCTAAATTCTCACTCCAATAAAGCATCAGCTTCAATGAAGGTTTTATTTTGCTGACTTAATTCACTTATTTGGCTTCAACAGATAAAACTTCACCTATCAATGCCATTTTGTCAAACCATAAAGGATTTTTTTAAAGTAGCAAAGAGCAACCAACACAACCGTAACTAGAGCGAGCTGTCAGTAGAGCAGTAAATACCAAAAAAGAATCATCACGTGGTTAAGATTTTACACATCAAAAGAGTAACTTATCTATTACACATACTCTGTAGATCTTTGAATCCAAATATAATATTTTTCAGAAGAAAGAAAATATCTGCTTCAGACCCAGAATCTGCAAAGCTTGTACTGTGTAAGAAAATAAATAAATACATCCCCTGTCAACAGGAGTCAGCATACATGGTTACATCAGTAGCATCTAAGCTGAGAACTACCACGGACATTACTGCCTGACATGCTTTGAAACAGAACAATCACACCATTTAATATCAGTTTAACCATTCTCACTTTTCCAAGCTGCTAAAACCCACTCATTTTACCAGCAGTTTTTTCCAAATTCCACTTGCAGAGCTTTCTTTTAAAATACCAAGATTTCATCTACAGGGGAGTATTTAAAAAAAAAAAAAATCCCAACATTCAAGACCAGATTTCCTTTCGAGCTCTCTACTTGCTTATTGCTGACAAGGAGGAAAAAAAAAAAGTTACTTTTTAAAGCCAATATTTTGCAAAACGAGCAGATAACTCCTGCAAAACTAGGGAAGCCTTCCACGGTATTAACGGTCTTTTGCTGAGGCCTTTTTAGAAAGCCTTCTCATATGCACACCACGCTTCATCTGGATGAGATTACATTTTTCGTAGCCTATAAAGAAGCAGGATTCAATAATGGATCATTAAAGGTAACAATGGTAAAAGGTGTGAGAACTACAGCGACTGAAACGCTGCCAGCTCGCTCATTTCTGGGCTATTGCGGCACAGTTTTCAGGCAAGTTCCCCTCTTTCCACAGGTTGTCTGTGATCTCCCCTCCAGTAAGGGGTCCCTACCGGTTCCAGCAAGGCTCGCCTGCTCTCCCAGCTCAGACAGAGCCTGTTTGTACTCCATCTCATTTCACGTGTGCTCCTGCCCACAGACGGCGGGCAGAGCACGAACCACAGGTGATTCGCTGAAGCATTTACGCTGCAGTAAAGGGGATTCAGGTGTCTCTTGTTTTCCTCCCCGCGCCAGGCGCTGGCAAGGGATGACCGCCCGCTTACGGAGGTGTGCAGTGGCCTCTGCTGGTACGCGCACCGTCGCCGACACCGTCCCGCTCGTACAAGTGGAGCGAACCTCCGCGGCACCGGGGCGGGGGGGGAGGGGGGCGGAAAATCGCGGCGGGAGCGGGCAGCAGCCGCCGCCGCCGCCGCTCGCCTCCCTCGGGCCGCCCCGGGCTGCCGGCACCGCCGCGCTGAGGGCGCCCGGTGCTTCTCCCTCCGCTTCGCCCGGCGGCTCCCGCAGCCCCCGGGGGCCACGCGCCCCCTCAGCGCCCCTCGCGCACCAACCGCCGCCCCAGCCGCTCCCTCACACCCCCGGGCCCGCCGTATCCCCCTTCCCCGCGACGCCACCGCCTCCCCGGCGCCCGCCGGCCCCCGCCGCCGCTGTCAGGGTCTCGCCCGGTTCCTTTACCTGTGAGGAGGCTCTGGGAACCGCTCCGAGCGGCGGCGCCGGCCGGGTCCGGCTGCCCGAGGAGAAGGGCGATCCAGAGAGAACCGAGGAGCCGCCGGGCTCTCCCCGCCGCCATCGTTCCGCTCCCCGCGCCCGGCAGCCGGGCACCCAGCGCCAGCCCCTCCCCCGGGGGGCTCCTCCTGCCTTGCCTGCCTGCCGGCCGGGGCGCGCTCCCCGCTCGTCCGCCGCCGGGCTGCGCCCCTGCGGCACCCCGAGGAGGCGGCCCTCAGCCGGGCGGCGGGGCTCAACGCAGCCGCCCCGGAGAGCGGCCAGCGAGGAGGGCGGGCAGGCGAGCGGGAGCGGCCGAGCTCACTCCATCGCGGGCCGGTCCCAGCGCCGGGCTCCGCGGTTCCCTCACACGGAGCCAGAGGGGCGCTCGCCGCGCGCTCCTCCCCTCGCTCGCTCCCTCCCGCCCACACCCACACACGCCCCCCCGCCCTCACCACGGCCCGCCCCCCCCTCGCGCGCATGCGCCCGCGCGCCCCTCCCCTTCCCTCCCCTCCCCTCCCCCGCCGCCGACCCTCGCGCCAGGTGTGCGCGCGCCCGGCCACCCGCCACCGCGCCTGCGCGCGAGCCTGCGCGGCGCCCCCTGCCCGCGGGGAAGGGCGGCACGAGGCGCGCGCGCGAGCGCGGCGGGAACGTTGGAGCGGGATGAACCGGCGTCCCCTCAGGGCGGTACCGGTGTCCCCTCAGGGCGGTACCGGTGTCCCCTCAGGCTGGTACTGGTGTCCCCTCAGGCTGGTGCTGGTGTCCCCTCCGGCCGGTACTATCGTCCCCTCAGGGCAGCACCTCCGTCCCCTCAGGGCAACACCGGCGTCCCCACGGGCCGGCACGGCCCCCCGGCCCTGAGGGGAGCTCCTCGGGGTGGACGAGGAGACGGCACCACAGCCCGACCCCGCGTTCCGGCAGGTCTCGGTCGTGACCAGTGTCGCCGACTGCCGCGACGACAGCGATGCAATAAACTTCCCGTCTTTCAATGAACTAAACTCCTATTTTCCCCTTGCTTAGCCAAAGCCCAGCGCGCCTGCAAAATCTGCATGTGTGGCCGTGCAAAACCAAAGGATGAAGCGGCAACCTGGTGACCCTGGCAAACGTGGCGAGGCGGAGTGGTAGCTGCGAAGCAAGGAGTAAATCCGCCCTGCGTTGCTGGGACCCGGCGGGGAGATGCGGCAACCCTGCCTCCAGAGCTACCGAGAGAGAGGAAAAAAAAAAAATCACTAATCTTGTAAAAATAACTTGCAGATACTTGTTTTCTTGAGGGGGAAATCGCTGCCGCTCGATTCAGGATGTCGCCTTTTGTAATAAGTGTGTTTCTCAACAAACCAAAGGGTAACTAAATGTGAAGAAAAGACCAAACATATTTTGCCAAGGCAAATGAAATGTATTTTCATCCTCCTGGGGGTAATTAGTTTTATACAGCGTTTGCCATTCAAATCCAAATAACTTGAACGCTGCATCGTTACCAGCTGGTTTTAGTCTTACCGTTGGATCCCGTATCCTTACAGAGGACACAATAAGAGGTATAAATAGACATTCCCCCTTCACTAATCATACAAAGTGTACCCCTGTATTTTTTTTTTCCATCTCAGCTTGTTGCCCGCTAAATTACATTTTTACAATGCGCATGCTATCCTTGCTCATTTTATTATTGACTAATTGAATCTCAGTACATAAATTATGTAGTACCAGGGCTCGGGAAGTGGTAACCATAAGATAACCGTACCCCTGGGGCACCACGAGACGTGAAACAGGATGGGTACATCCCCCCCCCGAAATGTGTGTTTGTATCGCAAAATGTTTTAAAACTACTTAAAAATGATTCGTTGGAGGAAGAAAAATGCTTTGACACTGGTAGTGACGCTGCTGCTAAGGAACTGAGGACTAGATTCGGGAAAGTTTACCTCGGTAAGCTCCGTGCGGGTGGCGAGGGTGTCCCTCTCGATGCAGGCACCTCTGTATTCCTGCAAAATTATCCCTGATCCAGCGGGATTTGCAGATTTGTTTATCCAGAGGCTTTTCGGCGAAGCAGACGCCGACACGTTCTGCTGTGCACCAAAACGCAGGTGTGCATTTGGTTGTGCTGAGACGCGCACGGCTAATTAAACGCTGACATTACTACAAAGTATCACCAAATACAGGTGTCTGAAGTGTTTTTTATTGTGAAACTTGCTTCGTTATTTTATTATTCGGTGTTTCTGTCAGGAAACGGGGGTTTTGTCCTCCACTAAAAATATCCTGGAGCATTTTCACAATGATGAATAATTACCTCCTCAGAAGGATGTTTGGGTTTCTCCATATTACACTTGCCGAGTTACGCTGATATCTGATATGCCAAAAGGATCACCAGCAACGAACTGTAATTTATAGTGAAAATGGAAGCACTGATTAAAAGGCAGGACCAGTAGTATAACTCCCATTAAAGCTGGTTAGCAATTCCCATCATAAAATCCTACCTCCAGTCAATTTTTAATAGTGCCAGACTAAGCACTGTGCTAAAATTGAAGCATCTGAAGTTCATACCTCTGGTTAAATTATAAACATTTCTTCTTTTGTTCCTTCTCTCAGGGATCCTGGAGTCTGAAAACGAGAACGGTCACTTCGTCAGAGGCGTTCCCTCAAAACCCGCCACGAAAAACCCTGGTGAAGATCCAGTTTAGCGCTCGGCGAGGGCTTACCAGTGTGGTTCTCCAGCGGTTCCATGCTCACCCAGCACGTCACCGCCCAAGGCTGTGGGACTCGGAGCTGGACCTGCAGTTCCAGTTCCCGGCTGCTCTGGACCATGCCAAGTCTGAAGGTAAGAAGGGCAAGCGGGGAACCCGTCCTTCCAGTCCTCTCCCAGAAAACGCGGAGCAGGAAGCTCCTTGAATAACACACGGCAGGGACGAGAACTGGATGGGGGAAGAGTAAGTTGGCAGGCGCAAAGGGTCTGGAGAAAGACGGGTTCTCCGGGGCAGTGGAAGGGAACTGGGAGTTGGAAAGGGAATCTGAGGTCTGCCTGGCTCATGAGCAAGAGTCTGGAAGCCAGCTTGTTGGGAGAGGACTTGAAAACAGACTGGGAATGGGAGAAAGTCGCTGGGAGAAGGATGTGCAACCCAGTAGGAAATCAAGACCAGTATGTTACCTGGCTGAGGGCTGAAGGACTCGTGGGGGAGAAGGGACCAGATGGGAGAGCTGGAGCGGGGCGAGGGAGGAGGGCATGTGACCCGATGGGTGTGGGTGCAGCAAGGGCGACAGGAAGAGGGAATTCACTAGAGACCAGGATGTAGAAATGGGAATGACAGAGACTGAGGAAGGGAGGCAGAGGATGGAGGAAGGGGAATGAAGACAGCCTGGAAATCTCGCATGTCTCTACTGGCAGCAAGTCTCTGAAATACATGGAGAACGTACCTCCTCTGAGTGCTGGGCCACAGGAACTATTTATTCCTCATTTAGGGTAAGCTTCCACATTGCTGACGGCCTACACTGATGCCAACACAGGATTAAATTGCTGGTTTGTTGGGGTTTTTTTAGGTTATCTCTAAATGGAAGAGAAATAGAGAGGTATTAAACCAAAAGTAGTTAAGCTGCAAAGTAAAACACTCCCAAGTTATGAAATACCAGAATAAAGGTTGCCAGTGCAAAAGGATAAGCCTGGCTCATGTTGAACCAAGGTCAAGGAGCCAAGGTAAGTGCCTAAGTAACTTCCACTTAATTTACTATAGAAATCAGAGCTTGGTGTTTTACATACCTTGCGAGGAACTGCAGGGAAGGCAAGCACGGCACTGTGGCTAAGGTGGGTGACTGCCGCTCCAAGAAAGGGCTTCAGCCTCAGGACTCCTACGGGATGCAAAACACAGTGCTTAAAATGGAGACTTCACAGCGATGCACTAATTGCGCAGTCTTCACTTCCCAGGTGCCCGATTTGACATACTGAATTCTGATTTACAGAAGTGAAGAGCACTTGCAGATGTATCGGCAGTAAATGAGAATTTATGCAACTTTGGACTAAATTAGATGCTTTGCCATGTTGTATTTTCTGACAAAATCAGGCCATGAGTGTTTCTAATTGGATATCTAAAATTAAAAGACAGTTTTTACTATTCTGTCTGTATGCCTAAGTTCCTCATCTGTAAAATAAGGGTAACACCAGTTCTTGCAACAGTCTTGAGAAAATGAATTAGAGTTTGTGAAGCACTTGGATACCATAGTGATGAGTACCATGGAGGAAATGAATAAATCTGTCTTCAGAACAATATTTGAATAGTGTGCAGTAAATAAAGCATGGGCCACACAGTGAACAGCGAGGAGAAAATAAAATCATTACTTAGAGAGCACAGTCTATACTGTACAATGAGTGAGGCCGGGAACCTGTCGAAAGAACAGCATGTGATCTAATTACAATTAAATAGTGGATCATAATGCAAATGCACAAAAGGGACAAATTACAGTTGCATAGGGCATTTCTAAACTTTTAAACTTTTGAATTACAAAAAGAAACAACAACCACCTTTAGGCTGCAAATGTGTAATACACGTGTATAAATAATTCCCTCACCCTTTAATAGTCGGAGACAATATATTTACCTCATCTACCTCGGCCACCGCTACATGGTTGAGGGGAAAAGGCGCTTTTCTCCTCTTGCAGATATCTCAGCCTTACAGTCGAGATTTAATGCTGTCGTTCACACATTGACAGTGTACACTTTTAAATTCAAAATTTACCTTCTTTGGGAGCTTGTGCATGATCATCAGAGACAGATGGTATTCTCCAGAGAGGGATCCAGGGGAGGACCTTCATTTCAGTGATTAAATTTTGTCTTTTGCTTGAGGTGCTTCCTATTTCAAACCAGCCTACTGGGTTTTGGTGCAGAAGCAATGAAAGCAACGACAACTTCACTGATCTTTTGCGACTCCTCGGTCCCGCAGCTAGCACTGAGCCTTTCTGACTCCTCCTGAGATTTGAAGCTGCTTCAGAGCTGCTGTAAATCCCACTGGGTTGTCTGTGGCCCACAAGAAGGGTGATAAAATTAGGATTTGACTGTTCAGTGGCACTCTGCTTGTGTCCATTTTTCTCATCAGGATTTCTCTATTGCTTAGCAGGATGTGAGGTGACACCGAACCATTACCCTGATTGTTATCTAAAGAATTTCCCATTACTGGGCATCCTCTAGGAGCTGGTTAAGGCAATTTTGGGATAAAAAGGGGCTGCAGTACAAATAAAGACCTGACTTGTTCAGTTTAAGACTTACAGCTATGAGATACCCACCTTCACTTTCATCTGCTGTGCTGCCTCCCTTGTGTACGAGGCATCGGCTACATCCACGGACAACTTCTTTTTTTTCCCCCCAATTTTTCATATTTATTGGTCACAGATGTGGTTTTGCAAACTGCTCTGAGGTTAAAAGTCGTCCTCCTGACTTTGCAGAGCAAATTCTAGGTTAGCGGGCCATTTGCCAGAAACCCTCTAACCCCAGCACATATTTATGTCATTCCTGATGTCAACAGCTTAGACAATTCCAACTCCTCGCCGGAGATAGGGAGGGTTATAAATGGAGGCAGACCTTCCAATAACTAAGGATAGTTCCCTGGGAATTTTGAGAGGAAGATGGAGCTCCTTCGCTTGAGTCGGTGTTTAACAGAGTCTGAAATACGAGCGGAGCAGTTGGTGTGAAATGCTTTTAACAGCTTCAGACGCTGAGCGGAGGGAGCTGTGGAGGTGTAATCCAATGTTTGTTTATTCAGAGATTTCAGATGTAGATAGAGGGAACCTGGAATCCAAAATGCAGGGCTTACCGAATCCAATGCACACTTTAAAGGAAAAGAATAATTTATTTGTTATCGGAATGTGCATAGTGATGTGGGATGTGGCTGTCTGGGCATTCAGGAGAGAAATCCAGGTAACCCCCAAAGGGAAAGCCTGGCGTTTCATGGGTTTTCTGCCATCCATTTAACCAGAGCAAGATTTCGTCTCTGCAAGCCTGTCATGGGATGACGCCGTGCCACAGGCATTCACAACATTATCAGTGACACTTAGGTTGGTATTTTTTCTTTCTGTTTTGGTGGTTGTCATGTAGTCTTTGTTCTCAGGTGAGATCATTACTGGAGACATGCTGAAAATTGAGTCTCCGTTCTTCTCCCCCACTGGCAATGCCCTCACTTTTCCAGCATCCCGCTTCTGACTGAGGTACCCTAACTCCTCTTTGGACTGAAAGACTTTCTGCACACCCAGGAAGAGAAGGGACAGGTGGTCCATGCCCTCTCGTGTGAACAGGATCAGCCTCCTCTACAGCTTAAAAACCACATAAGCCAGACGAGGATTCCAGGTGGTGTTTATCCCAAAGCATTTCCAACAATCCCACAAGAATGTTAATTACTGACACCAACAATCTTATTCATATAACGGGAGTGCCTAAAGGTCTTACCTGAGGTTGGGTCCTATTGTATTAGGCACCGTAGGATCACACGATAAAAGCAAGTGCCTTCCCCAGAGAGGTGACGGTCTAGAAGAAATTTCCAAGGAAAGCAGAACCACGGAAAGGTGGTGTGAGTCATCAAAGGCAGCGCAGCACATCCACATTTCGCATCTCCCGAGTCTGAGTGCTTCAGTGCTGTGTACGCGCTATCCCATTTTCCTTCCAGCGAAGGCAGGGAAGTGAGACTGCAGCAATCTGAGAGCAAAATGGAAAGGAAAAGAGGAGAAAGACTAAAAACAAAAGGAAGAATTGATACCTAGCACAGAGGAACAGTCATTTGCCTCTGGGCTAGGGAAATCAAAGAAATAATCTTAGACCAGCAACAGAAGATGCCTGGAAAATATAGAGTCCATCACTCCTGGTGGTCTCAGTGCACTTCACAGGTGTAATTAAACCTCATCTCTGCCCAGTGTGGGAAGTTTCTAACAGCAGCATCGCCCTGTCACTTTATTTTGTTACCTGATGGATACAGCTGATGCGTTGGGCCGTATGGCCGAATCCTTTGTTCCCCTTGTTCTTTGTACCTGGCAGTTGCTCCCCGTTAACTGCCCCCCACAGCCCATACACCCTGCGCTCAGATTTTCTGTTAAAATGGCAGAAACGGGAGACACAGAGAAGTTTTACAACCTTGTGACAGAATAGTAAATACGAACAAAATTACCTCAGTCCACCAATTTAACACTTCAAACACAATGGCACATGTCATTCGTGTGATGTAGTGAAGACAGGGACGATGATCTGCAGAAATGGGAAAGAATACCGACATTGGAGCTATCTTGTCCACACACTTCTCAGCAGCCCTTTAAAGTTAGTTTGGGGTCTGCTTCCTCCTAACTGGAACGCTCCTCGAAACCTCATCACCCTTTCAAACGCTGTGAAGGAATTCCTCTACATATAATGGATTTTTCATGAAAGAGATATCGGACTTCTTAATTTTTACTACGTCATCTGAAAAAGGGACAAGCTCAAACAGTTGTAAAATTCAACCTTTCAGAACAGATCTTCAGGTTCATGTATCAGATACTTTGAAGACTTTACTGTGCAGTTTTAGATGTAAATTTATCTATGCATAAAAGTGCAGATACCTAATTTGACTCTTATCCACTAAGTAAAACACCTTGCTACCAATGCCATCAAGCAACAGATCCAAGACCTCGTTTAGACGCGATTTTCACTCCCCGAGGGCACTGAAGGATGTCTGGAGTCCTGGAGGGCTTGTCTTTTCCCAGTGGCTTCCTGCTACATGATCTGTGCACCACTATCATGGTGCCTCTCAAAGCACCCTGCTGCCGAGAAAGGCTGGGGGTCACGCTGCAGCACCTGGGCGCGCTGCCAAAGTCCGGACAAGACCCCGGTTCCATAGTTCTCCGAGGAGAGCGCCGAACCCTGTGATACAGCCCCGATTTGTCAAGGAGAAAAACAAGTTTCTGTTCCCAGCAGTTTCTAGGCTGAAAGCAGAGCTACGCCTGGAATCATTCTGCATATATTTTATTTTTAAATCATTTCTAGCCTCTTGCAAATTTTAAGCATCTCCAAAACCAGGGCAAATTTGCCAGGATTTCTTCCTACTTTTCAGCAGTCCAACTTCTTACCCCCATTAGTGCTATCTGAATCTTTCTCAGATGCAGGACTAAGCAATTTGGAGACACAAGGACAGTTTAAAAAGAAAAGAATACATCTCGTGCTGAGGAATGGTGCTACGCTGACAGCTCTAGCAGATAAAACGTGGGTAGCCTTCCAATAGGTAAAGTGTTTTACTCGCTAAACTGTCAATCTGGCACTTTTCACACACATTAATTTTACTTTCTTTTTCTTTTCTTTTCTTTTTTTTTGTTTTGTTTTGTTTTGTTTAAAGATCCCTTCAGGGCAACAGTTCTGGAAAAAAACCCCACTGTTCTGCCACCTTTCCACACTCTTCCCGGGGGAACAGTGATCAAAACCAGGAGAGCAAAACACGCAAGTCCGATGGGATATGAAATGCGGGTGATCGTGCCGTGAACCCTTGCATCTCCCTGACAGGTACGCTGCACATTAAGCACATCAGGATCTATACGTCTGCTGTCACGATGTGGTTTTACCACATATTTTTATTTCCTTAGTACCTGAATGGCAGCTTTAGAAATCAAATTACAGTCTGAGTGCTACAGGCTGCAGCCCCCTGACTGAGCCACTAAATCAGACTAATTGAAACAACAAATATGCCTGAATAGCAGTTCCTTAAGAAAACGTTGCCCTTACAACACACTGTTTTTACTTCTAACACAACTTGACTGGACTTATTGACTGCTTGGTATTTCTGCTACTGCATTTGAAGTTTATTAATTCTAAGAAAATATGAAATGAGTTTCAAAGAGGTCAGAATGTGACTTTGTGTCCAAGTAAGACACAAAGACATTCAGAAATACTAAATGGAGCAGAGGGAACTGCAGGAAACTAAAGACTGCTAGTTCATATCAACAGAGATCGGTGGGGTTTGAACATCGCTGCCCATTGAGCGGCCTGGCCCGAAAAGAGGTGAAGGTGCTAATCCACTTTCTAGTGAAGAGGAACCACCTCTCTGTAAATGCTGCCCAGCAGTTCTTCCCCCTCCACTAACAGCCACTTTTTGGGGGGATGCTCTTAGAAGGATGTAAGGTTGCAGGGGCATATCTTCCTCCAGTGTAGCGGGAGGTAGGTGCTGGCAGGGAAATTCGAGAGGAAAATACTCGTATGCTATACAGGCGGTGGACATTTTGTGTAAAAGCAAAATGTCTTCACACTCCCAAAGGAATTCAGTTAAAAAGGATCACTACCAAAAACTGGAGAGAATTTAGATGTTTGGAACAAATTTACATTGCTAAAAATGGGGAATTGGTAGAGAAAGAAGTTAAGGCTATGGAAGTACTTTCAATTCTGAAAGTACAGAAGCGCCATGTATTCAGCAAGAAATCCATTGCTCAAAAAGACTTTCATTCCATGTTCAAAAACCTACAGTGAGGGCTGAGAAGAAATTGAGGTTTATGTCTATATCATCTGGAATAAACATTTACATTCTCTGAGGAAAGAAATGGCATTGTTTGGATGCAAGCCCTCTGAGGCAGGTAACAAAAAAGATATATTTGACAGAGGAAGAAAAGCTTTCTCACAAATTTAATGTTTTTCTAGCCCCAAATGGCTGCAGTCTGCCTCTAAACCCTCTTTCAGGCTGATGCTTGCTTCATGATCTTTTAGTTTCGTCTAAACCGTCCTCTCAAATGGAAGTCCAGCTTTTTTCCTTCCGACCTGTAGCCCACTCACCGGATATCAGGCAGCACTCGTCTGGTCCTTTTGGGGTTGTCGTCACAGTATCTGCGGTGAGCTGCTACTTCTCACGCCGCCAGGTCGTTCTAGGAAGTACTACTCTTGGAGAAGGCAGCGTAGGGGAAGACAAGGAATAGTATTACTGACATGCTTTGATGTTTACTACTACTGCTGCTGTTAATGTGTGTTTTTACTAAAGAGCAGAGTTCATGTATTGTGCTTATCTTAAAAAGAAAGCTCTAGAAAGTACCAATGAAAGACATCAGGAAGAAAAACCTCACATAACACTCCTATTCTCTTATTGTCTCTTTTTTTCTTTAAAGTATTTTCTTTAAAGTACATCCCGAAGAAGCACGTGCTGTGCACAGGCCACAGGAAGCAAGTGGGGCGAACTCTGCCACTGAGGGAGGCAAATGCCTCACCGTGAGCAATTTCCAAACCAGAAAGACAAAGAAGTTGGTCTTGTTCCTGGCTACAGTTGGTTCTGACGCAGGAAAGTTTTTACTAATTTTCAGTTGATGCAGGTGGACGATGCCTACCACGTTAGAAGTGACAAATGCAAGAAATCTTGCACTTTACCTAAAAAATGACAGATATGATGTATGTAAAGAAGGACCGAGCACAGAAAGCTCTGTGATTCTCTCACCTGAATAGCCTATTTGCAGTGTTGAAAGGCTAACTGAATGTAGATAACAGATCAGATCCTGACGGGTTTTTGGAACAAACCAGAGAAAAGTAGATGGTTTTTTACTCGCAATTAACACAGGCACCAATGAGTCCAGTACTGGGTCTGCTACACCGCAGCAGCTGACTTAGAAACCACCTTTCAAACTGGCCTGAGGTCAGTGAACTGATCTGTTCAAACAGCACTGGAAAGCCACCATGTCTATACTGAAGGTGACTGAGAGACGAGAGGTCCAATAATCCAAAAATTTACCACAGAAGGGAGCAGAGATCTGCAGTGTTCAGAAGCGGACTGCAAAAAAAAACCACACAAGGGAACAGAGCAGTGGGGCAAGCGACAGAAACCAGTCCTCACCTTTGAGAAAAGACGAGGTAACTCAAGTGATGACATTGAGAACATGCGAATGCCCACGCGGTGGTCAGTGGGGACCAGATCTCCATGCAGAGTGCTTCATGGGCCCAGGGCGGGTAGGGGGACACTGTAGCAGAAGGTGAGCAAACCACAGCCTGAAAGATAAATAGATATTAATTAAAGTTGTGCACCAATTTATGCAGTGCTAGGAATTTAATTAGCCCCTCCAAAAAAAGCTACAAGCAGACTTGAAATTTGGCATCTCCTCTCTGACCCAAGGAATCCATCCTTAAATGCATGAGGAAACAACAGAGAGCCAAAGAGACAGTCTGAAAAATTAGCAGCGTACACGGTTGTGTTGAAAAGCCTTGTTCACATTAGAACACCTTCACCAGGGTACCTGAACCACAGAGCGAGGTGTTTAAAAAACATAGGGAAGCCTGCACAGGGTGCTGAGTAAACCTGAATACAGCCCATCCTAAGGCTCATCTCCTATACCAAGGTCTTACGTGGAGTATAGCGGACGCTAGAGGAAGGGCCGAAAAGGCTCGCAGCTCTGTGAAAGATAAGAGGAAATGCAGAACTGACAGCAAGCGGGCACTCATGGGTCACCAGAGAAAGGGGAAAAATGCAACCCTTTGTGATTAAACACAAATAAATATGTAGGAAAGGAACATTTTCTATTTCCTGCAAGGAGGAAAATTTGGGGGGAAATGGCCTATGCCAAATATTTTTCTCTGCTGGAGGCATCAGCAGGGTTCTGACGGGCACGTTAGGAAAACAGATCATACGTTTGTGCGTAGTCAACAGCCCCTAGGGGAGACATCATTTTCTCAGGCTGCCGTTTGGGTTGTGTTCGGCACTTGAACTGTTCCATGGGCTTCGATAGCCTAGGATCTGCGGAGATGTTGTTTTGTTCTGAGGGAAAAGACCAGAAGCGCACAACCAGAAGCTCTGATCAGCTTTTGAAAGACCCAGACCAGCAGAGCTCAACCAACAAACCTCCTTTGTAATGGAAATGCCGTACCTAGGCATGAAATTAGAAAAGCAATGTGTACAAGCAGATTACAATAAGATTGAAGTCATCCTCAGTATTCCTGCCCCAGCAGAAAAGGATGCAAAGTTAAGATACCTTTGAGTAGTGAGCTGTCTACCCAATTTAGCTGCCCAAGCAATCAACGACAGATCTTTATGTGTAAGAGCGTTCAGTAGACCTAACATACAGATCTTCACAGGGAAACTGAAAGGAGCTAATTAATAGCCCCAGACAAACAGAATTAAGTGCAAAACTGGACATAGATCTTTACGGACCAGTGCTGACTGAGCTGAATTCTCTCCTTGCACTCTCACTAGTGCTTATGACCCTAGCGAGGCATAAAGATTAATGCTCGTAGAAAAAGCATTTGCTTTCCGCTTTTTGTGAAGCACTTGCAGGCTGTCTCCTGGAACGTTTCGTCTGGTTTCAATTCGAGATAGTATTAGTCTTAACTTACAGCCTTAGCCGGCTGTAGTTTTACTCTCCCCTGTCCCGTTCCAGAGGAGCCCGAAGTGACACCTTTCTATCCTTGCCGCTACGATTACTAGGAAGTGAATTCCGTAAGTCAGACTCTGTTTACGCTCCAAACTGACCAGCTCTGTCAGCAGGGCTGCCCTGAGTTGCTTGGTTTGAGTAGGAAGGGCACCCGAGCAGGAGTACATACCCACAAAGCTCACGGCAATGTACTAGCGGTCATTTAGCCTTTTCTAGAAAAGGTAAAAAGATGAGAATTTACTTAGAGGACTGGACCGCACGTGGTGTTTTGCAGTCACGCACAGGGTATCTACCACACAGATGGGCAGGCCAGAGGGAGCAGCTACTACTGTTCCTCCTCCACCAGACCAGTTCATTTTGACCCAAATATTCTAGAGAGAAATCCCAGACACAGTGTGGCCGGCGGGTCAGCAGGAAAGGTCTGGCAAGAAATACTCCCCAAGTGCCTTTGAGAAGGCACAAGAAGAAGTTAAATGCTGAAAATGAAGAGTCTGCAGTGCACCGGCAGCTCCTGCAGCAGGGAAAGCCGAGAGCAGGTTTTTCAGGATCATGACTTTGGACTAAGGGGCCTGAATTCTGTGCAAATTTCACTTCAGGTGTCTGCTTGGATCTGGCCTTAAATTTCCCTTTATTCCGCTGGAGAACAGCAATACTTCCGCGGTGGTTCACAGTGTCACTGTTAAACTCGGTAATCCCTCTTCAAGACCTAGGGGTGGAAGGTCTTGCACAAAAAACCTTTTATTTTAGAGCTAAAAGCAAGGTAAAAGAAGACATCAAATAACAGAGTCAGCTCTGAGAGGATTCTGAGAGATGTAATATGCTTGAGAAAGGTAAATCTCAGGCTCGAGGGCTGCAGCTGATCTTGGGCCCCTCACCTCGGCGGACACGGCTGCCTTGGTGCTGCGCAGCTACACGCGTCGTTCCTCGAGTGAGGTCTCTCGGCTCCGATTTCTCTGAGGTGCCCTTCAATGTGGAAGCTAAAGATCATTCAAATCTTTCAGAGGACAACCATGAGATCCAGCCATCATTCCTCCCTTCGATAAATAAAACAGTTTCTAGCATAGGCGGCTCTTTGAATTATTGCAGAGCACATAATAGTCCCTGTATTTGCCTACACAATCACTGCGCTCCCCAGATCTAACTCATTACTGTGCTTAGCGAAGCGCTTTGAACTGCCTCGAGCATGAAAAGCACCATATAAGAACAAATTTTATTGTCATAAAAAGGTATTAAGGCAAGTTAGAGGCACTATTGACGCACATGCTATGTTATAATTGGCAAACGTTCACAAAGGCAAAATCCAGCTTTGTGCATCAAGCTGGAGGGTACCTGCGTTGCACACCGAGTCTGTCTGCGCATCCTCTCCTCCACCCTACAGCGCTCCCAGCTCCCACCGACAAGCTGGCTGTCTGAGAGCCGCGACTCCCTAAACACAGCCCTTTTTTGCTTTGGATGAGAAGCAGCACTCCGCTTGACCTGCTTTTAAAGGGAGACGTCAACCCCGCTGGCTAGTATCTGGCATTATCCAGCTGCGCCTCAGTCTTTCCTCACCCATCATTCCTCCACATTCATTTTGGTCACAAGCCGTCACCCCCAAGGATCACATCTGCATCCCTGTCCCTGAACTGAGGCCTGTGCCACCCGTTCCACAGCTGTCGGCTCAGCTGGGACCTGCAGCACCCTCTGTTGTTCCCTTCCCAGAGTTCACACCCAGCTCGCCCTCCCTACCAGGACTAATTCCTTTCCCGGGTCAGTTACTGTCTTCCAAAACAACTCTGTCAGGGTTACGCCAGTCTGCCCTGGTCTGGGTTCTTGTTCCCTGCTTGTTGCTCTTGCCAAATTCATTTCCAAAAAATTACCTGTGAAATGGAGGGGCGCTGTAGGTATAGAACTGAGATAGCTGAAGTCCTTCTTAAGAGGAATAGGTAGAACTCAAATAGCTTCTAGTGACCCAAAAGTCCTGGAAAATAAGTAACACTTGGAAATGTCAGGTCACTCATCTACAGGAAAGTCTCTGTACCAGTGCTGTGCTTAAGGATGTTATCGGAGAAGCCAGGAATGTTCTTGGCATTGGAGGGTAGTGGGCAGAACATTTTTTGCAGGCCCACACAAAACTGTTGGGCTGTCCCAAGCCAATGTCACGTCCCAGAGGGACATCAGAGTCAGCGCTTTCACTGCTGTAGTTACCAGCAACCAAGATAAATACATGAAATATTAATGGGAATATTGAGAAATAACAAAAAATAATACAGAAACCACAATGGTATGTGCTCGCAGGCACATGTGCATGCACGTGTGTGCAGTCTGTCCAATGGACTCATGTGATCATCCAAGAGCCTGGCTCCCAAGCTTCATTCAACCCCTGAAACCTTCCACTGTCTTGAATTCCTTCTGCACAAAGGAAGCCCCGTGGCCCGTTTCAAAGCACTAACAAACAGCTCCGTTTTGGCTAGAAAGCACACGAGTTTTTGGGAGGTTGAGCTCAGTTTCTCTTCTGAACTATCAGGTATTTGGAAAGCTGCAGAGACTGTGGGATCATCCTGGGAGAGAAAACTGTGTCCCGCCATCATACACTGTGCCCACAAACCTGACTCACGGACCACCGTGCAGCCTTGAGTCTTTAAAGACGAAAAGAGCGAGCGGAAACCTCCGAAAACCCGATGTGCTCAAGGCAGCCGTGTCAAGGATGAGCATTTCTAGAGAAAGAGACTGGTGCGCGAAGTGTCTCTGTGGTCCAGCATACAGGAAACGCCGCTTGAGAGCTTTCGCTTCAAGTGTGCGCTAAAAGGTTTTTTATATTTCTCAATCCGGTTAAACTTTCTTGGCTGCCCTCCACTCTGCCCACAAAGTACTGCTGGAAAAGGAAGAAACTCTTACTGGCATGCACAAAGATTGGGAGTTTTCTTCCTCCACGCAATGATGAACTGACTATTCAACGGAAGTTTAATCCAACAGGTCCCTTACTGCGTCCAGTGGCCTGTTTCTCCTCACCACTGCTTTAGCTGAGCGTGACTTCAGTGGAGTGAGCTCAGTGTTAGTAAGTAGGAAGAGACCTGGAGTAGTGATGTGCTCACATTAGCTTCATTTTTAGATCTTTCCTGATGGGAGAAATTGAGAACCAAAGACATTCCACCAAACCTACTCATCCAATTACTGGAGGACTTTGAAAACGCGATACGGATCAGCCTAACAGCCCAAGCTTCTCCCTGAACAGAACGTGAGTGTGCAGACGCTGCACTTTTGGGAAGCATCGAGAACCAGACAGATTAGCTTTGTGGCTTTTGTTAGTTGGTTCTGACTTGCTTTTGACTACTTGCCTGCTCACTATTAACACCCCATGGTGCAGTTGTGTTTGACATCCCTATAACAAACCCTGATTTATATGGCCTCAGACAATTCCTCCTCCTTTGTGTGGCCTTGAGAACGGCGTAACAGGCATAGAAAAATGAAACCCATTTAAATCAGTCACTACCAACGGAGCAGACGTCTTCAAAGAGCGTTATCTTTGTGGATCAAACTTCACCCTTCTTGAATAATCAAGATTTTTAAATGTAGCTTTTGGGGTTTGGCAGAAGCAGACACATACTTACTTCAGTGAGTAGACTTAAAAAAAAAAAGGTGAAAGCATGATTGAGATTCACAGAGCTACAGAATAAAAGAGAGAAAAGATCCAGAGAAAAATCAAATGTGCTACATTCATCACTCAATCATTCAATTACAAGTATTTGAGCAGCTGTCCAGTGAAAGGAATTCAAGCTCCCTATTTTACGGCACGTCTCTGAACATCTCTGGTGCTTTTCCACATGGCAATGCAGCAGATGAGCCGTGCTCCTTTCTATACCCATCGCCCGCAGAAAATCTGCAAACCATTGTCACTGATGCTCACTAAATTAGGATCCATGTCATAACATACCCTGTTTCCAAAGCACGTCCACTACTTAACGCACCGCTTGCTTTAGGAATGTGGTTTTTCTTTGGTACGATGTGAACACTACGATTATGTGCTGCATGTGCCAAACAGGCAGGGCTGGGTGGAGAAACACAAGGGAGGCTTCGGCTCAGAAATGATAGTACCTATTTTTGGCTCCCGAAGCCAAGCTGTGCCGCTCCCACTCCGTTCTGATGATCCAGCACGTATCATACTAGATGTCAACGATCCCAGGCAGTCACGACAGTTTGGGGTGCTGGGCTTCAGCATCCTGGGGGAGGGAAGATAAGCAGCAATTTTTCTGAAGTCTGTATCATGGTAACTGTTATTTCATTATTAATATTTAGATGAGGTTATTCTTCAGTCTGAACACATCGGTACAAGACAGGAGACACATAGTTGGCTGTTCCCTCTCTGACAACCCTCCACCAGAATGCAGCAGGACGTCCCCTTCTCCGAAACATCCACCCGTTGGGCAACCACGGTGATTTTTTAAGATCCAGTTTTAAGACCAAATGCCCTCTTGCTCCTTGCTCCCTGGGACACACAGAATACGGTCTAACCGGAGTAAATTCCTGTCCCGACTCTGTTTTACATCACGACAGTGTTTACTGTGGGTCGCACAGTATTGTCACAGCACTCCAAGCCCTACAGTCCCCACTTCCCTTAGAGATGTGGCCCGCGAGCAGTGTACCACACATCTGCTTTGCAGTAAGAGCCCTCTCCGTGCTTTTAACCTGCCACCAGCGTAAGAGAGGGTTAGCTGAGCCCTCCCTCGAGAGCCCCCCAGTGACAACTTACTTACTCCCGTACCCGAATCCTCAGACACCGCAAGCCAAAATCTCTGCTCCCCTCACCCTCAGGAGGTTGTCACAGCCTCCCCCTCTCCATGGCTTTGGGAGACAGTTCAAATCCTCTCTTGAAACTCAACCTGGGCACCTCTCTTCATGGCTGAAGTGGGACATCTCCAACAGGCAGCACCTGGCGCAGCAGGAGTCACGCCAGAGCTCTTCCGGAAAGCTGGGAAGCAAAACACAGAATGTAGGTCTTCAGCTCACCTACCCGCAGGAACATCTTCTCTTTCTTCAGCTGTTTTTCTTCATTACGTTATCTTGCAGTACACTGTGCTATCAAGTAATTAGAAACACATACATAACAGTTTCTCAAAACGCCAGAGCTTTTATCTTTAGAAATGTAACAGTGAAAGAAAATGATACCATGCAGACACTGTAAAAAGAAATATTTTTAAAAAAATGTTACATTCTTGATCAAGGAACAAACCAGTATGAATAATCACAATCACATTTTGCAGCCATGTAACTTTTTTATCTTTTTCTTTCCCAAACATCTGAAGAACATGAACGGATGTCTGAATCCTTCACGTGAAAATAGCTTAAACTAGCACCGAGAGAAAATACGCAGCCACGTATCGATCTGCAAAGACAGAGTGAGTTGGAACCTGAGCTAACGGTCCCTGATCTTGGACGGGGGGTGGCAGAGCTCACCTCCTCTCAGGACCAGCCCCATCCTCGGTACAGCCTGCGAGAGCTTCACCTCAATTCTTTTAAGCAAAGGTTGGCCAGAGGAGCACGGCACCATTTTATTTAATCACAGTGGAGTTCTGGTATCCACAGGAAAAAATCCTGGAACCAGAGTGTATTTTCATGATCGGTGACTACATAGCGGTATAAAATGTCTGCACTGCTTCTTTCCATTCCAGCCTGTGCCTTTGAAGTCATGGTAACAGCTTTTGGATTCGAATCCTCTGATGAGACTCCTTGATTTATTAGGTAAAACATCTGGAAAAAATGAAGACTTGTGGCAGCGTAAATCCCCCAGAAGGAGCGGAGAGAGGTTTCATCTGAACAGTACCCTTGTCAAAAAGCGAGGAAACCCGAGCCTTGGCGACTAGCTTAAGGTTGCTGTGAGGTTGAAAAGCTCCAGCTCAGAATGGGCCCGTTCACGTTTCACCCACTGGCCCAGAAACCGGGACGTAGACTTGGCGGGGGCTACGAGCAGAGAGAGGAATGTACATCAGCGAACAGCCCTCGGTGCTGGGACCCTGCCACAGCTAACTAAATGATTTTCATACGCTCTTGCAGCTTGAACGTCGGTAGCAATTCTGCCCTTGACATTAATAAGGTAGCTCCTGTTATAAATCACTGCATACTGCGGGAGCAGTATGAAATGTAAAATACCTGCCTCTCTCCCGACAAAGAAAAAAGGCAACGGTGAAATACAGATGGGCCAGAAATACATAGTTCAGGTCGCCTGCGCGGCATTGCTGTGATGAAGAGGGGTGTCAGGACGACTTTTCCATTCCCAAATTGCAACGGTCCGTGTGAGTAAAGGAATGTTGGCTTCGGCAGGAGAAGATGCCTTCTTGGATGGTGCCGATCTGAAAGGAAAAAAACCTGTGCGGGTAACAAACAAGGAGAGAAGCGTTTTAGGAAGCGGATTTCTTCTTTTATTTGGAATCAGCCCTGAAGTAAGGCAAAAAAAAAAGAGAGGAGAAAGGGAACAGCAGGAACAGCTTGCTGTGCTTTGGAGTTACTGCTAATGGCTTCTCCTATGAAATGTGTGCGCGGGGGCACACGTGTGTGAGTGACTACGTGTGCATCTGTGCGTATCTGTGTAAAATTTTTGTTAGATGAGGGCAAAGCTAGAAATCGTGGAGGTACTTGACCCAGCATTATTTACTCTCTCTGCCTCCTCCATACAATAACCCATGTTCCAAATTTCAGGGCTCGTGCTTTTTTCCCCCCGAGAGCCATCTTTTGACAGTTATTTTCCCATCTAAATCCCTGTTCCAGCAATTTGAATAATACAGTTCAAACACAAGACCGAGTGCCAAAGTTCTTTTTGGAGGGGGCGTAGGACCAGTGGAGGAGGGGGAGTTCAGAGAGTATTTTTTTAATCAGATAAATTATTGCTGGGAAACCAGCCACTTCTCTCCATTCAATTTATACTCTATGGGGAATCCATCTAATACCCCTTCTCTTCGTGTGAAGCAGGGCCGGAGAGATGCTGTATCAAACCAGGGAGGAAGGCAAAAGATGGGATGGAGTGCAGGGAATGAACAAACAACAGGATCAAGGGGCTAGGCAAAAGCTGGCGGACAAGAAGAGCCAAAGGGACGCGTACGCACCTCCTCGAACAAGGGAGGAAAGGAGAAAATGGGTTTCCTCGTTTCTCTGCTGGCAAACTGGAGCAAGCTCAAGCGTGCGCAGTGTGGGCCGGGAGCTTCAGGGCTGACGTAAGGAGCTTTTCACCTGCAGGGAGGTGGCGCGGCTCCAGGCAGGTCCGTAGCTGCGCGGGACGGATGTTCCTACCAGGCGCTGTTTGAGTTTGCAAAATGAGTTTAGTGATTTCGCACCGGTTCCCAGTGGAACTGGGAACGTGCCAGTTCACCTCACCATTGTAATTGGAACTGGTTACTGCTTTGCTGGCCGGCTGAGAGAAGCCAAGGACTGGGAACAGACGGCTCCCAGCACATCGGGTTTCAGACATGCTCGCAGGGCAGCACGTCTGGGAAGCTCGCCTTGCTGTCTGGGCATACCTTTTATTCTTGTTTGTATTTCTCGAACACCTAAGGCCCCGACCAAGACAAGGCTCCGTTGTGCCGAGGCGCTGTACGTACACGCAGCGAGAGCCGGGCCGCGTCCCGAAGAGCTCCTAGTTAAACAGGGAGACAATTAGAGGTGGGGACGGAAACAGGTGCACAGAGAAGCGAAATGATTTCCCCAACCTCGCCGAGTGAGTCGATGTTCAAACCAAAACCAGAACCCGGTGCCTGACACCAAGCCGCAGCAGTTGCTTGTCTTTCAATCCAGTCCTGAGGCTCCCCCCTCTAGCCTAAATGCGTACTTAGTCTTGGCGACTAAATGCAGATAGAGTTTTTCAAGAATTACAGGGTAACGGCACCTGAATGGGTGTCACGGCACACTTTTCTGACCTTTTATTCTTCTTTATAATGAAGAATGAAAAGCTTTAGTGGGAGAGTTGGCAGTAAGCTCAGGAGACAAGGAGACTTCTGAGGAAGATTTCCCAGATTCTGGGAGTGACTACAGTACAAATAATGGTGGAAAATAAAGGAACTGACTCAGCAGGAGGCAAAGGGGAACAAGTGGAAGAGCAACTCCGCTCTGGAAAGCTGCAAGGAGAATATGACACACAGAGAAATAAGGCAAAAAAAATTTCAGACGTGTGTAGACTGCATTTTGGATAGCTTCCTTCTTGACAGCCCAGGTGTCAAAAACCTGCTGAGCACCCATTCTCAGGAAATCAAGCCTTACACAGAGTCCGGTTATTTTTGGCCCAAACCAACCAAACAAAAGAGACTCCCTTCATTCAGAGCTCATTCCCATCTGCCATAACAGACGATGGGCTTTCGCCAGTCCCCCCCTGATTTTCTGTCTCCAAACCTAAGCTGCGTGAAGGTGTCATCCCCAATACTACAGATTCCTCTCCTAGGCAAAATTAATGCTTAAAGCAACACCGATCTAAATACATAATTAACCCCCCCTCTAGCCCACCTACCAAATAAACTTATTTTCAGACTTCAATTAACCTCTGAGGTTATTACTTGGAACTACAGATCTCCCTAGAAATGCCAGAACTGCTTGTGCCAGGACAAAGTGAGCCCACTTGTTCTGCAAATGTCAGCTTTTGGGGAGCATCTTAACCCGCAGTGGTTCTTCTCCAGCCGAGGCATTCTCAGGAAAAAAAAAGAATAACGTTTCAAGCACTTTTCCCCTCCTTTCTAGGAAATGGAGAAGGTGGTATCTCTTCCTCCTCAGATAATTTTTTTCTTGTATTTTGAGTCCCCAAACATATGTACTTCATTAAAGCACTGCCCATTTCAGAGGCTTTACCCGGGACTGGATGAACTCTAGTGGTAGGTATATTCGAGCTGCTTTGTGCATTCAGTTATCCCTAAATGTCTTTTGGGGAATCTGTTCCAGATTCTGATCATTTTACATGAAGACTCAGGGACTCAATAATCTCTCCCCTCCCAATCCCCAAGAAAAACAGAAACACCAACTCGTCAACCCTAGATCAAGCGCAGACCTCTCTAACATCCCAACCTGGAACCATCTTTCATACGTCTCTTTTCTCCGTGACTCTGGCATGCCACAGGATCTGCAGTAGTCTCCCTGTCCAAGGAAAGAAAACACATGAATCAGGACCTCTGCTCTTTGCCAGCAGGTACACATGAAATTGCTGTTTAAGCCTCTCCAACATTTCTGGAGACTCACCGGGCTGTGGGAGTTTGGGGCTGCTCCATTCTTCCATGTTGGTTATCATTTTTCATTTCTTTTACACCTGATACCATGTGGTTTATAGAAATCTCTCCGGGCTCAATAAACTATGGAAGTAAGCCTCCCTGTTCTGTTTTCTTTCTTTTCCTGCTCCTCTTCATTCCTTTCCTGGCTCTAAAGCTAAGCAACCAAATCCCCCCGGCTTCACTGTTAAGCAAAGGGCAGCTAGAAATGGCAGGAAAAAGGGTCCTGCCTGAGCATGAAGGAAAGGCAAGGAGGAGTCCCCAGCCATCTAACAGGGGAAGATGCCTGCTCGCTTCGCTCTATTACACAGAGGGTAAGGAAAGGACAAGAAAAAACAGGATTTATATAGCCAGGGATCTGTGGTCCTTCAAGAAAACAGTTCATGTACTGTTTCTTGGGGGCAGCAGGATGGACTCGGAGGTTTGCCAACACCCGGCCCAAAGGCCCTGACGGGTTATGTCAGCACCAGGCTTTTCTTCTCGTTCCCCTTGCGGCTGTCCCTGTGGTGCACCTGCGGGCGCAGAGGTGGCAGGACAGACAGACCAGCTACCCACACTTCACGAGGCTGATGCGCCCTGTTTCTCTTCACCGTCGCTCCGCCGATGGAACGCGTGCGGCAACAAGCCGATCCCTGAGAAGCAGAAATACCCGAGCCGGGTTATTCTGGAATTAGATCCCGCACATCACCTTCCCCACCGCTGCCCTTCCCCGCAGCACTCCTGCTCGCTTCCATGTCCTGTATGTGCTTGGCTGGACAAGGGGCAGCGCACGCTTGTTCGGAGCAGCTGTGCTGCCTGGCCAGCTGGCTGCTTCTCCGAAGGGACGTGTGGCTGAGGTTTCTTCCACCAGTGGGGACTCTACTTTGGGTTTCTTTTTCCTCCCTCCAGCTGCAAACCTTCAGGTAACTTGTGGGAATTTCGTATCATTGAAATTACAGCTCTGACTGACTGACGGTTTCGGAAATAATTCAAGGGGAGGGAGGAATGACAGAAAAACAGTAGGATACTTCTTTAGAAACCAAGACTAAAATGCTAGTGTAAAAGGGCTGGTGGAAATCTTGTTTTCATCGCCCACAAAATCCCTGATGCTGGAAAACATCCCCCCCCTTTCCCAATTTGCTACAAGTTCAAACACGAACAGCTTCTGCTGGGAATAGCTGACTGTGCCAGAGTATGATAGCTGCTGTTCCTACACTGTCCTCCCCTCCCCAGATTATCACATTTCAGCCCAGAAAATGAAAGTTGCTCAGTGTTTACTAACCATTCTGCTCCTTTCCACTCTGCAAGGACCTCCGTGGGAGAGCCAGATCTCTGCTGTTTACAAGCCCATCTGCTTCTGTTGCTTTTCTTCACCTGAAGTTAGAACGCTCTGTTCAGGATATCGCTCGTGGTTGTGTTGGGAACTGCAAAGAGCAAATGAGGATTTCAGGTGGTAAGCGAGCAGCATGAAGAGAAGAATACAAATCTGTTCTCATCTAAATAGCCCTAGAAATAATTAAAAAAAAAAAAAAAAGAATAAGATGAAAAGAGGAAATTCCAAAAAGCCAATGATGGTTTCGGCAGCACAATCATTCCAAGGAGAGTTTTCCCCACATTTTTATGAGAATTTGAATGTTTAGAGCCAGAATGGAAAAAGCACGAGCACTCCAATGACTGTTTCCCTGAAATTACACTGATCCCTCTGGTCTCTGCATTTTAAAGTCTCTATAGGTAGAGCTGCAAGACTCTACTTTGCCCAAACCTGCACTGCTGCTGTGAGCTGTTTAGTTGTGAAGTCTCCGTATAGTTTAACTCAAGGCCACACATTTCCAGGAGTAAGGGGGGACCCCTGGAAGTCAGAAAGAGCTTGGAAATGTCTTGTCTGCCCCTAATGCCTTCAGTGGGGTGCCCAGAGACTAACCCCAAAACCAGAGCTGCTGTCCTTAGGGCCTGAGCCTGCAAGCCTGGCTGCCGGAGGGACAAGAGGGGGCTCTCCGGAGTTTTAGGTATTTAAACACTCTCCGTTGCCCCGTACATGCTGCTAGTCGGCTACGCGTGCTGTGCGACATGCCTGGGCAGGCTGCTCCAGACATCCTCAGGCTCTGCGAGAGGCAGCCGAGCTCTCAGACGCTGGTGTAGATGGAGTGAATACCCACGAGACCCACGTCTCCGTCGTGCCACGGCCACTGTGCGGGGCTCAGCTGCTGGAAAGGGGGTGCGCTGCTATGTATGGGGGTGCCTCAGCCGACGGGGATCAGCAGGCTGCGGCAGTCACTCTTTGCTCCCAGCTGCAGGCTTCCAGTCCATGGTGTCGGTGCCTGGCTTGGAAGAGAAAACAGAAATTGTTGAAATTGTTGCTGTTCCTGGCCCTTCTGAGAGTTCGTGAAAATTAGAACAGCCCAAAGAGAGGAGCTGAACTGCCCCTGACCAGAAAACACAGGTGACCGAAGTTATCTTTGCTCCAGCCCTTGCTGCATTTTACACCTCGAGTTGCTAATTCAAGCCAAGAACTGCTAAGAGAGGGAGCAGCAGCAGCATTTGGGATGGTCTCTGCGCTGTGCCGTTAGCTTTAGGAGGGTCAGCCTGTCCACAGAGACACCAGCCACTCCACGTGGCAGAGCAGATGTGGCATTTTACAGAACAGACACTAGAAGTTCACGCTTTGTGCATAGACAAAGACCGAGAAGGAGCAGTAAGTACTGGAAGGTGGAGAGGGTGCAAGATCTCAGGGTGGAACAGCCCACTACAGGTTCCTTCCAACCGTCCCTCTGTGCCGTCGGATCGCAGTTTATTTGCTGCACCAGTTCAGGGCCAGAAGTTTGCCCAGTTTAGAGAGGAACACGATGTCCCAGTTGGCAGCTTCCTGGCTCTGCCCTACCAGCTCAGCACAACTTGCACAAATCACGTCCCAAGTCTTGAGGCTATTGAGAAAGGAGGCTGCAGGCTCCCGGGAAGGGAGGAGCTTGCCAAGGCAGCCGCCCTGCTCGGTCCTGCAACCTGTGGAGAACATTTCCTTGCCTCTGCAACACCAATATCCCTTCCCCAAAAGATGCGTGGGCTTGAACCGCTTCTTTCTGAGGACTTCACGGTAACAGAGCCCAGTGCGGAGGGAAATCTGAAGATGCTCAATGGTACCGAATTGAACGCTGGTTCAGCTTCCCATGGCTTACACCCTGCACCTCTGCAAGTGCTTTGTTCCCAAGCTCCGGCAGAGCTCAGCTCTTCGGTGGGCACTAAGGCAAACTGCTTGATTTATAAAAGACACTCACATTGGTGCTAGCAAGGTGCTGGGATGTTCTGAAAATGTAGTGCTAAGCAGGTGAGGGGAGAAAGACTGAAATTAGACTTTGCAAAAAGTTCTTGTCTCGTTCACTCCGAAGGAATCTTCTCTTTCAGCCCAACTGTTCCTCGGAACAGCTACGTGTAACACCCAGGCAGAGAACAGTGCCGTTAGCAATGCTGCAGCTCTCGTGGCCTGGATCAGGACCTCTCAAGCACACATGCTCTTCATTAATGCTAATCCAGGAGCAGAAATGATCCAAGAGCAAAACCTCCGAGAGGATTAAGTACACAGATACTGCCTCATCAAGCTGTGATGCAGGGAGGGATCCAACCTGAACTTCCTCCAAAACACGCAGTCGGATCTGGTTGCTCTGGTTTGGACCCAACTCTGACAAGATGGAAAATGGTTCAGCGAGATGTTGAAAGAGAGGAGCAGAAAGGACAACAATCCGCTCCCTCTTCCCCCAAAAAAACCCCAGCATTTCACTTCTGGGGCTGTAAGCGTGCACAATAAACTTGCCTCCCTTCTCTCACTCCGGGTTACGTTGTTCGTTTTCCTGCAAATTGTTTCCACATTCTGTATAAATAACCCCAGTGCCAGCGAGGGGGAGGGGGGAGAGCGCAGGGGCGCGCGGAGAAGGGGTGGGAGGAAATCAAATGGCTTTGTTACTTTTGAAAAAGAAGGTGGAGGATGCCGAGAAGCAGTTTGGAGCTGGAGCCTTGGCAGACCGAGCAGAGAGTTGCCGTCGAGCTTGCGTTCAGACCTGGAGGAAGAAGAGTAAACAAGGGGGAGATTATATATAATTATAGACAATCATGTTGCCGGGGATAAACAGGAATCAAAAGCACGGAGGCACTGAAGTCTGGCACGTCCCCAAGCACAGAACAGAAGCCAGCCAGCGAGAGGCAATGCGGCTGGAAAGCGCTTCCCTTTGGGCCTGTTTTCAGTTAGCTCAGGGGCTGGGGTTTTTTTCCTCTCTTTTTGGCTTGAGGCATTGCCCCATGAAGAGAGGAGCCCATCCAATGGGAAACAGAAGCCAAACTGAAGTCAGCAGAATCATTGTCTGCGACATTAATAGATTACTCTGTGAGAAACGTCAGAAACATTTGGAAAAGATACAGCCCGCTTAGGTCAGCAGAAACAACAACAACAGGAATTTCTGAACAAAAATGGCTTTAGAAAGGCTCCAGAAGCCTGCGTGTCCTGTGGGCAGACTCTCTTCACAGGACGCGAAGGGTGAGCTGCAGCTGAGGGCGGCAGGCGGGTCCCGCTCACGGCTCCCGTGGATCCAGGGCTCGCGACAAGAAGGTGTCGGGGCCCCGCAGCCACCTCACCTTCCCCTGGCTTGCGCGGCGCCGAGCCCGTCTGGGAGAGCCGTCCGTTTGGCGTAGCCCTCTCCTCGATTTGCTGCAAATCAAAGGCGAAAGGATGAGCCGTCAGAATATACCGTGGGACAGCCCTGCGCTCCCTCCTGCCTGCCTCCGCATCTGCAGAGGGAATAAACGGGAACCCGAGCGTGATGGGACCCTCCCTCCGCCACCTGCCTGCTCAGCGGCGAGCGCGAAGGGGAGGCGTCGGAGGCCTTGCCACGCGGCGGGACAGCGATCCCCGCCGCCACCTGCCCGCTTTCGCCGGGGAGCAGCAGGGGCAAAGCAACGGGGTGCCCGGTTTGTTCTGCCTCGCTGCCAGAACCGCGCTCCCTCAGCAGACCAGCCACGGCTTTGCTTTTGCAGAGTGTGGGAGAGGGAAGAAAAAAAGACTCCGTAGGCAGCAGAGGTGGCTCTGGCCGTAGTCAAACGAGCAGGTTCTGATGCTACAAGTGCTGCGGACAAGATCAGGGATGCTGAGCTGCCTCCCCGAGCGCTTAAAGGTGCCCTGCAAAGGGGTGAGGAGGGGGAAGTGATGAAGAAATAAAGCCACGAAGCACAACTAAAACAAAGGCAGATGGCCCGTAAGGATTGGGGTTTTTTTCACAGAAGGACTTGAGGGGATTTAAAAAAGAAAAAAGGAAAGAAGTCTCATTCGTCCTTCTTTTCCTTTCCTTGAAGGCTCTAGAGAGTTAGAGGGAAGGCGACATCATGATGAACAAAGGACGGCAGCCTCAGACGGTGACAGAAGGAGGATTGTTTAGCAAGGCAGTGTAAAAAGCTCTCTCCCAGGCACTATTTTAAATCCAAATAGCTTACAGCCCGCTGAATCCTTAAGCCATTTTCCTGATCTCTCAGCTGTTCTTCATTGAGAACACAAGCAGATATTTCAAAGCAAAAAAAAGCAGAGCGGAAAAATAAATATATATAAGAAAGAACCAAACCTGTGTTCAGAATCTGCATAACAGCACAGGAAGCAGGGCACGCACACCAGCTCTTCTACCTTCTCCCTTTCAGTACAGGTGCTCTAAATGTCGCTTCTCCTAAGGAAAAAAAAAAGGATTTTTTTAAGGGAAATGACATTTCCTCTATGAGAACAGTGTCACAGTTTGGTGAATGATATTACCTGGCTATCTGGGCATAGTATTTTGTGTATTTTCTGTGAATTCATCATTTTTCCTCCAGGATTTCTTACACCGAGTAATCCTTCACCGGTGTGTACGCATATATGCACGCGCGTAAGTGCAAGATCTCTCCACTGGCCATGTAGAAACTGTTCAGGTATCACAGATGAGGTCGGTCTAAGTATAAAACAGGCGCCGTGTTCATCTCAAAACTGCTGGAAGTAGATCAGAACGAAAGAGCAGAGGGAATGGAATTGGAAAAAAGACAGTAATGGGTTAAAAAAGGCATTTGGGATCCAAGTCTTATCTGCTATAAATTTACATTGACTGTGTGAGGTAATAGTTAAGCAATCTACTCCCACGCCAAGTTACAGCAGCTCCTTCCAAATATCCCAGACGTTAGTGTACAGAACCAAGAATAAAAACAAGATAACAGAACAATATCAAAAATAAGCCGAGTCCTTTAAACACGTGGCCATATGCCACGCTGGGCAGAAACAGTGTCAGAAATTTAGCGATATGGTGAGAGAGTACGAGTGAGCCAGACTGACAGATCTGGAAAGATTATATCCGCTTTACTTTCTCTTTCATTTATACGTGACCAAAAAGGGAGAAGGATGCAGAGCGCTCATCCCGATGTTCTGTCAAAAATGAAATGAGGTTACTGGTCTCCTGCAAGCGCAGATGAACATCAATCGCAAAACCCTCATAAAGGCATAAAACACAGTGTCTCAGTGTTATTAGAAAGCAAGAATTAAAAGTTTATCAAGATGGAAAGAGCAGATCCTCGAGGGAGAATGGATTTCATAAGCAATCAGCAAATCCTTCTCCAGGCACCTCAGTGTGACTTGCAAGGCAGTGAGAAAATCAAAAGAGCTACTACCTGAAGAGAAGCATACAGTGAGTGTTCCCAGCAGGCATCTCAGAAAAAGCCCTCGGTGGGATAAAGTGTCGATCCTTTCTCGCCTCTTCCTGCTTTCCTGAAGCAAAGGGAAAAAAAAGGTGTGTGTGGGGGGGAAGTGTGAAGTTTGCATTACTGCTTATTTTTGCCTTGCAAAACATACTAGTATGTGCTGGAGGAAAGGTTTCCATCGGCTTGTTGTAAAATCTCTGCAGTTGGGTATGTTAGTTGGCCGTCTTGGCTTAGGACAGGCTTAAGGGAGGAATATCGGAGTGACACATCAGTACGGAGGTGCATCCCCAGAGCTCTCCAGGGACCCGGGGCTGGAATGGCAGCTGCTGAAGGTCGGCAGAGGCAAAACCCAACTGCATTTCAGTTCTGGTAATCCCATTTTGGATACTGGAACTTGGCCATGGGGAATGAAAACATGACTGAAGCGTTTCTTTCTTCCAAGTCTGCCTGGCTGCCGAAGCAATGCTTTGGAGCGCTGGCCTGCAAGTCCCGCTGCCGGCAAATCCAGCAATTGAAGGGACACAGAGCAATGAGATTTTTATCCCGGCTCCTTGCTAGCGGGGTTGGAAATCCGTGTATTCCTGGCCCTAGAGACCACTATCGTTTCCTAAAATGTCCAAGTGGACTTCTCACAGGTCAGGGTTAAGACCGCTGGCGAGAGGGAGACTTGGGGGAAAAGAGCCGCACCCATCATCAGCTACACCCTTAATCACCAGCGACCTCTCTCAAAGTCATCACCAGACGTACAAAAACGCCACCAAGACAATGTGCTGCCCTCGTCGTTGCTCCTCACGCCTCTGACGTTGCTGTCATCCCTTACGCAGCCACTTTGGAGATAAATATTTGCATTGCTTATGAAATAACTCACGGAGACGGATGAGAGCAGCCCTCCGGGCCAGACCTGCTGGGCAGAGGCACCTGCCAACGAATGCAGCAGGGGGAACGCAACATTTTGTTTCATGAAAAAAACCCCACAAACCAACCTGCTTCAAGTTTCTGAAGGGCTGTTATAAGCTGTGGCGTGATGAAACTCAAGACATAAGCCTCTTTATAGTTAATAATACATTAGAGGGTTTTCCTGCAGAAAAAACTTCAATGAACACCTTTTTTTGTTTAAATCTTTTTGTTGCAAATATTGATTCTGCATTGAAAATCTAAACCCCAAAGATTTGACCAAACGATTTTACAAAAAGTTCAGATTTCTGCACTGAAGCAGACATTTCCAAAAAGTAAGCACCATTTTGCTGCATAGTGATTGTTAGCAGAAAAGCAACTCTGATGGTAAGTTTTAAATTAGCCCACAGAAATGTATGCAAATGTACATAACTGCCTTTCAGATGAAAACGACTTACCCCCTGAAACAAAAATGCGTCTACAATAGAAGCTCCAGAAAAGCAGCAAGTGAAAGTATTCAGATCTTAGCACATAATAAAAGCAGATTAATAAAGTCAATTTATCTCATCCTGACACAGCAGGGTTCCCAAACTGTCCAGAAAAAAAATCCTCCCACAACATCACACTTCAAGAGCTGGGACATCCAAGCCACATCTGCTGAAGAGGTACCACTCCCCGAGTTTATTATTAAATTGCTTTCTCAAAGAGAAGATACGCCAATTAATCTGACTCAAACCTGTGTATTTTTATAACTGATGCGACGTGAATGTGTCGTTGCTTAAAACACGTATTTGTACATCATATTCTTTTCAATATCGGATCGCCTCCTGAATACTGGCTATACTGCATGTCTTTGAGTCTCCAAATTGGAGCGGGGCTGGGAAGGGAGGTGAAGGACCCAGCGGAAGAAGGGGATTGAGATGCACACGAGACAGAAGGAAGGCAAAGAGAAAGAAGGAAGATCAATTAACGATCTGATCCCGGTGAGAAAACAAGTACAAATGTGGTCCCTAAAGTTAACACCGTCGGTCGCAGCGAGGAGCCTGATCGATAGATGTTAGCGACGGCGTGGGGTGGAACGCGGTGCTGTGTGGCAGGAGCCCAGCGCCGGGTTACAGCGGACAGGGTGAAAAGTCCCCAGATTACAATAAAGCAGCTTGAAGGTGACAGATTTCATTGTTGAAGGTGATAAAATTCCACGTGGCGCGCTGCAAAACAAGGGCTGGAGCTCAGCCCGCAGAAAGGGAGGCAGCGCCCCAGACAATGCGGCGGGAGGTTTCTCCTCCTCTCCTTTCCCTGGAAATCAAGTGCCCGAGGTGGGTGACAGGTTTCCTCTTGCCTGACACACGGCAGGCGGAGCTGCCGCTTGTAAACCCAACCTCAGTATTTTCCACCTGTGCGGCGGAAGTGCAGCGGTGCTGCCGCAGAGCAGCGTCTCCCGTGGGTGGGCACCGCGACGCAGGAAAAAGGAAGGGCTGTCGCTTATAGAGACGGTCCTGCGGCAGGCAGGATCCTGCAGGAACGCGTGTCAGCGTGAGCAAATTGGTCACGGCACCTTCTCCCGTTGGTGCTTCGTTTAACTGGTGTTCCCCAATTCGCTAAGATCTCTGATGGGGGTCACACCAGCACGGGCCCATCGTGAACAAGGTGTCCCAAAAGCTTCAGGCTTTGCTGTCCAAAATAACTGTCCAAAATGCTGTTACACAGGCAAAACAGCCACCCAGCAAAAGCCTGACCTTCACTGCCTTTGATTCACGCCCGCTTTGCTGCAAACGCTTTGCGGAAGGGTTCACTAAGGGCAGGCGTCGTCTCTTTTGGTCTAACAGAGGGTCGGTTTGGTCTGGACGCTGCCCCAGTCAGGCTGCTTGAAATGCAGGAAAGACTCGGCAGCAGAGATGTGAAAGCAACAGGAAAATCAAAGCCTGAGACTAAACTAGCAATTAGACCAGCCTCGGAATATATTTAAGTCAAATCAATCCATACAAGAATTTCAGTCACGGTGCGCTCGTGCCCACACTTCTCCCTCCCTCCCTCCCTCCCTCCCTTCCTCTCCCGCAACCCAGGGCTGAGATCCAGCATTACTCTCTGCTTCATCAGAATATGCAAGAAGTGTAGTGACAACACGTCTCCTAAGATGCTTTATCAGTTTTGCAAAGTCCCAGTTCATCCTCCTCTTGTGGATCTATTTACATATTGATGTATTTATTCGACTCACTCCACCAGGCATGCCCCATGAGATTAAACCATTTTATTTACAAAGACATTGGGGTTGCAGCTCCTAACAATTAAGTCAGCCGAGATATAACTTTGCATGTGCTTTCAGATTGATGTGCAAACAGACAAATCGGCCTCGTCAGCGATTCAGGAGCAGCCAGAGGGGAGGATTGGTTAAGCCCCATCTATATAAACCAGTCAATAGCTGCTGTAACTGGGAAAAATGAATTGGGGTGGTGGGAGGCACAAATATGCAGAAGGGAAAGATAACGAGCCAGCAGACGGAGTGATGGATAAAACCTGGAGGAGAAACTTTGCCAGCGGGGCTCACCTTAAAAGGTTGGTTCCTCAGAGTGGTTTGTGCTTCACGGGAACTCGCAGGCTCTCGGGAGCTGCCCCCGCTCCATCTCGCCCGTTAAAGTCCCCTATTGAAAAAGAGCAAAGCTGTTCCTTGCCAAGAGGTACACCTGGAGGAAAAGGAGGGTGGGAGGAGAAGAGAGAAATACCTTGCGAGATGGAAGTCAGCAAAAGGTCGTTTAAGAGAAGCAAACTGCCACCCTGTCACTGACGTGATGCTCCAGGGAAGGTGCTAAAGCCCTTTCCGCAGAGAGCTTTTCCCTGGGCAGAGCTCAGCAGAACATCTCTCGTCCCTCTTCTCCCCATCAGCATCTGATCGGGCTGCTTCCGCCAACGCTTTCTTCTCCGTACCCTCACCCTCCTCATCTCTGAGGAGGAAACATCGAGGTGACATTCGGACGCCGATGTCATTCGCAGCGTGCCAGGCTGTGGAATGGCGGGGGGACACATCGTCACGGGGGAATGACATACTGGGTTCTGCTTACAGCCCCCCACCTCCTGCCCTGGCCCCCTGTAGCCATCACACCTACACCCTGGCGCTCGCCCACCCCGTCGGCAGCGCTGGATCACAGTTACAACAGCTTTAATCCAAGCGCGTGGCCGTCCGCAGGGATCGGCGACAGACAGCTGGACGAGTACAAATCTGCAGCACGTGTTCCCGTTGGTTTCTCCGCCTCCCACCAGATGAAGTATGTCCATCACAGCATTTTAGGCTTCCTTAAACACGAGAGCTGAAAAGTCACCTGCATATTTAGACCGCTATAAATCTGGCACGCTACCGCCTCTTCCTGACAGCAATCTCATCCGGTGCTGGCATTCTTTTTAGCATCTCTGACATTTCAAAATTATATTTAGAGACCTGGATGGGAATTTCATTTTGAAGTTTTCGACTGAACGCTGTTATATAAATATTCTGCACCACCTGCCTAGGGGTCTATTGGTGCCTAGCAAGCCTGTGCTGTTGCCTTTAATTAAACGGGCAGAGGCAGCCCAAGGAAGGAGCACTAAATAGTAGTCTAACCATCTTAAAAGTCGGCACTTGTCTCCCTATTAATTCTCACCCTGATCTTTTGCATAGCGCTATCGCCAGGCTAATTAATCAGAGATGCAAGCTCAAGCATTAATTGCAACAATGAATCATTTTTTTTTTGTCTCTGCCTGGCCATTTCTAGCCTATAGGAATGCAGCTACTCCCGTTACTTTTAGAATTATTATAAATATAAAGCCAGCAACATGTACTACGTTCTGTAGGCATTAAAAAAGACATGGTATTTGGCCCGAAGCATTAACAATCTGGTGCATATTCAGGGGAGTGATGAATGCATTTCACTGACAGTCTCAAAATGTGTTTCCTGAATCATTTGAATTCAGGAAACTTTATGAAGGTGTTAGGTAAAGCACAGGTTTTAGGAATCCGGGGTCTGCAGCTCTCCCGACCTGCTTCGGCAGGTCTCGGCCACTCGAGGCTCGTCGGGACTTCCAAGGCGCACGGCGATCTCCAGTTTGCGCTGGTCAGCCTGTCTTTTCCCCACTGGAAAATTACACAAGACAGGATGACTCTCGAGCGCAGAAGGTCGAGGGGGAAAAAGCTCTGTAACCTTTGTGCCTCCAGGCCGAGACTCAGCTTGAGCGAGATCAGCTGGAATTCTTGACGTCTGGATGAAGAGAAGGGGGAGCCGATGCCACCGCAGCTTTTGCCGAAGGGAATTGGGAGCCACGCACCCCGGTGCTGGGTGAGCCAATACCTCCTCCTGGCACGGGCACGGGGATGGGAACACGTCTCGACGTTAGTGCACAAGGGGTAAGAAGAACTGCTGACGGTGCTGTTCTGAGAGATTAGATTATAAATGAATTAAATGACTAACGTGCATTACGCGTCCTTCCCAGGCCAAACCACCTGCATACACAATGCCTGGCTGTGATGTGGGGTTGGCAGGTTCAGGCAAATGGTTCAGGACTAATTTTCAGCGGCAGAACGCACTCCAGGCAGAGAAGCTTTTGATGCTGGGGAAGACAAAGCCAAAGCTATGAAAACAGAGCTTTTTAGGGAGAAAACAAAAGCTAAAATTTAAACAGCTACAAAATTGCAATTTGTTATCCAAGCTACAGTAAATATTTCCTTTCTTTGCTAGCACAGAGGCTGGGGAGAAGAAGAAGTGGCTGAAGGAGAGCTCAAGGTGAGCGCCCGTTATTTACTGCTGCTGATGAATAAGCAAACCCCCGCATTGTGTTTTCCTACAGGACAGCAAAAGCTCTGGACTGCTTAACAGTCTGGTTAGTTGTTATTTTTTCCCCTCCTGGGGTGCGTTTTACATGCTGTTCCAATGAAACGCAGTAGCACTATTAATTGTTCGCAAACACATAAAACACACGGTATTCTCCCTCGCCGCCGCCGCAGTCCCAGCAGATCAAATGGGGGAGAGCTGGAAAAGTCACCTACCAAGATAGAGGTTGGGAGAATAATGCAAAAAAGATCCAAAAGGATTTGTGTTGTTCTTAAAAAAAATACATATATAATATACTTCTCTCCGCCGGTTTAAAAGCGTTGGCTTGTTTGAACTTCCTAGGGAAGTTGGGAGCATTGAGGAGAAATTGGCAGGCTCCGATCTGGCTGCTTTTCCTTATTATGAGAAAATACACTCTCGTCTCCCTGTCTGAGGGTATGAATTCTTCATCTCATATTGTGTTTGCACAGAAGCGTGAAATGCATCCCGAACATTGGTCTTCGTCCACGCTTCACAATGCGAGAACAACGAGGGCAGTGAGACATGCAATGAGGACGAGGACGCTACAAAAGTGGGGGAGCGGGTGGCCGCTTCTGTTCCGAGACCCGGACTCTGGCGCCGCATTCACCATATCCATGGGATTTAAAAGGAAAACCCGAGGCACGTATTTCCTCCGAGATGCTCGGCGGCCCCGGTTTGTGAGCTGTTGTCCCTGTGGGAAGCTCCCGCCTCCCTTTCCGTAAATGTTCCCCCTGCTGCCGCTGAATCACCAAATAATCTGGAGACCCGTGGGAAGGGAATTAAATGGTGGTTATCACGCTGCCGTGTTCTGCTCACTTTATTTGTTTTAAATGACCATGAAAGCAAAAGGGGGGAAAAGAAAACACACAAGTGGAAGCTTAATTGAGCTGCTGAAATGTCTTTAAAGGAGCATTATGGGCTGGATTATGATGCCTCAGCTCCCACTGGTGGCACTCGCTCACATGAGTGGGCATGTGATTAGGCAGAGGACAGCCAAAGTTTCCCCGCTCTGGGGACTTGACAGGGCGTTTTGAAGATTGCACGCTCCAAAACCGGCCAGGATGGGACCAGGCTGCAGGCATCGATGGCTACAAGGGTTTGTGTCCTCGTTTCACGGCAAGATTTCCAGTTCCAGGGAGAACGGCCAAGGCCAGGAGGGCAGTTGGTCCAGCTGGGATCTGGCACCAGGAGGGAAAAGCTGTACCCCATCTGCCCTGGCTACTTTCTCCCTCAGAAGCTCCACTCCCGGGCAGGAGGAAGGGGGAACCCGCTCTGCTCTCTGCGTGGGCACTGAAATGCAAAGGCTCCTCAGCGACAAAACCAGTTGAAGCCACAAAGTGGCCTCGGTTAGACGCTGTCTCGGGGTAGAGGTATGGGAAGAGGGGCCACAGAGCCCAGGGAGGATGTGTGGGCAGAAGAGCACATAACGGAGCTGGGCAGCAGCCGGACCGGGAGAGGAGAGCGACCGGAGGGACAAGAGTGCCACAGGAACAGGAGGGAACTTCCCATGGAGGTGGGTCAGCAAAAAGAAAGACCAAAATGTGGGGAGAAGACTCCAGCAGGGAAGAGGGAGGAACCGTCCTGACTGACTGGCTGGAGCTTAAATCTAGGAGATAGGGAGTGAAGAAAAGCCAAGAAGGAAAGGCAGGTACCACAATTCAGCACAAACCGAGCCACCCACACCCGAGGGAGAAGTCAGGGCGGGACTGTGTGGGAAAAGGGGGCTCGGGAGATCCGCTGCGGGAGCCCAGCGATCTGACGGGGAACCTGCTGGACCTGCTGGAGCAGCTGTACACGGGCTAATCTCCAAATAGAACAGAACTTGCCTCTGGCTTGTTACACCTGAATTTTATTATGAGTCCAATATGCACTGAAGTAAATAAAAATGTGTTCCTCTCTATTCAATCTTCTGCTAGATCGTAAAATCCTCTAACCTGCAGGAAACTCTACCAAAAACTCTTCAGGAAGGATCCCTGCATTTTTATGCGTAAGTTTGGAGTCCTGTGCAAATCCAAAGAAAGGCCTACGGGAGGAGGGAGAGCTGAGCTCCTCTGCCCTGCCGTGCGCGGCCCTCTTACACTGGCCAGGCACTGCACATGGTCCACAGCTCCTTTCTGATCCGTTTGTCAAATCCCCTCCCCATGCCGTGGCCTACCCCAGCCCTGGGGAAGGATGCAGCCCCTCACTATCCGTTCCATGGCTCCAGGAGCAGTTTTCAGGACGCCCTGCCTCCCGCTCAGCTCCTCCTGCCCCTGCTCTCCATGGCCTAAATGTTTTCTCAGGTGCCTTCCAACCACAGGATCTCCCATGACCCTACCCTGGTGCTCTGAAATCCGGGCAGGTAGCAAGGGTAAGGTGGGGGTACACATCCTATCTTGGCCGGGAAGAGAATTAAAAGGGCAGTTAGGGAGGGGGGATGATGAAGACCTTCCTCAGCACCTCCTGCTCCACTGGGTCTCACTACGTCAGCACCTTCCGGGAATTGCTGTATTGCCAGATGGTGATTTGGCATCTGACAGGAGGTGAATAAAGCCAATGAAGTTCTTATTTCTGGCTATAAAATTAATAACGGAAAGCAGGCAGAGATGGGGGATAGGCTGCCCAAAGCTTTCCCAGCTTGCTCTGAGCTGAATGTAGAAGGAGCTACCTGCAGTTGCCTTCCCTTCTTATCTTCTCCTGCCTGTATACCATGAGCAATAGGCCTGAAATTAAGCAGTTGGATGATATTTGTGTACAGTCAGAAGTATCCCTCAATTCCTGTCAAAGGGACTCTCTTTTCTTTATTTTGCTTGACCTTTTCCCGCTGGCAGTGTCAGAGCTCCCCAGCCGTAACCCTCCTTCAGCGTCTGTTGCACTGTGCCAACCCCACCGTGAACTCAAGACCCAGGGGTCTGCAAACCAGAGCGGCTGAAATGTCTCCCTGAAGGCCAAGTCACCTTCTTTTAATAACGACTATTGTGCCTCTAGCTCTGCAAGGGATAGCTCCTGTTACCATGTCAAAGGCTGCCCTGCTTCCTCGTACCTCGCTCCCCAGAGGTACAAACGTGCCCGTGCTTTCAGGTCCTGTGTAGCTAAAGACCAAGTTCGGAATATCAACTATTTCCTTGGTACTCTGCTGTACCAGCCTGGGGATATTTAGCAGGGGTGTTCTGAGCAGTTCTGAGATTTTCAGATGTATTTCTGTAAGATTTGCTACACAGCCACTGTCAGAAGAGCTGCCTTTGTCCCTGCCTGAAACAGTGAAGCTTCTCCGCTTAGGAAGGTCTGCAAAAGGTGCAGGTCCTACCACGCTAACGCCTCCCAAAGTCAGGTGATAGCTGCTTTGAGTCATGATTTAGAGGGTGAACGGGATATTCCTAAACAATTTCCTGGGTTCGCAACCCCTCGTAACCTGGGATCTAAATGAGCTCCTGGGCTGCACCCATTAGAGGTCCTGAACAACGCACAAAACTTGAAGGAGGGCAGAGGTGTCTGTCTGCCACACTGGTGCCTTCCCCAGCTGCTACAGAGTCTGAAACTCCCTTAGTTTCATCGCCAGCCCGAGCGAGCAGAACAGGTCCTGCGCTGCTGCGCTGGGATCGCTGGCACATACCTGCGGACACCTCGCCTGGCTCTGGATAAGCTTGCAGATCCACCTCACTCCGTGGCTATCAGAGCAGCCCCGTTCCCCGCTGAGATCCAGGCTGGTAACTGAAAAGAAACATTCAAAATGTGTATTAACAGCTTTTTACAAGGTGGGCACTACCACAAGGAGAATGTCCAGCACGGCTGTCGCTTCCTCTCCACACGACAGCGTGAAGCAAAGTTGCATCGTTGCGGTGAGCTTCAACCCAGAAGCTAGCTCTTAGAAATCTCGTAAAGCCAGGAACAAAAGTTCTTCCAAAATCATAATGCCTTCAGCCCAGAAACTGCTGCAATCTGCATGGGAAAACCTTCTGCTGGACCTCTGATGGCCAAAGAAGAGTTAATTGCTGATCTAAAAACCAGCGAGTTGCCCAGATATCACAGGGCTCGATCTGGTTACGCTTGTGCAAACAATCTGGCACCAGGCAGTGACGTGCACACCTATTCATTTAATATTTCTATTTTCCCAAGTCTTAACCTCAGTTGTCGCTATAATGGACTGGGAATATACGTTTAAGGTGGAAAGCATTTCTGGAAACTGGCTATTCTTCAAAGGCATATTTATTGCATATTCCAATAGGCACGATTCAATAAATGTACAGCAATATTACACTGGGTAAAAATATCTGGGATAACAGAAGAGTGAAACTCCCGTTACCATTTTATTTGCTATTTTTATCAATGATCTAAATGACGCTGTAAAAATCCTTGCTGTGGCAAAGTTTGCAGATGCCAACAGGATCGGCGGTGGAGAAACAACAAGCAGGACTGGACTATCAATATACAGCGATCTGAAATAACTGAGAGTTGGCCACACTCCAGTGAAACAATGATCTTAAAAAGTTAAATGCAAAGAAAGACATTGGAAACCAGAAATGCAAGTTACGCTTACAGGATGCTGCCTCAGGAAGGAGTGGCTTTGAAAAGGACATCGCAGAGACCGGCCGTAGCTCTAGCTGCGGTGCAAGCTGCCGCAATGGGACTCCTCCGATCCCGCGGTGTTTAGGAAGGGCCATCGCAGACCCCAGCGGGACGCGTTCCTTCTCGTCTGCAGCTCCAGCAACAATCTGCTGGAAAGCCGTGTCCAGGCTATGTTTCTTCCATCACGGAGAAAAAGAAAATACAGAAGCGATTCAAGCAAAGCCAAAAAACGACCCAGGAGTTGGGAAACAGAAGCTGTCCAGCGTGCTTCAGAAGGTGCCCAAGCCTGTCGACTTACCAGAGGCGTGACTGTGAAGGGATCTGATTACCACTACGGGCACTCGTATGGGGGGAAGGCAATTGTCAGAGAGCGTTTTTTGCGATGCCTCTTCCAAGAGAACTGCAAAAGCTGGAAATTAGAAATTTAACCTTGAACTAAAACGTAACAGAAACAGCAGTGAAGGCCATTTGGTACTGGAAAAGCTTGCCAGAGAAGTAGGTGAAATTATGAGATTAGCTGTTTTTCAGAAGGCGCTTTTTAACTCACCTTCTGGGAGAAATTATATAGGCGGTTAGACTAAACATGGCTGTCATAATCCCTAGATTACTAGACTGGAGTCTAGTTCTTGCGCAAAGTGTTTGGACCAGGCATTTCTTTGTATTTGACGGAACGGAGGAAGCACTGTGGAAAGGCTCGGGCAGCCTGAAAGACTTTTCCTTGCCGCCTCGAACTCTACGCTATGCTCGGGGGGATACTTCCACTGCTTAAGCTTTACACACTGTAAGTTATATGACTGTCTCTTCCCAAATTAAGCAAATAGAGTTTCCCTCCTGCTGAGCTGAAAATCTCAGTATCAGTTTCTCCAGTCCTCACCAAATCCTCACCAGTCTGGCTCTGGAGAAAATGCATAAAGAACCCCTGTCTGCTCCTAGTTACAGCTGGGGAGCTGTACAGATATCAGCGAGGTTTCAGGGTGTAACAGAGCAGAAACCAGCTCAGCATGCTCATCTTCTCAAGCTAAGTCTGCCCTTCTGTTTCGATAGATTAGCTCTTTGCCTGCATTTCCCCCTGCACAGTGATGCCAGCCCGGCCACAGCAACAGTGAGCAGCGAACAGCGGGAGGCCCCGCTTCATCCAACACCAACTCCCAGATCTCTAACAGTGGCGGCTTTTGTTCTCCTGGTTCCTGTCTGATCTCTTCAGCCCCGTCTTACAGCACTCTACATTCTTCCTTCAGGGCCCCCTCCTGAAATAACTCCATAAAATAGTATATTACTTTTTTTATTTCAAATCCAGACCTGGCATCTGAGCAAAAATAAAAAGCGATCAATCATCACACTGACGCAGAAGGGTCTTTTTTCCATCTCTCCCTCGGTTTTGCAAGCTGAACTGTCAGAAGTGAAAATTCATCTTCTGCTCGAATATGCAGGGAACACATAGACTTGGGCAGCGTGATACAAGGAGTGTATTTTCTAGATAAAAAAAAAAAAAAATGAATGCATCACAGAGAATAAAGCTAATCTTACCTGTACATCTTCCTGCCAAACTGACGCTGGAAACTCATGTCACAGCTAGCGGGTGAACTACGCTTCCCACCACTCTCATGTGGTGCGGTGCCCCACACAGCACACCCATCTCTTGGCTCCTGAATCCAAAGTCATCACTGGGAACCAGGCAACCTTTCCGCTTGTAGACTAGATCTCGGGTGGAGTACCAGATCCAAGTTTCCTTGGCGGATCCGAAGTCTGTCCAGACAATGCCATCCCTTCCCTCGGGGGCAACAGCCACGCTAATCACCAAACAAGCAACTTCCTGATTGCAAAGTATTGCTTGCCTGGAACGAAAGCATTTCAGAGTGAACATGTTAGGAAAAACAACAAAACAGGCTGTGCGTGTTCGGATTAACTTTCATTAGCTATTTCTGGGAGTGAGAGGCTGGTTTGACCAGCTTCCTGCAGACTCTTCTACAGCTGTATCGGCGGTTGTTTTATTTTGGAGCAGGACAGCTCTTTTGAGGTGACTCTTCCAACCTTCTCCACTTACTGCATCTAGGTCCACGCTGGATTCCTTTCAGACAAAACTAAATGACAAGACGAGCTCCAGAAACCCACCCAACACGTCCCAGCTGTTATCGAATGTTCCAAGCCATGGGGCCAGATCAGCCCTATCCCAAGTAAATCCCCCAAAACACATATAGTGGACCAGCACCAAACGTTTCACTCCCCAGATCTGCTCCTACCACATCCTGCTGCTTGCTAAAGCAGGCGTAACCGCTAAGAAGCCTCTCTCTGCATCTGCTCATCTCCCTGCAAGACCTCATGATGCTTCCTAGACAGCCCTTTGCATTACCCAGCCCCTTTGCAAGAATGAGCTAAAATATTCCCCCGTTCCACTCTGTTCTGGTTTAGTTAAACAAGATTTCCTCTAGCAGGAGACAGAAAGTGGTACGTTTGGAGCTCGCAGCTTACCCTGTTGTCTTGTAGCCTTCAGAGGTCTTTTCCCTGGAAGCCTGGCTTGGCCCAGCAAACCCTGGGGCTTCTCTAACTCCCTGGCAGGCTCTGAATAAAAAAAAAAAACAAAAAAACCCAGGGCTGAGGTTCAGGTAGGGAACCATGCGTTCTCCTGGTGGAGGCACTGATGGAAACAGAAGGTCAGGTGAATTCCCATCAAAAAATTACCAGGATCGTTAAGGACTGATAATTATTTTTGCATCGGATAAGTTATTGTAGTGTTAATTTCCTGCAACAGTTTTTTCTTACCTGTTGTGTATCTGACCAAATTCTCTGCGAGATCACCTCTGGTACGTTACCCGACGTGCTCAGACGACAGCTTGCGTAAGACCTGCTCGTTCACTAGTTATTTCCCAATTAACGTGTAGCTGTGGTGTGATGAGTAATCTTGTATGGAGAGAGGGAATCTTAATTTGCCTGCCCTTAAAACAGGTTACCGTGATTTCTAATGAGTGTCAAACAATTGCAAATCCTAACCAACCAAAATAAAAGGCAACTGGCTACTGTCAAGTCTAATTTCGCTAAACAACGCTATCATTAAATTCTCCCGCTACGGTTCATTTTGAACTGGCAGTAAGAATGAGTTATACCTACTACACGGGGATTTCATATTTCTTTGATGTATTTGTTTTGTGGATACATTTTAATACTTTTGCCCTTCTGTTAATGATAAGACATGCCTGAAGATTTGCCGTTCAGCTTCTCAGCAGCGGAGAAATCGGGAACGTGGCATCTGGGTTTGCTGTCAGGGTAACTGGCCACCTTTAAATGCCTACACTGAAACACAGGCATTCGCACCCCAAAAGATTGCTCCCATTGCAGAAATCTCAATCCACAAGCATTGCTCTTCTCCCAGAAATGAATGCTGCCTCAGAAGCTGATTTAAATCAGAGCCCAAAACAGAGGAAAACCCACTCTCCTGTTATTTTCACTCTCCCCCTACTCAGAATCTCATGCGACAAATCAGCCGCTAGTTAGAGTACATCTTCCAAAAACGGAACTTTTTTTTTTTCCAGAGCAGCAGAAAGAGGAGCGTTTGTAAGGCTGTCACTGGAGTAGCACAGTCATCACATCACTCTCTAAAAATCGGTAGAAAAGCTGCGGGGAAGCATCGAGTGTTGCCCGCCGCACAGCTCCGCTGTCTCGCACTCGATGGGAGCAGGCTGAAGCTGAGGAAGTTCCTTTCTTGCCTGGACGGGCAGGATGTTGCCCAGACGTCGTGTAACGAAGAGCGCCTAAAACCAGAAACCCAGATGAACGCGAAGTTCGGTAGTTCAGATGATAAGTACAATAAGAGTAATATTTACACAGCTAAACGTGGCGGGGATAGGGCCACATTTCAACATTGCTGTGTGCTATAATAGGATAGGAGCTACAAGTGTAGTATCTGCTCCCAGTTTACCCTTTTGTGTGCGTACGGATGAGAACAGGAATGTTTTGTTCCTGCCCAGTTCCCTCTCCTTCCACTGCAGGTTGTGAGGAACAGGTGAGTCCTTACTCAGAGACATAAACACGAGCTCTCTCAGATACAATTGCTACATCGGCTACAAACGGAATGTATGTTTTATATACTATAATGAAACACGACCACCCCCAGTACTTTCTATCAAACGCTGCTGCGCAATGTTTCTGGTGAGAGTGTATTAAGGACTCAAAAAATCAAAAACCAAAGGAACGATCTCTCTCCGTCGTCCTGCTGGTGATTCCTCTCACCCCCACACCTCCACCACACCTTACGATATAAACTCCCCCATCTCCACTGAAAAGACTCCAGTTCCTACCGCCAGTTCTTTGTCAAAGGTGCCGCGGAGGATCTTGGTCCAGTCGAGATCAGTTTTGAGCCTCCTTACATAATTTGGCACGATTATACTGCCAAAAAGCAACTTCTCTGCAGAGAAAGACCAGTAAGCCTTGCCTAATCCCCTTAGCTTTGGATCATCTGCAAATTTAATGATCCTACGCGCTGCGGTGTTGTGTAAATCTTTAATAAAAATATTAAAGAGTCCCAGCAGAGCATCTGCTCCTCAGTCACCTCCTCATCGACGCTCACCCTTCGCTCCAAGCCAGGACTCTGCCTTCTTGCCAGTATTTCACCCGTTTCAATAACAGATTATTTTAATCTACATTTAGGGAGTTTCTACAATAATCCATCACGTAAAATTTTCTTAAAACCTTCTGGACAACGAGATAGATTTATGCTATCTAGACTGATAGTTATTTCATTAGCATAAGTGATCAAATTAGTCCGACATGATTTACCTGCAATACATCCATGCTGACTCATTGCTATTACAGTAAATGTATTCTTTCTTAAAAAACCCCCCACCAGCTACAAACTAACCGTAAATGAAGATTTCGTGAGAACAACAACGTTCGTCTTGAACCTTCGCCTCCTGTTATTGTTTCTGTTGTGATGGAGCGTACGCATTTTCGCTTCATTTTGGGAATGGGCCAGAGAGAGCTAGAGGGTACAGGTACAAGTGGAGGTACAAAAAGATTGTCTCTCCAGAGAGGGCTGCTACAGTCAAGGACACTTGACTCCTTTCACAGAGACACACAGCACGAGGAAGACACTCAAAATAGGAGTTCACCTGATCGGATTTTCTGTGGACCTTGACGAAGCACGCCTACCTTAGTAGCTTCCAAGCACAAACACCACCGCCACCTTCTCCATCTAATAAAGCTACCAAAAAACCCACAAAACAAAACCAAAAAAGCTATTGCATGGCCAAACTATCAACACTAAAGGAAGAATTCCCTGACATGTAACCTAAATCTTTCCCACCACAACCCAAATGCATTATTTCTTGTCCTAGCCCTGCCTGACAGGAGAGTCGGGTCCAATGAATCTGGTTTTGGAGACCAGGCAGAAAGACCTGTTGTTCTTCCCTCAGGGCAACCAAGAGTTTTCTCTTGAACCGAAACCTCCGTTTCCCTTGCTCCACTCTCTGGTTGGGACCTGTAGACTAGATGGACATTACAATCATGTTGAGGGTTCTTTCTCTGCTGAAACAGGGCTTTGGGGGAATTTGCTAGCATGGGGTTTTTGGGTAGGAAAGATTTCCTCGCAAAAACTGAACTGATATCCAGAGAACTGAAGTCCACTGATATATTCAATCAAAATATGCTTTCTTTTCTTTTTCCTGACAGCTCTGCCCCTGCCCGTGGCTGCTGGCTACCTGCCTCCCCCAGATACCTCTCTCCCACGCTGAGCAGAAGCTCAGGAGGCCTCTTCGGTTACTCTGGGTACAAAAAATTGCTTCTTACAGTTTCTTTACCCACCATCAGGCCTTGAAGATAATAACGTCCTTCCATAGAGGGTTTGCCCACATCCGAATGCAGCTGTCAAACGTCACGGAGCAGCCAAAATGCGCAAGGATTGCTGCTGACCCGGTGCACAGGCTGCACTGGGGGCTGGGGGGATAATTCCAGCTCTGCCACTGTCCTCTTGTGCCACCTTTAGGCATGTCACCTTCCTCTCGGAGCCGGCTTCCCCTCCCACCTCAAGTCTGACTTGTGTGTTTAAATCCTGAACTCTTCAGAGGAGAGACCAACTGAGGTATTTCCCAGGATACGCTGTGCAAAGATACCTAAATCCTCTTCCCAATTTTTTTTTTTTAAAGGAGAGAACTTCCTTTCATTTTGCTGTTGGCTAAACATTCAGTAGAGATTTTTTCACAAGGGATTTAAAGACTGCAGAGATGACGACTTGGGAATTTACCGAATAACATCTGTAAGTTATTTTTTGTCTAGGGAAGCGTTCTTGTATAGAAGGATCCATACGAAGGTCCACTCCACAGGCAGGCTATTGGGTAATCTGTCACCAACCGAATCATTAAATTAAATTTTTAATTTCAACCGTGTTCTTCAACACAGTGAAGCTACGTGCAACATCCTGCTGAGGGCAAAGTGAGTCAAGTAGTTATTAAACAGTCACAGTTAAAAGGTAGAACAAAAGTCCAGTCATTAAAGCACACGCGGAAATCCAAGCCTTTCCCCTGTACAGTAATCCACTGTGAGGCTTCCCCGCTGGTTGGTGTGGCAAAATAATATAGCCAGAGACGATATTTTTTTCCTCCTACATATAGTCTCATTTAAAAAAAGACTTTTCAAGACTGTATCCTTGGGGAAGAACAGGTACCAGCGAGGCTTCATCCTTAACCGGCCAGTGACCTCGATTCGGCAACAATCTCAAGTGTGTGACTAAAGCTGAAGCATATACTTAAGCGTCGTTGACTTCAAAAGGTTTTAAGCACAGATTGAAAATTAAGCAGAGGCTTTGATAACCCAGGATCTCAGTCAAATCTAAGGACCTCTAGGAAATCGGGAGATACTGCCTATGTTCAAGGTGCGTCTCCGAGCACAGGATACACGTGCCACTCCACGTAAACCCCTAAATTAGCACATAATCTGTACAGACTACCAGGAAATCTTAGTCTCTTCTCGATCAGCACCATCAAAGTCATGACAGTGCTGCAGAAACCGTTCCCCTTTAATTATATGTGATCATCGAAGCTAACCACGTACTGTATAATTAGTAAGAAAAATGAATTATTTAAGTAACTTGCATTTAACAAATAGCACTGCCATTCTGATTGCAATTCGGTATTCAGTCACCATAAAAAGGCTTTCTTCTTATGCAGGAAAGCAGCTTTTCCTGCTTCTAAGACTTTGCAGAGTTGAGTTTTTCCAGGGGTTTCAAACCTAAAGTCCTGCGTCCTTATATAAATTTGAGGGTCAGTAGCGACGAGGCAGTTTATCAGGCAGACTGATCTCCAGAGCAGGTTCCTAGCTGGGTTAAGCACAGCTATGTACCGTTGCGAACGGAGGCAAACAAACAACAAAAAAAGGGGAAAATGATAGCTTTTCTCTCATTTGACAGAGATCTTGCTTGTCCCTCTTTTTTTTTTTTCCTTGTACGTTTTCATAGTTTTGTAGACAGGTAATTACATGTCTGATGTAAAGACCAACCCTCATAGTTCGTGCTTCAGAGCTGACAGAATTTAGTTGCAGTTTTATCGCAGTAATCACGGATTCAGTAGAAGGGATGCACCTGGGGTGGAGGTGGAAGACCTCACTTGACCACCTAATCGAGGTTTTGAAACAGGAGACCTAGAATCAACCATCGAGTTACTGCTCTTACCTTTAGCTTCATCTTCTAAGCATGGGAGAGAGGGACCTGAAGCAATGCAGAGCTAAGTTCTCACAACACAAGGCAGGGTTGCAAGACCACCCCAGCTCACTCTCAGGAGCAGGTTAGCACTCCTGAGCAGAACTGCACCCAAGCCAGTGAATCCGCTCGCTCAGAAAAGCTAAATAAGTGGGGGGAACCTAGACAGTCCTCAGCTTGAGCCAGTTTTCTACCAACCAGCTCAGCATCTCAGCCCTGCAGTTCCTGGCGCTTTCATCCCGGCAGTAGCAATGGCAGAGCCAACTCAGTCTGCCAGTCCTCCCCGTCCTGACGTGCCCTTCGTTTCCCACGGAGCCCCACAGCTACATGAGCTTGGACTGAAAAACTTAAACCAGCTAATGGCTGGTAGCCATGTGGGCTAGTGAGCACATGTCATTTGTGGAGGACGGGAGTGAGAAACATCTCTTTGAATTTACGGCATCGTAGCCCAGTCTTGCAGCTTCCTCTGAAGCATGGAGTGGACTCTGCTGGGGAGAAGAGGACACCCACATAGAAGGACCACGCTGACATTTTCATAAGGATGCTGGCCCAGAGGCTCTGCTCCATTGTCATGAGCTGGTCTGGGGAGGTCAGACCAAGAGCTGCACTGCCAAAGGCTGCCAAGATCAGGTGTAAACGAACAAATGAGACGATGGGAGAAATAAGCAGGAGTGAACAAACGTTGGGTTTAACAGCAGCTTCTGCTCACCTGGCACTGAATCTTGTCAAAACATCTTTATCTCATCACCAGCACTGCTCAGCAACATGCCATCCGCGGGCCTGTAGGGCAAATAAACCTTTTTGCAAGATGTGAAGAAAAAGGAAAGAGTGAAAACAGCTTTGCTGGGTTTCTAGTGTCAGAACGGCCAGCAGAGAACACTGACATTCCCTCTACAGAACCCAGTGTCAAAGACTGGATAGGAAATGAGTCCTAAAATAACCATCAAACACTTCCCTAACACACACTTGTTCTGGAGGCCTTCAGTCCTTATTTCTACAAGGTTGTGCCTGGAAGGCTCCTCCTTCCGACACATACACTCACAGAACAAACCAGAGACATATCCAAAACTGCTCCTAAGAAGCACCAGAGACACTCCCTCTCCAGCCCAGGAAACCTGCTCACACCATTACTATCCTTACCACTTTCCCAGCGTCTACATTGCACATCCCTTGTACGTTTTAAATCCATTCTTGCTACCTTGTGGATGTGAATAACAGATTCATCCCTCCTTCTTTGCCAGAGCATCACCAGGTGTCCTCTAAGTTGTCTCTTGCCCAGACACTGCCAGTTCCTTCAGTCTGCTCCCTGGGGCAGTGTTCTCTAGATTTATGATCACTCCGGTCTGCCACTCATCTCTCTTCGGTATGCACACCTCCTGTTTTCCCACTGAGGTTTTGCCCGTGCTGAACAAGCAGGGCCTGTTTTACGTATCTCGCAGGTGCAATTTCTGTTTCGTAGGGGGAATAAGACATGAAAAGGTCTGGTCAATCAGAGATATGAGAAAAAAGACACAAGAGCCCTACCTCTGCTCTACCCATGAGCCTATACCCGCTCGAAGAGTGACAGTCTAAAACACGCTTTGGATGAGAAGGTAAAATCAAGAGCATCACAACTAAATTGGGATGTCTGGTCACTTTAGCCAGATCACAACTGTGCTCTGCTGGTGCTATTGAACTCTCTTGAGCTGACCTTTAGCAGCACGCCCTTTTCGAAAGCTGCCAGCGCCTTTGTTCTTCTCGAGAATAGCTGCCCGCTCGTGCACACAGAGGCAGGGGAAGGTTGGACACTGCGTGTTGCATTGTACTGTCAGGCTAAATAGAAGCTGATGGGATAATAATTAATTGCAGTCTCCCTGTAATAAAAGACAAGACAAAGCAAGAGGTATAAATAAAATCATCAAAGGAACTCACAGAATAGGAGCTGTGTCTGCATTTTGTGGGCAATTTACAAGCCAAAAGAAGGTTGGGAACCCAAGGACTGAAAAGCAATAAAAATCTATGGAGCCCTCACAAAACCGTGACAGCGTCTCACTGATCTGTCTTGTTACCAGGCAGAGGTATAAATTCCCTCAACACCTTTGTTGTTTAAGGAGCTGGAAAGGGAAGGAGGGGGTGGGGTGGGGAAAGGCTTGATGGGGGAGTGACCCCCAGCTCACTCAGACCCGAACAGCAGGGAAGTGCCCTCGGAGAGAATAGAGGAGACAGAAGGCACCCAGCTCCGCTCCGAGGGCAACAGGCTGCCGGCAAGTGCCGCTAGCCTGAAAATATGGTCTGGAGAGCTCTGGGCAGCCGGGAGTGCTTTAACGGAGACATTTTAAACTCTCTTTCTACCAGGAGGGCTCCTTTCCTTATGGCCTGCACAAAAGCAAACCCTGCCCTGCCCTATAACTTGCCAAACCCCAGCTGCCTGTCCCTGCTCTCCGGCTGTTGTGATGACCGTCACCTTCCCACTCACGGGGAAGAAGGGGCGACAAGGCAGAGCCAGCGCTGAAAGGGCCCCCAACGCCGCCCCAACCTCGTGGGCAGCTGCGACCTGGAGACACGGGCGGGAGAACAGAGAGGGGAATCCTCCCCCTGCTTCCTCCCCATGAGGCTGCGAGAGAGGAAAATGGATATAAAAGAGGATGGATATGAAGGGAGGGGAGGGAGAGATCCTCTTTCTTGGACCCAATGCCTATTTAATGCCTAATTCTCAAGGAAGTCAGATAAACAGGTGCCTAAATACCCTCACAGCAACAGCCAGTTACACGACACGTCCCTCTGCTCAGCAGCCTGCCCTCAGGGAGCATCTGAGGCAACTCAACCTCAAGGGCAGAACTGAAAGAAGAAAATTATTGGGTACTCTCATAAAACAGAAAAAGATATAGCCCTCGCAGACATCTGGGCCAAACTGCTGCTGGTACAAGCCCCTTCTCCTGGGAAAATGGGCTATTAGACATTCAGCTCATCTCCATATTGCCATTAATCCCACCACAGAGATACAGAGACTTCCCTCATTCATTCCCTGAAGTGAATGGAGAGGCTAGGAGGAGGAGAAAAGCAATGAGGCACATCCTCTGCCTCTACGGTAAAAGCTTTTCTTGTTAAGTGGGTACACATCAGGGACAAGCTGGAAGTACAGATCCCAAATCCCAGCACCAATCTGGGCTTTGGTTTGGGGTTGGTATTTTTTTTTTTGCTCCCTTTCTTTTTAAAAATTCTCCTTTCAGAAATTTCTTCTCTGGTTAAATAAAGCCAAGGTAAAGAAACAGCAACTAATTAAAAAGAACTGGCTGTTGCACAATATCCCCCCCCAAAGGCAAACACAATCTTCTTCCCCGCAAGAACAAATAAGCCCTCAACTAAACAATAACTTCCTTAACGTAGCCAGCAAAGTCTTTCTTCCACCCGTTACCTAAACAACGAACAAAGCAACCAAGAGAAAAAAGTCACCTCCCTTGCCCTGCACCTGCCTTGCCAGAACTTTACATCTCCAGAACTTTACATCTCCAGAACTTTACATCTCCAGAACTTTACATCTCCGCAGCAGCAGTGATGCCAGTGGGGAAGGGGATCGTCTCTTCCCTCCTGCGGCATGCAGGGCTCTGCCTTGCTCGTGATGGCATCTTCCAGCAGGAGCTGGGGACCTGGCGGGTGGTCATCAAAGAGAGGGGATTGCTGCAGATCACTCCCTGCTTTGTTTCTCCTTGCAGACCAGGCTTGTCAGGAAGAAGAGGTGGCATGGCCCCAGCTAGCTCTGCAGGCAGCAGAGCTCTTGCCAGCCCGGGAGCTTTGGTCTGCCAGGAGGGCTACAACTTCTGCCTTTGCTTCTGTGCAAGCAACAGAACCACTGCTGGGTCGGTTGGCTTTAGGGACCAAGTCTTGGATCTAAAAGGAGGAGCTAGACTGTCAGCTACAGCTTACCAGTCTTCAGCTGATAACTCTCTCTGTGGTCTAGCCGGCAAGAGAGGAGAGCTGAGCGCACGCAGAGCGCAAGCAGCAATCCCTTCCCAGCCGTGGGGACGATCCAAGGATCTGGAGGCACGATGCTCAGAGCAAGCTCAGCAGTGCAGCATCCCCCGCTTGGCTCAAGAGAACTAAGAACGGATGAATGTTTCCATCACCGAAAAGGCCAGAGAAGGCTCCCGTCACCCTGCAGGTAACCTGCACGTACCGCCTAAGCAGAGCCAGAGCATTGCTAATGCACGGTGTGGGGGAGAGAAAGACAGTGAGTTAATGTATGTCCTTGACTTCAAGCAAGTTGAGAGCCACTACAGAGAGTAGGAGAGATCTGTGGGGGCTGCCACCAAATTCTCCCTCTGGCTTGCAAATGACGCTGCGAGTAGGGAAAAGGGATGTCGGCTCCAAGGCGCTGCCAAGAGAAGAGTGTGCTGCGGAGCGAGCAAGCAGAAAAATCCCAGCTCAGCTGTAGCTCCGCCAGCTCTAGCTGAGACTGCTTCTCACACCTTGTCACCATCCCACGCCGTGAGACCACCAGATCTGCCAGCTGGGGTACGCTTGTGATCGCTCCCTAATCCAGTTCAGTCACGATGAGGTGTCTTTTTCCACACTCTAAATGTATATAAACGCTTTGCTTCTGCCTCCTTGTCCCTGTACGGGAGGGATGGATGTATTGGGGTAAATTAGTAATTAGCAGGTGTACACCTGGGGTTTCACGCTTCACAGCCACGCTCCCCACGGGTTTTAGAAGACAGCCACAGCCCAGCTTGCTCCTCATGAGCATTCCCAATCCAGAGCCGTGTCAGACATGCCTTAGCCAAGGCCGTTTTTAGAGGGATTGACTTTATGCTCTTTAGGGCAGTCTTGTACTGCCGGATGGTACAATGGAGTCAAAAGGCAAAGGAACCCTGGACCCACAAAGTCACTGGAGACTGCAGTTTGACGAGGAAGGCTGTGACAAGTCCTTACTTCCTCACCCCAGGAGCCCCTCAAGGCTGAACTCATGCTCTGATTCATGAAACTCATCGTGAACCTCGGAAGTGGGGAAGAACATCCAGCCCAGGTCTTTGGTGCCTGGTAGCCACCAAAACGATGTGTGCAGCCGACTCTCTGCCCTAGGAGGACACAGGCCTGGTGTGATCAGCCCCACAGCTCTGACACCAGCCATTTGGTACGGCACCCAGCTAGGAAAAGAGCCTCTTTGCCCAACTGGTATGAGGTCCAGAAGCCTCTTCTGTCCAGTGGACAGTCCCAGTTGTGATTTCTGACCTGAAAATCAAAATTCTTTCTGAAGTTTACACATGAATCCAGAGGCTCACCCCCAAAAAAACGCCCAAATCCATCCTTTCATGCCAGCTACAGTCGACTGGATGGATGGAAGTGCTGAGGTTGGGAGTGTCACAGGGCAGACCGTCGTGACCACAGGGCACGCAGAGTGAAGCCGACTCCTGCGAAAGGTCAGATCCCCGACATCGTCATACTCAGAACAAGAAGAGCGTGTCAGCAGGGCTTTCACGCAAACCTGTTTTACTTTCTGTACAGAAGAGAAGCACGAACAGAGTTACTTACCCGAGCTGTGGGAAGAGACCTGACAGCAGAGGGGCAGTAACCTTTAGCTGAAATATAGTAACTTAAAAAAAAAAAAAGAGATTCTAAAGATGGAACAGACACTCCTCTGATCACATCTTCAGCTGTAAGATATCCCCTTCCTACCAGCAGCCTTTTTTTTTACCTGCATCCAGGCAACGGGAACTACGTGCACTGATACAGTCATTATTACACACACCGCTACGACCTGCCCGAGATAATTCCTGCTCACGGGCAGGGGAGAGGGAAAGTGACGGTATTTGGAACGGCTCCTGTTCAATTGTCTGGAAGGTGATTGAATGCTGCGGCGCTTAGATCCATACCGGCAGCCAGGCAGGAACAGGTCAGAGGTGACAGAGAGGATCTTGCCATGTGAATATAGAGTTTAAAGAGGAATATTTCATTCTGATCCCATTTAAAGCCCCTTGTGTGGCGTGAGCAGTAGGAACAGGTCCAAAGAGAAGCTGTCTGCGCTGTGCTGCCACCCGCAGCAGCATCCAGAAAGGAGGGGATTTAATCCCAAGCTTAGAAACTACCCTGACCACGGGAGGAGGGGAAGGGTGCAGGCATCCCCTCTGCCCACCCTGAACCTGGATCCCAGACTATTGCTCCTTTGGTCTCGGCCTCACGCGGCTGATCAGCCAGACACAAGATACAGCCAGGACTCTGAACCTCCCGCCTTTATCGTATCTGAACCATCTTGCCTGCCGTGCAATTTAGGAAACATGACAGAGACTCTGCATGGGTGGATCATATTAGGGCCAGCCTAGGCCCCCTCCCAGGGCTGGACAGGTTCTTGAGCCCTGTGAGAAGTTGAAGAATAGGATATTTGGAGGCATTCAGACTGCCGCACCGCAGTGACAGGCTTGGGCTGGGCAGATGCTTCCAAAAGACACGGGTTTCCTGCTCCTCAGACAGAGATACAGCTGTTTGCACTTGCAGACCCATCAAGGGAAGGAAGAGCAAGAGACAAAGCATACAGGATGGCCGTGACGATCTAATCAAGCTGTACTGTTAATGCTACTAGGCAAGAAATGCTGTAGCCTGTAGTTTATTCCTGCTTTGCTTTACTGTATGTGCCCTAAGAGAAAAACCAGACATCAGCAACTCTCACTGCCATAGGATTCTCGGAAGAGAAAACGCTCCATCCAGCTGAGCTCCCAGCAGGCTGAGCTCCTGCGGACAAGTGAGGACTGGCTCAGGACTAAAAACTGACTATTAAAACTCTCCCTCTAACTGAGTTTTTACAACATCTGAGAGGCTGCAGGCTTTATGTTAGTGCTCCACTTCCCGAGATGTCTCTCCTCCACTCACGGCCTCATGTGATGCAGAGTTGAACGCACCCTACAGCGGCACGCAGAGGGCACAAAGCCATTTTCTTGAACTCCCCCTTTCAGGCAGATCAGATTTACCTGCTACAGCCACGAAGCAGCTCGCAGATAGCAACAGCATCCTAAGAGGCTGTTCAAGGGCACGACGGCACAGAGCTGGTAAGTCCTGAGGGGACCTGTCAGCTTAAACTTTATCTGCTGGAGACCTGCAAGCCCTGAGCTAGTACTTGCAGAGCGTTATGCTTGCAGAACAGCTCCCGTGCTTCTACGGTAGTTTCTTTGTTCTTTACAAGAGTTTTCTTCCTTCACAAAGGTTTTGTTTTACAGGTGTTTTCTTTCTCATGAAGCCTCCGCTGCAGCGTGTCTCTGGTGCTGCAGGGCTGCTGTATGAACATGACATAAGTTCCCTGCCATGGTCCTGTGAACTGCTTAAGGAGAACAGCCCAAGGGAGCTCCCATCCTCACAACCCTCCAGGGTGGCCAGGATGGACAAATCTTATCATACCAAGGCCGGGATGCCCCATAAACCTGGTGCATCGTGGCGTGACCACGTAGCCACGTGGATGAGAGCTGTGTGGAAAGCACTGGATTGCCATTGAGGACTGTGGGAGCAGAGGTATTCAGTTTGCTCGGTAAAAGATTAAAGTTGCAAGGACTCCAGGGTCTAGGACAAACCTCTTCTCAGGGCTGAAGACAGGGGTGACAGCCAGGGGTTGGCTCGATGGCTTCTTGTGCACCAGGGGTCATGGCTCTGGCTCAGCAGGGCCGTTCGTTCTCTGCCCTGATCTTCATCCCTCGGCTGCACTGAAAGGAAGTTTGTCCGAGGCAAACGTGTATGGCACGCAATGTCAGCTTCAGAGCAAGCTGCGAGGAAACAGATTGAGTTCTCTGTGCAAACCAACAGCGAAACCATTCCTTGGTGGCTTCTCTTGTGGGACACTTCAAAGGCACCACGCATCCACAATGCAGCTGCTGCCCTGGGGAAGGAGTCGTTGAATACCCTCAGTGAATGAGAAGTAAAAATTAAGCAGTTGATTTGGCACGTGCATCACAATAAAGATCCCTGAATGCTCAGCTTCTTATTGAACCTAAGGCAGACTGTTAATTCGTTATTCACTTCCCAGCCTGGAAGGAAAAGGATGTTATACCCGAGGGCCAGAACTGATGAACAGAGCCATAAATCAAGCAGTTTACAAGACCAGCAATTAGGAAACAAGCCGACAGAAGGGAGAACTCTGTCAGTAATAAAGCAGACACACCACAGGATCTGCTGAGTGCTCAGCAACCAGGGACACGCAGTCCTTTCCACACTCCGTCTCTAATTCTTCCTGTCATTTGCTGCCTTTCCCCTCTGTTTTCTACTTCCCTTTATTTCCTCCTGCCCCAGTTTTTCCTCTGTTCTCACCCCCCTCTCTTCCAAAAAAAACTGTTTTTCCAGAGAATGCAAGAACACACCTGCTGAGAAAATGGATTTACCAGCTGCTGCCGAGGAGCAGAGGTACCAGAAAGACGGATCCTCACGGCCCTGCGAGCGCAGGGTGTGATGGAGGGAGCAGCGTGCCACTCTCCAGCCAGAGGACTGGAGTACGACAGTACATGAGCCCCTTGGCAGGGGGGACAGCCCCGTGGGTCCCGGGATGGTGCTGCTGGGGGAGTAAGCGGCAGTGGGCAGAGCTGCTCAAGTAAGGAAGGGCTGGGATGACGCTAACCACCTAACCTGTCTTCTGCCCTAGTCATCTCCTCTGATCTCTTTTCCAGCACCAGTCGGATCCAGCTCCCTTGACTTTGACAGCAACTTCCAACACCCTTCCAACCTCTCCCGCTCGATTTCTAGTTCCCTCTCCTTAGTCATCATTGCAAATCCTGCCCTTGCTTTTCTCACTCAAAATGAGCCCTTGGAGCGGAGTCACTGGGTGGCCAAGAGGTTTTAGACACATAGTGTTGGACACAGGGTTGGTCCTGGTCCAATACGCAGCTCTGCGCCCTGTTGCCCTCACACAACCCCTCCAGAGAAGAGGGGCTGACACTTGTTTCTAGATGCTGCGTTCCTGTCGCCGCAGAGCTCCGTGCAGCTCGGGACGCCGGCAAAGTCAGGCCCGAGCAGCTGTTCTCCGCACGCAGCGCAGGCACACGCACGTGAAATCTGAGTGCAGGACACGGGTATTTAACCGGGCTCTCCTGCTCTCTCACAGACCCCTCCTGCTCTACCACATCTCTAGGACATCACATATTTGGGAAATCCCAGCCAGCGGTCATATATTTTGTTTACGTTAGCCTCTGGCACTCGCTATGTGCACCACTCTCCCTGCCACAGGAGGAACATGGCTATTTATGAACCTTATTTTGTCAAGGCAGGAGGGAGACCAGGCATTCCTCCAATCATCCCAAGACCAAACGGATCCAGTTATGCCAAGAATTAAGTATGTGATATTCCAGTGCAGCCTCAAGGGCCAGGAGGAATCTCAGATTTGTAAAGTCTACTCTGTGGAAACACTCTGTTACCACCCATCAGACACCTTGATAGCAGCAGATGCCGAGGGTACAAGCAAAAGGAACAAGATCAGTAGAGCTATCGAGCCCCACAGCACGCGCTCAGCCGCCAGCATTCCCGCACGTCTCGGCTCACTACGCCGACACTTTCCGTGCGGTGGGGCCACATCCCAGAAGCTCCCAAAGGAACAAACCAACCTCGACTGCCAAAGCCTTTTCCTTTCGACGTTCATCCTCCCTAAAGCCAAGGCTGACGCTTGCATGACACCAGGCACAAGCGCACCCACTGGAAGAACCGTGAGCTGCCCCTCGGCCGCACCCAGCAAAGGTCCCACCAGCCTCCTGCTGGGGACGGCAGGAGGAACGTGGGTGCCCCAGGGTTCCCAGGACAAGGCCACACATCACTAGTGACCACAGCCACTTCCCAGACAGGCTGCTCTCCTCCGCTCTGGCCCAGAGGTGAAGTCAGTTTGTCTTCAGCACATCAGAGGAAGGGACGATAGTCACTTAAAGGAAACAAAGCACGGCCTTTGAATGAGCATTACTCTAATGCCCTCCCAGCTGCCTGCGGTTTTGATCTTGAATGGGGAGGCTAAAGATTTGTCTGGAAGAGCTGCTAGTCCACAAGAGGAGGAAATATCTCCTCTAACCTTGAACACAGAGAGATTAATAATCCGCCTCCCCCAGCAGGGAGGCTTTGATGAGTTCTTTGGCAAGTGCTGTAGGAAGAGGCTGCAATAGAAAGTTAACTAATTAGGTTGCTGCAAAGCAAAAAGAAAATAAAGTCGAAATCTTCTCTGTGGAAAGCAGATTCCAGAGAAGGAGTGAACAGGAGACAGGCTGCGGCAAACTCTGCGAGGGGTTTGGGAAGGGAATGGGTTTCAAGGTCTTGAGAAAAGCAAACCCCAGACACGAGGCCGTGGCAACAAAGCAAGCTCAGCAGCTGGGGACTCCTTGGGAGAAGATGGGAAATCCTCTTCAAAGGAAGGTTTTTCCCACCCAGACCTTGGCAAGCCACTGTGAGCAGTTACATTTCGCTTATCCAAGGTCTCTCTCAGGCCAGCCAGCCCCAGATTTCACGCCCAGAATGGCTGGACGGTTTCTGAACTACTATGCCTCATCCCACACGTGCTTTTTCCTTTGACAACAAGTAAGATCCCAACAGACCGTGCGTGTGGCTTGTAGAAGCGTGCCCTCAGGTGTCCCAATCCATTATCTCGCGGTCTCCTGGATTCACAGAGCCATGCAAGGGGCAGCCATGCCCAGCAGGCCCCCATCAGAGAGCATCCATGGAGCTATGCTGCTCTTTACCACCTTTGAGCACCAAGCCCTGCAAAGCAGATTTCACAGGTGGTCTTCTCCTACTGCACGACCAACAGCTTCTTAGCTTTCCGTGTTGTACAATAAGGAATAACATGAGCAAGTAGCAACTGCTACTTCGCCCGTGGGTTTATCCTCCCAGAAATGACACGGAGGCTTTCCATGGCATCAGGTAGGCTTTTGAGTGGCACGTGAAGGAAATGCCAGCCGCTTGACTTTACCCCTGATCGCTGGCATTCTGGGAAGGTCAGAGCTCCACAATAAGCCATATGTTCAATCTTGGCTTCCCCTCACAATGCCAAGACGTGTCTGCAAGGAATAAAGCCAGAGGGAATGTTAACTGATCACCACTGAAACGGAGCCTCTCCTTGGCTTCACCCTAATTAACTATCAAGAGGCGGTGCCGGAAGGCTCCTGCACTGCCAATAAAGAATGTGGGGATGGTAATTAATTAGTGGCCCATTGGGATCCCAGCACCTCTCGCCTACAGCCAAGCTCTACAGATTGATACAAAGGGGATTTAATGGAAACACAGCAGTTTCCCCATTATGGCCCTAAGCAAAACAGAACTAGTTTTTGAAGGACCCTCATTTACAGTCCTCTCACATGACTGATGCTTGGCACCTAACCCTGCAGGTACAGGATTATATTGGAAAGGAACCTGCCTGCAGAATACAGGAATAAGTGAGAGAGCCCCTTAAGTAATTTGGTGAGCTATTTATGTTCACCATCCTCCACGCATAAGAAAATAGCAAGAGGAGAAGGACGACAGAGGAAGACCTTGCACATTAGTGTACAGTCGACGACACTCCTGCAGACTCAGACCTGGCAACTCCTATCTCTGCCTAGAAAACAAGACAGCCCCACTAAAACAGAACATCAAGACGGCCTGTTTGGAGGGGTCAGGAAGGGGTTGGGATTGAGCAGGGCACCGGCATCTGGCCAAGGGCTTAGCTAGGGCACCGAATATGGAGGAGGATCTACTCTGAAACCCCTCCAAGAAGAAGCCAGGGCTCCCAAATCACATCTAATGTCTTAGCTTGAGTAACTAACCAACGCAGTTATGCCACTTAATCTTCCTGGTAATCCTAGATTTACCATGGACCTCGTGTGATCTCAGCCAGGTGACTTTGCTTCTGTACATCATTTTATCCTTCCGTCCCAGGAGCTGCTCTCCCTTTCAGACAGGACTAGCAGAGGGCAATGGAAATTTTCTCCTGTCAATGGGAATTAGGTTTGGTTCCTTTAGTTATGTGCGATTCCTGCTTTCTGGCTAATAGACAGTTTTGCTGGGTTGATAACCACGAGGCCAAATACCACAACTCCTTCCTACAGTAGGAAGCTGGAGATGAAAGGAGTCTGAGAGCTGGAACAGAGACAGCAAGGAAAACATCAGGTGGTTCTTTTCACTGCTCATGTGATGATGGGTGACATCTAAGCACCAAGTTGTCAGGCCCAGGGGAAAGAGGAAGGTCAAAAAGGGCATTAGGAAATCACGTCAAGGTAGTCCAAGGTATCTTTAAAAGACACTCAGAAGACAAGATGAGGAGCAGCTGCCGGAGGTCAAGGGATGATCTCCCTGGCCTGGGATGGAATAAGACTTCTCTAAGGGCACTGAGAGTCTGGCCCCATGCATGAATACCCACTCTGCCCACATCCCATGCTGTCACCGCACACCAATCCAAACCAGAGCCACACTTGCAGCGTGGCTGTAGGTGCACAGAACGTGCACGGCGGTGAGACAAAGCCAGCACTGAAAACAGACTGGTGGGTGTCGGGGCTGGATTCGGACGCTCAAGCAATAACAGAGCTCTGGATGTTCTCAGCACCCTGCTGAGAACAAGCTGGGTATCAGAGCCTGAGGAGCAGAGTATCTTGCTGGCAGCAGTGGGACAGGCCAGAACACCCCTGCACACCAGGAGAAAGGAGTCAGAGCAAGGGCTGAACAAAAAGAGGAAGCCACACCGACTTAAGATCTCCCTATGAAGGGAAAAGATGCTAAACGGTGCTAGAAGCACACAGCTGCCCCAGCCCACAGTTTTATTCCCTTATCCTAAAAAGCAGAACAGGCCGCTTGCAGGTTATCACCTCCCGGTCTATCCTCCAACTGTAGCCACTCTGTTCCTGCAGACTTCAGCCCTCTCTTCCAGCTACGTTTATCCTACACACCAAATACATGGACATTAAGCCTCTTCCTTTCCTCCACTAAATGCTATGCTTTCTCCGCAGCTCTTGCCCTCCAAGAAGCTCCACGGGCTAAATCTTCCCCCTTGGTGAGAAGGACCATCTGATCCACAAGCTTAATTTAGCAGCCAGGGCTGCTGCTGCTCCTTCTGTGTAGCCCGCTTTATCGCAACCCCTGAATGCAACCCCCTCACAGACGTTGCTGTACATCCTCTGCCCAAACTTGCAGTGGCCCTGTCTTCCTAACAAGCTCTCTGGCTCATTAACCTTTCATTTTGCTTCTCTTCGTCTCCTCTATTCAAGCTAGAGCCTTTCCAGCTCCCTCTCCTGGCCTGATTTTTCCTCTCCCCTCCAGTCTTGCTCGAAGAGGAGGTCTGCCATGCTTGCTCTTATATGTCTATTGGCAAGTTACAGCATCTTCCCGACGCCATCAACTTCACGTTGGCCTCTCTCCCAGGTGGCCTCCATGCCGGGAGCTACTATAACCTCTCCCTTCAGATCCCTGTGATATTCCTTGTCCAAACAATCTTGTCTGGAAAGGATCAGGATTTTTCTCTCCAACAGACATCGGTTTCGCTCCTCTTGGTAGGCCCTCATTTTTCTACATAAAGCTGTCAGTTCCATGAAAATGTCAGCTTAATGCTCAGTAACCATCAAGAAACAGATCAAGTGGTATGAATCATTTGGAAAGTTAAAAAAAAAAAAAAAAAGAACAGAACAGAAAAATCTATGATTCATCCACACCTTGGATACTGTGTGCACTTGTGGTCCCTTCATCTCAAAGGGGATATCAGAACTGAAACAGATTCTGAAAAGAGCACAACAGATGGTCAAAGACACAGAGCATAATTAAAAGCACAATTACTGAAGCACAATGAAGTAGGCTCAGACTCGTTAGTGTGCAAGAGAAAAGGCTTGCGGGGATGAAGTAGGGGTGTGAAGTCATTATTGGGCTGACGGGGGATTGGCTCTTCACCTTCTCTTCCAAAACAAGAGCTCAGGGCCACTGATGAAGCCAGTAGGAGGAAGGACCAGCCCCATGGAGCCTTTCCTCCTCAAGACCAGGGAGGCCATCCTCTCTCTCTGCTCTTGAAGCTGGTGCAGCCTCTTTGCTTCAGGTGTCTCAGGGACAAAGGACCACCCAAGTTCACCTCTACAGTTCCCATTACTCGGTCAAATATCCTCTCTTTTCTCTTTCACATTAGGAAAAAAGCCCATCCCAATGTTCTCAGAAGTAAGTTAATTATACTAGTGCTGAAGGCCTTTCCTTGCCTTTCCCCATCTGTCATCTTTCATTCATTATGAAGGAATCAGCCCCCATCTTCTATCAGCTCATAGCACCAGTCCACCCACCAGATTTTCAAGGAAGCACTGTCGTGCTTTTCTTTATTCATGCTTTGAAGGGAAAGACACCCACAAAGCTCCTTACTTGTCGTCTTCAAAATCTTCTCTCGCTGCGATTCCTACAGCAAGTTTGACAGCGCAGCACCGAGATCACAGTCAGAATCACTTCACTGCTCCTCTGTTCACCTCCACCAGTCTCACACTTTGGTAGGGAGCTCTTTGGGACAGGCCTTCTCCTTTTACCTGGTACAGTTCCAGACCACAAAGCTTTGTTTTGCAGCTCTTGTGCTGAGGGTCTACCTCAGCATCATGCTGATGTCTACATCAGCAAACCCAGCTGCATCCTTGGTTCAGCATCTTCCTCTTTTGTTCCATTTCCCCCTCGCAAGGACCACGGGAGGGACACTCAGGCCCCTCGCTATACAGGTCCCACTCTCTTCCCAGACCAGTTCAGCTGAAGCATGAAAGTCCAGAGATTTTGCTCCAGAACTTCCCCACTCCAGCAAGCAGCTGCCTTCAGCCCTGGGGGGGTGACCCACAGGAGCCAGCCTTCATCCCCAGCCAAGGAGAACCCAACCCGACATCTGTTTCACAACACGACTCTACTTCTACTCACCAATTCGAAACATATGCGAACACACCACCAAAGCAACTCCGCTACCCACCCAGGGTCACTACTGTCTAAATCTTCTTCCCTCCACTGCCCTGCTCCAGGCTCTATAGCTACAACGGAAGTCCCTGGTTGACTCCCATAGTCTCGTCTTCCTTCTACCAGCTGGACTAGGGGATCCAATGGTCTGGGCTGGTCCTGAGCCCTCTGTGCCAGTAACAGAACAGCCACCCTGGGTATATACTGGGATGGGAGCCAGCATTGTCCTTTCTGTACCTGGAAAAGTCCAAGGAAGAGGCTGTAGAAGCTTTAAGAGCGCAGGGGAAGTCCAGCACGTGTTAAGTTAGTGATAAACGTGCTTTGCAAGCAGAACCTACGCTAGAACAGAAAAGGGCAAAGATTTCGGAAAAGATTTTGGAAAAGATTTCACACTTAGCTACCGAGCACTCAGCGCCAGGAAAACCTCAATTATCCTGGACAGGGGCCCAGAGAGGCGGAGGAATCCCTGTCCTTGAAGATATACAAAAGCTGACTGGATGAGGTCCAGACCAACTGGATCTCACTTTGAAGCTGGCTGTGCTTTGAGCAGGGACCCGGACTGCAGACTCCCTGGGGCTCCTTTCACCCAACATTATCCTCTGATTGTAGGATTATACATCCCTGAAGCAGCAGGCAGAATCTCACTTGCATAGTTAACAGCAGGGCTCTTCTGACCTAGCACGGAGCACACCATGGAGCTCAAGCTCTCCCCCTCGGCTCACTGGCATGAGATACCCACACAACAGAAGTATCTGGCTCAGTCTCTGAGCTGGTTGCCCTTTAGATACAGGAGAACGACTCCTGTCTTGACAGCGTTCCCACAGTCTTGCAGATAAGCCAGAAGGAGAGGGTGCCCCTGGAAAAACAATCTGTGAGAAAATTGAAGTGCTGGAGTGAAATGCTGATTGGTTTGCATTTGAATTTTAGTAAAAATGCACTTACATCAATGTTTGGCTCTAAAAAAAGCCCTTCCACGTTTGAAAGTAGCTCACAAGAGCCTTGCTAAAGCAGAGTTCTTGGCAGTGGGGTGGTGTCTGCAGGAGAAACACCAGTTCCCATTGACACTGATACTGAGAGGATGAGAAATATCCCTCCTTTACACACAGAGACACCTCAGGATTGGCGTCCTGGAAGGAGGAATTTTACATCCTCATCTGGAGATCATCATGGAAAACGAGGGGTTTAGAAAGTCACTTTATAACCTGGAACATCAGAGTAAGTAAACGTGCAGCGTCTCCGATGTTTTGCTGAAGAGATGAAGTGTCATGGGCTTTTGATGGGATTCCAACTAATTCCACTACACATGCAAATCTGGCTTTAACTCTTCCTGTGCCCTCACCTTTAAGACTTTTACTTCCAAGCAAGCTGTTACTAAGACCTTCCACCAAATGGCTAAATGCAGCCTGTACTCATTTTGGCCCAGACTTTCTTTGGCCCTTTCTCCCTTGCTCCAAAGTTTGGCTCTCCCTAACGGTGCAGCATGAGGAGAGAGAGGACTACGCTGCAAGGATACGGGTTGAAGAATGTTCGGTTTTTTGTTGCTCGTAAATGTTTTTAGGGACCTTTTCTGAACTGAGACCACTTGAATTTGCTCGGACATTTCTAGCCCCACATCCTCAGACTGTGCAGCAGTGTGGTGGACGATAGTTCTGCCAGTGGGGAACTCAGTCCTAAAGTCCTCGTTCAGGGTTATGTATTTCAAGACTGGCATGAAACCAGGGAGGAGCCACAAGAGGAAACATCAGAGAGTTCCCCTGGAATAATCCCTTCCATGGAGAGGAGTTTGAGCAGCTGTAGGCTCTTCCAGATTATACCTTCCAAATCCCCGGGACCAAGCAGAAAGGGACTGAGTTGTTATTTCCACAGCCTGACTCTGGAAACTACACCCAGTAATGCTTGCATACATAGAGATGAGTTCAGCACTGGATATGCCTTTCTTTTCAACATATGTAATAACTAGGTGTGCTTGCAGGCCAGAGAATCCCCCTCCGCACTGTTCAGCGGCTGGCTTGTATCCTTGTAAATAATCAGTGAATCCTCTAATGACACTGCCTGCATTCCATGTCTGGAAAGCAGCCTGCTAGAAGTGCTTATGTGCTGTTAGACCCTGTGTGATGATTATAGATGATAAACGTAATTATTTTGGGTCCTGATTGCCTCTGCTTTCTTCATTCTGTCGCTGATGTGTAAAACAATCTCAATGTTATCAGTTCTATGGGCAGAAACACTGTGAAGATACAGACTTCCTCCCGAAGGAAGGGCCAGACTTTCAGGGAGACAAAACACCCGAGGCCCAGAGCTGCAGCTGTGACAGATGCCTGCCTCTTCAAACGTGAAGTCTTTAAGATGCACCTGAACACTCTGCAAAACCAAGGTCAGAGAGCGATGGGAAGCAGGTTTCATTATCCAGCTGTAAAACCGACAGACAGGAAAGTGTTAGTGACGAACCAGTTCGACTGAGTTCTGATCAAAGCCGTGCCATCATGCAGATATCACAGAACTCGGGATTTTAGGAAGCTGAATAAAATCAAATCTCCTAAAGCAGCAAAATGGTCCATTGGACCTGGCGGTACCACATGTGAAGATGTGGGGTGGGGGAACCCTTTCAGGAGTTGATTGCCTTCAGATTACGAGCAGCAGATGCCTCAGGTTGGGATCCAGAGCAGATTTCTGTCTTTTGTTCTAAAACACTAATCCATCATCCAAAAGAGTGTGATTGCTTCCCAGCCATGCGAATAAACAGACAACACTGCTAACCCCTACGGGGAGGATGTCACTGTCCCTCACAGAAGATGGGATAAGGCCACTGAAGCTCTCCAGCCTCACCCAGTCTTTCCCTTTACTTCCACCACAGTAAGGCCTTTTCCTCCTTCCTGTGTTCCTTCCTGCTATCTCCAACCAAGAGTCCAGGGGAGTTCACTTCCATAACCTGCCCCACATCCCTCTGCTGCCTGCTCCCTGCCTACTCCCTGCCTGCTCCCTGCCTCCATTCTCCCCACGATGCTCAGTTCTCTCCCATTACAGTTCTCCTTGCACAATCTCAGTATTGTGTGCACGTGCCGTGACACCGAGCAGGGACCTGCACAGAAGAAATAAGTGATAGAAGGCCCACTCTTGTCTTCTGTCACCTCCTCTCTACTGTCATACCGTCCTGTTTGCAGACTGGGGCTGTCAACTCCCTTTTACATGATCCCTGCCACATCCTGAGAGGGACGGAACTGGTGAGGTCTGGACAGCCTGCGCAGCGCCGTAAACTTTCCTGCCAGTTCAGGAGGAGGGGGGTTACTGGGAGAAGGCCGAGAGGCAGAAGGAACAGCGGGGTTTGCAGAGCTGAGGCTCACACCAAGCAGCCCTGCTTCCCTCCATGCTAACCCCATCGTGACCCGGCTCCTCAGAGACAGCCAGTGCCTGAGTTGGAGGAATCTGGAAAACAACCAGTTCTTTAAGTTTTATTATTAAATAAATAAATCAATCCAGCTATCACGAGGCCCTGAAGCCAAAGTGGCCAAGTAAAGGATAGGAGAAGCCAGAAAAGCTTCAGTGAGAACAGGTAACAAGAGACGTGTTTACCACAGAAGAGAGACAAGGCTTCTAATACAAGCAGGCTGCTGCACCACAAACATTCCCTATGGCCTGGTATGGCTGTACAGAGATATTTACACGTACAGGCAGGGAGACGCCGATCCCTGGCTGGTGAACAATCAACTTTTATTCTCTCCAGACCAGCAAAGCCAAGATTTTAGTAAACACGCAACCCCAAAAATGCGCCTGCGGATTGGGTAGAGCAGAGCCTGTGCTCTCCCTGCCAAACAACAAAGCCGTTCTCCTGTGGGTGGTTTCACGGTGAGGTTTCTGTGGGGAGGAAGTGTTTCTAGCGGTCAAGGTGGAGAACAGGGGTTCAGGAGACCTGGCTCCCATTCCTGGCTCTAGGAATCAGGAAAGCTCCGATTGCAGCAAATGCGCCCACTTGCAGGAGTCGCTGGCCCTCTGTGCCTCTCTCCTTGTTCAGGCGCAAATTGCTCCTCTGAGGAACAGCGCAGAGACTTTTCCCCATCTGATAACACCTCCTGACCTTGCAGGGTTATTGCGGAGCTTGCGTGATTGATGCCTGAAAGGCTGTCAGAGCTCTTCGGATGAAAATCTCTCTGGAAGGTGTTGGAAGATGTGCACACACGAGTGCCGACACGTGAGAAAGAGACATGCAACTCACACACTCTCTGCTTCCCTTCAGCTCACAAATCTCCACCCAAGACTTGCTGGTTCCGCTGCTCACACATTTCAATATTTATACGATGGATCTAGTAGAAAACCTGTGCTTTAAAGCAGAGTAGCCAACACTATAGCTTAACAGATGCCCTTACAAATACTCAACCCACCACCTTGGTTGCCCAGACTCAGCCCCAAACCTCTCCATTTTACGTACCAAACAAGGCCAACGTGAAGCCAGACTGAAAGCCCGTGGCAGATACAACCCAGCCCTACTCATTTCCGGCGGGCTGGCACGTGTGACCTCCCCTGGCCCTCTGCTTTGTTCTCTCTTCGTTTCATTGTAGATGTCATTAACGTGCTGTTTACCCCCTCTTCCAGCTCATTAATGAAGACACTAAAGAAGACTGGACCTAACCCTGATCCCTACGGCATACCGTTAGATAAACACCTCCTTGAAAAATTCCCATCAACCTCTTACCCATAGGAAGGACTGTTGTCCTGAGGTGTGCATAGCTATTAGAGCTAACGACTTCGCCTGTCACACTTCATTAGCAGTGAACCCCCATGGGGAAAACCCACCAACTGCGCCAACAGTTTTCAAAGAAAAAGCGATGAAAGAAGGAAGGGATGTCACACTGTCGCACAGGACGGCTGTGTTTCGCGGGCATGCTGGGTTTGCCTGTTTACAATGTTTTATCCAACTTTTGGGTTTACTTCCTGTCCTAAATTGATCTGGATGCTGTTAACTTTTCTAAATCTTCTCTTACCTTGCTGGCTGCCGTTCAGGAATTGGTGGCATGAGTCAATCACAGTGGACCGGTTTAAAATGTTGTAAGATACTTCCCTCAAGTGGAGGGAACAAAAATCACTCAACTGCGTGTCACAGGCTCTGCAGTATACCTCAGGTAGCAGGAAGATAAGGAGAGATGGACACCTACACGAGGTAGAATCTATCAACCTACCTGATAGGCGTTAGGAGTGCAGAAAAATTATCAGTGATACTGCAAAATAAACTGCCCCAGTCTACAAGTGTCAGAGCACACAAGAAGACACCCAGTCACCCTCTGCATCAGACACCAAAGGGGCATATGGTCTGACAACCTGCCAAGTTACTACAAGGACAGCTAATGTATATCCATGACCAGGTTTGAACGCAGCCGAGATGATTGCGACAAGAGCTCCTCCACGATATTTCAGCAGAAAAGGGAGAGGCTGCTTAGAAGCAGCTCGAGGGGTGAACTACCTGAGTCCTGTAGAACAAGGCTTTCACGACTACCGGAGCCTGCAGCAGGGCTGCGAGGGATAAACAAGAGTGGGGAGAACCAGAAACAGATTGCGGTGTGTCGGTAGAGCTGGTGTGGGTGGTATCTATACTCACCCTGAGGCTGATGTCTGATCTCGCAATCACAAAGCAGGTGATGAAACATGGACAAAGAATTCAGATTTCACTGTAGTTTTACTGTTACGGAGATAGCAGCTCAGCTCCAGTCTCTTCCGTACACACTGAATGGGAGAACATTTCATCTCCTGCAAATGAAAAGAGATCAGAGGGGCTTAGCATGAGGCAGGATTTGTCTCTGTAACTGATCAGTCCAACAAAGAGACACACAAGCCGTTTATTACTGAAAATGAATTGTGCCATCAAGGCAGATCCCTGCAATTACTTCTGTTAAATATTATCTTTCATTAACTGTAAAATATATAATTAATAAACTTGCCCCCTCGTTTTTGTTAAGTTTCACTGCAAAGATCTTATTACTGAAATAAATCTTTCTAGCAGTGCATGTCGACGGAACAGAGGAAGGTGCACGCCTCTCTGTGTGTGATAATTTCCTTACGGGAAACCGAATTATTTGGGAGGAATAATCACCTCTCTTCATGTCTAAGACCGTAGAGACACCCCACTCTGAGATCAGTTGTTTAAGCTCATGCCTCTTGGAAGCAGGCAAGAAGAATCTGCTTTGGCTGGCAAAGATGACTTGAGCTGAAAGCAGTCAGGCAGACGCAAGCTTTTCTTTCACTGGCAAGTCTGAAGAAATGAAAAATGAATTCCATTTTTTGATTTGCAGTCCATTAAAGAAGTCTTCTGACTATAAAGCTGCTCAGAAAGACCTCGGTGGTTAGGCTGATTCTTTTATAAGCCCCATGTTCCTCCACCTCACAACACTGTGCTAGAGCTGCATGACTGATTTGCTTTCCATGTACATCAGAACTGTTTTGATTTGGGAATGTCTGGTGATGGCTGTTAAACCATACCAATTGGAAATGCTTCAAAAATGTTGCTGAAATTTGACTCCAAGCATAAAATTCCCCTTAGACTCTGTCTCCACTTGTGATCTTTACCTCAAGTTAGTTGATTGCCAGTTCAACCAGGGGTAATTAAAATATTTCCAAAGGCTGTTCTGGGCAACGTTTTTTGCCTTGCTGCAGGCTACAAATGTTCGTGGTTTGCCCTAGGCTGATCTTCATTCCTGCCTGAGTTGGCACAGGCAGCAATGCGTGCCAAACGAGGAGGAACGCCTGCTCCATCACGATTCTCCCCGCAGCACAGAGGAGGAGAAAAGGACAGTATGTATTTCAATGAAACCCTATGATTTCACCGCTTTTCGAGATGTCCGGATGACCCCCGGCAGAGCCAACAGGTTGCAGAGACACTCGCCCGCAGACTGGCAGCTTCAGTACAGACGAGCTTAGCGGAGAAGGAGAAGCGTTCTCATCTTAACTGGCGTTTGGAGCTGTTCACAACGAGATGAGCTTGGGGAGGGAGGGGGTGTCATTTCCTGGCCACCCACTACTGGTTTGTCAAGCCATTTTGCAGTTGTGGGCAGACTGGGAAGGGAAGGCAAGAGCTCTGTGGGTCACGGCTGCTGGGAAATGCACTATCCCCGACTTGGAGCTGGTCAGGTCTCAAAAAACTCTACTAGAGAACCTTACCCCACTGCTGCCCTGAATCTAAAGAACAGGGTCCATTCTCCACATCGTTTTAACTACCACTTCAGAATGTTAAAACAGTCAACCAATTTGACTACACGAAAATTGGAGAGTCAGCAAATTATCTAGTTAAATGATGCACGTAGAAATGTTAATTCAACAGCAACTGAAACCTTCTTACATTTCTTACCATCTAAAGACGATAATCCTATACAAAAAGACAGTGGCTGAACGTATGGTCCTTGCAGAAGAAATCCTAAGAATATTTTAGCTATCACCTACAACGTAACTTACATGCAGTTACACAAACAGCACGGGCTGAGAGTGAGTTTGGAAGGGAAGCTCTGAAATCATATTAAACAACTATTTGCCCTGGTTTTGCTCTAGGGGAGAGGCTCGTACATCAGCCCATTTCCACCAAGCGTGCCTTTGCATAAACTCTCCGTACAAAAGTGTGATTTCACTTTCCTGTACAAAAGCATAATGCCATTTACTGTGTGACGTGCACGCTCCTACCCCTCAACAGCGAGGAACCCCTTTGTGCACACGCACTGACTCTGCTGACTCCCAGGCATGATTTCATTCCTCAGGAGCCCCGCTGCGTCAGACCAGGAACGCTGGAGAGCGAAGATGGAAAAGTTAAGCAACTTAACTCTCTGGCCGCAGAAGGGGGAGGGAGCAGGGAGGCAAAGCATCTGGCTTCCCCGCTTCTCTAACAGCCTGGCGGGAAGGCTGCTGTCAATCCCACCTTCTGCCTTGTTGGAAGAAAGCAGAAGTGACAAGAGGCCCTCCAGGCAGGCAGCCAGGAACCAGAAATTCAATTGAGCCACCTCCTGAAACCGGACTTTTTTGGAGAGCCTTTCCCTGAAATTGTTTTGCCTTTAAAAGAAAAAAAAATTTCATCGCGGTTCAGGGTCAATTCATCACCCCTGGTCTCCTGGCTCTCCTTTCGCCCAAGAAAGCATGATTTGCACAAAAGGATTTCCATTTTCTGGACTGCTCTACAACCAGCCTCACCCATAATAAATACATAGACGCATAAATATGCACACACACGCGTGCACAGATACAAACATTGTTATTTATAGATATAGGCATTGCCATAGACAGATAAATACACAGGTGCGTTTCTTTGCTGTATAACATGCAGGGAGAGAAGTGATACGGCAGCTGAATTTACTCTACGTTCGCAGCTTAGGAAACAGAGTGTGGGACATACGGTCTATCTCTAGGGCTTAGACCAACTGGTTATTGGCTGGTGCTGTTGTTCCTCTAACAAGCCCCTGGATATATCACTGTGGCTGTAGAGAAATGCAACGGAAAGAGCCTTTCGCTGTCAGCAGCAATCTGTCACTTCATGTATCTTACCCTGCCTCTTGCAGCACAAAAGCTTCTGAGCTGCAAGTCGGTGTTAGGAGAAAGGTCATTTTGCAGGTAGGCTGTGGTATTTTTCTTTATTTCTGGGAATGTGCGGCCAGCTTGAGGCACCGTCTGGATGCTGCAGCATGAATTTCAGCTTCACATATGCCTAGCTATAATTTAAGACAGGGGAGCGTTTCCATTACAAACCTCATTTTTTTCCCATGGATTTATACCTTACCTATTCAGCTTCACTTTAGGGTGGACCTCCACCGAATAGATTCACAGGCAGGGAGAAACTATTTTTCTTGTACAATGTTTAAATCCAGCTCAGCCTCTTTCGGTTGTAAGATGGTGAAGGAAATTACGTATTACACAAACACTCACAAGCACACACAAAGAGCTTACACAAACATATGCCCGCAAAGAGATCTGTTACACAAAAAAAAAAAGAAAAAAGACAAGCCAATGCAAATAAGCTCGGTTTTAGGAATGAATTAATTCGACTGACTTTATTATTCTAAATAATTAACAAGTTGCAGCAACCTTAGAATGCAATAACCACACTCAGGCTTTCATCTAGGTTAACTGGAAACAGATAGCTTATACTGATATAAATGATATCAGTCTAAATCTGTGACAGCAAACTTGGAGGCAGAAACCTGACACACAAGGAGCCCCTCTCTTTGCAGCACTGCGTTAGCAAGTCCCGTACCATTCTCCTCCCCTGAAATATTCCAGTGCAATGAATCCTCCCGCCGACAACGCCAGAACCCCCCTATTTTCACGAACGCCAGCTGAAACCTGACCTCCACAGCACTCTAGTCTGTTTATGGCTTGGTCTGGCTTAGTAAACCCATTTTTGGGTAGGTTTTTTTTTTAACTCTTTATCGATTCTACTTTGATGTAGTCCAGTAAAGCACATTGACAGAAGCAATTTATGTTGGCCAGTGCCTCTGGTTCCAGGAAAGCCTCCGTGACATATATGAAGAGAGTTTAAGCACCTTGCAAGTAACACAGAGGTTACTCAGTTATCCCACGCTTACTAGTTTCATTCAATCCATCTCCATGACCGAGATTAGGAACGACCTCCCATTTCTCCCGCTCAGAAATGAAAATAGCTATGATTCGCCCTACGTATCACTTCCTGACACCACAGGGAAAAGTTGGGAAGTGTGAAACGGGTTTTCCCAGTCTTAAGAGGAAAAAGCTGCAAGTGGCCACTGAAAGGAGAGAAGCATTTCCATGCTTCCCATGGCACAGAACTCAATCTTCTGGCATCAGAGCTGGCACAGCGAGCACCGGTACCAGCAGGGCTCAAGCGTCTGGACGTGATGAGATGCCCCTATACACATCTGCTGCACAGGTGTGTAACCACAAATTGTTCCAGTGCCACAAAAATCTAGATTAGGCAACTAAAATATTATGGATTTATCTTATTAGCTGGAGATGCTGCTGATATCCTCACAAAACGCTGTACTCCCTCGTCCTCTCTTGGTTTCACACCCAGACCTGCCCCCTGAAGCTGGAGAAACATTGACTAAGAACATCGTTCAGGGAAGATGTTTAATAAAACCCATAGTGCTCGGTGGCTCTTAAGTGCAACATAATTGTTTTCTTGCTTCTTGCTAAGAGGGCACGGCAACAGGGCGGAGAAGGATAGCTGAGAGCTGCAGGGACTGGAAAACTGAACTCAATTTAGCCACAGAGCAGTTTAAAGTTCCTGTTGCATTTTTCATCTAAGTACAGCAAATCCTCCCGCTAAGCAACAGCCCAGGTGGCCATAAATACTGAAACGCTAACTGCACGAGCGGCGTGCGGGTGTTAGAGAGGGCGTGCGGATAAGGCATAGCGGGAGAGCAGCTGAGAGCGAAGCAGAGTGTCCTTCCAGGGAGGCAATGCCACCTGTTAGCAGCGCTGGGAGCTGGGCCCTGCTGCGGGACGGCTCTGGAGGCATTTGAGAGCTGCTGGATTCTCATTCATTCCAACCCTCCTGCAGTTACGAAATGCTGATAGAGTTTCACTCCGCACCAGCTGGAGCTCCAGGCAGGGGAGTGTCTCCAGAGAAGGAGCTCAGGACTTCCTCCCCAGGGAGGAAGATGAGGGGTGGTCTAGAGAGGGTGCAATCACCGCTGCACGTCCCAAGTGACACAGCAGAGATGGCCATCGAGCACCTCCTGTGCCAATGGGAAACTTGTGTGGTGAAAATACAGCTCATCACTTATCAAAGGAAAAGAATATAAAAGAAAATATGGTCTCTGAACCAACCACAGCTCAGTCTGCCTCCTTGCAAGGCTCCCAGAGAGCCCCTGCCGCAAGAAGGGGGGGCAGCAGGGGGCAAGGCACACTCAGTTAGCATGAGAGCATGGGCACCTAACTTCACATTCTTCATTAATAAAAAGCTGAAAAGCCTCCCATGTCCTCGCCTAGCATCAAAAGGAGGAGGATTTCCTCCCCTATTCATTCCACGCGAGGTCTACGGATAAATGGCTACGCACAGGGATGACGGGCAGGTGGATGGATGGCTGTAAGCGCAGCAGACAGGTTGGAGCGCAGGTGGACAGCGTGCCAAGCGCTTTAGGAACGGGGGGGGCTGCTTGAATTGGGGTGCGTTAGAGGTACTGCAAAAGTCCTGGGTGATACGTGATGGACACGGGAGTCTGCGCTGCCTCACATCTTGCAACAGTGAAGGCTCAACCTGTGACCGCCCCAGCACGTGCCTCGCTCAGTATCTACCAGAGTTCCCATATGGCGATTGCCGAGTGATCTGGACCGCTGGGGCCTGTCAGGACAAACACACCAGGCTTCCTGGCATTTCACCCAGGAGTTATGAAGCCGTCACTCGCTCAGGCTGTCTCTGAACAGTGCCAGCACGCCTTGGTACACTGCCTGCTTTTCACCTGATTGTCATTTTTGGATGCTATTACTGAGAGGCGGTTTTGGAGCTTCAGGACCTGCTGGGGAGAATGAGGCCAAATTCCCAGCCTTTCTGCCTCCCCACTTCTGCCCTGCTTTCTCTTTTCTGGAAAGTTTTCCCATGCTAAGTATAGTTCCTAACAGGTGCAGGACCAGAGGGGACTGTCAGGGACGCAGCTGTCCCCACAGAGGCCTGGATCCATCTCCATCTGTCTCACTGGAGTTATCCGTGCTGTCTAACTGAGCTCTTCGGCCACGGGATGGGGGACCATCAGAGATGCAGACAGGGAGGAGATACGTGCACGTACACACACACACACACACACACACACAGAGGGAGGGTGATTATTCCGGGGAATGCCACAAACAAAGCCTCTGACATCAAACTAATGCATCCTTTGAGGCTTTAAAGAGCCCTTGCCACACACAGGCAGCCTGCCAGCTAACTCATCTCTTCTCTTTGCCATGCTAACAGCCTGATGCCAAGGTCAGGCTCTAAACGAAAGCTGCCTGCTTTGTAATCCCCTGTGCCTCATTTGGGGATGCCACAAGACTGGTAAGAATCAGTGGCAGAAAATATTTGATCGGGACCAACTCCAGTGCAATGACTGAAGCGGTTCCCTTGCCCAGCCAGCTGCCAGTCCAGCCTTCCACCCTCCCAGCCCCACCCCGAAGCCCTTCCAGCCTGGGGAACAAGGGCTGGGTGTGCTGGCGACATAAAGACGGCGACACAGGTAGCTAACGTGCCTCTGAGTCTGCATGTGCGCGGAGCAGTCACAGATCACTGACCTCCTGATGCGTAACGGTGACAAGGTGTCCTAACGCAGAGCTGTGGGGGCCAGGTGCTGGGCTAACCTTCCTGGACACCAAGTTGTCTCATTGCTGTGTAGGGGATATGGAAATATAAGAAACAGAGATAAGTGGCAACCCTGCTCACAAACTAAAGGTGCCTCCTACCCCCTAAAGCATCCTGGCATAATTCCAGGCCGGTATGACATGAGGAAATAATAATTTTGCAACACACTGCAAGAGCAGCTGATCTGTTTTACAAATCTGGGTCCAGGGATGTGTGCTGTGTTAACAAGCTGCCTTAGCTTAATAGGAGGGTGACGAAAACCATACGCAGGGAATAGGATGGTACCCTGACATCACCACCACCATCGCTGAAAGAACAAAGAACGAGGTTTCTGCCTCCACACTGTGCCACCGCAGAACATGCTCCATGCTGTGCTTTGGCCACAAAGTCCAAGGTCTGAACCCAAAGCCCAACTAATTGCTAAAGGGCAGCGTCTTAGGCTGCAGGAAACCAAGCCGCAACCAGCTCTCAAAAGCCTGCCTGGGGCTCAGAGAAGAGGTGGGACGGTCTGGGTGAGACAGATGTGTACAAATCTTTGGCAGAGGAAAAATCCATTTCCCTTCTTTTATTCCTTTGTTAAAATGAAACCACAGTGCTGCTAGCAAGCCTCTGCCCAGTCACACCCTCCCCAAGGAAGAACCGCGAGTCCCTGGCTCTGGGGTGCTGCAGCCCAGGAGAGGACAGGACTTGCCTGCAGCTGCAGGGACAAGCTCTGAAGCCAGGCAGGTGTCACAAGCAGCGAGCCCTAACGACCCCGCCATCTGCACTGCCCAGATATCCCTTGCCTCCTACAGGGTTCCTCAGCAGGGCTGAGCGCAGGCGACAGCGATGTTTGGGGCCTCCCTGCTCCCAACACACACGTTTTACCAGGGCACTACTCTGACACGTTCAGATGCGGACACCAGCAGGAGTTTCATCGGTAGGAAGAGCAGGATCAAGTCCAGCTCTACTAACACCAGCACTACTACAGGGATGGCATCACCCTAACCTTTTTCCTAAACGGCCTTACCTTTTTATGTCTTGATTTCTGTCCCCTCCTCCAGGTTTTCAGGGCTTTGTATGGTTACTTTCCTTTACTCCTTTTACAACAACCCTTTTTCAGAAAGAAGCGCTGACCGAAGCTCTTTGGGTCTCCAAAGACTATTCCATCACATCGGTGCTGACGGGGCTGGGGCTGCCAGACTGAGTTATCACAGGTCCTGCCCTGCCCTGCCGTTAATACCGACTCACTAAGGGAGCATCGGTCCAGCCCAAGCAGAGAAGGTCAACCCCAAGCTGCAGAAGTCTCCCACGATTAGGGAAGAGGCATCAAAGGGAAAGAAGAAGAAAACAAATATATCCCAGGCATCTCCCCTTTCTAGACATCTCTGGAAAGTCGTAATTGAGCCGAGACGGCCCCAGGGAGGGAAAGAGTTACAGGGAGTCATGAACTTTTCACGACCAGCTCACCTTGTATTAAGGAGACTCCAGCCACATGCCATCCCCAGCCCCGAGCCCGCTGTCTCACAACACCCGTGTCATGCAATCCGACGTCTCTTTCTGTCCCAATTTAATCCCTTCCTGCCCAGCGGAGGGTCACACTCCTGTTATCAGGACCTATGTGGCTGTGCAAGCAAAGTTGATTCAGAAGTGATACAGGAACAGCGAGCTGGGACTCTAACTACTGAGGAATGGAGGCACATCCCACCATTCAAGTGATAGTAAAAACGTAGTAGGTGTTCTTACACACTAGCATCATTCGCTCCAATTCAGGAGTGCTGAGCTATTCAGGAAGGGTGCTGCTGTGGGAGAAATATCATCAGAATGCTGAATCACTCGCTCTGAAGTGTATCTGCGCTCAGGAAAAAGGGATGTCTCTTACCAGCTCTGGCCAGTCCTGGGTGTCACGCAGCTGTCAGGCCAAGAAAATAGATGGCTAACATTTGTAAGTCGTTTTTCTACCACAGCCTGGTAGCCCAAAGCCCAGACTAAACCAAGACAGAAGCAACACCCAACAAAGTCATCTGCACTTCAACAGCACAGCTGGAACATCTGCGGCATTATGCAATCCCCTGCCTGGCCAGACATGGGATTGAGAAAGGGTTTTTCTGCCCTTCCACGTCCTCTATCCAGCTGAAAAAGAAATGAAACAACCAAGCCAGTAAAGAGGTAAAATTTTCTTTGTCTTTGTTCTTAATCCCAGATTAAGATTGCCTCAAGCTCCAGCACTCCTGCCCCAGCTACGAGCACGTTCACACCCTGAACACGCTGGTGCTGAACGGGAACCTGGTCACCGAACAGGGGACCTGGGTTTTGCCACCCAACGCCACAAACCCAACATCAGATCCTGGCTCAAACTTTGCACCTGTAATTTACAGTACAACCAACAACCTGGTGGGGTCTGATATGCTCCACGGGATTAGAGTTGGAGAATTAAGAATCTATAAAGATATTGTCCAGATGGGTATCGGCCCTGGAAGCCCCAAACCATCCAGATTTCGGACTTAAATGTGCAGTTTACAGAAACAGGGTGTTGTTCTTCAGTCCCCCGCTCCTGGGGCCCTGCGTCTGCATGCAAAATTCCACTTTTGTTATTGCAAAAATGGCACTTTTAGCTCTCGCAGCTGAAAAGTCTGAGGATATGGCTCAAGGATTAAACCCCTCCTCCCCAGACCTACAATAAATAAAAAGAGTTAAAGCCAGATTTGTAAACTATAAGGATTTTTAAGCCAATTTTGTGACTGTTTCAGGCAGTTCTGCCATTTTTTGTCGTTGGTGAGTGAGACTCACAGGGAGGTGTGGGGCAGAATACAGGATGCTTGACCACGAGGCCTGGGACGGTTCCCTCCGATGCAGAGATTTCTGGAGGCAGAAGGGCTGGCAGAGAGGAGGCACAGGAAACAAAACCGGACATTTGAGAGACATTTACAAACAGATTTCTGAGCCAAAATTTCCTCTCGGTCACGCCTGCACATCTCTGTAAACCTATCTGGCCTCTGCACCGTGGTTTGAGGACAATTTAACCTGGAGTCTGAACAATAGGATTAAGCACTGGATCAGCAGAAAAATGATTGCAGTTACTTATTATTGCTTGCTATTGGAGAGTTATTGTTACTACAGAACGTTTGTTTCCCTGAGCCACATTGTGTAAGTGTCGGTGCCTTTGCTAGATTTAATGGTCCAATTATCACGGGCTGTGTCACCTCCTCCCCGTTCTACATGACGAGACCTGCTCTCCTGCCTTCATTCCCCTCTCGTGTTTCGCTAGCAGGCAAACACACCTTTGCCGCTCCTTCATGGGTAGTCTTCTTTTTAACTTCTCCCATGCTCAGGGCTGGTGGGGGTTGAGGGAAGCCAGACAAGTGGAAGAAGCAGTCTCTGGGCTGGGTATCTCACCCTAAAGATGGCTAGTTGGGTGTGAGTTTTCTTCCCTGGCTGAAAATCTAGGGTTTTACTTACTTAGTGAAAAATCTAACCAAATGTTCTCATTAGAGTTGAAGTCCCCACCACGGTCACTCTACAGCAGGGCTGTGGGGAGAGGTAATATTAAATAAAGAGCATGAGAAGGGACAGCGACTGGCTGGGGTGGTGGGGAAGGGACTAAGCTCCTCTTTTGCTCTCCTACGAGCAGCCAGCAGCAGACCATCCAGGATCTATCCTGAACACCATATGTGAGAACACCAGCTCCTTGCCAGGATAGCAAAAGTACAGTATAACAAACAGCAGAGTTTCACAACAGGATCAGATGTTTATGTGAATAAGAACAGCATCCGCAGTGACGCTAGCTCAAATGAAAATCATAACAGCTATTGATTCGCCTGCTTCAGGGTATAAGCTGCCTGCCAGCTGGGGTCAGGGTGAAATCTCCCCCCATAGGGTAGTATTGCGCAATTACGGGCATTATGGGATTTTTATGCCTTCCTTTAAGGCATCCGGCCTTGGCTTCTGGTGGAGACAGGATACTGGGCTAGAAGGACTATCGGTCTGTTCAGCTCAAACAGTTTTTATGTCCTAATACAAAATTAATGGTTCCCTCACTGAGACTCCACGCAGTAAAGCTGCCTGCTCTGTGCATTGCAACTGGCAGAGCAAAAGTGGGGCTGAAAACTCATTTCTTCCCAGTGTTCCTCGATGCAACGCGACCCTCGGACCCTATTCAGGCTTACTGTCTCGCCTACACTGTGCCACAGTCACCCCGCGCTCTCTGGGGATCAACACACTGATGCCAGACCCCAAGGGGTGCAGCATGATGGAGTCCTGAGCTCCTACGCTCAAGAGATCCCTCAGCCTCCTATGCTAGGGATAGCAGATCCACAAATCTCTGCAGCAGCAGCTACAAAGCAGGTGGTTTGTAGGCGCCTGTGTCCTTTCAACCAAGCCTTCCTACTGTACCACCTCTTCAATGGCCTCTCTCGCTGACAAAGGGCTCTCTGTCAGGTTAGGCAGGCTGTAGAAGCAGAAACAGCTGTCTTAAAAACTCTATTTCAGGATGCACACGGAGGTCCCTTCTGCTTGGATGGAACAACACCTCATTCATCATTCAGATAGCCAGACAGAGCCACTCATCTTCATTTGATGACACCTTTTATCTACAAACACCTAGATTAAGACTCTCAACCAGCCTGTGAACTGGTCAGGATCTTTATACCAAGGCAGGGGCACGCTTTCCAGGCTCACATCCAGCGTGGGGCGGGAGACCGGAGGAACTGCTTGCTCCGATCACGATATTTACAGCAGAACTTTTCAGAAAAGTCACTGTGCCCCCAGTGACTGGAGCAAGCAGTTCTTGTGGAGCTGATTATTTTGGTGTCTAAGTGGAAGCCGAGTTCTGCAATTGCAGTGCGTGCGGTTGACTTGTGGCTTGCCCTAAGGGAGTCAACGGCACTGCTGGGAATCCTGACCTAGGACTCCTGACTCAGGCGTTCTGCAAAACCACGGGCCCTGCTGTTTCTATGCCCATTTTGTGCTCCCGTATCTCTGCTGGGGCCAGCAGAGCGCTGGCCCCAGGATTTGAACTGCTTTTGCAGAGGCAATAGGGATCTGGCCGTTGCTGTGTGCTCAGGAGCAGGGAGGGCTCTAACCCCTCTTTAGCACTGACTGTACCGCAGCTGGCCCTGCTGCCGGACCCGCAGCAAGGAGAGGTTTTAGCAGCAGCTGTCGGCACTCCAGAAGCCTCTTCCCTTTGGCTTTGTGTCCAGCTGTAAAACTGCAACAACTTCCACCTCCCTCATCTTCCTACTTCCCACCAGATCCTCTCGAACACCTCTCCGTCCCGCTGAAGGCCACTCCGGAGCTCCTGTGCCTCCTCCGTGCCACTGCCATTCCCAGCTGCCTCCCACTCTCCGTGTGGCGATGCCCACAGCCCTTTCCCACATCTCCTGCCCACCGTGGCTCACCAGCCAGCCCGTCCGGCAGGTCCGAGGCTCCCCACGCCACGCGTGCCCCACCAGCCTGCCCACACAGACTGGCTGGCCAGCCGCCGAACTTGCCGCTCGGGTTGAACAAACAGTTTTGGTGGCTGTGAGTGGTCCTCAGGGCTGTGGTCTGACACCGGACACCTCCACCCACCGGTCAGATTGGGTCAGAGTCAGTCAACGTGCACAAGAACGACTGGAGGAGAGCTGGAACTGACAGGAGTCCTCAGCACATATGCTGGGTTGCCTTCAAGGATCGTATAAACATCCCAGAAAGCCCATAATTGTGCAATACTACCTTACGGGGGGGGGGGAAGCTTTCACCCTGACCCCAGTTGGCAAGCAGCTTATTTCTCTTGGTGGTGCTTAGATCCCAGGGCAAAGTGACCACGCAGAACCATGAGGTGGAGACTCAGAGCCAAAGCCGAGCCCCTAAGCGCATCCTGTGACACCAAACACTACTGCAGCCCCTGCTTTGCTCCCTTCTAACCACTGCACTGTGCTAAACTCTTCCTTCACCTCCCCCGGCTCTATCTATCTAAGGGAACAATGTCCTCATTCATATAGTGGTGTTGACCAAATCATAAAGAAGATGTAATGACATTGTCTCGGCTGACACGCTGATCGATGCTTTTCATGCAAAATTATGCTTTCTGTGACTAATAAATATTGATCTTTTTTGTTCCTGTGGAGCACTGCAATAAAGAGTGACTTAAATATCTGCCAGCACTGAGCATTCTCCATCGCTTTCCAAGCCCCAGCTCCCCCACAGCCACCAAGCAGCACCCCTTTGCCTTTCTATCTGTTCTTACGTCTGTCTGAGCTCATCGGACACCGAGGCCAGAGCAGCGTGCCTGATCTCAAGGGAAGGCACAGCACCTCTGTGAACATCCACCTTCCTTTGTTTTTTCGGTCCTTTGAATGGTGCTTATGTTACAGCGTTTCATAGGAAGAAGTAGAAATTAAATAGAATTGGAGTGAGTGCTGGGGAGGGGGAGCAGGGTCACGTCCTGGGCACATTTAGGATAATAAACAGGAGAAACTGGGCCAAGTGCGGAAGGAATGGAAACATTTACAACTACTTGGCAGGGGAATCGTGTAAGCGCTAATGGGCATGGTAAGACTGCTTCAAACTCCTTAAATCAAAGCTACGGAGCTGGGTAGCAAGCGCCTGGCGACAAGCTTTGCTGGACACAAGGCATCCATTCAGCCCTGCTGAAAGGTCGGGTCCATGTGGCAGCTGTCCTGCTCTCTTTGCTCCTCTGCTGGAGGGTGGTCAAGCAGTGCTCTGCATTTCACACCCCCTTGGCTCCCTCAGCGCCACACCTAAGTACAAAGCAGCGGTGGCTCAGGCCTGCCCCCGTACGGAGAAGGGATCAGAGAGCGATGTGATGGTACCTCTTGGGTTCCCGAGTTCTTATGGGACCCTGTTTTCTCCAGGTCTCCCTCCACTGCCTCTTCTCCTTCCATCTCCCCGCCACCAGCAAGGGAAGAAGAACATTTCCGTGTCTCCCAGGAGCTCAGAGAAGGGAGCTGCACTGGAGAAGGTGAAGTGTGAACTCAGATACAGGACTGCAAATAGATTGATGATGACAGGCAGAGGCCTGGGTTCAGTCACTCCTGTCTGGCAGACACACGATGATTGAATTTGTTCACTACGCATATTTTGGGAGCAGATTGCTTTCCTTTGCTGAAGGGAACAGATCAGATTCTTACCCACCGTGAGCAAAGGAGTTAAGTTGCAACAGCAAACCAGAAAGCAGGAAGGGCCAAAGGTCTCCGGCGCTCTGTACAATCTCAGGAATTCCCACAGGTGCTGCACACATATATGCACACATACACACCGACTGCAGCAGATGATCCTGCTCGCTGCTCCCCTTTCTACCATGGATCTGTCATTATTTCCCTGTTCTGGGGAAGGTGCTGTAATGCATCCTGTCTCTTTTCTTTCTGAGGACTGTTCAGTCGGGCAGGGACTTGCCCTGCCTTTGGTGACCTGTGTCCAAATGGTGTTCAGGGTGACCCAAGACTTGAGATCGTGCCCCGCTCCCCATCCTTCAGCACAAAACTTGCTTTGACCAGCAGTTTTGATGTGTCCTATTTCCCTTTTCCCCATGCAGACAACCAAGTGCTGATAAGGCATTTGAGGTGAAAAACCTACAAATCAAAAGTCACTGCCTCTGGACTATGGAGCTTAAAATATGATGGCATCTCCTCCAGATTGTGAATGGGTTCACTGAAGAGCTCCCCCAGTCCCGAGAGCCTCCCCTTCCCCAACCCCCTCCTGGGAAAATTGGAGAAGCAAAGGGCTGCTGTTCCAGCAGATTTGCAGGAGTGGGAGTTGAAGAATCAATGAAGCTCTGAAAGCCAGTGGGGAAAGTCATTCTGCACCTTCCTGACACCCGGAATAAATGATTCAGCGAGAAAGAAAAAAAAAAATACAACAACCCTCAAATGAGGCTGGAATTACCCACTGGAGAGATATTTCATCTTGAGGAATTGTGTTTGCTGCAGCGTTCATCTCACTGAGCCACAGCAAGGCTTTAATATCCAGCAAAAGGTCAAACCTAAATGGGAATTGTTACAGCTTGCCGGAGCCCCTGACGCCAGCTGCCTGCACACACACGACGAGCTCCCAGCCCCTCACGCGGGGCCGGCTGGGAGTGAGAACCGAACCCGCTTGTGAACGCTCTGTGCACGTAACAGTACTCGAGGTCTTCGAGTGGCTCTACATTCATCAGCCCTTCCCACCCCCGCAAAGTATTATCACGCCCAGTTTATTAACAATCATCTTCCCTATTAATTAGACAGCATTTGCCACCTTGCGGACCCGCTCCCAACTCTACCTTTGTAATCTCTCGCCACGCCAAATTCGCAGGGCCTGGAGATGAAATCTGCAGGGCTGAGCTGCACGGGCGCCGCTCCGCTCACAAGACGCGCTCCCTCGACCATGTCCCTGCGGCACAAGAATCGGCAGAGTTAGCTCCCGGAGCCAAGGCAGAAAGCATCGTTGGGACTGAGGCGCTCTCTGTGCCTGTGCTCTGCCACTCCGCAGCAGTATCGCGCAACCGGGGGTGCTGCTTTGACCCCAAAGCGGCGTTTTTCAGCGCTGCTCTTCAGCCTCACTTGGTCTTAGTCCGTGAATCTTTGCTCTCCCCCTCTGCCGTTCTAGAGATGCAGACCGGCACCTGGATGCCCAGAGGCTTTGCCATCCTCTTTACTTGCCTCCTCTCTGCATCCATATGTAAAAAAGGATAATAAACACTAGAAACGTGGTTGTACGTCCTTCCCCTTCACGACGGTTTGTACGGGGTGCTCTGGCGTGGCCTCTCTCACTCCTCTCAGCTGTGGGTTTGCGATACAGCATCACAGAGCTACCAGCGGGCCACAGCAACCTCAGCTGCCCTCCCTTCCAAAAAAAGACGACCAAAAGATCAGCCCAGCCCATGCAGTGCCCAGGGAGGTAGGGGACATGCCCAGGAGCCTGAAGACCTGCGTGCAGCGCTTTATCGTAAGGCCTGAGCCCTGATGGGTTCCTAGACACAGTTCAGCCCAGGTTAAAATGTGAGAGCACAGCCCCACAACATCCTGCGTTCGCTCCCTGTGGAAGAGGGACTGGGTACAAAAGGAACAGATCTGCCCGCTTGGGTGTCTTGAGCAGGGTGAATTTGGGGTGAATGCTGGGAGCTTCCAGATGTTTCCACTCAAAGGATCTAACCAAGGAAGGCACCTGTTTATCGTAAAGGAAGGTGGGATTTCAAGGCCCTTGAGGGCTGCAGGGGGCAGCTGTCAGCTCCTTCTGATTTAGAAACATCACTGCTTGAAATACCTTTTCGGAGCAGAACTGCAGACACTTTCTGCCAGTGCCCTGGTCCTGACCTGCCACCTCGGCAGCCGGCTCTGCCCCTCGCTCCTGACCTGTCATCCCTTCCCCTGGCTCACCTCCTGCACCACTAATGCTGCCGGCTCCGAGGAACCCCACCTCACTCAGACTGCTTATTTAATTAAGCTGTTTTGATGAGGATCGCGTTGCACACGTGGGTCTGCTGGGGAGCATTTGAATCACCAGTGTGTGCAAGTCCAGGGTGGTCCTCTGGGGCTGCGGGAGCCTCGTGCCCACCTGCCTCACGGCCACCATGGCCATTTTGTTCTTCCTTCTTCTGCTTTGGTATTGCTGCTGTCTCTCTCCATCCACACATCTGCTCAGCCTTTCCTCAGTAATTTGTATTCTTCTTCCTTCCCTCGGACTCAGCTCTGCCCTCTGGGAGTTCGGCATCCCTATCCCAGGCTGTAGCAGAGTTCCAGGAATGAATTAGGCAGACAGGAGGTGGAGGGAAGGCAGAAGTTCCCAGAGACATTCCTGCCTCCTCTTCTCCCCGAGAGAAGAGAGGTGAGAGTCCAAGAGAAGAAGGGAGCAAACTGAGCCCTTCCTGTAACAGCCACTGGCCTCCCAAGAGGGAACAGTGCAGGTCAGTGAGCTGAGCAGAGGGGGATTTTACCTAAGGCAGAGCTGAAAATCTGCTTGAGCTTCGCGGTTTATAGCAAAACTGGTCCCAAGCTACAGGCAAACTCCAGACTCTGCAATGAAACAGAAAGATCTGAGAACTAGCAACCCTCCTGACAGCCCTGTGCCTTCCACATTCCGTCTGTCATTCATTGTGACCTGAAACCCTCCTGCTTTCCTGTTCAGGACCATATTAAACTCAGCCAACCATCCTGCCCAGCAATCCCAGCTGCTCTTTCAATCCTTCTTGATGAACAAGCTGCCATCTGTGATGGGCAACACGCTGGTTTCTGTGCTGATGTGGATGAACATCCACTGGGGAATCACCTGAAACCACCACTCTCTTTTCACTTGTGACTTAAGCCAGATTTCACTATGTACAGAAGGATTAAATTTTGCTAAGGTTAACACGATATAATTTTTTGTTCAAATATTTACAGTTAAAGCTCACCAGAAGGTCAACAGGATTCTGCTGGACAATGCTCAACTATCCACATTCCTCAAAGAAAAGCAGGGGTTTTATGTGGGATTTAAAAAAATCCAAAGACATTCAAAATTCAGCCCTCCCGATCGTTCCCGGGCCAGGTTGGGTCCGTGCCATACATCCATGCCTCCAAGGGAAGCAGGAAGGATTTGCTGGCCTTTTCTTCCTAATAACGGTGAAGGTGTGGACATGGCCAGAGCGGGTCACCAGCCCCTCACACGGTCTCGCTAAGGGAGGAGGTGGAGACTGTCTCTGAATTGCAACCAGCAGCCACGTACTTGGGAAGCCAACGCTGTGGAAAATGGGATGAGATTGCTTCTCCCCATGTTTGGCTTTGTCGAGCTGTGTGTTTGAGTACTTGCCTCACAGCTCCGCTGCAGAAGCAATGTTTCACTAGCAGAAGGAAGGCTGAACTCACCCGCAGCTGCACTAGACATCTGGGAGCTTGAGGAACGTCCCCCACGCACCCAGAGGCTCCCGACTGCTTCTAAACATTTATTTTTGCTGCTCCTCCCACCCCTAGACCCTCTTTTTGGCATGTCAACCTCTGTTTCCAGCTCACTTCACCCACTGCTGTGACTGTTCACGTCTTTACTGCACGCATCTGAGGTTTAATGGTTATCTGGGAGTTAAGGACAGCTCAAGTTTGACAAAGCTTCTGTGGCAGATGCAGAAGCTCAGGTAGGAATCGCCCTCTCCCTTCTCTGCTCCTTTACAAAGGTCAAGGGGTGGCGGAGGGAAGCCGACCTCCCACTGAGGAGCACAGGCTGAATCCCTGCGTGAGGAGCTCTGAAGGGAGAACAGACATCTTCAGATGTTACTCCCCTGGGACGAAGACCGAGTTGATTTAACAGCCTCCTTTCCCTGGGTGGACAATCAGCTTCCCCAGGGAGTCAACGACTTTCTGAGACTTTTCAAATAGGCAGTGCTCTTCTGAAACGAAGCTCCTATCTTTGAAGATTTCTCATCTATCTCCCAGTGCCGCGGGCACTGAGTAAGCAAGCTTTCTGTTCACATACACTCTGTTCTCTCACGCAACCGCATCCTGCAAAGGGCTCAGCAGCAGCTGCACCCCATGCCAACATTTCCATGCAGCCGTGGTGTGTGCGTGTGACCCTGGCGTGATCCCCCAAATCCACCGGGCTCACAGGGAATGCAGGACTGTACACAACTCCTTCCTCTCGGTCGTCACCATCTTCCCCTCCAACAATGCAAGCCGCAGACCTACAACCGGCAGGTCAGCGTTCCCCCTGTGCTGCTGAATAAGGAAACGCTGAGGCGGGAATGCAGACAATATCCTAAACAAATCTGCTGTTTACAAAGTCCCCTGTAAACTGTTTATACTGCTGGGGAGAAACCATGGAGGAACAGCAGCTGGAGCATGCTCTTCCCAGTGCTCCTGTGGGAGTGGAGCTGACGCACGTCTGGAAAGGGTGCAAATGTATGAGGGAAAAGAAGAGGCAGCAAAATCCCAGCACCACCCACTCCCCCGGGACCTCTGGCTACCTCAGCACTGCCTCCCTGTGCCCACTCCAAGGGAGGTGGCATGTCCCTAGGGCACACAGCAGCACAGTGTGTCAGCTGCACCAGGGATGGCCTACCTCAGGCTCCAGAGCAGCGCCTGGGGTGGCGAGGCTGGCCAGGGGCTGCTGCGTGAGCTGACTCCCGGCTGCTAGAGGAAGCAGACCTGAAGGAGCCAGTCCTGAACCTCCCCTGGAGCCCCTTGGCTCTCCGACGCATGTGAAGTGTCTTGTGACTCTCATCCCATGGAGACGCAGAGGCCTGTCTCCTGCTATATTATATACATGTATTAAGAGCCGTTAAAAGTGGGGCCTCAGAAATACCAGCAAGAACATTTTGAAGTCCTGGCATAAAATAAAAGCCTCAGTGTGCCTCTAATTTGCCCTGTTTCCTGTCCATGGAAATCTCTTTGAAGTGTCTTGTGCATATGGCAATGCATCACTACAGCATAGCCAGCTCAGCTGAAACACCCATGACCCCAGCTACCGCATCCCCCCAGGACAACCATGGGCTGCTGCTACAGCGTGACTGCCCCAGCCAGTCTGGGGGCTGAATCCAGGGCATGAAAGGCTTTGGGGGAAGAAATAGAAGGGTTAAAAGTAAAACACACCCTTTATCAGTCCCCTTCACACTCACAGAGCTGCTCAGGGTTCGTCATGTTACTTGAACAGCTGAGGAGGATGTGAGAAAATACGGCCTTCGCTCAAGAAAGGTGCTAAGTGCTCTGAGCCCAGAAATAGCATCAGAGGGGGGTACGTGGGGATGGGCAGCCAGCTGGAACAGCCAGGACAGTGAAAACATACTCTCTACACATGACATGGCAACCCTGACCCAGTAGTGGGAAAGGAATACAGGTACAACGATTAAAAAAAAAAGAAAGGGGGCAAACTCACCCATTTGGTGTTGAAGAGCAGGCAGAGAGGCAAGGAAACTGCATTGCTCCATCGGCAGGGGGGAAGTGATGCTCATCCACATCTACTGTCAACCTTATCACCAGGAGGAGTCCACTCTCTGAGCCAGTCCTGCCTTCGGTGTCCAGCCAGTTGGTCTTGCAGGGCCCGGTTGTGTCCCTTTCCTGACGAGGAAGAGGATGGAGGGGTCTGGTCTCCCAGGAGAGCTGAACATCTCAGTCAGCAGGAATGTCAGAGGAATCTGGAGGACCTCTCAAAGGCTGAACTAAAAGAAAAATACGGGGCAGGGGGGAACCCAACGTTCTCAGGCCCACCCATAAGAAAAGATTGTCAGGTTCCTTTGCTGAAGCAAAAAACCCCAAATCTAAAAACATTTTTCAGAGTCAACCTCACAGACTGGCCAACCCACAAGAAAATTTGTTTGGTTTTGCTCTCAGAAGCTTTTGTGCAGTTTAAAAAATGTCAGCCAGCTAAATTTCTGAACAAAATGGCTCTTCAAAGCGAAAACTTGAGCAATCTTATTTTAAAAAAGTCAGAAATGACTGAAGCTCTAATCCCACACGAGTGCTGGGTGGTTTCCCCTAGCAGAATTTCACCAGAATTTTGCAAATAATTTTGCTTGACCCCTATGTGGCTGAGTTCCAGTGACAAAGCACCTTCGGATTCGAGTTCTTTCAGAGGAGCATCAACCCGTAGGGATACCCCAGTGCTCCCTAAGCCTTGAGAAAGCCACTGTGGAGGTAGGTAGATGTAGTTTGAAATTCATGCTAGCATCTTTCATGTTCCTTCTGGTGACTCAGTGTGCACCAGTGCCCAGCAGTGTCTCTCCCAGCAGTGCAGTCTCACCCGCTATTTGACTGCGAGATGGGCAGTAAAGCCACTGGGGCTTCTCTTTTTGAGTGTTCAGGCTACGATTTACCATAAGCCTTTAAAAATTGGAAAGCGAAGCAATTCTCCTTTCCAAAAAACATTTATGCTCCCCCTTTGCACCCGCATGGGCTTGTTATGTTAGGGCTGTTCATAAAACCTGCTTGGACCAGTCCGACACTTAACCTTGGTTTCTGAAACGATGCTGAATGTAGTTGTCTTTGTCTGTGCTCGGAGTGAGGGTGTGTTAGCACCAGTTCTGCAGCTCTTATTGCTGACAACCATTGTCCAAAACGAGCCTTTTCTTCCGTATGCAGCGAGGCTCTGATGGATGTAAAACAGCAGCCCTGACCACTCATGTTTGTTTGCAAAGGCTTTCTAAAAGGAACTCCAGATGGTAGCCCAAATGTCTCATGCATTTTCCACTTCAGTTTTAATTGTTGGTACTGCTGATCATTTCTCTTCATACAGCCAGCTGCCGGTCCTGCCCTAGAATCATCTGCCTTTCAGAGCTCAGGCAGGGGGAAGAGATTCCTTTATGCAACAACTCTGGTGTGATCATCTTGCCTGAAAGATCCCACAGGCAAAGGCAGAGAGACAGTACAGCAAATTCATTGACCACAAATTCACTTATGCCTGATGTGACAAGCCAATCAGAAAGCATGTCTGTCTTGTTAATGGCAAAGGTCTCTCTTAAATAGGTTCAGAATCTCTTCCCTTCCTGTTCCCAGGGTTTTTATTACTACGAACCATTAAAACACCGCCAAGATGGCCACGAATTAAAATACAAAATCTTCTCAGCATGAAGCTCCAGTCCCATATGTTTGGCGATGCCCCAAAATTATCTGCTGTAACGCTTTCACAGGCATCCACCTAGACCAGGCCTATACTCTCAGCTTCCTCCCGCATCTTTGGGGTGCATTCCCATCCCTCCCTGTCTACCGAGAGGGGACCGACGCAGAAACGCCTTGACAAGACAAACAGATTGCACACCGCGATGGCTGGGATACGGTCTGTCCTGCGGAGAGCTGTGGGGATGCTGCCCTGTGGGAAAGGGCTTCCAAGCAGAGCCGAGAGGTGGCAGTGGCGTAGATCACTGCCTGGTTATTTGGGTGGGGGTCACTGCCCTCTGCCGCGTGCCCAAGGTCAGGGAGGAGTGGGAGCCTGCCCTCCGCATCTCCGCACGGAGCCGTCTGTCTAGGGAATCCTCCCCGCTGGGCAGCTGGGGCTGCTGAGGGCCCTTCCACGCACGGAAGTATTCAGGAATTCCTCCTGCAATTAATCCTCCGTCATCCCCAAAAATAGCATTCCTGTGCAGAGGAGCTTAGAAAGCGGCGAGCCGCAGATCAGCAATTAAGGGGCAAAGACAGACTACAAAGGGAGGCATTGCAGGTCACTCCTGCGCTGCATCAGAGCTGCTCTGGGAGAAAGCCCTTACCAAGCTCCGGAGGGAACGGCAGCTCCTAAGTTAAACCCAAGTAATAAGATGATCTTGTAGGGGGGAAAGATTAATCATTATTGGCAGCCAAGAATGTGCAAGTCTAACAAAAGCCAAAGGGTTTTTTATTATGGTCCAACTGCAGCTGGGAAGACAACATTCGCTAAGAATCATTAAACCTATCGCAAGGATAAATTTTCTTTGAATCAAACCATAAAATGGGAGTAAAATCCTCTTAAGCCAGCAACAGCTCCTAATGGAACAGACATTATTTTTTTTTGCAAACTAAAAAAAAAAATTAATAAAATTGCGCTTTAGATTATTAAGTGAATAGATTAGGCTCCAAAGTGGAAAATATTTACTCAAGCAATACCTGCTTAATTTAATATCTGCCTCAATTAATTTTTAAGTTTGGGATTATAACTGGACAGAATAATGACATTTTCTGCTTGTACAAATAGGGATTTGTGAGCCCTATTTGCTCAGAAATCAGGCAGGAGAAGAAGTATCTAGGAAAACTTTACCTTGCTAACCCCCAGGTAACATTAGTGCTGCTGCACGTGCCAGTAATGAGTTTGGCAGCTTACACAAGCCTGGAAGATAGAAGGTGAAGCCAAGGTCCCTTCTCACAGCTGGTCATAAAATTGCCTGAAACGTCCGACCAGGAGATCACTACTGATATTATAAAATACGAAAAATATTACAGAAAAACAGACGTCATTTCCTTCGTGAATGGGGAGGCAGAACACCAAGGTAAAAGCAAGATGAACTTGCGCTTCATTTCCTCAGCATGCAGGGGATATCTGCCGGCAGAGTGGGCTTTGATCCATCTGCCAGACCTGGGATGGATGAAAAGAGTTGAAGAGCTCCCTGCAAAGGTCTGTGACTTTTCTCCTGAATAAAGACCTCAGCTGGATGCTCTGGTTCCAAAGTCGAGGCACGGGTAATAGCTCCTTTTACACACCGACACGACTGGCTGCTGCTCTCAGTCTGAGAGCTGCTGACAGCAATCTTATTATTTACTGCTTTTAGGGCAAGCTCGGTGCGCTCCTCCCTCACTGCTTTCCCCTCTCTGCCAGAGAGCAGAACATGCACAAAGGAGGTGGAACACCGAGCTCTGTACACCCAGGTGGGAAAATAAACCTGAACGATCACTTCTCTGGGGCAGGCAGTGCAAGGAGAGAGCTGCATCCTGTTGTGAGGAAGCTTTTCGCACAGTCAGACACCTTCTCCGCTAAGCCCTCCACTCCTGAGGAGTGCATCATCTTTTACTTTTAAGCTACAAGCCGTTACCTCTGTTAGACCCAAGACGTCATAGTTGTTCTGCCTGCTAGGAGCTTGGTAGGGTATGCAGTGGTCACACAGCATTCGGAAAGCAAATCTTCCATATTTTGAGTAAGTTTACTTCAAAGTAAAAGCATGTCGACACGCCTGTCCTTCACAAAGCTTACCATCCTCTGCAGATCAGGGTACACAGAACTTCTCGGAACAACACTATGGACAATCTGTCTTCCTCATCCCTCAGTCCTCGGCTGCTCTCCCTTCCCTCTCTCCAGAGGGCATGCTTAGATGCTTGGACCTTTCAGGCCTCTAAAAAGTTACCTGATGCAGATGTGGCCCCTGCATAGTGGAGTTGAGCCCACTGAAAAGTCTGTCTCTATAGAAGTCACCTACTGCCCAAGGGCTGGAAACCACTGTCCTCCTCCTTGCTTATCATTTTTTCTAAAAAAACCCTCCTCAAGGCTGAACTAACCTGTCTACAAAACATATTGAAAAGCTCAGTTAATTGCTACCCACATCCACTCGCTAACCACATCATGCATGGTTTTCCTACAGATGAGGATTCCCGGAGCAGTTCCACACCCCACTGGCATTCCTCAGGAGCAGGGGACATCCCGACCATCAGGGTCTGCCCTGGGAAGAAGAACATCAGCCAACTCTGATATCCTGCTCCTGTTTCCCCTGGTGTCAGAAGCACACACTGCATAATAAGCGGGAAGAAGAGAAACATTTGATTGAAAAGCTTCCTGCCTGGAAGCAATTCTGATCCTGGCTTGATGGGCTCAAACTCAGCCCCGAGAGTGTACCTTTCAGCCTACGTATAAAGTGTTTCTTGGAGGAAGATGAGAAAGCATAAGGGTTTTATTTGACATGGACCTTGCTGGCATGTCAGAGCTCTGTTGCTTGTGTTTTCAAGACAGGAACCTTGTTAACAAGTGCTGGTGAGCGCAGCAGGCTCTTGCGGGCTCTCCACCTGAGTTAGTGGCGCAGGTCTGGCTGTATGTTGTGCAGAAGGGTCAGCGGGGACAAAAATGAGAGAGAGAGAAGTGGATTCAAGATTGAAATCTTCCTTATTTTAAAGGGAAAATGTGGAAGGTCAGGCAACAGAGAAGATGAGGAGTATTTAAACCTAGGTAAGAAACAGGAAGCCTGCGGCAACAGCAGAATCAGAAAATAGCCGTTAATCACAAGTCCATCAGAAATAGCCGTTAATCACGAGTTGGGAGCAAGTGAAGTCCAGAGCTTGTCAGGAAACAACATGTCACTAGGATTACGGGCAAACCTTACAAGGTAGCTGTAGTTCTGAAGGCCTGAGGAGTCAAATTGTGATCAAAGAGCCACGCAGGCGCAAGAGGAAACAGCATGGAAACCAGAATCCTTCTCCTAAAGGCAAACAGAGGTGAATTACAGCACAACAGATCCTTCCCAAATCACCCCCTAGGTCCCAAAAGCAATTGATGGAGGACTGTGCACGTGACGCTGACTGACAAGCCTGCGAGATTGTCTGTGGGAAAGGAACAAGAGGGGTAATTTTATTGTCATGTACCACAGGGGGGTGTAAGTAAAATCACAGCATGAGAAAATGACAGTGTATCTGTCTTAGGTCATTTACATGCCCGGATAATCTGTGGGAGGAGAGCCAAAGTTGCTACATTTGAAAGAGGCAACACAACCGCAACGTGCCTGGGAAACGGAAGCTTCCATGGAAGATTTGCAAGCCCTAAAACCAATCTTGTGTTTACTGCTCCCAGAAACCAAAATGACCAGACTTAATAATTTAGGCTTCCAAACGATTACGCTTTCCTCCCTCATTACAGGCTGTATATTGGTCTCATCTTGCTGAGCAGGCTGCAAGAATGCTGCAGAGGCTCACGCTCAGAGGCGTACGTACATCCCAAGGACACGCTTAGAGGCCACAAAGACACCGTACGCAGGCGAAGGAGCACTAAATGGCACGGAGGCAGATGCTGGGTAGCGGCTGCAGGCATCAAGGATGTTGCTGTCGGTAGGCAGTGTTGCACAGTAGTTTTTAGGAGGGATCTGGAAGACAGAGAAAATGCTTTGTTAGTGTTTACAGGTTGCTCCTCTGCTGCAGAGGGAGTAACCTGGGAGAAACATGCAGTTGCATGTTGGAACTGGCATGGCTGGCAAGAAGGACTCAGTATCTTCGCAGTAAAAAATTTTTATGAGCTGGTTGGATGGAGCAGGGCCAGAATAGGCCGTCTGCAGAAGACACACAGACTTTACAGCTCCTGTGAGGGAGAAGATTAAGGGATCGGTGAGACACGCTCTGCAGGACCCTTTAACATCGCACTGTCAGAGGTTCCCAGTGAAAATCCCGATGATAAAGGTGTGTGGTACTCTGCACAGGACTGATAAGCGTGGCAGAAATCTGATGGCTCGGAAAACCTGGGCATCCCAAAGGGATTTCAGCTGGGTGGACAGGGAGGAGGAGCTGGATTTTAGAGACATTTTTCAGGAAGAACCGGCTAGTTTTCAGCAGGGCCCAGATACAGGTATTTAGAGAGAGGTCAAGTCAAAGAAGACCAAGGGGTTGGGTGGAGCATAAGAAAGAGACATCAAGAATGGCAGCAGGGAAGAGCAAGCACAAGCAGATTTAAAACTCTGCTTTGATTGTGTTGAGCTGAAGCCAGTAGGCGGGTGTCCACGAAGCGCTGTCAGAAAGACAGACTGAGAATTAATTTGGACAGCACAGGACAGGCTAGGAGGAAAGTGATCACACTGTGAGTCATCAGCAGGAGATCATATATGCAAAATTTGTAAATAAGGTCACCGAGAGAGGGAACGCAGAGGAGGAAAAGAGGAAGACTGGGCAAACGGCCAAGGATGGAGCAGGTGAAGCAGTCAGCAGTACCTGAAGATTGTCAAGCAGGACAGGGACAGCCTTAGCAACATCACTGTGGGGGCAACCCTGTCCTACTCTGCGGGCAGAGGGGAATAAACATACCTCCACCAGCTGATTTGTTCCTTGGGGGCAAATGCGTCATACCAGCTACCGATAAGAAACCTAGAAAGGGCACGGGAAGCTGCTGGGACCTGGTTCTCCCAGGGTGAATTTCTGCCTCAGTCTCCCTGGCACTACCTGCGAGCGCAAGCCCAGATGTGGCTCTTGCAGCTGCAGAGATCTCATCCAGACAGAGGGTAGGGCTTCCCCGTGGAGAGGAGTAACCTTCCAGTGGTTAGGGGCTGTGTTCTCATTTGAGCTGTTGGCAGCTGTACAGCAAGAAAGGACAGTGAATTCCCCCCAGAGCGAGCTACAAGGTCACCACCAAACCTAAAGAGAGGCCAAAATACCTTGTTGGTAGCCATAGACCAGAAAAGGCAACCACACAGCTGCAGCTGGCCGGGGGTTGTGTCGGGAAGCTGAGCCTATCCAGCATTATTCGGCTGCTACCCAGGTGCTGGAAGAGACAGAGCTCATGTTTGTGATGTGCAGGGGTAGGAGCAGTGGGATCCTGAAAGTCACAACTGACCCTCGATTACATGGCCAGCTGGCCAGACACTGCGTTTTGAAATCGCCCATTTACCTGAGAGCGCTGGCTGGAATGCACAAGGCAGCACGCAGAGAATGTCCAGGTTAACTTGTCACTGGCAACAGTCTCCCATTTGTCAGGAAGGGATTCGTGCAATTTACAGAGGGATGTGGGGTTTTTGCAGGTGTTAGGCAGTCACTCTGAGAGCTCAAGGCAGCAAAGAGATTCTGAAAAAAAGAGGATCCATTTCTGGCCGCGGAGAGACTCTTCGCAAGTCCAGCAAACCCCAGGCAGAGTGAGGGGAAGGGGGGGGCTGGGAACGGACAAGTGAGACAACGGTCACAAGAACAAAAGGGCTGTATTAAGAGGGCCTATTCTGGCACTTAAACCAGGTTTAAGCAACTTTTCTGCGGCCTAATCTGAGGATAATAACAAGTCAGATGTCTTACAAGCTGGAAATGCCTGGCCAAGTCAATGGAGAAGAGCAGGTGAGACACTTAACCCTTAAGTGGTCTAGACATGATTCTGTTTCTGTCTGCGTGCGTATGACAAATTGCTTTTAGGTTTAAGGTACACAAACCCTGATGGAAGCACAAAATTATATGGCCCTGATTCATAAATGGACCACGCCAAAATGTGAATGTCTCCCTCCCAGCCTTGCAAGCCAGTAAAAGTTAAACTTCTCAAAGAACGTCTCTCGCTGACTGACAGGTACCTGGTGGTGGCATGATGGGCTAAGAAGCGTTAACATCTCTTTCTGGTACAAATCCCATAAGCAAAATTAAGTGAGGTGGCTCCAGGGGGTGAGTAGCAGAGGTTATCTGAAAGCCAGGCTCCACGAAATGCAGAGTTAAGTCAGGACAAGGTGGCCTGGTCTCTCCAATTTGCCTGCTTACCCGCTCCAGCAATTCGGAGATATTTTTACACAGCTTCATTTACAAAGAGAATTGAGTTTGCGAAGCACAGCCTTGTGCAAATTTCCACTGCAAGACTTCATCAGATCACTCTGGACTCTGAGACCGCTGTCTCTGCACAGTAATAGCCATTATCCCCAAGCTTTGGGTATGTTTATGTTACCCTTCCATTTTCCCTTCAGATATGACAAGCAATTCTTAGAAAATATGTTATAAACTCTTCTGCTCTGGAGTTGTGTCACCTTTGATTGCACCCATTTGAGGCCAAGGATGTAGTTTCAAAGTAAATCAATAAACAACACTTAAAAGGGTCCTACAGACACAAGCTTGGCACAGTACCACAGCCCTCCTCCCTCCCTGGTTTCCTCTGCTTTGATCCTCCAGCCCAAATCATTGTTTTAGACAGGATGAGTGCAACCCAACCAAATAAACGGGCAAAATCCAAACAGCAAAACGCTTTCTAAAGCCCCCAGTGCTGCTTTACAGTATGGGAGCATGGGCTAGGGCCTGCCTTGCAGCTGAAAGGGGACCTCCAGTGTTCAGAAGTCCCTGGAGTCACCAAATCAGCGTGACTGCTTTCCGCAGCGCTGATCTGGGCCGACGCGAGGGTCTCTCACAGCACATCCAGAGGGATACACCTCATTGACAGTTTGCTGTTCCCATGGGCAGGCTGCAGCCAGGGCCTCCTGGTTGCTACAGATGGTCCTGGAAATGCCTGAGGAAACTTCTCAAGCCCAGCCAGGGACTGGAATGGCAAATCTGGAAGGCCTGGATTCAGAAAGGGGCCATACGCCTCCCACACTTCCTGAAGACACTTAGGGCCCCTCAAGCTTGCTATGACATGGAAGGTATATCCAAGTAGAGGATATCTACAATAGATTTACTTGGGAACCCCAGCGGAGTACATATTTGCCCCTACCCCTCATTTACACTGCTTGTGGCTCCTTGTACTCCCCACCGCTCTGACAGCCAAGATGTGGTCCTTAGTAGCCTTCCAAGAAGCTAACAAGGTTGTACCTCCTCAAGCGACTCCTCCAAGCTGAATCGTAACAGACCCCATCACCGTGGTATGGCTTGCTGGCTAAACACTTCGTTAAGGAGCGGCTGAAAGGTTGGTTATTCGTCATGCGGAGCTCTCTTGTTCTCCAGGATCAATTGCAGCACACGGGGCGTGAGGGTAAACTACTGGAGAAACCCCTGACAGAAAGCCTACCTGAATGCACTTGCAGGAGGATTTACAGAGCAAATCAACTCCACTGCTTGAATTATTTGGATTTGGGGGGGTTTCATTTCAAAAAACTCCAAAGGCTGTGTAGACACCCTGGTGATCCTGAGGCAGCAAGGCTGCCAACTCAGCCAGAGAGGGGGGCTGCTGCCTGCACGCTATGAGAACACCCCCTTCCCTCTGCAACCTGACAACTGTTGGCTTTTTTTAACCCAGCTGCATTTTCAATTGACATCTCCATTACCTGTTTCAGTGTGCTGATGGTTATATTGGTGTGTCTGTCTGGAGTTCCTCGGGCTGGCTCAGGACATCTGCCCGCTGCTCCCAGCTCTGCTGCTTCCTCTCACTGTAAAATAAAGCAAGTTATTCAGGGTGGAAGTGATCTCTTATTCTGGTTGTCTTCATGTTTTGGTCTCTGTTCAGTGCCTGTGTGCTCACTTCCAAATCCAGTGTTGTCTGTGCAGAACCTGATTAGGGGAATTTACACCTGCAAAATACACATTCACAAGCAGTTATATGGCACAGCTCTAATATAGCTTTGAAAGAGCCTCCCGCACAACGTGCTGACATGGTGAAGCTCCTCCGAGAGAGCTGCAGGACAAGCAGCCCTCACGTCTCCTGCACAACGGGCTTACTCAGCCCCAGAGTACTGCAGTTGCTCTAAGCAACATTTTCTTGTAAATCAAGAAGAGATCCTACAGACTTTCCTTCCAGTTTCTTTTCCTTTTTCTTCCCAGTTTCCTTTCAAAGCGGCCTCTTGTTCCCATACACCCCTGGGGAGCAAGGGGAACCCACGACACCCTGCCCAGGTTTGCTAAGCCCAGTTAGGTGGCCACACTTCCTACCAGAGCCTGTTTTTCTGCCGTCCCTGGGACCACCTTCTGCTCTGGGTGCCTGCAGTGCTGAGCACCTTTAGGAGTGCTCAACCGTCAACCGTAGGGTAATTAATTAACACGAGTGATCACTTGTATTATCTGCAACTTGAACACAACTCTTATCAAGTCAGTGTTGGAAATGCACTCGTTCAGGGCATAGCTACAGCATCTAGGGCTTGAGACTTCTGCGCGCTCTCTCTCTCTCTCTCCGGCTATTAAGAGAGTCAGGTGGTGTCGTTCCTAGAAGGTGAATAAATTATTATTGCAAATTACTCTGATGAAGTGGCTTTTATTAGAAAGCCAGACACAAAGGGAGCTTGCTGATTGGCTAACAGTGATGTCATACCCGGCACAGTACTCACATGCAGAGATACGAATTTTCTCTTCTGTATTTTGTGTGTAATTTTCATTTTCCACTGGCAATAAAGCCTCACCAGCAGAGCCTTTCACCCCGTGAGTGTGGTGGGGGGTCTGTATTTCTCAAGTGGCTGATGAAAGCAAAGTGGCCTTTGTTCCTCTGTCTTGCAATGAACCTAAGGCTAACAGTTTTCACCCACAAAGGCACTGTGCTTTAGTGTTCTATTACCAACCCCACCACTCAATTTTCTTAGGTGGGTAGCAAAGCAATTGGCATTTTTTTGGCTTGCATGTACCTAAAGTCATTCTGATCACAGAGATTTTGCTATTTACAAGCTGAAGCTTAAAGTGCAGATAAAGTAACAGCCTGGGTATCATTCTGATCTTCAGCAAAAGGCCAGAACAGGATTTTGGAAAGAGCCAGGCAGCAAAATACCAAACAAATTATTTATTTTGCAAGTTTCACATCTCAGTTTTCCCTCCCTGCAAAGCCACTGTGAAATTCTCAGTGAGCGCTGTCAGCGAGGCAGACTCGGTGACCAACACACTGTGCAGTATCATTTCTCTTCCCTAATTGAATGTCCTATCAAACTTACAAAATTCACCTAGCAAATGTTCCAGCTTTAATCATTTCTGGATGCGAACAGGCATGCCTGGTACAGCTCGAATACTAGAACCCAGTGCAGACAGCGAGCACGAAAGCACCACTTGCTTCACTGAACTGGAATGAACTTTCAAATTCAAGCAGCTATGCGAAGCATGCCTCTCCAGGCTGCGGTCAGCTCTGCAGCTCCCTCAAGCCATGCTACTGCAGTTCTGGGCTCCGGCCCCTGCTGAATATGAACACGGGCAGAGAGGAAGGTTTTACATACCTGCTGCTTCCTCCCTCTGTTATGTACGGCTGAGGTGTAAATTTTGCCGGGAAGGCCCAGTCTAACGTTTCCAGCACTAGCAACAAGCTCCTGCTTGTGCTGTACAAACAGCGCGCTCTACCACACGCAGCACAAATCCTGAGCTGACCTACACAGCTTGCTTATTCCCCTTTGATTACGGCTCTGAAGTCATTTGTCCTACAAGGGCAGAAAACAAAACACATCTATCACTTGGAAGATGTCCTGGAAACCCCCAGATAGTTGCACAGATGAAATTGGACACTGAGGACTGCTGGTGAGCTCAAGCATAGTTAGATTTGCTGTTCCCAGTCCTGGGGTCATGACTCTTGGGCAACATCATCAGCTCCACTTTCTTCCAGGTGGCTTGAAGTTGGAAATCATTGTCTCTTATCGCCCAAAGATTTGCTGAGCTGCCTGCCCTTTGGAGATAACAGCGGCTGCCCTCAGACTCCTAGATGTTGGACCTGAGGCTTTTGAAGTCCTGAGGGTGAAGGTGCAAGGAACAGGCATCCGGGAAAGAGAGAGCCTGATTGTGAATCAGAGTTAAAAAAGAATAGGAAGGCAGAAATCCGAGGAGAGGATGCTGTCTGGCTGAGACACACGGTCAGCATCAGCAAAAAGGGTACGGGCTCTCAGGTTTAAGACCTGGAACAGATTCAAATCACCCCTTTCAGATCTGACCTCCTTTCCTGTTTGAGGAAGAGAGCGAAGAGGAGAGGGAGCCATGAATCTTGGATCCAGTCCCTGCTTTGCTGATGCATAGCTTGGCCTAACATCCCTCTTTGCTTTTACCACTCCATGTGTAGAGTGGAGGGTTATTAAACCATCAGAAGCATCTCAAGTAAAACAATTTTACTGTTTTTAAGAGCTCTGCTATAGCATCTCTGGAGTTCTGGCTTGGACCACCACAGACCAGAGCCAAGGAGCTCAGAACAGCCTTTGGATATTGAATTACTGTTCAGAACCATATCGAGTTCCAAAACTGCAACCGCTGGCCAAAAAAAGAAGCCTCTGTAGAACAGAGCACACCCACGCAGACGGCGCAGACAGCAAAATGATCATGCTGGGCCTAACTCTGCTTCCCTTCCTCACACGGAGCAATACCCTTGCTCCTGTCTTTGATTTCAGCAGCGTTATTTCCCCCTGTGAAGCAGCCAGGCTCTAGAGGAGAACACGGTCCCACCTACTTATCCCTTGCCTCGCAATGACAGTTCCTGCATCGTTTGGCTTTTTAATGAAGTTGGGGGTTGATGTATCAGTCAGCCCCTCCCTTTCACTTGAGGACAGTATTAGAATCACGTCTGGATTATAATACGCAGTAAGCTGTTCTGGAGTGATATGAATCAAAGCCCTGAAAGTGGGATTCCATTTAATTAATCGTGGCTGACAGATGAAGGTATTGATTGTAGATTGAGAGGTTCAGGATTGGCCTGGGGGATAATTATTGCAGGGCACACTGTTAGGGTGATATTTTTGAATTTCTAGTGATGTGGGAGGGAGGCAGGGAGAAAATAAGTGAATAATTGCAGCTAATTAGAACTTATGTGTGCATCCCAAATTAATTTGTTTGAACAATCAACCACCAACAGCAGTCTGATCCAAAAGGGAAAGGAAACAACTGCCCAAGAGAGATTTATATTGCTCCCATAAATTCTTCAGTCCCACGTCTGGGACAAACGTTTTATGGAACTGAGACCCTAAATACAGAAGGGGAAACGGACAAGATTATTGAGTGGAAATACCTCCTTCTCCCTAAGATGTAAGACAAATAAAAGGGACTAGCCGAAGCTGAAGGACGGCGGAGGGTGCAGGGTAGTGGATGATGCCTTAACCTTCTTCCGCCCTGTTCGCGAGACGCCGCCTTCCGCCAGACTCCCGGCAGCCTGCCCGCCTGCGCCTTCACAGGTGGGACATCAAATCCACCAACGGTGAGATCCGGGGTGGCTGTAGGGGGATCAGACACGCAACTGCTGTCGCTGCAGGGATAATAAAAGGTATCTACGCTAGCAGAGAGGGCAGATGGAGGCAAAGCTGCAGCTAGCAATCTGTGCGCGCACACCGACCAACCCACTGCTCCCTGACCACGGGATCCCCATAATCTCCCAAGGCAGACCTGCTGTTACAAACACTCTCATCACTAACGCAGCGGGGGCAGCTAAGCAGAGAGAGTGAATGATCTAGCAGGGGGTTAATAAAAGGACTGACGCAGAACAAAAAAGCCTGTCAGTCGCCATAAGATGTGCTCTCCACCCCTTCCACCCCCCCCCCAGGAAATTAAAAATTGTAGCCTGTGGTGTACACTGTTTTCTCAGCGGGACTGGACGGGGCAACGGGATGTGGAAGGGTAGGATGGAAAGGGGAAAGTTGGGAGTCAAAGGTTTGTCCCAGCTGTTGTTTCTGATGCGATATATCAAGCGCTGTTATTCTAAAGGACCAAGTTACCCGGTCTCTCCAAATCTGATGAGACCAAGCCACATTTCTGTGTGCTGTTGCCAGCAGCTCCTCCTGGAGAGAGTCCACTAGATCCTGCCAGGCTGGAGGGCCAGGCTGCTCTGCCTGACACCACCAAAGTCCACGCTAGCATGTTTCCATGGAAATGGGAAGGGAACAAACGCCTGTGACATGATACACCTTTTCCAACGTTGATTTGGACCATTTCTAACATCCCTTCCTACTGACAACCTTCAGGACTGGGTATTTTGGGGGAACAACCAAAGGAGAGCAAGATGGGGAAAAAAAATATCTGATTGTATGAAACAAAACCCACCATCCTTTCTGGTGAGCAGCGGCTGAACTCATAAGCACATTAATCCACCAAAAACACCCTTCAAAACAAACAGAGATTTCCACACTAAATAGAATCTGGTAATTCACAGGCTCCTTTTTTCTCACAAGTCATTCAAGATGAACTGTTCCCTCCCCTCTTCAGGATGTTTCATGTAAAGTTTTCAGCACCATTTTTCCCCCCTCCAAAGGAATGAAATCTCTCAGCTCGGAGGTGAATCCCTCGCTGCCCGTTTCCTGCCTGTTATTGTCTGCTTTGCCGGGTGCATTGTCTGTAGCCAGGCTGCGCAGCGCAAGCCCGCAGCGCCCTCTCCCGCAGGCCAGCCAGACTCGGACCGTTCGGCGCCGCACAGCCAGACGAGGCCCGCTGTGCCACTGCGAGCACCGGGGCACGTACGGGCCAGGCACCTCACTTGCTTTCGGGGTGCTGCCCTGCCCGCCGGGCCGGCTGTCCCAGCCTCCTGCTGCGTATGCGAGCGGCCAGGCATCGCCCAATGCGCAGAGCTGGCGTTTCACAAGGACTAATCCCGGCAGCACCCAAAATAGCAGTAACTTCTACGCACCTTGAGCCAAGGCCAGTGGCATTTTGGCAAGCAGAGGCAGAAATCTTCGCCTGCCTACTGCTTTCTATCAACTGCTGGGCACTTCAGATAAAGGCAAGCTCTGTTCACAGAGGCTTTGCTGGGGGCCTGAGCTTGGCATCCACCAGAGGAGTGAGGAATAAATTATCCCTCTCTTGGAGCCCAGTCTCTGCTTATCACCTCGGGTCTGACTGCATCTCAGTGTACTGAGCAGCCAGAATAACTCACCGGTCTGTTCTTGTACCACCAGCACAGAGGATTTCTCAGGCCCCCCTCACCAGGAGCCTCTCCGCAGCCAGCTCCTGTCTCACCCTGCCCGGGGCACCGTGCTCTGGGCATTTCCATGCCCACACCGCAGACCAGCCTGCCCTGGGACCTTACCCCTCAACCCATCGGCGCAGGAGCGTTACGCACGGTTCAGGAGAAGATAGGTGAGAGATCTTTTGTGAGGTCAAAGGCAAAGCAACGACAAGTTTTGTTTCTGTAGAGAGTTTGCTTGGTTTGCTTGGGATTATTATCATTTTAAAGGATAAGTTACTGCTCCAAGTGCTGGGAGCCAAGGATACGAGTGAAGGAGCTTTATGAATAAAGATATGTTGCGTGGATAGAATAAATAAAGCTCATCTACAGTTGTCATTTTACCTTCCAAGCAGGTGAAAATGAGGTGTCCCACCTCCAGGAGATCCACAAAGGGATCAGGCACCTTCATTAGACACAAAGAGGAGGCTGGGCATCAAACACTGCCTGAGATGCCAGGCCTGGCTGAGTGCTTCCATGCTGTCAGGAGAAGTTAGCGTTCCTCCACGGAACACCACTCCCAGGAAACAAAGGATTCCTGGCTGCCAGGAAAACACTTGGAAAGTGGAAATACTTCTGTCCTTCCTCAGCGCAAAAGACTGCAGGAGGCCCCCAGCATCAGAGCCAGAGCCGGTCACACCCACAGGACATTCGGCACCATACTACAGTTGCTGAAATAAAGTCAGCAAAAGAAATTACAAAGGAAATAAAAAGGGATTTCGATTGACCAGAACATTTCCTTTGGCCCAAAAGAAAATGAGAAGACCAGAGCTCCCCACGAGCAAGAAGCAGCAGCACTGTGCTGTGTCCCAGCCCTGCTCTCCCCAGTGTGGGCACTCACAGCATCTGGCCAGATGTGCCCTCAGGCCATACCCAGGCTCATGTGCCAGCACCTACTGCTGGAAAGTGTTTTTTCATAATATTCCTTCCTGCCACATTCATCTCAGACAGCAAAAATAAACCTCACATCTCTTGCATCGTGTTATATGTTCTTACATATCTGTCCTGCAAGACAAGCCATCCCCTGCAACACCAATCTTGTTTCGCACACCACCTGAACTCGGCTGGTTTGGCACCACAGGGATTTTCTCCGGGCTCGAGCAGATTGTTCCTTCTTCCCCTGCCACTGTGAAAATTCTTGTGCGTGCCGCGTGGGAGGCTAGATGTGGGTGAGTGCAAGCCTCTCTTGTGATGACAGGAGGTTGGCTTACGTGGGGTTGCAATGGGGCTGTGAGTCTGTTCCACGCTCCACGGCAGACTGGTAGGGCTACGTTCCTCCTGCGTGCTGCTGAGCAAGTCCCAGGGGACCACGTATTTCACTGTTCTCCAAGTCTCATTCGTCTTGCACTTCCAGCGAGTGCATGTATTTGTGGTTTCAGTGAAATATGTGACTCTCTACTGCTAGGCTGTATGAGCAAGAATTTATCAGCTCAACAGATTCTGCCGGCTTCCAAGTGCATGATTTACCCTGAAAAAATGGTCTAACACTGACAGGATCTCCTGCTGGTAGATCCAGGTGGTCTTTTGTGTGCCGGTGATAAGAGGTTTGGGTTTTCCTTAGCAATTTTCCCCTTTGTCTTGGTTCTTCCACCACTGCTGGCTGTGTTAACACTGAGAGCATCAGCTTCAGGGCATGCAGATACCAAAAAGTGAGTAAATTCCCATTTTGGTGCTCCAGGCTGAGGAACAGGTCAACCTCATATTGCCCAAAGATACAGGTAAGGTCCACATGCCCTTGACTCCATCGCTCAATGTATACACACGCCCTAACATCAAACATTGTGCCAGGCTGCTGTGTCCAGCTGTGACAGTCCCAAAGACTCCCCTATATTTGCTTTGTCTCTTGCAGCTGCGTTTAAGAGAGCAGCGGTCATCCCAGCTGCTGGACTGGCGCTACCGTGACACTAACTTCGGGAGGCCAATGGTGACACCACCCTGACAGAGCTCTCCTAGCTGAACCACCACCACTGAGCCACCTACTCAGTCACTTGGATCTGGAGAGGCTCCAATACTTTCTCTTCCACGGCTGCCCACAGGTCCCCTCCCGAGCACAGACCAGCTGTTATTCCATCAGGAAGTGAATCCCAGTAACGTGAGGACGCTTGCAGAGCCCCAGCTTTTACAGTTTGTGCCTCCAGGGTGACATTGCAGCTGAAAAACAAAATGCATATAACTGACAAAATGAATCTTAAAAAAGTATTTTCTGCTTTAGGTGGCTGATCTAAGCCCAGATCTAGATTCACTGGGCTGTGGTCAGTCTCATCGGAGATACCTAGGCCCTTTTCCTTGCTGTGTCCTTCCAACTCTTTCCCCTTCTCAAAAACGCCTCATCAGAGTCTTCTGCCATGCAACTCCCAGGCCAGTCTTTCCAGGGGGCTGTACTATCTTATTTCTTTAAGTATCTGTAGGCAGCAAATGGGACATCATTGGTGTCCCTCAATCTTGACAGAGTAGCAAATACTCACAACTGTAAGTCTGTCTTGCACGGTTAGTTCTCAGATTCCTCCTAACCGCACGCAAAGTGGGCACACAGATGCTTTCTTTTTCTGCATTTTCTTTTACTCAGAATAAAGATCTCATTTTACTGTTGCCTTGCTGTATTTATGACCTGCAAGGCTGCTCAGGGTCCCAACTGTGTACATTTGTGTCCTTTTCTTGTCATATAGATATAAGCTGCAGTATGCCATTTCCGCAAAATAAGCTGAAGGCATTTTGGGGGCACTAACAGTGGCATTTTACAACTGCTCCTTAAGGATTTGATCTCCTCCTTCGAAGGCCTCCTGTCCTTGAAATACAGATTGAACTTTTCACATGAGCTCACAATCGCTAAACATTCCTGTGCTATTTAGAGGTATCTTTCCTCTGTTGATCGTGGTGACACAAACAGGAAAGCCATCGCTCTCCTGCCACTCCATTTACTGGCAACAGATGACACCGTCACCTCTCAGTTCGTAGCACTGTACTGTGCATTGAGGGATAAGACCTGCTGTGGGCCAGGTGCATCACGTTCATGCCAATGCCTCCACAACAGTTGTCTCTTTGCTAGAACACACAAAAAGTTTGCAACTATTTGAAAGATTTGGAAGCAATCTGGAGTTTACACATCCTAACGGTCTCTGAACTGGTTTATTATCAGCGGGTAGGCAGCACACACCTTTCCAGGGCCAAATCCTGACCTCAGGAAGCCAGCAGGTGTCTGCCGCATGCTAATACAACAAACTAGAATTTCATTTTAGGCTGATTCCCCCAGCTCTTGTTAGCAGACTAATGAGTTTGTGATTATGATCTGCCGCAGCTTCTGTCTTAAAGATGTCTCTGCACCTGTCTGCGGAATGTCATTGGGTACTACACCAACTCCTGCACGTCCTATTAACGTGGCTTGCTGCAGTGCTGATATACTGAACAATCTGAATGGGAAATCCTTCCCTTGGGGTGAAGGATAGCATCACGTCCCTCATTTTACAAAAAAGTCGAGGGGAAAATTCCTGAAGACTTCTGCTGGCCTGGGAAATGAACCTAAACCCCTGCTCAGAGGGACTCAAGTTTAGCTCCTCTTCAAAGCGTTTGCCGAACAGGAGGTGCAGCAGCAGCCAGCCCTGTCTGAAGCAGGGCAGAACCTAGCCCTGCCTCTCCCTCGTACTCTCCTACCTGTTGTAACTCACGAGCAGCACGGGGCTCACAACTGTTATTCACTGCCCCACAAGACAGAAGTTGCTATTTCAGTTGAAACGTCGAGGGCTGAAGGGAATCTGACAGTCCACATTTACACTGCACTAGAACGCCAGCTGGGAAGTGGGTGGAATTGAATCTTTTGTCAAATAAACTCCATTTTCTCCAAATTAATTAATTCACAAAGAATGCATCCCGTCATGGATTTCACAGTTGAAAACAAAGCCAGTCTCGCCTCCCCCTACGTTATCTGTCAGTTGTACCACAAAGAACAGAAGAGCTCACTCAGTTGTTCCTCATGTGATCGAATCATGGTGGAAAAAAGAAAAGTCTCTGTCTTGGCTTTCAATTCACCTGAGATTCTGAGCTGTCCCACATCTGTTTTTCCACAGTTACACCCAAACATCTGGTTCTGCCTTTTGTTTGGAGCTGATCTACAGGGCTGCGACCCCAGCCTTCAGGGAGCAGCCAGAAGCCCCGCCACAGGCTCACTTGCCCGGCAGTCAAGGCACAACCCCGTTCTATTTTCAGACTGAATTTACCTCAGTTTGTATTAAATGCCAGGTGTCTGTTTGATATTTCTGCCGCGGTGGCAACTCTCAGATCATGTTTGGTTTCCCATGGACAAGATCCAAGGAGTGACGGATGGCTGGACGGGTGCCCAGCTGAAAGCTCAAGAGCCTAACAGCGAGAACCGTCTCGGCACCTGTGCCTCCAGCTGAACCCGACGGTGACAGTAACATGCACCGCCACTGAAAACCCAGCTCTCCTCGGGCTCCTGCTCCGCATCTCGTAGCACAGCCTTAGTCAGGCTCATCTGCTTCGATAATCTCTAAGTCTGGTCATCAGGTGCTTAGTGCAAAGCTGTGTCTTTTCCCAGCTGAGTGTCCTGTGCAGCTGCCCAGACCTGTCTTTCTCACCTTCGGCTGCCAGCTAAGCGCTAAATTGGTAGCAGTCTCCAAAGAGTTATCAGCTCCTTTCCCATAAGGGAGCTCTGTCTGGGAAAGGTTTTCTCACACACCTCCCTATTTGGCATCTCAGGACTTCGCTTGAAGTAAAAACCATGCTCAGTAACACCTCTCCTCTCCAGAGCAGAGCATAGGACAGTCACGGCACATCAGACTACAGACCCACACAGCCCATTATCTCATCTCTGACAGCAGTGAATAGCGTGATGCCTGGGAAAGAATGACCAAGCCGTCATTCACTGGTCACCCTCTACGCACGGAGAACTTCGTAGCCCTCTATGGCTCTGCTCAAGGCTGAAGCGTTTCTGTTTATTCAACTCCTTCTTGTACAGAAGCTGGTCCAGATCAACAATCATCCCTGTTCCTCTCTCCTAGACATTTTTTATACCACAGAGTTTTTAAGGTTGATGGGCAACCAAAACTGTCCTTGTAAGCCTGTGTTTGGCTAAAGCGAGCGTTCTGTCAAAGAGGGTTTAGCAGCTGACTTTCTCAGGAGCAAGTCACTGAAAAGTCCAAGCGTTTCCTTTAGAGATGAATGATCTATGGACAGCAGATGGAGTACTCACTCGCTGTGGAGGTCGTCTTCTGCACATGTGATGTTTCAGCTAGAGGCAAAGCAGGGAAGAATAAAGTGATGTATGTGATAATCCGTCTTGGCCACTACTGAGAAGGGAAATTTCACAGCAGTCATTTCTGAAATCCAGAAGGCAACAGAGGTAGAAAAGGATTAGTTTGCTTTCTTCTGTACTTCTGTAAAGATGAAGGAGGATGAACGTTTCTCAGTATGTCCATCATGGAGAGGATTTTAGTGTCGTTTCTCTTCTCTTTAGCCCATTTGGCTACCGGACCTCATCTTCCAGAGCATTATGTTGTTGGCCACCAGCGCTATGGGCAGAACAGCCCTTTCTACAAGAGAGATGTTCTTTGCTCTGTGGCAGTGAGAACAACCACCCAAATCAGCCTGAAGATACTGCAGGAAAGCATTCAATCCTGCAGCATCAACGAAGCATAATCTCTGAGCTCGTAAGATGAAGATGGCATAAATCATACGCAGACTTTCAAAAGGAAGTCTCTGGAGCCTGATCTGGTCGGTCACCCACACGACCACAAAGCAATTTCCCTGGGAATCTATCCGCTATTCAGCTGAAACTCTTTCGGTTAGCTACCTCTCCTTGCCACACACATTGTCTAGCCTAGAGGCGACGCATCCCCACAATATCTACAGGTGCCGCAAAACTACAAAGGAAAAAGGAATTTCACGTTCATGGAGCCTCAGCAGTATCTATACACTCACCTCAGTAAAACCAGACCTCAAATAGTATTTATAACAGCACAGATTTTGTTCTGGATTTCTCTGATTTTATTTCCAGAGCATCTTTTCTTTGAAATCTTGTTCAAGCCCTTCCCCACACAGTCAGTTGCATCGCCCTCCTGCTTCTCCACCTCCTCTTTGTTTTATAAAACATTTTCTGGGTCTTCCACTTGTGTATCACTTTTTCTCAGCCGCATTTGCTCTAGAGAAGTTTCTACTTCTCTGCTCATTGCCTCTTTGTGGAAGAGGTTAGAGACATCTTCTGCAAATTAAGACAAATCTGGTTCCATATGCAGCCACAATTACTACCACTAGCTTCGTTTTATACCAAATACTCCATGTCTTATGCCTCCTGTCATTCACAAAGGAAGAAAATACCCGGGACAACTTTGTCAAAGCAAATTCTGTGGCTAAAACCTCTGTAGACGGATCTACAGAAGACAGCTTTGCTAGGCACCGCTATTTATGAGTTGTGTCACTTAATATATGACACGGGGATGCATGCAAGTAGTTTACAATGTGAACTATAAAATACACAAATAGTTTTGGCAGTCTCACCGGTGAAATTCTGAAACAACTGCCTCTCAGTAGACCAATACACAAACGTATTGCAAAATCTGATTCAGGGCTTCAGTTAGCATGTTAAAATGTGCCTAGCTTACAATATTGCACAAGGCACATCCTATCAGTCAGCAGATCAGCCATCCATGAGAAAGCAGAACCGTACGCCTGATTGCTACAGCCTTGAGTTCCTGTTCTTTGAGTTGTAGCATAGTCTGGGCTCGCGGTACTAGAAGGTGCTAACGAAGAGATGAAGCTCAGGGAGGTGGAGCAAAGGAGGCTTGGGGCTGTTCTGATGAAGCAGACTCTGTGGTAAGGGCCCAGCCAGAGACACGTTGTAAGGCAGGATCTACGAGGATGAGCAGCACGTAGCTGACGTAACCATCACCGTATGTTGTCCCCACCCAATGCAACTCTTCCACAGTCGCGTGTGTGATTGGAATGGCAAAATGGCAGCCGAGCCAGCTGAAGAGAACCACTCCCCACAAAGACATATCCTGTGCCCAAAATCCAGACTGTGGCTATTCCATACACGCACAGGATACACACTGAATAAGAAACGGCGGGTGGGGTGGGGGGTGGAGGCTATTTTCATTCAACCAAGAGAGTATTTTTGCTGGTAAAACCGTCTGACTCTCAGCCAGAGATTATGGCTTTTCCCTCCCAGAAATCTGACCTAAGGCTATCCTGCCATTGGCAAAGTACGCTCAACAAGCCCTTGTGTACAGCACTGCAAGCACGCAGATCTAAAAGACAGCAAACACTTTGGCTTCTCTATTCTAGTCTCTCCAGGCCTGCCTAAACCTTTCTTCCTCAGTCTTCTGCCACAGCAAGGGCTTCAGTTACAGCCTAAGGGCTGCAAACCAAGGGCTTCTCACAGATCCGGCTCTTAAGAGTTTTCTTGAATGCTAACAGAAGTGTTGCACTTAGGACATATGATTTTGCTGATGGGGTTGTACTAAACCAATTTGTTAGTTTGAGGTATATGCTGACAAGGTAGTGACGACATTTTAGCGCCCTTTGTATCACAGTAGTGAGGTCTGATTTCATAGACACCAAACATTTCAAGGCACATGCACTACCAATGACACCAGCACTGCTGTTAGAGTGAATGGAAATTTTAATCTATATACTAAAGAATCCGAAGTAGATACTACGAGACGCAATCCACAAAACACTCAACAATGAGTATGTAAATTGGATGGATTTAGGGGACTAAAGAATATTTTGAGAGTTTTGTTTTCAGAGTTCCTTTCCAAAGATAAGATTGGGCATCTGTCATTCATCTTCTATCTTGCCAAAGAAGTTGAGAGCACAGAAAAGCACTTAAAGCATTGCTCTGTCCGTATGCACTGCTCACGTCAGATATAGAACCATCCTTTCTTCTGGACAGAATGCACCACCACCTGTAATATATCTAATAACTCTCACGTGACTGTTTACAGAGCCAAACCTGACAGATAAACTGGAGTTTAGCTGTCCCGTCGTTCTGCAGCTCTCAGCACCTGACAGCGTGGCAGCTGGTGCAGCTGCACTTGGAGTCTCACAGGGGCAAGAATGGAAATGCTGTCAAGACATCTTCTTGGCAAAGTTTTCTCACTTCTTCCTTGATGGTAATTTCCTAACCTGTTGTCTTCCCACAAGATTTTTAGTTCTTGCATCTCTGTTGGTCTGAACCATTTGCTCCAGAAACAAGGCTGTTATTCCTGAGCTCAGGCAGTCACTGCCACAAACTAATTGCTCGGGGTGTTCACCAGCACACGTGGTGGCTCACGCTTGCTCCAGTTCCTGCCTATTCTGCTAAAAGCCAGGCTGATCACCACAGGGCACTGTAAAATCCAGCAATTTGGCTCAAATTGAAAGAAATGCATAATTCTGGATCTGGATGTTCCCAGCGCCAGCCCTGGTGTCTCAGCCAAGATGGAAGCCGTTCCACCCCCCGATGTTGAGTTCTCAAAAAAATGGACGATGGCGAGGCCTCCAAGGAAGGCAGATTTATAATCATGAGGCAGAGTGGGAGGGAAAAGAGATTCTATGCGCAGAAACACTCACTTCTACAACAGCAAACCTCTCTAAACCTCTCAGAACATCCAAACAACCGGCATCTGACAGCTTCACGCTAGGCGTTTCTTCCAAACTCTAATTCTGGGTACAGACTATGCTGATACTCATTAAGTAATTTAAACTGGGACTTGCATCTTTCCTGTGCGATGTTACTTCTGAAGCACTGCACTACCGATGAGCGTTTTGCAACTGCCAAGACATGAAAGTGTGTTTGTTATTAACACATCACTATATAATTAGGGGACTTAGCAGGGGGCTGGGTATTCACATGTTCTTCTTCCTCTGTTGCTGACAGTGTTAGATGAAAGTCTCTAGGTATCCCATTAGGTGACAAGTGAAAATGAGTTCTGCGGCCAAAACTAAGCAATTTGGCACAATTTAGTAGAGAGATGGCATTTTCTGCTCAAAAAGGGCCCAGAATTAGAACAGCAGGAGGTGTTACAGATCAAGATTGAGATGCGCTGGCCAAGCTGAGTGGGTGTCTTACAGAGCAGAGCAGCAGTGGGTGCTGAAGTCCAGGATTGAGATATGTTGGCAGAGCTCAGATGGGGAATGCTGCCCAGTTTCTGAGAACAAGACAGAGTCTGTATTTTAATTAGAGTTCCTCTGCTCATCTGCATGGCTCAGCACAAACTTTCATGTTCTGAATTTTCTAGGCCTTTATTAGGATCCATCCAAAAAGCCTACCTTCCACTTTTTCCCACTCCTCCCCCAGTGAAGACATGCCGGTACCGACTGCTCACACTCATGTGTTCTGCTGTTGGCTCTCATTAAGTGTCACGGGTCAAGCATCAGAAATCTATGCACTAATTTCACATATATAGACTGATATATGGTTCCCGCTGTAAAGAGTTTCCAGTTCAGATTAAACAAGGCCTGCAATAAAAGACAGGAGGCTGTGGGATTTCAGGGAGAGTAAAAAAAGGCATGATGACACGTAGAGGAGTGAGCTGGACACACAAAACCTGAATAACTGACTTCACAAAGCCTGGGGAACGGAGAGAGAGGCAGTAATATGATGGCAGCGTTGGATAGGGCAGGAGGCAACAGGATTGCAAGCATCTGCAATGCAAATCCTGCCCTGAGTACTGCGTAATGTTTATTAGCTACGGCTAAAGATTCCATCCCAAGCATTATAGATACGCACGACCGATCCCAGCAACAATAAAGGAATTCATAGTTTGAGAAAAACCTCCTCCCCTTTCCCCATTGTGCACAGGCCTACAGTTTAGGCTGGCCAAAGTAGGTCAAAGGGAATTAGTTCATTTGAATATGTAAATTCAACTTAACAAGGAGTACAGACAATTGCTTCAAGCTTGTGAGTTCAAGCTAAGAAAAACAGGTCTTCATAGCTCCTTTGGGAACTCAAAGCTTTGGCTTTCACCTCTCCCTGCTGTTCCCTCTGCTCGTCCATCTTCATCCCTTTCCCTCCCGCCTCCAGCCTAGTGAGCATCAGGCAAACCCCTCCATTTCTCAAAACCATGCCTGTGGTCAAAAGAGCAAACTCAGTACGGTCATTAGAAAGCTCACGCGTAAAGGTTTGTGAGCTCTGAGCGGCTGCTGTGAACACGTCCTATGTGTGCAACTCTCCACAAGCTAATTTTCAAACAAGCGAGAAAACGCATCTTTTGTCTGCCTCCTGCAGACAAAGTCTTTTTTCCTCTTTTTTCTTTTTTTTTTTTTTTTTTTTTTTTTGCTGAAGGGAACAAGTTCAGTTTCCAATAACTGAAGACTGATTAAATCCGCTGTCCCTCTACCACCCCCTCCCAGTCACAGGCAGCTCATACTATGAAACAGTGTCAAGCAAAAGGATTTCTTATACAAAGAACTTCATATAACCAGAGAGAAGAAACGAAGGAATGTTGGCATTAATTTTTGATTTAACTCTTTCCGGTCTAAAATCCTCTAACTCATACCTTTCTCTTCCTATGTTTTTATTAAAAGTATTCCAGCAAAAACTGTTTAAATCAGTGTGTTGCATCTTTGAAATAACACACAGCACTGAACCAGGAGTAATCGGCTTGATACTTCTGTAATTAAACAGGTATTTAATTAATACCTTTTACTCAGCCTGAGTCAACTCCTATGAAGCCAACAGCCCTGCGTCCCTCTGTTACCTCTGACTAAAATTTGTGGGGCAGTGGGTGGCTCAAGGGAAGGAAATAAGGAGCCAAATTTCAGTTCTCAGTTGACAGTTTCATGTCCAGTTTGGCTGTTTGAGGCAAACCTACATCTGCAGTGGCTTAAAATGAATGTCGACCAAGAAATTGCTGTTTAGCTCTCTAACTGAGCAGGTTCTCTTTTTTTTTTTTTTTTTTTTTTAAATGTTTTATTTCTATCGGCAGGAATAAAGACGATAAAACAAATCTTTCAATTACCTTTGCAGTCTCATTCAAGTCCACTGACAAAACTGTTCATGGAGATTGAACGCCAGCAGTTTATGGAGACCGAATAACAGTAGTTCCTCCTGAGCACTTTCGCTGTTGTCAATGTGGAAACCGTACCTGTTCTGGGAGTAAAAAAAGCCAACTTCAGTCTTCAGGGAAACAATGCAGAAGACTGCATTTGCATCAGATGAAAAACTAATCACCCCAAAATGGAATTGTGGCTTAATTCCCCAAAGTATTGCTGTGTTAGGTTATCTGCTTGCAGCCTAACCCTCTGACAACACAGTGCTAATAATGGGGTCCCCGAGCTGTGACAACACTCTGGGTTGTGGCTGCCTTATGGGCACGTCTAATTATGATGTTCTGTGACAAGGCTATAAATACACACGCTCCCACAGGTGGAGACCTGATTGTAGTGAGCAGCGAGGGGTTCTGCAGGTATTTGCTCTATTCTGACACGGCATAGCATTGCCTGCTCGAACCGGAGGGCTGTTTATAACTGCAAGAGCCTCGCAGGCCTATACCTCAGGGAATTCCAGAGTATGGAAGCAAGCGAGATTTCATAATCACATATAGATCAAACGTTAGCGGGAAGAGTGCCAAAGGGAAAAAGAGTAAATTTGTTCAAATGAAAAAGCCTACTGACAAAACCCAAAGACCACCTGAGCAAAGGAAAATGAGGATTACATATTAACAGACCAACTCTGGTGGGCTGAATGTAGGTCTAGGTGGCGATGAAGATAATCAGTCTTTTATGGGGCACTTAAACAGGCAGTTGTTTGAGGAGAAAGAACTGTTTGAAGGATTTCTTGAATAGGGAAGGTGGCTAGGCCTCTAGTTCTAGATTCTGTTCTTAAAGATCATTACATTATCATAACGCTTTAGGCTTATAAAAGCAGTCAGTGCCCCTGCACACCACCCGCTGCCAGGTGAGGAGGAGTTCTCACTCTTTCCTTCCCTAGCAATTCCAGCCCCCACTGTCTGTGCCTTCTGCCCGCCTTCGCACCTTTGGACTTCACTTGCTCCTACACAAACAAAGAAAAAACCAAAAAATCCCCCAAAGAAGTCCTTTTTGATAAGGACCAGTAAGAAAGGGAATCTGATGGGCCCATCATAAATTCATAACAGCTGCTGCAGATGAGCTGTTGACTGAATACTAATTCTTGCATCCTAAAAAGAAAAATCAACAAAAAGCCTTCCGCTATCCCATCTCCTTTACTGTTTGTTTTGTCAGAGTCAAAGGAGATGACAATCACTCACAACATAGAGCTGAATAAGAAAATTATCAGCTGCCTCAGCCAACGCACCGTGGCACGCAGTTGTCAAACTCTTGCAAATTTTGTCATAAGCCTTAGAGCTAATGTTTCTATGATTTCTAAAGATGCCTGGAAAAGCTCCCTTTCATTAAAAAAGGGAAACCTCCCTTTTGACTTGCTATACCACCTCTGTGATGGGATGAAACAGGCACCAAAGGATGCTTTCTCCCGCAGCTCCCAAGGCAGGTTGCCTCAGGAGGAGCGTGGGCAGAGATTTGATGAAGTTAACTCACCCTGGAGAAGGCACCAAAGCAGCAGAGATCAGAAGCTGTGCCACAGAGAAAGAAATAATACATACAGGGCCAGTGATTAGCTTCAGGTCAGTGACTAGTTTGCTGGACAGGAGCTGTTTAGACAAAGGAGCTGAGGCACAGCAGTGACAGGCACTGTGTGACTGAGGCAGACAAAGTGGAACTATAACATGGACCCACAAAGGTCCTGGACAACAAAGGACAGAAGGGGCACCCTGAGGAAGAACCCAAAGGAAAGGAGAGTGAAGCAGTACCACGTACAGAGGAGCGTGCTGGCCTAATACCCAGAGAGGCTTTTGGCTCAGTGCTGGCAACACGGTGAGGGCCAAGCCCCGAGGCAGCGCTCACCGCAGACTCCTCGCCCCAGCACTGGCTCCCCGCCGCCCGACAGCCCGGTTCTGACGACCCCGGAGTCCCTGAGCACGGCGATGCCCGCAACCGACCCGCTCCCCCCCGCCATTTCCCCTCACGACGCGCCGCCGCCCTCACGCAGCCTCCGCCTCCCGCCTTATTCCCATAGCTCAGTTACGCAGGCGGCGCAGCCGTACCTCCCAGAGGTACGTAGGTTGCGGGCGGGAGAGGCCGCTCCGTTCGCGTAGGGCCCGCCTCGATTCCCGAAACGCCTTTACGACACTGGCGCCCGGCGGGGGCGGGGCGCTACGGAGGCGGCGTAAGGAGGCCCCCGCCGCTAACGTCCCTCCTCAGACGTGGCGGGCGAGGAAAGGGGTGTGTGTGGGGGGGCCGGCCGGCGCGGACGCCGCGATGTGGCAGAGGTCGGTGTGCGTGGGCCTGCTGGCCCTGGCGCTGGGCTACCTCTGCCTCCTGGGCCCCGAGCTGCCCCACTCGGCGCTGCGGCACCTCTCCGCCTCTCTGCTGGGGGGGCTGCGCCGCGCCCGCTCCCTCGAGGGCCGTATGGTGGCGGCCTGGCAGGCGGCCATCGTCCGCCCGGCCCGGGGATGGGCGCGCGTCGCCGTCGGGTAGGTGCCGGTAGCGCGGAGCGGCGGGGGAGGGCGCCCCTTCCCATGGGCCGGGCTGTATCTCTCTCTATAGATCTGTATCTTTATATATCGTATATAGGTATGCGTATGGATGTATGAGGGCCTCACCTGCCGGGCGGAGCTCTCCATCGGCCTCAGCGCAGCCTCCCTGAGTTACTACGAGATTCAAAGCTGCTTCATGAGTTACTGGGGGGTTGGGGTCGGTGCGGCCCAGCAGGCTCAGGGAGAGGCCTCCGCTTGCTGCCAGACAGGCAGCTGCCCACGCTGCAGGCAGGAGGAGAGGCTGGTCGTGGAGCACGAGGTGGTGCCAAGGCAGCTGGGCGCTCGCTGGAGCTCCTGCCTGTTCGTTAAACCTCTCTGTTAGTTTTCCAGGTGAGGACGTTTTCCTGAGAGAGCCGCTGGTAATCGTGGGCAGCTGCCGGCTGCGTTGCTTAGTCAGAGGTGGACCTCGGCTGAGGGGATTAATGGCCAAAAAAAGTCACATATTGGTGATTTATGTGTGCTGCGTGGTTCAGACGCGGTTGGCAAGCCTGACTCTGGAGACCTTCCCCCTGGCTTGCTTGCCTGAAAACCAAATTTATGTATGGAGTCTGAGGGACCTGGAGCTGGTGGCACGTCCCCAGGAAGGTGGCAGTTGGGGAGCAGAGTCTGGCAATAAATAGATACGAGAGATGAGTTTATAAAGCGGGGAAGCGCACAAAGACTTCGCGATGGGGGAAAATTAACCGAGTCAAGGCAGAGATGCAAAGGGGTGGGAGGTGAGGGAGGGAAGGGAGAGGAGAAAGCAAGAGATGTTGAAGACGTCTGTGCCTGCACAGGGAAATCCATCACCCTTTCTCTTTTTAAACTGGAAAGAAGGCAAGGGGAAAGTTCAGGAATGTCACATTGATGCTAAATGCTGGTTTTAAGTCTGACCATTAACCTTGCCATTATATATAGCGCTTGACTCACTTTCTTTTAAATATAAGAACATGACAGGATAATTTGACTATAACTAGAAGAGTCGGCCTTCAAGTGTTGGAAGAAGTTACTCCACCTCAATGGCTGAGTAGCTGATAAGTGTTAGCTGGAGCCTGTCTTGCTCTTGCGTTATGGTTGATACAGGCTTTCTCCCCTCAATGGATAACAAGATAGGTTTTCCAGTGCCTCTTTTAGTCTTTTGCCATGCCTTCACTGGAAAAAAGCCAGGTGTCTTTGTTTTGTTCCTTCCTTTCTTCTTTGGTTTAAAGCAACTGAATACATGTATATATAATATATACACACACCCCAAACTTGAAGTTCAACAGCAAAAGCAGTTCATTAGTAGCATATCCCTGCTGTTAAGGGAGTTTATTAAAAGCATGAAGTGTGTTAGCAGAGGAATGGTAGAGAGGGAGAAGACAGACAGCTGGAAGATGATTAGAGGTGTCTCACTTGAAAGAACTGTGACTTGGTTTATGTCCCCTTGCATCTTTAATGATTCATTAAAATATAAAGTTGCTGACCTTTTGCTGCAGTGAGTTTGGGGCTGAAATGCTGCTTGAGCTTATTGTTTCTTTGGTTTTCTTTGCTCTGCTCTGCGAGGGGATTTTTCTCTCCTTCGTGTATGAGATGACGTGCAATACAGCAGATTTCTGAGCTGGTTACCTCGTGTCCTGAAAATCCTCAGGGATTTTAATGTCCTTTATTTTGTATGATGCAGCCTTCACGTGTTGGGGCCCAAATCATGCATGAAAGGTCACTGACGAGGAGGAATGCAAAATGGCTGTGCGTTTCACGCTGACATGTAAGCAGGCATTGGCATTTGGAGTGTCTTGTGGATAGACACAGAGCAAGTTAGAGATCCTGCAAAAGTTTTATAGATTGCTTAGATCCCTGTCAGAGGAGCGTGGGGCAGAGGAACAGAAATTGCACTTGACAGCAGTTCCAGATGATGTTTTAGTCTTAGTCGTTGCTGGTATCATCTCAGTAAATATTTGGTATATATTGATGTCTCTGTGAAACCAAGGACTAGAAACAAAGGGAAGTGTTCCTAAACTTTCTTCCTGGGGGCCTGGTTCCAGCCCAGAAACTTTCCTGTTCTCTAGTCTGAATTAGACTGTGTTTTAATTTATGTAATTGATAAGAAATGGGGACTGGAAGATTTCAGCTGCAGGTTAGACTTCGCATTAAGTCTAGACCTGCTGAAATGGTTGTCACTTCCTAACTATTGCAGGATTTTTCTCCCATTTCTAGTATTTGAGAGAAGGCGGCATGGTAATTCTGGAAATTTGGGACGGTCCTTTTGAAATTGCAGTTTTCAGATATTTCAGCTGAAAAATTGCTCTCTTGACTTCTCATAAACAGAACCAGCCTGGCAGGGGTGTGTTTGTGTGTGTGGTTTTGGTTACTGTTAGTAGTAGTTGAAACTCCAGAGGCTGATCTAGTAGACTTAAATACTTTCAGTTTTGTTTTTAACAGTTCTGAATTGTATGTATGTTGTAAACCAGAAATATATATTTAAAAAAAAAAAACCAAACCCAACACCTTCTTATTCTAAGAATTTAAAATGTTATTGTTATTGGGCTTATTCTTTTTTGAGCAAGCCTAAAAGTGCAAAATGTACTGCAACGTACGCAACCACCTTTGGACCACTCAGCTTACTTGTTTGTAAATGTCAAAAGGAGAACACTTTAGCAGAGAATTTGAGGAAATTCATATGCCTTTGAGTTTGTTTCTTTTTGTTTGCTTGATTGTTTTCCCCCTTAGCATGAGGGCTGCGAGCAGCAAACGTCACTGGCTGGGAAGTGATCTCATTGTATTGTCTCGCAAGTGCCGTAAGGTACGTGTGGTTATTTTCCTTATGCGTTTTCCTTCTGTCTTCCAGCGTCAACGCCTGCGTAGACGTGGTTCTGTCCGGTGTGAAGTTGTTAGAGGCACTCGGTCTTGAACCTGGGGATGGAAAAAATCATGCGGTCTTGAACTCCAGACAGGACCTAAAAGAAGCATTTGCTCACTTCATGGAAAAAGGGGCAGCTGCCGAGCGCTTCTTCAGCGATGCCGAGTCTTTCCATCACATTGCACAGACAGCCTCCGAGTACCCTGGTGCACAGGTACGTCTTCCACCTGAAAATAAGCTTTGAGCAGCGTGTTTCTTATTTTCTGCATCGTTGGTGACTTTCGTTCTCTGTCTAGTGAGAGTGCAGATCATTCAGGAAAGAAACCTCTGCCATAGCTTGAGTGCGTTAATGACTTTCCGCAGAATTCTGCACCTGGTTTTGAATGCTCTATCCCTCGATTGCTTTCCCAAGACTGAAGGGTCAGTCCGAGACGCCTCTGTAAGAATACTGTTGTATGGGAGCCAGATGGGGCCGGTGCTTGTAAAAGGCTCCAACGTCTTGTAATGAGGCAGGAAGGGGGGAAACAGATCCCAGCACTAGGAGGTGTAAACACTCTGATCAGCTGAGCTACTTAACGCAGGATTTAAATTCTCTCTAGGAGTGATGAAAAGAAATAGGTGTTTTTTTCTGAAGCCTCCCTTTCCAAAAGCAAGGGTTCCTTGCTCTAATTTATACTGGGTCTTCTAATCTAGCTTGATACCTTGCTTGGCAATTAGCTCATTTTTACAAACTGCTTAATGCTGCCTTCTATCCGGTTTGCCAGCTGCTTTTGAAGATGAGGAAGAGCTCTAAATGTTTTCTGTTGGTCAGGACTCTCTTGTGTTGACTTGTTTCTTCCCACTTTTGCTACGTTGACTTTCTAGCATCACCTGATTATTAGCTGTATCCTTCTATAGCCTGTTTTCTGTCCCCTCTGAGTGCCTGCAATCCTCACAACAATCTATATTCTTTGGTTTCAAAGCTCGCATTGGCGTTCTCTTACTTGAAAGTTTGACCTTTCTCACCTGAAGAGACTTTCACTGTTCCGCTCACTTCATGCGGGCACAGGTAGCAGGTTTAATCTTGATTTCAAACTGGATGGAAGTATTATTGCAGTTTTCAAATGATTGCTTGTCAGCCTTGCCAATAAAACACAAGTTACCAACTACCACAGAAAAGCTGCACAGAAGTAAGGGCTGTTTACATTATGAATTGATTTATACAGGGCTGTGCGTTACCTAAAGGCAAATATTTAGATTAAAAAAAAAAAAAAGTCAGAGAACACTTAAACTTGTCAAGATCTCACAGAGAATTTTAAAATTGTTTTGCCTTCAGCCCTGATAAGCTTTATTAACTTCCATAATGCTAGACTCTCTTCTAAAAAAGGTAAAATCTCTAGCTGATAGCGAGGACACTATCAAAGCAAGGGAATGCCCACACCTGCCTCTGTTTGTTTTACAGCTTTACGTAGGAGGAAATGCTGCTCTCATTGGTCAGAAGCTTGCAACAAATCCAGACCTGAAGGTATGCGTTCCAAAAGTTTCGTGCTATTCACTTGTCTTTAATAAGCCTCACGTTACTTCCCTGTAGATTTTGGGGATCCCGCAGTTATTTCTTAGGTTATGGTGGAACATATGGTTGGCCTTACAAGTTATGTAGCTGATTTTTTTTAAATTGCTTTTTTTTTTTTTTTAAATCAATTGTCTAGGTGATGCTTAAATGCACTGAAATGGTGGCAAAGGACGTGGCAGGTGATCCTTGATTGTTTTTTTTTCTTGTTTCTAGATCCTCCTTTGTGGCCCAGTTGGTCCTAAACTCCATGAACTACTTGATGACAATGTGGTTGTGCCACCTGAATCCATGCAGGAAAGAGACGAATTCCATCTTATCTTGGAGTATCAAGCAGGTACCTTGCCAAAGGCTGGATGTTAGATGGGAACCCTGAACATCACTCAGACAGTCCTGGTTTTAAAGTTGGAGGGTTTTTTTGAATCGGTTAATTCCAGAAAGACTGTGTAAGTTATCAGTATTGGCAGCTGTCACCGGGCTAATTGGGTAATTCCATGTGCTTCGGGGAGCTGTGGTAGGTGAACAGACATCTAAAAGTCTTTTGAAACTTTTTCCCTTTGTAATACAGTTACCGAAACGTGAACTCCTGCTGCTGTCTTGCCATCCCTTTGGTTCTGTATGCTTGTATGCTACAACCTATAGAAACCAAGCGGACTTCTCATTTAGTTGTGATACGTAGCCTAAGCAGACCTGACGGGTGTAATTCTAAAGCTGTATGAACACTAAAATAGTCTGGTAGTGTTCTCTGAAAACAGAAAGGTACCATTTAACCTCATGCAGATGAAATTCAGGGTAACCCTAAGGAAATGACTAAAACAAATCTGCGCGTATTTTCTTGCTGTTTTCCATCTGAATCGTTCCGCTGGTCCTGTCTCGACGTATAGCTTCAGAAAGAGTTACGTTGGCCTGACGGAAGAGGGAGTGTTTGGGAAGGAGGGAGGGCAAGAACCCCCATAATTCAACTTTTTCAGCAGCAAAACTAATCCCAAAGCATCCACTCTGATGGACTCCTGGCTGAGACAAGGTTACTATAACTGACAAGTGCTGTTACACAGTAGCCAATGGAAAATACGCTAATTTTGAAGGGAATTTTACTCTTCTTGCTCCTGGAAGCATCCTGGGTAGATGATACCTCAGTAGAGGATGCCTCAGCATCTTTGTTCCCAGATAAGAACTGTCCTCCTGATGCAAAGCTGAGGATCTTTGTCCTAGGCAGAGCTTTGCCTTAAGCCTTTTCTTAAGAGGAGGCAGCGCTGATGGCTGTTGATGCTGGTTTAGTGGCTTTTCCCCAAATGCTGCTCACGTTCTCCAAACTCTAACCAGCGTACGGTCTGGGAGAGCTGAGTAAGGAAGTATGCAGGCTGGCTCTAAGGTGGAGATTCCGCCTATAAGAGCCCCAAAATTGCTTGTGTCTCGAGCTTTCTGTTCAAGCTGCCCTTGGTGACCGGTGTTTATTTATTCCCTTACATTTCTTTCTGTCCAGTTATCATAACTGGCACCAGGAACCGAACAGCAATGCGTGTACAGATGGGGAGAGCTGGCCAGTTGGACTGTGGCTGTTGTAATTTGTATCCTCTCTAGGCTGTCGTTACCCTCTTTTCTCATGGCTCGGTGTCCTGGCGATGGAGCCCATTTAATTTATCGTCTTATGCAGGAATAAACCAGTTTACACATACAGCACTGGTGCAGTTCTGTTCTGCAGATCATTTCTGGGAGCTGCGCTGTAAGGAACCATAAGAGTTGTTGAGGGCGTACCCAGAGACAGGCTAACAAGCGGCTGTTGCCAGAAGGGGAGGTCTCCCCTCTGCATATCCCGCTCACTCCAGCCGTCTGGCTTGAGCTGGCTGTGACACTCACCTAATTGCACGATCAACTCATACAACCAATTAAAACATCACAAAGCTTGCAAAACCAAACAAGTACTGAATTTTCCTTGTGATCAGGCGAGCATCTAAACAAGGCAGAGGGAGTGAATGAAGAGAACGAGTGAGAAAAAGAGCGAGAGATGGCACATTGGGGCCAGTCAAAGCGTGAAACCATGCCCTTGGATTCCAGCAGGATATCCCAAAACAATCTCCGGATGCGTGGTTTGATTTGCTTCTCTTCTGAGTTAACTTGCTTCTATTTGTTTCACCCTAGGCGAGGAGTGGGGACAAGTGAGAGCACCCAACGCCAACCGCTTTATCTTCTCCCATGACCTATCAAATGGCGCCTTAAATATGCTGGAAGTGTTTGTGTCCAGCTTGGATGAATTTCAGCCGGATCTTGTGGTACTTTCAGGACTTCACATGATGGAAGGCCAGAGCAAGGAGATGCGACAGAGACGACTTATGGAGGTAAGATACTTGAATACCGGTGTCTCCTTAATTTCCATTCCAACAAATGCTTCATGGCAAAGTCTTGGTTTTCCAGGTTTGAACTTGTAATTAGGCTGGGTCTTCAGATCTCCCGCAAATCGTTTCATATCGCATGCTAAAAGAAGAATGTGAACTGTAGGAATGGCAAAAGTCTAATCCCATAACACTCATGTCTCTTGCATTCAGGGGGTTGACTAGCGGGGGGAAAAGGTATGGTCTGGTTGTCTGGCTGGAGTAGGTTGGAACTGGAGCTTATCTGGTGGCTAAATGACATTTTTTCTATCCCAGATACTAAGATGATCAAGGTTATAATCGAGGCTTGCATTCTTTAAGCAGCTTCTGTGTTAGATAATCCAAGAGGCAGCTTTCTCATCTGAGCCCAAAAGAGCTACACCACCTTTTCTTTTTCTTTACAGATCGTTGCCTGTTGTACAGTGCCTTTCCTGATGCAATGCACTAGCCTTCTTTTTCTCCTTCTTTTTCTCTGTTCTAGGATCAGCTGTTCTACAGCTGCTTCAGATTTGTGAGGTTTCTGAGTAAGTCCATTAGCAAAGTGCTGAGCTGGGTGCAGATCAGGGTTAGATATAGTTTTCCTCCTCTGGGATTCTGAAAACTAGAAATTGTTTTTATTTCTGCCCCTTAGCAGTACATTCTGGCACCTGTCAGACATCCCTTTGGAATTATGTTTAAATCCGTATACAAGAAGATTAAAAGATGTGTACCTCTGAGTCAAACCCCCTTTGTTCTTTTCTGTTTCTTAATGAATATGTGGTTTAGGGTTGGTTTGTTGGGTTTTTTTTCTTTTCCTGTACCCCTGCAGGCTGTGGCCTCCATCTCGGATATCCCTACTGACATTCCCATACACCTGGAGCTGGCCAGTATGACTGATCAAGATTTTATGAGCAACATCGTGCATCAGGTAACGAAAACGAAAGGACACGCTCTTTTTACCAGCTTCCTTTTCTTCAGTATCACAATGCGCAGACTGGTAGATGAATATAGAAATGAAACCTTAAAATTAGGGCTATCCATTTGAAGATAAATTGAGAACACGGGGTTAATGTCTGCTATCCTATTTGGAATGCTTTTGTTTTCTCTGCTGAGCTTACCGGAGTCTCCTCTGTGCAGCGAAGGAGAACTGTAATGACTTCTGGCTTAGCAGAGGACAAATTTGTTTTCTTTAGCTCTGAGAGACTACTCGATTTAAAACAGGTGTCGCTGGGAAGTTTCATTTAGGAGGTATCTTACATTGCTCTCGGTTGATCATCAGACCGTTTTCAGCGAGGACGAAGGATTTTTTGCAGATCTGAGTTTATTCAGTAAAAATACCATGCAACACAGCTGGGCTCTGTTCTCTGATAGGAAGATTTTTTGCGGTCACAGGGGGAAGGTGACCCGGGAGAATACGCGCAACTCCACAGGTCCAAGTAACTTTGGCTGGTTTAGATTTAGGAGGCTTGCAGATTTCTAGAAAAAACAGGATTTGAATTTGAGCTTATAGCTTAAAACAACCCCTCAATTTCTTTGCAGAATTTTTTTCCTGCAGATCCTGATGGTTCCTTGTTTTCCTCTCCAGGAAACTGGGTGCTCCTTTCTGCTGAGCACCCTGGCGATAGAGGCAGTAATGCAGCACTATAAAAACAACGCCCTGAACGAGAAAAACCAAAGCGTGATTCTCTCTCTGAAGGAAAAACCGTTGTTCCTGTGTTTTCTGTTAGCAGGTCTTTCCCCTGGTGAACTCCATTGGGCTGAACGAACAGGAGCTGCTGTTCCTCACGCAATCCGCTTCTGGTCCCCACGCCTCCCTTGCTTCCTGGACCGGAGTTCCCGACGTGGGTGTAGTCAGCGACATCCTCTTCTGGATCCTGAAGGAGCACGGGAAGACCGCAGAGCGGGCTTCTGACCTCACGCGGATCCACTTTCACACCCTGGCCTACCATATCCTCGTCACGGTGGATGGGTACTGGGGCAACCAGGTTGCCGCCGTGGCTGCCGGAGCTCGAGCAGCGGGGACTCAAGCCTGCGCGACCGAAACCATCGATACCAGCAAAGTCTTTCTTAAAGCTCCTTTGGAGTTCGTGACCTCCCAGATAGAGGCGCCTTCCAAAATCTCTTTAAATCCGGATGAGCCAGTGGTGCATTGGCACAGAGAAGGCATCTCGTTCCATTTCACTCCTGTTTTGGTGTGTAAAGATCCCGTCCGGACCGTGGGACTTGGGGATGCTATTTCAGCTGAAGGACTCCTATACTCAGAAGTATATCCACAATAGAAGACTAACACCCTCCTTTTTCTCCAATACCGTTTGGTTTCGGAGGAACCTTGGTGTTCTCATTAGGATTTCAGCAGTGATGGTATAGGAACAGAATCAGGGTGTGGTGTGTTTTCTGGGTATGACTGAAAAAGAGCCAAAGAATAATTCCAGGTATAAACTGTCAGATACATTCCAGTCACTTGGCAACGACTTGAACGCTTCACGTTTTGGGTGCAGACTTTTTAGTCTTTAATGTGAAAATTGGCTTTGCTTTGTTCTAAACGTGCGGGGAGGGAAACAAATATCAAAATCCCTATTTGGCGTAGGTTTGCCGTTTGTAACTCTGGATGGGTCTTGCCTGTTAGCGCTGGAAAGTACGGCGGCCAGGGGAATCTCCTGCGCGTGGATCCCAGGGTGAGCACGGCAGCGCTCGTCCCTGTCTTGCCTCTGATAAATTAAAAATAAAAGGCTCTTGCGGTTATCTCCTCGCAGCACGTTGGTACGTGGCAAGAGCAAACCTTCCGCTTGCTTGGTGTGATGATGAAATCTTTTACTGATGAAATTACCTCTCGACCTCGGTGCCCTCGGCACCGGAGGGAGCCAGAGTCCTGAAATGTGATGCACATTGTACCTCCTCCTTAAACAAAAACCCGACTCGAGGCTGCGTAGGTTCCTTTGGGTATCTGTTCTCTCTCTGACTAAAGGTATTCAGCTGAGCCCTAGTAGCCTGTCCGTAGTTTTTTGGGCAGCTAGAAGTAAAGATAATCCAGGTTTATATTTGGGGAGACGGCTTTATTTTCTTGCCAGGTAAACCGCAAACCGTTACCTGTGCTTGCTGTACGCTAAATACCGAGAGTTCCAGCCAACACGGCCGGTGTTCTTTGCTAACAGCGGCTGCTTCTGTCTGGTAGTTTACAGAAAAGCTATTGAGTGCTGGAGACTAAGTGGGTTTTGTTTGACAACGGTTGTGCGGTTTTCTTCCGATTCCCTGCCTGCCATTCAGAAGGGTTAATATGTTAGGGAAGGTCCTTCCGGAGGCTCAAAAGCATTTTCCAGGTAAGACTGAAGCGAGTAGGGTTTTTTAGGGTTTGATGTTGGTTTGGTTTTTTTGACTAGGTCACTGATCGTTTCTTTCCTCTGGACAGCCTTTGAAATTAAAAAAGTAGAACTATGTGTCCTTGTTAAATACTCTGCTTATCTTTTTTCTTCCTCGTAGTAGCACATGATGGATCGCATAGCACCAGCGTTTTATTTTTTCTGTCTCTTTCCAGCATGGTTTTGTCTCTGTTCGCTTCCAGAAACTGCAAGTGTATTTGCGTAGCTATCATACACATTTTTTTCAGTATAACTGGATTAAATGCAATCACCATGTCTATGCAAGCCTGCGCTAGACCAGAATTTGCAGGAGGTCGCGTTAGGTCAGTTTTTACATCTGAATGGAGGGGAGGAGAGTCCGTATCATTTGGGCTGGAGTGATGCGGTTCAGTAACGCTGTCAGGTTGCTGTCGGTGATATTCTCCTGTTGGAAAATTCGTGAATGCTCTGTAAGGATAAAAAAATGACGGCCGTTTTAACTTGTACTGACTTAGCACACGACGCTGTCTGTCAATGTATATTTAACTTCTGCTTCCCTCTGAGCAAAAAGCCTCTGTGTTTTACCAGAGGAGAAACACAGTCAGCGCTGTTTTCCTGCAGCTTATCCCATCCTGATCTTCCGTTCAGTCTCAGCATTTATCTTGGTGCGGGATCTTCTTAAGACTGGAACTATTTTGATCCAGATTTTTTATTATTATTGATAAATTGTAGCGTGGGACTTAGGAGTTCTGCTTTAGACTTCCTACAGAAAAAAAGTAAATTAAAAAAAAAAAATCTCTCCTTATAGCTGCCTGAAAGGTCTGCGGCCGTTGGCAGGGTTATTTTGCAACCGTTGATCGCAGCCTTCTGGCACGGCGCCCCCAGGACCACCAAAGGCCGCGCATCCTGCCAGCTGGAGAACTAATCCTTTGCTTATGCTCGGTCCCGCTTTCCTGACGTTGGGCCAAGCGGTGTGGATTCTTGAGCTGGAAACAAAACAAAACTAAATCCACACAAGCTGTCAGCAGCAAACGGGCCTGCTGCTGTGTTTCACTTCTCGCTCCCAAAAAACATTTGCTGGGATGCGAGGGGATTGGTCTGGCGTTGCCTTATGGCCGTTTAAAATCACAGAACCAGAGTAACAGAACTTGTCTGAGGGTGAGCTGTGCTTGGATTTAACAGGAGCGTATTTTTAAAAACTACTTTATATAAATTGCTGTAAACAAGTATGAAAAAGGGGGCTTATTGCTTAGAATTCATCTGGGCCTAAAAGTTAAAACTCTAATTACTATTAACTCCTCCTTCCTGCTGCTCCTGTTCTTTCTCACCAGGTAGTATTTCTTCCCTGGCCTGTTGTCCGTGCGCTGTGAACGCCCGGTGCTGTGAGTCACTTCTCAGATGACGGCAGCTCGTGACGGCTAGACTGCTGCTCTGTCTGTAGATCCGCTTTGCTCGGGCGTATCGAGCTCGCCTCGTTACCAAATTCACTCACCGAGAATAATCCTTAAGAAAGAAGTGTGACCTGTTAATCAGACACGCTGTTAGTATCCCTGATTAAGCTTTGAAACAATCTATATGATAATAAAACTGAATTGAGCGGTGGGACGCAGCAGCCGGTCTTCCCTTAGTATTTCACACTCTGCGAATGTGATGCGCTTAACTTTCCTCTGCCTTCCCAACTTAATTACAAGAAGGGTCGCAGAGTCTCGTTAAATCCTTTTCCTGCCCGTGCAGGCTGTCGCGCACCTCCGCGCAGCTACAACAGCGGCAGCAAAGCAGAGCTGCTTGGTTTTTAACAGGCCTTGCCGAACAACAGAAATGGAAATTGCTCGTGGGAGTTTCGTTGGTCTGCGTAGCGGGGAAGAAACACCTAGTGAAATTCCTAGTGATTGTGGGTTTTGTTGTTTGGTTTGTAAAATCCTTGGTAGGCAAGAGATTTTTAAATAAATTTATCTATCGATTTCTAAAAATCCAGATCTCTCTTCACCAAGAAGAAACAGAGAAGTTGCAAAAGTACCAAAGGTTCAGAACTGGGCTTGACGTTCTCTCTGCTTTCCCCGATCCTCTCTGTCTCCACAAACTGTTTGTTCTCGCGCGTCGCTCCACAGTGGCGGGCGACTGAAACCTCAGCTAGCCTCGTGCTCCCCAACAGAAGGGTTTCCACTGGAAATGTTGACTCAGGCACAGTTTGCCGAAGATGCAATAGATGAGCTCATCATTGTGACAGTAAGCTAGCGGCTCTAGATGACAAAACTTATGCACGTTGATATTCCCACTTCTGTGGGCCTGTGGCCAGCGCAGCCACGTTGGGTTCTGGGTTTGGTTTGTTTGGTTTTTTTTTGTCTTGCCCTTGATCAAAAATGAGCTTCATGTTTTTTCTGTGTATGTCGCTTACTGAAGGTCAAGGCATGGATTACTCGAGAGGCGTGAATCTCGGGAGGCTGGCAGACTGAAGGGATATGTTCCTGCTCTGCCCGTGGTGATGTGGGGTTGCTGCCCAATGGAAGAGCCTATCCCGAATCCAACTCTTTCCGATTTAAAGGCTCTTTTATTATTTATTTTTTTTTCTTTCCAGGGGAGTTTCGCAGCATCGCTCAGGAATTACTTGATTTTCTTTACTTCGGTGTTTCCTGGTTATTTCTGCAGTATGTGAGGTCTGGTTAAGTTTGCTCTTCTCACAAGTTCCTTTTGACAGAAATGGTGCTGAAATTTTCGTCCTTAGCCTTAGCAAAGACCTCAGCGACTCCTATGACCCTTCTTAGATGTTGCCTTTGAGCCTGACTCTGCTCCTCAGCTACTGGAACCCCAAGCTTCGATATCCACTCCCACAACCCAACAGAAAGCCATCAGCAGCGTGTACGTATTTGCTATCCGTTATCTTCCGCCCAAGTTTATTTTAAGACTAGTTAGCCTAAGGTAGGGGTTGCTTTCTAGTACACCTCCCAGTGATAATAACAGAAATAAAAAGTCAATTATTTTTTTTTTAAACTGTGAAATCTACTTGTGGTTGGCTTTTGTTTTTAAAGTCTCTAATCACACACCGAATTATCAGGAATTACGTGCCACAGGGTGACGTTTCTAGCTGCGTCCAGAGGAAAAAAATAAAAGCTAAAATGAATACTAGGGGCAGTTTTTTGCGAGACTGGTAAGAGGCAACCTAACTATTTCCAGTTCCCCTAAGAGTCGTTTGAGCTCTCTTTTGGAGAGCTTAAGTGAAAGCTGATGCTGTTGTCGAGGAGCGAGCAGCTAAAAAGTCTCTCTGCGTTGGTATTTGGCGTTGGCTGCTGATACACGTGCTTGGAGCAATCTGTTCTGGAGCAGCGCTGTGTCACACGGTGTGCTGCATTGCTATTCCTGGTGTAAGGAAACTCATCTAGTTTTTAGCACATTGGGAAGAACAGTATAAAACTGGAGGAAAATACTGAATTTACATTTTTATGGCTCGAGTTGGATTGTCCTTATGTACCGCGTTCAATCAGTATTTGAACATGAATGTTTCTCTCGAGCCATATTAATTACGCTCTTCTCCAGTGCAATTAATGTTCTGGTAAAAGCATACAGTTGGGTTTTTTTGGTTTTTTTTAAACCTGTGATGATACCAAAGTGATAGTTTAACGTTTAAAGAAACAATTACATGTCTATAGACTAATTGGTTAAAATCAGCTAAAACAGACTCCACAACAAAGACTGTCTCATGTTCTTCACTCAAGCTCTGCTGAGTTTACCAGAGAGAGAAAAGGGAATACTAAAGGTTTTGCTGTGAAAGTTTGAGTGATAAGGGGCAGAGGAAACCAATTTGCAACAAGTTCTTTTGCGTAGCACATCCCTCAGCCCGCTCTCACCCCTCCTGTCTGCTTTCTGCTCCAGCAGTCTGATTAAACTTGAGTCAAACTTGATCTTGGAGCCAGAAATGATTGTTCTGCCTGTTCAGAGGCGTCAGACGAACTTTTCTGTAACAGATGGAGCAGTTTCTTGCATAATATCTCAGGTGGATCCTAAGCGCCGACCAGGCTGAATTCTCAGGGAGTTACTGATCCAGATTTTTGTGGGAGGACGTTCTCTTGGCAAAGGAAAGAAACGCAGGTTGGAAATGGCGTGCGTGGCCGTTACCTTCTGTGCCTGTTCCAAAGAGCTCGCTGTCGCTTTGAGAACTGAGCCCGGTGTCGGCCTTTGCTGAGAAAAGCATGTAGCAGCTGAAGAATACAAATGCTGGCAGCTAAGGGGGAAGGATTTCTTTAAAATGCAAGTGGGGGAGACAAAAAAAAAAAAAAATACCCTGAAAAACCTCCCGGGTGAATTTCTCAGGAAAGCTGTTCCTTAGTCAGTGCAGCCTGGGTAAAAGTGGGTTCAATCCTCACCTGTATCTTTCATATATAACCCACTGATTATTTTTTTTTTTGGTGCAGTTTGGTTTGAGAGAGTGGTAAAGCTTTCCTTGTAGCAGGACTGTGTTTTCTATTACATATAACAGCCTTGGCAGATGAACTACTTGTTAAAATTTGCTTTTTTGTAGTGCATTTATGTGTGGAGCTTATTATTTTAGTAAAGTTTGGGTTTCCTCATCCAGCACTGAGACTTGTCTGTCCCTGTAGAAGAGGCTTTGCTGACTGAAACCCAATTCCCAGCGGTTAAGTCTAAATTTTTAACATCTTCTGCGAGAAGAGGGTGTTGAGTAGGACGCAATTGCTCAATATTGCCTGTCGGTGACCACAAGGTCACGTGGCAGGTAGACATCAATACTGCCTGTGTCATAAATCAGCATCCAGTTGTCTCAGGGATCTCAAAACCGGAGTTGTTGGGGTTGAACACGTGTTGTTGGACGGATCCATCGTCACTCCTGGCTGAAACGAGGGCTTGCTGCCCAGGCGTCGCTATTCGAGCGGTTCTCTCCTGGGGGGAAGTTGAGCTGCGGTCTTCCTTGTAAGCTGTATGACTGAACCTGGTTAATGATACACCTTCTTCTTAAGGGACGGGGGGAAGTCCTAAAGCAGATGGTTTCTATTTCCCTAGAAATTAAGCTGATCATTCTTTTCCACCTTAAAATTTTAATTACGGGGGGAAAAGAGAAGATTAGAATTACGGCTGGTGCCAGGAAGAGGTTTTAGAACATATGGCGCGATTTCCAAAATCCCTAAATGACTCGGTATGGTCTTGCTGAAAAATCCCTTCCTTAATTTCAGCTGAAAGAAGAGCCCGGCCCTGTTCTCATCATTAGATTGCATTAAAAAAAGCTCTCCACAAAGATCCTCTGAATTCACTGTGTGCAAATGCAGTCATCACCATACCCGGGGGGAGGAGAGGGAACAGGACGAGGAATTGCAGTTCTATTTATTATCCAACTGTAATTACATATTTAAAAACACTTCCTTACTTCCAGAAAGTAACAAGATGCTACAGCTCCTTTTCCCAGAAGAAGAATTGGTTCAATTGTCTGCATAAGCTTTTCTCCAAACTATTTATTTTAAATACCTTTAGAGTACCTCCAAATGTAGTAAACCCTATGTACAGACGTGTAACACTTAACTCTGTGAAAGCGTAAAAGAAGGTAAGAGGTTGCAGCAGTGGGACTGGGTGAGAGATCCTTGATTGTTCCTGGTCTCTGGTGGGCTGTAAGTTGAGACCGGCGGTAGGAGAAGGATCGTTCCTGCCCATTGAATATCGCAAAGGAGTTTAAAAGATGACAATAATCAATTGCTGTCAGGAAAAAAAATGTCAAACTGAAGTTTTGGGGGGGAGGTAAAGAGTTCCCTACTCTTGCTCTGCAATCTTAACCTCTTCTTCACACTAACTTTTGGTGTAAAAAGTTTCATGTGAATAAAAAGGGTTGCGCTGTACCTGAGTTACACTGCTTCTTGGCTGGTTTGTTTAAATTTCCCGCTGCTCCACACGAGATCCTGTTCTCTTTGGCTCCTAGCACAAAGGAAACCTTGCAGGAGAGCTACCCTGAAGCTGAACCGATAGAAAACCCAGCGCTAGAGGACAGCTAAGGTAAAAAACAAGCCACATCGGAGCTAAGCAGGCAGTTTTGGGAGGCAGAACAGAGGAGAAAGTGCAGGGTTCCCCATTTTGGTGCTCTCCAGGGAGCAGGGCAGCACTTCAGTTCCCGGTTGGGCCCTAAAGATGCATTAATGTCACTCCAGGTAACAGCAGCTAACCACCCAAGGACGTTAATGTACCCGGAGCCGTGGTCCTGCTGCTCTTACCTTGTCGCTACAGCGAAGTTTCCAGAGCTAACCTCATTCATTACGGAGTGACGCAATGCAACAGTGCAGAACTAAGAGCAGGAGATGGATTTTTCAAAAGCTGGGTAACCTAAACTAGCCACAAATACACTGAAGCTTTGGCTTCGTTGGGGCGGCGCTATGGATTCTGCTTGGAAAATTCGGATCGGAAGTCCCTCAGCCACGTCAGCTTTGTGTGCTGCTTGGTACGCAGAGGGCAGGAAGAGAAAAACTCTGTTCCCAAAAGCAGTTGTTTTGGGGACCCAGCTCTGGATAAATCCCAGAGGCAACAAACTGACAGCAGCAGAGAGAAGGAAGGCTCAGGCTTTGCTATTCAAAGACAGAAACAATTTCAAAACTTCTCTAGCATCACATGGGCATTAAAATTCCTTGCTCTGCTCGCCAACAGGCTGCTTTGCCGCCTTGCAGCATAAATGGGTTCTCCTAAAATACAACTGTAAGGAGGGCACAACTAAATGATTCAGAGCTTGGCTGCTGTCATCCTACAACAATTTAAATTTAGCTGAAGCTGACCATGCCGTCCTTTCTGAAAAAGCTTGCTCTTTGGGTTTGGTTTTTTTTCTTCAAACCAATCTTTCCCCCCCCCCACGCTGGGCAATACAAGTTCTCAAGGGAGAACTCCGCTCACTTGAGCACAGAGCTTCACCCAGGCTCGTTTACCCTGTTTCTCAGCAAACCATCAGGAAGCTGGCAGACTTTTTTAGCTGTTGGGGCTAGCCCGCTTCCAGAACAGCCGGCCTCTGAGCACCTGCCTTGCTGTGGGCCAGCTTTGCAATTTTCTTAGCTGCCACCTAGAAACTTACTTACGCTGCAAAATAGGTTGGATTCAAGAAATTCAAAGAACAATCCTGGGATCAGAAGTCCTAACGAAGTGGGCTCGGTTGGCTGGCTAACCCACGGGCTGTTAGCCCACCCATCCTCCTCAGGCCCCCAGCCATTTCGGCTCCCTTTCCTCAGCCCGAGAAAGCATTTACAAAGTCTTGCCCTTGTGAAACGGGGAGTGACAAGCCCTCGGTTCCCAGTAAGCTGGGCTGTGCTAGTCCTGAGCCCGGCTGTGCTAGTCCTGAGCCCGGCTTACTGCTCTGTACTTGCCCTGGCAAGGTGCGCAACCTTCACCCCCTCCCCGAGCACATTACCACTGACCTTACTACAGCCTGTGCAGGGCTTACTCAGCCCTTACAAGTTCAGCCACCAGAAGGGTTTGATCCTCTTTGGGATCCAGGACGCTAAGTCGCTACCGCTGGTTTTTCTGAACACCCTTCTGGTGGAGTTACACCCGAACGCTGAAGACAGCCGACTCTGTGGAGACGTGGATCTCCATCCTCCGGTCTCTTCCGGCAAGCTGTGAGCGCACAGCGACGCAGGAACCTCTTCTGATTGCTGCAACGACTCCTTGGGACAAGGTAGAGACCACGTGCTAAAATCATTATGAGAAAACAAACTGCATTTAGACTAACTGACTGTGTTGGTTTTGCGCGGCAAGGTTTTGGTAGTGGGGGTAAAGCCACCGTGGGTGGGGGCGGAGGGCAGGTCCCGTTCCCCACAAGGCAGCAGGCAGCTCTGGAGATGCTCTTTCACCTGCCCGTCCTGCCCAGAGTCCCTCCTAGTCCGCTGCCTGCCGGCTCTTGCGCTTTTCTTTCCTCTGTTCCTCAGCCCCTGTCGGTGCCGAGGGCTCCTCAGGGCTCGTTTCTGAGCCCGGTTCTGGTTCCAGGGGCAGCGAGGGAGGTTTTGCAAGCGGAGGTGATGCTCCGGCGCCTGGGGAGAGAACACAGGTACCGTTACTGTACGACTACACGTCCTTCGTCTTACTCTCTTTGCCCTTCCAGGCGATGCAGAACAACCACAGCTATTAATTACGCTCAGATTTATTCTGTCCAGCGTTAGCTTATCGATAGTACTCGACTCTTGCGAGTCGTCCAGCCAGAGACCTTACGGAACCCAAAGTTGTGCTGAAGGGAAGCTAGGGTGCAGGATCTCATCCAGCTGGGCTGCTGTCAGAACTCAGTACAAACTCAAACTTAGAAATTAACTCGTGCTTCGGAAGGGAAAAGATTTCCCCGGGAGCTGGTTTATATTCAAGCCGGAGCCAAAGCCACAGTATCACTTTCAGTTCACAGTTTTAGCAAACTCAGGGAGAGTTTCCAGGCAGTTAAAGTAGCTGCTTACAGAATAAAATCAAAATGGGACACTGCCATGCTGAAGTTGTTTCTACGCTTCGATTTAGGCTGACAACTGATGTTATGAACCAGCTCCCTTCTCTGATGTGGATGATAAAGTCCCTCAGGTAAACCCCAAACTCCTGTATGGTTTATTTTTTTTATTTTTCAGCTTTCCTGACTAAGTGTTCCTGCATGGAAAGTTTATTCCATCCATGAGAAACGCAATAGGTCCTTAGGGGCGCAGAAGAAAGAGGCCTGGACTACACAACCTCTCTCCTGGTTCAGTCCATGGGAAACAAAACTAAGAGTGACAGAAAATCACCACGATGAGCAATATTTCTGGCGCATCCCTCCTCGGCAGGAGGATATTGTCCAGCCCCGGCAAGAAGCAGCCCGTAGAGCTATCGAAGGCTGACGCTAAATCCTGAGCAACCTCCAGCCCAGTGGCCCGAGCTAAAGGTAATTCAGCAACATCTGCAAGGGAGGGAGCTGGCTGGACGGCCAAAGCAGTTACAGTTTTGTAACAGAAATGATAAAGCGCTTGTGAAAATCGTCCACTGTTTCCCTTCTCTCCAGCAGCCTGTATGCACATGTCAGCTCCTGGGCAATTCCAAAGGAAGACAAGAGGTCTGGTTTCCAACACCACCTCCTGCCCGGAGCAGGATCTGAATCCCAGGCCGATGGAGTCTTGCCCGTCACGGCTCAGATAGGAAAGGAAACTTTACTGACTTTCCACAGCCCTGCAAAAAGGAAGACAGTACAGTGCACCCCTTCCTGCCACACTCCCTCGACTCAAAAAACTGGGAAAGCTATTCCCAAATACTGACATCATGACGGCGTAAGCAAGCCGATACCTTCCTAAAGACGTGCTGTAACCCTGGATTCAAAGAGAGATTTCTCTTCTCTCCTTCTCTTCACTCACAGCTCTGCTCTAAAGAGAAGGAAAAGAGAATTACCTGGGGGAAGCTGCGTGGTTTTCCCGTAGCCTGCAGCTGAGGACATGGCTTGACCCAGGGCCTGGTTAGAGCCCAGAGGCTGCTGAGAGCTGGAGGATTTCCCGGACGGAGCAGCTCGCTGCTTGGATTTAGACTCTTTAGAAGGTTTAGTCCAGACCAGGCTCTCCCCAACCTGCAGGGCAGCTCCCATCTTCTGGGCGACCTCCACCATCTTCTCAAGCAACAAAAAGAGGAGAACCTCGTGAATGGGAACGCTTCAGACAACAATAAAGTCAACACCACCACCAAAAAACCTAATAAAAGCAAGAGCTGCGCAGAGCTGGGTACTGCCTTGGTGCTCAAGGGAAACATCTCTGCTAATTCATTCCCTTAATTAAGAGGGAATCTTGTCTTGCTGTGTATTGATTGAAAAACCGGGCTTCAAAGAGGAGAAACGAAGCAAGCAGCTCTCAGCAGGCAACTGCTCTACTCGGAAAATCTCATAAGCAGAATTTCTTCCTAATAATTGGACTCCAAAGTCAAATTTCCTCCTCGTTTGTCGCCAGCCTTATCGTGGCGGCTTAGTTCCCGCTGACAACTGCTAGGCACGTACCTCAGGGTCAAAGTCAAGAGTAGTGCTGCTCTCCCTCGCTGCGTTGACCTTCCTCTCCATCTCCTGGTACTGGCAGAGGGCTCCCTTCTTGTCGCCCTGGTTATAGAGCAGGACAGCGTAGTTCAGGTTGACAAGGGGGTTGCACCTGCAGCAAACACACAGGATGCGTCACACTCGCTGCGGGAACGCTTACCCGGACTTGAATTAAAGCCCAGACGTGGCCAAGAAGGAAAAGCGAGTCTTTCAGGAACACAATAGCGTCCCACGTGCTTGGTGAGAGACTCGGTGCCTGGGCTCAGCGGTGACAACATAAACCTCATCCACCTAGCAGAACCATACACAACTCTGCGTGCTGTTGCAGAGAAACAGCGGGCGATATCTATTAACGAAGGACTCAACACCGCAGATAACACGCACCTTGCGCAGTCCTGCCTCCCTTCCGGAGGCAGAACAGCACATGAAGATTTCAAAAAGGTGGAATTGCTCCATATATTCTCATTTTCCCCAGTATTCCACATTTTCTTCCCTAGGATACATTATCGCCAAACAGCAACTTTTCTTCTGGCATAGCCAGGAGTGTAAGTAAAGTCAACTGGAGGGGAAGAGTGAGCCGAGTCCCTTGGCTCCGTAATTGGTAAGCGAAGCTCTCGGAGACGTGATCCTTCCTTAACTGCCTGACAAGCTGCACTCAACAAACCGCTCTGAGCATTCTGTAGCTGTCCGAATTCCACCCTTATTTTGGAGAAGCGAAACGCACGCGTATTATCTGCCAAAAAAAATGAAACGCAGACACTCGGCTCATCCAGGCCACAGGATGGAAGAGCAGAGGTCGCAGGGGCGCGCGGAAGAGCGCCGTCCAACCGCAGGTCCCTGCGGAGGAGCGGCGCACAGGTATGACCGCACGCAGGTCAGCGAGAGATGCTTTGTACGGTTTGCACGATAAATCTGAGCGAGGGACTGGTGCCCTCTCCTGGAGTCTGGCAGGGATAACCGGAGCCATCCAAGGACTCCAGCACCCATGCCCAGGGGGCCAAGACAGAAAAAAAAGCGTCAAGACAGAGAGAAAAACCTTCCCTTTGTGAAAAGTGCAGAAGGGAAGGCTTCTGCTAACGCCGTCCAATAAATAGAAAGTGTCATCTGCAGGCCATGACTATCCATCCTCGGTAAGTTATATGACAGCGCTGCAAGAAAGACGACCCGTAGAAGAAATCTGAGAGCATTTATAACCGTTGGTTTTCCTTTAACTGAGAAACTGGGACACTGATCCTGCCACAAAAAAACCAAAAACCCTCCCCGCTGTCTTCGCCAAAGCAAAGGAAAAAATGCATGAAAAAATAAATATCAAAACCCCATCTCTTTAGGGGAAAAAAAAAGCCAAAAAAGAAAATATAAGAAACCATACCCACACAATAAGACACTGAAAACGGAGATCAGACAGATCTGGGAACAGCCAGTTTTAAAATTAATTGAACCTTATCAAACTAATCAGCCTTCAAGAGCTGAGAAGCGATACGACAGTTAGAAAAATCAATAGCTAAATAACCACAGAGAGAAAGGACAGCTATCAGCTAGAACCAGCACTAAGAAAAAACACCTTTTCTAAAGATTTCTCCAAGGTGCTTTCCGTTCCAGACCCCAACAGGGCACCTAGGCCAAATGTCACAGCTCTGCTATAAAAATATTTATGGCAATGGAAAGAAACACGGCTATCTTCATCCCATCCAAACAGTTTGTAATATGCCGACGAAGAAAACCCATGGGGACGTGGATTCAGCCACACAACAACTGTCTAAAATATACGGCGCGTCAGCTGAACAAGCCGAACAAAGTCTGGCTATTCCTCCCAGCAGTCCCTGGCGGTTGGCATTCATTTTTCCTTTGATGAGGTTTTATTTTCCCAGTAAGACTGGGAAATATTTACGTAGAGCCAAATATTTACGTAGAGCTAAATTTCTTTTCCTTCTCTTTGATCAAAGCAAGTAAATTCATGACTAAGCGGTCTGAGCAATCTTTAAGGCCATGTACTGCCTTGCTAGGCACGGAAGGCTGATTAGGAAAGCCAGGCAAAGGAGTCGACTGGACTTAAGTCAGCGATGTTGGTAGGAATAACCAACGCCTAATTGCAAAACGCTCTCCGTTTATAAACCCTTGACCATAGTTTGCACGGGTTGGGTTCCTCTGAGGAGGTTGCACGGACCTCCTGACATTTGAAACAGATGTAGAAATAATATTAAAACCTGCTTCGTAATTCTGTCGATGTGTAAGTATGACGAACTTTGGTGCCAGATGTGTGCTGGCTGCGCAGGGCACACCGATTCGAGAGCTCTGGCACGCGTGCAAGCCCCGTAAAACATCCGAGAGCATTTACAGCACCTCTTCGCAAAGAGAACTGCGCTACGGGGTCAAACGCTGTTTTTTGAAACCTGCTGCCCTTTACAATGGGTTTAGGAACTTCCAGAATTCCCAAAATTAAGCCTGGACAGAGAGGACAGAGGAAAAGGGACCCGCATCTTCTCACGTCACCTTGTGGTGACCATTGCAGATGGAAAGCCACGGCTCTGTCGCCAGCATTCAGACTCCTGGGCTCAGGAGCGCTGGCTGCTCTAAGTACACAAATATTCCCAGGAAATTGGGGAGAAGAATCACCGTCTAATTGCCTACTAGTTAAAATTGGAAAAGTAAAAAAGAAAGGTAACGAAAAGCAGACCCAGGCAGCCAAAACTGTTCATAAATTCAAGACAAATGTGGTTTTCTGACCGAAGCAATGAAATATTGCAAGGTTCATTTTAACATTTCTGAAACCGAGTGCTCAGATTTTAAAAGCCCGATTGCAAACGCAGACATTGTTAACAAAATGGAAGAGAAAGGGCTACGCTGCTGCCCTTATATCTGCTCTACACTAGCTCCTTGCCCATATTTTCCCAGTTAAAATCTTCCCTCTGCCCAGTTCAGAAAAGGCTTTATCCCAAGCCTCTCACTGCTCTGCACAGCACTCAAACTTTGGGTTCCAAAATATTCTGGGATGACTGGCTTTCTTCTATCGAATTTGCTCTGCTGCGCTTAAATATTCACTGGAAGGTGGCCTGGTATCCAAAGTCATCACCAGCTAAACAGCAAAATAAAAACCAGCTTCAGGTTGGACTGAAACAAAATTTCCCTTTCATTTTTCAGAGCTGACCTGAATTTAAAAGAACAAAAAAAAAAAAAGAGGTTGTTTCAAAACAGTGACGTGCACAGCTGCAGGAATAAAAACATTTCCCTATCGCAAACCATTTAGGGTCAAAGTAGACAGAGGGACAAAGCAATGCGATGAAACAACTGACGGCTGTGATTAAGACTTACTTGTCCAGTGCCACAGCTTGCTCGTAGGAACGTTTTGCATTCTCAATGTCTTCCAGGTTTGTCAGAGCAACTGCACCAAAGCAAAATGTACAGACACGTGTTGATGCTTCACAAGGACTTAATTTTTAGGAGAATTCTGAATGTCATTACATCGTAAAATAAATAGGTGCTAGCAGGGTTGTCAGGGCTCTGCCAGGATTAACCCTACTACTGTAGCTTCTGACAAATATTTGTCTCGCTTGATCCTAACAATTGTCCAGTGCTGGAAATCCCCACTCTCTCCTTAGGCAACCCAAACTCTCAGACGTTTAACCTGGCTCTAACTGCAATTTAACCTTCCTCTTCACCGCAGAGAGAGAACAGACTATTCAGACTTCATACCTGTCAGTGACCTACTGGAGATTGTATAGCCATTGACCAATATTTGTTTGCTTCAGCCCAAACTTTCTTCTCTCTCTCTCTAACGTTGCATCCCCAAAGGTGGATATCCACCGGAACTGGATAACGGAGCGTTGCGTACCTGCAAGGAGCATGTACAGCTCTCCCATCTTGGGCTGGAAGTTGATGGCAGCGCTGAGGAAGTGGAAAGCAGATGCGTACTGCTGCATCGTGAGGTGGACTAACCCCAAATTGTACAAGATCTTCCAGTCAAAAGGAGCCAAGTAGTTTGCCCGCTTCAGGCAGCTGATGGCCTTCAAAAAAGGAGTAAGTGTGCTTATTCCTCGGGTCTCTGCCACAAGAGGAATCTTGTTCTTGCAAGAAAAGAAAGGAAACCAGATACTTACTGCTACGTATTTCTTCTTCCCGAAGAAGCACATCCCAATGTTGTTCCAGAGCGGAGGGCTTTCAGGCACAGTGCTGGCTACTGCCTTGTATTTGGAGAGGGCAACGTCAAAATCTCCGTGGGCCTGCATCATGCTGCCAACCGCCAAGGTAGCCTTTGAGAGAAGACAAGGGACCAGCTGAGGAACTGTGCTTCCCCAAATAGAGCAAGAAGACAACAGGACAAAATTAATAAACTAAAGCCAGCTCAAGAAAAAGCATTTAATTTTTTCAAGTGTTTTCTTCTAGAGGCTGCCAAGACCAACAGCGAGGAGTGGATGGGGACTCTAGAATCTCTCAACATATAGCAGAAGACAGGGTAAAGAAGGGACTCAAGTCTGTTTCTTCCTGCACCATCTCGATCATCCCTGCCTCAGAAATACTGCAACGTGCCAAGTGTTCAGGGTATGTTTTGGCATGACAGTAGTATCTCCTAGAATCTGAGTCTCCGAGAAGATTTATGTATGAATAGTTTCTTTTTACCAACAAGCACAGATAGAAATAGTTCTGGGGCGAATTAACCGGAGAGTAAAACATACGCAAGCAAGACATATGCAGCAAAGCTAGCCTAGTTCACACTGACTGCTTGATACTGCAAATTAATGGAAATATGCACGGGGAAAGCGATTGCCACACACTATATTTAAACCACACTAGTTAAGTCCTCGATAATATTTCACAGCGACAAGTAAAATTTCTAAGTGTAAAGGTATTTTCGCAAAAACATTCGGCTTGCGTTCGTGTATCATTTGTCAACCCCACGTTTCAATACTCCACGTCGTTAGCGTCGTACAGAAGGAAAAAGAGGCAGAGAGAAATGAAGTAACATGGCTAAAAAGGGAAGCGGTTTCACAGTCAGGAATGAAACTTAAATGCCAAGCTCGGCCTTCCAGACCAGAGCCAAGGAAAAGTCACGTTTGTATACGACAGCTGGAAGCACAGGCAGGGTTATTAGTAGATGGGAGAATAATATCATGGAATATCACTTGTATCTGTGCTCCGTGCCTAGGAGTCATAGGGATGCAGGAACAGCTCTTGGGATTTTTGAAACAATGTCTAGAACGTTTTCCTTGCAAAGTAAATTCTGTTTGTTGTAATTTGTTTGCGACTTTGGATTAAAACCCAAAGGGATCAATTTAACATCCCGTCTTCTGCCTCCTCCCCTTTCCCTACCTCCACACGCATCCAACTTCCCACCCACGGAAAGGTCCCAGAAATGTTATTTCAGAGAAATCTTTCTGAGCACGATCCTTTTCAGTCTCTCCAGGTTAAGCCCCTGGATACGGATGGCAAAGCTCCGATACTGGAATGAGCATTAAGAGGTGTCTCATCATCATTCAGTTGGTTCATTTCCGCTCCTCATGATACCTTGTAGTTGCCCGGGTCGTAAGTAAGCGCATTTCCAAGGTGTTCAAAAGCCTTCTGGTAATCACCACGCTGGGAAAAGAAGTAAATAAGCATCAGAAATTCAGGAATAAGAGGGATTAAGGAGGAGAACACACACTTTTTGGCCACTAGAATTTCTGGCTCAGTTAAAACAAATATTCAGAAAAGTGAATTTTACAGTGCTCCCATTATACACACATGTTCTTGTTCGATAATTTACAAAACAGATTCTAAAAAAATTATTTTTGCTGGGCTGGATTCATTGTTCTGACCAAAACAAAGTTTTCCATATAGCTCATGCTCTGACATTTCTATCCAGGAGGGAGCCCTGGGTTGATACTCTGCTCCTTCCTCCCTTCCAGCAAAGAGGCTACAAATCGCTGTCACCCCAGCAATTACACCGATGCAGCAGAGTCCAGCGTCTCCTGTAATTAACAGCAAGTGGGAAAGCTGCAGAAGCATCTTTAAAACTCCCGAAGGTGAGTACGTATCCAGAGAGAGATGACAAACTGAGCAAATGAATCACAGCAGAGAAACCTGGGGGCTAAATTCGCATTACTGTTATACTCAAGCTACTTCTATCTTACAGATCCCCCTTCCCAGGTCATACTCCCTTCTAAATCCCCACATATCCACATAAGACATGCAAGGCTCCTATTGAATTTCCTCATCTCTGGAGCAAGGCAATATTTTCCGACATCTACATTTTATTCTCAAGCATCTAACCGGATAGGAAAATGCTTACGGATGCCTTTGTTATTTAAATGGATTCCGATTTTCTTCTACGGTGCATTAACACCAACAATTTCATGGGTGCTTTTGTAGAATAACTTGCTAGGCTCCTGCTCCAGAAGCAAGGTAATGACTAGTTATGTTTTGTTGTATTTGGAGGATTTATAACAGAATTAGGGCAGTTGCCAAACAGAATTCCTGCTCTGGCTCAGGGCCAGGAAATCAACTTGCTTTTAGCAGCAAAAGGAAAAAAGAAGATACAGAAAAGCAAGCTTTGTCATGTTAAATACAGTCTTTAGTGAAATGGGTGTAAGTCATAGGAAGGTGGATAGAATTAATTCTTAAAAAAACCCCCAACTTGGTCGTTTTGAAAATAAGTTCACGCCATAGCTACCAGTCTTCACTACCTGCAAGTAAAGTAATCCCAGCGTTGTAAGGAGGTCTGTGTTTTCTGGAGAAAACCTGTAATACAAAAGCCAGAGAGCTGTGCTGTTTATTAGCCCTTCTAGAACAAGGTAAAAACAGAACATGGAGTTACGATGCTACGTTGTAGTAGTATCACCCCAGGAAATTAACGGTTATTATTAAACACAAATATGAGAACAACTGCCATCACGGGGACTTCCTTTGAACAATATTAAACCTAAGCTTTCAAAATGTCTTCGAGATATAAATGGGAAGTCAACACAGTTCTGTGAAACAGAGCTGGATGCATAAGAAGATCATGTGGTTTTGCTAAGCTTCAAAGCCAGTCTGCATCAGCGACCTGGAAATACAAAATGGGATTTTCCATCGTTTCCCACAAACCACCCTGTAAATCCATCCCAAGCCTCCTGGGGCATGTAGGCCAGGCAATCCTCAGCATTTCTGATGGATCCTACGCACACCCATTGTCAGACTTTTAAAAAGTCTATAAAAAGATTACAAACCTGGTTACACAGACCGGCTGGGGACTGCTCACCACGGCTCCGTGCCACGCTGCACCCCACAGACCTCAGAACTACTGGTTAAGGTATCCCTGGCCGTACACACCACCCCATTCAGCACAGAAAAGCTTGAAAAAAATATGTCCCAAGGGCTTTTAATTGAAAGAAACTCCCAAACCTTCACTGCTGGTATGAGGTTCACAATGCTGTGAAGCCTTTTAAAAGCATCCCCATTCCCAGCAGCCTTTGAAGACATAAATAGGATGAAAATAAAAACCAAAATGAAAAAGCTGAACGAGACACTGTGTATTTGTGGCCTCACTCACCTTGATAACAGAAGTCCCTGCTATCAAGACTTAAGAAATCTAATACGGACAATGACACAGGCACTTTTAAACCTCAGCCAGAACAAAACCGCCTCCGCCTGATGAACGCAGAGCAACAACAGACTATCCCGGAGCTGGTACCAGCAGGCAAAGTGTAATGGGCAGATGAGAACAAAGAAAAAAGGAGAGAAAAAAAAAAACCAACAGGAGTGAGGAAGAAGGGAGGGCAGGGGCGCACTAAGATATATAAACCTGGTAAGATGCTTAGCAAGGATTATTTACGTAATAAACATTCTAGATCAGTCCAAATGTCTACCCAACCCAATATACTGTCCGACAGCAGCAAGAGCAGATGTGTAAGGGAACTGCATGTGAACAGAGCCAGTACAAAATATAGATTCTCCAGTGGCTTCCAACACGCTCCCGCTTTTCTTTAGCGTTTGCCTCCGTTACAAAACTACATTTTAAAAGCACTGGTAAATCAGATGCTCAGGAATGCCCTAAAAGAAGATAGACGGCTGCTGAGAAACTCTCCGTGCACCAACCCATCCCTAGCCTGCCTACTCACACGCTTTCAAACACAAATCACTCCAAGTGAAAACAGTAAGTGAAACCCAGCAACTGATTTTTGACAGACGATGGGGGTTAGAGAGACACTCAGGGTTAGATCTTTTTGGTAGATAAACCTTTGGGGTTTATGAAGTCTGTTTTGGATAGGTTTGCTCCCAGGCATTTCTGTCCACTTGTTTTTCCACTTTTTTTTTTTTTTTTTTGGCAGACCTTCAAACAGCTACCTTCTTCCCTGACACATTGTCAGCAGGAGGAGGACTACAGCTGAGAGCAGAGACAGCTGAAGAGCTTGAAAGTGCCAGCTTTGCACAGAGACACTATAATTACCATTAGCTTTTTAATCATGTCCTCAATTCAGATCTGGGACAGCAATCAAATTTCTCCTGGCACAGGATGGGACACGGGCAGATAGAAAAAGGGATATATTCTTACTCCACGGCTTTCTTATAGACTTCAATGGCTTTATCCGTCTCCCCCTCCAATAGGTGAATTTTCCCCAGCATCATATAAGTCAGATCATGTCTGTTGAGCTCCAGGGCATTGTTTAGCTGGTCTCGTGCCTAAACACACAACCACAGAGAATTAAAAAAAAAAAAAAGAATGAATAAGTGATTAGAGACCTCAGTGAAGCAAGAGCCCAAGAACAACCCTCAGCCGCTAGCGAGAGGGAACAGCTAACACCCCCTGAGCTCGCAGAACCCTGCCAGCGAAACCCAGCCCAGCTAATTGTTGAAACGAGTGCTGCATCAGGAGCTTTTAGGGACAGGAAAAGGCAACATGACAGGGCTTCAAGCCAAGAGGCGATGACCTCCCAAGGAGGAGAGGAGCACAGGCCTGTTTCTGTATTTGACTTTGCTTTGAGTGAATCTCTGGATTTGTTCGGTTAACAGGTACATTATAGTTTATTCTTCACTAAAACGCTTATTCCAGCAATGAGTGTGGACTGGCGAGTAAGCGAGAGGAGGGAATCGGCTCTTGCCAGGCACACGCTGATCCCCTCCAACAGGAGACACTTTGAAGCATGTCTTCCTCTTACTTTCTGAGGCCTCGCTGGCAGGACAGCAAGGTTTGCTATGTCTAAACACGTGATATATTAGAAAGAGAAATGCTGACACAGTTACGGAATTCTGCAATACGCGATATTTGTTACCAGCGACTACTGAAGAGACAGTCATCCCCGAGGGCCTCGTTATATTTCAGACATACTCATGGAACTATTGCTGCCCAGGGTGACCAGTACATCTCAGACTTAGGGAAAAGCTGAGAAATTAGCAGGTCCCAGTTTGGAAGGTGTTAGTGCAGACAATAAATCCCAAGCATGAACTCACACACCAGAGCTTCTCGCTTTACAGCGATGCCTCGAACAGGGAATGCAATGGGGGTTTGCTGCAAGGGCCACAGCACTCCACCAGAAAGAGCAGCAGGGAGCGGTTGGTCCAAACTGGGAACAAAACGTTTCTAAATGCTGGATTTTCCCTTACAAAGTAACCCCACAGGATCAGAGGCAGCTCAGTGCTCACCACAAACACCTAGGGGAGGGTTAAGAGAAGAGCTGGATACGGCATGCTCAGACCCAGGAACAAAACTCCATTTCAACCTTCCCAAAAGTTTCTTTACCAGCTACAAAGCTAATAAAGGTAGTGCTGCCCAGACTACAGCTGTGCTCTTCCGTAACTTTTGCTCCAGGCTTGGTGCAAAAGGAGCTTCAGACACAGGAGCAAAATCCTTTCTATGGAGGAAGAAAGGTGTTTGCTGCACCTCCAGCAAACCAACCTCGTATTTCTTCTCTCTGAATCCCGCAAGACCCAAGGGGCAGCAAGTTTCCTTGAAAAACACTCTGCAGGAGGTGCAGCAGTTTGAGCTGTGTGCTGGGGAAATGGTTTGGGTCATTTCCGTCACACTTCTCTTTCTTCAAGAAGATGGAACTGGCATGTTCTACGAATTGCTGTCCCTCACAAAACCGGCAGCGTTTACCATTCTGGTTTTAAAAGGCTCAGAAACAGAAGCAGCTCTTGTTGGAGCACAGCTGGTTTTCTGTCTAGTTTGAGGCGGCTCTTTGAGGTTTCTCAAACATTCCCTTTAAAACCAGAAACACTCTGAAAAATCTTAGTTTGGAAAAATCCTCCTGACCGGCAACAAGACTAACCTCAGTTTTACTCTTTTCCAACTTCACTAACTTGCAGCTGACTCCAAGTAATTCAACATGCAAATGAAAACAGAGACAGCCCACAAACTTTTGCTCCCAGAAACAAACGCTGAAGCAAAACAACTTCCTTGATACCTATCACTGCAAATGATTCACTTCAAACTACCAAAGAGTGTGAAATTTCTGGGGACCCCGTTTCCCATTTTCAGGTAGAGAAGATGAGCATTTGCATTACCTTGTTGAAGTGTTTCAGGTACATGTAACATACACCCAGGTTGTGGCTGATCTCCTGTAAAAAGAGAAAAAACCCAATAAAACCCCCAAAATCAAATCAGCGTGAGGTTTGAGATACATGCTACATAATCTGTCAGTGGTAACGGTCATCACTGACCCGGATGGAGAGATCCCTGTGCCTGCCCGCACCCTTTGTGCTTTGTAGAGCAAGTAAACCCATAAATTTAAGTTACTTCAGGAACCTACAGAGCTGAAGTGTGATTGCACACAAAAGACTACGGGCCACCGAGATAACACCACAGAAACGATTACGGTCTCTTTAGAGAACAAGGAGCAAAGATTGGTTTCTTCACTGATATGTGACTCGGTTCCCAGCGAGAACTCTAAAGTTGGCCAAGTTACCCTCACGGGTGGCTCTCAATCTACCTGTACGGTCGTGAGGATATGCACAATGCTGCACCCAGCTGGACAAAATTTGAAGACGTGCCTAATTTTCCAAAATAGAAGTCGAGCACCAGAAGGGCTGGTATCCCTCTGGCATCTCAAACACATTTGCAATGGAGTAGGAAGATCATTTAGAGAGCCTAAACACGCTGTAGGGGACAATCACGCCCCTAATCCATCACCAAGAGTTTAACAGACAAGCTACTTGCCACATTCCCCACCCCGGCACATCTTGGGGAGCTGAAAAGCAAAGTCCACGAGTTCCTCGTTTCTATTCTGGTGAGCATTTCACCGCTTCATCAGTTTAGACAGCCTTGACCTTTAAAAGGAAACTCTCTTATTTCCCCATTAACCCTCGTAGAATGGTATTTTCCTCCAAACAGTCTCTCAAACTGTGGAGAACAGTAATGAATCAGTAACTCCCGGTTTACTGCGGCTTGCAGAATGAGACAGTGCAAGGGAAGAGCACAGGCTGGCTCTACTTCCAGTGCTGAGCCAGGTATGGGAAATAACTAATCAAAACCCCCGCTGAAGTCTGCCTGCTGTGGTTGTAAATAGGGTTAGAGTCACGCCAAGCACATACCGCAGGTCGCTCGGTTAGCTAAGGGAATGCAGACTTGAAAGAAGACCCGCGGTATAAAAGGTTTCCGAGTTGTCTGGCGCAGGGTAAGTTGAATAATACCAAATGTATCCTTGTATCAAGCCTGAATTTGAGAGGTACTGAGCACCAAAAGTACAGCTGAAGTCAGCGAGTGCCTGGTGCCTCAGGGAATGAGATCGCCTGTAGTAAGTCTGTCTTAGACACAACACTTCCACAGGCAAAACAGTCACCTGCAGAAGGCTGCCCACAATAACGGAAAGCCGCGTCCTCTCTCCTCCCACCCACTGTCACACGTTTCCCTTTGCAACGCTCTTCCTTCATTTTCTGTCTTCGTATATAGAAGAGCTAATTTAATTACTGCTCCTGCAGCCACCAGCCCCTGTTTTGCCAAAACAGGTGATGGTAACAAGTAACCCTCGCAGCTAGTTGAGGGTAATCTTTTTCAATGTTGATTCACGTTACAAAAGGTTTCCCAATTAATCAAGCAAGTTTTAACGATAACTGAGGGTTTCCAAACAGGGAACTACTTCCCATATTTTCCTTAATGTAATTTAGCTCTTTGGACTACATAGGGCTATGTTAATACTTCGCAAAGCTTGAACACGTCGCTCGATTCTCTGTGCCCCGAGACAAGGTGTGGGATTTTGCAGGTAGAAATGATGCCTGGGATCCAGACCGGCCGCCGCAGAGGCTCATCCGTGCTCGTGAGCTTGTGCTAAAAGGCAATGCCTGTGCCCTGCAGCTCCTCCTCTGCTCAGACCACAGGCGGCGTGAGCTCACCTCTGCTTGGAACAAGCCTGCAGCCGTCTTCGTAAAACTGCAGAAACATCTGCACGCTACAATAATCTGCAACTCGCTGAAACACTTACCCAGTCCTTTTCATCCAGTTTAGCTGCTTCGTTGTACACTTCAATGGCCGCCTTGTGTTTCCCCAAAAGAAACCTGTGAAAACATTTAGATTTTTATTTTTTCTTGTTCCAAAACCCTGCTGTGCAACCGCTATCGGCTCTGCCAGTGAGAAATGGCACTATTTTTGCTAGTTCTCCAGAGACCTGCGTGAGAAGCCTCGAGAAGTTTACAATCTCAGCAATACGACAATCCGAGCACTGCTCCCTTTCGGGACCAAGGTCATCAATCCTGTGAGATGCTGAGGCACTCCATGACATTACTGGAGATGTGAGGAATGAATTCACGGGCTCTGCAGTCTGCCTTTTTGTCTCAAAGGAAAAAGACAGGTGATCTAATCGGACATTCAGAGGCAGAAAGGGGTCTGTAGGGCAAGTTTACACAGCTCAAGTCAGCACCCTTAGCTCTGGAGCTAGAAATCAGTGTGGTACCTCTCTTGCTTAAAGCACAAAGAAAAAGAAAACACAATAGCAGCCAGGCAGATAACAAGAGATTCTGTTTTTAAGGGTAGCCCACGCTTCTGGAAGCTAACTCAAGCATTGATAAGGAGGAAGCATGTTTGGAATTAAGCAGCCTGGGATTTCACTTGATGCCTGGGAGAAAAAGAAAGCATGGAAGGTCCTGGGTGGCTCATCAAAGAGAAACAATAAAACACCACTCACAGCGATCGTGCCACCTGCTTGAGGTTGTCAGCGCTTCGAGGGTTCAGAATGGAACATGTCTGAAAAAGTTCAAGAGATTCTTGAATTTTCCCCTCCAAGCGAAATATCAAAGCTGTAAGACAACATAGGCAGGCAAATTAGTCCATTATCTGCAGGAAAAACGTGCCTGGCTGACAGCAGGGGAAGAAGGGGAGTACAGATACATTATAAAATTGCTTATTTGGTCTCTGCCCTTCCTGCAGCAACCTCGGGCAGAAGCCGTGTCTGAGGCTGCAGTACATCCTCGGCCAACAAATCTCAGCTGTCCCCTACTACGGCACTTCGAATTGCAGCCCTGAGTTTTGGGATACATTTTTTGGGGATCAGAGGACAGGGGAGGAAGAGGAAGACCATCCTTAAAGCAAACAGTAAGACAACAGTCACCTGAGGCAGGTAGCTCGGACAGAAAACACGCACCTGTCATACAATCAAACATACAACCCAAGTACACGCCAACGCATTGAAGGCCAAGAGCCCCTTGCCCAAGGAGGAACCGGTGACAAAGTCATTAACATGGAGAAAACACAGAATCTAATCTGTCCATTCATGGGAAAATCCCAAACTTCAAAACTAGATCTAGCAAGTAGAAAAAAAAGCCAAATATTTTTTACGCAGGAAGTTTATACCCTTCTATTGTCTGTTCTCCCTATTGTCCGCTGTATCTCAAGCCAGAAGTAACTTGCTATAGCAAAATTCAGAATTTCGGCGGCCTCTTGCGACATACCTTGAACGTAGACTGCATACTCGCACAGCCCATGAGACTCCTGGAGCTGCTCTTTGATGACTGCCTGAAACGACAGAGCACAGAGAGTACATACCACACGCAGCCCCCCGCACCGAAAAGCCCGTTAGCTGGTTCCTTATTACTCCATTACTGAACTGCAGCGTGGCAGCTTTCAGAAGAATATAAGCCCTTCAAATATTTTAATAAAGGAAGAAAATTGATTTCTGACTGACCAAATACCTTCTGCAACCTTGATTTGGAGAATTTTTTGAATGCGCTGCATGTAGCTGCGCTGTATCCGTGCTTATTGCAGAATGCCCTAGAATAACTTGAATTCCAACATCACGCAACATGTTGGACACGGTTCTTCCTCATGTGACACTAACAGTGGTATCACACAGGACTTGAGAACTACAAAATTAGTTTGATCAGAATTTGTGCTTGGAAAAGTCAATATTGATACAGAATTTGTAGCTAGTTGCTGCAATATACTATATTAAAATGCTATAAAAGTGGCAAACCGACAATATTTTAACAAAGCTAACGACGGAGATTCGGTTTCAGTTAGAGAAACCGCAACCCCACGTATAATAAAGGCACCAGACTGCGGCTGGGACAACCACCAGAGCACACAGAAGAGTGCAAGCTGGTTGCCGTGCGGGCAGAGCACTGTGCCAGGAATACTGTAGCCATTTTAGTATTTGTCTGTTCGTTCCTATTACCAAAGATAATTAGATATTACCTGGGGAAAATGCCACAAGGAATCTCTGAAAGCATCTTCTGCTGATAAGGGTATCTACTCTAGGCCCTTTGTGAAGAAATAAATTGAATTGGAGCAACTGCAGCTGAGTCAATGAAAGCCAAATGAACAATGACGAGCACAGGAGGGAAAAAAACCCCGATAAAAATGTAAATTCTTGCTGGCTGCATTCATGCAGCTGACAGTTTGGGGTGCGAGTGCATTTTGGCTATATTCCATAGTCACACACGACCCGAAATTATAAAACTGGTCAAAAGAAGTGACCTTTGGGAGGATGAGCACTGTGGCTACGAACCAAGAGCATCGTTTCTGCTCTGCGACTTCTCTTTTGCTTGGAAGTAGAAGAGACAAAGAGGGGAAAGAAGGATTTCTGGGCTGGCGATAACCCGGTGCTCATCTGGCACTTCTGTCAAGTATAAGAGCAGCACCGGCGTCTCCTGCTTGCAAGACGAATATAAATGAAGGACCTGAAAACAAGGAGGAAAACTGAACCTCAAATATAGCACATAGAAGGAAAGCGGGGTGAAAACAAGGGGGGGTTATTATTGAGAATCCTCACTCGTAAAAAGAAAACTAAAGAGAGGAAGGAAAAGGAGGAACAAGTCTAGGCTGCTCTTCCCCTCAGATTGGTATCTCCTAATATAATATATCTATATTATACGCTTTACAAAGTACATTATTATAGGACATTCAACTTGGATATAACCAAGCATCTCCTGCACATGGATACTCTATATTGCTCCATCTACATAAAACCAGTTTCTCAGAGCAAGAGAGGGCAATAGAGAGCTATCTTTTAGAGAGATCTGATAAATTCTGTAAGCCCTAAAAAATCCCACAGCAAAAGGCCTCGAGCTGAGAAATATGATCTGTAATCCCAGCTTTTCCTCCCAAGTTTATTTAACTCGCCGACAGAATTTAGACATACTGGCAGGAGACCAACCAGCATGAGCGATTTTAATTAATTAAAAGCATCTGGTAATTTTAATAATTCCCTCCTCGCACATAACAGAAGCGGAAGATTTCTGTTGTGAAAAAAACCAGTTAGGGGGCAGGGCTGGAATTGATGCTGCAAGCAGAAAACACAGTTTATTAGCTTTGCATGCGAAGAGTGAGAGCTGAGTGATGATCTCTGCTTAGCAGGGCTTGTCCCTCCTCTCCCTGCGCGATCGCAGGGGATGCTGCGGCCGCAGGCTGCAGGGAATGTTTGTCTTGCACCTCGCTGGGTAGAAGAAGAGGTGAATTGAACAGCCAGCATTATTAATCTCTCGCTATAACGAGCAGCAAAATTTGTCAAAAGCGTGGCAACATCAAAACAGGTGCAGGAGTGGCATGGGAGGAGATTCAGGCCAAAATTAATTGCATCACAGGTCACTTGTTTCTTATCCGAGTCTTAAAAGAAAATTAATGAACTTTAACAAATGCCCAAACTATACTGAAATCAAGGAGTTTGCAGCAATTTAAGCCACTGGGGATAATGTTGATACCTCCTTCGTTTTTGAAGGTATTAGCCCCAAATAGCATGTTTGGAACCGCCTAAGCTTATCCCACACGAGAAGCACCCGGGGCACCCAGGTTAGATCCGTAACGCTACGTAACACCAGCGGAGAGAGACGGAGACTACTAGAGGGCAGCTCACCCCTCTCCCTAAGATCTGAGTCGCCTTTCGGACGTGTCTACCACTCCTCAGTGACTGAGAAGCACCTTGGCATGCCGAGGTTCTCTTTTTTTTGGACAAATCCAGGCCTCTGAGCAGTCTGGGCGAAAGGATGGAAGATGATTTAACCTGCTACGGTCTGGTGCCAAACTCTTCCAACTTTACTGCGGAAAGCCTGCTTTGCCAGCCCTAAGGAAAGGCTTTGCCTCCTTTTACAGCTCCTCCAAAGCTGGCCTACCGAGCAAAAGAGTCTTAGCTGTCTTGTCTTGATTTTTCCCCCCCCGTTATTTCGCTTGCTCCCATGACTGATGAAGATGTGGAGAAGTCAATGTTGCCATTATATCATCCACTTGGTTATTTTCTCTGTGTTCCTGAGCTGTACATCTTTTCTGCACTTTGTGATTCTACAGCACATCACAGAAACAGCAACCATACACAATCAGAGACCAAAAAAACCACAGTCAGATCAACGGAAAAGGGAAACAATTCTCTATTTAGATTGCTAGTCTAACTTTTGTTTATTAAAACCAAAATCTAAGAGGAAATCTCTCTGCTGATGATACAACCCTCCGGCTCCATTTAATGAAAGCTAAATGAATTTCCTCCGGCCTGCCACTTTCCTAAGCACCTTCAGGAGTTCTCCAGCAGAGAGAGGCAAGTCCTGACCAATCTTGGTCTTTCAGAAGGGGAAAAAAAAAATCTTTTCGGATCTTCTTTGCACATGACAGAAACAGAAAGGCAACTCCAATTCCCCTCCTCCTGCCCGCTGGCACATCATCTTTGATAGTTCGTGTTCATTTTATTGGGAAAACACGCTGTTTAACAGATTTGCCATTTCCTTAGTCCATTTAATGTTATAAACCCAAACCAAACAGCCACTTCCGAGCTACTCTATAGTGCCATCGAGCAACCTGCACCATGGAACTGCGTTATGATCAGTTTGGAAGACCCCATTCATCACTTGGAACAAGAGAGGTTTGCAATTCTTTCCATTTTTCCGCTCCTAAAGACATACTGAGCTCACAGATTGCTCCAGAGACCTGCATCCTGAAGGTAGCCAATGATTTGAGAAGATTAAAGTTATCTTAGTTGTATTTTCTCCCGGTCCTCTTACTCCAAAAGTTGTCAGGAAAGAAGGTGGTTTGAAAACTGGTATGAAAACTATCGTTTTGTAATATTAGTAAAATATTTCCTAATGCAAAGTCTCAAAAGCAGCTCTTACCTTACACTCGTCGTAGTCTCTGCGAACGTACAGTAGATAGATCAACCAGTTTTTCCTCTCTAGGACTGGTAACTCCGGTGCTACAGGTAAAATATTAACAGAATACAGGAAATCAGACCGATCGGCAGAGAAACTGGGCACAGCACAGAGATATTCCGAACCACCCGATCTGCAAGCACAACCGGGCAGTGCAATTAATCATTCGACTGGAGTGTGGACGTACAACCTGCGTCCAGTTTCGTTTTACCTCTCAAACTGATGGATAAAATGCATTGTTTAAAGTAGACACTAAATAAAACCACCACCTCGAAAGACTTGAGCGATCGGCTCTTTCTGGTGCGGTTACTGGAGCAAACGGCTCCAAGCACCAACTACGCCGCACAGGTTTTAATTCAACGCTAATGCCGGTTCGGTGGAATCGGTTCTTCCAAATATGCAAGAAGCGGCTCGGAGGAAACGAGTTCGATTCACATTTTGGAACTAGGGCAGAAGAATCAAAGGTCTTTAAAATAAATTTCTGGGAGTGAATGAGAAGAAAACGGGTGATACACACCAAAGGAGATTTTGGAGGTGTTGCTGGTCTGAAGGTGTGAATAAATTAAAGAGGTCAAATTTCGTTCTTTGAAACTGCGAAGGGACTGTGAAACATCACAGGTCTGAGATACTGTGAAGCTACTGGCAGAAAAACAGATTTGATGCAGTGGAGGAGAGAGACTTGTGCTCTAGCATTTCAATCCTAAGGAGCTTGCAGCAGTAATTATGGCAAATCACGAATGGATGTTGCTTAGTGATATTCATGTTGGGTTTAAAAGTTTAACACACTGCTGTGCATTTCATTAAGGCTTGAAATGTATTGCTTGTTACTCATTTCTACAGTTCAGATGCCGGTAGCTGCGAGGTAACTATAGCAACTGGCAAAAAAAGCTATATGTTTGCAAGTCAATATTATGACAGAAGCGCAGAAGCAAAGCAAGGCAAGGACGGTCGGAGGAGCCGGGGCAGCGGCAAGGGCGATTCAGCGCCTTCTCCCAGCCCCGTGGAGCATGGCACGGACCCGCAGCACCGACGGAGATGCAGGTTCAGCTTCCAGCAACCCAGAGCAGAAGGTTTTACTTGAAATGGTCCGCCGTTCCCTCTGCACTGGTCAATATCAGATGTAAGAGAGAAGAAACTCTGTAGCTGGAAGGACTGAATCGTGTTGGGAGGCATTTATCGGTGCAAAGAGTTATTATCTTTTAGAAACGCTGAGCTTTAATCATGCACGGATTGCATACCAGGCTCTCCCCCACAATTCACACCAAGTCTAGTACCACTGGGAGCACTTAAAAACAACCTGAATTTCTTCCACTGATAAAGTTGGGGAAAAAAAAAATTGTGAAGCCATTCTGGATTTGTTGTTGGGGTTTTTTTTGCTTAAATTCCAGAATATCCAGCCATATTTATAACAGAGCTGAGATTTAAGTGTGCATACCAGCAAATTAAGGTCAAATACCTTATAAAGAAGGTTCAACTATCCTAAAAACAAATAGAAAAACCACGATCCAAACAAAAAAGTAATCCAAACTAGCTAAGCTTACGGAAACCCACAGATCAGGGATCCAAATGCCCTCAAATTCTGCTCTGCTGTGTGATACCTGCATCTTTGTAAGGAAGCCATTGTAATATGCGTGTTCCCAGATCAGATTCACTGATTTCTGATGACTTCACATCTTCTATTTGCCCATCTTACAATGAAACCGTGAAGGGAAGAGTTAAGAGGCTGCCTAAATAGCTATACATTTATTGAAAAAACTCTATTTCATAAAGAGTCTGGAGGGCTGCTGTTCTGTAGTCTACTGAGGGGTTACAGATTTGTAATCACCTCCCCGTGTAAGTTACTACAGGTGCCAGGGTTTGACAGAACTTTCTTTTCCAGGGAACGCAGCACTTGGGGATGCTAGAAATGCACGGCAGCAAGCGGCCGGAGTCGCGTGCTCTTCCTGCGTAGTGTCTCCTGGTGCCACTACCCGATACAAAGCACTGAACCAGACATTAAAATATACAGAAAAACTACCTGGCTGGCGGAGATGGGAAAGAGTAAATTATGTTAGAGCCTACACAAATGCTAAGAGGACAGTACATCAGCGAGTGGATGGAAGATCGGTTGTTTTATTCCCAAAGCTTTTTCACACTTTTAAGACCAGAGGGACATTATACTCCACTCCCACACTACGGAAACGCCTGCTGAGAACAGGCTTGGGAAGGAAGAAATGCTGAATGTCAGAGTGAGTGCCGAGCAAAGTATCAAGCTGTAAAAGAAAAGGGTAAAACAGACACCGCCTGATTTCTGGGTCCAAGACTACAAAAACCCAGCGGAGTTACCTAAAAGAGAGAAAACAGAGAAATCAAAACACACCACGAGACACAGAAGTGAACGGCGTTCACATCTGCAGAGATAAAACAGTTTTGCTTCCCCCGGCGATACGCTGAGGAAAGCTACGTGGAATTGGGAAAACACATGGAGTTTTTACGCTCCTAAAACTCATTTGGAAATAGCAACAAACCTGACTGAGAGGACATTACTCTCTTTTTCCCTTTTCTTTTTCCCTAAGACAAGCAAATTGAAAAAAGGCAAACAATTCTGATGTCTTTCAAAAAAGATGTCTAGATTAATTCATAGATATAAGCGAATCTTATATCTGAACACATAGATTCATAAAATAAAGTTGCTAGGCTCCCTGAACCTATGTGAACAGTTTGACCGCTTCTCATAAAAAATCCAACCTGAACACCACAAACCAAATCTGGTGTGGAACCCACAAAGGACAGAGAAGGAGGACGTAGAAATTGTGATGGAATTAATAAATTTGACACAGGAACATGTCTGATCCCCTAAAAAAAGGGCTCTGGGAAGTAAGGGATTATTACCAGGCCTCTATACTCTATTCAGAGGCAGAAAGAAGTAACGCAAATTATTTATACACCTCTCCAGAGCCGCAACCACCTTAATCTGCATTTCTGTTTTTCCCAATGCAAACAGTGAGACACCCACTTCTGGTGCATTTATCTCCCTTAGGTTTGCTCCCCCAGATAAGGGCTGTCCCACTGCAAAGGGTCACTGCATTTTTCTGAAGAAAAGGGAAATACAAATCCCCAGCTGTTTGGGACTCTAGCTCCAGAGAAAGGGAATAAAACATTCTGTGCCTTCTGAAAGGACCTGATTCAATCATTGCTGGTCCTACTATCCACGTATTTTTTCCAAGTTTAGTAATTACCCACAGAATACCTAAAAAACCCACACACACAGATTATGTGTGTTGCTCAGCTCTTGCTGCATCAGCCTGAACGGCGATGTATGGCCGGATCCAGCCGGGGGGGCTGCTCCGAGGGGCAGAAAAACAGAAAGAAGCCCCTGCAGCACGTCTCGATCTTTTCAAGCACAAGGAACAATCGGGAAGAGCGGAGGCTCCATATGGCATATAATGGTTTGCAATCTCACACTAATTAGAACTGGGAACACATACTGCCGCTACCGGTTGCTCAGAAGGTTTCTGCACGGGGACAGGCCACTGAATTTGGCCTTGCCAGGAGGAGCCGAGCACATTCATCAAGTTCTTCTGGCTGTCTACATTGCAATTTTCCACCTCCTTCAATATATGGACCAGCAGAAGTTTCTCATATGTAACTCCTGTGGATCATATGAAGACGCGCTTTTCTTTGTCACCTTTTGCAGAGCCCTTGCAAATAATCCAGGCACTGCAGGGAAGCAGGGACTACAGGTTAGAAAACAGTAGTTTGTACCATTCTAGCAGAGGGGAGGAAAAAAAAAGAAAAGCCATTATTTTCTGTAAATCAATCTGCTGAAGGGCCAGTCCAAGAAAACACAGTTATCCAAAAACTTGGTATCACAGTGAGTATATAACTTGCATATTTATCTTTTGGCCTCTCTTTTCTGGGATTACAAAAGTCTTGTCTCATGAAGCAACTGCGACAGGGAGGCAGGAACCAAATCTATGATTAAATACCTCAGCCGAGAGACATGCCAGTTTCTTTGAAGTGTGTTTTGATTGAATTCAAAAGGGAATCCATCTGATCCCCCACTTTCTCGGTGGCCAGTGATTGATTGCACAAACCACTTCCAGCAATGTGATTTTTCTTTCTGACAATACTCCTTTAAGGAAACCACCGGAGCGGAAACCCCGACAGAATCAGAGTAAGATCATCAGGTTTGTATCTGTGCTGCGCTATCATCACTCTTTGCTTTATTCATCCTCTTATAGATTTTCTCAAGGGACCAGGGGAAAAAAAAACAAAACCAGAGTTATTCCCTTTTGTGTAAACCTCCCTAGGAAATTATTTTGTACTTGCATCTTCATTTGGGTAATTATAGCTTAGATATGAACTATCAAACAGTAGGTTTTAGATTTAATAAAAGGGGTTTGAAATTGCTGTAAAGAGAGAGGAGGAAGAAGAAAAAAAAAGCCCCAGAAGGCTCCTATCAGATTTTCTGGGGAAAACGATGGCTAAAGCACCAGCCATCCTCTTAAAGAAATTGCCAGGTGCAGAGAGACCACTTTTGTTGTGGGGACAGCCAAAGTAAAGTGGATTTGAACATAACGGCACAACTGTAGCCATCAGGCAGCTTTTCACCTTATTTCCTCCAGCGTGCAAACTAAGCAGCCTGGAGCACCCTAGCACCCTTCCTGTGAAAAGCACAGATCAGCTACGGCTCTCTGAGGTGGAGAAAGAGCTCAAGAACACATTTTAGTCTCATCAGAAATTTAAAAAAAAAATTTAAAAAAAATAAAAATCAGAGCCCGGTTCTTCCACATCAGCTTACTGGAAAGAGGCTGAGCCCCAGTTCACTCCCCATCCCTCCAGCTTTGCAACCCAACCTGCAGCGACCTGAGCAAGAGCAGCCAGAAGAGCCTGGAGGAGGAGTAGAGAAGCAAAAGACTCCGGAAGACACAAAGAAAAACCGGCCAAAACCCATAATAACCTAAACCCCACATAACATACAGCACAAGGAGAGAACAAAAAAATCTTCAGAAAAGTAATTAAATAAAAGTATTTTTATTTTTTATTCTGCAGCAGCCTCACGAGGCATCCATCGCAGCAGGTACCACATACATGGGTAAGACTATCCAAAAGGCCTAATTTAGATCCTGACTCAGCTGTCCCTTTCCAAATGCTAATTAAAAACTGCATGTTGTAAACCAGCATTGAAGCACACAGGTATTTTCAAAATAAACACACACAGAGGCAATGACTCAAGTCTCTATTGTAATATTTTGCTATTAAGAGAGCCGCACCAAAGAAGAATTTGGTAAAGTGCATCTTGCTCTGAAGAAATCAAAGCGGGAAGCTTTGCTGCGGCGAAGCCACGAGGGAGCGAGGTTATCTTCTCCCACCATCAGGCAAGGCACAGAAGCAGGATTGATCTTTTCGATTATGAGATTCATTTCCCATTTTAAAGTAATTCCGGTCATCGGCTTAACAGCAAACTCAAAACAGCATAAAGGCAATTCACTCGCCGCTGCAGGAGAGCATCCAAATCCGAGAGGCAACGCATCAAAGTCCTTCAGGACCAACATCTGCCCCATCCCTCAATTCCCAACGCATCATCCTAGAGACATTTGCTGACATTATTGCCAGGGTTACAATTATTCCCGCTTGCAGAGCCTGGGGAAGGTTACAGTCCAAAATGAAGCTCGGCGCTCTCACAACCATGTTAAATAAACATTGATAGGGAGGGAAAGGCAAGGATGAAACCGGCTGTCCATATCTCCTTTCTGCCTTGAGCTTCACAATGCCAGGAATTACATTTACTGTTTGTAAAAACCGGGGAAAGACAGATAAAGTGCATCTTCTAAACAAAAATAATACAAAAATAATAAGGGACAAACTCAAAGGGCTGCTTTAAACCGATGTTCTGCTGCCAGGGAATTGTATTTTCCAAAAGAAGGTACGAATAACGGATAGAAAGCATTTTTAAGCTCTAATCTCAAGGCCTTTAGATTTAAAAATAACAGACAGCCTTGATAGCAGTGAAGCATCCTACAGATTCCCAGCTAGGCCGGTGCACAGATTAATTTCACAAGAAATCCTCTTCCTTACTCACTCAAAGGCTTTTATTGAGAACATAGCAATCTAAATACATTATGGCTTTGAAAGAAAACGAACAGAGGAATGTTGGCCTTCCTACGCCCGGATCTATCCTTGGAGTTTGAAAACGGAGACATAATGTATTCAAAACTCAGTAACGATGAAAAATAACTCCAAAAAATCACCACCCAGAGGAGGTTGCTGTATTTCACCCATCGCGTGTGAGTATACATATACATATGTGAGAATACAGGCGTCTGCGTACCCAGATACCTGCAAAACAGATATAAACAACAGAAAAAAGGAGCGAGCCCTTTGCTGTCACCATTCTCTCTGTTTAATCCCCTTCCCTCTGTTTTTTCCTTTTGCAAATTGCTGCTCAACACCTTTAAATCAAACAATAAACCCGTATGGTTCCTCGTTATTTACAGTCAGCTGGGGTTAATGAAACTCATCATATACAATTCTGGCGCTGGCAAGAAAGCCATAATTCATAGCTGTGATCTTCCTATCGTGTATTAATAGCTTCACAATACACAGAGAAAACTGGAAGGAGGCTGAAAAACAGCAGCAGGTTTAAACAAAAAAGCAACATTTCTGACTCTACACCTCCCCCTGCAGGAAAATTAGCCAGAGCTATATATATAGAAGAGCTGAAAATTGTTGTCTTCAAGCTGATTTATACACTACGGCGAAGGAAAAAAAAAGGTGATTTTCTGTTGTTAGTTTACACTGCATAAATCTTAAAGAGCTGCTAGCTCAGACTTCAGTGGTTTTTCTGATTTAAGACATTTAAAGTTCTGAGTTACTCCAAATAAAAACGTTTTTATTTACAAAGCAAATACCTACACTGATTATTCAATATAAATGCCTTCTCCTATGGTGCTGCTCAAGTTTAACCTTAAGGTAAAGTGGGAAGATCTGTAAATAAATACACACTTGTGACCATTCCGGACTTCCCGATGCCACAGGGATGTTCCCAGTGGCAGAACCAGTCTGGTTACGGGGAAATCTCCGTTAGCAGTACAAGGCTGATGAGATCCCACTCTGCCATCCTGACTCCCTTCGATGAGAGAAGGGGGAATTACATACATGCACAAGTACATTAGCCTAATTGTTGCGAAACAAAAAAAAATTGATTTGAGCTTAATATTGCTTAACTCAAGCCTAAAATTTGATTCCAATAAAATTGGAGTGAATTTTAGGAAGAAATACGTACTTTAAAAAGGAAGTTGGAAACGTATCATCTTCTTGATTTGCTCAAAAAAAACCCAAACAACTGAAAGCTCGTTTCCTCTGCACGAGCCAGTTTTGACGGTCAGTGCTGACTGCTGAGCAGAGGCACGCGCTCCAAATAGAAGAAAAACAAGGATCTGAAAGTGCTTTTGCTATTTTTGCTTTTAAACGCGCCCTAATCTAGAAAAAATAAGCTGATTCACCGCAAGAGTTCTCAAATCCCCAAGGATGCAGACTCTACGCTTGGAGATATTCAAGGAGCCAGGCCCCTGGCATAGCACCCCAACTGTTGTTTTCTCCATTTAAACCTTTTTTTTTTTTTTTCCTGCTTGATGCCTTGTGCTCTTGTAGGCAAGAAGGAGACCGGGCTCCCTCTGGGTGTCTATTTGCCAACGCTGTTCCTAAATAAAGGAGGTAGAGTACGCCATCGCAGAGGGCTTCCGAAGAAAATGGCTTATAAATAGCACGGGAGGCCCAAGAGATTAACTGGTGACTACCCACTGTCTCCTCCCACAGCAAAGCAGGGATGGAAGATATTTCCCCCGCAAACCAAGCAACACTGGCTGCAGGCATTCCCAAAATAACCTGCGTAACCAGCTTCTCATTAATTCCGCTATCGGGAGCACGGTAGTTTGGGGATTTCCAGTCTAATCCTTCCTTTGGCTTAAATTCTTACGCTTAGTCTTTTTTCTGTCTCCGGCGCGAGGTATTTTACAGAGAAATTGAAACTAAAGTCATTATAAGGCATTTGTAAAAAAAGCTTTCTTCTTAAAAAAAAAAAAAAATAAAATTACAAAAGGGAGAGCACCACAAGCCAGCCCTGATGGTCTCTGAAATTTCCCCACTCAATACGGAGTAATACCTAGAACCGAAGCTGTCCTCATTTCATCCACTGCAAAAGAAGAATATTTTAAACTTGGTCTTGCAAACGGTTCAACATTTCCTACTCCCTGAGCCTATTTTTTGAATGCGCAAAATTTTGCAGACTTGTTGCCTCAGGATAAAGTTTTCCAGGTCTTATGCCTGTCCCAGGATGAATATTTCCAACCTTCACTCTTCCCTACTGCACGAATGTCTTAACGATATGGTCTTTAATTACACGAGCACATGTACAATTACAGGAACACGCCAGTATTTTCAGCAGGTTCCCCGCCTCATCCTCCTGACGATGAATATAAAAATGAATCAAGGTCAGATAGTGAATGAAATCTTTGAGAAATATGAATAAAACAGTGACTAAATCACAGGATTTCTGCAGCGCCTGTTACGCAGCTTAAAACGTCTGCGGCAAAGGGGACAGACCCTGGAAGGAGTGAATGAACAGTCTCTTCGTTACGACACTGTAAAACTGCAAGAAACCTCACTCCGATTTCTGTCACAAAGCTGGAAAAAACAAGAATTGTCTCTTCAGAGCCTTTAATGGATAACGCACGGTTTTGAGTACGACACAGAAGAACCTTCCAGCACCAGGGAATTTATCTATGGGATTTGATAGCTGAAGATAAACACGACAACAGGCTCTGCACTGAATAACGGAGACATCTTTTATTTCAAAAGCCCTCGGTGAGCTGTTCCTTTTTCGGCGAGTCCCATCATTCCTGCGCAATGGATGATGTTGGAGAGCTGGGCCAAAGCCAACGCGTAATGATGTCATTAAAGACTCAACGGCTCGAACTCAAGTTGCACAGACAACGTTAATTCTGACATTCTTGAGTGGGATGCATCTCCCTCAAGTGAAGTGCCTGAAAATGAAGACATCTAAGTTACTTGCCTCACGTTGTCTTTATGGTAGAGGAATACGTGTCCTCGGGGAGCGATTCGTCGCATCCCAAGATAGGTGGCTGGGAGAGGTCAGAGGAATGGCATCAGACAGGCTTTCCACCGACTGAATACGGAGCACAGGTGATCTCCTCAGCCTTGCTCTACGTCAGAGATATCTCAATTCAAAAAGATGAATCCCAGCCTTCCTAAATTTACTTCCTATTTTTTATAAAATTATTTTTAAATTCACAATAGGAGGTGCCATTTTATCTGTAAGCAGCACGCCCCCAGACAAACGTGAAGGTGAATGCTTTAAAATACAAAAGAAACTCGCCTAGCACCAAGGACTTTCAAAGGACCTCAAAAAATAAATTCACCAATTTCAATGTCATCCTAAAGTAATATGCTGCAACCCTACAGTTAGCTCCTCCGAAGCTGGGCTAACAAACTTCACCCTCCACCTGATCCTAATCCAGTGTAATATATGTCTTAATTAGCAAATTATAAAAAAAAAAAGTCAGATTATACTTGCTTTCTACAAGAGGTGGCACTTTTATGGCACTTTTCATTGCCAAATTAAGTTTGCAGCGGGCTTAAGAAGCAGATACAGATTTTCCTCTTTACAGAGAGGAAATGAAGTAGGTTGACAACCGCCAAAAGATGTAAAGCTAGAACCGAAACCGTGAATCTGCATATTTAAAAATGAGCACTAAAACTTTACGGTGATACCAGGCTTGAGAGAAAAAACACACCTGCTATGGTGTCTGCAAAGGGTTCCTTGATCCTGTAATCACAGATATTAACGTACACACACAAGAGGGCAGAGCTGTGCTAGCACATTCAAACTTAAATATTACCAGTTCTTTGCGGCTCAGGGATTACTGGGCTGTTATTTTGGGGAGAAGAGGATGAAGTATTTTATACAGTTGAATTACCCAAAATTAATAATTTGGGGGTTTTTTTAATCTTGCCATTCAAAACTAACAGATCCTGAACAAAATATACATGGCACTACTACCCACTTATGGAAGAGAGATGAAAATATCTAATTCTCTTACATAAAACAATGATGTAATTACCAACTAATCTATGTTATTTTCTTCCCACAAGGTTGTAGGTTTGAATAGGCTAAAAAAATCCATCTTGCACATTGCCAAATAGAAACAAATTGGTATGTACAGACACGGGAACTGCATTTGCTCCCCGCCAAACAGGACATTCCCACTAACGTCTTTCTTTTTGACACACTTAAAAGTATTAATTAATTTAACTCAAGGGGGGTTGGTTTTTATCTGGATTTGTCAGGCAGCTTCACTGTTATGAGTTCAAAGGCAGCTTTGAAGCTGGCTCAAAGAACGGATTTATATTGATTTAAGGAAATGTATCAGGAATTCAGAAATTATCAGCTCTGAAAGTGCACAGAATCGACTCCTCAGGGTACTAAAAAGTTCCTGCTCTTCAGAGTGCTCGAGCCGTTAAAAAACTTGCGGGATCCCTTAAAATATCTGCAGGAGCAGGAGGGATCCCCATCGGTTCATCTGTGTGAGCGGGAGCCGCCCAGAGAGAGCGCAAGGTGCATTTTTGCAGGAGGGATGATCAGAAGCCGCTTATTACTTCTGCATAATCTGAAAGTTATTTATTACCTGACAGTCCCATTTTGAGATTGCTTATCGTGACAAGCACTTCCTAACCAGAGTCAATACTGGCTAAAGCGAGCTTTACTGCCCGTCAAATCAGCACGTGCAATTAGTTTTTATTAGAACCCATTAACTACACCCTTGGCTTCAAGGATGAGCACCCACACGGAAAGGATGGCACTATCAGTAGTTGAGCTAAATACTGACATGGGATTTAGCTGGACAAGAATAACACACACCACTTGAGAAGATTTCAAAATTCGATTAAACAAAAGAAACTACCCTGCTAAGATGCAAAGTACTGTGTCATCGTCATCTATATAGGTTTCTATGTGGTAAAAGTGTGGTAACTTTGAGCCACAAAGAACAACACCCTCATTACCGCAGAGTTTAAGTACAGGATACAACCACAGCTTTAAAACACACATTTACATCATGCGCTTCCCTATTTCTATTAGCTAATTCATCTGCAACAGCCAAATCGAATCGAACTTTTCTATTACTTACAAAGCGACACCAAGCGCTTGCGTGTGCTGATAAACCTACCTCATCAGCTGTTTTAATCTCAGGTCAGCAACTTACTTTCTGAATGCAATAAAAGCAGAGGGAACTTCATTTCTTCCCTTTCAATGTCTCGCCGTGGCCTTACAAGACATTTTTGCTAGTTACACTTGCCATTATACAAGACAGAAATGGAACTCGCCGGAGGGAAAAAAAAAAAATAAGATGAAGACTCACAGGCCTTGAAACACCCAGACACCTGGTTTATTTTACAGAAGTGCTCTGATGGGATGCGTTGAGCATGTTAAAATGCCCAACAGGCAGACCTGACCGCTAAAATTTCTCCCTGTAAAATTTCTCCCATACATCTCACCCGCACCCTTCAGTACTACCTTTAACAGCACTCAAAAGGCCAAGTAGTACATTGCAATACATCCATTTATAAGATATTTTTTCATTTATCGTCTCCAAATGTTTTGTTAACTGAAAGCCCGCAGCATCCGAATACCATCATCGGATATTAGACCAATCTTGTGGGTGATAAATGGGAAGAAACAAAAGTCAAAGCACTTTGCCAAAGGTCGCAGTTAATCCAAGGCAGAATTCCTTGCTTCAAACCCTAGGAAAAAACCATACCTACAAAGCATCCAAAAAATATCCTAATGCCCAGGACTGGGGAGAACACTTAATCCCTGCTAATCCTTTTACAATTCACAAGGGGAAGATTTTCGCTTTGAAAATTATCTACCTCACCCTTCCTTGGGTAAACAGAGAGATGGTTGGTAACAATTCAGAGTTCTCCTTCTCCACAGTCTCATGGATTTCTAGCCCAAGCTCTTCCAGTGACTCAAGTGAAATCTATTTTATTTTGCTTCAGTGTGTTTATTATAGTGTGTGTATATATATATTAGGATTCTACCCTGTTATTAAAAAGCCATCATGTATCTCAAAAAATCTGAGGTCTAATATTTATGTAGAAATCCAAATGCATTTAAAATTGTTCCATTAACCTCCGAACTGTTATTAGACTAACATGAGCCCAGAACTTCCTTTCTAAATATTTTTTTCCATGATAAATGGAAATAAATTCAAGATACGTTCCATAAAAATCAACAATACAAGCTGGTAAAAATGCTTCTCCACTACAGTACTATCAGTTACTATAAAAATTACTTGATTGGCCTGTGTGGCAAAAGGAAAGTGGAAAGATGGGAGGCAGCCTATTTCAATTCAAAACCAGTAAAGCATTTCGGAAAATATCTGATTAATTTAAAATGCAGCAGGGAGATTAAAACCCCATCTCAGCAGGCTGATATTAACTCTACATCGCTTCAAGGAACAGGGCTGCCTTTATTCTACCATCAATTGCATGGGGACAAAATATCAACACGGGGAGAGTTATGGATCTTGATGTAGCAACAAAGGGAATTGATTTTCAGAGCAGCTCTCCCTACGGGGGGTAAAGGACAAAATAATGAATGGTTTTAGCTACTAACGTGTCAGCTGCTGAATAATGGTTGTCACCAAGTGCAGCTACAAGATACTCCGAGGAGTTTGCCTTCCGCCGGGCCCTTTAATTTAGATTGCTAGATGTTGAGATTTCTGACCCGATCGCTGCGTACGACGCCTTTCCCCACCACCACCGCAGGCTGCTCCAGACCCTTTATGCGCTTGTTGAAAGCTCATCGTCTTCCCTTTGGGCTGACCCGCCTGCAAGACAGACTTTCTTAAATCCCAACCCCTCGGGTTTTCGCAACCTAAAAGCCACATGATGGATCAGCCCTGATGGCAGCCAACTGAAGAGCAAATTCTGCCTCTTAACTCAAAGTTATTCTAGTTTTAGAGCCGTAAGACCAGGTTGCTAAACCTTTTTTACATTTTTTTCTTGTCTAACGGACAGGATCAAACGAGCATCCACGGGAGGAAAGCAACGCAACAGCGAGGGGAAGCCGCGCGACTTGCGGGTTGCACGGTTCAACAGTATTCAATGTATTCTCATCTGCATCAGACTGAGAACGCCGTCTTCTGGCGTTCCTTCTGGTTAAGCAACAAACCTTGCGCGTATGTTTTGTCATTCAAATGACTTTTTGCAAATTTGACATCACGTTCTCAAGCACATACGTTTAATACCTTCCTCCTACCCAGTACACGACAATCTGAATCCATTAAAGTTAGGACTTCAGCGATGACATGGTCATACTCTACTATATTGCGTACAATGACTTTCTTTAGTTCCTGCAATACCCGCTCTGTCTGGGCATAAATTTTATCCACTCCAAACTGTTCGTAGGAGACCATAATATACCATCTGGTCTCTGTATTTCATAGACCTGCTTGCATTAATGTTGGTTTCGGGATCTCTCTTGCATCCTACTTGAAAATCCGATGGAAATGTAAAAAGGCAAATTGCCGCAACAGAAAGTTACCATTCAGTGTTTAAAAATGTCAGTTTAAAATAAGTTGAGCAGCACTGCTCTGTTCACACAGAACTGATGTCAATTTGCCTGGCTCCTTAAAGTTCACCATAATTCTCAGCGAAACTAAAATAGGATGAGATACTTCATTCAGAAGTTCTAGAAAAATCCAATTCAGAAAAAAAAAACACCCAACAACCTGTCATGGGAAAAAGATGCTGTTCTTTCATGCCAATCTCCACAAAAGCACATACATCACTTTTATTCTTTCCCTTCCTCCCTCACGTGCCCCCAGCATCACACCCACACACAAAGCGCGCTGTTACATCGCTCCCTGTTACAAATCTTTTCGCCGCCCTCATTTCCTAGAGATTAACGATCGGGCAGCACAAATCAGCTTTTGCCCGCTGCACTGAAGGCAACACAGTCAAATGTTAAACAGCAAAGCACAAAGGCTTCCAAAGCATTTAATTTAAGAACTACCCGAGGTGTGCCAGGTACCGGAGGTGCTTCAATTTACCCTAAGAGCCACAAAACACAGTTACAAAAGTCACAGGCTCAATTATATTTTTAAGTCACCATAGTTAATTTTGAGCCAAGGGTCGTATTGATATAAAAGGGAGATCCGGAGCCACGAATAACTGGATTTCATTTACTACTTTCTCCCCTCTGGCACGCAGTTGTGCGAACACCGACACCAGATGAAGGAGCCGGGAGGAACACTGCCTGGTGATGGAGACAGAACGATTCTTTCGCACGGCCTTTGCCCAGCCTCAGGCTTCCAACCTTAAAACACCTGAAGGAATGTCGGTATTGGTCCTTTTTAAACAAGCGGCCAGCTCTGCTTCAGGGCTGTTAATGCAAAATGCTGCTGAGTAGGAGAGAAAACTCTTCCTCGGGTGCCAAGAACAAGCAGCCCTTTATCAAACAGCAGGCGGGATCTGGAGAAACAAGCCCCGTTAAGAAAGTTGCAACCACCACGGTTCATTCTCCCAAACAATCAATATTAAATTGCACACATCTAAAAGCAGGAAGGCACTTGATGAACAGTCTAACAAGCAAGCTGACAGAGGCATGACAGCTTCTATCCAGCACACCTCCACCGCTTGTTTGTACGGCTGATGGCCCCATCTTTCTTTTTCAGCTATTCTGTTCGCTCATGAATTATGCAGAGTTGATTTAATAGATCTGAGCCCGCCAGGAAAACACCATCAGCCTGATCCCTTTACAGATGTTTCATTTAGGGAACTCGCAAATGTACGCTGTCCTGTAAAATCTGCACAAATATCAGAGATGGGACTTGCGCGACGAGGCAGAACGAGGTGGGGGTTACTGAGGATGAGGAGATCAGAGTCGTAATCTTTACAGAGAAGGATGGAGACAAACCATCTCGCTAAGGAGTGAATCAGTCCCTCCATGGAAGCCATGCTAATTGGTTCAAAGCAACAGCTGTCCTTACTCTGAAAGAGTTGGCAGTCAAGATAAAAGTAAATTTGGGGGTTATTTTTACTTGCACACAGGCCTGAAGCCACAGCAATCGCTTCCTCTCAGCTCTGGGCAACGTACAAAAGAGGCACGGACTTGTGCAAGCTAACAGCTGTAGGTCTACACCAAGCACCACCTCCAGGATAGCAATACCCTGCTCAAGCGCTGGAATTCTGCTGCCAGGAATTGGGATTCGATTAATCCACCAAAAAAACCCAAAAACCCACCCAAACCTCACCTTAGGTACGCGGAAAAGTCTCCACAGTGAACAGATCCATACTAGGAACATGAGTTCACCACGCTTGAGTGAACTCCTTACAGAACATCATGCTTTAGTCAAATATTTTGAACCGATAATTGAAATTGTTTCTGTTCCAGTTCAACATCAGCCAAGATTTCAAAACAACTCAGACTGAGTTCAGTAATTCTCACTTTCAGTATGAAAAAAAACCCCCAAATCAAATGAATTACAGTTAAAACCAGTTACAATGTGACTGGTTTGAAATCACTTGCACATCTCTTTTACCTCAAAACTTAGAAAACGCGACACAAAAAATCAACGAGACACAATGTTAGTTCCCCAGGATCCTTTCAAGTCATTATTCCGAAGAACCTAAACCGAACAAACTCCTCTTGCAATTTAAAAAGATAACCGACTATCCAACTCATTAGCAGCCCAACAAGTACATGATAAAATCAACAGTTTTTCAGATTATAGGCAAACACGATGCAGGCTGTAAGTACAGTAAGTCAGCCTGAAACAGCACTGAGCTAGTGATCACATAGATCCTAGGAAAAAAGTACTTGTACTCAGCAGTTTACAGTCTAAATAGTGCTTTCCCAGAGGACATTCATTTCTTACTAGACAGCTGCACAAACTATAAAAGAAATCTTAAAATCCACCGGCCCAAGAAACACAATCACTTCTTCAAACAAACCTTTTTTAGGATGGGGCTTTGGAGGTTCTGTAGCCACTGGCAATGAAGAAACCTGAAAAGACAGAAAAGAGGAGTATTAAATCTACCAGACAAGGTTTCTTGAAGATCTATTCCACAAAATAATTGGAAAGGACAACTGGCAAATCCCGAAAGAGGGCATAAAACCAGCATCATTGCTGCTAGACAAGCCCCGATCTTCCCTGGCCATAGCTAGGAAGAGAATTAAACCCGGTCATTTTACAGTACATCCCTGTTCCGCAGGCTCACTACCATTTATTGGGCTTCTAGAAAGTGATCCTTACCTTGTAAAAAACCAAAACTCAAGCATTTAAGATGCTAATTAGAGATTACACGGGGAGAAAAAAAGCATTTCTTATAAAACATTTATAAAATTCATTAGAACAAAGTCGTTCCTGGGGAACCATCGGGGTCCGCAGGCGCGGACAAACCTCAACCTGCAAATATTGCCCAGAGCTCACGGACAGGCAGGTACCCAGTCTGAGGAAAATAAATGTGTCTTCTACTTTTTTTTTTCCCTCTTATTTTGCATCAAAAAAAAAATCAAGCCTTCACAGAAGAGAAACATGATTACACAGGGAAGTATTTTTATTTTTGTTTCTTGGGGAAGAAACAGTCCTCACCCCTCTTCCCTAGACACAATGCCAGATTTTATAGATCTGTGTCACCTTCCCCTCTCCTTAAGAAACAATTTCTTAAAGCAGAGATTCAGTCTACCCATATTGCTCATCACATTTTGGTAACATTTTCTCATTTTACTCTTTTTACTGGAGACGGGGAGGCCCAGAACTGCGCGCAGTATCCAAGACGTGGGAACACCTCAGATGTAGGCAGAAAAGTCTTTTACCAGCTTTCTTTCTTAATAATTTCTAACGTTTTATTCACTTTTCTGATTCCTAATGTGAAAAGCTGAACTGATATTTTCACCGAATTACCCAGCTCCAAGAACTCGTTCCTAAGCAGCAATAGCCAGCACAAACCCCCTCATTTTTCCCTCACTTTTTAATATATTTGCAATTTTTTAATCTATACACATCATTCCAACTGAAAAGTCCTATCACTCAGCACCATTAAGACTTTCCTGTCGTTTACTGTATTTCCTCCTCACCCAAATAAGTTTTTAGCCACCGTTTTCTCCACATCATTTGCAGATACACCAGATGGGCTTTGTTAACAATCAACCTTCACCACAAAAAAAAAAAACAAAACCAAAAACATTTATTCCTTCTTTCTGCTCCTCGCCTTTTAATCAGATATTTATCCATGAGAGGATTTTTTTTTTGCCTGAATCCAAGAATTATTTTTTTTTGCCTGAATCCAAGACCATTTATTTTCGTGGAGAACACCTGACAGTAAGAAATCCGGCTACACCATACAACCTGCTCAGCAGGCGAAACGAGGGCAATAAGTGACCTGGGAGGGACGTTGAGGAAAGCTCCGATTTCACCACATTACCACAATAAAATTCAGAACAGGGCTCCATTTCCATTACGTTTTCAATACCAAGTGGTACAACTCTTAAAACCACCCCTCCGCCACCCCAGCCTCCCCTTATCCCACCTCCCCAAGCTCCCCTCAGCCCTCCCGGGGCCGGGCGGGCACTCGCTGCCCGCGGGGCAGGAGGAAGGCCGGCCGTTCCTCACCGGTGCGGCCTGCGGCTCCGCCATGACTCCGGTAGCGGGAAGAAGCTGCCCGTTACCATGGTTACCCCCGCGCAAAGCACTTCCGGGACAACCATAGACGAGCCGGGCGCTATGCCCGACGGGAAGGCGGCGGTGGCGGCTGGAGGACCGAGACACACACACCTCCCCACACACCCCTCCCGGTTCCTTAGCCCGGGAACCGCCGCGGCATTTACCATGAAAAACACCGAAGTAACTAATGAAATAATAAAATACAAGTTTATTAGGAAGGGTTTATTCCGTTCTCCCGCCGAATAAGGAGGCCTCGGCCCGCGGGAGCGCTGAGGGGCCCCGGTTGCCTCCTCAGCCCAGCTGGGCTCCCCTCAGGCCCCGCTGGAGGGTGGAGGGAGGGATGGGGGCTTGTTTTCTGGTTATTTTCCACAGAGAAGGCTGCAGAGGTGTCCTTACAGCCAGGTAATGGCTGAGGGAGAGGAAGAGCAGCGGGTTACTCCCGCAGAACGGGGTTTTAATCATCATTTACCTCAGGTTTGTCAACAGCCGTCAAGGTGGAAGATGCCACGGACCAGGTTTCCTGCCCGCAGCCTTTGGGGAACACGGAGTGAAAAACCTAAGGCCGCGGCCCGCCACGCTCGGGAAGAACACGAGGCGTTGAAAAGCATTTTAATAGAGGAATTGGGAATTTCTGAGAGCCGATGGAAAGCCACGGAGCCCCCGCCCGCAGGCAGAGCCCAACAAAAGCGGCGCTGACCTCCGCACCTCCACGCAGGCCCTGCTCCGTCCCACCCCTCGCCAGCCAGGGCAGGAAAAGCAGAGATAATTCTCGCCTGCGATAGCTTCCCAGGGGCAAAATAAGCCGCGGTGAGGGGGGGGTGAAGTAGAAAGCCAGTAGAGACGGACAAAACCGCATCGCTGGGTCAGCGTTCATCAGGGAGGAAGCTGGAAAGGTTCATTTGGCATCCCCGACCTGCCTGCAATCTGCCTTTTTTAATGTGCCCCTTTGCGATTTTTTTCCCCCTTGAAGCTGGCAGAAAGCTTTGAGGACACTAGCCTGGCGAAAAATACCACAGAAGGAATTCCTATACAGGAGTAAATTTAATAAAACCACCACCAATTGTTTACTTTAACATAGCTCTTGTTACAGAAATCATAAAAATGGACTCAGTAGCTAACTCATTAGTTCTTTCCCCTTTTAATTGAAAAATACCCCACTGATTTCAACTTCTACTGCACTAGATGGAGTGTTAAATATTTGCCAGGACAGTATGCCCAGTGACTGAGCCCAAAACAAACACAGAGACAATTCCATCATCTTTCCTTTTCAATGTTACGACTTGTTATAACGTAAGTGAAACTTAAAAACAGCAAGGAACGGTCCATTTGACAGATGAAATGGGGAGGGAAGAGGAGATCCACAGCCGAAATCTTTCCACAAGTCTTTTGAGAAGTGGTGCAAAATACCCCTCCTCCTTTTCCTGCCTCAGAATTAAAAATTAAACTCTGAACACACGCACAGAGAGCCCCCTGCATTGGGAGCGCAGATCCTGCGTGCATGGATGGGAAAAGCAAAGTTGGATTTGGGCAGGTAGCAATCCAGGGCCAAAAAACCCTGGATTAAAAAAAAAAAAAAAAAGAGGAAGGAAGGCAAAGCATCCTGAATCTCAGCATAAACTGGGCGGTAACGCAACGCACACGGGGTTACCGAGCGTCAGGAGCTGCGCGCGAGGGGACGGGGCTGTCGCCAGCAATGGGTACACGCACAAAACCGTGGAGGCCGCGGACGTAAAGGAACTGCCGGAAGAGGAGAAAAACCCAATGTCTCGGGTAAAAAAAACCTTCCAAAACAAAGCAAATAATAATAAAATGGATTCACTATACCAGCACACGCTTCCCCCACCCCATCCCAGGGAAAACAAAACAAAACCAAAAAAATTAATAATCAAACTGAAAGAAAATGCACAGCAAATAGACATAATCTTGAAGATTTTTAAAGAATAAATATTTTTTTGTAATTAAACATTATGCAAACACGTGCCACGCTTGCTCTTTGTCCATGCATATGCGCTATATACAACTTTGAAAAATACTGTGTTGTCCTCTTTTTTTGTTTTAAAAGTCATATACAAAGGTTTGTTTGTTGGTTTGTTTGTGGGTCAGGTTTGTTTTTTTCCTTGCTGTGTAACCCCCCCCTCCTCCCCTCCCCAAAAATCATCTTTACAACGAGCCAAATCGACATTCATCCGGGGGGGGGCAGAGAAGAGGAGGAAGAGGAGAGGGGCGGGAGAACCTTCCTCCCCCCCCCTTACCAAAGTACATCAAAATGGCTGGTTTGGACATGAAAAGCAGTGTCAAGAAACTGTTTTAAATTTCATCTGTACTACACACAGGAAAAGAAAGATAGAAAAGAAAAAAAAAGGAGTCGGCTTGGAGAACGAAGCTACGTTACAAGTTAAAGTTGGAGGGTTTTTTTTTTTAGTGCGTCTGTCACACTCTTATTGGCCGCCTAGAATACTGTTGTACAATGGTTTATCTACCTTTTTTTTTTTCCTTTATTACAATATAATTTACTTAAATTTTCTGTTAACAAAACAGAATCCCGGTACTACAGACCAGCGGTGTAACAGGCGTAGCGCCTTGTGTGTGTTTTATTTGAATCGCATGAGCACTCTAGATGGTAAAGGTTTCAGAGTTCGTTTTATGCGGGGGGCCAGTCTCAGTCCTCAATGTACTCCCACAGATCCTTCTCGTAGCCTTCATGCACGTGCTGCAACAAAACCCTTCGTCGACTCTCGCAGTATCTGCGGCAAAGAAAAAACAGCACAGAAAAGGCGCGTTAGGAACTGCGGCTCAGCCCCGGCGTCGAGTAACGCAAACCTACGTTAAGCCTCGCTACCGAAAGACAGCCCCTGAGGAGGGACTTTGTATTTGTAGCCCGTTAACAGCGCTAATTAAGACATCAGTTACTCCAGGTCCTCGGCTGAAAAAAAAAAAACCACCCACCAAAAAAAAAAACCCCCAAAACCAACAAACCAGCACAGAAATTTAGAGTTTCCCACACAAAAGTCTCCCTGAAGTATTCTACAGCTGAGAAACCTCTGTTAAGAGCTGGAAAAGGAAGAAGCGGCTGCAGTTTGCAAAAGCCAGAGTGCAGGTTAGCGGTGACACCCGAAAATGGGGTGATGCTCTCCTCGAACGCGGGCTGGCACCTGCTCGCTGAGCCCTATCAGGACAAGGGAAAAAAAAAAACGAACACCCACACCACCTCGGGAGCGCTGACACGGTTTTATTCCGCTCCAAAAAATCCCGGTGGAGAAGGAAGCGGTCGAGCTGGTTACGAGAACGGTTACTGGTCGGGTTGGAGTGCAGATTTTACCTCGCATCGCAATTCCTGCGTCTCAGAGGGACGTTGCGCCTTGCAGCGTCTTCTCACCTACGCTCATTTAAACAAAGCTGCAAATAAAACTGATCCCCGAGTTAGGTACGGTCCTACCAGGATCAATGATACTGAGGAAAAGGGATATCATAGGAACATATCAAAAGATGCCACATTCATTTCAGGTGCATTAGCCAACTAAAAAGATAAAAAGCAGAGAAACATTTAAAGTATTCAGGTTCCAAGAGGGAATTATAAATAAGCAGTAGGCATTTCTGTATTAAACCCCTTCCAACGGTGATGCCAAAGTCTACATCATCTTTAGGCGCGCAGGGGACAAGACAAGTCTAAGCGACAGCTCCCAAGGGCCTGCTGTGTAGCTGGTTCATGGTTCGGAGCTGACTGCCGAGTTACCGGTCCACAGTTCAGTTTGCAGACACGCGCATCAGCCGTGACGGCATCCGAAGGGCTCCCGTAGCTGGGAACGTGGCTCGTTCGACAACAGGCAAACATCCCCCTGCTCACCGAAGGAGGAATCTCCCAGCGGGAGATCCTAGCAGAAAACTATCCTTGCTCCTCCATCACAGCGACCCAAACTCAAACCCCTCACCGCAGCCCTTACGCCGCTACCACTCAGTATCGGATCAGGCAGACAGCTTTATCCAAATAAAGCTCTTCGGCTCTTCTCATTGCTATCAGTTGTTGCAACAGAAATCGTCGTACGCACAGTGCCATCGATTTTCTGAAGCACGTGATAGCGAACGTGCAGTTTCTGCTTTCCCAACTTCAGTTATTTTGCCGCTGGTGCAGGGGGGGGAGTTTAATTCTGTTTTCTAGAAGTGTCTTTGCAAGCTCAGAGATTGAAACAGCTGAAACCAAATTAGCTCCGAGGTCAGTCCCTGCAATTCCCCAGAGCTCTAAACCCACCTCGAGAACATCCTTGGTCCCGGTCTTGCGTCAATACACAAAGAGCACCGGGCAGGACACAATTAAGACGTGACTGAACTAGTTAATTAGGGACCTGCGCGGGCTTGACAGATGCATACTTTCTTCCCAGAAAAACGAAGGCAGGTTTGGGATATTACGCTTTCAGGCAATTCAGGCTGTATTAGGTTTTAATTTCTTCTGGACAGCTGTTACCATCCCTAGAAGAGTTTTCAGAGGACTTAAGCAAACAAGCAGGTTGAGCTGAGATAGCGACTTAACAGTTATCTTAAAGGGTAAATTAGAAAATGTCTCAGAAGAGGAGGAGGGCTGAGACTATGGCAGAGCGGGCCACAGGCCCACCACAGCTTAACAGCTTCTTCTGCTCCACAGAGTCCCTTAGCCACTACGGCTCACCCTACTTTGGCTTTCTTCCCCCCCCGCCCCCTTCTAAGCTAGGCATAACAGATTTAGTGACTTTGGCAAAATGCCTCAAAAACGCAAGCCATAATCCTGTGACTCATCCACATTTACAGCTTTGTATTTTTCCACTGTGCAGAAGCGATTCCTCTAGGACTGGCAAAAGCATTTGTGTCACCTGGCCCCCAGTTCTCCTGCTCTCCTCCCCAGTTGGGCAGGTTGCTCTCTCCCTCTTCTTTAAGGATAGCGTTCCTACACCCGTTTTTTTTTGGGGGGGGGGGGGGTTTGGTTGGTTGGTTTTTTGCACAAACGGGCCCAAAAAGTGAATAAAAAGAACTGATTGTTCTCTTACGGCAACTCATCCTAGGCCAAAGCTGTCAGTTGGGAGCAAAGTCACTCCTTGTTCTTCTTCGGCCCTCACAGCATAGGTCCTATCTTGGTCCTGGCCATTCCCACGTGCTCCTTCCATGCGGGAACAGCGGCGTACGAGGAGCCACTGCTTTCCGTCACAATATTTTGCCGTTACGAGATCACATCTTCTCACTACTGCTCAGCGAAGCGGACACAAGGCAGAGCTGGGAGCCTCTCCCTGCGGGCTGTCACCTTCCCCGAGAGCTGGTCCCAACAGGGGCACGAAAACCCGCTGCCAGCATCTATGTGAGGGCTTCGGGGCTGATGATTTCAGGGGCTGGCACGGTTCTCAGATGCCCAGGGACCGGCTGATAAACACAATGTATGGCAGAAGGCAAACGGGGACGGGAGCTTGGCAAGCACACGTGCCACTACCTGTCACACGGGATGGCGATACAGGTGATCAAGCAGCTTTGAGAGGGAGGATTAATAAAAAAAAAACAAAAAACAAACCTGTACTTATCCTGTACTTTCTGCTTTATGTCTTGCAGCGAATCTTGGGATATATCTCGCTCGAGGTACCCGGAAAGCACCTCTGTAGCATTCTCTAAGTCTGCTTGGTTATTCTGCAAAGACAAAAAACAGAGTATTTTGCGGTGGAAGGAATGGAAGAAGGTTGTTTGTTATCTTTTTCTTCAATCCAACTGAAATCAGTACTGAAATAAAAAGTAGGATTAGATATACCCTGTGTAACACACTAGTAACCTGCTCAGAACATCAAGACTGATTGAAAAAGCTGAAATTTCTTCATTTGATCAAAAGCAAATCCGCATATTTAACAGCCAGACCTATGTCTTCCGCGATCTGCAATATCCTGGCCAGTCTAAAAAAAAGTCCTTTCCTTCCTAGTGCTACAGTGCGGTACAAGACAATTCATCTCCCATTCTGTCCCTCATCTATTTATTTTTTTTTGCCAGCACTGGCGAAGCCTCTCGCTGACTCCGCGTGCATCCCCAGCAGTCAGAGCGGAGCCTCCCCTACCCCTCAGGAGTTCTTTGTGCCCTCTGCTGAGCACGGAGCACAGAATATCCCGCTTGGGTTCTGTGCAAAGATCAGCGAAGGACTGTTTTAAACCCTAACTAGACAATACAGTTTCACTGGCCAAGCAGATTGCACCTCCACGTTTACATCCTCAAGTGCAATTTTTCTGGTGGCACCCTTGGGAAAAAAAACAACACCAGGGAAAGGCAAAATGCCGGAATTAAGTTTTGAACCAGCAAAGGCGGGGTTAAGACAGAACCTCAATTCCTTTCTTGTTTCAGAGGGCAGTAAGTTACAACTCAAATTCCTCCTCCAGCAGAGACTGCTACATGACGCTCAGCACATCCTCTAACTTTTGCACAACAATATTAAGACCGAAACACTTCTGTACCACTGGGGCCAACGGCTTCTCCAAGCATTATATCCCTATTTTGCTTAACTCTGTCATCCGAACTCCTGACAACCATGTTTTCTCCTACCTCAAAGATAATGGACTGATTATTCTTTTTGAGGTAGAAGGCAAAGACGTAAGTGTACATGAGTGTGGCACGACACTGGCAGAGGACATCAACTGCTTTCTTCAGGAACTGCACCTCGATCCACGACATGTTGTGCTGCTGCATCTCCTCCATTTTCTGCTTCACCTGAGCGTAGAGCTTGTGCTCAAAGCGCAGGCTCTGCATGTGGTTCATGTAGCGGTTGCAGTAGAACAGGTACCTCTGCAGGGCTGCTCTGGATCGCTGTGTTAATTCCCATTAGGGGAAAAAGAAAACAAATAGTTAAAACAAAGTAAAGGCTGCAAAAGAAGTAAACCCTTCGCAAGGCTCTTCCTGACCCTGAGAACGAGCTTCCTTTCCAAAGGTGTTTCCTCTCCTCTCACGTTGGCCAGACTCGGATGGCGCCACTATGCGCGGGGCTGTTAACCCCGACACTCGGCGGAGATGAGAGGCCAGACCCACGGCAGCTCGCTGTCACGCAGGGCACTTCCTAGCTCAGCTGTGGCACCCTCGCTCCCAACCCTGGCAGCGAGCAGAATCACGTAAGCTCGATCAGTTTTGAATTTCAGCCTCTCAATTGAAGTTACAGGACTTAAATGCTTCCAGTGTCACGAAAAACAGTAAGCAGCAGATTTTCCTTGGGGTTCTTTTGCTAATAAGGAATTCTAATTAAAGAATTACTGTTCTTGCATTAAGAGGGCAACCTTAGGCTGCCCAGGCCACACTGATTATAGTGCAGGAGAAAGACCCCACGTGCTAAGTACTACAAGGAACCAAGATGACTCAATACACAGACATTAAATCTTATTTTCTTCTCGCTGACAGACCGGCTGCACAAAAACGACAACACGGGCAGGGTTAAGCTTTATGTTGTGGCTGTGCAAAGGTAGCAGGTAGCAGCCCAAGTCAGGCCTGTTTGCAGGAAGAGGGGCTGCAGGAAATACTTCGGTTCTTGGCTGTAACGGTTCTCGATGGAGATGGAGGAATTGGATTTCTGCGAGCCGCAGCACACAGCGTGCAATCCCTCCCCATGGAAAAGGGGTTTGGCTCTATCCATATTCACTGAACAGTTTCATGTAGCTGCTGCTTCACCCGCGGTTTCTCCTCTGTCAAACCTTCATGTGTAGTTATTGGAACAGCCGAAGTCTACTCTATTTACATTCAAAAGGTCTGCTGTGTTTAAACACCTCGGGATTCGCATTAAGAACTTTGCAGTAAAGAGTATTTTACGAAGGACACGAGGATTGTTGTCTCAGACCCACGACATTAAGATGACTTCATGTGAAGAGCTGCTATAAAACAGGCAAGGCAGCATGACAGATAGCAACTGAGCTAACATGTTCTTTAAACTGGGTTAAAGTGGCTTTGAACATACGTGTTTTGTTTTTTTTTCTGGCATGAAGCAAGAGTCCAAAGCACAGGGGAACTGAATTGTCTTTTGGATTTGTGCCCAAATCCAGGAAATTCTTCAGAGCCAATGTATAGATTTACAGAAAGCCCGAAAACACGCCACAGGGTTTGTGATCTCCCTTATCACCAAAGGTTATGGACTCACCTCCTGTGCATCCCTTGCTGCCTTTGCATCATCCTCATTGTAGCGATTACAGTTGTACCTGTAACGGGGACACCGATTCCACAGATTTCAGTCCAAATCCACGCCGTTTGCATCGCGGCTTCCTCGCCTTCTAGCAAGGCACGTTCCTGAACTCACCAGGCAGATCCGTGGGGCTCCCAGGGGCCCAGGCACACCCAGCAGAACTCCGCTTTGCAGTTCTGGTTCCGACAGACCATGTGGTTGCAGCCCCCATCCTTCTCGATGGTGACGTGGCATTTCGGGCATTCCTGTTCACAGGACAGAGAGCACCGTTAGCGGGGTAAACACCGAACCCACAACGCTCTTCTGAAGTCAGAAGGGTTCCTGTGGCAGTAGGAATCTCATGTCAAATGAAATGCACGATTTATTTCTTCCCTTGGATCATGGAGATCCTCTTCCGAGTCAGGCCTTAAATTATTTCCAAAATCAGAGCGGCTAGCTAGCAAAAAACCCTAAAGAACGCATTTTATCTATGCTGCTATCATCGCGGTACACTGCATGGGTAATTTCATGACCTTCACCAAAATTACAGAACCAGTGACTGTCCGTAACAGCCCAGGGGAAGGCATCTCGCTTTTCTCTCTACCAAGCGTTTGGTCCACTCAAAACTGAAAAAAAGCTAAACGGCGAGCTGATATCATGCTGTTATCAATCCGAGACACCTGCAGCTGTAAAATGCCATCCAAAAAGTATCTGAAAACATGCAGCAAGAATCTAGAGGGCTTCCAAAACGCTTCTGTCAGCTAAAAAGACACTTCTCCTCCTTGGGCATTTCCACATTTCCCATCAGGTCCCTTTTTTTCCCCTTCATGTGACACCTCGCTGAAGATTTTTCTACAAAAGCCCACACGGGGCTTCCCTTTCAGGTGCGAGACCTTTGACAAATACCAGGATATCAAAGAGCAATGCTGCACAGGGAAATCTTTGGGGAATAGGGTTTTTTTTTATAACACCAATATCATTCTCATCCATCAGCAGCATACAGCCACTTCCTAAAATGATGTTCAACTCGTGCAGAACAGATTATTTCCGTTGTATCCCAATGAGTACACAAAGCACTCATCAGGTTAAAATCAAGCAGCAAGTACAGAGGAAAAAAAAAAAATAAACCCAGAAAGTCTTTTAGCCTGGTTAAGTTGCTCAGTCCAGCCACCCAGCATCCGTGAAGTTTTTACAAAAGCCAGTTTTTATCTACAAGGCAATAACAAACATATCCAAACAAGAAATCCACACTCATGTCAAGTCAGCTGCAGCTTTTGGGTCAGAAACATATAAAATCCCATCCTATAACTGTTACTTTTATGCAGGACACAATCCAACACGTTCTCCTACATCCACTCCAAGCGCCCCAACTACATTTTCATATGAGTTTGCCTATTTGTGGTGTAAAAGGCAGGAGAATTTGCACACTGAGAAACACTCAGAAGATAGCTCCAGAAGCGCAAAAGACCGGCGTGGTCTCCGGATGTCAGACGCGGCCCTTCCCACTGCAGGGAGGGAGGTTTGCAGTACTGCAAAGCGAGTTAACAAGGGAAAAGAGACGAGGGAGAAGACACGAGACTCTAATTTCTTTCAGGTCAACGTAATTAAAGTGCTTCCAGCTAGTTTTGTTTCCCAATGACTGCAAATTTGCAGACCTGAGCACTAATGATAAATAAGGTTCATTATAGCAGCTTGTCCCAACTTTGAGGTTATCCTTGCTACGAGCCGGGGGGCTGAACAAGATGACGCTCCCTTCCAACCTGAATCATTTCCCAATTCTGGTCTCCCCGTTTCTTTCTTCAGTCACACCTCGCCTCCCATCCTCGTGCTCCGTCACTACACTGCGTGCTAGCTGACTCCTCGCTTGGTTTGGTTTGGGTTTTTTTGGGCTGGTTGTTACTCCGATGGGTTCAAGCAGCAAGCAGGCACATAAAGGGGACTTTTCCAGCCCTGCTTTCCTCCCCACCACCTGTATTTGTCCTACAAACTGAGTAAGCTGTACTACAAACAGAATAAACGAAGCGGAGCAGCCAGCCCTTGCGTCGCAGGGCTTTATACACCTGACAAGCAAAGCGCAAGGACGACAGATTACGCAGTAAGCTATACGGATCCATAAAGTGGTTTAAAAATCAATTATTATCAAAAATTAAGGAAAAGCCATGAGAAGAACATGCTAAAGAAATGCTGAACGCCGACAGAAAGAAAAAAAAAGCAGCAACTACTCAAGCCACCAACACGAGTGGGAGAGATTTATAGATTAAGGAGGATAGGGCAGGAAGATCTTATTGAGAATTACGGCTACGCAACGACATAATAGCCAGCAAATCAAATTACTACACCAGTAGATTATTCTGCACATTATCTGTCATGCCGCCATGCAGAAGCGACCTCATTAACATTATTCAAACAAAATTTCAAACAAAATTGGCACTTTGAAACAAAAGCCCAGGCAAACCTGGCAAAGGAGAATAACCCTTATTTTGTCATGAAAAGGCTGCATGTACCTAAAACACTATAAGCCTCAGCTGCTGTTTTATGAACAGAAGGCTAAATAGAAACCTATTTCCTATTTCAGGGCAGGTGAAACAGCTTAGTCCCCTCCAGAACTCCTGGAGACAACCAGTGTACATCAGCCTCCCAGCCACGTTCACAGCTTCACCTCTAATCCATCCCATTAAAAAAAAAAAAAAAAAAAAGCCTCAAAAACCACGGGGATTTCTTAACACATTTCAACAAAATCCAAAACTGCTGAACTTAATTACGGTTGGCATAAAATAGTACGCCGTGACAACACCTAGAGTCATCGAGCAAAGCAGGGTATTTTAAACGCTCGCTCATCCGAGAGGAAAAGATGGCACTTTGACATCTTCGGAAAGACGCTGTTCGCAGCTCTGGCACGAAATTGCGCTGGTGAGAAATGAAAGAGCAAAGTTCGATGCTGGTGCCCAGGGAGGATCTAACAGGCTGCCAGAATTTCCACGCGTTAGAACAAATGTAGGACTTCCAGAAAGTACAGAGGGAGAACATGTTCAGGCATTAAAAAGTGACCTGAAAAGGAAGAGAACTGGGTTCGTGCCATTTTATCTCATTTAAGAGGAGAAAAATGGCCAATAGCTTTTTTGGAGGAAGAAAATCTGCCTGGTTTATACATCAGACGTTCAAGCCCCGTCTAGCCCGGAAGATAATGAGATGGTGACATGCCAGAAGCCACAAGCAGTTAAGACGGAGGCATTTTTAGTATCAGATGAACAACTTTCATTAACACCAATTTAATTTCAACCAAAAAAAAAATCCCAAAAACCAGTGCCTTGGGTGATGACCGGCACCGTTACCATCTTTGTTGTTCTTCCTTTAGTATTCTAAGACGCAGAAAGATTAACATCACTGAAACTCAGGTTTGAAACAGGTTTTCTCCCCGCTCCTTTCTGTCTTGATACACCTTAAGAGCCCAAAAGAAATGCACAAATCCAAGTTTTCTGTATTTCTTACTCCTTGGAATGTCCACTTAACAGAAGCACCTGATCTATGTGGTTTCTCTATTCCCAAAGCCTCATGGACCAAACAATACCTGAAACCTGCCTCGTTTATTCAAGAAAGGAACTATTTAAGAACCAAATTTGTACAAGAAACTGAGAAAGAAAGAAAGAAACATGCAGCACCTTGGACTATTCAACCTTTCTCTGCACAAAGATTGAAAATTAAAGGCTCGATAAAGAACTCATATTGGCTTATCTCAAATTTAAATTAATTTCGTTAAGCTTAATGCGAAAGTAGCTTATTTGAAGTAAAAGGCCATCTACTCCAGCACATGCTCTGCTGCAAGGGCTGTATCTTTTGTATAAGGAGAAATAATTTAGCGCAGGTCTCCTAAATGCAAATAAATGAATGCAAAAAAAATAAATAAATTATACAGCAAACCACAATCTCGCTACTCAAATCTCCTCGTTTTTCATTCAGATCATTCTACAGAATTCATCCAAAAAAAAAAAAAAAAAGGCATCGCATCACTCCAGTTTGTGAACAGAAACCAATTCAGCTGGGTTTCACTTTTCTGTCATACAACAATTGCCTAATTTTCCATTCCTATTCTGTCTCCCAGGGCAAGCTGGAACAAATGTATCTCACATTCTCCTGTTGCAAAGGATTACCCAGATTTCAAGCCCACATTCCAGGAGGATCGGTATTTCTCTTATACCTTCATCTTGGCAAGACAGGAAGTTTTCTTCCCTGAATGGAGACCACATGGGACAGGACTGCAGCTCAGCATCACGTTTGGAGGACTCGAGAAAGCACTTCTCAAAAGCTAGAAACAGCAACGGAGACCATAGTAGCAATTAAATTACTTGGGAGAGCTTTTCCCCCTGAAAATGGGGATGATTTTTTTATTTTTTTTTTTTTGCACTGGATGGTACCTCATCCGATTCCCTTCTAGGTTCTTCAAAATGAAGAAATTCAACACAGAATTTGGGCTCTGACTTGCAGTCACTGAAGCAGAGAGCTGTGAAGGCAGGAAGACATCCCTCCCCAAACGCGACTGCCCCATTTTCCTGCTAGAAATAGTACAAAGAGCGTAAGGACAGATGCACGTGCACTCCAACCATGCAATTCCCATCCCAGTGTATCGCTACGACCTCATGCTACGACAGGAAAGGATTTTATTCTGTTCCTCTCTGAACAGCAGCAGGACCATGTCGCTGTCAATAGGCACCTGGGTTTCTCCGTGCCTTTGGTCAAGGGCCAGCGGGCAATTCAGGCCGGAGGAGGTGGTGGCTGACAACCCCGCAGCTCTGGGCCGATCCGGTTCTCCGGAAGCTGGGAAGCTCCGATTGCACATGTTCCAGCAGCCAGCGCTGCTCACGCTTCATCATTCCAGCAGTGTGAAATTACCACCTTCCACATCGGCGCTGCCCGCGAGATCATGACGAGGAGTGGGTAACGTTTCCTGCCAACTTTCCCCTCGACTGAATCTAGCATCAGTTTGGAGAGAGAAGAATTGTGATATTGTCCTTCAGTTAATTCAATTGATACGGACACCGTAAGACTCCAGGACAGTTGGCTTGCTCAAATGTCTGGTGTAATTACCCTGATGTTATTTTTCTTCCCGTTGCTGCTGTACGGCCTGGGATCCAAAGTATCTTCTTGCTGTAGGAGCATCTCATATGGTGTTAGAGGAAGTAGCTTAGACAGGGATGTTCAAGGACAACAGCTCTGCTGCTGCTGACACCAGACTACAGGAACTAACAGATAAGCTGGGCTGATGCCAGCATGGCCTGGCCATACTCATTTCCCCTCCTCATCGTCCTCTGGATGGGTGTTTCCCACAAAAAAAATTATCTTCTTACTCAGTGCTATTTCTGACAGTCTGAGCTATGCTTTAAATACCAGCCCAACCACTAGCATGGCTCCTACCTGACAAAATCTAGATTCTGGTAGGGAAGGGAAAAAAACCCCAAAAAACAACAACAAAAAAATCTTTACAATAATAGTTCTGTCTATGCTTAACTCTGTAGGCAAGCAAGCTGCGTAAAGCTTCATCATCTCGTCTGAAAAAGAGATGAGTAGCTTCCTATTTCCAGTAGCCAGCATTAGTGGCATGTTATTCACGTTTGGTCTACATTAACACACAGGAGTGCATCATTTCAGCCTTTTTAATGAGCACAGAATCCACTAACGGAAAGCTTACCATCCGATCGTAACAAAACCCAGCAAGGAGAGCTCGGCTTTAGCAGCACGTGCCAAGGCTGGGGCGCGTAAAAGACCAAGAGACCTATGGCCATGGCCAATATCACACCCCCGAGGAGCGGCAGCAGGATCTGATCTGGCTCGCGAGGGCTTTGTCACAGGCAAAGTAGGTCCGTGGCCATTCTGTTGTCCCAAATATTTGATACGCAAGGCTAAAAGCTGCTTTACGTGTGCGTACACTCAGCTCTTTCCAGCTATCTGGCTACCCTTCGTCAAGCTTCGTACAGGCGACACCTGAAGACCAAGTAAGCTTTGAGCAAATTTTGGTTCGGTTCTTGAGCCACAATGTGTCTTTGAACACACCCAACCTCAGGAAAAAAGGCAAGTTCGCTTAATTGAGCAACACTCGGCCTCCAAGCGGGGACCACACAAGTCTCAGCCCACGGAGCAGAAAGCAGCAGCCGAGGCTGCACAATTTCATCCGGACTTTAACTCCGCGTTTCAGCGTGATGGGCGTTTCTGCTTCCACCGTAACGCAACATTCCAGTTCAATGAAAAACACACAGCCAGCCCCAGAAAGAAGCAGCCGCTGCCGCAAACACCACCATTAACCAGTTACACAACAGAGCTAAGAAAACAAAGCATTTCCTCACACCCTCCCCACCTTCTTCCACCCTCCTGGCTTGGCAGTCCTGAGACCCAGGTCTGTTCTTAACACCCCCCCCATGGCATCTGCTGCTTTTGTTTTCTTGCCGCCACGCCAACCTTTGTTTTAATTCGTCCCAAACGGAACAAATGCCGAAGTTTCAGGCGAAGTTGGGCTAGCTGGAAAGAAGACATTTACATAATAAAATCTTAACAGCTGTTCTGCCAGTCTCTGTCTGGAATCCTGCCCAGCGGAAATGAACGACTCCTCAAGAGGCCAACCCAGGGGATTTAAAGGCAGATGTAAATTATCACGGCCAAATCAAGCCACGGGTGGTGTTAACATGTTTCACACACTTGGAGCAAGGCACAGATTTGCTTAGGGAAGCAGTCAGTGCCAGACAGGAGCCTAAAGACTTAAAAAGCTTGAGCTTCCTTTGGGTCTCCAATTAACTCTTTCTTACATGAGCAAACTCCACTTAACCCAAAAAACCCCACCTGATTCGAGGCAGTAACACTTATTTGCTCTTCAAACAAGAATACAGCGGATTTTGAGGCTTGCTCTTAACTAATGACATGCAGCAGAAAAAAAAAAAATCCTAGTGCAGAGAAATTAGGCTGTCATTCATCTTTTCATCTGATAAGTCTATATAAAATATGAGAAAAACCCTCACCTTTGTGTTCGCTGCAATCCAGTTGGAAGTTTCACTGTCATCATCACACTTCTTAATCCATTTCTTTAACCACTGTTAGAAAAATGAAAAAAAGAAGAGAGTTACATTTAACTAGAGGAACTGTAAATGTTCCTTACATTAAGGTAAGGTACACACAACCACACGGGAATACAGGGAGGAGGTGCTGGCGCTGGAAAACAGCACAAACAGCAACGAATTTAGTTGCAGACATTTCCTGCGGCGCCATCCTGATCCAGCGAGCACCATCACTCGGCACAAACACTCCAGCAATGAGTTTGCAGTTCTCAAGTTCGACCAGCACAAACTTCATGCGGGACTCTCAAATATTACGGCCATCGTAACTGTGATCTGCAGCCAAAACCGCAGTCAGACCCTCTGGGATGCCTCGCTTTACATCAAACCGAGTTTTTCCTTGCAATGCCCAGACTGTCCACCTCACACCTTTTTTTAAACCTTCCCCTTTTAAACGTGGCTTTATCAAATGAACGCAAGTAACAAAAGCAAAAGCTTGTACGTGTCAGATAATAAACTGACCACATCTAGCCTGGAAAGACCAGCTAAACCTTTGCCGAGGCTTCCCTCCTCTCTTCCCAGGGAGGTTTTTTTTGCATTCGTCACTAGGAAGGCAGACTGCTCTGTCCCCAGGATATGAAACCCGGCTGCCCACGAGCTCTGCACAGGCCACAGAATCCTGGGCTTGATTACAGCTTCTGACACCTTCATGAAAAAAAAAAAACCCAGCCCAGTTCCAGCACTCACTGTGGCAGCAGGTCCCAGGACCAAGTTAATTCCCTTCAGTACACCAAATCACAAGCCCGCTGAAGCACCGAACCCCTACAGAAACACCTGGGACAGGAATGCTTCTTGTTGAGTGAAGCGGTCCCTCCGGAAGCACTTTCATTCCTCTTCAGAAGGTCAGAGCTCTAACAGCCGCCTCCTCCTCCAGACACTTCCCCATCTGGCTGACCACTGGTCCTTCAAAGTCAAACTTTGAAGCATCCTAAAGACATCCAGGATGATTTTGCTGATCCATCTCATGCTATGATCTGAACAGGTGAACTACTACGCTTCTTGATGTGAACAGCCACAGAGCTTGTGCTTCGTTTCTACGTCTTGCACATAAATCAACGTTAAACTTTTCAAAGGCATGCATTTAGAAGAGAACTTTGATATGCTCACCTTGCATTTAACAGGATCATGCCAGTTTTCACCGCAGTTAAAGCTGTAAGTGAAAGAAAGGGGAAAACAAGCAAATAGGCCAGATGATTATAATTTTATTTAACTAGGTTAACGCCATGCAAGTTTTCTTCTGGGCTGTTCTGCTGAAAGACCAAAGTCAGTCCTAATGAAACATTATACATGTCAAAAAAACCCCGCCCAACCCTCAAATCCCTCGATGACCATTTCAGAGTGGTATTTATCTCAATAAGTTCTGATTCTCTACAGTGCCCGCAGCCAAGAACCTAATCTGAAACCCATCTCTCAGCAGAAGCAGATCCCTCTCCATCTCAAAGGAGGCCCAAGACACAGAGAGCAACAACTACTTTGCAACCAGCTGTACCTAAATCCCGGCTTAATATTTGAAGCCCACCCCACGCTTCTCCCACCATCTAAACCACATCTCAATATAAAGATTTACAGAATACGTGCTAATGCACATCAAGGTGGTCAGTGAAAAGCAACATCAATGGCTTTTACTTGATTGTTCTTACCAAAACTGACGTCCACATTTGCAGCGAACGGGTTTAGCATCAGGATATTGGACTTTAACAACGTGGTGGCAATCTGGGGCAGGACACCATTTTAACAGTCGATTACACTACGAAATAAAGCAAAAAAAAAAAAAAAAACAAAACCAAAAACCCCTTTCAACCATGACCTTTGGTCACAATCCTCCCTGTTTTAACAACTTACATACTGGGCTCTACAGTGAATGTGAACGCGTACAACTGGGAAATTGGGACAGTGGGAAAAATCTTCCAAAGCACCCGTCCCTAGGTTTATTTTGATTTTGAAGTTGCAAAGCTGTTAGTATTTTGCTAGAAGCAATATTGTGGCTTTACCTCCAATGGTTTGCTATATCTCTAGGTCTTTCATCCTGCAGATTTTTTTCATGTTTTCCTACAACTATACCTGTAACTAAACGGGCTATAAAATAACCCCTGCAAAGCCTCTACCTTGTGCTTACACTCTATTAGAGACTATACAAACAAATCTGCTCCAGTTCTAAACAATCCTCGCTTCTCTGGTTCGGTACACATGTGAGAAAAATAACCTAGGAGCCATTAAAAATTTCAAATAAAAACTCACCTCTACAAAACTATTGGTTATTAAATGCTGGTACTTTAATTTAACCTTGGAATCTGTGATCAGACGCCTGCAGAAAGGGAAGAAACAGAAAAATTATTGGAGTAGAAAACTTATTTTTTTTCCATACGTAGCCAGTAACTTCAGACAAATTATTTTGATTCTTCCTTTTGTGCTTATACTTTTTTGTACTTACCTGTTCTTTATTTATTGTATTATATTACTAGGATATCTACAACTATTATATTTAACTTTTAACATTAGCTTCAGAATCATACGAAAGCTCCTATAATTCATGAGAACTGAACCTCTTGGTGTGGGGATTTTATTTAAAAAAAAAAAACAAACCCAAACACTTTCCTGAAGAATGCAGAAACAAACAATTTAATTAATTTAAATTAAACGCGCACATTTTGTGGTGAACCCTTTTAAAAACTTGCACAGTTAATAACTTGTGTAGACTTAATGTTATCTGGGTTTCAATGGAACGCTACAGCTTCGGTTGAAATGTTAACGTGGTTTTAATCTATTTACCGTAAAAACAAAGTTGATTTAAATCCAACATCATAGAGGGTGTCCACAACATCGACTTTAATTTTTAGTTAAGTCAGTTGGCTCGGAAGCAAGAAAGCAGAAGAAAACTAGACAGAGAGGAATCCTTTACAATCCTTTAAAAGCAGAGCGACCACTTTTCCCCTGGACACACCGACCCAGCTGGCATTTGCAGATTGTCCACCCTAGATGCATTCTAAATAATTTAATTATCTATTGCTGAACACTTCTATGTACATCTTTCAGTTATGACCAAAGTGTCTTCTCTGTGTCTGTATATATATAAAGCTAGACTAATACGCGCTTTGCGGTATTTCTGTTTTAAATCAACTGTGGAATATAGCTTTATACAGGCCATAACTCATATAAATATTGAAATTAATAGATTATCCATTTCAGGGTGCAGCCAAAAATCAAGCTTACTCCTGCGTGTTATCGTGCCAACATTCGTTAAAGAACAGCGCATGTGACGATGCGATGTTGCATAAATCCTAGCCCTTAGCAGTCTGGTGAGCTCCTCACCAAACGACATGCTGGTTATTACCTAAACATAGCACGTGGCAGCCAAATTCCCAGTGCTAAAATAAAACAAATCAGCTGACAAAGCATCTCATCAGGCCCACGTCCATGGCAAGCCTGCAATTTTGGAGTGAAACTTATTGAAGAATGAAAAAAACCAAACCTAACCAATTTGAAGTTATAACATGAATTATAAATCTCACTTTCTTACTCCACAGCCAAGCTTCTAGGCATTATAAATGTCACTTTGAAGATTTATTGTATTATATGTATATATCAGGAACTGGAATTTAAACGAAGAGGAATGCCATAGCTAACCAGAGCACGGGGAGGACGCAATCCACTGGTTTTGCTTACCAAACTGCCCACGATCACGTCACGTTAGCAGCCTCACCTACTCTGAGTTCCACAGCACCACTCAGGTCAAGACCTTCAAGAACTTTGCTCTGAATTGTATTGTCTTTTTGACAAATAAATAATAAATGAAACTATACAAGAGATGAAACCCATTCCTAGTGCCCATAAACCGTACTTTGGGGTACATTCCTCTGTGAGCCAAGATATAAAAGAAGCAACCTCACTGAAAAAGCCAGGTTGGAAAAGCAAACTGCTTGCAAAACAAAAAAAACCACCCTTATTCCTTCTGGCAAGTCAGTTCAGAACTACACAATCTCAAAAATTCATCCAAAGATGGCAGCAATCCTTTATCAGGCCATAAATTTTATGCTCTTGTTCCATTTTGATAATGCAAACTCCTCAAGGACACCAATCGGTGGGATTAGCACATCACGTGAGAGGTTCAAGACCTTCCCAAAGCAACTACTTCAAGATTTTACTACACTCTGACCTGACACAACAGCAACAGCATTTGCAATTACGCAAAAGAAGATTAAAAACGGAGCAGCACTCCATCGAACTTCCACATAGGAACCCAAAACCCACCTAATCCCATTGAGCGGGTTGATTCTCAGAGGTTACTACCAGACTGCTGCCACCCACGAGCAGCGGCCGTTACACACACCAGTAATAAAAGCAACTTGCCTTGCTTATTAATGAAATCAACATCTTTGCATGTAGGTTAAAGCAATTACCAGTGGCATTAGCAAGGGTGAACGAGGGATAGAAACAGATTACCTTCAAACTGGTTGAAGGTCTTGAAAGAGCTGAAAGGGACCCTTCTCTTCAACCTTCCTACTTAAGCTCAACAGAAACAAGGAAAATGGACAATAAGCTACGTCAATACTCACAAATCCAGGAAAGTCATCTGAATTGCTACATTTGGACCGGTATGGAGATAATTCAACTTGCAAATGTGCTGCCCTGTCGAGGGCAAGTATTAAGAAGGGAGTAAATGACTGACGTGGTCCATCTACTCTGATTTTCTGATGGAAAACGCATGTGTCTATACATTACACAATAACCTTAGGTTGCTATAGCTTGGAAACCTAGAGCTGCAGGCTTTTTAAAAAGAAAAAGACCTAACGAAAAAAATTAAGGACATGGGATGGAGGTGCAGATTCCAGTTGGGATTACTTACATTTTTTATTCATGCCACATCATAAGATTGCTGCAGTTGTGCAGTTGTCCATCTTTGCTTTTAAAAGAAAGCATCAGGCTTTTGCAAAAAAAAAAAAAGTGCAAAAAAAAAAAAGCACCTCCCTCCCCCAAACATTGTAATATCAAGGAAAGGTGGGGTTTTACCCCCACAAACCTTCATAGTTTTATTTGGACCAAGAGAACTTGTTTGCTTTACCACCTAGATGCCATTTTACTATCACAGGCCCCGCATATCTACGCCATTTCTAGGCAAGGGAGAATCTCACAGCACATGGCGTGAGCTGAAGACCACAAATTCACCCCAGTGTCACGGGTTTCTGTGCTATAAAGGCATGAAGTGAAACATAAGGACAGTCAGACCTACTACTAATATCAACAAGTCATAGCAACAAAAGCTAGCGCTGCACTCCTCTTCTTCCATCTTTTCCTTGCTACTGCTACCACCACGGCCCTCAACGATTTCAGCTCGTCTACTTTACACGCACTATTTGAACAGCCTATTTCAACTGTTGCAATCAAGAAACCACTCAAAAATTTCCTGCTGAGAGTGTACAACACCACAAGTTCAGTTCAGACTCCAGTAAACAAAACTCTCAATCAAGTCCCTCGAGATACTACGCCAACTTCAGTTGTTTCCACCCACCAAACTCTACAAACCAGCCCTCAACAGGACATGAAAACGTTTCAGCTACTTCCACTTCTAGCCAGCCTACACTTCATGACTAACATAGAGCCACTAATGCAGAGGGATATGGGAAATCACTAGTCTGAAAGCAACTGATATAAAACCCAGCAAATTAATATCAATGAGTGAGTCAGACTTCAGGAAGGAAGGAAGAAGGTAGCAGAGAATGAGCTTCCATTTAGAGGCTTTTTAGCATGAAGAATTAAAGTGAACTTAATCAAGGTTCAGAATTATGAAGGATGTTACTCATGCAATAACATCACCCAATATAAAAGAGAAGGAAGCTCATGGAATTCACTGCTCCACAACGTACGAGCAGTCATCCTACAGCTGGACAACTTAATAAGCAAAGTGACACAGGTTGACATACCAGCTTAACCCAATCTTATGTTTGAGGGTCAACCGCTTCCTATCAGAGGGCATAAAACACGACCTACATCAGACTGCACACAGGACTTCTTTCGTCTGACTCATGTATTAACTATAACTATAGAACTTGGTGAACCAGTGGGTTGACATAGGTAGGAAGTCCTAAATTCCTACGTAAATCAAAGGAAATAAAATGCACAAAGCAGTTAAACAGGGTTTGGAAAGACTGCCCGGTGTTTATTCTGCTGTCATGCTGACCAAATTGGTCAAGGAGTCTTTCCTCCAAGTACTGCGGTGTCGGTTTTTCAGAGCTAACCAGGAAGTCGAGAAACGTACTGGTATCAAAACGAACAGTTTAAGACCAACCTCTCTGCTGCCTTAAAGCCTCTATGCGGGTGGGGTTTTTTTAAGCCAGTATGTTTGGATAGCACATGAGTAACAAAATGGAAGAAGAGAGGAAAGCCAAGAGGTAGCAAGTCATCATACTTACATAACTGTATTGTCATCGACTAAGATATCACAGCCATGAGCAGGGCATGAAATGGTCTGGAAAAAAACAAAACCCAAAACCAAAAAGGTCATAAGAGGAACAGTGTTTATCCTATTTTTGCATCACAAAGAATTCCAAGGCAACAGACTTCACTACAATCCTTAGTAAAAATAGTACATTGGCTCTATCATCACACCCCAGATGTACCACTGTGCACAGCACGATTCCTCCCACCCAGAGCAAAGACACCTGCACTAACTCCGTGTCCCTCCCTCCAGCTTCACTCGTGGCAAAGACTGCAGCCCCCAAAGCTTTGGGGCTTGAGTTTTCTTTGTTGGTCTTTTAGTTGGTTTTGGTGGTTTTTTTAAACTCCAGTGGGACAGAATTCTCCCCTTTTCTTTCCCCTTCCTGTCCAATACACAGAATTCCAGAAATAAGTCATGAGGTAGGTGAGCTGACATTTTACCTGTCCCATGCCTTCCTCCATTATTTTGGTAGTTAAATATTCACTCCAGCACTGCATACAGAACTTGTGTCCACACTCTAGGCCAGTAAAGTACTGCAAAGACAAAGAACACAATACATGGGATCATTTTATTCCACGGATTCTCTCCATCGTTTCACCCTTCCCGGTGCTGTGCAGTTTATCACATCTCATCCCCCACACAAAACTTGAGACACTACTATTTATTTTTGCATCACCACCACTACAGAATGTTGCCACTGCAGCTTTAGTCATGCTTTCAAAGCCAGACTTTAATGCTCAACCTCAGCAGCAAGGAAAGGCGGGGCCGACGTTTCCATCCTGCTACCCATTTAAACTGATCCTTGCTTTAGGAGTAAATACACAGCTCTCCCTTGGTTTACTCTCGCAAATGAGTAAAATAAATGCAACACCACTAAACAGGTCACGGTTATAAGATGATACGGAGACTACTTTCCTCCCATTTTTTCCACTGGGCTTGCAATCACATGTGGGTGCTGCCCACTGACCTTTGCCAGTGCAAAGGCACTAATGTAGCTCCCTCTTGTAGAGGAAACAGTAAGTGCTCAGCGAGCAGTCTGCATTACTGGGTGAGCACTACGCAACAGAAATAAAAAGAATTGTGGGCACTTACGCTTTTAACGCGTCTGCATAAAGTTTGCCAACTTGCTTGGTAAACTTCTCCCTGAAACCCAGACGCTCATCAGAGACTAAAGACACTAATTGGCAGGTGTAAATTACTAAATAAAATTCAATAATGATTAGCTGTAGCAGACAGCAACAAGGACAACTTCACCTGCGTATGCATCATCTACACAGAGTATGTCATGATACAATCTGGGATTGAATGGTTACACAAGAGGTGGGGAAGCAAACACTGCTGAGGAAAGACCGAAATTAAGTTATTTTTCTCAGGACATCTTAAAGTTATTTTATATCCAGAACCAGGGGCAAGGACAAATTATATTTAAAGCAGTTCACTCACACCACTGTGCAGGTTACTATGTGCTGGCTTAGCTTTTCCAACCATCTTATTCTCAGTCAATAAGGTAAACAAAGAGCTCCACCCTGAGATATCATCAACTTATATGAAACTCCACAAATGAAAGAAACCTGGTATCCTCTGTGCAACAGCCCAAAACAGCAGTAGGATGCTGTTAATTAAGAAAAGGAGAGAGTCCATTTTAAGAAAACAACGCTCTACCAAAAAAGCTTTCTTGACCATTAGAGACTTGCTATTACCACGACCACATCGCCTATTTTGTTCACCCAACACTGGTGTATTAGCTAGGTTACGCTCATCTTTGGATGCTACAGCACTTGCATTGCGCAGGGAAGGTGCTCGTCAGCATGTTCTTCCCACAGCCTCGCCATTCTGTGATTCACGCTCGTCTGGCACTCCTGCCATCAACAAGGGCACAGGTTGGAACCTGAGGCTTGGACTCGAATCTGACTGCCCTTCCCACAGCCCTGCCAGAGAGCACTTACCACCCACAGCAGCAAGAGCTGAGCGTCCGAGTGGTCAAAGTAAAAACCAAAAATACCCAGCCAAACCTTTCCTTTCTTTGGAACTAAAAAAAAAAGAAAAATCAAAAGTGGTGTCCTGTCAGCACCATGGCTCAAGGAGAGAAGAGGCAGATAGCTATAGGGCCAACAGACCAACTCCAAGACTGAAAAAAAGAGAAACCAAACCCACTTCCAGTTTTGGAACCATCACTGAGCCAGCTAACAAAGTATCTGATGCTCCACAGACAGCGGACGTCAACTGGAGATGCAGGGTTATGGTAAAAAAGCCCCAACATCTGTAACTTTTGGGATGCCAACAGCACACAAACAGCCTGAAGATGACACTGATTTTTCCCAGAATTACAGCTTCTCCACATGTGATGGGAAGCAAACACGGATGAGGGGATCATCCCCAAATGAACCTAAATACTCCCGCAGCAAGCACACACAAGGAAGCACTACAGAACACAGGTAAGCACACATCTTCACTTAAGACTCATTTCGGTTCTTTCAGGCAGTGAAAAAGTTTGATAAATGCCCACGTAAAAGGCAGCCACCACACTTCCTCTTGGGCTGCAAAGAATTCAGAGTATCTTTCAACTCATTTCTTTACTTTGAGGGAGTTCCCAATTATTTTTGGCTAAGCTGACGGCAGATGTCAAGGGAGCAAGCAAAAAGGCCAACATAAAACCACCAAGCGTAAAGGGTAACTGACTTCTGAAAAAGCACATTATCGCAGGGGACAGCTCTCCTTTCACCCCATCTACACCCACCTACTTTTCTTGCGACGTCGGGTGCTAGCAGCAGCGTGCTGCCATTCAATACCTGTCCCTGCTCTAAGTCACCTGTGTATCCTCAGAACAAACAGTTTGGACAAAAGCACGATGTTTCTCCAACACCCTTGCCCCAGCAGCCTTCCTCTCAAGCGGGACCTGAAGGGTGAGATGCAAGAGAGGAGGTGGGCAAAGTCCTCCCGTGTCCTGTCTTCACCGGTAAGGTTTTCACCTGAAATAACTACTGACACAGGTTCAGGGGGACCCAGAGGAACTAAAATAAAAACAAAAGCTGATAGCTGCAAGAAGATTTAAAAGCTGAGATTGTAGGTTAGGTATTTAACATAACTTAGCCTAGAATTTATAATTCACATTGACCAAAACAGCTTCAAAACAGATTTCAAACCAGATGGCTTACGGTCACCAAAGATACCGAGACACGACAGCCTTTTAAAGAAGAAATCATAAATATTAGCTTTCCTATATGCTCCAACTTTTATGTATGGCAAAGAACCAGAGAGGTTCCCCTCTGCTGTCTCTTGACTTAAATCGGCACTAACAATGTAGAGATGCCTCTGCTCACTTGCAACATCTCACTGCTCCAGGTAAGAAACCGCTCTTCTAATAACTTGGCCACTACTATTTTTTTATGTGCTAGTCAATCTACAAAACCAAGAAGTATTATTGTGCTTTGTGCAGTTCTTTCCAGTAGCCAGAAAGCTGCTTCCCAGGCAGCACGTGTGTCCCCAGCCTCTCAGTTGGGAGTGCTGGGCATATCCTTCCCACCCAACACAGCAACTGCATTAAAAAGCAAGAAAAAAATACGTTAAAACCATGAAACCTCAATTTGAAGTTTCCAAGCGGATCTTTTCTGGAGATAAAAATCAAAATTATTTCCTTACTACCCAACATGGAAAGTCTGCAGCGATTAAGCAGCAGGAGTTTAGCATAAGGTAGAGGGCAAATTTCTCAAACTTGTCTTTGTTTTTCAAAGCACTTCTTCATACAAAGCAAGCAACGATTGTCCTTTGCAGCTATTCTCTAAAAAGGAAGTCAGTGCACGCGAGGCTTAAAAGGAGATGGACGAGGTCTTGTGGTTACTGGCTCAAGAGCAATAAGTGATCTTAACGCAGAGAATCTCAGCTGCCTGAAACCGGGCTCTGCTCTGCCCTGCCTGCTCCGGAGCGAGGAAGAGGCCTGCAGTCAGCCTACAGCAGCGAGGCTACTTTATCCAAGGCTACTCCTAAAACCCAAAGCTCGTAATGTTTCCATTCTTGCTGAAAAGCAAGCTCGTAAAACACACGCAGAGCAAGAGCAGAAACCTTACGTAAAGGCTGCTTTGCTCTTTAAAGGTCAAGCAGACCTTACGGTGTTTTGGAGGGTCAGGACAGCTCCACCAGGAACGGGAAATTCCAACAAAGGAAGAACTCCTCACGTATCTCAGCACCCTGCCTTTTGGCAAAGCCACTGATGGGCTCTCATGTTTCAGCTTTTCCACTAATCTCGTTTTCTTCCCGCATCTCCCATCATCATTGATCAGTCTATCGGAGAGTTTAGTATTTGTCAACAGCTACCAAAAAAAAGAAGCGCCATCACCAACCTTACTACAAACCAGAAGACTAATTTAGAGTCCCAGCAGGCATTTCTACCCTAATCTTCTCCGATTAAAAAAGTATTGCACAAACATAATAAAGAACCAAAGATATCCACACCTGTTGTGTTCTCTGAACAGCACAACTTTATTTTACTCCTAGTCCTACTTAGTTTTATTCTAAGCTAACTTGACTGGTTTGCATCATTATTTACTACTTTTATAAGCTGCTTCCTGTCTTGTCATTCTATTTAAATAAATCCCTTTGCACATCGTGCTTTCCCCATATTTTTTTCGTTATGTACCGTTTATTTGCATGTCTGAATTGATACCTGACCTTTGTAAAAGAGAAAGAATCACTTCATCTACTGCTTGCTTTTTTCTGAAGAACTTTACTACGCTGCTCCCCAGACACAAGCATCCTCAAAGATTTTTGCAGAAGGGATAATCATTTCATTGGAAATACAATCCCATTTCGGGTAAACTAATACTGTTTGAGGTTTGCTTTAAAAAAAAAAAAAGTTTGTGAAACCAGACAGTAAGAATTAAAGAGAACTCATAAAGCATGACATCATTCTGCGGTTGCCCACCGCATCACTTGGATCGAGCTGCAGCACGCAAAACATAAGGTTTAGTGCATTAAGAAACAATCTTGAACACTTTTTTTTTTTAATGCACCTACTACAGATTAGGAGATTCAATGAAAAAAATGAAATCTCCGTTTCGTTTCAAAGGCTTTTTTTAAAAAAATACAGACTTCTGCTCAAAACATCACGTTTCAGATAGCAAAGTTTGGGGAGTAACTGGTCAGATCCCACCTTGGCTGCCAGGTACTCACCGAGTTTGGGTAGTTCAGATAGCAGATCTGACAAGGCATATCCTGGGCTGACGACCTCGTGTTCATCTGGCGCGTTCGAGACTTTTTACTTGGATTAATTACATGACACTCTGCAAAGAGCTTCTCCAAGTTGCCATCGAAGTACCTGCATCACACACACGAGAGAATGAAAATTTAACTACCTTCCCTGCAAGTCATTTTTCAAATTCAGTTTGGGAGTTAAATGTACAAAGTTGGCTTTAATACTTCAAAAAGCTCACACGCCCACTACTTTTAACAAACTCTTCTACTAAACAAACACAACACGACTCTGACCATAAAAGTGAATATTGCACAACTCCATTTCAGAGATTTGGGCTTGAATTGCCCGCTTCTAAAAATTCAGGTACATTCTTCAGCTGTATTTCAAGTAATTCATGATTTTCCACACTGATTCCTTTGCATTAAAGCTCCAGGACAGAAAACCGAAGCAAGAACGTCATACTTCACAGTCCAGGCATCAGGACACTTTCCTAAAGCACAGGTTTGATGCCCCCACGTTTAATTCCCTTTTCAACTTAAGCCTTCCATTTTTCCCTAATGTTCTAATCACTAAAACATTAAAGAGACGACAGGAAGCAGCAGTCAGTCATGGTTCGTCATTTAGCACGTCCCTAGTTCCTGTACTTCATGTTTTCCTCCGCGCGCTCAGCCCCAAAGATGTCCCGACTTCAATTTTGGCACTTCCTTCTCTGATCTATGGAGAAACGCATCAGCAGGGTCAAAAATCCTAGCCATCTGAGTAGCTTTTGTCTCCGGTCTGCCCCAGGTATTTTAACAACCTCCTAAGAAAACACAATTCCAAGTTTACAATGCTTCCAAAGATTAGGTATTTCATGGAAGGGAGGATGCAAAATTGGTCAGCGGGGAGAGATGAAAGACCACTTTCTGTTTCCTCTTCCCTTAAGGAAATAAATACTGGTTTGGTGTACAGCCTTACAGAAAGCTCTTCAACTTGGTGAGGAGGACCAAATTAGAAAGAACCACAAGTAGGCAGGTCTGCCTCCTCCCAGTATCAAGACACCACATATCATTCTCCAGCCTGCAGCAGCTGCAAAGAACTAATCAAATCTGGTAATTAACCAGCTAACCTTGCCTGCACATACATCCCCCATTCAATGCCAGGAAACCAATCATTCCTCCCCACCCTCGTCATCATCAGCAAGTTAAATCCACATAAGGTGGCATCTACCGAGGGAAAAAACCCACATTTGACCATAGTGCAGTCACGTTGAAAACCAGCAGATTTACTCGCAGCAGGTAACCGTCCCCGTAGCTACGCACCCAGGCAAGGCTGAAGTTCAAGAGTCTTTACGTATTTAAACCAGACCGACCAAAGGATCTGCTGTCCACCAACAGATACAAGAGAACCAAGTCTTTCTGCTGGAGAAAGAAGTTACTAGGTCTCTCAAAAATCTCGGACTAGGCCGGGTATACAACATCTAACCAAACCTTCTGCAGCTACATGGTCTTATCCCGCAATATTCCCAAAAAAGTCCCAAATCCATAGTGGCTCTCTTACCTACCGACAAGACTTGACTCACAGTTAAAAAGGGTTCATTTCACTGCCGCTTCATGTGTTTCTTGATGCAGTTCACAAAACTTTAGATCTTAATTTTCAAGACACTGAATTTTGAAGGTAGCGCTGAATTCTGGCATTGCAGCATACACGAGGCTTTGCCACTGTTCTTCAATGTTAGCTCAGGGATTTAAGTCAACCAAATTATCCTGTTTGCCTTCAGGATTACTTAATCTATAAAATTTTAGCAAGTGAATTCAGTGCAGTCCCATTATAGGCAGTATTTTTTTATTACAGAATCATGGATAAATATTAACTCCACAAAAGGTTTCCAGCCTTCAAATTGTCCTTACATGCAGCATGATCAGCACAGGACGACATCCGTTTGAAAAGAGCGGACAAACAGTTGGGTGTGATGTTTGCAAAGAAAATAGTTTTGAAGACAAATGCTACGATGCAACTTTAATACTGGTATTCCTGGTTAGCTAAATGCTTATGGAAATACCAGAGATATTTGTAATTGCAGGCTGTTTTTAAGGGTGCATATCCACATCAGGAATTTGACTTCACCACTTGCACCAGACAGTACTATTTTTACAAAACCTCTGCAAAATCTCATCTTCTGAGCCTTGACACCTACTGTTCTACACCAAGACATATAGACAGAAAGTCGCCAGTAACTGCTTTTCACCTGGAATTACCTATGTCCTCTAAATACCAACAGGTAAATAAAAACAACCATTTCCTTCCCAGGCTTTCAGTCGTTTCCCAATAATAGACAGAAAAAAAGTGATTTGACATCCTGTGTTTATTGAGGCTAAAGGCTAGTGATAACAACTGGAGTCCTTAAATCAATTTAAACATTTCCAAAGCACGAATATACTCCAAAGCAAGCAGGTGCTTACATTTTCGTCCAAGAGCCACAGCTCATATTAAATGGTTTCTATCTCAGAAGTGTCTGGTCTCTCCTCCACTTACACAGGACACGCAAATGAGGCAGCTGAGATTCAGCCAGGGCCGAGCAGAAGAAGAAGAAAACATAAACCTAAGGAAAAAAGGCCAAGTTTTGCCTTTTTAACTCTGCTGCACTCTTAATTCTTACAGTATTCGCTCTGCTCTTTGGGATTCGCCACTTGTAAACCTCAGCAGTGCTGAGGAGAAACAGGGCATCGGGTATTCCTCCCTCCCCATGCTGTTTTCTTTTAATGCATTTGCTTTTTTGCTGTGCCGGGATGCGCTGACCAAGCAATTTCCACAACCATTTGCACGTATGTGTCTCAGACTCAAAGTCACGCTGTCACTGGGCAGTAAGAAAATATAAACTGTAGAAGATGCAGAAGAAAACCTGGATCTCCCTGAAAAAACACAGTTGCAATGAGTACTGCAGAGTAAAGTCCAGCACCTCTAACTGCTCCACCACTCCTTATGCAAATACACCGAAGGCCCAGTCAAAAGACTGTTCCAGTTCCTTCGATGGCTAGGAACAACTTGTAATTCCTTTTACCACACCTTTTTTCCACTTGTTCAAGCATCAACACAGACCATCTGTTTAAGCAGCTCTCCCTTTTCCCTTCCTGCGGTTTCCGTCAAAGGATTTGCAGGCAGCAGCTGCAGCACCCTTTCCCAACAGCAGATAAGCTTCTCATGTGACGTTCCTCCACTTCCTTGTCCCAGCGAACCTTCTCAAACGCTGGTTCCATTTCCGTTCATCCTTCTTCAAGCCAAGGAGACCATAAAACCGTAATCCTGGTTAAGATTTCACCACAATCTCATACAATTTCACCTATGTTTCCCCTGCGGATCTAATGCATCCCAAACAATGCCTACCTTTCCCCAGATGTCCTTTTCTGTCTCTCCGTTGATGAGACCTCTCGCGAAACTTTGTACCACTTTCATTGCTAGGATCCTCCCAGCTGTCTGGGTTTTTTTCCCCCTGTATGACACCTGGATCTTCCTCCGAACCAAATGCCTCCAAACAGATGTGTGTCAAGACATTTATTAACACGAACAAACGTTCATCCCAAAATTAACTAATAAGGGACTTACTAACAGGTAAAGTCTACTAACAGACCATACTAACAGCAGAACCCAATGTATGCTACATATTTTATATCATATAGTTGCATGCCATCATCTCTGTTGTGAAACACGAGGAAAAAACCCCTTTAGGAGATTACGTCCTCGCTTCCTTCACAGCTCCAAGGTTTTGATTTTTCCTCAACTTCTCGCTATTAGCGGATTGCTTCTTGGTAGCTCGCTCCTTATTTTCATCTTAGGGAGGAGTACAGCACCCTTAACAGCCTTTTAAATCCTTTATCCTCTTCTCCCTTTGCAATGCAGATATTCAGTAATTCTAGCACTTCCGATACTCAAGAAATATTCTGGCCTATTCAACACTAGACTCTTTGCTCAATATAGCTGACTTCAACAACTATTAGCTTTTCAAAACTCATTCTCTTCATCACAAAGTTGTTTTCTCTGCGACTTTAAAATGAACAGACACACCAGTGAATTTTTTTCAAGTTCTTCTATAATTTCTCCACTGCTTACCAACACCAACTCCATAATAGTATCATCAGGTCTTTCTGGCAGAGGGATCAAGCTGTCAGCTTCTTTTATTTCCTCAAAATTTCCTGCTGCTGCTGGTAACTGCCTAATCACAATTTTCTAGACATAATCAAATCCTTTCCAAGGGACTATCAAAGATAAAAAGCCTTTTCACTGGAAAAAAAAATAAATGCTTCTAGTACACATTTTGGGATATTTACTTTAGAGAAAGGGCATTTGTGAAGGTCAGAGAATCAGTATACTCGCAGTAAAAGCTATATTCATACCAAAAAGCCTGCCATACATGTTTTTTTCCCCTGTTCAGCCTCTGCTGAACAGTGTTAAGCAGTTATTTGCCCAAAGGAAAGCAGACAGCCAGGTACCTACAGAGAGGAGTCAGACTCTGAATGCAAGGGGAAGAGGCAGGCTGGGCTAGCAGCCAGGCCACCGGGACCGTCCTGGCATCTGTCCTCTGCTCAGAGGGACGGCGGACATGTGGCCACCAAGATAAGCACCTACGGGGTACTGTGTACCTCTGTCTGTACCTCTAGGGATTAAATCAGGCCTTTGGTTACCTGCTGAATTACTTTTAAAAAAAATAAAATAAAATAAAAAATTACCAGGAGAGCTGCATTTTAGTCTCTTCTTCATGAGTAGGTTCATCCCTCAGAAGGGATGAACGCTATCAGCCATGGTAAAATTGGAAAGTAATCAAGTTACAAACCAAAACACTTCCTTCACTTATTTCTGAGGTTACCTGGTCAATCTGCACCTGCTGGTCTCCTGTCTCTATTAACCAAGCTTGTAAGACTAAGAGGAAAACATAATATTTAACATCTTCATTCTCCAAAACACGTGTGGCAGATCAGAAGCTGGACTCGAGTACTTTCTCCAGTACCCACTTCCATCCTACAAACAAATCCACCCCAAACCAGCAATTTTGCTTTCAGACACAGTCAAACAATTAGTGCTTCACCAGTGGATAGGGCAGTTTTTCAATTGTGGCTATTATTTCATTACAAGTAGAATAAATACCTGTAACACATCTGCCCTCTTAATAATGCCGTGCAATTACTCCATGACAAAGCTAACACAGACAATAACAACCCACTTAATACAAATATGCACAACAATACCAAAAAGCGACAAAGAGGTTTTCGTGGTTTCAAACGTGGAAATTTTCATCTCATGGACTCAGCCCTCACCAAACGCAACACCTACCAAAAAAAAAAAAAAAGCCACTTGGTTTAATCTGCTTTACTACAGGCAAAGTTTGATAAGGCTGCCTGTTGGGTCATGCTGACTCACGATGAGCTAAAGGTAAAGCAGACACTGGCTAGGTACTGTAAATATACACCATTAAGCAACTGAGTTCAAGCTCTGACTTGGTGTGAAATTAAGCACCAAAAACTGCACCCAAATATTACTTCTTAGCAAGCATTAAACCCACCCAGACCGCAGGCAACGACAGCAATTTCCTGGGGAATCTTGGGGATTTCAGACACAAGAGGTTTTTTGGGTCATGCATTGAAGACACAGTAAAATGTAAGATTTGGAGGGTTTTTTTTCCATTAGAAGAAATAATGTTTAAATTTAAACTCTGTGCCTGAGAAGAGCTTGCCCCTCCACCTCACGTGAATGCTTCCCAGTGTTTTTGAGCTCATTTACACTAGCACAGTGCTGCAATAAGATTTGCCGGACACACACAAAGCCAAACAAGTCTCAAAAGTGATCTCTCTTGGAAGAATAACCAAGCCTAAATTTGGGCTTAATCAGCTTGTGTTCATCTAAACGAGAACCACCTTGATTTCAGCAAAAAGATGCAACGCGTAGCTAGCTCACGGCATCATTTCCAGCTCTGTCACTAGTTTAAAACCTATTTGTTTTGCATCCTGGCTACTGAAATGACCACCTGCCTCCCACTCTTGCCGTCACATATAACTGCAGCAATGACAAAAATCAACTTGAACACTAAGAACCAGCTCTGAGCCTCCTGCTCCTGGTTTAAGCACAGCAGAGCGCTGCAGAGGGCTCCGTGGAAGCTATTTGGTGAAGAAGTGACAGAAAACAGCACCGGCTACTTGAGAGAAAAAAAATGTTTTTATGGTTTTCTAATACAACAGGACATCAGCAGCAAAACTGTGACCAGTGTGCAATAGGTCTGCATAAGCAAGGGTCACGTATTGCATTACTCACGGGGCTAATCCTATAGAATTAAGATAAGTATTTTAATAAGTATGTACCAAGAGTAAATGTTTACCTGTGGACTTTGTAAATATTTACATGTACTTAAAGTGTTTTGGTTGGAAACTGTGAAAGCCTTAACAATAATACTTCACATAGAAGTGGCTGACACCCCCCTTTGAAAAAAAATCCACAGCCCAATTATTATATTTTTTTATTAAATTGATGGCAGCCTTCACAAAGAAGCTTTCAGTGAGAAGGGAGAAAACCTACTGAATAAAGGGATGACATTTCAGTACACTTCGTAGAGGTATCTCAAAGTGAGATGGAGGTAGCCAAGGAGAGTGAACTTTAGCCTGACCAAAAGAACCAAGAGAAATTAAATAGAAAGACGTGAACAGATGCACATTATAGAGAAGGAACTAAATCAGAATGCTTAGCAGTTGTAGTCAGAGTTAAATAGCCTCAATGTGACTGTATTTGTAACACAAAGCTTCCGTACTTCCAACATTAGCTCAGAGAGGTCAGTCTCAGGAAAATAAAGCAAAGACTAGAAAGCTTTAAAAAATACAATCACTTCAGGGGCGGGGGGGGGGGGGGGGGGGGGGGAAGGAAATCTAGGCCAAACAAAGTAAGAGATACCTGAGTGCCATCACTAACTGAAAGTGTTACACAAAGGGGGTTAAAGGTGTCCTACATCCATTTTCCTAGGAGAGTGGAAATATTTAAGCTCCAAAACTATCTCCTAGCAGGCTGAAAATGCATTGTTCCTCCGCACTGGCACCCTGTGCGAAAGAGCACCCAACCACACGGGCTCAGCCCCCAGCACAGAGCACCTACGGGCTGTTAGTCGGCATCCATTGATCCAACAGTACTACCAACAGCTGTTTCTGCACACGGTTTTACAGACCATCTTCTCATACCCTGATCATCGGGCAAAGGAAATGGTAACCGAGAGAAGGACAAATAACCAATCTTACCAGGCTGAGAGCACTTCTGCCCTCATCTTCCTTCCACCAGCAAAGACCTTAACAACCAGTAGGTCCTCAAGAGCAGAGAATCAAAGATGAGAAGTAACCATAAAATGCTCTGAGCGGGAGGGAGAGGCAAAATTGAAGCCATTATTTACACATGCACTAAAGAAAACCTAGAGCTGAAAAGACAAAGTCGAGTCACAGGCACTTTACCAGTACCCTTTATCCATCAAGAACAATTTAGTCTCAGCAACACTAACAAATAAATATGTCAGGAAGACGCACGCAAGAGCGACTAAATCCAAATCTGAAACAGTTGCGAGATAACGGGAACTTCTTCCTGCTTGCTTTTTCACAAAGCCTGTGAAAATCCTCTGCCTGGACGTGTTCAAATCAGAAGGAACCCCTTCCTCCAAGGGGCAACTCAATTCCAAAACTTCTCTGAAATCTAACAGGTATTAATAATACTAAAACCAAGAGTCACTCTTAGCTGGTAAAGGCTGCTAAAGGGGGAACATTTAAAGCTTACACAACAGATCCTCCTGCGACATACTGTGCATTCATCCAGTCTTGCATTCATCTGATAATAAATATTTCTTGCAGGTCTGAAGTGAAACATGGCTGCGTGCTAAGGTGGCTGCTTACCTCTCCATCAGCTTCTCTTTATCCCAGTTGAAATGGCTAAGCAGTATTCGAGTAATAGTCGCTGGATTCTAGACAAAAAAAAAAAAAAAAAGAAGAAGAAAAAAATAATTGAGTAACTGCTTGTCTAAGTTGGTATACTGCTATAAGAATGCTGAGCAGAGTTTTGAATAAGCAAATGGAGAAATCAGTGTCTGATAATGTGTACTGTCTGCACAGATTATGTTAAGTAACATACACTGGAAAATAGTTTGACAGAGAGAAAAAAAATTTTAAAAAACTCTCTATAAAGCAAATGACTATATAAAATGAGAATGTGGCTGAAGACTTAAGGAACAGGTTCGTTACTGCTACCACAACAGACGCCCACGTGCCAACATCTCCATGTTCGGCACACTTACGCAACATAAACCCAGGATGTTCGTAAAGTGCAGGAAGGGCTAATTGGCATCCCTCTGATCCATTTTTGCCACAAGCTCCAGACTATTTGCAGAACAAGAATATTCCTCGTTTGTCCCAGCCCTGACCACCAAAACACTGCGGCTGAAAACTCTCCCAGAACGTAACCAGCTGCCAGTGTATGATGACAGTGCCATTTGAAGTCCCCAAATGTTCCCAAAGCACCCCGCGATTCAGAAAATATTATCCATTTATACAACTAAGCAAAGAAACGCAGCCTACAAAGGTCAGAAATAGGACCAGAAATAAAAGCTGATTTTCATTAGTACACGAGTTTTTCTTCCAACTAAATCTTTACCATCAGCCAAGGGTTCGGTTATATGAGCCGAGAAACATAACAAACCATATGGCTTCTGTTACCCCCCAGAACCGTGTTTTAGCTCCCTAAATCCAAACCATCTCGGCTCGGTTTGAGGACCATTTACATGCAACAGAGGCAACATTGAGAACCCCAAGAGTAGCTACGTGTACTTTACCATTTGACACCAAAATGGAAGTTTGCCTTAGGGCAAATTTTCAATGGACACTCTGAAGCTGTTGAAAAGTAGGACATCAACTAGCAATGCGATTTTCTGAGCCCGCCGGCTATAGCTACAACTTGAAGCTGCCAAAAAATTAATGCTGCCACCCAAAGCAGCGATCCCCCCCCATCCTTACCCTCAGCTGCACGCCTGCATGTCCTGCGCTCACCAGTCCGCGCTGGTACAGCCATCTTATGCTGCAACGCTGCCAATTACTGACTCGGAAATAAACTTTTTTTTTTTTTTTCTTCTTTTCCTTTAAGTTGTTTTTTCACTGAATCAGTTCCCCAATCTGTTTGATTGCCTGACCACACAAACAGCTGCATTAGCAGAAGGGAGAGGGCAGGAGGGGACAAGCGGGACCGCATCTTTCAGGGGTGACACCAACAAAACATTCACTGAGATAAAGCCCGAGGGTCAAAATCTAAGCACAAAGAACTAGTCTTGTGGTTTATATATAAAAAGTGACACTCCTCTCCCTCTGCAGTGTGTTCTTACTCTTATTAATGCCAGCACAGCTTGTTTAAAGGCCAAATTAAGAAATTTTTTTCCCCGCTTAAAAAGCCCATGTGAACAAAAGCAGCTTTGCAAAGGTTAGACCAGTTCCCTGATCCAGTCCATGTGGAGCCTCATAAACAGCTGGGACAGCAAATCTGCCACATGGTACGGCGCAGAAGAACCAGAAACCGGTATTGCCAAACGCACTGCGTTGTGAAAACGCGACCCCAGTCCCTCTTTGAACAAGTCTCCCAGGCGATGCGGATCCAAGCTCCTAATTGTAATAACACAACAAGGTCCTTGGCTGACAACCACACGCGACTGGCCGTGAAATAGCGAGGCAGCACCCCGACCTTCAGGAGGGTTGTGGTAACAGCGCTGCAGCTGACTGCTAAAGGGGCGATCCCACTTTTGGGCAGATTTACCCGTTTCCTTGTGTCAAAGCAGTCAGTGACTGTACAGCTCCGGGACGAGCTGGACTAGCTCGCTGCTCTGATGGAGTTATTCTCCCCTCTCTTTGTAGATCTCGGCCAAAGGGGCAAGCTGATACACCTCACTGTGCAAACGCAACGTGGATACACTGAGTATACACCCCGAGGCAAGGGTGAGAGGCTCTTTGAGCCAGAGGATGGTCTTTGCACGTTTGTATCTCCTAGGGAGCTGCATCCTCACCTTCCGCCCTGACAGCAGGGCCCACAAGTGCTCTGCCCGGCCAACGCTACTCAAGCTGCTGCAGCCATGTGGGAATCACGCTAAACCAGCACAGAAACCCATTTAAAGAAAAGAAAATAAAGAAAAGAAATCAACAAAAAGCTTTCTGATAGCATCGATCCCTGATCCAGCCCAGCACGTAGCAGCACAGAGCCTGTGCCAGCACTGCGGGCACAGGGGAGCAACTAGTTGAACTCTTTCAAGTCAGTCCTGCCACCAAGAAGCTGTATGGGAATTTGAGGGTGTCCCACACCAAAAGACTACTGCAATTTCAGGGAAAAGGATTTCAGCCTCTTTCAGGGCTTTAAGTTTTGATCTTTCTAGGTTATTTTGTATTTGGGTCTCACCAACATCATCTTCTATAATACTATCTGTAGTGTGTAGCAGTACCTAAAGGAGCTTGTAGTAGCTCACTTAAACACACACACTTCCTAGAGCAAATTAATCAAAGATGAAAACATACCTTAGTAAACAATCTGATCCTATCTCTAGATTACCTTGGTTATGATACCAGCTCCTATAGTCAGTACAACTTTTATTTTTTTAAAAAATCACATTTTCTAGGACAAGTCTTGCCTCAAACCAGGAAATCTGCTAAACATACCAAGCAGATCCCATGTATAGGTTTCTTCCAGCACTCTCACATCTATAAAGCACATTCTTTGAGCCGCTCGCCCCTGCCCTGTTCTACAGTTACAAACAAGTTTCAGGTAGTAAAGCATGCAGCTCTTCTCAGATGCAAGGATTCTCCGCTCGGCTCAGAGATCTGCCAAGAGGATGCAGAGAGAAACAGTATTTTCTTAAACTTCTCAAACAACGGCATTAAGAGCACCTTGTCCTACTTTCTGCCACAGCAGCCCGCTTGGCCACTGTATTAAGGCTTCTGGGAACACCTATTAATTGCTTAATAGGCTAAAAGACAACGGAGGTAGTGGTCTCTGTCTGACTTTTCTTTTTAAAGACGACAGACAGGTTCTCCCTGCACTGCAGGATAACTTATGTCATATTAATAAGGATTTAAAGTGGTCTGCAGTGATTATCAAGCACCACAAGGCAAACCCAGCAAACATCGCTTACCAAAGGCCAAGCGACCACGAAAAAGAAGAGGGTCTTGTTTCCTTTGTGGCTTCTCCATTTTCCCAACCAAGCAGCACTGCACCTTCCCAAGATGAGTTTCTCGACATCAGACCCCTCCCCAAGTATCCCAGCATCACAAAAATAAAGCTGTTTTCTCACTGTGACAGCACTGTACGAAACCACACGTTATTCAGGATTACGCTTCAGAGACCAGCGCTGCTGGCTCGCTATACCATAACACAAATATGGTGCAAGGGGTGGCTTTTACTGACTTGTTGGGCTTTAGCTTCCTCTAGCTATAGGAGTATTTGTTCGACATGTTAATTTAAAAAAAAAAAAAAAGTAAACACCAGCAGCATGACAAATTCCTACCAGAAACAGCCGGGCTGCCTGCTTTCTCCACTTGCCACATTTAAGATCTAGCATTTAAAACTTAACTAGTTGTTTCACCAATACAGAAGGCAAGGATTAATACAACTTTGCCCTTGCTCGTACGCGGCACGGACAGCAACAGGACCCGAGCCTGCGTTACGCAGGGAGGACTGAAGACAGGGAGGGATGCAGCGCTAAGAGGCTTGGTTTGCATAATGTAAATCACGGTTAAATACAAATGCAAAAACCTCTGGCATTAAGGATTGTTCTAATTTAAGGCGAGGCACCGGGTAACAGCTGCTCCGCATTAATTTCTTGCATGCACATATTTACCTCACAGTTATTTGGGAGCAGTTTTGGAGGAGTAAATCACAGAATCTCTCACGATGAGAGGTTAGCTGCTGCAGAGCAGCTGTGTCCTGTAACTTGGTCATACGGGGTTAAATGACACCAAAATAATTTGATGTTTCAACCCCTGTTTTGACACTAGTTCTGCTACACCCTCTATCAACCCTGGCGCTGCTGTACGAGCCCTCAGCGATCATTCTGGACACTTGCTCTGCCCAGAGCTGAGAAAATTAACAGAATATTTAATCACCACCACCAGCAGCAGTATATTATAGTTTCTGTTCTGAAACTGGATGGGCTTCTTGTTTGGCACACAGGATTAACGTCTACCACTCTTACACCACAAAGATTAGTTACGAGCAAGCTACGATGCTGCTCAGACGGGATTACTACTTAGGCTAGAAGCTGCAGCGGGGAGAAGCGTGCTTTTGCAAAGGGTATTCTCTGTTTACAAAGGAAAACTGTAATAAGTAACACAGCCAGAAACAGACGGCAAGCAAGGGAAAAAGCGAACGCATTCAAACGTTCCGTTTTCCTCCAAACGTGGTTTCATGAAAGCTGAAACAGCAGATCTAATTTACAACAGCCACCTATTAAATTTTACATGTTGAAGCCGAGGAAGATTGCCTACAGCTCAGGGCAGCGAGCCTGTTGATATCCAGATAGCAACGAAACCCGAGGAAAGCAGCCATTTTGTGGAAATTCTCAGGGCACTTTAAAAGAAGCTGTCACAACTATCTCTCGCTAACAAGACATTCATAATAAAGCTCTGCTCAGAGAGAAACACAGCCAGTCCTTCAGCAGTGATTTATTATTTTTTTTTTTTTTTTTTTTTTTTTAGGCTAACAAAGCAGCCAAGTCCCAAATGTCCTTCAAAGAGACCCCACTTCACCACTGCTTTTCACTGGAGTAAATTTACATTTCTTATCCTTACCTACACTGCCATGCTCGGGCACGCCAATGCAAGTGCGAGATAGAAGGATGGGAAACCCTGAGAAGGTCTGGACTTCTCCAAAGAAACATTATTAATTGAAATAAAACTCCTTAGTTTAATAGAACTTAATCGAATTGAAAGTTTCGTCCCTAATACCTGAATTGAATTATTTTTGCTGTCAAAATAAGGAAGTATGAATTGGAAGGAGGAACCTGGATGCACTTAAACACATAAATGAATTATAAATTAAAGATTATTAGGACATTAGCTTAAATCAGAATTTCCTAGTAGCATATTACTGAACGACAGTTTGCAGTACTCGATCCATTCATGTTTGCATCCATCAGGATGAGCTGCGTGGTTAATTCTTGCAGTTATTACCAAGGAAAGGGTATTTTAGAGTTCAGTTTCTCATCACAATGCTGGAAGTAAGCTCCTCTTTCAATTTCAGCATTCACTACAGATCAAAACCACTTAAGAACAACTTAAGCTTGGTTCTCCAGCAAAATCCTCTCTCACCTCCTTGAGACACGGTCTATAAATTTTTCATTTTGTTTCTTTCCATTTCACAGCTGGTTTCATTTTCTAAACATGGCAGCTTTCACATTTCAACAGTTTTCATCCCAAGTGGAGCACCTGTATCCCAATAGCAGAGGCTTTTTCAGATTCAGTACAGCAATACGAGTTTAATATCACTTCCAGGTTTTCTACATAATTGTTTTTTGCATCCCTGAATCACGGTAAACACTCCAGAAACATTGGCTTTGCCTAAGCCTCAGACATCCGTAAATCACACTTTACATTAGCAGGCAGAGCAACAGCAACCTCACCATGAGAAGGTTTCAAAGATTTCTTGATAAATTAAAAGAGATTTTTCACTTGCCTCAGCTGTAGCTCTCACTGACGGTCTGGAGACCAGCATCAATCAGATGTGCTGCATGTTTTTCCCCAGTGCTCTCCTAGGTCACAGAGGTGGTGTGCAGGCAGGCATGCCCTAAACCTCAGGACTTCAACTGCATTAAGTGCCACCAACGAGCAGGAGCTGAACCCCCCCCCCCATAAGCCCTCAATTTCTTCAAAGACCCAACAGGTTTGCACACTGACACTCCTTTCTGAAGGACAACAGCTCCTTCTCCATCCATGGCACAGAACAAGCGCAACTTAACACAACAGACGGGACACAAAGTGGAAATTGGCCCCAAATTCTGCAATAACTAGATCATCTGCTCTGTTTTAGCACCGCTGCTCTTCACTTGCATCTCTCCCAGCCCCATACACGTAACCTTAGACATCATCAACATACGAAGTGTTTTAGATAAGCTTTTAGCTTGAATCACGTTACAGTAAGACTGTCATCGCAAGGTTTGCGTTGTTTTGCAAGTGCGCTGGGTGACCTTCGTTCACGAAGATCCATTCACAGCTATTCTTTCAGGAGACAATTACAGGAAATTTTACAAGCACAAAACCTCATTCCTAGCAGCTTAATAAAATTCCCAGGAACCAAACGGAGAATATGAGATCTAAGTGTTGACCACCTCCGAGGACGTCATCTCTTAAAGAAGGTACCTTCAAGCTTGCTAGTTTTTAAACACCACCAACTGAGCACTCCGAGAAGCTGCTGGAAAATTTTCCTGTAATCTAATATTCCCTGGCTCGATTACAGACAGAACATAAGAGGGCTGTTGTGAGAAGATGAGGAGAGCAGCTAAACAGATCAGTCTGCCACCACCCATCCATACTCTCCTCCTCTGCCATCCCCTGAGGCTTGGAAGAGAATCGCACCAAGGTACGTTTCTGCCATCAGCCACCTCCTGGCTTATAAAGCCAGCACAACGCACGATTCCCAGATGCTTCTCATCTTCCAAACACCTCTTATGAGCAAGAAAATCAGTTTCAATTTAATTTCCGCCTCTATGCATCCACTAAGGACATGGTATTTGCATCCTACAGCCCCACTGAAGCCCCGGTAAGTGGCTTTTTTGAATCACTCAGCTCTGAATCATCCCAAAATTTACCTGTTTCCTGCTAGTGGCATTTCCAAGCAACTCCATGTGAAGCCAGGCTACTTCCCTGTGACGTTGCCAGTCACCACCATTTGCTGCTGATGTCTTCCAGCGGGCATCTACCACTTCACTGTAACTTCCCAGTAACGCACATGTAGGCTTCGGCTTCTATGTCCATCATCTCCTTAGCTTCCTACATCTTTCTTCATCTCATTAACTTCCCTTCACACATCATCTCTTAATTTTGAAAATCGTTACTGAATTACTGCCATTGGCAGCTTAATATTATGATCTCAGTTTGTAGTAACTTATCTGCACTTTATGGTTGTTTCTAGCTCTGATGAACATACGCTTTTTTAGTAGAGGAAGATAATAAGAAGCAACTTCGGAGAAAACTATTACTTCAGTTAATTGGTTCAAGAGACAGAAATGAAGCAGTCAGCTGCTTTACATTTTCTCTGAGCCTTTTGGAAAGTTTTCAGGTTAATGATTAGGAGCTGCAACAAAGATCCATTGTCTAACAAAGCTTTTAAAATCAGAAAAAAATACTAAAGCAACAACTCTGGGAGGAATTAGCAAATTTGGAAATACAAAAATTGAATTCACACTGTAAAAATTTCTAAATCACAGAAGACAGGATGGATTTGCCATGCTGCTCTCAGATGACTGCAAAAGCTCCACCAACAACTCAACACAAATTAAAAACTGCGTACGGGCGACAACCAGGGAAGGTATTTTCCAGTAGTTCAGCTACGCTTGCTTCCATACCAGGCGATCTATGGTTTGAAGACAGGATAGAGAGATGCTAACCCTTATTTTATACATTTAATTCCCTCCTCCTGGTGTCTCCCACCACAAGAAATCCCAACATACGAGCAAAAGCTCAGGAAATCTGTGTAAGCAACACAAGCCACAGCTATAGTTTCCAGAGCTGCCACGGTGAAACTATAGCTGACGTACTGAGAGAGAACTGGAGTGGGAGCACATGGGTACCAGAATACGTTTCAGAATGGGTTTATTCAACCCATTGCCTCCCACTCATGAATTTGCAAAGACTTGCCTTAAAAGAGTAGGAGAAGGTGATGGCATCATTTCCATATAATTCTTCCCATTCACTATTTCAGTAGCTCCTTAATATCTCCCACTGCAGAGGAAGAAAACAGTACACAGCACAGCAACCAGGCTGTGGACGAGGTGATATTAAAAGCCCCATCCGTGACCCCAAAAGAGTTTTGGCTATCCTGAACATAAAGGACCTGCAGGTTCACTCAGATAGAGTCCAGGTCCCCGGTAACAACTCATTCCCCCTTCATGCCAAACCTTCAGTCAACACCCAGTGCTTCTGGTAGGATGAGAAATCAATGAAATAAACAGATGGATATTTAGAAAAAGCAGTAACAGACCTCTGTTTGCCAATCACACCATGTAGTCACCTTCCCTGCTCATCCACAGAGCGCTACTCGCACAAGCAATGTCCACAACGCATAATTCAGCCCCCTTCCCTCTTGACATTACACGCACTTCCAGACCCCCAGGCTCCATTTTACTCCTTCAATCATACATGAGCCTACAGTATAAAAACTTTCACCCTGTTACATTCCATTTTGTCCCGCCAGATACTTACTGCACTGTTTGTGTACATGTGCCACAAACAGATCAGACTCCATCAAACAGCAAGACTGTTGGTTTTCTCCAGACCACAAGCATCCCCAATCATTTCAATTCTTGCCTCAAACCAACACGACAACTCACTAGTGCAGGGCTTGAAAAAAATATATTATGTTGGTTCAAGAGGAATGCGAAAGCATGCTTCTTTACAGAAAGAAACGATGCTGAACAAAAGTGGAGGAGTTTAGGGACCGGGTGATGTGGGCCAAAAATCCCTCAGCTTAGCCCAAGAGCGCAGGCTGATCAGACCCAGGTACGAAATCTCTTCCTTCCACAAGATTTTAAAGACACCGAGGAAGACTCCAGAAATCCAAACCAGCCTAACTATGCACCAGCTCTATTTTGGCCTGTGAGATAAAGTAACAGCTACTTGGATTATTATTTTACTTCAAAATAGGGCAGTAACTAGGCAGGGCAATAAAATATACTCTTCAGAGCCTACCCCAAAGAAGCTTCATCCCATTGGCTCCAGACCATGAAGGAGCAGCTTGGAAAGTACTTATTTCAGCAGCACCACAAGCTCCTGCAACCGCTGGCTCCCAAGCACGCTGCTGCACAACTGCTTGCAGAGCTACGAGAGAACCAGATAGAGGAATTGATCCAGGTTAAGGGGGTCGCTGGTATATTTTAACCCAGAGCAGGATCACCATGTGGCCAGACAGCTGAGTTGGCACGACTCGGACAACAGGGACTTGCTTCCAAGAAATTTGTGAAATCAGACTGCTGAGAGTCACGTGTGAGGCACATCAAAGTTGGGCTCTCCCCATGTCAACATACTCCCCAAATCTTCTCGTCCCAGAGATTTTAAAGCATATTAGGATATAATTCACAGAGGTCCCAGATTCCTCCTCCATCATCCCACCAACAACTTTAGCTTTCATCTCCAAAAAGCATCATCCAGAAAGACTGTTTCTTATCAAGATGATGAATACCAACGGTTTGTCATCTTTCTTCCAAAAGCTTTCTCCATTTGCAAGACAGATCTTAAGGGAGGTGGCTACTCAGGAGTGTAGTCCAGCTACTCATCAGAGCAGGACCTATCCCTGGCTATATCATCATTGCAGTGTCTATATTCAGCTGGGCCACCGAACAGAAGATTTTGATAGTAAACTGTGGGAATACTGCCAATCTCTGCAAAGATGTGTCCTTAACGTAACCAAGACAGAAATACACTTTTTTTTTTATTATTAAAGTCTTTTATTAGTTAATGTTGGAAAGACTGGAAGTGGCATATGTCAGGTCAGCTACCCATCAAGCTGATAAACGGAAAACAACCCACGGAAAGCACCCCGTTTGGGATTCAGGGGAACGTTGACTTCAGTGACTCAACTTCTGAATGAACCGGGTATTTCTGGGAAAGTACAGGTCTGTCGATGCGAGCTACAGGAACTGTCCTGTTTGCAGGCAGAAACAGGTGGTAAAGGAATAAACCTGAAAGAGGAACTGCACAACTGCTTTCTCCTTTAAACTATTTTGTAGACATCTTAAGGTGTCTCAAAAAAAAAAAAAAGCTTTCCCTGCTTCTTTGTCTTCATTTAAATACGTATCGGTACATTAATTTCACTCTTTAACCACAGTCAGCACCGTACATTGCCAGATTCACCCACAGGGCTGTACCCGTTTCATGGGCTCGATGTATCTGTAGAAAACTGGCACTGTTTCTCCCCATCAAGTAGCAAAACTGCTGTCTCTGCTAGCTTCGGCTTCCAGCAGCTCATGCAATGTAAAGAACAGGTTGACCCTGGCCAGTGAACTACTTAGTGGTCAGCAGTAGCTGGGATATCTCTGCGGATTTTGCGTGCCCTTAGGATAACAGAACTTCACTTTTGCTGCTTTAAGCACGTTCAAGGGCATCACCTGGTCAAAAGGCACTGGATGGGCAGTAAGTCTTAGGAGGATGCTATCAGTAGATCAGCAGAGGTATCAGAAGTTGAGCTTCACCTTAGTAAGAAATCTCTACTGCGCAAGAGTCTTACAGCCACACAGAATGGTTTTGAGAATTTGCTTTTTTGATGGCGCTTTTACAGAAAAATATCTTACAGCACACTATACAGCAGCATACTGCGTGTCCTTTTCAAAAAGGCCAAACCATCGCTTCATTCCTGAAGATCTGTTATCATGCTGCATTCACGAAGATCGGCTGTAACAGAACAGTATCTGACCAAAAAAAAGTCTATTCCATTTAAAAAAAAAAAAAAGACAAAACACACCCGCAAAGTCATTCCTAGAAGCGTATCCTCTGAGTATTTTGTGATGTCAAAAGACTTTTTTTTTTCTCCACAGGATAACTTGAAGAAATAAGGATACCATGGCATACTTGAAGTGCATAAAAAAAATCAGGCTAACTCTGAGAGGACGAGAATATTTTTGTGACACCCAACATCAATGGCAATACTGGGAAGGGCAAATTCCCAGTAACTTGTGTCCTTGTTCCATAGACAATTTCCACAGCAGGTTTGTCAGTAGGCTCAAATATGCGCCAAGAAAACAACTACTTGATTTTGTGGATTAAGTTTTATAAGTTCTCTGGAGAGGTCTCTCAAATTGTCCTTTTCCTGGTCTCAAAGGTCCTTCCAGACAGTGATTAAAGAAAGAGTGTCCTCTTTAGATAGTGCACAAGCAGAGGATTGGATCCCAAGGATGTTCAGCATAAATACGTCTCTCAAACGCTGGTTAAGTCTCAAATTGTCGGGTGATCTGTCTCCCACCTGCTTTTGTTACTGGGCATTAATGAAGAACACCTATTGTATCACAGTATGCTCAAACACAAAGACAGATGAGATGTTCGTCACAAGACGATAATCCAGCCAAATTGTACATCACCTCAAGACAACTGCCATTGAGATGATTCCTCAAAACCAGTTGTTTCCAGGATAACACCCGACTGTGAACAGAGCTTTAGCTCAAAGTGCATTGCCAGCACAAACACACGGTTCTTCTCACCCAGCAGTTATTGCGGTGCTTGATTACACAGCGTTTTCCTCTTCTGACAAGAATGAGAGCAAAAGGACAGGCTACCTCCCGCAGCCAAAGTCAGAGCTCTCCAACTCACAGGTAACTTGGCAGGGGGAAATACTCACTATGCACAAATCTTAAAATAACACGCCTGTGCAGCTGTGTCCTGATTCCAGACTTCTACTTCAGAACATTGTAATTAACATTTTCCCACAAATACACAGACGGGGAGAAGAAAATGCTACAGCACGGTAACTTCTTCCATGAGCACAATAAAGTAGCATCCACTCAAATTGGTAAGCTAAAGACCTACCATGAACAGTAAATGAAAGCCATCCCAATTAAAAAACTTCTCTCACGACAAGAGCCAGATTAGCTCAAATATATTTTGATACATGGTCACCGGTGGCATGCAACTGTTAACAGCCCTTCAGAGACAACATGACTGATGAGAAGCACAGTTGTTGACGAATTTTTGGCCAGTGGCACTTTATGAAAGCATTAGAGAATTTTTATGGAGAAAAAAAATCCTTAACATTCTTCCATCTTATCTTTCTCCTCCAGGCCTCAGTTTGGTGAGCATCCAAGCACTAGGTACCTCTCTTCACTTCTCTGTCACTTATTGCTTCTGATTTTGTCCCTTCCTCAAAGCAGCACCCACTTTAACGAACAATTCTCTCTCTGGCACACTTCACTTGGACTGAGAGAAGTTTTATCCGCTCACCGAAGTGTCAACACACTATGCAGTACTTTAGGACAGAAAAAAACCCACCTCCCTTCAGCTGATTTCATCTCCCCATCACTGCACAAAGGCCCCAGGTTGCACACAGCTGGCTAAAGGGAGAATTTGGGTGCACCATGCTGTATGACATCACAGCAGTCACCGTTCAGCATACATTTAATGAGTGTCCCCATTTAGCAATCCAGCTCCGCAACTGGATCCCAGTTCTTACCGCCACCTTCTCATTTTCTGACAGCAGATCCTGCCCACATACCATCTCTGCATCATTCAGCAGAAAGACGGATGTCTTGCCAAATTACAGTGCAATACAAAACAGGAAGAGCTTAACCCTTTGAAGTATTTACTGGCAAAATGTTTTGTACACATGTCATCTTGAGAGGTAGTAAATCTACCCCAGTGATGCCTATGCTTTAGTGTACAACTCTTGATCAAGGAAAAAACCCAACAATTTAGCCATCTAAACACTCTTAAACTATACAGGCCCAGGAAATCATTGCCAATGCAGCAGCGTCTTGGGGATGTAATCTTTGGCAACATCTTTACATTGGCAAAAGCCCCAGAGCAGATGTGGTTATAGCTTGTATCACTTCCCTGCACAAAAGCAGCTATACCTGCAAAAGCACTTCTTTTCTGCTGGCAGAAGCTGTATCTGCACTAGGAAAATCTGCCAGCATCCTTTTCCCAACAAGCCTCTTCTAGCTCAGGCCCATTCTTTAATGATGACTTTGCAGTTTATTTACCATACTCTGCTCATTTAGTCTTACTTAGTTTTATAGCCAACAACATAGAGCCCCGGCAGCATGCTATTTTATGAGCCGGGATTTCCGCTATGAGAAGTAATTTTGTCTGTTTATACCCCAAAACTTTTCCCTCCGAGGCCTCCACAGAAGCCACCTTTGAAGAAAGGATATTCTGGAAACATGAAGAGTTTAACAATTCTCTTGTTCGTCCTCATAAAGGATTCGTCCATCCTTTAACAAGACATATCTAAAATTGTAATTGCAGTCTCTAATTTTTAACCAACTCTTTTTAACCAGCTATCTGAGCTCCCTCGAGTTAAGAGAAAATACTCTGTTGGGATTCAATACGAAAATAACAAAACGCAAGTCATACAGCAGTTGGGGAGAACAGGAAAGCTCCAACTTCTTTACCATTCTTTACCATTTTCCCATTTAAGAGCTTTGAAGACTTGCCTCATTTAATCAGAAGTGTTTCCAAACCAGTTCAGTTAAAGCAGCAAGTACGTGCAAGACCCTCCGAAGCACCTGGAGCCTCTCCCTTTTGGTAGGGACTAGGAAACAAACCTGGATGTGCAGTTTTGCGTTTGATGGACTGTGTGCTAGCTGACAAGCACATCCCTTGTTCCTTTCTTTTTAAGATATTACTATCTGTCATCAGACACTGGACTTCTGCAAGAGAAAAAACCCACCTCATCAGTCCTGCTTTACAACTGATGCAAAGGCTAGCAATACGAATAATTATCTGCCAGTCATTAGCGTAATTAAGTGTACTGAAAAGGCTGGCACCCAGCCTCTTCCACATCACAGCACTACCAGCCTGCGGAGATAGCCTGGCAAGTGATAACAGGACACCGGTCAGGGGAATTACGCCGTGGTACGCGACGATGACAGAGATCCCAAATATCTCCAAGCACCCACACCCCAGGTAGTTTGAGTATCAGCCATCCCAGCATCCCTAAAGACAACTCCCAGTCTTCATGCTCTGTTGTCCTCCTAGAAGCTGTCATCCCAGCTAAAAAAATAACTAGCAGTCCTAAACAGTAACGGTACAGAGTAGACGAGAGGTTTGGAAATTAAGAAAGCCAGCCAAGAAGCAAGTTATTTTACCAGTTTCTCAAGCGTCGTGCCAGTTTCTATACAATCTCCGAAGCCATTTCCAGTACCTCAATACAGAATTCCAACTGAAGGCAGTGTCTTACATTTCTAAACCCCAATAGTCCAAGACCTGTTATACTTGATTATTATATTATCACATTATACTTGATCTTTACCATCATACAAAACTACACTATCAACTATCATCATCCAACATAAAAATATAGCAGAGTACGTTTTCAAGTATCCATTTCAGCTCTTAATACAAATAAAGAAGTTTCAAACACATCATCATTTTACCAAGTACAATAAAGAGAAGGGTTATTAAGGAACATGCTAATGCCTATATAAAATATGTATAAATCAAAGAATAATTCCTCACTTTGCCCAGATAGCCTTTCAGTTGTCACAGAAGTAGTACTAGCTACCAAAACAGAGATGGCAGACACATTTGTTCATCAGATCTTCATAGTAATTAGAAATTATTATTTTCCTGCATGCATACTAGGTGGGTTTTGACCCCAAAGGCCTTGCGCTTCACACAAAACCAAACTCCACATTACCAGCATCTACTGGGATCATTTATTTGGGCGTAGAGGAATGCAGAATGAGAACGCTAACTAGGTTGACAAGCTAACTGTTGGAGTGTTCTTCTTCCTATCTTCTTATTAAAAATTGCTGTTCAGCCTAGTTTTAATATACACTAATGAGCGAAGCTCTGTCACTTCTGAGCACCTATTCTGGAGTCAAACCTCCTCAGGCCTTGGGAGGTTTCTCCTTTGGTTATTCCCCCCGAGACATGGCTCTCCCACACATACTCCCCTCTTCCCTGAAGAGGTCCGCAACTCCTCCTCTTTCCAGACCATTCCTTCCACCTCCCTATTTCTCTGATCCCCGAGCCTGACTAGGAGGTAGATTTTTAAGAGTTAACTTAAAAATAAGTTATTCTGACCATGCAGGAAAGCTCAGTGCAAGGGAGACTGTTTACTCACGTGAATTCTCCTGCTTTCCACTAATCCCTCTCCACATTTCTATCTGCCAGACAAAGGAATGCTGATTGCGTTTGTGTTTTGTTACACAAGAACACACGCAATCCAAAGTTATCAGCTGCAGAGAAAACCAAAGTTTTGAAAAAAACTCTCCAGAGCTCTTGAAAGAGTTGAATTTGCACCCAAAATGGGCCACAAAAACATTATCTTCAGGTGTATACACACACACACGTTTCTTTTGCTGACAGTACAGAGCTGAGCAATTCAGCCACCACCACTTCTGGCAAATGGAGCAAAGCAACTGCTCGCAGGGTCAAACAGTGGGCTGACTGATAAGAGTAGAGAGGAGGCACGTTTCATCAGAGAGTTCACTGACCCCACTCATCATTTGGCCCTGCAAACAGCAGTACCCATGCAAGGAGGGAATGGGAACTGCCTAAGCCAAGAGCAACGCACACGTAACCGTGCCTGTCCTGATTTCAGTTGTCTATACACCCCTGCGTCTCAAAAAGCATCGCTTGGGACGAGTATTAAATACCCAAAGAAACTCAAAGCACCAGAACTTGTTTGAGTTTGTTGGGTTTCTCAAGCCAAGCAGCATTGGGAGCCTACCAACAACAGCCCATACTGCCTCAGCTCAGAAAACCAAAGAAAAACCCTAAAAGGAAGTTATCCGGAGTGAAGTACCTCACCACACAGTAACTATTTCACCAGTTTCCACACGCACACCAAAGCGGCACAGGAATGGCAAAAATCAAGTATGTCCTGCCATGATTTTTATACAATGGGCTTGTTCACATACCAGCTACTTCCTCAGCGGCTCTGAAAAAGTTCAGCTAAAGTAAACAGGTCAAATGCACTTTGTCAGGGTAGTACACTCACACAACTTACTCAACGTGCTCCTTCAGAGATTGACCTAGCTTACTAATACCAGGCAGGAAGCGGAAACCTTCAGAACCACTTAAAATTTTTGCTTCTTTACCTTGGAAGAGAGTCTCTTCGTGCTTTCTCCTAAATAGGAATAGGCAGACATAAGTTTAAAAAAAAATTCTTTGAACTAACAGCCAAAGTCAGTTATTTTGGCAGTTGACTATTTTCAGGTGCGATTCTACAGATTCTTCTAGTTCTGCAGTTGCAGCATGCATTCTCCACTTCAAGAGAACTGTGCACAAGCAGAGCCCTCCTGAGCAGAAACTCCTACTGTATCCTGCTTATCTGCTGGAAAACAAGAGTTCAGAGTCTGCATCCCTCATTTGGTGAAACACCACACAAAGTATTACTCCATCAAGCACAATTTTTCTGAAGAGCTGTAAAGGCAGTAAGCTAATAGCCAAGCTTTTAATTTCCAACATCAGGGATTATCTCCCTCCAGCTCCCAAATTCCTCAAATCACAAAGCAATCAAAGTTTGATCTTTTGTGAATTAGCATGCACCCTCCTCGTGCGAAAAGGCATGTTCATGGTGTGCCAGAACATGGAGAGTGCCTCAGACCAGGGGATCAGGCAGAGAACCGAATAAGCCGTAAGAAAAACCTTTTCTCTTTCACACGTTTACATTTCAGCCACAAGTAGTTTCCCAAAAGACCTATTTTTGAAGCAGATGGCTAAGACAGGATCCTTGCGCTGCTGGTCCCTGGAAATGAAAGGTGCCACATGGTGCTCTGGGATGTAAAAGTTTTAACTGAGGAAGATACAAAACCAAGAATGCTTTAGAAAAGATTGAGAGGAAGGAACTTAACACGCCAACATGAGTAAGTAGGCGCCAGCCAGAAACCATCAGCAGAGCTCAGGAAAAAGCCAAGAAGCAGAGTTTTAGGCAGGTACACAGGCTACCGCTCAGTTACTCTTAGGTTATGGCGAACAGCCCCCTGTTACAGGGCTCTCAATTGTTCCGCTGTCCCCAGCAGCAGTATTTGGCTCCTCTCCCCTTGTCCAACGTTATCTGCAGAGAACTACAGCCTTTTGCCATCCCACAGATGTGCCAGAGCCTGGCAACAAGGACAGACGTACACCAACACATGGCCATGGAGAAGCAGCGCTTGACTCTTAAGCTGTTTGGACTCCACGCTTCTCCAAAGGGAGGACACCAAAGGGATACACGTGTCCCTCCTAAGCCAATTTTCAGGGGTTTTTCTTCTTTACTAGGCAATGCCTACCAGCTAGGTGTCCCGCCAGCTCTCAAACGCTGCCCAAAACAGCTGGCAAGACCGCTGGCACTGCCAAAAGGCACCACCATTGCCAAGACACTTGCACAGGGCAAGTCAACACGACCAGAAGCAGGCAGCTAAGCTACAGTGGGAAGAAACAAGTTATTTTTAAAAAGTATTTTGAATGGCTTCATAGCTGCTGCTTTGTTCCAAGTGACTTAGATACTGTTGAAAGTATCTAATGCCAATAGTTGTATTTGAGTGTTACGTACATACGGTGGTTCAAACACTCACCACAGCAAACTGCGCTGAATACCAAAAATAATTACTCAGCATTACTATGCCATGTAAACAAGGCACCTCTTTTGAAAGAGTGTCTGTAGTTATACAGACATTTCAGATTCTAAAAAGGCACCAACTTGTGAAGTACAAACACTACCAAACTAAGTTACACATGAAACTCAACTACCGAGGAAGCCGGGAATAGCAGTTTTCAAAGCACTTATTTAAACGGTATTTCCATCACAGCTCAAGATCAAAAGCTAAAAGCAAACTAAGGAATTAAATACAGGCTGGACAAACTCAAGGGTTTCAGCATTACTAACACCTGGGATGGGAAAGCTATGTAAAAATTAGCAGAATTCCCATTATTAAATTAAAAGATAACTTTTATTCTCCAGCTCAGGCAGAGTCGGTCACTTCCTCGTCACGTCGGAGCCTCCTGCACCGATGTCCTACACAAGCTCGGCAGTCCTCTCTCGAACACACAGGCACTGTACGCTGGGCTGCACTCAAATGCACCATTTGGCACTACTGAGTGGCTACGAACCCTCCGTGTGTGTTTCACGCTAAACGAGGTTGCAATTTCCTTGCAAATGCAGAAGCTACCAAATGACTTGATGGAATCCAGCAGCATTATATGCCTATATACACACAAAAGCCTCCAAACATTCTTCACGGCTGCCAATAATACAGCGTAGCCAGCCACAAACAAGAGAAAACATCGCTTGTAATATTTTTAGATCCCTTTAACTCCAAAAGTAATAGAAGTCCAGAGGACTGGAAGCATGAGCCCGAACAGATAAGTTATGGACTGAACTACACGGAGAGGACTTTCAGCTGTCACAGTTACTTCCCACAGAAAGTCACAACTCTCGTGACAAATCCTGGATTCTTCTCCCAGCTCTCAGCCATTCAAAATTGTCTTTCTTAAGCAGAGGAATGAGCAGCTACATTCTCCGTAAAGAAGAGTCTCCTAGAAATTTTATCTGTACGAAAACCGTGACTGAGTCACTATTACAACATGAGCGCAGATTGGAGATCAACGATCACTTCCTTAACTGCTCTATCGCATCTGACATGCAACAGCCAAACCACATTCTTGTTTATCTCATTCATGGACTAAAGGGGAAGAGAGAATATTTTCAAAATAAAAAATTAAAAACAATTCAACAGGTGGCAAGGACACCTGGAGAGGTGCTGTACAGGGAGAGACTTTTAATTTTGGAGTTAACGGCATCACTTTGAACAAACATTAAAGTCTTCCAGGTCTCAGTTTTAATTGCAAGAAGCAGAGACTGTCAAACTGAAATTCTGGGCACCACGCTCCCAAATTCAACGTTGCTCGCCAAACAGCACTAAGCAAGAAACGTGAAATATTCTGAATAGACACAGGACTGCCCCGTACTTCTATATCGCATCACAAGAACACAAAGAGCATCAGAGGTTTGGGTTTTTATTTCCTATTAATGAACTTTAACTCAAGCAAGGCAAAAACTAAGGAGTCAGAGCTTGGGATGAGCGTAAAAGTGTAAGCCATAGTTTCATTTTTAATTATGCTCTAACACCCAGAAATAGCTATTGTTTCACATCAAGAAGCACGAACGCTGCAGTCTCAATCATGACTTCCCCGTGACACATCAACTTCCAATTTATAGCAGAAATAACATTTCTACTTTGCACCACAAGTATGGTCCTGCTCCCTAAAATTAAGCCCACGGGGAATAGCATTAACTGTATTTACTATTAATTTCTTGCTTTCAGAAACAAATGTTTAAGAATAGCTAAAGAGTGTTTTCAGTTTCACTTTGACAACGTCCCCAATACATGCCAGTCCCCATCTGCATCCACAAGGCTGCCTTGTGATTTTTGCAAAAGTATGCTGAGACAAAAGAAACTAGCATCTTTTTTTTTTTTTTTTTTTTTACTCATGGCCAGCCATGAGATTTATGCTTGGCCTAACAGAAAATGAAATCTAAAGTAATAAGCAAATGGGTCATTTAAGTACGAAGTTTAAATTACGCTGGAGGTGTAACACATAAAACAAGACTTTTCTACCTGGTAACACTGATATTTAAAATAATTCTAAGGAAAAAAAAATCTATTATATTCAGAAATACAGGTCTTGGCAGCCAGGGAACAGATACCATGTCATTTCCAAAAACTTTGTGGTGATCGCTTATACCAGATTTCAGGAACGCTTTGTCACAATGAAGTTTACTCCGTTCCTTGGAAATATTAAATGCATTCCTACTCTAATGAAACACCTTATAAACGCCACGTGACAGAAACGCAGAGAGTTTAACAAAGCATTTCCTTCCAGCATGATAACATTTAGGGCCCCAACAAGAATTTTATTATCAAATAACCAACCACACAATAAGAGAAGTTAAAGGCTTGCAAATTCACCTCGTGCAGGCAGCACAAGCGGACCCAAACGCAAGAAGCATCAGCCTGAAGCTCTTCCACCCACAGACTCCTACCTAATGCTTGTCAAGCAGCTTCAAGTACTCCGAGTCTTCAAGATGTCATCTCTAACATTAAATAGAGTTTTAAGCACAACCCTGTACAACAGCAGCAATTCCCGCTGCTCGCTGGCAAGTCATTCCTATTTCGGACAACATATTTGGAACGTACTTGCCCACAGCGCTGAACTACACCAGCATCGGGGAAATTTCCTGAGTTAGGACTGGAAATCGGCAGTACGTTTTGTCCAAGCAAGTAAAGCCACGGTTTAATAAGACCCCTTTTTGCCGAGCGACAATGGGTTCGCACTTGCCGTAACAGAGCTCTATTTAACCACGGAGCTGCGGCATTCTGGGGGATATCTGCACCGCCACAACGCTGCTGGCCTCTTGAAAAAGCCATTCCTCAACAAATTTAACAAACACAGCTTTGTAACTTAGGAGCGGCCTGGTGTTTTGGCTTCTTTTAATGGCGAAGCTTTTATCCAGTAAGGGCCTGACCTTGCTTACAACTAAGTCACCCAGCTTTGCCACTTAAATGAGAAACCAAGATTTGGTACAAATGCTTTACACATTACCCGTTCTGCTCTGAAAAGCCTTATTTAAAAGGCTACAGTAAAGAGAAAAGGTATTTTTGACCTAGACTAACTTTTGTTGGATCTGGTGATGTCATCTCCTTCCAAAGAAAGCTCAGGTTCGAAGCTCAACACGCTCACAATCACGTGGCGGGTCAGGCACAACGCCCGGCCGCGTCCAGGATCCCACTCCCTGCTGTGGGGTGGGGAAAAGGAAAAAAAAAAAAAAATAAAGAGGCAGCTCGACTCCCTTTTCCTGTGCTTTGTTTTAAACATCAGCCTTTGGAGCTTCATTTTCAACACCTCGCTATTACAAAGTTCAGAAAGAATGAATATTGTCAGTGAGATCACAATAATGTCATTGGAATGCTCCAGAAAGGTGAAACGAAACCAACTCGGAAATACTGAAATCGCACAAGCTTGCGACAAGGCAAGGAGAACACTGGGCCAAGCAAGACTCCAGACACGCAGATCATCACGTGCTCTATTCAGAGCAGAGACAAACATGTTATTCTAAACATTTATTTTCAGAAAATCTACAGCAACAATGAAAACAGCAATCCAATCAAAAAAAAAAAAGAGATGTAACAATGTCAGAAAATTATTTGGACAAAAAGTTCAGAGGAAGAACACAGGGAAGGCATTAAACTGTGGGAAAACGTGTGCAAGAGGAGAAAGCCTTTTGTTCAACACCCCCTCTATGTCTAGGTTTTTACAGTTGTTCGGTGATTTATTCTGCCAGAAATCCATCTGTTTACTTAGACAATTAAAATAACAGGTCAAATGACTTTCTGCTCCACATAATCATAGTGATATAATGGCAGCGATACTCTGAGGCGGGGTTTAAAAGTCTCAGCCAATCGACAGCACAAGGTTAAGGAGTTTATTTATACCCCCATTTTTTGCATTCGGAGAAGAAGGGGAATTCTTGTTGCGCAACATATTGAGTCAAATCAGAATTATAAGCATAAACGCCACTTTGCAAAAAATCATCATTAAACACCTGAAATCCCGCTTATGCTCAGACAAGAGAGCGCAAATGCAAAATATTCTGAATATTTCAGTCATTCTGAAACCTCCCTAGTTCACTGCAAGTTTAGTAGTCTTAGAAGACCAAGTGATAAAAAAAGGTAACAGCTCGGTGCGGAGCAGCCGTCTTCAAGAGCCCATTACAAACCACAGTGCAGGTTACAGGCTCTGTAACAAGTAACTTTACCTCAAGTTAACTACTACTTCTGCAAAGTCTTCATCAGATCAAATCCCAGTCCTGAGAAGTTCAGGCTTTTCTTACACAGCTTTTATTAGGAAATGACTTAATGAATGGGAGAATAAATTTATTTAGTCACTTCCATTTATTACCAGCTAATAAACTGTTCAATTCCAGTGTTTTAATACGGACAAAAACTGTTTCAGATATCCCCTTTCAGATACCTCATGGCTCACCGATACGTTTTCCTCTCACCACAGCTGCAAAGATGATCAACTGAAAAACAAAATCCTATTTATACCTTACTTCTGAGGAGAAATCAGTAATTTCACTGGTTAGAGGGCGCAAGACTTACAGCTGAAGTCTTCAGGTACGGGCAACCTCTGCGTTACATCCTCGCACGAACAAGTTCCCCAACACTAAGAAACTTTAACCACAACGTGCATCGGCATTCGATACCAAGAGCCCAACATAGATACGCAGACCAAAGCCATCCAGTACTTGACTGGAACAAGTGAATCACAGCACTGCAACCGAGGATCCGCAGCAGGATCCTGAGCCAATGCGACTCCAGAAAAGGTTTACTGAACCAGAAAAGCAGCGGCGGCAATCCTGGTCAGACGCCAAAAGCAAGGAAATAAACAGAACAGAGCCCTGGAAGATTTCACCACCAGTAACAGAAGCAAGGATGAGCAAATACTGAAGCATCAACTGAATTTGGTTCACTTACCTCCGAACAGACTAGGAATCTGATGCCAGTAAGCTGGCATTTAAAAGCAATTCAGAGCAACTGAATGTTTTTCTACTCTCTTCTGATACATTCCAGGGCTTAAGCTGATTTTAGGTCCTGAGTTTACCCATGACATTCTAAACAAACTGGCTTTCTGCACTCTGCTCTGTTAAACCAGGAATAACTACTGCAAATCTAACACAAATAACTAAAGCATAAGCAGCAGCCACTGTGGTTCTGTGTAGGCGGTTTGCAAGGCTTCTGCAGAGCCCAACGCAGCCAAGTCCATCGCAGGGTCAGGCCTCCCACCGCCACCCCGGGGTAGAGGAGCAGAAGAAGGGTCTCTTTACCTATACCGACTTCTCTCCACTAGTTCTGCAACTCGGAGATCAAGCACACAAGTTGTACGGCTCAAGGGCAGTATAAAAGGGGGGGGGGGGGGGAGAGACCCAAACTAAAAAACAGGACCATGTCTAAGAAATCAGTTCATGAAGAATAGGTAGGTGAGTTCACCGTGCCAGCCGGGTCTGGAAAACGCATGAGCAGGGAGACTCGCTACTCCTCACCAGCAGGAACTTTCCCACCACTTTACTTATGCAAAGATAGGAGAAATAGTAGAATCTGTTCAATACAATCAGCATGGGTCATGTTTTACGCAGTCTTCGTCATTAAATACAGAATCACCATTTCAAAGAGGAAAAAGTTTATATTACTAATCATTTGCATATTTACTTGCCATTTGTTTCCCTCCCTATATTGAGATCAATAACTGGTAGCAAGGAAACATCCATACTTAATCATGAGATCTTCTTTAACTGCAAGGTAATCAGCTAGCCTAGACAGACTCCTTTATTCAGCTTTACATGTACAGTACTATTATTAAAGCTATAAACCTTAATTTGACTTAAGAAATGCCATTTACTAATTTGGTACGCAAATACCTTTACAGATGTTTGCATCAAGCTCCATATAAACTACGGTGGATTTACAGCACATAAAGCAACATTTTAAAGCTGCTATTATAGTCACTGTAGAGCTCAGAATAGTTGGGCAAAAACATTCACTGAAGTATCTCGTATTTAAATGGATTTACCAACACTGGAAGTACATACAACTAACAAAACAACTGCTTTCCGGGCACTGTGTCCTTCAATATTTAATATCCATAGATTTCATCTTCTCACACTATTCCTCTTTGCATATTGGAAAAGGAAAAGCATTTTCTATTTACTTGCCAGAACTCTGAATAACATCAAGTAAATGGGAACAAAAGAAAACCCACGCACTCTGGTCACCTGCAGAAAAAGTGAATGGCATCAGAAACTTTTTGGTGAGCTGGAGCAAAACCTTGCCATAAACATTTAGAAAGGGATGCCAGATAGCTTCAGTGGCTTGAATTTTTTTCCCAAAAGCTCAAGAGCCAACAGATAAGACTTCAATACTTTCATCTGAAGACAGTAAATGTTATTTCAAACTCAATTTCGATTTTAAAGCAGCGTGCTTAAAAACCGGGGGTAAAATGTTATCGTTTTGAAGCGACTGCTTGTATCCTTCCTGGTCTGCACTGGAAACAAACACGACAAGGTTCAACCCCATGAGCAGGAGCGCGTCTGTATGTGGCAGGGGGGAAGGGAAGGGAGAAGGCAACAAAACCAGAGCGGTGCCTGGCTGCCTCTCCTCAAATTCCAGAGCTTGCCATCGACTCCCCGGCTTACGGAAGGAACTGTAGGGGCTCAAACCGCCCCCAGCCAGCGTGAAGACGGAGGGGGGGGAGAGAGGCAAAATAGAGATTACAGCCCACCGCCTGGACACCACACAAAGAGGAGCCCTTTCAGAGCCAAGGGCCTGGTTCCCGACGCTTCCACGGCAGGAAGCGAGCTCCTGGCCTGCCCCGAGGGACCTCCCCAGGGGGTGCCGAGGAGCGCCCCCCCCGCCCCCTTCCCCAGAGGGGCTGCGGGCTCCCCCGCAGGAGTTCGGGGCTCCCCCAGAGTGTGTGGGGGGGAATCTGGGCCGCGGGAGGCCCGGGCCCGGCGCCCCTCAGGCGAGGCCCGCTGGCGGCGCGGCCCGCCCCGCCTCCCCCCTGTCCCGGTCCCGGTCCGTGTGTCGCCCCCCCCGCCCGATCCCTGTCCCGCTCCCGGGGGAGGGTGGTCGCACCTGGATGACCTCGTTGACCTCACGGATGCACTCCACCATGTGCTGCAGGATCTGCTCGGCCGTCAGCACCTCGTAGCGATAATCCTCCTCCTGCTCGGGGCCGCCACCGCCTCCGGGGCCCGGCCCGCCGCCCAGGCCGCCTCCACCGCCACCACCGCCGGGGCCCAGCCCTCCCGTTTCACCGCCTAACAGCCCGTCGCGTTCTCCGCCAACGCGCAGCCCGGGCTCCACCAGCTCCACCTCGCCCAGGTCCAGATTATCGTCGGGCTCGTCCTCCTCCTCGTCCTCCTCGTCCTCCTCCGCGCCGCTGTCCTCGCTACACTCCTCGTCCTCGTCGAACTCGTAGTTGTAACCCTCGTCCGAGTCCATGGCGAGGCGGTGAAGAAACGGCGGCGGCTCCCGCGGCCCCACCCCACCCCGCCGGCCTGGCTGGCGCCCACCGCCGCCGCCGCCGCCGCCGCCGCCCCCCCCACCTCCGGCGCTGGCCCGGGCCCCGCCGCGCCTCAACCGCCTCAGCCGCCGCCGCCGCCAACAAAGGGACGCGGCCGACCCGCTCCGTCACCGCGCGCCGCGCACGCACGGCACGTCACGCCGCGGCGCGTGACGCGTAACGCCGCGCCTGCGCGAAGGCCGCCATCTCCCCTTCGCCGCGCCGGCCGCCATCTTGAGTGCGCGCCATACACCCCACCCTCTCCCCCCATCGCGTACGCACTCCTCTCACCCCGCCCACCGCCGGCGCCATCTTGAGTGTGGCGCGGCGCCATCTTGAGCGCGGCGGGTGGAGCGGGGTTACCGGTCTACCGGTTTCTCTCCGCTACCGACCCGGGTGCGGGCGCCGCGGGGTGGCGGGGATGTGTGGTGGAGGTAGCGGTGCGGAGCCCCCCGGGGTGTTCTGTCAGCCGAGCGCGGAGGGAAGGCCCTCTGAGCTGCCATTATGTAAAGAGTGGTGCAGCGCCTGTGGGGAGCGACTTGTGAGGGGAAAGAGATTGTTCTGCCTCAAAATCAGAATGAAATTGCACTGAGACGCTCCAGGCAGCAGTTCAGGTGAAACCATGGGATAAACGAGGCTGCCATCCTTGGAGGGGACCCTGACTGTGCCAGGTTGCATCTCAGCTCCAGTTCTGCCTTCTGGTCAGCGAAGATAAAAATCCGCAATTTTTTCACAGTGACACCAGGCTTGATTCCCTTTCTTCTCTGTTACTTTGGCATTTTGCAGGGAGGAAAGATAGGCCAGACCACAGACAGTCCTTTTTCCCCTCCGGCAGATGGCTGGGGCCAAGCCTGCCATGGCCAAGCGCTTCGGGCAGGTCAGGGACAAGGGGCCAGCGCCGCTCCCAGGTGGCCTCGTCCCTGCCAGCACCTCTCGTTTGGACACCACGCCAGTGGCGAAGGGCAAGGGCGGACATCGGGGTGCTGCAGGGATCGAGCACCCTTCTCAGCATTCCCTGCCATCGTGGCAGCATGGCCGGGGCAGCTCTGCTTCCAGTATCAGCCATGCTTGGACTGGTATGGAGGAGGTGAGCCAGGCTTATTGCTTGCAGTCATTTGGGGATGGAGAGGGACTCCATCTGGCTCGGAAACAAGGCTGCAGCCTGGCCCAGAGGAAAGCCCACAGATACCAAACCCTCTCCGCTGCAATTCACCGTGGATGCGTGATGCCGCACCGCTGCTAATCCTCCACTTCCTCGTGCCCTGGAGAATTGTTTCTTCTCCGGGGTAAAGTGGGGCCATTCTGATGTGGGTGACATTATTCACCCACTCCATCCAGATGAAGATGCCCCCGTGCCCGGAAGAGACTCAGCCTGGAGGTATGCGGCGTAGGTGTGACGAGTTTCATCAGCTCTCTGGGGCGGGCGCCACTGCCACGCTTTGCGGGATCCTGCTTCCTGCTTCAACACAAATACCTTGTGAAACAGAAAATTAGAAGCTTCCTCCAAAAGGGTGTTTATTTTCTGCTGGATCACGGAAAGCGTAATGATGGCCACGGCAACAGGGATTTAAGCTCACGGTGACGCAGGCAGGTGCCCTTGGGGATCCAATGTCTTGGGTAGATGTCTCTAGAAACCTTGCTGGGTACCAGTCTGTACCTTCACAGCTCCGAAAATCAGCTCCGGGTTTTTCGTAGCGTTACAGCCACTTCCAGCAGCCATAACTGCCCAAACAGTTGTCACACAAAGCTGTCCCCGAGCTCAGCTCTGCCCAGGTCAGGAGTGGCACAGGGGGGTGTGGGTCGGGTACACATGTTGCCTCGCGTCAAGCTACCTAGTAAATAAAGCCCATTCCCTAATTATCCTGCTCGTTTGGAAAGGCAAAGGCCCAGGCATTAATCATCCTGCCCTACATAAATATAAATAGCCCCAGCTTTGTTCTGCTCCAGACTTAGCAGCTGGACATTTGTTCGCCAGGCTGGTCCCATCTCCCATGTCAAACCTCGGGGGCTTGGCTGGTCACCCCATGTCCTTGCCCTATGCTTTGTCCCCCAGTGTCACCCCCTGTCCTGCCCAGCTCCTGGCCAACACACGAGCAGGCGTAGGGCAGCAGATCTGCCCATCGAGACAAGCATTGACCAGACAGCTGGGTTTTGCTTTATCAGAGCTTTGTAAAACCGGGTCCAACCCTCGGCCAGAGGTGACCTTCCCCGGTGGGGGGGTGCCGGGGCACGGGCAGGGACCGGCCATCCCCCGGATGCCCCCAGCATCCCCGCCGCGGGTACCCGAGCGCCTCCCCGCTGCCCTCTCCTGGCCCCTGCCGAGGCTGCAGAGCTCCGGAGCCTCTGGGCAAAACCCTGCGAGATGAGCTGTTAGACATCGAGCTAAAGCCATCACCTCGCACAGCGCTTCTAAACCCAAGGGGAAGAGCCATCCTTCAGCAACACAGCCATTTGGAAACACGTTTAAACCTCCTCGGGCGCCCGACTGTTTCCCTCTCTCGTTTAATCCCAGTACTAAACATTTCTAAACAGCAATGGGATCATTGTGCCATCCTGCAGACACGGGAACACGGTTCTCCTCCCATGATCATCCCAGCCTTATCTTTTTACTGTGGCAAGACATGGATCAATGCTTCGCTGCTCAAAAATTCTCTCTGGTGTGAAATTTTAGCCATGCCCTTTGCCAAAGGTCTTCCTTTTGTTATGAAGTTTCCGACCCGAGGGAGCCTTGGGTACGCACCAGCAAAAGGTACCCGAGAAAAGCAGGGCTGCTGCCTTCAGCTCATCCCGAGGGGATCTGCACTGCCTCCAGGAATTTTAGGACTCCAGCTGTCATGGATGAGTGGAATGCACCTGACTCAAAAGAGAGAAGCAGCGATATGTTTTATTGAGGTAAAATAATTTGACAGAGTTTAATAAATTTGATGGAATTTAACAAAGTTTAACAGTGGTTTACCAAGGTTCAATAAGTTTGATGGCAAGGTTCACCTTATCAATTACTGCATGGAAAGGAAAACTGAGTTAGAATCGAATTAGAATGATTGACACAGAGACCAGAGATGCAAGGAAGCCCCTCCCGTTGAGTCACGAGGTTCAGAGTTTTAAACTCCCGACAGAGCCTACGTGCTGCTGTGTCCAATCTTAGTCTCAGACTTGGACAACAGTTTATGTCTAATGGAATTACCTATACAAAGTTTATAAGAACTGAGTAGCTACATGGATTAGTAATGTTTCATTAGCATTAACTCAGCATGCTATCACTTACCGAGGATCTGTGGCAAGGAAGGCTCTCTGAGTCTCAGGTAAAGAATCTCAAACCTTAAGAGGCATCAAGGGGAGAGTCTCCTGGTGTGAAGTCCAGCTGCAATTCAGGGAGAGCTCAAATTGGACTCATCCTGATGGTAATATTTGTGAAAGTAGTTGGCTGCTAGTCAATAGTACAGACAAGATAAATGTCTTTGTTTCAGCTCTGGTTCAGCCTGAACCAAAGTTCGGCTGTGGGGGTCACACCAGCTACTGAGGAAAGTTGAGATCCACTCTCCTACCCACTCTGAAAAATTATTTACACCTCCATAGGCACCCGGCACTTTTTCATTTTATTCTTGCAAGAGCTTAATTACCCAGGTGATTCTAGTAACTGTTAACACTGAAGCTGACAAGAATAAAATATTGCATTGCAATCACCTTGCTCCGTGAAGTTAAGCACGCACTTATGGGATTTACAGGAGCAGGGCCTCTGTGCACGAGGAGTGTGTCACCGCGCATCCACGGGCTCTGATTGATTCTAGCTCGGCCCCGCTGCCGTGACTGAGAGCAGCCAGGGACAGCAGCCACAAATACTCAGCCTCTGCAATAACTTGCAGCATCTCCCTATGACGAGTCGCACTTTGCCATACCAAAATGCTGTGAAAAGTGCCAGTGCCTGCGGATTCGGGGTGAACTTCTCATCTTACCTGGCCTCTCTCCTGCTCCACTGCTCCTTGAGCCAGGCGGGATCTCCAGAAAAAGCCCTTCTCCTCCACCACCTGAGGCACACGGAGATCCTGCACTGGGAGATTTCTTGATGCTTTGGGTTTGATTTTGGCTGCCTGCGCACCCATTAACAACCTTGACAGTGAGCGTGGGCCAAGATGCCACTCAGATCACCGTTTGTTCAGCCACCCCAAAGCTGTGTGAGCTGGAGATAATCCAGAGGAAAAAAGGCTTTGCAAATAATACCAATAGTGCAAATACCACCAGGCTGAGCTCGAGTCAGGAACCCAAATCCTTCAGACTGATTAACACATCTCACTTTGAGCTTTTTGCCTTAAACTCCCCTTTTTGCCTTAAACTCCCCTTCTAAGTTCATAATTGTTGAAATATTCCTCCTTGCTGAGACCTGCTCCTGCCTGCTCGCTCTGAATCTCCCAGGCCTCGCTCCCCTTACATGTGCTCTCCCATCTGAAGAGGTCCCTTCTGTTCAACTCCATCTGTGCTGAGAAATTCATTTACCACGTGCATCTGCTAAACCGTTCGATGGCAGCATCTAGCATGGTACACGGTGGTCAAGGTGGAAATGCAGAGATATGCAAACGAATCATCCTGTGCTTTGAAAAGCACCGGGATACGTGCTTGCGGCTTGGAAAGCAGCCTGCCGTACACCAGCCTGCTTTACCCCTCAAAAGCATGGATGTTCTCCCAGGAGCTGAACTGTTAGAGAAGGATCTGGCTGGTGAAAATACCCTGGACGTGGATTTAGGGTCATCTCTGGGTTAGGATTTTCTCCGTGCACGTGCTAAAGCTCCGCTAATTGTCTCTCCTGGTTTTTGCTGGGTGTTTAAATGTGAGCACCCCTCTGCTCCATGACATGGGTGCTGGTACCTTGGCCTCTCCAGCTCACAGTCCGCAGCGTTGGTGCTCACAGGGACACTGAGATACCCTCGGGGACGGGTGTTTCTGGCACAGCTAGGAGAGGCTGGGAGACTCACCCGTTCTCTCCTACGACGCTCAGTTTGGTTTTGGTAGAAAGCCCCAGGTCACAGCAGAGCAAGGCTGGTGGCCTTGCTGGAATCTGCAGCAAATGTCAGGGGAGTCACTCTGAGAAGAGCAATGTCATTCGGAAGGAGGAAGCCTGTACTCGTCATCCCACCTTCGCATGGAGCAGCCACAAGCTGGAACAGCAGATACATCAGCACCAACTCGTGCAGGTGGCTTGCTCCCTGCCAGCGCTTATGTGACACCGTGCTGAGCAATATCATCCCTGAAATACTTAGATGGGCAACAGGAGGGTCCACACCCGCAAAGACCCAGCACATGCCGGCCTTTACCCCACCCCCCCCCCCCCCCCCCCCGGACCACCACCACATGTAAGGTCATTTCAACAAATACATGGCTGCAACCCTCGCAGTTGCAATCAGAATACCATCATTATTTTACCAAGGATGAAGGGGGAGGTAAACAAGCAAACAGAGAGAGTAAGTTTGCCCAGAAAGCTTCTGAAATGTCAAAATTCAAGTCAGAGGTCTACAGGCTGTTGCAGGCATTTCCAGAAAATAGTCTGTGTTTTCTAAAGCCCTCTTCCAGTCACACCACAAGCAGGTCCCTTGTTCATTCCTCGCTAAACTAGCCTCAAAGAGGCCAGCCTTCCCTGGTGGATATATCACCCTGGAGATTTACCTGAAGACCACGAGCTGGTCTGTTGAAGAGCTACTGAAGAGCATCAGCATCTTCTGGCTACTGCCACTCTATGCCCAATGCAGGACAGCATGTAAACCAGTTTCTTTCAGCTAAGCTCCAAAGTTAAACACATGTTTAAGCTGGTTTTTTTACATAAAGATACGTTCCTGAATCAGACTGTTAGTCTCGATTAATGCCAGCCAGCTACAGATGAACTTCTCTGAGTCATCCTCCAGAGACATCAGGTCCCCTAAAATAGCAACAACAACAGAATCCATAGAAAGGCTTGAATATTTCGACTGAAAGCCATGAACACAACGCTTTACATAAGTGTGGTGAACACACCACTTTCCCCAGACTGAAATAAAAATAAGGATTCGCTTCAGGCCAGGGCACTTTCGCATTTCAGTCTCACACGCTGGGAAGCACAGCCCTGCCGACGCTGCTGACACTGCCTGATGCTACACAGCAACAAACTCTCTCGGGTGGGGTTTTGTTTTTTTTCCTTCCTCTGCAATTTTAATGAAGTGAAGCTACTTGAGAAAAAGTCCAGCAATACTGGAATCAATGCTGTCAGAAAAGCGGTCGCAAGAGCTGGCGCTTTGGAGGTTTGCATGGGGAAAGGCAGCAAACCCTGCTCATGATGACAGAAGCTGCCTGTAGACCAGCAGCAGCCTTCAGATAACCAAAGGAAAACTCGAGCACAAGGAATGCCAGGAGCCATTTTCCCAGAAGTCCAACACAGGTTGGAATACAGCTGTTCTTTTCCACATCCCTTCTTGCCATGTGATGTGGATGGAAACTGAGAAGGGCTAACGTCCTGGAGCAATAGCAGGAGCCACGAGGAAACAGCCCAGCACATGCTATTGTGCTGAACTGGGGTCCTACTACCTCTCTGTAGGGAAAACAAGAGACAAGTGAGGACTATCAGGAGCCTGAGGCCACCAACAGGCTTTAATTGCCCTAATCAACCCTACCTGGGACCTTCACCCATGACCCATTGCTCGAGGAGCTCTATTTAAGCTGAGGTCTGGGCAGCTCCTTCTTTGTTAAGCTCTCCTTTAGATGCATCTACTTCTAGGGCCTTCCCAATGGATCCTAGACTAAAGTTGGTGTCTTGCTTTTGCCTGGTAAGATTTGGACTGTTGATGGGCCCAGTTGCTGCTACCACTGTCACATTCTGATTGCCTGGCTTGGGGCTCTACATAGCTGGTAAGGTTGTTGCTTGGCCCATGTTGCATCCATGCTAGGTCCTTACCTTCCCTTGGAGGGAAGGGTGCCTTTGTTGGTACCTCACAGGCTCTCTCACCCCTGGTAAAGACCTTCCATCTATCCAAAACCTTCCTTCCCAGCTCCACTGGAACTTCCTCATGTCCTCCCAGCTCTTCTCCTTTCACCATTAGTCTCCAGCTTTGTGCTGGTGCTTTTGAAACCTTTGATAGCCAGTTCTTTGAGGTTTTGGGGTTTTTTTCTGCAAAATGCTTATTTTTTTCTTCTGTTTTCCTGGCTCTACCTGTGCTGCTGACCTGATGTACAATGTCTTAAATTCTCCACCAGACCTTTCCATGGTCGTGTCCTGCTCATGCCGAGTGGGTTTCCATCTTGTGATGGGGTCATCTCCCTTGTTATGCTTTCTCCCATGGCATTTGTTTAATTTCCTGCTTGTTCTCTGTGCATGTGGCTTGTCTCCCAGTGCTCCTGATAGCTCAGAGCTCTCTGGTGGCTTCATTGCTTGCTTGGGGGGGGGGGGCTGGGACACCAATTTTTTAATAATTTGATGGAGCTGGTGCCTGTGTAGGAGCTGATGGAGTTGTGCTGGCAATTAGATGGGTAAAACCTGGGCTTAAGGGTCCTTATTTGACTTGAGGATTGCTGAGGAATGCGGAGCTGGAAGGGAGGAGGCGAAATAAAAAGTTCATCTGAGGTTGAGGGTTTCCTTGTAAAAGCCAAACCCTGTGTGAAGAACATCGCTGCATCACTGCAGTGTGAGGCTCCACCATGGGATAAAGCCCTCCTTTTTTTTTTTTCCTTCTGTACAACCCTATCAAATATGTTACCTGCCACCTATATAATAACCCTGGAAACCTGTGTGAGGGCTGATTTACATCCAGTATTATTCATAAAAATGCATGGTATGAACAAAAGATGCCAAATCCCAAGGTGGATCCAAAGCATGTGTGTGTTCAGTCACACGGCTGGAAAGTGGTGCGGGTGAAATGTGTTTTAAATCATTAATTTTCTCCTCAGACCCCAAATCAGGCTGCTGAAACGCCCCATGGGCATCCTCGGGGGGGGGGGGGGGTCTGAGTTTTTGAGGGCTGGGGAAGAAATGACCCTTGACAGGGAGCTTGAGGGGGTTGCGGATTTATCGAGAAGAAAAAAGGTGTTTGCTGCCTTGAAAACACCTCCGGCGGCTGTGCGGAAGAGGCGGGGAGGCGGCCGTCGCCTCTTGAGGGGGCTGTGAGGGGAGAGGCGGACCCGGCAGCGGGGTCCGACCCGGCCCAGTCCGTCCCCGTGGGGCCGAGCTGCCATTTCGCGGGCGTCCCTCCCGCGGCGGGCGGCGCCGTCCCCTCCCTCAGCCTGCGGGGCGCGACATGGCGGCGGGGCGGGCGCTGCTGCTGCCGCCGCCGCTGCTGCTGCTGTTGTTGGCGACGGCGGTGCCGGAGCCAGCGGCCGCCGTGTGGCCGCAGCCCCAGGCCGAGCGCTCCCCGCCGGGCGGTGGCCGTTGCCTGCTGCCTCCCCGCCGTTTCCGCTTCGCTTACGCCGCCGGCTCTGCCGTGAGGCCGGGCTGCGCCGTGCTGGAGGCGGCATTTCAGCGGTACTGGGCGCTGCTCTTCGCCGCCGCCCGCCCGAGCGGTGAGGCGGGACGTGGGCTGCCGGCGGGGCGGGGGGCCGCTGGAAGGGCGGTTGGTCCTTTCACGTGTGGCTTTGTTCTTAACTTCCCCCCTCCAAAACTCACACCCTCATTTGTTTTTTGGGGTCAAACCACGGGGTTTGTGTGGAGATTTACTTTATTACCCCCCTTCTTTCCTCAGTTCAGCAGGGGCTGGTGGCGAGGGGAGGTGGTGGCTGTGGTGTGATGAATCGAGTGGTGGCTTGAGTCTCAGAGCAAAGGGCGGCGTTGTATTCGTATGTGGAGGGCAATGCCTGTGGCGCACACGTATTTTAAAATAAATCTTGCTTGGCACAGCGAGCACTAGTTGTCTTGCATTTCTTTCAAGGAGGTAGGCTCTTGCCATCAAGAGTTTGCTCTATCTCATTTTTTATCTCCTCCAGATCATGTTTCAGCTCCGCAGCGCTTCATTTTGCTTCCTTTTCTTGCTGCAATCGTTCCAGCGTCAGTGCTTTTTTGCAAGTCTTGGCTCTTCCCGTTTCTAGCAGCTCTTGGTGTCCAGCATTTACCTTGAGGAAAGACTCTTGTTGCTTCGTGCATGTTTCTTCCAAGTACGTATTCGTGCTGTGGGGCTCTCTTTGCCAAAGCTGAGCTGCCGAGCATCCCAAGGCACAGCGCGCTTGGATTCATTCTGAAATAGGGTAAGATGAGGAAAGGCCAAAGCTTTGAGAGCCTGGGCTTGATTTAGGACAGGTTGTAAAGGTTTCTTGTGCCTGGACATCTTTGCGATAGCACCCGTTGCATGTCTGGAATGAAGTGCAGGAAATGCCCTGGCTGTGCTCGCAGAGGCAAACGGATGCCTGCGTGGGTCTGCGGCAGCCTGAAGCGCTATATGGCCTCAAGTTGCACCAGGGGAAGTTTAGATTGGATATTAGCACAAATTTCTTCACTGAAAGGGTTGTCAAGCACTGGAACAGGCTGCCCAGGGACATGGTTGAGTCACCATCCCTGGGGGTATTTAAAACAGTACACTTGATGTGTAGATGTGCTCAGGGACATGGTTTAGTGGTGGGCTTGGCAGTGCTGGGGTAACGGTTGGACTTGATGATCTTAAAGGTCTTTTTCCAACCAAAATGATTCTGTGGTTCTACCTGAAAAATATGAAATGCTTCATTCATCAAAGAGAGCTAGTAACACTGCTTCTGAGTGTTTTAAATGTCAGTGTGAATTCTGTCGCTGCTGATCAAAGTGGAGAAGGGTGATGGTGTTGGAAGCCACTCTGCTTTGTCTTGAGCATATTGTGCTTTGAAAAAAGCAAGTCTGAAACACTGAGAGGAACCGTTTGGTGTATTTTATTGCTTCAACTCTTGTAAGTAGCAATGGAAAGAAATTTTGATTTGGGAGCTGAGAAGGCTCCTCTTGTTTCTTCTTTGCTGCTAGGAACTAAACAAATGGCCAGTATAATTATTTACTTTTTTCTATTCCTCTGGGAAGGGAAATACAACTGTCAGATCACTTGGAACAACTTCTTGTGATCACGAGATCCAGCTCTGTGCATACTCATTGCTTTCCATACACCCTGTTTTATGACACTCAGACTACACACTTAATTTTAGGGCTTTTTTCCCCTCTTTGCCTTTTTCTTTTTTTTTTTTTCCTTTCACATGGGTGGTTAGTAATAACAGGCAATGGAAACCCTGCATGGAAGGAAATCGTTTCTATTAATAGAGAAAATAAGACAGAACAGTTTTCTGTCTCAGAAAGCTGTTATATCAGTTTAACAAGCAAGTGAGATTATGTCCAAACTCTACATTCATGCTGGACTTCACGCATGAAAACAGAGACCAGTTTAAGTTAGGAGGGACATATGGGGGTCTCTGGTCAAGCCCTGGCTCAAAACAGGGCCAGGCCTGCAGTCGGGTCAAGCTTCTGTGTCCAGCTGAAACTGCGGTAGTCCCACGTGGAGACCTGAGCCCTTGCTGCGGTGTTTGACCACCCTCAAGGTGAAGAATATTTTTTCCTTATATCTAATTAGGATTTCCCTTGCTTCTTTTCCCTTGTCCTTAAGCTGGGCAGCTCTGAAACAAGTTGGACAGATCCAGAACCCTGCATGGAGCTTGAGCCAGGACCTCCTACCCCTGATGTTTCATTGCTGCCATCGTTGTGTTAGTGTCCTTGTCTTCCAGCCCGTGACCGTAATTAACTTGATGTGTGCCTTGGCAGCGCTCTTTTGAACCATGAACTTCAGCCTTCGTGGTTGATGGGTCACCAATCCCTGCTGCGCCCATCTGTGTTGCCGTCTGGGTTTGGCGAGATCTCCCTGGGCAGGTTTAAACATGGTGTGTGGTGGTTTGCACCGATTCTGTTGAGGCTTCTCAACAGAATCAGCGTTTCCCCTGTCCTGACCATCCTTGGGGAGCTGCTGTCTTGCCGAGTGGAGGGAGCAGGGCTTGGTGCCAGCATGCCAGCTCGCACATCTGCGAGGTTGCCTTGGCTACCGGCTTGTCTGTAACCGAGAGGAAAGCTCAAAACTGAGGACTCTCTTCGAGCTGTTTCCCTTCTTTCTGCAGAGGTTTCGATGTTCCTTCATGGACAAATGTGGGGTTTCTGGCTCCTGCGAGCTTTCGAGCACGGGCTGTGTGTGTTTCACCTCTACGCTGGTGGTGTCATGGTCTCTCTCAGCCTGCTCGGTGCCTGGCTTGCGACCAGCCTTACACAAAGCCAAGCTTTTAATGTTTCGGTGACGGTATTGAGCTGTTCCTGGGAGCACTGCGGGGGTGTAGACCTGGACCTTGGATGTGATTAGCAGGGTCCCACCCACTCCTCCTGGCCAGAGACTGCTATGAGCAGACCCAGGCATCTCAGGAAGGCTGAACACCTCTCTTTGGGGTTGGGGGAGCGACTCCAGTGCTGTCTCGGGGCTGTGCATCCTTGAAAGCGCTCCTTCTGATAGGGAAGCGTGGCCAGAGCTCCTGCTTGGGGTCTCAATGTGGCTGGGTTTCTTTTTCCAGCCCTTGAGCCTGGGACCTGCTCTGCAGAAGGTGAAGTCAGTCAGGAGCCTTTTGGTGCTGGGCGAGACTTTTTGGTGGCTTTGTAGTGTGCTTTGATTCATTCTGCCCCCTTTTTTTTCTTTGCTCTGAGAAATGTGGGTGCGGTAGCAGAGCTCTTGGCTTTGTGCTTTTTTCCCAGTGTTGGGAGAGTTTGGAAACTTGAAGTTCTTTCCCCCAGAGAAGATTTGAGTAGTTGTGGCTGTTGCTTAGAGCAGGAACTGGTGTTCAGGAAGCCTTGAGGGCTACTGCTAGACCATCCTCTGATGTCTCTCCTCCTTTGTGTGCTCCTTTAAGCTTCCCCTGCGAAGCCTTCCCTGGAGGCTTCCTCACCACCAGACCTTCTCCGAGCTGAAGGTTGGGATCAGCTCGTGTTCCTGGTTGCCTGTGTTGAAAGAAGCCCCTGCTTGAATGCCCCTGCGCCTGCTCTGAGGTGAAGGAGGGGGGTCCCTGTTTCAGCCACGTGTGTTAAAATTCCATGTACTCCTGCACCTCCGTTGCTGACTGGGCTGGGAGGACAGTGGTGGACTGGAAGCAGGGAAAGGAGCCAAGATCCAGTTGACGTCCATGGTCTGTGTCTTTCACAGAGAACGAGCAGCCCTGGGGGACACCCTGCACTCAGCTCCTCGTCTTTGTTGCCACGCCGGGCTGCGATGGGTTTCCCAGCCTGGACTCCAAGGAAGGCTGTGAGTGTCGGGATTGGGAGCGGGAGGGAGTGACTGGAGTGGGAGCGCAGCTGTGTCTGTGCCCGTCAGGTGGAAATAGCGCTGTGCAGCACTTACCCCCAATTTTAGGGAGGCAGCATCCTCACTGTATTATTGAGAAACTGGGGCAGGGAGGGAGCCACTTACCTGAGGATTCTGATAAAGCAGTGGGAGAGGTTTAAAACAAAAAAAAAAACAAACCCAGAAGTAGGTTCTCTGGGAACCTAGAGTGCAGTCTTGTATCGAAACTTCTGCCTGGTGCTGCTGCAACCCCGTAGCTGGGGCTGTGATGGCCTGGAGCGGTGCGAGACCTAATGCCAGTGCCGGCCTCTCTGATGCTGCATTTCAGATAAGCTGTCCGTCTCGGAAGGCTCCTTGCTGCTCTCTGCAGATGCCGTCTGGGGAGCTCTCAGAGGTGAGGGGTGCTTTCTGTCGGGTGTTCCCACTCTTCCTGCCCCAGGCCTATGGGGATGTCTCTCTTTCTGTGCCTCTCTCTTTCCATAGATTTACTTGTTAATTGAGCTCGGTTCCTTTGGGGGAATCTGTGCTGAGAAAGTGACTGTGTGTGGTTTTCCTGCAGGCCTGGAGACGTTCAGCCAGCTTGTTGGGAGAGATGAGAACGGCACGGTGAGTCCTGGCCTCATCTCCTCGGGGCAGTCGGCTCTCCGTAATGGGAATAGAATGAGGATTACTGGGATGCTCGGGATGAAGGGGATACCAGCAGGGCAGCGCAGCCTTGCTGAGGGCCAAGTACGGCTTCATGAATCCAGCCAGATCCCTGCCTTCTGAGCACGTAAAGCGTTGCAGCTCTTTCTGGCTTGCTTGTATGCTGGGCAGTGAGGCTACCCATCCTGCTGGCCCTGGGGACAAAGGGTGACCCTGATTGAGCAAGACGGTCATTAGCAGGAGACAAAGCCCTGCTCACTTCTTTGTGTTCTCTGCATGCAGTACTACATCAACAAGACGGAAATCGTGGACTTTCCCCGCTTCCCTCACCGCGGACTGTTGCTGGACACCTCTCGTCACTACCTGCCTCTGAGAGCCATCCTGGAAACTCTGGTAGGGTGCCTGTGCTGGGAGACGAGGTGGTTTAGTTGGGTGTCCCTTCCTCTGTGACAACTGAGGGCTCCTTGAGTGGCCTGGAGGGCTTTTTGGGTTGTTTTGGGGTTGGGGTTTTTTTTGGTGTTGCTCCTTTCCAAAGATCCTAGGAGCTGTCTAATGTGTAGGCCACTGCATCTACATCTCATCGAGGAAGAGCTTGTCAAACCTAGATTTTTTTGAACAAAATCAGCTTGCTCGTCCCTAGATGAAGCAGCAGGCCAGGGTGGGATGGCAGCATGACCTCAGTTCTTAATGTTTAGATGTGCGTAATAGAAAAATGCTTCTGTGCTGTAGGTCCTTCCCAGTGCCCATGGCTGTGTTTGGTCCTGCTGTAACTCACAGCTGCTTCATTTGGGTGATTTCTCAGCTCCCATTGTAAATAGGATAAGGAAGAAAACCCCGAGGTATCCGGGATTCCTGCAATGCAGATTACTTTCCGAGGCTGGGTGGTTTCTGAGGCAAGGGAAAGCACTGACTTCTTCCCCGCCGCATTAGACACGAGTGGGTGATGGTTTTCTGTTCATCCCGAGCAGAATTAAATTTCCAGGTCTCCACCATTAGCTTAGAGGGAAAACAGCAATTTTATTGCACTGCTGGTCCTCTGCAGCTCTTTGTGGTGCTGGGGTGTTTGAAGAGAGGTGTCTGAATCCCTCTTGGATCCTGGAGAGCGTTTAGGGATTCTGCCTTGTCCTTTTGGAGCACAGGGACCTTGTCCCCTGTCTGTGGCAAGCTGGGTGACCTTTCAGAAGGAACAGGGCATGTTCATCTCCGTTCCTGTTCCTTCCCAGGACGTCATGGCTTACAACAAGTTCAATGTGTTTCACTGGCACATTGTGGATGACCCGTCTTTCCCCTATGAGAGCCTGACCTTCCCAGAGCTCAGCAAGCAGGTAACCCACCCCAATCGCCGTGTAGCACCCAGCCCAGGGCGAGCAGATCCCTCCCGCGGTGCCGGAGCAAGGCGCTGAGATTTCTCGCGTTTCCCCCAGGGAGCTTTCAATGCAATGACCCACGTGTACACAGCCAGCGACGTCCAAACGGTGATCGAGTACGCCCGGCTACGTGGCATCAGAGTCATCGCAGAGTTCGACACTCCTGGGCACACGCTTTCCTGGGGTCCAGGTGAGGAGCAGATCCTGCCGCTGCGAGGAGAGCTGTAGTTGTAGTGGGGAGGAGGAAGGGGATCTGCAACCTGGATCCCAAAAGCCGCGTGTGGGCAGCCATGTCCCACGGGCTGGCTTTGAGGGGGAGCAAACCATCATCTGGGGAAGTAGGACCCAGTGGTCCAATGTCTAGAACAAAATCCAAAGGGAAAACGTTTCCATCTCTTCTTGGGTGCGAGCTGAGTAATTCTTTTTGGGGGGGGGGAACATCTGCTTTGCCAAAACCAACATTGTGGGCATTGCAGGGATCTTGGGTTTAACTGGGGGTGCAGCTGACAAGCTTCCTCGCTGTGTCCCAGTCCTGACACGCTGCTCTCTGCTCCGAGGACTGCAAGTGCCTCCTCTTCCATGTCTGGAAGTGCGAGAAGCTGGGGCGTCCAGCCTCAAAGGCTCGAGCCCTGCTGATCTCGCCTGGGAGTGCGTGCGGGGAGCACAAGTTGAGTGCAGAAGATGGATCCCTCTCCATCAGATGGGGTTCCCTGAGCCAGAGATCATTTTTCCGCTGCTGTGTTTATGCCTTGTGTGCCATGCCCGGGTCTTCTGTCCCCTGGCAGGCCCTGGGCCGTGCCGAGGAGGGTCTGGGGGGTTATACAGGGTGATACGGCACCATCCTCACTGTCCTGTTTGTTACGACCCAGGTGCTCCGGGCCTCCTGACTCCCTGCTATTTGGGCAAGTACCCTTCTGGGACCTATGGGCCCATCAACCCAATCCTTAACAGCACCTACCAGTTTGTGAGCAGTTTGTTTCAAGAAGTCAGTGCCGTGTTCCCAGACTTCTTTCTTCACCTCGGTGGTGATGAGGTGGACTTCACGTGCTGGTGAGTCTGAGATCAGCCTGGGTGGGGAAATATCTGGGACTGAAGTCCCAGCCCATTGCTTTTTGGTCATGATTGTCTGCAGATCTTTGGTGTCCTGCTCCCCCAGGCTCTGTGCGTTGGTACCTGGGGTTTCTGCGCTCACGGTGATGCTGGTTGTGGGAAGCCACTGGTGCTGGCACAGCCACAGGTCTTGGAATGCCTGGGCTGGCCTTGGACTGGTGTGGGAAGGACTTGGGCTTACTCCAGAGCTCGGGATGTAGTGCTTTTATTATCTTCTCTTTATAACGCAGGAAATCCAATCCAAAAATCCGTGCCTTCATGAAGGAGATGGGCTTTGGCAAAGATTACAGAAAATTAGAGTCATTCTACATCCAGAGGTAAGGATGGCTGTGTTCTGGGCCTGCAGCTGCAGTGTGCAACCAGCACTAATGTCTTCTGCTGTCTCAGGGACACCAGCTCTCCATTTCAGGAGCACGTCTCCCTGACCCCAAAGGGTCATGCCTAGCTGCATTTTATGGGGAGATCGACCACAAAGGAGCCCAACGAGGGGCTGTGCTTTCTCACTTCTCCTTTAGAAGTACCCTCACGTGCCGCTGTGGGTGTTGGGGTGACCCAAAACTCGGTACTCTTTCCACTCCAGGCTTCTGGACATCATCTCTTCCCTCGGCAAAGGTTATATCGTCTGGCAGGAGGTGTTTGACAATGGAGTGAAGGTGAGAGCTGCCAGCTTTTCCTACTGCGGTTCCCTGCGCTGGGGTGAAAAGTGCCAGCGCTTGTTGCCGCGCTGATCCCGTGCACGGGGTTCATGTGTGCTCGTCAGGTGAGGCCGGACACCATCATTCACGTGTGGAAGGAGAACTCCACGCCGTACATGGAGGAGATGGAAAATGTCACCAAAGCTGGCTACCGGGCTCTGCTCTCCGCCCCCTGGTACCTCAACCGCATCTCCTATGGGCAGGACTGGATGGCGGCCTACCAGGTGGAGCCCTTGCAGTTTGAAGGTGTGTTCCTTGTGTCCCCTTCCCGTATGGCAGCTGACTTGTCCCTCAGAGGTAGTGCCAAGGCTGGGTCTCTTTCTAATTTATTCTTGCTGTGTCCTGTTCCCTTGATGCTGACAGAAAACGACTCTGCTCTCCCCCAGCCTGGGATTTGAAGCAGGGGGGGCTTCCAAAAAGGGCAAACTATCTCCTCTGTAGCTGAGCTGCTCTCTGCTGTTACGGGCACCTTTGTGGGGAGGGCGATAAGTCACCCTATCACCTGAACACTGTGTCTTCCGGCAGGCAGCCCTGAGCAGAAGGATCGGGTGATCGGCGGAGAGGCGTGCATGTGGGGTGAATACGTGGACGTCACTAACCTGGCCCCCAGGCTCTGGTAAGAGACAGCGCGGGGAGGTGAGCTGGAGTTGCGTGGGGCAGGGCTCAGGTCCCTTTCCTTCGGCACCGAACGCCGCTGGTTTGGTCTGCACGTGCTGCTTGTCCTTGTCCCCTGGCAGCGCTTCTGTGCTGGTGACAGCTTCACTGTGGCTTAAATGAGGGTTTGTAAGGCCGTAACGTGCTCCTGTACGGCCTGCTGCTGCAACCAGTGCGTGTTTAATGCTGGTCCCTGTCCTGTCATGTCCTGATCCGTATGTGTCTAGGGGTGGATCTTTTCACACAGAAACCACCTGTCTTTCTGTGTTGAAGGATTTTGGTCTGGAAAGTGCTTGGGAGCTCAGCGAGAAGCTTTCGTGCTCCCCCCTGCCCTGACTCCCTCTGTCCCTTGTTCCTCAAGGCCGAGAGCTGGTGCCGTAGCTGAGAGACTGTGGAGTAACACGACCGTCAGGGACCTGCAAGATGCCTACGTGCGGCTGGCTGACTTCCGCTGCAAGCTCCTCAGGTAACCGTCCCTCCTCGCAGCCGGAGGCCGGCTCGGGAGCACCACAAATGTCACCCTCTCTGGGATTCAGCCCCAGGGAGGGCAGCGAGGGTGGAGCGGGTTTTCCCTGGTGCAAAATGACCCTTGTTCTTCTGGAAAGCCCCGAGCTTTTCTCCTGCCTGTGCGTGGGCAGAGCTCGCTTTGTGCGGTGCTGGAAGAGAGCCCCTGCTGCCAGCGTGGGCTGGTGGCTCTGCCGAGGAGAGGGCTTCGTGCTGGGGAAGCAGGGGGGGGGACCTGTCATCTCTTGCCACCCCTCCTGCAGCACCAGCTTCCCCGGGAAACCTGCCCTTACCCCGTGCTCCTGCACATGAGCAAAAAACCGAGTCTATAAGCGCAGGATGAAAACCGCTCCCTCCTTGTCATGCCCGCAACGAGGCGCCCATGGCTGCCCTGCTCTCCTCTAACCGCCCGCGGGCTCTGCCCGCGCCTTCCGCGTAATGCCTCCTCTCCCCTCTCTTCCCAGGCGCGGTGTCCAGGCGCAGCCTCTCTACGTAGGATACTGCGAAAACGAATTTGGTGGGTTTTGAAGGGACAGTCCCGCTGCCCTCGGTCGCTGTGCGCGCAGGAGGAACGATCCCTCTCTCAAAAGCTGCTGCCGTGGCAGAGGGACCCCTTCCCCTCCCCAGCTTCTGCTCTTGCTTTGTTGCACTGAAGGTTTTTTTTTCTTTTTTCACCTCTTTTTTTTTTTTTCTATTTTTATTTCTTTAACTCTATAAATAAATGACCCCGAAGAGGAAAAAGGGGCCTTTCTCATGCTCAGCTGGCAGAGCTGGCACAGTTGGGGTTCTCCTCCTTGGACGTTTGGGGTTGCCACGCTGGAAAACTGGGTTCAACTCAAAGTTTTTGGAGAATCTCTCGGGGAGAAATTGTTGTGCCGTGCCTTTTGGTCTTAAGTGGGAGTGAGATGTGTTGTTACGACTGGAAACGTTTTACTATTGAACTTTAATTTAAAAATACGGAATTAAGTTTAAATTAAAAATATTCAGGAATTAATTCTGGCATTTCTTTACCCTCCTGCGACAGGATACCCAAGTGATGTGTCTTGGAGGGGAGAAAAAAAAAAGATTGTGAAGCCCAACCACTCTGGAGAGGGAAGTTTCCCCCAAATCAGCCTAGAGAGGGATATTTTTTTCCCCCCCTACTTCCTCTGCCCTGCTCTTCCTTCCTCCTCCTCTGCTTCCTCCAAGTCTCCACGGGAAATCCGCGTCCCTTTTCTGTCATTTTGGTCATCACAAACACCGTCCTGGCCTTGTGTTTCAGGCTGAGCGGAGCCAGGCTCGCTGTTCCGCCTGCCTGTCGCTCCCGGCGGGTTTATTGCTCTTCAATTGAGTAACCCCAGAAGACCTAAATAATAAATAGCCGCATCTTTTTGCTGAGGTTTGACGTGCTGTCACGTCCTAAAATGCTCCGAAAAGCTGGTGTCATCCACGCTCCTTCCTTCCCGGACCCGGCACACGAGCAAACGCTCATCTGCTGAAGCTTTGCAGAAGCTTCTCATCCACGCGAGGACATCTCCTTTATCTTCTGGTCCGTGCCGGTGGTCTCCAGGGCTTCGGGCTCCGAGGGGCGGCAGGCACAGAGGAAAGGGGCGTAGTATCCCCTCCTTTTTTTTAAAAATTTGGGATTTTTTTCCCCCAAAGCGATGTAAATTGGTACCTTTTCTGGGTGTTTGTTGTTGCTGCAGGGGAGCTGGAGCCGAAGGGGAGCGTTGCAAGAGATGGGGATCCCCATCAGCGGGGAGGGAGCACCCCGTTTTCCCCTCGCCGCGCGGCCCGTTCCTTCCAGAACATCTATTTTGGTCGCGTAAAACTTGCCAGGGAGCAGAGGAGAACAGGCAGCGTGTGAATCACTCGGGGCAAACGGGTTTAAAAATAAACCCAGGCGGCGGCGAAGAACAGCCGCCAAACCCCCAGATTTCGGCAGGATGATCCGCCGCGCCTCTGAAACCCACCCGTGGGTGCCCACCCTGGGCGCCGTCCCTGGGTTTTATTGGGACGCGCTTGCGTGTGTTTGCACATGCTTACATATGTGTGCATGTACTTGCAGCCGTGTACGTGGGCTTGCATGCATATGCATGTGGGCAAGCATGTGCTTATGCACATGTGTGTGCACGTACATGCCTGTATATGAGTCTTGGCAAACGTGCACCCATCCATGTGGGTGCTTAGATGTGCACTTGTGCACATGCTTGCACACATGTGCATATGGGTCCGTGCAAACAGCTGCACCCACACACATGCTTGCACACGTGTGCGTATGGGTCCGTGCAACCACCTGCACCCACGCACATGCTTGCACACGTGTGCGTATGGGTCTGTGCAAACACCTGCACCCATGCACATGCTTGCACACGTGTGCGTATGGGTCCGTGCAAACACCTGCACCCACGCACATGCTTGCACACATGTGCATATGGGTCCGTGCAAACACCTGCACCCACGCACATGCTTGCACACATGTGCATATGGGTCCGTGCAAACAGCTGCACCCACGCACATGCTTGCACACGTGTGCGTATGGGTCTGTGTAAACACCTGCACTCATGTACATGCTTGCACACATGTGCAGACTTGCACACACACGCACTTGCATGCCATTGCATAGGCTTGCAACACGAGCATGCATATGCTTGTGCACACACTTTCACACACACTTTCAATTGTACATGCTCGCACACGCAAGTGTGCGTGCTCGTGTGTGCTCACACATGCTTGCACACACCTGCACGCTTGCATAGACTTGCACAAGCTTGCAACACACATGCACGTGCTTGCACGCTCTTGCACGCACCTGCATGCACGTGGCAGCGCGCCGGGGAAGCCGGGCACCCCCAGCCCGGCTGCTGCTCTGGGAGTAATTAATTACCGACTGCGCCAGGTATTAAAGCCGTTCGGTCTAATTACAGATCTTTCGGGGTGGGGGTGCAGGAGGGAGACGCTTCCCCCCCCCCCTCCTCTGGGGTGACGTGGGGTCCATCGAGGTGACAAATGCACCAAAGCGCCAAAATTGGCCCTTTTGAGCCTGTTCCGCCTATTGAAATCCTGCGCTAAGGCGGAGGGGAGAACGGCGTGTTCACTCTGGAACCTACTGAGGGCCGCGGGGGAGGAGGCGGCTCGGCCGGTCCTGCCTCGGGGTGACGGGGGCTGCGGGCTGACGGGGTTGGGGGTCAGCCCGGCAGGGGGCAGTAGTGGGCGGAGCCAGGGTACCCCGCGCCTCTGCCCGCCTCCCCTCCTGATTGGCCGACGCTCCCTCATTATGCTAATACCTTGCGTCTCGCCGGGGCCAGCAGGCTGACGTCACCAGCCCGCTGGCGGCCGCGCGGGTGGGGGGGGGGTGTAGGAAGGGGGGGGGGGGCTTGGGGTGGGTGGGGGGTGGGGGGGGCAGTGTGTGTGAGCGGAGAGGCCCGGGCCGAGCCGAGCGGTTCCGAACGGTTCCGATCGGTGCCGAACGGAGCCGAACGGGGCGGGGCGGGGCGGGGCGGTGGGCGCCTCCCGCAGCGGCGGCGGCGGCGGCGGAGCGGGGCCATGGCCGCGGCGGGCAGCGGCGTGGCGGCGGCGGCGGCGGAGGCGGGGGCGGCGTTCAGCACCGCGAACAGCGGCCGGGTGAACGGGCTGAGCCGCCCGCCCGGCGCCATCGCCATGAAGGATCACGACGCCATCAAGCTCTTCGTGGGGCAGATCCCGCGTAACCTGGAGGAGAGCGACCTCAAGCCGCTCTTCGAGGAGTTCGGCCGCATCTACGAGCTCACCGTCCTCAAGGATCGCTTCACCGGCATGCACAAAGGTACAGGGGGGCTCCGCACCCGCCGGCGGGGCGCGAACAGGCGGGGCATCCTGAGGTGGGACACCCTGAGGGGGGGCACCCAAGTATGGGGCACCCCTGAGGTGGTGAGGTACCCCTGAGGTGGGGCACCCTGAGGTGGAGCACTCAAGTATGGGGCACGCCTGAGGTGGTGAGGTACCCCTGAGGTGGGACACCCTGAGGTGGAGCACCCTGAGGCAGTGGTACCCCTGAGGTGGGACACCCTGAGGTGGAGCACTCAAGTATGGGGCACCCCTGAGGTGGTGAGGTACCCCTGAGGTGGGACACCCTGAGGTGGAGCACCCTGAGGCAGTGGTACCCCTGAGGTGGGACACCCTGAGGTGGGGCACTCAAGTATGGGGCACCCCTGAGGTGGTGAGGTACCCCTGAGGTGGGACACCCTGAGGTGGGGCACCCAAGTATGGGGCACCCCTGAGGTGGAGAGATACCCCTGATGTGGGACATCCCTGATCTGGAGGTACCCATGAAGTAGGGCACCCTAGTATGGAGCACCTCTGAGGTGGGGGCACCCCTGAGATGGAGGTACCGCTGAGGTGGGATACCCTGAGGTGGGGCACCCAAATGTGGGGCACCTCTGAGTTGAGATACCCCTGAGGTGGAGGTACCCTTAATCTGGAGATAGCCCGTACTGGGACACCCCTGAGGTGGGGATACCTCTGATGTGAAGGGACCCCTGAGCTGGGGGCACCCTTGAGGTGGGACACTCTGGTACAGGGTACCCCTGAGGTGGAGGTACCCTGGTATGGGACACCCCAATATGGGGCACCCCTGAGGTGGAGGCACCCCAGTATGGGTCACCCTGGTATGGGTCACACTGGTATGAGGCACTTCTGATGTGGGGGCACCTCGTTATGGGGCATCCTGGTATGGAGCACCCCTGAAGTGGGGTACACCTGAGATGGGCTACATCTAAGGTGGGGCACCCCTAATATTGGGGTACCCCTGAGGTGGAGGCACCAGTTGAAGATGGACGTACCCCTGGGATGGAGACACCCACCTGAGGTGGGGGCACCAACCTGGGGTTGGGAGCTGCTGTCTGGCTTGGGAGCACCCCAGCAGTGTTTAGGGCACCTGCTTGGCTTGGGGGCACCCGTCTGGCATCGGGGCACCCACATGAGTTTTGGGTACCCCTGAAGTTGGAGCACCCCTGGAATGGAGGCACCCACCTGGGATACAGGCACCCACTGCGGATGGGGGCACCCACCTGCCTGCTCCCTGCCTGCGTCGTGCCCCAGGCCTCCGCGACCCGGCAAGACCGGGGTCGCTGCTGGCCTGGTTGACATCCCGGCGCAGGGCGCAGAGCACCCGGCACCCCAAGCAGCGTTGCACCAAGGGGCTCACACGTGCACCGCCAAGGTCCTTACAGAACCCCCAACCAGTGAGCTGGGGGTCTGTGGTGCCGGAGAAGGTTCAAGGCACCCCGGGGGTCACCCGGGCAGGATCTCACACTCTTCTGCGTGCTGTCACCAAACCCCTGTGCCACGGGCAGCGCCCGCTTTGCTGGGACTTTCTGGGAAGCCAAAACTGGGTGCTTGCGGATGCTGCCGCGTCGGTGCCCTTTGGCCGTGGGGTGGCCACCCGGACTCCTCCGTTCAGAGCACCATGGCTTTCAAAATGTCTCCAGGCGCCTCCAAAGCTGCTCGCGTGCCCCGAACGACGGGATTCGCACCTTGCCGGGCCCCCTCGGTGCTTCCTCCAGCGCAGTCTTCAACCGCTGCGGCCCAGACGCGTGATTTCATTGTGGACGCTCCTCTAATTTGAAGAGCATCCTTCCTCCCGGTGACCCTCCGGAGCGGGATCGCCCCCGCTCCAGCCCTCCGAACATCTCCGGAATGCCGAGGCACCGTCCACATTGTCGCCTGCAGGGGAAAAGGGGGAAAAAAAGGGGGGGAAAAAGAGCGGAGAGGAGGAAGCCAACTTGATTACGGATGGTAAACACTGGAAATGGCACCGAGACTGACGCGAGCCGCTGTGCTGACCTCCCCTTTCCACCCGCAGCGGGATAATATTTAACCGAGGGAGATCTCTCCTTGCTCCCCGCGAGGGCAGATGTCCCCAACACCCCGAGGCGGGCGAGGGACCCCATCCCTCGGCGTCCCCCCGCCCCGCTGCCGCGCTCCCTCTCCTCCCAGGCACGCTGATTGTACTTATTAAGAGTTATTAATACTTAATCAGCTGGCGGATTTAATTGTGCCAGTATTAAAAATGCATCAATGTCAATTTTATTCATTAAATATTTACTTTGTTGAAGGGAAACTGTTTTGCTGCTGTTTTAATATCACTTTCAGACGCTTTTGGATGCGACCCCAGCAAATTGGGGGGGGAGCCCTCGGGGAGGGAGCGATGCGGCGGCGGCACGGGGACCCGGGATGCTCCCGCGGGAATGGGAGAGACAGAAGGGAGAGGACCGGACCCCGTCCCCGGGGCTCGCTCGTCGCAGCCAGCTCCAGGCGAGCGAGCAGCTCGGCAGCGTGAGTCAGCGTGGGAAAACCTCGCCCCAGGCGTATTCCCGATTCCCGAAGCACCGCGATGTCGGAGGAGCCGGAGCGCCTTCGCCACATGAGTCCCATCCCGAGGAGGATGCTTGGGGTCAGGAGAAGCGTGGCGGCAAGCTGGGATACGCGGCCTTGACGCCTGGTGATCCACTTCCCGGAGGGCTTCGGCTTTCCCCTGAGCCTGGGGCCGGAGCGCCATTGCCCGTACGCTGCCAGACTCGTTGCCTGCTCTTGCCTTGCTCCTTCCTTCATCCCGCTGCTCCATCTCTTTTGTATCGAGATCTCCCACCCTGTTCTGGGGCTGAGTTCTGGCCCAGCTGGGTGCCAGGGTACTGGGTGCCAGGGTGCTGGGTGCCAGGATGGCAGGGTGCCAGGGTGCTGGGTGGCAGGGTGTCACGGTGCTGGATGCCAGGATACCAGGGTACCAGGATGCTGGATGTCAGAGTGCCAGGGTGCAGGGGTGCTGGGTGCCAGGGTGCTGGTGTACTGGTTGTCAGGGTGCCAGGGTCTTGGATGCTAGGGTGCTGAGGTGCCAGACAGCTGGGTACCAGGGTGCCAGGGTGCTGGATATCAGAGTGCCAGGATGCTGGATGTCCGGGTACCAGGGTGCTGGGTGCTAGAATGCTGGGTGCCAGGATGCCAGGATGTCATGGTGCTGGATCTCAGAGTGTCGGGGTGCTGGGGTGCTGGATGCCACGGTGCCAGGGTACCAGATGCCAGGGTGCTGCTGTGCTGGGTGCCAGGGTGCCGGGGTGCCAGGGTGCTGGATGCCAGGGTGGCAGGGTTTTGAGTGCCAGGGTGCCAGGGTGCCAGGGTGCTGGGTGCCAGGGTGCCAGGGTGCCAGGGTGCTGGGTGCCAGGGTGCCGAGACACCCCAACTCCGTATTAGCCGCGCCGCCGTCTCTCCGTGTGCCCGGGGCTTTGCGGTAATGCCAGGCCGGACACTGACCCCATCTCCCCGTCTCCGCAGGCTGTGCCTTCCTCACCTACTGCGCCCGCGACTCAGCCCTGAAGGCGCAGAGCGCCCTGCACGAGCAGAAGACGCTGCCGGGGGTAAGTGACACCGGGGGGGGGGGGTAGGGGGGATCAGGGTGAACTGTCGGGGGCGGGGGGGGACACGGTGACACCTACCCCGGGCGCGGGCACAGGAGCCGCTCCAGCGGCCGCAAACCGAGGCATTGATTTTTCCTGCCGCCCGCGTGCTGTTGTGCTTTCTGTGGGCTCCGACCTCCCGAGCTTAACAAAGTGAAAATAAATATTTAATTATTCGCCTAAATAAAAATCAATAGGGCCGCCGGTTGGCTGGGGAAAGCGCCGGGGCCCGTGAATATCAATCCCTGCCTCGGGCGCGCGGAGCTGGCGGAGGGGGACGAGGTTCGCAGGGATGTGGCTTCCTGAGCTGCGCTCTCACTGGTGGTGCTGTGCATCAGTAGGTTTAAGAGTTAACAGCCCGCTTTGACAGCTGGAAAGAGGTGCGGGGGTCAGGCCTGGCGTGCAAGGCACGGGCTTGCCTGTGTCCCCTTCTCATCACACGCACACGTGTGTGCACGCGCGTGTGCAAGGTGTACGGCTGCTGTAGCTGCTCACTTCTTTACCCTGCACCCCGGCACGGGGCGAGCGCGCGTGTGTGTGAGCGCACGCTTGTATGCAGGCGTGCGGGCACGCAGTGGTGCGTGGGTGTGTAGGTGTGCATCCACCTGGGTGCACAGCTGCGTCTGTGTGTGCTCACAGCTCCGTGTGCTCCCCTGTCTGTGCCTAAGAACACGCCCCTGTGCTTGTGCACACCCCCCTGTAGCTGTGCACACCCCTTTGTGCTTGTGCGTACACCCCTGTGTGCCTGTGCACAGCCCCCCGCGCACACTCCTCTATGCTTGTGCACACCTCCTGCAGCTGTGCACACCCCTCTTTCCTTGTGCTTACAAGCGTGTGCCTGTGCAAACCCCTGTGAGCTTGTACACCCCCCCGTGCTTGTGCACACCCCTCTGTGCTTGTGCACACCCGCGTGTGCTTGTATACAGACCCGTGTGCCTCTGCACAGTCCCCTGTGCCTCTGCACACCCCTCTCTGCTTGTGCACACTCGTGTGTGCTTGTACACCCCCCCCGTACCTGTGCGCACCCCCTGTAGCTGTGCACACCCCTCCGTGCTTGTGCACAGCCCCCGTGCCTGTGCTCACACCCGCGCCCCCGGGTCCCCCTACCCCGGCCAGGCCCCGCCCCCAGCCCGGCGCGGGGGCGTGTCCAGGCGGTGGAGGGGGCGTGTCTCCATCGTAAGCCCCTCCCCTCGGCTCGGCCCGGCTCGGCTCGGCCCGGCCCGGCTCGGCGGGGCTGCGGCCGCCCCTTCCTCCTGCCCCGCCTCTCGCGCGCCGCTGCGCGAGCCGAGCCGAATCGAATCGGGCCGGACCGAGCCGAGCCGCCTCGGGTGGAGCCGGGTCGGGCCGGCCCGAGCCGAGCCGAGCCGAGCCGAGCCGGGCCGGGCCGGGCCGGGCCATGCAGCTGCCGCAGGTGCCGGCGCCCGGGCCGCGGCCGCCCGTGCTGTGGGTGCCCGCCGGGTCCAAGATCCTCTGCATCGAGGTAGGGCCCCGCCTTTGTCTGTCGCCGGCTCGGCTCGGCTCGGCTCGGCTCGGAGCCTCTGCGTGTGCTGGGGCATCGGCACCCGCGGGGCGCTTCGGAGTGTGTGTGTGTGTGTGGGGGGGGGGGTTACCCTGCGGGGGGGTCTGCACCCCGGGGTGCTGTTTGCAGGCGGGAATGGGGGGCAGGGTGATGGGGAGGGGGGTGTAGCTGCTCCCAGGGATGGGGCGGGGTGTTGGCGGGGGGGGGGTGGGGGTGGGGGTGTGCAGGGGGTATTTGCACGCAGGGGTGTTGTGTGCGCGTGCCTGGGGTGGTGAGGTGGGTGTAGCTGCGCCCAGGGGTGGGGATGGGCGGGGGGGTGGTGAGCTGGGTGTATTTGCACGCAGGGGTGTTGTGTGTGAGTGTGGGTGTTGGGGAGGGGGGTGTACCTGCACCCAGGGACGGGATGTGTGAGTGTGGGTGTTGGGGAGGGGGGTGTACCTGCACCCAGGGACGGGGTGCGTGAGTGTGGGTGTTGGGGAGGAGGGTGTACCTGCACCCAGGGACGGGGTGCATGTGTTGGCAGGGCGGTTGTTGGTGATGAGGGTGTATTTACAGGCAGGGATGGGGGTTGCGAGTGTCTGTTGACGAGGAGGGTGTACCTGCACCCAGGGGTGGTGTGTGGCGGTGGGGGTGTCGGTGAGCAGGGTGTATTTGCAGGCAGGGATGGAGCGTGCGCGTGCCGGTGTAGCTGAAGAGGGTGTATCTGCGCCCAGGGATGGGTTTGTGTGTTTGTGTGTTGGCTGGAGGGTGTATTTTTTTTTTCCACCCTGGGTTTGTGTTGTGGGTGTTGATGTTTGTGTGGCCGCAGGTGTGCGAGGGGATGCGCTCGGAGGGGTGTTGCACCCACCGATGGTGCAAGGGTGAGTGTGTGTGTTGGCAGGGGTTTTGCCCCGGGCTGTGCACAAGTGGGTGTCGGTGGGGAGCGGTTGTGGGTGTGCAAGAGTGTCGGGCGTTCTGCGTGTGTGTAAGCAGGTGCTAAGGGTGTCTGTGCGCCCAGCGATTGTGCGCACGGTGATGGGGTGTGGGTGTACGTGGGCCTGGGGTGTGGCAGCGGTGGGTGTGTAAGCGCGTGCACGTGTGTGTGCACGCACACTGGGTGTGACCAGGGAGCAGAGGGTGCGTGTGTGCATATGGGTGTTGCACGGGCTCACACGTTGCGGGTCCTCAGCGGGGGGAGCTGGCCGGGTGTGCGCGGGTCTCAGGTGTGCGTGGGTGGTGGTGGGGATGGGGTGTGGGTGCTGCTGGGGGTGTCCGTGTGTCCGCAGAGGGCTTCTGGGGGTCCCACTGCGGGTACCACAGCCGCAGCGGGGAAACTGAGGCAAGGGGTGTTGTTGTGTCCCTGCCTGGCACGGACGGTGGTGCCGGCTGTGCACCCTGGGGGGTGTTTCTGTGGTTGTGCAGCGTCCCCAGCTGTGGGGAGGGTGCCGTGGGTGTTGTGTGGGCGTGCGGCTGTGGGTGGGTGGGTGCTCATGAGGACTCCAGGCTCGGGTTGTGCGGATGTAGGGGTGTTGGGTGCAGGTGTACACGAGGCTGGGTTGGGGTGGGTGCGCGGCTGCACGTGGGTGTGCAGTCGTGCTAGGACGGATGTACGGTTGTGCGTGGGGCTGCGTGGGTACGAGCGTGCGGCTGTGTAGGTGTACGGTTGTGCGGGGGGGGGTGTGCTGAGGCGAGCGTGCAGCTGTGGGTGGGTGGATGTGCACGGGGGACGCTGTGTGCGGCTCTGTGCTTGTGCATAGGGGTGTGCGGGAGTGGGAGGGCGGCTGTAGGGGATGCGTGGTTGTGCGGGGGGGGGTGCGCTAGGATGGTCGTGTGCCTGTGCAGGGTTGTGCGGTGGTGTGACTGTCCCCAGGCCGGCTGTGTCCCCTTGCTGTGAGTTCACCCCCGGGGCTCTGGCAGGGTGTTCCCATGATGGGTGGCCGCCTGTACCCAAGCGCCTGTCTCCCCGTACCGGGTGTTGGCTGCCTGGGGACCCCTGGGGTGATGCGGGCACCAGGCTCCCGTGGGTGCCCGCGGCTCCAACGTCACCCGGCGCCTCCGTCTCGGCTCATTCGGATGCGTGGCAGCCTGCCGGATCCCTCCGCCTGTTGGGCACGAGGAGGAGGAGGGTGACAGCGAGGAAGGAGTGAGGGCCAGAAGTGACCCTGTCCCACGTGGCAGGTCTCCCGGCTGTGACTCACTGTGGGCTGGCTCTCCCTGGTGCCCAACCCGTTGGGGGGCTCTGAATTTGGGTGGGGGACAGTCCCCGAGCGGTCAGGAGGTGTTTTAGCAACCGGTGGTGACCCCCTGGGGCTGTAGCACACGGGTGGTTTGGCCATGGGGTGCCATAGGTGGGGCTCTGTGGGGTGACGGTAACTGGTGGGTGCTGGGACACCCCAGACGGGGTCTCCTGTGACCCTGGGTGCGTCAGCGTGTCTTTGGGGGGTGTGAGGATGCGGGGGAGATGGGGGGAGTTGGGGGACGGATGGGTGGATGTGTGGGTGCTATAGGGGTGGAAAGGTGGGTGGTAGGGAGATGGGGGATGGATGGGTGTTATGGGGATGGATGGGTGTTGTGTTATGGGGATGGGTGTTGAGGGATGGATGGGTGAATTGATGGGTGAATCTTGGGGGGAGATGGGTGTATGGGTGATCGTGTGGGTGTCAGGGATGGGTGGATGGATGGATGAGTGTTGGGAGGTGGACAGATGGGTGTCAGGAGCGGGGGAAGATGGCTGGGTGGTTGTTTGGGTGTCGGGGGATGGATGGAGGGCTGTTGGGCAGCAGTGGGTGGCTGGGCGACAGCGTGGGCGCAGGGGCACGGTGCTGCGGGGACAGATGGACAGGTGGGCGCAGGGGGAGGTCTGGGTGCCACAGGAGCCCGGTGCAGGGCCGGGGGGGCACTCACCACCCCAGGGTGGGCACCGGTTGACGCCGGGGGTGCCAAAACCCCCCTTCAGGGGTGTCCGCAGGCCAGGGCGGTTTCTCCCCGGCGCGGTGCGGCAGCCCTGGGGTAGGTTAGCCGGTCCCCGAGGCCTGACATTTATAAACATCAGCCGCTCCCGGAGAATCAATACAGTTTAATAACCGGCGAGCGGAGACGGGAGACACATCAAAATGACACTCTGCGGCTCCGTAAATGTTATTCTAAATCATACTCGCCGGGTTTATTACATTAAGCATACAGCAGCGGGCACGGGAAATTTATTCCATCAAAGGCCATTGCGCTGGTAAACTGGTGGGTCGGTGGAGGGGGGGCAGCACCCCAAAAAAAAAAAATGGGGTTCCCTCCTCCTGGGCATGGCAGGGATATGGGGAAGGAGGGGGGTGTTGGTCCCGTGGGTCTCTGTGCTGTCACAGCCTCCGGGGTTTGGGGTGAGCTGGATCCTGCCCCGGTGCAGGGGTTGGGGTGGATGTCACCCCGGTGACACGATGGGTGACGCGAGGGCAGCTGGGTGGCCCTGTGTCGTGTGTGTGTCCCCCTCACCCTCCGCCGTGGGCTCCTGGGGGCTCGGTCCCCTCCCTGGAGCATCCCCGGCTCTGCGCTGACATTTCTCCCCGCGTTTCCCTGGAGACGAGGCGGTTGCTGTGGAAACCTCCCTTCCTCTTCTTCCTTAACCACCCTCTTCCTCACCCGAGGTTGGGGGGCGGAGGGGGAGGGGGGGGTTGGCGCTGTCCCCACTCAGCCCCTAAATTTGGGGACCCCCCCTCCAGGGATGCGCAAGCGGAACCCCCGAGTTGGGGGTACGGACCCGCGTGGGTGCGACAGAGGAGGCACGCGTGTGCGCGGCTGTCCCTGTGCGCGCCGGGGCTGTGTTCGTGTGCGCCGCACACCCGCCCCGTCATGCGTGACATCCCGCCGTTGCCGTGACGACCCCATCGAGCACATGGCTTGGGCTCCGCAGCATCGCGGGGGAAGCACGCTTGTTGCCGTGGAAACGGCCGTAATTGTAGCATTTTTCGGCTAAAAGAGGGGAAAAAGGAGGGGGAGAGAGGAGGAGAAATGGCACCGTGGGGCAGCGGGCCAGGGACGTGCGCGCTGGCCCGGCACGTCCCGCCGCACGCGCGTGTCACGCTTGCGGGTACGCACGGCGGTGACGCGCGGCAGGAGGCCGAAATTGGGTGAGAATCGGGCAAAGGAGAGCGGTGGTGGTGCTGCCCGAGGGGCCGGGGCCGGCCGGGTGCTGCCGCTGCCGCCTCTGCAGTCCTTTGCAGTCGAGGAAAGCGGGCAGGCGGCCAAGGCTGGCACCGGCGGCCCGGCGGGCGCCTGCGGCACCGGGTACCCGTCCCCGGGGCCGTAACGTCGCCCTCCCGCCCGCAGCACCCCAGGTTCGGCGCGGCCACGAGCCGCGCCTCTGTTCTTGCAGTTCCCTGCTCCAGGCTGGGGCCAAATCCCGCCATTCCCTATGGAAAAGGGTTCGGAGAGGGCACGGCACCGCCACTGACCGCCCGCTCCCGCTTGTGTCTTACAGATGAACCGCCCCATCCAGGTGAAGCCGGCCGACAGCGAGGGCCGAGGAGGTAGGTTCCCCCACTTTCCCCAGCTGCCCTGCGTGGGCAGGGGGGCGCAGGGCCACTCTGGGGGGGGCGGTGATGGAGGACAGGGTGACATCGCGGGGGCTGCCGCGGGGAGGTTTGTTTGCGGAGAAACCCGCGGAAGGAGCTGCCGGTGCCGGTGGCATCCAAACCCCGAGCGCAGCGCAAACGCGATCTCAGTTCTCCCTGCCCGGCGAGCTGTGGGGGCGGGGAACATCCTGATGTCATGCCACGAACATCCTGATGTCATACCGTGAGCATCCTGACGTCATGCCGAGCAGAGCGCCAGCCAGCCGCCTCTCCGACAGCGTCTTCGTCTATCAAACAACCTAATTACCTGCCCGGAGCTGCCTGTGGGGACCCCAGCAGAGTCGGGGTGCAGAAGTCATTCGCACATGACCCCTCTTGAACAGAAACTGCCATCCTACCCCAAATTCTTTGCGGGCGTTTGCAGCTCACAGGGCTGCGGCGTTTTCCAGGCCGAGTCGCTAATTTGGGCAAAATTACAGGAATTGGATCGAAACCCGCCCCCTCCCCGACGTTCCCGGTGCCACGAGCAAACGCTGGGTGCGTGTGTAGGCACGCTCGGACACACGGGATGCTTGCGGCCGGGGTAGATTATCCCCCTGTTCAAAACACGTCATTATACACGACGCAACGTCCCGGAGGGACCCAGCAAATAAATTACCCACTTAGGAAGCGTAATTGGTGAAGGATTAAAAACCGATGGGTGAGCTCGGGCGCCCGGCTCCAGCCCCCTCACCTGGGAGGCGACGCTCGGCCGCTGAACCCGTCCCCCCCCCGCCCGCCTTCGCCGGGAGATGGTTTATGTTTAACTAGACAACGCACGAACCCTATTCCCTTAACTAATTTTCCCGGTACCTTAACGGACAGAGCATTAATCGTCTCCTGCCATTATTTATTTATTTCCCCGGCAACGCTCTTGACAGGGCACCTTATTTTCTTTGTCAAATGCCATTAGCGCGCGGCGGGAGCGCGCGGTCGCGCAAGACAGATGCCGGTAATAATCATGAAATTCTCATTATTTACTCTCCCTTCTCTCGTGTTTGGGTTATTTATGTCCCCCGGGCATGGCTGGAGGGTGCGGGTTATTCTGCGAGTCAATCATACGAAGGCAATCGCCGCTGGTTTTGCGGGTTCTCTTTGTTTCCCAGCCGCATCCCGCATATCGGTGCCGAGGAAACCGGCTCCGGTCCCTGAAGCGGGAGCCGGCTCTTCCTGGCTTCACCCCTCAGCAATTTCCCTGCAGGAGAGGTTTTCCCGCTCCGAGTGTTTTGTAGGATGGAGGTGATAAACCCCGCGTCTTCGCCACCAGATCGGCATCGCCCTCTCCCCAGGCTCCGGTGTTACCCGGCTCTTTCCCCTCCGCCCGCCGTTTGCAAACCAGGGATGAGGGAACAGGACGGTGAGCGACGTCCCCCTCTCCGACGGGTTTGGTTTTCTTTTTAGAAGACAGGAAGCTCTTCGTGGGTATGCTGGGGAAGCAGCAGAGCGAGGACGATGTCCGGCGCCTCTTTGAGCCCTTCGGCCAGATTGAGGAGTGCACCATCCTCCGAGGGCCCGACGGAGCCAGCAAAGGTGGGCTTTGGGGAGCCGGGCGAGCACCCTGTGGGGCGCCGGGACCCACGGAGGGTGGGAGCTGCCGGCCGGGCGGCGCCGATTCCCGCAGTGACCGAATCCAACCTCTCCCGTGTCCCCTCTCTGCCCTTAGGTTGTGCCTTTGTGAAATACGGCAGCCACGCCGAGGCGCAGGCTGCCATCAACAGCCTGCACGGCAGCCAAACCATGCCGGTAAGTGCCAGGCTCTCGCCTCGCCCCGTTCGACCCCATGCTGCCTGCGTAATCCAATCAGCGGCTAATTTGATCCTCTAATTGGATCAAAATCCCGTGGACCGGCAATTTGTTGGCCGGATCACCCCGAAGTTCATCCCTGCCTGGGCGCTGAGCCCCGGGGGTGGGTGCACGGGGCTAATTCCCTCCATGCTGGAGAAAGGGGCTGTTTAATTAACGCTGAAGGTCAAAATTGTGAACGAGATTGGGGGGGCGGGGGGAGAAGGGAAACAGAGGTCAGGGAGCCGCCGCCGGGGAGAAAAGCGGGCTATAATTAAACCTCGCATCGATCGCTGGTTGCTGCTGCCAAGCCAGGCAGCCTCCCCAGGGCTGAGGATGCTGCGGCCACTGCGAGCCGACGAGTCCCTCCTCGACAGGGAGAGACATTTTTTTGGGGGGGCGGGGGGGAGGCACAGCAGAGACCCCAGCATTAGCCCCATCTCGCCCCTCCTCGTCTCAGGGCGCCTCGTCCAGCCTGGTGGTGAAGTTTGCGGACACGGATAAGGAGAGGACCCTGCGGCGGATGCATCAGATGGCGGGGCAGCTGGGCATCTTCAACCCCATGACCATCCAGTTCGGCGCCTACGGGGCCTATACGCAAGCGGTAGGAGCTGGTGCCGGCCCGGACCTGGGGGTTTTTGGGGAGCCCTGCCGTTGTGGGGGGTTGGTTTTGCCCGTGAGGGGTTGTACCAGGGGATGTGGATGCCCATCAGGGTTGGTGTATCCCTATTTGGGGAGACAACAGAGGGCTTCACGCCCCGCCAGGTGAGGGTGGCACGGCGCAGCGGTCCCATACCTCACCTTCTTTAGCGTCACCTAGACCTCCTCAGTCCCCGGGTCCGGCAGCGGGTGGCATTTATCCTTCCGAGCCCCTATGCGCGGGTGCAAAGGGGGGGATGCTAATTTATCCTCTCCTGTTCCCCCCTTCTCTCTGCCTCTCGCTTTCCCCTTTTTTCCCCCCTTTCTTTCCTTAAGATCATGCAGCAGCAGGCAGCCCTGATGGCGGCCGCGCAGGGGACCTGCCTGAACCCCATGGCCGCCATCGCCGCCGCCCAGATGCAGCAAATGGCCGCCTTCAACGTCAGCGGGCTGGTGGCCGCCCCCCTCACCCCCTCTTCAGGTACGACCCCCTCCCCCTCTGTTTGTCCCCCGTCCTGCTTGACATCCTGCCGGCGCTGACGCCTCCATCCCCGCAGGTACGAGCACCCCTCCCGGCATCAGCACGGCGCCCGTGCCCAGCATCGCCACGCCGATCGGGGTGAACGGCTTCAGCCCGCTGCCGCCGCAGACCAACGGGCAACCCGCCTCGGAGACCATCTACACCAACGGCATCCACCCCTACCCAGGTAACCCTCCTCGCAGCCTTCCCCCGGGGCTGCCGACCTGCGCTCGGCACAGGCGCGGGCTCCCGGGGACGCTCCAGCCGGGATGAACCAGCCGCGCAACCCATCCCCGCCGAAATCCCTCCCGCCTTCGCGAGCGCGGCCATGCTCTCGGCTCCTACGAAACGGCAGGGAGCAGCTCCGCCGGGCCGGTGCTTGACCGAGAGCCCTCTCCCGCGGGAGCCGCTCCTCCCGGAGTTTCTCTTGCTTATTCTCTCTTCCTTCTCCTTTCTTTTCTCTTCCCAGCTCAAAGCCCCACGGTGGCAGATCCCCTCCAGCAAGCCTACGCAGGCATGCAGCACTATGCAGGTCTCAAACTTTGCTTTGCACTTTTTCCCTCTCTCCCCTCTTTGCTCCTCAACCTTATTCTTTTTTGGGGGGGGGGTGTGTGTGGGGGTGTGAATGTCACCTTGGGGTTGAACCACAGGACTGGGGCAGCGTGCTTGGGCACGGATTAGTGTGACGAGCAGGAGCTCCGGGGCAGCGACGGGGGTGACGCTGATGCAGAGCGTCGTCCCCTCGTCCTCAACAACGTGGATGCCCTCCCGGCACGGCCCTCCGTGCAAATTTTGGATGGAGGAAAATGAGTTTTAACGCCCACCGGGCTGAGATAACTCTGTGAGGGAGAGCTGGCGAGGTTTGGGCGGTGGTGGAGAGGCGGCTCCACGCTGGATTCTGCCGACGTGCCAGCCCACTGGTCGAGACGGCCACAGAGGCACCACGACATCAAAAATCCTCAGATGTTTGTTGTGTGGCCGAATCCGATGGCCAGAGAGATGGGACGTGGAGAGAAGGGAGTCAAAGCATCCTGTGGAAGTACATCGAGCCCAGCAGTCATTTAGTTAGGGAGCACTAACAGCGATTTTCAGATTTTCAACGGAAAAACAAGTTTTGGACCCCCAATTGTTGGATTTTTTTCAACTAAAAGTGCCGGCTTTCCTCAACCTTGAGGCCGTACTGCTGCTGCCACCAACATCCCTCCCGGGAGAGTCAATCCTGCATCCCTGGCGTGCCGGGAGGCCGTGCCCGTACCGTCAGGGGTGGGAAGGGCAAGAGCCAGCAGCGCCGGGGCAGGAGAGGCACCTCCGCGGAGGGTGACAGCGGGGGACGTTCCTGTCCCCAGCCCTTCCTGGGGCTGTGGCGGGCGCCGGGGGTCTCAGCTCCGCGTTTCTCTCTTCCAGCAGCATATCCCACCGCCTACGCGCCCATCAGCCAAGCCTTTCCCCAGCAAGCGCCCATCATCCCGCAGCAGCAGCGAGAAGGTGAGGGGTTGTGGGGGGCACCCCCCACCCTGGGGTGACCCCCGCCTCGCGGCTGACTTGCCACTGTCCTTTGTGTGTCACCCAGGTCCCGAAGGCTGTAACCTGTTTATTTATCACCTGCCCCAGGAGTTCGGGGATGCGGAGCTCACGCAGATGTTCTTGCCTTTCGGCAATGTCATCTCTGCCAAAGTCTTTGTGGACCGTGCCACCAACCAGAGTAAATGCTTTGGTAAGTCCCGGTGTGTGGCTCTCCCCAATGTCCCACCTCGGGGCTCCGGCTCTCCCCGATGTCCCGGCTCAGGTGGCACCGATGGGTGACCGAAGCTGCAAGGTGGCTGTCCGTCCTGGGGCCAACAGACATCGCCTTCGTGTCCCCAGAGACCGTGGACAGAAGGACGTGCCGTGCCGCTGTCCCCTCTTACGCCGTCCCCCGTGTCCTCCGCCCGGTGCGCGTGCTCGTGCCGGGGAGGGCTGGTCACCGCTTGGCCCCGCCAGGTCTGCTGAGCGCCACCGCTGCCACCAGCGCGCTCTGGCCTGCAGGCCTGTCACCACGGCGTCCCTGCAGCCTGCGTCACCTTGGTGACCCCGCAAATCCTGTCGCCCTGGTGTCCCCACAGACCCTGTCACCCCCGTGTCCCCGCACATCCTATCACCTTCGTGTCCCCAGAGACCGTTCCAGTGTCCCTGTGGACCCTCTTACCCCAGTGTCCCCGCGGACCTTGGTGTCCCCAAAGCCTCCGTCACCCAGTGCCCCGCAACCCGGGGCTGCGCCGTTCCCCCCCGGCTTTCTCCCAGCCCCCCAACCTGGGGCTCCACCTGAGGCCGCCCGAAGGAGTGTCCCGCGGGATTTCCACACCGGGATTGAAGTAAAGCGGCGACTCGCGACGTTCACGGTGACAAAAATCTCTGCCACCGCGTCCCTCGCCCCCAGGTTTCGTCAGTTTTGACAATCCGACGAGCGCTCAGGCAGCCATTCAGGCCATGAACGGCTTCCAGATCGGCATGAAGAGGCTAAAAGTCCAGCTAAAGCGGCCGAAAGATGCCAACAGACCCTACTGACCCCTGCTCACCTGGCCCTGCGGAGAGGTACGGGGTGGGGGGGGCCGCAATTAGGGGGGGCCAGCCCTGCTGCACCCCCCCACCACGCCCCACAGCGTCGCGGGTGCCGTGTTTGCTCCAAAAATTCCCTGGAGCGTGCGCGCGGGGCTCTCTGTGCCCGGGATTGCCTGCGTGTGGGGTTCGAATTCGGGATTGGGTCCCTCTCTCCGGCCTTGTCCCCCCCCGCCCCGGACTCAGGCTAACGACCCCTTCGCTATTTTGCAGGTCGGGCGTCCCGCGGTGTCTGACGACTTTCCCCTTCCCCAAGTGCAGTATCCAAACCCGTAACTCTCTTTCTTTGCAACGCATCCCGGAGGAAGAAGAGGAGGAAGCGATGGAGAAAATGGCGAAGAAGAGAAACCATTCTGGTCGTAGCTTTTCTTTTTCGATTATTTTTTTTTTGGTTTTTTTCCCCAAGCCGGTCTTGTTTGTTACTTAACGGGAACGAGAGAGTGAGGAAGAAAAGGAAGGAGGAGAGCGACGCGACCCCGGGGCTGAGATTCGCTGCCGGCCGTTCGCCGGGACTCGCCGAATCCCTCGCCGTGAGAAAAGACGATGGCCCGGGGCAGCCGGGATACGATCTACCTTCGTGTTTGTGGGGGTTTTTTGGGGGTTTTTTTGGTTGTTGGTTTTTTTTTTTTAAAAGCACTCATTTGCTGCTACCGATTTCCCAGGAGAAACGAGGAAAAGAGGCTCCAAACGGATTCTTAAACCAAAGCCGGTGGGATGGGACCAGCCTCGGGCGCTTTCACCTGGAGGATGCTTGTTTGGAAAAGAAAAAGAAAAAAAAAAAAAAAAAAAGAAAAACGGCAAGATTTTCTTTTTCCCCACGTCGGGAAAGGGAAAAAAAAGGAGTGGATCAAAGGATGTTGGACTTATAGAAGATATATATAAATAAGTATATATATATATATATCCCATGGAGCAGGGCGGCGGGACACGTGCTTCCCCCTGCTCGTCACTGGCACAGGGACATAGGATTACTTGTTTCAGAGTCATATCATTCCTTAGAGTTTAGGGACCAAAGGACTATTGCTTTTTTTAAATATATCTATAAATAAATTAATTTAAAAAAAAAAAAAAACAACACAACAAAACACACACACAGGAAAAAAAAAAAAAACGGGAAAGAAGAAGAAGAAAAAAAAAAGAACAAACAGAAATTGAAAAGGTTGAGAAAAAAAAAACCAAACCTCGGGCGTTCAGAGCTGCGAGCGTTAACGAGAGGGCTCGGTTTTGGGGGGCCGATTCGCGGGGCTCAAGGGCTCGGTTTCAGGGGGCCGATTCGTGGCTGGGGATGGGGGGGGAATGTGGAAGTGGGGGGGGATATTTTTGGGGGGGACGGGGGGCTGCAGTGGTTCCCCCAGCCCCGCAGCCCAGGCGGGGGAGTCAAGCTGGTCGAAAGGGCCCCTCGGTCGCCCCCGGGAGAGGGCGAAACGATGCGGTTCTTTGTGTTTTCGGTTGGTTTTGGGGTTTTTTGGGTTTTGGGTTTTTTTTTTTTTTTCAGCCAAAAAAAAAAAAAAAAGAAAAAAAAAGAAAAAATGTGAGGTTTCGGCAGAAACGAAGCGAAGCGAAATAAACTTATTTTGTCAAAATCGTCACCTTGGTTGGTTTTTTGGAGCAATCGCTGCCGCCTCCCACCACCCAAATTCCCCCCAAGAAGACAACGCCGGGGATCCCTTTTTTGACCAGCTCGACTCCGGCCGGGCCGAAGCATCCCCCGGGAAATTTGGTGAAGCCGGGAGAGGAGCGTGGGCCTCTTTTTATTTGCTTTTTTCCCAGGAATTACCATTTTCCGGAGGGAACCCTGCGGTTTCACCGTTCTTTCCGAGCGATGGTGGAGCTTCTGGAGGACGTTGGTGTGTCCTGTGGGATGTCCCTTCGCGGCCGGAGCCAGAGACGAGCGACTGCAGCGATCGTGTGAAAGTGGCTCGATTTATTTTTTATTTAAAGGGAGGGGGAAAAAAAAAAAACAACCCACCCCAAACCCCACAAATTTAAGCAAAAAAAAGAAAAAAAACGGGGATGGCGAGGGGATAGCCACCTGCCCGATGTGTGGCCCCCCGCCTTGGGGCGGCCTTTGGGGACATCGAGCAGCCGGCGCGGGACGAGCGGCGGCGGACAGGTGATGTTGGGGTCCCTCCGTCACCCCGTAAGGGCAGGGGACCTGACACCGAGGGTGCACCCACCGGCGTGACGAGCCCGTCGGGTCTCAGCCGGTGACCGTAACCTAAACCAGGGTATTTTATTTTTTAAGTCGATTCTTAACTTTCTTTATAAATCCCAGTTGAAAACACCCCCCCCGCGTCTCCGGCGCGGTGGCGAAGGGCCGGTTTGGGGTATTTATTTTTATTATTTTAAATCCCTCGGACCCTTGAACACCCGGCGAGGGACCCCCGCGTCCCCACGGGACTGGCCGGTGTCCCCGGGCGGCTTCGGGCTGATGCCGCAGGAGCTGCCGTCTCTCAAGGGCTGACGTTTTACCGCCACGGCCTCGCGCTGCCGTGACCGACCCGCGGAGCCCCGAGGACGGTGGAGGGGGTTCGTCACCTCCCGGGGGTCCCCGCTCGGAGCCCCGGCAGCCTCCGCGGCTTCTCCCATGGGTTGGAGTTTGGGTGTAGCGGGACGCAGCCGCGCCGGCACCGACTCTGTATCCGTGCGGTTATTGGGATCGGCTCGGGCTGAAATAAAACGCAGGCCCCGGGAGATTTCCTTCTCGTTTCGCGCGTCAGTCTCTGCCGCGACACCGGTCCCTGCGGGGTCCCGTCCCTGAGGCACAATCCCTTCTCCGGGGTGCGGGTCCTGCTCTGTGGCGCGATCCCTTTGCCACGGTGGGATGGTGGTGTGATTCCCTCCCCACAGCCCCATCCAGTCCCTGCCATCCCTTCCCCGCGATCCCGTCCCTTCCCCGCGATCCCTTCCTTTCCCCGCGATCCCGTCCTTTCCCCATGCTCCAGTTCCTTCCCCGTGAGCATATCCCTTCCCCGTGATCCCGTTCCTCCTCCTCAATCCCATCCTCTCCCCATGCTCCCATCCCTTCTCTGCGATCCCATCCTTTCCCCATGATCCCATCCTTTCCCTATCCTCTGACCCCTTCCCCTCGATCCCATCCCTTCCCCACACCCCCAGGCTGTTTAAATCCTTTAACCAAACCGACACAAATTCCTTTTCTCTTTTTTTTTTCCCTGTGATTTTTGGGTTTGGTTTTTTTCTGGGTTTTTTTTTTTTTTTTTTGCTTCGGTTTCTCGTCATCGATAAAAATGCCGTCGCTGCCAACGCCAGGAGGAGCGGCCAACGGCCACGTCAGCCCCCTGCAGCTCCTTCTCCGCGCTGCCACGGGGTCGGGGACACTGAGGGGGGGGGACGGGACAGGGAGGGGACAAAGGACCGCTAAACCCGCCTGGTGCTCGCTTGACGCCTATGTACAGGGTGGAGCCGCCGGCGTCGGCCCCCGTCTCTGCCCTGCCCGGGAGGCTCGAAACCCGCTCGTCCTTCCCCGGCCTCGCCCGGGGTCTTCGCTCAGTGCCTGGGGGATCCCGGGGGGGGTCCCCGCCGCCGCCGCTCAGTTTGTGTACACCTGAGTCCCGATCACACGCATGATCTCCTTCTGGATTTTGGGGTCCTGAGTATTGATATTGGCATCTCCCACTTGGCCGTCTTCGTACCTGGAAGGGGAAAGGGGGGGGTAAAGGGGTGTCCCGGGGTGCCCCCAGGGGTGTCCCGTGGGTGCCGGCGAGGCGGGTGCAGCCCGGGACTCACACAAAGAAGAAGCGGGTGCAGACGTGGTCCGAGACAGGGCAGACCCAGATGTTGCCGTGCTTCTGCAGGTCCTTGGAGGTGATGACTGCCAGGGGAAGGGGCTGTCGGATGGGGGACGGGGGACAGGTCCCCGCCGGGCGCAGCCCACAGTGGGCACCCTCCCTCCCTCCCTCCCTCCTCCGCCCACCGGGTGAGCCAGGTGCTGCCCAGCCGCCCCTCTCCATCCCGCCCCGCGTGTCCCCGCACCTTCGCACAGCGCGATGCAGTTCAGGTTGCGGCTCTGGAGGAAGCGGGACTGGATGGAACGGGTCTACGGGGAGAACAAACAGCGTTACCGCCCCGGCCGGGCTGGGTTCACCCCGTCCCCCAGCACCCGTGGGTGCAGTGTCCCCTGTCACCTGGGGGATGGTGTTCATCCGGTTGTACCTCTGCACCAGCTCATCCTTCGAAGGCATCCGGTGCTGCCCTTTCCCCATCCCTGCGGAGAAGCCAGGCGGTGGCCGTCACTCCCGGGCAGGGAGCACCCACGGGGTGATGCGAGGACACATGCCACAGACGGGGACGGCCACTCTGGGTGCTCCCGCCCTGTGACCGAACCCTGGGAACCCCCCCAAAAGTGGGCGTAGCGGCTTTTGGAGCCTAGAAAACGTTGGGGTTTAGTTCCCCGGCGCATCGGAAAGCCCCGACCTGGCTGGGATGAGGCTGGTGCGGGTGGGAAGGACACGGGACGCCACCCGCTCCCACGCGGCTCCTCCGGCCGGCACGATGCCGAGCGTCCCTGGGCCCATGCAGGGAGCGGGGATGGGAGTGCAGGCAGGACTGGGCAGCACAGGCAGCCTCTTACCTGAGTATCCAAAGGAAATACTGGAGATGGGGCTCAGATAGATGCCCTTGCCATAGGCTGCTCCATGCAGCTTGCAGGAAAATACCAGGGTGAGCGATGGCGGGGTCACCCCGACAGCTTGGGCACGGTGGTGGAGGCAGCCCGGCCTCCGCAGGCAGCACATCTCCAGCTGCCTGCATCCCTCCCTGCCTGCCTGCCTGCCTGCCCCGGGATGGGGGGCGGAGGGGGGGGCGGGGGGTGTCAGGCGCAGGGGAGCGTTACCTGCAGTTTGGTGTAGGAAGCGTTGACCAGCCCGTTGCGGAGGATGGAATGCCAGTTCTCAATGTGAGAGCCGCTGGAAAAATGTCAGCCCCGCGTCAGCCCCGCGGCACCCTCTCCCACGGTACCTCGGCCCACGGCGCCCGCTCAGGGGGCTCCCGCCGCCCCCCGTCCCCCTGGCAACTCACTGGAAAGCGAAGGTGCTGCCGTAGAGTTTCTTGGCCGTGCGGAACCGGGCTTCTTTGGCCGGGGGGCTGCTGAGCAGGAGGAACTGGTGGGAGGTGTGCATGAACTTCAGCTGCTACCAGGGGAAAGGGAAAAGCAAAGGCGGCGCCAGCGGGGAGAGAGGACAGACAGACAGACAGACAGACAGAGATCATGCGCGGCAGCCCGGCCCGGTGCCTGTCCCAGCCCTGCGGTGGCCGTCCCGAGCTTGCCAGGAGGGCCCGTGGCATCCCCCGTCTCTTGTCCGTCAAATATCCTCCACCCAACATCCCATCCGCTGCCTCCCGCGTGTCCCCGCCTGCAACCCTCGTCCCAACAGCTGCATCCGCCGCCCCAGACCCTTGTACCGCCCACCCCACATCCTCGCATCCCGCATCCTCCATCCACAGCCCGCACCCCAAACCCGACGTCCTGCACCCCGTATCCCACATCCCACGTTCCATACCCTCCGTCCCGCATCCCGCACCCCACCTGGAGCCCGGCTGGGCCCCTTACCCTGCTGAGAGGCAGCTTGACGATGTGGGATCGGTTGCTGGAGATTATCCTTGGGAAGAGGAAGAGGAGGAGGAAGGTCAGACAGGGTGGTCCCACGCTCCCCTGGGAATGAGGCCGAGCCAGCAGCCACGCCAGAACCCGCCCCGAGGCCGGTGGACGGTCACAAACCCCCAGGAGAAAGGGACTGCGAGGGGCCGAGGGGCTCGTGCCGGCGATGCCCAGCTGCCCGCCCCCCCCACCCCATCCCCTGTCCCGGGGGACGTGGGGCAGCGGGACGGGGTCACAGCACCTTCAGCCTTACCACTGCAGGAGGGGATGGGCCAGGGGGTCCAGCTTGTCCATCTGCTTCTTGATCTCCAGGTAGGACCCCTGGCAGAGGCGAGAAAAGGTGCGGGTGGGTCCCCCAACACCCCCCCAACCGTGGGCGGATGGAGATCGGCGCCGAAATGCCACCCCCGGCGAAGGATCCCGCGCTGGCGGGGAGGGGGTCTCACATGGGGCCAAGGGTGGGGTGGGGCCAAGCCAGCGTACCTGGGTCATCTCCCGGATGGACATCACGCTGTCCAGGGCCTTCTGCAGCCGCTCGTAGTTCTTCTTCTGCGTGTGGGGCAGGAGAGAGGTGGCCGTCAGAGGGGTCCTCAGAGCTCCCCCCAGCCCCATCACCCCCGGCATGGGGGAGCGTTGCCCCCTTGACGCTTACTTTGGGGTTGAAGGCAAGTGTTTTGGGGTCGTTGGGGTCCACCACGGAAGGATAAGGCTCGAAGATGATGCTTTTGCGAGGAGACTCCAGGGCGGCACGGCACATGGCCACCAGCAGGTCCACCACCTTGGGGACAGAGCGCGGGGTGAAGGGACGGCACCCCGAGACGATGGCACGGTCACCCACCGCGCGCCCTCCTACCTCGGCGCCCGTGGCCACCTCCTCCGCCGCGCCGGACATGACGCCCAGGGTGTAGAAGGAGAAGACGCAGAGCTCCCGGGTGCACACCGCCGGCTGCGGAGGGGACAGGAGATGTGGGGATGGTCAGGGACGGTGACACGGGGTGACAGCCCGTGCCCGCCCAATCCCCGTCGTCGCCGCACCTTGAGCATGGAGCCGTTCTGGAAGACGTGCTGCTCGTCGCACACCACGCAGTACTCGTTGAGCGTTGGGATCCGCTGCTCTGCGTACTTCATGATCTGAGGGAGAGGACGGTGGGAGTCACCACCCTCCCCGCCGCGGCCACGGCACTCGGGAGGATGCTCCGGGCAGCGGGATGGGGCTGAGCGGGATGCAGGACGCTCACCTGGACGAGGAAGCCGTACTCCAGCGTAGGGACGTTCTTGCAGTGGCCGCCGACCTGCGACAGAGCCGGAGCAGAGCCAGCTGCGTTATCCCCTTTCCCCCACGCATCCCCACCTCCGCGCGGCGCCGGCAGCACCGAACGCCCCCCTCTGCCGCAGCGGGACCCCCGACACGCCAACGCCCCTTCCGAGGACGCAGCCGCAGCGGGGACGTGGCACCAAGACGGGGGGGTAAAACCCCGCAGGACCCCACAGCCGGCGTCCCAGCTTGCCCACCAGCACCCATGGGTGCTGGGGACAAGGCACAGGGGATAAAGCCCCACAAGGGCTCCCCTCAACCCAAAGGGGTCCCGCCACTCCCCGACAAGCCATCCGACCCCGCGACAGCTCCCGGGAATCCGGGAAGGGAAAGGAGAGGAAAGCAAACCCCGAGGCGGGGAGGCACCCACCAGGATGTTGAAGGGGGCGACACCTGCCTGGGTGCTGGCGGGGGGGTAGCCAAAAACCTCCACCTTGGGGTTCTTCACCGTGCAGGAGACGGACCGGTTCATCAGGCGGTTGACGCGAGCCTCGGGGATGCCCAGTTTGCCCTTCAGCACCGAATCTTGGATGACGGGGAAGCTGGGAGACCTGCGGGCACAGAATCCCTCTGAGCTGCCCGGTTTGTCACCGTCCCCTACTCCCCCGTCACCCAGCGCCGAATTCACCCTTCGGCTGGTTTTTGGGAGAAACCTCCATCTCTCGGGGCTCTCGTAGGGAGCGGCAGCGTCCGAGGGGCGAGTGGGGAAACCGAGGCACGGCGCCAGGTCCCCAGCCACCCAGGGTGAGGGGACGGAGCGTTGGTTCCCTTGGGGACACCGTCAGGGTCTTACTTGGGGATGGGGGAGAAGATGCTGAGGCCAGCACGAAACTTCTTGATGGTGCCGCTCGTCTTGAACCAACTGTGCCGCTTCTCCTGCTGGGTCTTCAGGAAATCGTTGCTGAGATGTTTCCATTGCTGCGATGTGAACATGCCCAGGATCCTGGAAGAGAGGTGGCATGGGTACCCAGACCCTGGAGGTAGGAGAGAAAGTCTTGCGAAAAGAAGACCTTCCCTCGGTCGAGGAGGATCAGGTTAGAGAACATCCAGGCAATCTCAACATCCACAAATCCATGGGTCATGACGGGATGCACCCATGAGTGCTCAGGGAGCTGGCAGATGTTATTGCCAGGCCGCTCTCCACCATCTTGGAGGACAGGAGAGGTGCCTGAGGATGGGAGGAAAGCCAATGTCTGGTCTTCAAAAAGGGCAGGAAGGAGGACCCGGGAAACTACAGGGCAGTCAGCCTCACCTCCGTCCCTGGAAAGGTGGTGGAACGGCTCATGCTGGGGGTTATCGATAAGCACGTGGAGGAGAAGGTTATTGGGAGTAGTCAACACGGAGTCCCCAAGGGGAAATCATGCCTGACCAATCTGATAGCCTTCCATGATGGCATGACCAGCTGGGTGGATGAAGGGACAACAGTGGATGTTGTCTACCCTGACTTCAGCAAGGCTTTTGACCCTGTCTCTCATAATGTCCTCGTTAGCAAGCTTAGGAGGTGTGGGTCGGATGAGTGGACAGTGAGATGGGTTGAGAACTGGCTGAACAGCAGAGCTCAGAAGGTTGTGATCAGCCACGCAGAGTCTAGCTGGAGGCCTGTAGCTAGTGGTGTGCCCCAAAGGTCAGCGCTTGGTCCGGTCTTGTTCAACATGTTCATCAATGACCTGGACGAGGGGACAGAGTGCACCCTCAGCAAATTCGCTGACGATACCAAACTGGGAGGAGTGGCCGACACACCAGAAGGCTGCGCTGCCATTCAGCGAGATCTGGACAGGCTGGAGAGTTGGGTGGCGAGGAACCACGTGAAGTTCAACAAGGGCAAGTGTAGGGTCCTGCACCCAGGGAAGAACAACCCCAGGCACCAGTACAGGTTGGGGTTGACCTGCTGGGAAGCAGCACTGCGGAGAAGGACCTGGGAGTCCTGGTGGACAACAAGCTCTCCATGACCAGCAGTGTGCCCTCGTGGCCAAGACCACCAATGGTGTCCTGGGGTGCATGAAGAAGAGCGTGGCCAGCAGGTCGAGAGAAGTTCTCCTCCCCCTCTACTCTGCTCTGGTGAGACCACATCTGGAGTTCTGTGTCCAGTGCTGGGCTCCCCAGTTCCAGACAGACAGGGAACTACTGGAGAGAGTCCAGCGGAGGGCTGCGAGGATGATGAGGGGACTGGAGCATCTCTCGTATGAGGAAAGGCTGAGAGAGCTGGGGCTGGTTAGTCTGGAGAAGCCTGAGAGGGGATCTCATCAACGCTTGTCAATATCTAAAGGGTGGGTGTCTAGAGGAAGGGGCCAGACTCTTCTCAGTGGTGCCCAGTGACAGGACAAGGGGCAACGGGCACAAACTGGAACACAGGAAGTTCCATCTCAACATGAGGAAAAACTTCTTCCCTGTGAGGGTGACCGAGCCCTGGGACAGGCTGCCCAGAGAGGTGGTGGAGTCTCCTTCTCTGGAGAGATTCCAAACCCGCCTGGACGCGATCCTGTGCGACCTGCTCTGGGTGATCCTGCTCTGGCAGGGGGTTGGACTAGATGATCTCCTGAGGTCCCTTCCAACCCCGACCAGTCTGTGAATCTATGGGTGCTCGAGCGGGGTGCTGGCACCCATGGGTGCTTCGGTGCCCACTGAGCCCTGTCCATGGGTGGTCCATGCCACCCAGCTCCTCCTCTTCCCCACCCAAAGCCGGCGTTGAGCCCATCACGGGGCTGCGTGGCAGATAAAAGGTGGTGCCATGGGGACATGTGGCACTTGGCCAGTTTTGGGGCAAAATGACGACACCGTGGGACCCACCCTCCCTGCCCCCCTTGGGTGCTGGTTGTGTTTCGGCTCTTACTTCTTCAGCTGCAGACCCAGCCCGAAGCCCTCCTTGTTGGACGGCTGGAAAACCTCGATGGACGGTTCTGCGGGGACAGAGAGGAGGACAAGCTGTCGGTGCCACCGCGGTGCCGGTCCCAAAGGCACACGGGGACGCTGTGTCCTGCCCGTCCCCACTCACCGGGGCCATCGAGGTACTGGGAGAGGGAGAAGCGCAGGCGCAGGACGATGGGCTCCGTCCGCAGCACCTTCCACGCCGTCGCCACCTCCTCCTGCCGAGGGAGAGCCGCGATTCGGCACGGCCGCGGGGAAACTCGGGGTCCCCCGCGGGTGCGTGTGTCCCCCCCCCCTTCCCCGTGCCAACGCCGGTGGGAGGCACCCCAGGGACTCACATCGAGGAAGCTGATGTTCACGTGGAGGTCGATGTCCACGTCGTCGATGGTCCCGTACTCCCTGTGAAGACACGCGGGGTCACGGAGGGGGGGACGGGGTGACGCTGGCACCGTGCCGGATCTGCTGCCCGGTGCCCACCGTGCCGGGGCGTGGGCAGGCTCGTGGAGCGGTGACGGCCACGTGCGGCTCCACGTGTATCGAGTGTGCGCGCACCCCCACCCGAGAGCGGGGTGGCACCGGGACAGCAACCGGGCTGTGGATGGGTGTCTGGGGACGGCACGGCGGGGTGCCCAGGGACGGCGGGCAGCGCGCACCCACCTGACGGCCACGGCATTCTCGCTGTAGATCTCCTTTACGGCCTCGATGTCGGCGTCCAGCTGCGGGTGACGGTACAGGTCGGCGGCGCAGGTCCCCTGCGGCACAGCACCCCGTGACACCGTCAGACCCGTGGCCCCCCCGCAGCCCCGCGCTCAGGACCAGGCGCAGGTTGGGGGTCCCTGAGGCCCCCCCCTATGGCACCCGTGGGACCTGGCACCCATGGGACCTGGCAGCCGTGGCACTAACCTGGACGCCGTAGAGGAACTCCTCGGACTCATTGTCCCCGTCGGAGTCATCGTCCGTCCAGTACTGGCCCTTGAGGTCCTGGGGGGGCAGAGAGTTGGGGGGCGGCAGATTGGGGGGGGAGGGCAGAAGGTTGGGGTGCAGCGGGGATGGGGGGGGTGGAGGGAAAGGGTTGGGGGACAGCAGTTTGGGGTGCAGTGGGTTGGAGGGGGCAGGTTGTGGGGAGTGTTTTGGGGGGGAATGATTTGGGGGGGGAGCACTTTGGGGGGCAGTGGGGTGGGGAGGAGGTTGGGGGGAACGGGATGGGGGGAGCAGGTTGGGGGGCTCAGGATGGGGGGAGCAGGTTGGGGGGCAGTGGGTTGGGGCAGCGGGATGGGTGGAGCAGTTTGGGGGGGCAGCGGGATGGGTGGAGCAGTTTGGGGTGCAGCGGGATGGGGGAGCAGGTTGGGGGGAGCAGTTTGGGGGGGCAGCGAGATGGGGGAGCAGCAGAAGGGGGAGCAGCGGGGTAGGAGAGCAGTTTGGGGGGCAGCGGGTTGAGGGGAATGAGATGGGGGGGCAGCGTTTTGGGGGGCAGCAGCTTGGGGGAAATGGGAGACGGGGGGGGGGGCACAGCGGGTGGGGGCCGCGCACGGAGCCGCCGGGGGGGCCCCGGCCGATCGCGAACCCCGTCAGCCCCCGTCCCCCTCCCGTGCCGGGGACGCGGGGGGAACCGGGCCCCCCCCCCCCCCCCGCCCTCCCAGGCCCGGCCCCGCCGCTCCCCCCGCCCGGCCCCGGGGCCGCCGCTCCCCCCGCCGGGCCCTGAGGGGGTGTCCCGCTCCCCCCCCCTCACCATCTCAGCGCGGCCCGGCCGGGCCTGTCACCGCCTCCATGCTGCCGGGCGGGCGGGCGGCCATCGGGCCTTGACGTCAGGCCCTACCGCGGGCCCCGGCGCCACCGCCGTCACCCGGCAACGCCGCCGCTGACGTCACCACCCGGGGGGGACACCCCCCCATACACCCACCCCCCCCCGGTACCCCCCGGCGGGGCATCGGGACCCCTGGGATCGGGGCGGCCGTGACAGGGACCCGTGGGGCTGGCGGGGTCCCCAGTGCGCCCAGTACGGGGTCACCAGTGTGCCCAGTGCGCCCAGTACGGGGTCACCAGTGCACCCAGTGTACCCAGTATGGGGTGACCCGTGCACCCAGTACAGGGTCACCAGTGCGCCCAGTGTCCCCAGTACGGGGTCACCAGTGTGCCCAGTATGGGGTCACCCATGCGCCCAGTACAGGTCACCAGTGTGCCCAGCGTCCCCATCACAGTGTCCCCAGTGTGCCCATCACAGTGTCCCCAGTGTCCTCAGTATGGGGTCCTCAGTGTCCCCAGTGCCCCCAGTGTCCCCATCACCGGATCCCCAGTGTCCCCAGCATCCCCAGTGTCCCCAGTACAGGGTCCCTAGTGCCCCCAGTGCCCCCAGTGTCCCCATCGCAGTGTCCCCAGTGTCCCCAGCCCAGGGTCCCCAGTGTCCCCCGTGTCCCCAGCCCGGGGTCCCCAGTGTCCCCAGTCTGGTGTCCCCAGTATCCCCAGCATCCCCAGCCCAGTGTCCCCAGTATCCCCAGTGTCCCCAACTCAGCATCCCCCGTGTCCCCAGTGTCCCAAGCCCGGGGTCCCCAGTATCTCCAGTATCCCCAGTGTCCCCAGCCCGGGGTTCCCCGTGTCCCCGGGGGGTCAGTCAGAGGCTCAGGACCCTCCACACCCCCCCAAAACGCCCAGCGCCGCTGCCCGCCCCGGACAGACGGGCCCTACCCCAGACCTTGGGGGCTCACCAGCGCCCCGGAATGGGGGGGTGTGTGTGGGGGGGTGGCGGCGGTGTGAGGTTTGGGGGAGCGCGGCGCCTTTAAGAGCCGAGAAACGAGGCGCGGCCCCTTTAAGGCGGCGGCCACTCTCCGGCTGCGTGCGCGGCGGTTGCGCCGCCGCCTCATTGGCCAGCCGGGCGCGTGCAGTGTCGCAGCGCGCTCTCGCCGCCCCTCCCCTTCCTCCGCCTCCATCCGCCGCAGCTTATGCGTCCGCCGGAAAAAAGAAAAGGAGTCCCGACGCCCCGCCTCCTCCCACCGCTTCCCCCTCCCTTCTCCCTCGCGGGGCGGGCGGCGGAGTGATCCGCCGCGGTGAGGGCGGTGTGTGTGTGTGTGAGGGGCGGGGGGGGAGGGAGGGAGGAAAGGAGGCGGTGCTGCGGTCGGCCGGCCGGGATCACCTTGGCGGGGCGGCGGGGCGGAGCGCAGAGCAGCGGCGGCTCTCGGAGAGGACGGGTGCGGGGCGAGGCCGGGCGGCGGCAGCAGCAGGTAACGGCGGCATGGGGGTTAGCGGGAGGCGGCGAGCGAGTAGCGGTACCCGCCGCAGCGGTACTCGCCGCCGCCATCGTCCCCGTTCCCGCCGTCGGGTGAGGGTCTCCCTCAGGACGACGACGGGGGCGGGGGGGGGGGAAGAGAGGGAGAGAGCGCGCGCGGCCGCGGTGCCCCCTGGGAAGGTGGGGGGTATGCGCGCGCGGGGGGCTCGCGGGGCCGAGCACGTGGCGCGGCGCCGTCCCGCCCAGCCCCGCTCGGTGCATCCCCCCCCCCCCCCCCCCCCCCCCCCCAGCCCCACGGAGCCGCTGCCCCGGGTGGGCACCGCCGCCCTCGCCGCGGGGTGTTTGGGGAGGGGGAGGGGGTGTGGGATGTGTGTGTACGTGTCGGTCCTTGAGGAGAGGTACCGGGGGAAAAGCGTGCGTCCCGCAGAGGTGCGGTAAAACCGGAGCGCGGGGGTCCGGATTGCAACACTTCGTCGCCCGCCTTCCTGATGGCTGGGGCTGGACCGGAGTCTTCTGGGAGGCTGAGTCAGACGGAGCGAAGCGCTTTACCGGCTTTCCCCCCATTCCTCCTCCCCCTCCTCCCCGTGCCTGCTCTCACGTAAGAGCCGCGGCGATGCTCTGAAGGGCATCAGCTTCCATCAGCGTACGGCTCACTAAACTCACCACTGATGCTGCAGCCTCTTTATCCCCTTCACCCCCCCTTCACCCCCCTTCCATTCACCCCCTCCCTTCACCCCCCCTCCATTCACCCCCTCCCTTCACCCCCCCTCCATTCACCCCCTCCCTTCACCACCCCCCCCTTCCATCCCCGGAAGAGAAAGCCTCTTCTGACTTAATCTTCTCCCGTAATTATGCTTGCCTAAACACGTCCAAATTGATTTGGACAGTCCCTTGAACTGTGAAAACCTTTGAAACGTGTTTAAACCCCTCTTTGCAAGGCTAGATGGGCATGAATGGCGCTTTTGTCGGCGGACAATGGCAACCTCCCGACTGCCTCCTCGGATTCGTAAAAGTAGACGGCAATCTCTAAAAACCTGCTTTGTTCCGATAAGGCAACTCGTTACGGGTGAGGCCCAGGTTAACAGAAATCAGTGTTTTGCGGAGGTTTTTGTGATGTTAATGTCTTAACTTTCTGGCTGCCTCCTACGAAGGGCTGCTGCTAATCCTGACTTGCCTTGGCCTAAAGGTAGGAGGACAAAGAAGTGGGATTTTTTTTTTTTGGGGGGGGGGTTTCTTCAGATACTTCCAGGGAAACTCGGGGGCTTGTTGTGCAACTAGGAGTGTTTAATTAAGAAAAAAAATAAAAACCAGTCCGAAGCACATAATTTTATGCTCGACATCCAATTTATAAAGCAGAATTTAGGCTAATTTAGAGGAGTTCAAGTTTGATGGCCTAACGCGTCACGCTGATGCCAGCTCATTTCCAAACCCTCACCAGACGAAGGAAGGCCTCTTCTGCAGAGGCAGGAAGCTCTGCTGCAAGCCACGTGTTTGAAGCTGGGACTTTTGCCTGCGAAACCCTTGCAAGAAACTTCACTTTTACTAGATAACAAGCTTGCGGAGGCTGCGGCGCAGCCTGCCTTTTTCCTCATTATCTCTTTCTCAATCCGCCCAAAGTTGGCGATTTCACAAAAGCCTTAATTTATTTGCGTTAGCTGGAGCGATCCAACGCCAGCGTTCGTTCCCTTTCCATGTGTTGAACTGATAATTTAATTTAATAGGAACAAGACGTTTCCCAGGCTGCGGACCACGTGCTAGTCCTTTATCTCCCTTCTCCCCTGGGGAAGATGGTGCCGCGGCCACTGCAGCGCGTGGTGATGGATGGCACGTAGGGAATGGGGCTGCAGTACCTTGTCGCTGCCGCCCACAGCTGGGCGCGCAGCAAATCTCCGTCCTGGAGCTGGGGATGCAGCGGAGGGATCTATACTTCCACCTGGACTTATATTTAAATGTAAAAAGAAAAAAACCTCCACCCCCAAAACTTTCTTTTGTAATGGAAAAAAAGATTTTTAGAGTTTCCTTGAAGGCAGCTAAGTGGCTTCTGCTGGTGTGGGGCCAGGCTGAAAGGTTCCTTGTCCTCTGCCAGAGCACCACGCTGCAAGGTTAAGTCGGTAGGTGTGCCCGCACTGCAAATACCCTCGAGATAAGTCTTTCTCGTCGCCAGGTGTCTGATATTTGTCACCTCAACTCGCTCAATTTATTCTTTTTTTTTTTTTTTTTGTTAAGCTTCCTGTATGCCTTTGCCCTCCAGGGAGGGCAGGCTGGGCTAAAGTAATGCTAATCCATCTGCACGCAGGGAAAGTGCTGATGTCTCCCAGCACCGTGCTGGCTGGCCTGACCTTCCCGGCCCCGGTAACTCGTTTTCTGAAAGGCCGGAGAGGAGGAGGAGGCATCTCCGTTGCGGAGCTGTGGCTCGCTGCCGGGGAGAACGTACGCCAACCGGGAGCAGGTGGTGGCTTCTGGTTCCCATCCAGCGTTGCAGAAAAGAGATGGCATTTTGGGGTGGCCATCTTGTACTTACGTAACGTAACTCCTGCAACAGCCGCCGAGGGAAGAACGTGTTGTCCTCCCTCGCTGGAAGGGGGGTTGCCAGACTGTGTTAAAAACCCGCTTTGCTGCAGAGCTGAATTTTTTTGTTGTTGTTGTTGAGTGCCTTTAGCTTCTGGAATGAACGAAGCTGATGCTTTTGTAGGCTTTTTTTGGGAATCTGAAGGCCTGCCTGATTTCATAACCCTGCCCTTCTCTAATAGAAGCGCTAACTCAGACCATTTCTGCCTCTGGCCAGGGACACTGGGTGTGAGCAGCCTTGTTCTGCAGCACCGCTGAGGTTGTGTAAGCGAGGCTGAGCAATAAAACCCCAATCCTCACCCACCGTGAGCCTCCCCCCTTCCTGCCTGCAACTTTTACAGCCAGTAAAACATCTTTGTCCGGCATGGCGATGGTTAACGCCGGTCCTGCCTGGGGACAGTCCCTTCAAGGCCTCCTGGCTGCAGTTTCTACTTCCTTTTGTCACCGATAACAGCGAAGGCTTGGCCCGGGGTGGGGACTGGGGTGGGGATTGCCGCTGCCTCTGCTTTCTCCCTCCCCAAGGGCAGATCCAGAGGTGCCGAAGATTTAGGGTTTCTCTCAAGCCAACCGCAGGATGAGCTGGCGAGCGTTAGTCACCTCACTAATGCAAAACCGGTCGTCCTGACCTCAAACGGATCTTTCTAGAATATTCAAGAGCCGGGAGATGCCAGACATCTTTGGGCCGCCCTGCCTGAAGCGCAGGCAGCCCAAGTAATAAATTTGGGGATTTAATCATTATTCCTTGAGGAGGGAATTCAGATTTATTCAGTGCTGGAAACATTCAGGCTTTGTAGGGTATTGCTTACCCCCCCTTCCTCGCTCAGCCCAGACTGAGTGCTCTGTGTCTTCGGGCGTCCTTGAAATCCTTGCTCTGTTTGGTATTAATAAAAAGCAAGTCTGGAATAGTGGGAAATGCCAGGCATTCCTCTTATATTTAGAAGACTGGTCCTTCTAGCAGAATTCAGTCGATGCTTTGTGAATATGTGGTGATGGGAGGCAGGAAAAAGTATTAAAAAGTGAAACTTGTTGGTAGTGGGGCACGGTGCTGCGAGCAGATGGGTATTTCAGATACTTATTGGCTGCTGGGTTTCTGCTCTCGCCCCTGGACAGGGTCACGATGTGTCTAATTAATTTTTCTGAGCTCGCTGAACTGCTGGAAAAATCTTGCGAAGGAGATTCTGACTGTGAACTTAACTTTCCTTTCTCTTTTGTATTTATAAATACTTTAGGGGGTTTAAAATTATATTTGCAAATGACTTGAGTGGGTGTGGGGGGTTTCCATGAGATAGGGAGAACTCGCCTGCCTATTTTTAAAAACTTCCAAGTCACGCTCTGGATGCAGTTTCCATCTCGGGATGCCGTTGGTTCATTTTCCTCTCCTTCCCAGAAGCTGCGCAGACCCGCTCGCCTGTGTTTGTGCGGAGAGGTTTTCCCAGCAAAGGCTATTTTTTTTTTTTTTTTAAATTTATTTTTTGGCATCTAGAGAAGCCGGCGCTGCTCCGCAGGTGTCGGAGGAAGCAGCAGCAAGTGTTAGAGGGCTAAAACACAATGTTTCAGGGCTGACCAGCAGGTTTTCCTATAATAATGGGACTTTGTCGGGCTTTTTATGTGGGCAGACCTTCTTGTACTGACTCCGGTGAATCAGCAATTTCTGGCAGGGCTGAGGGAAAGGAGGGTTGCCAGGACAAATTATGGTTTTCGCTAGCCTGACTCCTTTATGCCGCATGGGAATGAGGCGATGGTGAGTCAGGGCTGCCTGCGAGAGGATCTGCACGTATGTGGGGAAGGTCTGCGGAGCAGAAGTGGCAGAGGGGAGGAGCGTCGGTGCGAACGGAGCCTCTGCGGCACCCGGCAGGCACATGGCAGGCTGGCAGAGCATCTTCCTGCCTGTTTCGTAGAGGCATGGCTTCATTTCTGGTCAGCCCTGCCAGCTTTGACAAAGCTTTCGGGTTTATTAGCGCCTCTGTTTCAAAGCTGGTGTGCATACCTAGCACCGTTTTGTGACTTATTGGTTTGGGTTTTTTTTCTTTGTCTGCTGGGGGCAGGCAGAAGAAAACCCCTGTTCTATCCCTACCTTCACCTGAGCAGCAGCCTGGGTTTCTACGAGTGCCACCCTAAAGGCATTTCTCATAGTTGAAGGCAGCTTATGCTGAAAGAGAAGCTTGCTTTGAATATCCCCTGCGTGCCCAGGGCATTAAGTTTGAAGTCAAACCACTGTTTGAAGTTTGACTAGTGATCTGCCTGTGCCGGTAGCCACCTTACATCACTCTTTACTGGAGGCTTTTTGAATGCAGGCAATCTAGCCTGGGCAGGTCGAAGAAGACAAACAGCTTTTAGCCACCGCTGCTACTTGAGAATAAAATTCTCAGGCCGTGTGGCCTGAGGTGCACAATTAGAGATGCCCTGGGGCAGCAGCGCTGCTGGGAAATAAGTGTCCTCCTGTCCCAGTGGATGGTTAGGTTTCAGTTCAGCTTCCTCTTGGGATTGCGGGCTGTTCCTGCTATTGATGGGATGCTCTAGTCCTGTATGGGCAAGCAGCCTGAGTTCAGAGAGGTTTTTTGGTTTTTTTAGTCCAAGCTTGGAGAAAAATAACCAGTCGTAAACCTTGTGGCGGCTTTTTGCCGCCCTGGGTGAGGGGGAATGCAGGGGCCGGAGCAGACCCGCAGTGTCTTTGGTTTGAAGAGGGACCGTGAGCGATTTAAAGAAACCTTCAGCCTTTCGCACGTTCTCTGCCAAGGTGTTGTGTTAAATGAACTCAAGTCTACTTGCTCGGCAGAAGATTGCTTGCGTAAGAGTGTATCTGCACTCGTGCTAGCGATGAGCTGCCCCGGTTGCGATGGGAAATGCAGTTGAGGCCTGTAGGAGAAATGTCTCGAGAGCTGGGAGGGAGGAGGCAGAATCTCTCTGCCTGCGCACTCAAGTGCTTGAATTTTGTTGCGTTGTGTAGCTCCAGGGGAAGACTGGCAATGAAGAGAAGCTATGAAGGGAACTTCTGCATAGAAGGCAGGTGAGCTTTGGGTGGCGTACGTGGGGGATGACGTGGAAATAGAAGTGTGTCTTGCCTGTATCTAAGACTCTCAAGTAGGAACATAAAGATAGTTTGACCCAGTAGCAGCTTTCTTGTTACCTCCATATTCATCACGTGGGTGTGTTGGTGTCTCTGCTTGATGAGCAAGTCTGGGTGATTCCTAAACCTGGCACTGCTTTCTTCCCTTCTAGACACAGGATTCCAGCGACGATGTCGAAGCACCACGATGCAGGGACTGCTTTCATCCAGACCCAGCAGCTGCACGCTGCCATGGCGGATACCTTCCTGGAGCACATGTGCCGCTTGGACATCGACTCGGAGCCAACCATCGCGAGAAACACCGGCATCATCTGCACCATCGGTAGGCGATTCCTAGATAGGAGAGATGCGCAGCTGCCAACCCCTGCGTTGGTGAAACTTGTTAGGGAAATTGTGGGGAGGCTTCGGCTTTCATCCCTTGCCAGGGCTGAACTTGTGTGTTGAAAGAACGCAACTTTCCCATGTCTGCCCAACCCGTGTTATTGCTAGGAGCGAGTCTGGTAGCCGGGGACATCAGAACTGGTCAGGTTCTGCTGTGCTTCTCCAGGCAAGTTAAAACGATCTTTGTTGCTGCAGAGATGAGCCGCTTCAGCACTGAGCAAGTCTGTGTCCATTATACCTTACTTTTCCCTTCTGCGATAAACAGTCTGGCGTGTCTGGGTTATCTCGTTATTTTTTACAAAGTTTTGATGGTCAAACTGTTTCCTCCTCCTAGGCCCAGCCTCCCGCTCAGTGGAAAAGCTGAAGGAAATGATTAAATCTGGAATGAATGTTGCCCGCCTCAACTTCTCTCATGGCACCCACGAGGTAAGGGTGGGGTCTGAGCTGAAACGGTCCCAACTGAGCCATCAGTGCGTGTCGTCTGACCCTTTTCCCTCACGGAAGAGGGAAATCCAGCTTCGTCCAGATCAGCCTTAGTGTGGGAAGGTGAAACTTAGCTCTGCTTTTTGGGGAAAGCGTGTTGATTGTACACATGGAGCCCGTGTGATTGTTGATAAACATTTAAGTGCGCTCTCTGAGCCGTTTTGAAAGGAAGTTCAAGTTGCTTCTGCGCTCTTCTGTCTACCAGGGAACCAAGTAACTGATATTTGAACCTTGTGTGCCAACTGCTTGCCATGAAATCCTTCAGTTCTTCCTCGCGTCCTGCCGTTCCCTGTACAAAGCTGCCGCTTCTCACTTAATAGCGGGAGCAGAGAACATTTCTTCCTGTCCACCTCCGCTTGAGTACGCAACCAGCAGTAGTTCGTCTCACTTCTTGTCTTGTTGCTGGGGGTTTTGCAAGGAGGCGATCAATGAATAACCTTGTCTCAGAAGAAAACTGTTAGTGATTTGAAGTAATTACTGTGTCTAGTTGGAAGAACTGAACTCCTGGGTTTGCTCAGCTAACCGGTTGTGTTCCTGGGCAGTCATGGTACTTGGGAGGCGGTGCGGTGAGCTTATGAGAATAAGGTCAAAAGAAATCCACACTGTTTGTGGCAGACGAGCCCTTACTGCTATAAATAGATGAGATCCTCAGCGACACTGGAGGAGCTGAGGATCCCATTCCAGGTTGCCTAGAATGCCACCCTGAGCCTTCCTGATGAGGTTTTTTTTTTTTTTACCCTGGCTGCCTTCCAGCTTTCAAAATGTCAGGCGGTAGCCAGTAGCAGCTGGAGGCAGCTTTACTTACTGAACCGTGTGCCTCGCGGTGTGTAACAGCTTGGCCTCTCACCCTCGTGGCCTTTAAAGGCCACAGGGCACTGTCAAAATCAAAAGGTCTGATGCTTAAAACTGTGGACGACCATCAGACCTTGACTAAACGCCCTGGGGTAGTGTCGGTGCATAGGCTGCAGTTAGCAAAATCTGCCTGAAGGAAGGGTTACGTGGGATAATTCCGCCTCTCCGGGCGGCCCTTGGGCCGGGTGGCTCATCAGGGAGTCTCGGCGGCCAGGCTAAAACTGGGAATTTTCACACCGTTACTGCCCCGTGGAGCTGCCGCTGTGGTTTGCGTACTTGTTAGCTGAGGTTTGAGGATGGGGACTGTGGCTTTCTGCTTCGGGTGAGGTCTAATTGCACATTTCGTACAGACGAGGTTAGATTACAACAGAGTCTGGGTTGAGTTTGACTGTCGGCCGTAGCCAGCCTTAAGTTTCAGTCCGCTCCTGGTTCCTCCAAAACACTCCAGCTTCCAGTGAAGCTGCAAAGGGTTTTCATCTGTCGCAAGCGCTTCGGTTCTTGTGTCCGCCCCAAAGCATTTAACAGGGCTTCGACTTTATCAGAGGTGCTGTAGCACCTGGCTGCCACCCTCTTTTATACAAAAAAAATAGCTTTTACTTTCAGCTCTGCCTGCATTCCCGTTCTGCATACGTAACTCTTCAGGAAGTCAGACTCTAGGAGCTCGCTATGGAATTAAAAATGAGAAATCCCGGGTGACTGGGTCCTGATAAACGTAGGAGCACCGTTCAGGCAGGTTTTCTGTACCGCATCCATCTAGGTTGTGGTGCGTGGAAGGGCTGGGGCCTTCTCAATCTCAGCTTGCACGCTCAATCAATAAACTAAATAATCTTTCCTGCTCTAAAGAGTTAGCAGTTGCAGCGGATCATCTCTGGCCGAGGCCCTGCACATGAACTTCAGCACGGCTTTTTCCGGCCCCACCTTTCTGGCGCTGGATTATCATCCCCACGATACCGAAGTCGGTGTGCGAGGCTCGTGTCGACGCGGGTGGCATGGTGGGAAAACCGGGTGTTTCCAGGCGACTTGGGTCAAACGCCGTCGGTCTGTGGTACAGAGAGGGGAAAGGGTATTTCTTATCTACAAAAGCCTTGTCAAGTGTTACGCAACTTGCAGTCAAGGTTATCTCTTAATGTTGTTTAAAACGAGTAAAGTAAACTGATCTGCTGGTCATCTGAAGCTTATTTGAGGTAGTTGGGATGGGAATTTCCCCGCAGAACTGTCTGTCCTGAAACTGGCAGTGTTAGCAAAATGCTCTTGCACACGTGAAAGTTTGCAAGCCAGGTGCGTGGTGCTGGAGTCTTGAACTTCTGGCTGCGATTGCTTTGGCTCTCGAAACAAACTGTAACAACTAACGTTCTCCTAGCAAATCCTTTATTTTGAGGGGAAATTTAAGCCTTAGCATTGTAAAAAAATCTTGTCCATCTGCTCGCCTGTGGGACTGATAAAAGGGATCAGACTGAAAGTCTGCAGGGGAGTCAGCAGCGCAGAGGATGGCTTCCTCCCTTCTGTGCTCTGAAGGGAGAACAGCAGCTGCGCGTGGCAGTTCCTTAGCTGTGACATTTTCCCGGCATTCGGGAGTCTTTCAGCGCACGTAATGTTCTGCTGCGTTGAACAGGCAGACGTTCAGCAAAGCTTTCGGAAACGCTCTTTCTACAGGCCTGTTGGTCAGTGGGCCATCTTCAAACGTATGTCCTGTTGGAGAAATCCCTTCAGCCGAGTGCCTGGGCTGTCTCTTGAGTTCTCCTCCTGGGATTAGAACTGGGGGCACTGAGGGCACAGCCAGGTTACTGCCAAACTCCACTTTCATGTGGGGAAGGCCTTTGTATCCTCACTCTTCGCTTTTCTGGAAGCTCAGTCCAATTCTTAAGCTAGAACTGAAATTGAGCATCACGTGAGAGCGGAGCTGTCAGCCTGGGCAGCATTTAGGGTGCGTAGTGGTCTTTTTCATAAGCGGTGGAGTAGAAATGGCCTGTTTTCATTTTTTTTTTTTTCTTTCCTTGCCAGTATCACGAGGGCACAATCAAGAATGTGCGAGAAGCTACAGAAAGCTTTGCCTCTGATCCCATCACCTACAGACCTGTGGCTATTGCACTGGATACCAAGGGACCTGAAATCCGAACTGGACTCATTAAGGGAGTAAGTTGCTCTTCTTTTTTTTTTTTTTTTTCCCCTTCCCACTTTTTTCACTGTATGAGACTAGCTATTGTGTTATGTGGCCTTTTCCGAACAAAAAAAATGCCTCTAACGAACCAGCTACCAAAAGTTTTAACAAACTGTTGCAGCCTGGGAGGTGGTTGTGTGCTGGTTTTTACTGGTTTTGCTGAAACGCATGTTTTGACACGCAGAGCGGCACAGCAGAAGTGGAGCTGAAGAAGGGGGCACCGCTCAAAGTGACCCTGGACGATGCCTTCATGGAGAACTGCGACGAGAACGTGCTGTGGTTGGACTACAAGAATCTCACCAAGGTTGTAGAAATTGGCAGCAAAATCTACGTGGACGATGGTCTGATTTCCTTGCTGGTTAAGGAGAAAGGTGGGTAACAACCGTTCCAGCTATGCCTCTTCGTTTTTTTTTTTCCTCGAAACACATTTGTGTTTTTTAGCTTGCAGTTGTACATTAAAGAAAGGAAGTACGTGGTTTGTAATGCTGTAGCGAGACTCACTCTGAGCAAAACTTTCTCTACTTCAAGTGTAGCAAGTTTTCAAAATCTGTCTTCAGCTGGATTTCACTAGACTGTCAGCTAAAAACCCCTCTTCAAAGTTGAATGTGTGGTAGGGACGTACCAGTGCTTACCATCAAAGCCTGTTCAGCCAGGCTAATTCACGTTTTTAATGCAGGATTTAACTAGTTTCACGGCATAAACCCTGGGTTCTGTGGTTGGAGACAGAACTAGCTTTAGCTGGTAATGTAGAGGCAGGGTTAGTTCCACAAGACTCCCTTTCTAGTGCTGCCTAGACTGCTTTAGCCTCCAGGTATCGCCTCAAATCCCAGAGGGTGAGGCTTTCGGGGTGCTCGGTTTGGTATTCTAGGGCTCCAGTGTGCAGAAGTGCGACCTGGTGGTTTTTTTGGGGAGGCAGTCCCAACCTCCTGCACGGAACAAACGGTGTCTTTGCCAAGAACGGCGTAGAAATGGTTTTAAACCGGTCTGTTGTGTTCCCATGGGTAAATCGCAAGCTTATGTGTTGCGTATCACCGCTCTTTTCAGCGGACTTAGGTTTTCATTGCGTGCACCGCTGTTCTCAGGCAGGGAGGCGGTGTGGGAGCTGGCAGTGGCGAGCTTTCAGGTAAACACTGACCGTGGGAACACATCTGTTTCAGGCAAGGACTACGTCATGACAGAGATCGAGAACGGCGGCATGCTCGGCAGCAAGAAGGGAGTGAACCTGCCTGGTGCCGCGGTCGACCTGCCCGCGGTCTCTGAAAAGGACATTCAGGACCTAAAATTCGGTGTGGAGCAGAACGTGGATATGGTGTTTGCTTCCTTCATCCGCAAAGCTGCTGATGTCCATGCCGTCAGGAAGGTGCTAGGGGAGAAAGGAAAGAACATCAAGATCATCAGCAAGATCGAGAACCACGAGGGTGTGCGCAGGTGAGCTTTGCGCAGGTGACGCTTCAGTTTTGTCGCCCTGTATCAACGGAAGAACGCAGCCCCTTTGCGCTGTAGTCGGGACTCCCGGTCTCTGGTTTGCCAACAGCAGCAAACTCGGTAGTCCGAGTAACAGGGTGGTAGTTAACGCTACGCGCATGGGACTTGATGTAGCTGCGTATGAGCAGTGGGTTCTGTAACTGTCGCAAATCCCCGCGCCCCTGAAAAATCCGCAATATTTTTCGTAGTGAGTGTGAGTTCAGACTTGCTCTTTTGGCTGCAAATCGGTGAGCTAACGCATGGGAATCGCCAAACTGTCGAGCTAAAATTTCTCAGGTCAACTCAAGCTCCCCTCGATCTGTCTTTGTATAGCTTTAGAAAGTTTTGTGTAGCACTTGGTCTTGTTTTTCTTCCTCCTACCGTGGCGTTACAGGGTACCAAAATGGCACGTGGAAAGCCCCTGTGCCGACAGCGTAGCTGCGTGTTGGACTCTGGAGCGCTGAACAAATAGGTTAACAAACCTCTTCTCTTGCTGTCAGGTTTGATGAGATCATGGAGGCCAGCGATGGCATTATGGTGGCCCGCGGTGACCTGGGCATCGAGATCCCCGCTGAAAAAGTCTTCCTCGCCCAGAAGATGATGATTGGGCGCTGCAACAGGGCTGGCAAACCCATCATCTGTGCCACTCAGGTACTCGGAAAGCAATGCGAACTTGTAACTGCCAGAGCTGTCGCAGCTGCTGAAGGTTTTACCCCTCAAAACCTCATGCAGTATGAGCCTTTTGGGCTGACAAAACAGATTTTGGGGGAAAATTGCGTATGCTTTGCCTTGGCGTCTTGTAGCAGCTCATCTGTGTCTAACAGAGAAGGCTTGCTAAGGTTGCCAGTATCTTCCCATGCTGCGGTGTCGGAAGGAACTGAGTAAAAGATCCATCTCCTCGTTATTCTGGGAGCTGTTAGTGAGGGAGGAGGGAGAGCTGATGCTCAGCTTCGCTGGTTCCAGTAGGGATCGCGTGCGGACAGTCCTCAGGCACTGGGAGGACTGGTTTCCCGGCTGTCCTCGCTCTGTGCACAGGTTGTGGTAGCGAAAACTGGCTCTAGACCATAGTCATCAGTGAAGGTTCTGGATTTACAGCAGCATGTGCTCCTTTTCCCGTATTGCTATGAAAACAGGACTGAAAGGCTGCCTCGGGTGATGTTTTGTGAGGAAATGAGTGATGTTTGCCCGGCGGTGAGCTGCAACAGGGAGGAAAGCTTGAGCACCTGAGGATTTGAGCTTTCCATAAAGATGTCTAATGCAGTCCTGTGCTCTAAAGAGCTCTGAGTTTCTTGGACTGAGCCTTGTGCTGAAAAGTTCAATTGGAAAGTCAGAATACTGTGTCTGTGGTGGTGTGTGGGTTAAATCTGTATTTTTTTTACTCCTGGAAAAGGAGTAAATATAGAACAGGTACAAAATGAAATGCTTTGTTTTTCTCGCTGGTAGGGGCCTGGTCGCTAACCAGCTTCAAATTAAAGCATCTCTCGAATGGTCTCATCTCCCAGAGTCCTTGGGCTGCATCCCGGCTTCCGCCCCATCTATAAAGCATGTTGGAAGCGCACTAGTGAAAAAGCAGCTGGTTCCTCCTGCAGTATCTTGATTTCTTTGACTTCATTCTCTTCCAGATGCTGGAAAGCATGATCAAGAAACCTCGCCCGACCCGCGCCGAGGGCAGCGACGTTGCTAATGCCGTCCTGGATGGAGCGGACTGCATCATGCTTTCCGGAGAGACTGCCAAGGGAGACTACCCGCTGGAGGCCGTGCGCATGCAGCACGCTGTGAGTACTACCGCCTTCGCTCTGGTGGGGAGCCGGTCCCGCAGGTGACAGTAGCAGTACTCTCTTGCCCTGCATCTTCCATCTGAACCAGGCACCTGAAGATCTAAATGTGGCTGGTGCTAGGTGGCAGCACCTAGCAGTCCGAAGTAGCGATTTCTTTGTTCACACCGCTGCTGCGGGTGTGGGGTTTTTTTAACCTAACATGGCCCTGAGGGCCTGAAACCTCACTTTACGTACTCCAAACTGTTGTTGGGCAGAGCTGAGAACTGCTCTGCAGTTGCTCTGAAATCTAAAACTTCAGATTTCTCGTCTTTTTGTTAAGGCCAAGGTAAAGGGGTTTTTTTGTTTTGCTCTTACCTTGGTAGGAGTTACTCCAAATGCCCGTATTCGTTTTGGCATATTAAATGCCTTAAACTTCTCCAAGGTCAAGAAGCTGCTTAAGCAGTTTATCTCTAGATAATGAAAGGTTATCTCTAGATAATGAAGGCTGACTCTTCCGGGGGGGAGGCGGGGGAGGTTTGTGAGTCTGATTTACAGCGCTGTTGCGTTCGGCACCTGGCGCGCTCGGCGTTGGGAGCGTTTGTTGCACGAGTACTGACAGCGCCGTATTTTTTACATGCCTGAACTGCCAGAAACCTCTGCTCTGCTTCGAGTTCACCCAGCTCACATTTCAGCTGATAAAAAGCCTGATGTCGAGTAGCTACAAGCGTTGCTTCTCCCCAGTTACCAGCGCTGTGAATCACGGCGGTGATAACTCTCACCAGAGTTATAACTCTCACAAGTTTTACTTGCAATTCAGGTTATATAGATTAATCAACTCAGCTAGCGTTTGTTTGCAGTGCCGCCTGTGAATATCTTTTACCTTTATCTGGTCAGTATGGAGTGGTGTTTTGTTTTGCACGTGGCAAATGCAAAATATGACTTGATGATTACTGGGCAGCGACTGCTGGTTTACAGGCTGATTCCTAACAGTGCACCTAAAATCTTCCTTCCTCAGTTTTTTCACTCCCTAAATCACGAGGGTTGACTTTCTACTGAGAGTTGGAAACTTGCTGCACCGATTCAATGCCAGAATGGAACCCCAGGTGTAATTCTTAGCCTGGGGCAGGTGGTCCTGTGCCTGTAGCCCGAGCTCAGGATCCCTCACACGTGATTCCCTTCCTCTCGCAGGCCTGGGAGTAGTGGTGTTGGCTCTACCAGGCCCCTGCAGAAATACTGAAGGTTTTAACCCTCTGTGCAGAGGAGCAAACGCAGATTCGTTTTATTTAACGTAACGTGGCACAGGCAGCAAGGTGCCAACTCTGTGATGGCAGGAACACGTTCCCCTTGGTGTTAGTTGAGAGAGGCCCTGCCCAGCGATAGCGCCCGCGGTCTGAAAATCTGCAGCGTGGCCAGAGCAGATGAATATTTCCTTCTGAAGTGGCCAAGCAGGGAGAGAGCGCTGAGTAAAGAGCAGCTCCTCTATGCATTCCCCAGCCCGAAATTGGTATCGGTTTGAGTTTATATATTTGATTATCCAGTGCTGCTACAGGAGTATTCCAAGTAAAGCTCCCTCTGTAGTGAGCTGCAGACAGCAAACGTGGGCTGCGATGTGGAGAGCAATCAGGGTCAGTGTCTCTAAAAGACTTGAGCTGTCTCTCCCCGGGCTGTCGCCGCAGCTTTGCTGGGACTCCGCAGTGCTTTCGCTTAGCGGTCCCTCTCCAGCTAGCCTCGCAGAAACGAGATTCCTCTTTAGTAGCTGGCACCTCTGTGACTAAAATACCATGTGCCTTGAGTTTAGTAGCGAGCTTCCAAATATTGGGCAGGCTGTTTCCCGCTTGTGGGAGCGGGCTTCCTTCCAATTCCAGTCCGCAATCCACAGTTGTCTTCAAATGCCGCCCTGGCCACGCTGTCTAATGGGACCGAGATTTAAAGAGCTGCTCTGTTTTCCTTTCTCCCACCTCTGCCCTGGTATCTCCACCTGTCTACCAACTAGAAACCCTCTCGCCATTTCTGTACGAGTAAAGCCGGCTGTGACGTGGACTTAAGAACTGCTGTGCCCTTCCGCAACCACTGTCAAAGCAGACACGTGTGTACACGTATTCTTACAACGGGGGAATGCAGGCTGCCCTCTAAACTCAGGTTTGCTCTGCGTGTTAAGCAGAGCTGCCTGCCTTTGGACCAGGAGCTGAAGATAAACTGCCCGGCTACCAGCTCTTGCGTTCAGAGGAAGCGTTTCGAGGCGGATACTTCCAGTTTATCTAAGGGCAAGTGTAAAGCCAGCAGCAACAAAACCGACTGCTTTAGGACCAGAGTTGGCCCTGGCCTGCTGTTCCCGCCTCTGACATGTGTCCTGTTATTTTTAGATATAAGATACTTAACTACTTTGGCTTAAACTGTTACCTGTGGAAGAGAGAGAATTCCCAGCACGGCATAAAATAATTCATTAACACTAGAGTAGCAAAATTCTTATTTGGAAGGGGTCTAACGACAAAGCTTTCACTATAAGGGCATTTCAGTCTCTGCTTAAACATCAACTCGTCATGCTTTGCGTAGCGGCTGCTCGCTTTCTGAAGTTGTCCTTGACAAGATGATGAACCTTTGCACGCTCTTCTAGTCTCTGCAGGCCTTCTTTATTGGGTTGTCAAGGGCTAATGCAGTCCTCCGAGATAATTCTTATCTCTAAATGTGAGTGATTCCCAGCATGCTGGGATGAATAGGTTACTGAACTTGTTGCAAATGTTTAGTCTGAACAGAAAGTCCTTAGTTGTGCCCCCCGCACCTCTCATCTGTCCGAGTCTGGCACTGTACAAATAACCTAACACACGTGTTGCAACAACCCTATAAAGAAGGCTTGTTCCTATTTATTTCGCTGTTACCGAAAGGGAAGTTGGTACAGCACTTGGAGGTGAAACTTCATTGGCTCTCAAGTTAAATAAAATCTTTATTGGCTCTCAAATTAAATTTTTATTGGCTCTCGAGTTAAACTAAATCTAATGAAGATAAGAGAGAGCCCATCTCCCCTTCTCAGGGGCGAGATGGAAAGCGCGCTGCCTGCGCGTTGGCTCCGTGCAGGCTGTTGTAGCGGTGCTCTGTGGTGTCGGGAGGGTCCGAAGGGAGGACGTGGAGCTCCGGGGATTGCCTCTTGAGGAACCGGGGGCAGGTAGATGGCACGGGAGTCTCTCGAGGAAGCAACGAGCAGCCGCAACAAAGCGTTCCACGGCTGTGGCATGAAAAAACGGGTTGCGTTCAGCAAACTCACAACCTGAGAGCCAAAAAGAGTTTCACAGCCTGACCTTTAATATCTTCTTGCATGCATTACTATGACAATTAAGCAAATTAACGTGATCTCATGTTACTCTGGTATATCTTTCCTTCTTTCCTCTTTTCTCCTCCTTCCCTCTTACTGGGGCCTGCAGATCGCTCGTGAGGCTGAGGCAGCAATGTTTCATCGTCAGCTGTTCGAAGAAATTTTCCGCCTCAATGTTAACAACAGGGACCCTGCCGACGCCATGGCAGTGGGCGCGGTGGAGGCGTCTTTTAAGTGCTTAGCTCCAGCCCTGATAGTTCTGACCGAGTCTGGCAGGTAGGGCTCAGAGAGGGGACTTGGTGCCATGAGTCAAAACAAGCTCCGTTCTAACGCTGCAGATACTTAGCAAGCAAGCTACGGTATCAGCCTTGCCATAACCGTTGCGGTCCGAGCCGGCCGCTTCTCTGCGATAGGGAGGGATTTTAGGTAGGCAGGAGCAGAGCGAGAGTGCCTGGCAGTTGGCATGAATGTCACCTGAGTGGGGGCTCGGCAGGGCGAGGTGACTCGGTAGGTGCCACCAATTTGGGGAAAAAAACCCCGACCTTGCGAATGGAACGATTCCTCAATAAAGCCGTGCTGTTTGGGCGGCCGAGCATTGCGGCCATCGCCCCGGCGCGTTGAGCTAAATCTGGGCTCGCTAATTGGCAAGTCTTAAACGTCAAAAGTTTGACGGTATTTGCGGGACGCCTCGCTGATAGAGCACCTCGCCTTACCCCGTGCCGCCCCGAGCGACTGATGTGAGTGTTGTCTTCCCGAACGCGTGTTGCTCTTATAGATTGCCCGGGAGGCCGAAGCCGCCATCTTTCACAGGCAGTTGTTTGAGGAACTTCGTCGTCTGACTTCCCTGAACTGTGATCCCACGGAGGCCGCCGCTGTTGGCGCTGTGGAAGCGTCCTTCAAGTGCTGCAGCGGGGCCATTATTGTCCTCACCAAGTCTGGAAGGTAGGAGGTGACAGGTTCCCTCAGGTCAAGCCCACTTTGTGGCAGGGTGGGGGAAAGGAAACTCCCCTCCACAAAAAAAAAAAAAAAGGCTTTGAAAGACTAGAGCTGTAACGGTGAAGCCCGGGTTTTGGGAGCGACTGAGAGCCCTGCCTGCGTTGCCGGTTCCTCGGGAGATGGGCAGACGTCTCGAACATCTGCGCGTACGTAACCTCCGAGTTCCGCAGCGTGGCGTCAGCGCTGAGCTCTGCCTCCCCTTGCCGTTGCGAATGGCATCTCTGCCGGCGGCGCTGGTTGGAAGAGTCAAGGGAAAATAAGTGTCACAGCTTCGATTCAAACTTCTTGGCAAGAAATCCTCGATTTAACAGTAAGGCAGAAGTTCAGTGGATGCAGAATCTATTCTTTTTTGTTGTTGTTGTTCTTAAAATCAAGGCCTTGGCCTTTCATAGTGGCATCCAAATTCTTTGTCCCTTGCTGAACCTTTCAGGCATCAGCCCTGCTTGCTTAAGCTCACAGGGCGAAGAGGGACCGTTAGGCAGGAAAACGGAAAGTGTCGGAAATTCCCTCTTAGCGGTTTCCTTTACGCCTGCCTGCGAGTAATTTCGCCGGACGGGCAGGCATCTGGCAGGCGCCCAGCGGCCAAGCGCTGCCTGCGCTCTTAGGTGAGCTCAGGGCCTCGGCTGCAGGTGAGAGACCGCAGTGCGGACGCGCTGGAACTATATAGTTCGGGATTTCAGTCCAGCGACGGTGACAACTGCCGAGTAGAGATCCACTCTTCCAGTTGCGGAAAGGGAGCCGAAGCCTTGCTGATCAGCTTTTCCATCTAGAGGCTGCTCGCTCGCAAAGCACGTCCGACCATAAGTCTCAGACTGCTTTCCGGAAGAAAATCTGAATTACTTGCACTGGATTCGGACCAAAGAAATAGTGCAGCGGCAGCAGAGATGTGATTATATGCGCTGGGCACGGTCTACCTGAAGATTTGGACCATCGGGGTGAATCCTTCGCCTAAATTTACAGCTTAAAATGATTCGAAGCGACCGCTTTGTGCAGAGATGAGGAGTGATGACTTAGAAGCACTGAGTTTCTGGATACCCTCGTGCTTCTAATGTTTCTTTGTAAAAGGTTCCAGTCTTACACTTGACCTTTTTAAAAGAGATTTGAACTCTGATATTTGATTATTTTTAGCTGTGGATTCTGTTACGGCCTTTGAGTACCTGGAGATTTCCTAGAGCTACCGGGAGGCTTCTTGGACAGCGTGGGAAGGATTGTCTGAGAGCTGGCACGTGTGTTTGGGTGCTTCGAGCAGACCGCTACCGCCTACTTTTAAGCAGCGACATTTCAATCTGAGTAGTGCTGAGCTTGGCTCCGCTAAACGAGGCCGCAAACGCTAGCGGAGATACCAGCATGCTCGTCGGGAAAGATGGAGCTGTAAATGCCACGGCCGTGCAGTTTTAGTCTCTATTTATTTGCAGATGCCGTCTGTAAGCAGTGCCAGGGGAAAGAGAAGCCGTTTGTCCCCACCCAGGGCGCGCTGCTTGCTATTTTAAGGCATTTTTAAGCACTCTGCGCCCAAATTTCCTGGTATAAATTTTGGCCTCGGAAGCGTTTGCTTCCTGTTGGGCGCAAGAGCAGAGCTCTGCGCGGAGGAACCAGCCCGTTCCCTGATGAACGTGGCTGGGAGGCAAATGGCTTCCCCCTTGGCACGCTTGGGGTAGCGCCGCTGGCGCCGGGCTCTTTCCATCCCGTAAACCGGGAGCTCCTCAAACCAGGAGGGAACGCGCGGGGGGACCCCCGCGGAGATGCCAAGGACTGCTTGCGGAGGCCAGAATAAATGGGCAGCTCGCCACCTTCGCGTAGCAACAGAGACAACTAAAGGCTTGTTTTCGGGGACCGAAACACGCGGACGGCGCTTCCTAAACTCGGAGGGGAGGTGATCTTCCCCCACGAGACTGGAGACGGCCTTTCGTGGTGGTCCTCCCAGTTTGCCTAACTGGGAATTCAGCAGAGCGTCGAGCTCTCGCCAGCGTCTCCTGTGGTCGTCCCCCGCGTCTCTCCGAGGTTGACGGGCGAACTTCGCCACTGCTTGTGCTCCCGTTGGCTGTACCCGTGACGTGGTGTTTCACCTCGTGTCTGGTTTCCTTCTAGGTCAGCACATCTGGTGTCCCGGTACCGCCCGCGGGCTCCCATCATCGCCGTGACCCGTAACGACCAGACGGCACGCCAGGCCCACCTCTACCGTGGCATCTTCCCCGTCCTCTGCAAAGAACCAGCCCACGACGCCTGGGCGGAGGACGTGGACCTCCGCGTGAACCTGGGCATGAATGTCGGTGAGTGACACCGCTCCGGCCTCCACCAAGGGACGGTCGGGTGGGACACGGGGCTCCTGAGCGCCTCGGAGGATGATTTTTATTTTTTCTTTTTTTGGGGGGGGGGTTGCCAAGGGGAACTGGCTGCCTGTGTGGTAACGGTGTCTTGTTGGGAAATGGGGGACGGCACTTGCATAAGCACAACCGCGTCCGGTTGGGAAACGGGTCAGCGGGTTTGTCATGGTGGCCTTAAAACAGCTTCCAGCAGAAAAAACAGGTTGGTTTTAACGTTGGGAAGCGCTTGAACCATGCTGCTCGTCGCTCCTGAGACCCAAGCCAAGCCCAGAGCGGGGCCATTCCTTTCTCTGGAGCCCCTGCTCTTGAATTTCCAGCTCCAGCGCCCCAGAGGAGCCCCGGACGGGTGGCGTGGGGAGCAGCGAGCCGAGCTCTGACCCTTCCCTCTTCTCTTTTTTCTTTTTCCCCTTTCCCAGGCAAAGCGCGTGGGTTCTTCAAGAGCGGAGACCTGGTCATCGTACTGACGGGTTGGCGTCCCGGCTCCGGCTACACCAACACCATGCGCGTGGTGCCCGTTCCCTGAACGACCGACGTCAAACCAGCGCACACCTTCCTTCCCCCTTCCCCTCCGCTCCCTTCGCGTTAGACCAGCCATCGCTTGCGATGTTCTCCTTGTCCCTAGAGTGGATGTAGGTTGCTAAACACCACCCAGTACAGCACCAACAGGGGGAAGAGACCTTAAATCACTAAAAAGAAATATACTTGAAGCGTTTAGTTTTTTGTAAAAACCCTCTTCCCCCGTAGCGAAGTCCTATGTCGGAGTCAGCATAGGAGGTTCCTGTATCCTCTTTGGCCTGTAGCGACTGTCCTCAGGGTGTGAAACGCCCCTTCCCCTGCCCTCTTTTGGGGCGACCGGGATGGGGAGAGGCGACCTGTGGTCACCGGTTCCCCCCGTTTCCCCCCCTTCCCCGCAGACCAAATCCTCTTCTTGTCAGGGCCGGGCTGGGCAGCGGCAGGGTGGTTGTTGGCTCCACGCTCCCCTTGCACCCTCGTACCTCGTCTCGTGCGTTAGTCGCGTGTCACCCCCAGAGCCCTCTCCCTCGCTCCCACGGCCCCCCCCCCCCCCATCTCGGGGTGCTAGAGCACAAAAACTCCATCAATAAAGAGAAGCTGAAGCACCGGCCTGCCCTGCTCCCTGGGCTGGGGAAGGGAGGGCGGGGAGGGAGGCTCCTGGCCCGGGCCTTCCCCGCCGCCCGCGGGGGCTGAGCGGGGCCCGGAGCGGCGCCGGGGGGGGGAAGAAGTGCCCGCGGTGCCTTTAAGGGGTGGGGCCTCGCTAGGCTCCGCCCCACCCGCCAGTGGGCGTGGCGGGAGGAGAGGCGAGCACGGCGGCGGGTGGAAGCCACCAATAGGGGTTCGCGGCGGGGGCGGGCGTGGCGGCGGGTGGCCAATGGGCGGGCGCCTGGGCGCCGTGAGGAGGTTGGGCGCGCGGGGCATGACGGCGCCGGGCAGCGCGGGGCCGCCGCGGAGGTAGGGGCGGGCGGCGGGGGGGGGGGGGGCCCGGGCGGGGGGAGACGGACGCGGCTACCGGCAGCCGCAGCGGTCCCGGGGGGGGGGGGGGGGGGGGGCGGCCGGGAGCCGCGGGGCGCGTCGCCGAGGAGCCCGCTGCCAGCCCTCGGCCTGCCCCCGGCCGGCTGCCGCGGCGTCGCACTGTGAGGGGAGCGCGGAAACACCGAGGGTGTCGTTCCCCGCCCCCCCCCCCGTCTCCTTCTCTGCCTGAGGGGACGAACCGAGCCCGGGGGTCCCGCCGCCGCCCGTCCCAGCAGCCGTCCTGAGCGGAGGCTCGGAGACCGGGAACTGGCCCCGAGGGCTGCTCCGGCCGCTCCTCGCCGCGGCCCCCGGCGTGGCTCGGTGCTCGGGGGCGGGGGGGACACAGGCACCGAGCTCCCCCGGCCCATCGTCCCGTCTCGCCTCCCCCCTCCGCGCCTCACCGGGGCCGTGAAGGGCCCGAGGCCGGGCCCTCCCCGTAGCGCTGCGCCCGGTAAAAACCAGTATCCCGGGACCCGCAGGGACCGAGGCCTTGGCTCTCACCCCCCGCTGCGACCCGCCGGGCGTGGGGCCCCCAGGGACAGGCGGTTCCCCGGGGCGGGACGGGACCCCGGGGGGGGGGGTATCGAGGGAGGCTGCCCGGGGCGCGGGGACCTGAGGGGACGCGGACGGCTCCGTCTCTTCCCTCCTCTCCTTGACCTCCTGCCTCTCTCCTGACAGCGCCGCCCGGGACCGGCCGCTCCCCTCCAGCATCCCCGGCGGTGGCTCCGCTCCAGCAGCCAACACACGGGATTGAAATGACCTTGAAAGCCGGGAACAAGGGCAGCTCGCCGGATCCCGCCCGGGCTCACTCGGGCCGAGGCAGCCCAGCCGCAAGTGCCTCCCTCCAGCTCAGATCCTCGTTTGTTTGGTTTTAGTTGGGTTTTTGGTTTTGGGTTTTCTTTTTTTTTTTCGGGAGGCGAAATCCTTGGCTCTCCTGCCTCCGCTGCCCGCTTCACCCTCGCTCGCACCGGTAGCAGGGAAGGGATCCAGCGAAAATCAAACGCCGACGGAGGGGCTTACGCCGGACCGTTTCCAGGCCGGATCCCAGCGCTGCGTAAGAGAAGGGAGATTCCGATATCTTGGGGCGGGGGGGGGGAGGGAGAAGCTCTGGGCTTCGCCTGGCAAAGCCACAGCCCGGGAGGCGAGCTGGGGATCTCGGGGAGCCTGTGTGGGAAGGGAGGGGGGTGTCAGCGCCGCTACAGTGGACAGGGGGTAGGCAGTCACCGGCAATGTTTTCCCTTTGCCGGGAACTCCTGCGCTCGCCCGCTCTCCCTCATCTCAGGGGCTCTGTGTTCCGCCTGTTCTTGCTCTGCTTGTAGTTTGGGATGCTTGGTGTGGTGATTTTCCTGCAGGAGCAGCTTCCTGCTAAAAAAATTCCTTGAGGAGGGTGATGGTATGAGCTGCTAGAGAGTGTTTTCCTCCCTGTGCTGGCGCTGGAAGCGGCTCTTGGCAGGGAGATATCTCTGTCAGCTGTGCCTGGAGCCCAACCTTATCTTATCCTGTGCTCCGGATCTCTGTCCCTGCCGCAGCTGGGAGCCGGGACGGAGCGAGATCTGGGGAGGGGAGACCAGGCAACCGCTGGGGATGAGGATGCTCCTCGCAGCCCCCAGACCCTCCCTGGAGCAGCGCGGTGTCAGCGCTGTGTCCGGGGACTGTCTGACCTGGGACTTCTCCCTGGTGGTGACCATGAGAGGGAAAGAAAACCGGGATGGGACCGTGCAGCGCTTCCAAGTGCTCTCCAGCCTCTGGCTCTTCTCATTTGGGGGGATTTCTGTGTGTTTGGTGACTTCGGGGACGGGTGTTTCCTCCATGCCCACATCTCAGGCAGTGGGTGCCCGTCCCCTGCGCGGTGCCCCTCGGATTCAGCCCCGGTTAGGGCTAAATCCGCTTGCCTGGATTAAGCGGCACAACTGCTTGGGGATTTAAGGGATGATGTGGGGGAAGCCGGAGCGGGCTGAGCTCTGGAGAGGGAGGCTCTGGAGTGGGTCGGAGCTCCTTTTCCAGCACGGAGGCAAGGGAGGGGAAGGCTCCGGTGCCTCCATGATGCGAGTTTCGGCTTCAGGGCAGCGTGGCATCACCTGGCAGAGGGTGTTTGTGGCGCAGGGCTGCCTGTCCCGAAGGCACGGGGTGTCTGAGGAATCAGGCAGGGAAAAAGCCTTTCGGTATGATACTAAGGGATGTTATTTTGGTGCTTTTTGTCAGTAGAGCCTCCCTTCACTTTGACCTGAACTTCTAAAAAAAACCCCACAACCTCGGTGTGTTCATCCCATCCCCGCAATGCTCGGGCTCTCCGACCGTGCGGGCAGCTCGTTCGCTTTGTTTTTCCGGGATCCAGGAGCTCGTTCCCAAGCCAGTCGTGACTTCACGGCACCAGTGACTTGCGTTCGGTTTTTCTGCAGCCCCGCGCACGTGCTGCGTCTTGAGGGAGCGTCCCCCGTGCCTCCGGCCGGGATTCAGCCCGGCTCCATCGCATCGGGACAGCGTTTCGGTCGGGCCCTCGAGGCTGCGGGAACACGGGGGCTCACGCGGCTTCGGCTCTCGGGCCGTTTGGGTGACAGGTGTTGGGGTGCAGCACCGCCATCCTGGCTCTCCCCAAGCCCATAGGGGATTATTTAGATGGGTTTCCCTTTGGATAAACCCCTCGGAGCGGGAGCAGGGAAACATGGGGCAGCACAAGAGCCCCTCTTTTTATTTAGGAAGCGGTTTGGGATGGCTTCTCCGCCTGGGCTCTGCTGCACCGCCACGGCATTGTCCCTGCGGGCACCGGGACGCTCTCCAGCTCTGTGCTCGTCCTGCCTGCTGGCGCTTATCCTGCTCGCTGCCGTCCTGCCTGTCCCCCACCTGCTCCGGCATCACCCGCTGCCCGTTGAGCCGAGCTCTTTTCCCGTGAATAATTTCCTCCCTGTAGGTCTGGTGACTTCTTGCCGGCTCTGCTGCGCTGCCGGAGCCTGTATCATTGCATCCCTGCCGGTGAGCCTCAGCGTGCACCGGGTAATCGTGGATCAAGGCTGCGGTGTGGGTCCCCTGGGATCGTGCTCTGCTTTGGCTTTCGGTGCCAGAAGCGCCGCAGCATGGCAATCTCCAGTTGCGGTTTGCCGGGGGCGGAAGTGTCGCCTTTCTGGCCCGCCGGGTGATAACCTCCCGTGCACGGCGCTAGGAGCATGTTTGCTTTACCTGTCGTAGCAGATAAGCGCCTCTGATAAAACTCATGATAGTAAATAACGGGCTTGAACGAGAGGGGAGCAGTTAAAGGAGGGAGTTGGGGCCTCTGCCCTGGGAAGATGATGTTTTGCTGACCCGGAGGAGCAGACCCTGGCCCTCGCTGGCCAAAATCTCCGTCGCCCCAGGGAGTTCCGTAGACTTGTGCTTTTCCCATCCCAACCTCCATCTCTTGAGCACCGCGGTCTGGGAAGAGTCTCTGCTTTGGAGGGTGTTATCCGAGGCAGCGCGGAGGGAGGTGGTAAGCGCCAGGGAGTTCCTGGCAAGAAATGCCCCTTTTTCTTTTTTTTTTTTTTTTTCCTGCGTGATTTGAGAAGTCGCAGAAATATCCTTACTGTCCTTGAGCGGCAGAGATATGAGCGTCTCTGTGCCGACGGGGATCGAAGGGAATGGATTTACAGCTCTGAAACGCCTCTCTCCCCTCTTTCCCTTCCCCTCCGGGGCTAACGGGCTTCTCCTTGCAGCGCCAAACCGATGCATGAAAAAGCAGCTCCCCTGAAGAGCCCCGAGCCCATGCACGGCCGTGAGAAACTGGAGGCATCGCACAAGGAGAAGAGTTTGGATTCCCTCGACAGCAGGTGAGGGGCAGCGTCACCGCGGGGTCCCAGGAGTATTTGCTCTTTTTTTTTTTCTCCTCCTGTTACCACCTCCAGCGGCATCCCCGCTGTTTCCGAGCCCCCAAAACGCAATCTGACGGGTGGGAGCGGGCGCGGGGGGGTCCCCTCTTTGTTTTCGGCCTCAAATATTAAGGTCTATAAAAGCAGGGAGGGGAGAGGGGTTTGGGGAAGGGAACGGGAGTCCCGCTGCTGAGGTTTTTGGGAGGATTTCACTGTCTCTGGTTTCTCCTTTCATGTGCCCGCGTGATGGACGCACGGCCAAAGCCGATTCCGTCCTCCTGCCCCGGCACGTTCCTGAATTCCCATTTGTGCTTTCCCTGGGGAAACCTTGAACTCGGCCCAAGCTGCCCCTCGCCGGCTTCTCACCGGGGGCAGCTCTGGGCTCCATTATTTCACCTCAGCAATACCAGATGCTACGATAAATCACCGAGACATCCGAAATGCGGCTTCCCAGGGTCTCTCTTCAATCCTCTGCATCTTGCCGTGGCTCTTCCTGCAGCACACTTACACAGTAAGTGAAGGCTCTTCACTTACCCTGAGTATTATTATTTTTGTCCTTCCAGCCTCCACCTGAACGAAGCCCTGAAGGATGAAGGCATCAAGAAATGCCACCGGGAAGTGGTAAGTCTTCAGCCTCGTGAGCGAACGAGCTGGTTCATTGTAGCCTGACCCGGGAGGAACCCACCCAGGGTCTCAAACGGGGGCTGCGGGAGCTGAAGCAGCTCCGTTCTTACCCGTTCGAACCTTTTTTGGTTGTTCAAATCGTGCCTAAAGTGGGGCTTTTCAGTCCGTCTACAAACAAGAGACGCTCTGGAAGAGGAAGGAGCGGAGGGACGAGGCGTTTTGCCTTTTCCCGTGAAGAAGATGGAGGAGAAAAACATTTTGCCGAGGCTTCAGAGGCATCCGGGAGGGTTACGGGGTTGGCAACAGGTTTGCGCTGGGACCGTGGGGTGTTTTGAGGTGGCGATGCCACAGTCTCCTCCCCGTGTCCCCCTGAAACGCTCCCACCGGCACCCCCCGCCATCCTGGCGTTGCTCCGGGGCGGGGCATCTAAGCCGACCCCAGGTGATGCTGAGTCTTGATCCTCTTAGGCCCGGCTCATCCGGTGACAAGGTGCGCGGAGCAAAGGTGACCTTGTTGCCGCGGGCAGGAGGGCTCTGCCTGCGGTGCTGCCCACAAAACTGCCTTGCTGCCCCACGGCCCTTCGAGCTGTGCCGGATCTCTCCGTATCCCAGCAAAACATCTCATCCCTTGGATTTTGGGTGGCAGCCGTCACCGCTGCGGGGACAGCCGTGTCCCCGGGGAGCACCCCGAGATCCGGGGCGCTGCCTGCTCCGGGACAAGGGGGCACAAATCTGCCTGCGCTGCCTTACGGGACTAATCGAGCAGATTTAACGCAAAGCATTGAACTGCTTCTGTACGGAATTATTTAAGGGCGAACTTGCGGAGCCTCCCGCCGCGGCTGCCGACAGGCTTTGAAGAGACACCGGGAATATAAATAGCTGGATGGCGCGGCGCGATGGGCGCAAAGCGAGTGTTGTCACCGTGCCCCGAATAAGGGAAGAGCTCGAGGAGGAGGAGAGAAACCGCTGGGCAAAATAAATTGCCTGCGGATGAGCCCGGGGAAAAACAAGCTCCTCGCGGAGGCTCAGCCTCCTTGGATAAACTCTAGATATTAGGGGAAATGTTTATTTGGGAGGATGGCACAGCATTTTCTGGGAGCTGGATCATCCAACCCTCCTCTGGCCCTTCGTCCCCGCTGTCCCCAGCCCAGCGGGACCCCGCTGCGCTGGTCCCGGGTGCGGGGAGAGGGAATTTTTTTGCAGGAGGGTGTTTTTTTTGTTTTTGGGGTTGGTTTTTTTTTTTTGGGTCTTCTTATCGGCAAGGTCACCGGATAACTTTGCTCTGCTTTGTTTTCAGGCTGCTAGCAAGTACAACTCCCAGTACCACAAGCTGTTCAAGGACATCCCGACGGAGGAGAGCGTGCTGAAAGGTGGGTGGCACGGCGAGCAACGGGCACGGGGGGGACGAACGGCAGGATCCGGCAAACGGATCTGCCATGCCCTTCTCTCTGCGTTGCAGTTTGTTCCTGCGCCCTCCAGAGAGACATCCTCATCCAGGGAAGGCTTTACATCTCCCCAAACTGGCTCTGCTTCTACGCAAACCTTTTCGGGAAGGACATTAAGGTAATGTGGGGGCCAGCCCACCCCAGTCCCGTAGGGCTCGTAGCGCAGGCCACGCCGCAGCCCGCTTATCCCCTCCTGCACCCAAATACCACCAAAATCGCTGTCAAAAGCCTCCGATGCGAAGGGGAGCGCGGCTGGGGAAACCAAATATTGGCTTGGTTTAAAATTCCCTGATGCAAAACCTCCTACAAGCCGCAACAGCGTCTGAAGGAAGATCAAAGGTTTCGGAGGCGGGGGGGGAGAGATTTGAATCTCTCTTGGCTTTTCTTCTTGATTTACAATCTGATGTTTTCCCCCGTTATTCTTGTGGCTGACGGGGATCTTGGGGAGAGACGACTTCCTTTAAAAACTGGGCTGAAGAACTGAATTATTTATATCAGCCGCTTTAAACAAATATCTGATGGAATTACAGGATTTCAATGAAGTTATCCTGCCATAAATTACATCCTGCCTTATTTTTTAACCCTCCCCGGGTTTGCAGGGGCTCTCTTGTGGTGGGTCTTGGGGAGACTCGCCGAACGATGCTTTCCCTGTGATTCTTGCCGTTCTGATCGAGTAGAAACCGCCTTCGAGCCAAGATTAATGCAGGGGGTGCCGCGACCTTTAATAAAACCAAGCTGTCTCGCTGAAACGCCGAGTCCCCGCGTCGCTGCTCTGCTTGGGGCGTAATTACGACGTGCGTTAAATCTCCTCCTTGCGAAAGAAACTCCCTGAGCTCTCGCCGTGCCCGTCCCCGTGTCTTTTTTGCCCTCCAGGTTGTGATCCCGGTGGTCTCCGTACAGCTGATAAAAAAGCACAAGACGGCTCGGCTGCTACCCAACGGCTTGGCCATCACCACCAACGCCAGCAGAAAGGTAACCGCCGGCGATTCGAGCATCGGTACCCGGCCTCGTCGCGGCAAAACCGCAGCCGGGGGATGCCCTGATGCGAGTCGGGTGTGATTTGAGAGGAGGGAACGAAGCGATTTCTGTCTCCGGCTGAAAGCGGAGGCCGGTTGGGAAGTGAGCGTGGCTCTCTGTGCTGGCAGCCGGCCAGGGCAAACACTGCGACTTTGCTTTTGTTTCTGAGTTTCACTTTGTTTCTGGGCAAAGTGAAGCCCAAGTGAAACTCGGCCGAGCCTAACGAGTCCCTGCCGGGCTCAGATAAAACCTTTAAACTCCTTAAACGCAAGCAGGGGAAGGGTTTGGGCCAGGATTTAACCCCAGCTGGTGGAAAACTTTGTTAAGGAGATGGATTTCCAGTTTTTAAATCACGTTGGGTGTCGCTGACTGCAGTGAGCTGACGTAGTCCTGCTTGGTGTGTCCGAGTCCTCGCCTGCCCGGCTGCCGCTTGTGGCAGTGTGCGATGCCCGTCCCCTCCCAGGGGAGGGGGTTATTCCTGCTGGATTTTGGGAGGGATTATTCCTGCGGGGTTTTAGCGGGGGGGTGGGACAGAGCAGGATTTGGGTGTTCAAAGCGATCCGGTTGCAAGGCTGTTCCGTGTATCGCGTGGGCTCTGCGTGGGCAAGGCGAGCACTGCCCCATGTCCCCTCGTGCTGATCCACGGGGACAGTTTTGCTCCTCCCGGCTCCGTTTGCTGCCGTGTCCCCTCTGGGCTGAGGGCGGGAGGCCCCATGGGGACAGCAGCTGAGCGAAACCGGCCCCAAAAAAATCTGGTCCAAGATTTAGCAGGCTGTAAAAATAGCAGCGGGGAAACTCTGCAGGGAGGGATGCAGCTCCCGAAGGAGGGGAAATTCAAGGGCAGGACGTCTCTGCCTGTCCCCTGCCTGTGGGGGAACTGGACTCGGGATGGAGGGGAATCTCTCCCGGCAGCTTCTCTCTTTCTCTTGCAGTACATCTTCGTGTCCCTCATCTCGCGCGACAGCGTCTACGACGTCCTGAGGAGAGTCTGCACGCACCTGCAGGTACGGCCGACGGCTTTTCGCTAGCCACGAGCTCCCTTTGGGCTGCATCTTGCCGAGCAAAGCTCTTCACTGTCTCCATGAAGGTTTTGACCACTCCCAGAGCCCTCCCTGGTGCCCTGCCGCCTCTTCTTGGCATCCTGGCTCTGCAACAAGGGACGGGAAGAGGGGCAGGAGCCGTGCCGTGGGCACGTCCTGTCCCCGTGAGCTGCCGGTGGCCTTTTCTGGGTCACAGATGACAGAGGCAGAGCCGGGAGTTTCTGCTCTCTCCCAGGGCGTGTATGTGAATTATTTATAATCCGGTAGTAATACGAGTTCTGCCACTCTGCGCATCACTGCCTTTTCCCCAGATCTAAAATTTTAAGGGGAGGAAAAATGGTACGAAGTAAAAAAAAAAAACAAACAAAAAAACCTGAATTAAAAAGCCCGAGGATGGAAGAAATCCATCAGTCCTCAAGCTAGAGAGGAGGGTTGCCGGGACCTTTTCTTCTCCCTGCCTTTGAAGCACGTGGGAAGCGGTGCCGGAGCCCTTCCCCGCCCGGAAGGGTGGCTGCCGGCTGTGCCGGGGCAGTGATTTGGGTGACTCAGCCCCCTTGATGAACTGGAGAATTTATTCTTTGAAATATGCTGTGCTCTGCCCAGATAGTCCCTTTTTTTCTTCTCCCCCTTAATGGTTTATCCCTTCTGCTGGGAGCTGAGACTTGTGCAGGAGCCCTCGGCTCAGCCGTGGCCCTGTGGGGTTATTTATCGGCACGGGGAAGCAGCGATGGGGTGCCCTGTCCACCACCGGCTGCTTTTCTTTGGCCCCAAAATCCCCACGCTTGAAAATTTTTAAGCAGCTGCTCTTCATAGACTCACCAGAAACATCAAAATTCAATTTTCTGGCTTGGGTTGAAGCAGGGAGAGGCAGCGCCATAATGCCTGTTTTGTTTTCTTTTTTTTCCCCTCCAGGTTTCCAGTAAGAAGAGCTTGAGTTTGAAGGAGCTGACGGAGGAGCCCGATGCCGTGTCACTGGTGAGGCTCAGGGCAGCTCTGGGAGGGGGAAGGACCCCCATGAACTCACCTCCGCGTGACCAGGGGAGCGCGAGGGATCGCATCCTTCCGCCTTTGGAGCGCGGCAGGGCTCGGCTCTGCCCGCGGTGGCTGCGTCCCCGGCCGACGGGATCTGTCCTCACCGTGAAATGCTCTTGGGTGGCCTCTCCCTGCCTCCGCTCGGTCACGAAGCCGTCGGTGTTGCCCCCAGGCCACGCGGGGATGCTGAGCAGGGTGTCCTCCCGTGGGCTGGTGGCCCTGTGCATCAGGCTGGGTGCAGGAGGTGACAATCGGGGTGGCCTTTGTGGGCCGGTGGCAGCGATCAGTATTCGGGGCAGGCGTGGGGTGCGTTGGCTGGTCCTTTCTATGGATCCTGCGTCCCCATGGGGCTGTTGTGGAGGACCAGCTCCCCTGTAGGATGATGTTTTGGTGGTCGATGGAGATGTCGTAAGGTTCGAGTCCGAATCTGGCCCCGCAGCGTCCTCGGTGCTGCCGGTTTCACAGGAGAAACTGCCGCCGGTGGCACGGCTCACCCCGGGGCTGTTCCCGCAGGAGGTGATCGTCCCCGAGGGCAAGTGGAGGAAGGTGTCACCCGCCTCGCTGTCACTGTCTCTGCCGGACGCCGACTACCAGTGCATCCACCGGACCTCCGTCAGCAGCCTGAGCGCCAAGGAGAGCTCCTTCACCTCCGAGGAGCCCCTGGTTTCAGGTGAGGGCTGCGTCCGACCCTGTCCCGCACACTGTGCTGGGCATAAACCTCCGTAAATACGTGTTCATCCATCCTCCGCCCTCGTGGAAGGGATTTCTGCCTTGCAGACGAGCAGGGTTGAGGCTGGGAGTCGGTGATGGGGTGTCCTGCCTGCGGGGTCTGAGCCTTCTGTGTGTACTTGTAACAGCGTTAGCCCGTGAGGGAGGAATATTTGATGCTTGAAGGTTCCCGGTTGCTGATTCTTTGCTCGCGTTTCAGAAAGTGCAATAAACACCGAGGAGGAGCTGGAGGTGGAGCAGAGCTGCGTGGCGGAGCTACGACCTTCCGACTACCAGCTCCTGAAGATCTTCATCGTGCTGTAAGTGTGTTGAGGGCGGCTGCGGCACGGGGAAGCTACGCCGGGAGCGTCTGTCTTTGACCACCGGCCGCTGAGCGTTTGTGTGCGTTCCTTTGCTCCCAGCATCTGCCTCCTGGTCGTGTCCTCCTCGTACCTGGCGTTTCGCATCTTCCGTCTGGAGCAGCAGCTCTGCTCTCTGAACCGGGACTACCTCTCCCGTGGGCACAGGAGGTGAGGGACCCTCGGGGACGCTTCGGGGCAAGTGGGTCACGCCCAAGGCTTTCACCTTGGGGAAGAGGTTTCCTTGCGGATTTGGGGCTGGTTCCTCAGTTTTAGGAAGCACCAGGGCATCTCGGCGGAGCTGGGCCGTTCCCTGGGGCTAACGCGACCACGGGCATCAGCAAGGGATGGACAGGAGAGGATTCCCTTGGGTTGGGGACATGGGACATTGGGGCCTGCGGTACGGTGCCCCCGTGGCTGCTCACCCCGTCTCAACCCGCTCTCCGCTCGCAGGTGACCATTACCCCCAGCGCTGGCTGAGAACGGATGCTGAGACGGTGGATCCCGTGGCCGTTGCACATGGCCCGGCTTTTCCTCGGCCGGTAAAATGGGACCAAGTATCTTCTCTCTTCCTACTGGCACCCGCTCCCGGCGGGACCGCCCGGCCGGCTCACAGCCGCCGGTGCCAACTCCCTGTCCCACTAGAAACCTGTTTTCTCCCCGGGACGCCGCTGCACCATAGCACCGGACAACGGCTCGGGGCTGCCGAGCACTTGGACCTCCCCTTGCTGCTAAAACTGGCATCGGTTTTTATTCCAGACTTGGATTTTTCTTGTTAAAAGATGACTTTAGGTTTACCGAGAACTCCCAAAAAGGTGGATGAGTTGCTGCTGCTGCTCTGGGTGCAGCCCGGGCAGCGGCTCTGGGCTGAACCAGCCTGTTCGTCCCCATCTCTGTACCCCCTGGCTGTGCTCAGACCCCGGGGGTCTACAGGGAGAAAAGGGGCCACCAGCCCTGTGGGCCATCCCAGCACCCAAGGGTGGGGGTACAATCCAGGGCCCCTCTTTCTCTGCTGGGCTCTGTACCAGTCCCCAGCCCGTCTCTCCTGGAGCAGCGGGGCATCTCGGGGTGCGTGCATGTGTGCGTGTGTGTCCCTGCGAAGCACTTTAGGGTGTCCCCCCCCCTCCCCTCAGACCAGGCGTCCTCGCTGGGGACAATGCCGGACCAAGGCTTCGTTAACCCTGCTCGTCTCGTTAAGACGTCCCGAAGGGAGCCCGTGGCTGGCACCGATGAACGCGTCTGTGCCCCGGTTCGTGTTAACCTCGTCACCGCGCAGAGCCGAGTCCTGCGGGATTTATCCCGCAGCCTGCCCCGGGAGCGCGCTGGAGCGGCAGGTGATACCTGTGCGATTTATTTTGATTTTCTTTCCTATTTTTTGGGAACTACAAGTGCTGATTGGGCCAAATCCCCGCGCCCTGGGGAAGAGCTCGGAGCTCACTCCAGGCTCGGAATGGTTTTTAAATGAAAATAAAACCAGGATTTTCTAGTACACCCCCGTCTGCTGCCGGCATCCTTGCGGCGGTGCCAGCCTGCGAGCCCTGAAATTGGAGTACCCCGGAATCTGGGCTGTCCCGGTGCCCCTTCATTGGCCGCGTGGATTACATGGGGACAGCCCCCTCCTCGCGTGGGTTTTGGGGGACGGGTGGCTTTGCCTTGTTCCCCCTTTGGGACAGCGCTGAGGCTGTGCAGCCCCTAATGTCGCAGGACAGGAGGGATGCTGCGTGGTCCAGCGCTGCCGGGATGCTGGTGGGTGCTCGGCATCGTTTCTCGGCACCAGGGAACCCTGCGTGTCACCCCGGCCGTGCCGGGGAAGGTGGGGGTACAGCAGTCTGGGGGTGCAGCCCTGGCTGGGGCAGGGGGACCGGGGTGGCTTTTGGGGGGACACCCAGGGCCAGGGATGCTCCGGGTGTAGGGGGACGGGGAGGTTGTTTTCACTAGATGGCAGCAGAGACCGTGCGATGTGACACTCGAGGTGGTGGCAGGGCCACCCTGGGGACACCCTGGGGAGGGTGCCGAGCTGCAGGTGCATCCCGCTGGGGTGTGCAGGGTGAGCCTTCCTCCTTCCTCCTCCTCCTCCCCGAGCACCCCGTGCGGCTGCTGGCATGGGTTTGGGGTTGGTTTGGGTTTTTTTTCCTAAAACCAAGTTGGTGCTCAACGGGTTCAACGTCAAAGTGGGGCTCGTGGCCCCAGAAATGAGGTTCAGAGATTTCGGATTAGGGTTATTTTGGTCTCGTGCACCCAGCCTGGTGGGTTGTTTTTCTTTCGGGTGCTTCGCAGCACCCGATACAAAGCGAGCGTATCGGGTCCCTTGTCCCCGTGCCGAGCCCGGGGCCAGGCGCGCGATGGTGGCGACGGCCACCTCGGCTCTTCTCACGGCTCTTTGCTTGAAGCCAGCGCTGGGACAGCCTGTGGGCGCAGCTGGCTGACGCCGAGGAGGTTTGGAGGAGCTCAGTGTGGGTTTTTTTTAGGGGGGGGTGTGTGTCCCCTGCTGCCAGGAGCCAGTTGCGAGGCTCCGGTTTTGTTTTCCAGGCGGTATTTGTTCGCCTGCCTGGTCTGTGCTGTGTTTGCTCTCACGGCGACGCCCTGCTGTGGGTTTATTTGCTTCTCTTTGTGTAAAGGAACGCCACGTAAAAGTCTCGGGTGCAGGAAACGTTGCCGGGTGCTTGCCTTGCTGGTTCTGGCAGTCCTGCCCTGTCCCACGGGTACGAGAGGTGCCCGTCGGATGAGCACAGCCCCCCACCCTTGAGTCCCCCCCAGTTGCACCCACTGTCCTGCTTCCTCACCCCAAATCGACCCCTAAAAAATAGGATTAGGGGATTAAATCGGCCCATGCGGCCTCCTCACTATCGCACAAGGTGCTGGTGGAGCTGTCCCTGCGCTCGCTGGCTCTCTGGAGCCCATTTCTGCTCGTTTTCACCCACTGCAGGGCACACAGTGGCCGAGAAGCCGCTGCGAGACCGAGTCGCGACCATCGTGGCCGCGATACCATCCCGCAACAGGAAACCGCTTGTCGGCCGGGTACCTGCGCAAAAGACGAGGTGATGCTGACAAACACGCGATTTGGTTCAAGTTTTATTCTGGATCGGGGAGAAAAGCATCCTCCCGCGGCGGCAGTGACGTTGCTCCGACAAAAACCTCATGGAGTGCAAAGTGAATCCCCTTCAGCGATCTGGCTTGATCTTGTTTCAGCCATCTCTTGGGTTTTCAGCTCTGTCCGAGCGGTGGAAGGGGTTTTTCCAGGGAGGGATGCCCTGTCCCGCGGGCTGCTCTCCCGTCCGGGCAGCCTGGGAAGGACGGGGACGACCCAACCGTCGTTTTGCCCCTCTGGGATCTGTTTGTGTTTGTTGGGTGTTTTTGGGAGAGCCTGGGCTGCAGCTACTTACCTTCCTCTCGGCAAGAAACGATGTTTAAGACTTTCCTGGGCTGGCAGTAAGATGGGGGGGGAAAAGCTCTGGGTTCAAAATAATCCTTCCTCCTTTTCCAAGGGTTATATTTAACTGGGATGTCCCCGATCCAGTTGGTGCGCTGGGGTGCGGTTGCTCTGCTAGACGCCACCCGAGCAACCTGCTCTTTGTTTCTGACGAGGTTAGAGATTATTCCTCATCCTCTCGTTTTAATTTTTATTTTCCCTGCTGCTAAGCCTGTCTTTTGAGGAGAGGATCTGCTCTGACATCCCAGCCGCCATCCAACACGGGAGGAAAAGTGTTTCGATTAGAAGCGTATTAAGGATTTCTTGGGTTTCAAGGAGACCGCAGTTATCTTTGGCTTTTATACCTCAAACTCTGTCCTTTTGTTCTCCCTGTTGTGGTTGTTTGGTTTTGTTTTTTTTTTTTTTATCTCGAGTAACAGAACTGGTTTTGTGCTAGAGGAAGCAGCGACCGCCTCGTACAAACACTAATGAGGGTTGGGGAGCGCTGATGAACCCTCCCTGAATGGAGACGACCAAAAATCATAACGAACAAAAAAACCCCAAACCTTCAAAGCGTGAGTGTTACTTTTCATCTCAAGTTTCCTTTCCTAGGATTGGATTTCTCAGCTTCCTATTAATTTGCCAGCAGTTCAGAGTCAGGTTTTAATTTGTAATAGCAGCAAACAGGGGTGGGGGACAAAAAAAAAAAAGAAAAAAAGCTATGGCTGTACAGCCTAGGAGTGCCTATCTGAAGATAATTCTTTAATTAATTGTAGCATTCCCTTTCGAGTCTCGTCTTTTGACATCATCAAATCAGCATCAGGTTTTTAAGGGGTACAAATCCTTGCTGCTAAATCCTAGACTGCTCAACTACAGCACTAGCAGGAGGCACAAATTAGAAATAGCCACGATAAAGCGTTTTGGGGCTTGGTTTTAAAGGGCATTTGTTAAACTTGTCTCAGAAGGGCAATGCCCGTAGCTAATTAAAGCCACCTAACGAGGGCATGTTGCCTGCTGGGCAAAGGTGGAGAAGTCTCTTTAGCAACCCATTTTGCCACAGCAATTAGTGTAAAAATTCACCACGGAGAGGCGATTTCTTTGAAAGCAAAGCGACTTTTCTCCTCAGAATTTCAAAGGCCAGCGATTTCCAGAGGGGACTAAGGCTTTTCCAGGAGGGAAAAGGGGATTTGGGGGGGGTTTAGCCATGCTGGAGGGGTTACATTCTTCTTCTTTGGGACAATCCTGCGCATAGGCATCTCCCTCAGGCACTGGGGGTGCTGCCTCACGGATGGGGAAGGCAGTTTTTTTTTGGGGGGGGGGGGGGAAAGGCCGGAGCTGCATCTCGCTCACTTCTGCGCCAGTTTCGCGATGAGATTTTTCCACTCCGATCTCTTCTGCGTGATGTAGGAGGGGGTGAGGAGCTGCAGCAAAGGCTCTGGCCGACCCCTGAAGTATCCCTGACACAGAGCCTCCGTGTTGCAGATCACGTACATCCCGCAGTCATAGCTGTTCTGCTGGGCGGGCGCCTTCTCCTCCACGAAAGTCGCTTTGCCCCCTCTCTTGCCCAAAAAAGCTTCCAGCTTCCCCGCCACTTGCTTGGCGTGGACAGAATTGCATTTACTGTGGGAATCGTAATGGGCGAAGTACTTTTTGTCCCTGAAATAAACCAGTAAGCTCCAGTGGGTTCCTCCAGCGACCTGGTTGGAGTTATCGTTGATAGGCAAGAACACCAGCTTCTTGTGGAGAAGATCCAGCGGTTGAAGGAATATGGCTATTTCTTCCTGACTAAGGGCACATTTAATGAACTGAGCCACTTCGGGGCTGATAAAACAAACCTGATCACTAAATTCTTGGAACTGGTGGTTGGCGAAGTACTCGAAGGCAAACCCGATGATGCGATCGTTAAGCCAGTTCGGGGGCTCCAGCAAAGCGACGTCCGACTGCCGCAGCAAACTGTCCATGTAACTGAGAACAACGGGGTCCATCCTGCGCAGGTCGGGGCCGCAGCGCTCCAGGAGACTTCAAAAGCTGAAACAGAGAAAGGGCAGAAGATGAATTAAGGAATTAGGATCACACCTGAGGCAAGAGATAGCACAACAAATATCTCGAGTTCCTTCTCGGTGAGCAAAAAGCCCAGGTTTCCCAGACGGGTATTTGAAGGACCAGCGTTCGAACCATCTGCCAGATGAGGAGACGGAGGACACGCGGCACGCGATGGGTTGAGCTGGGTTGTTCTGCTCTAGGACCAGTGCGTGGCTCCGATTAGAAAAACATTTTATCGTTACGATCTTAAGCTCAAAGCAAAGCGATTTCAAAGCAGTTCCTGCTCGGGAACTGCAGGCACGCCTTCAGTTCTGTGCTTTGCACAGAAACCAGACGTGACCTGGGAGAAGTCGGTCGGTGTTTTGGTGTTTCACCTGCACGGTGCCAGTCGCTGTAATTCTTTGGATCACTGGTATTTCTGAAATAAAAGTCTTTTGGGGGCTGTCCGACAGGCGTACGGTCCCTTTCGCCTATCAGATAGTGCCACAGCTCGGTGCCAGATACACGACCTGTTCCGGGAAAACCTGCTGGCCCACCAGCACAGGAGGCAAGGTGGTGACAAGTAAGGAGAAACTAAGCAAAACAAGATGACAAACAAACCAGTTCCCTACCGTGGGAACGTTTAGGACAACTCTCTACCTAACCAGCAGAGATTTCCAATAACTCAAGTACCACCAGAGCTGGATGATCCGCAAAATACCTCTCGGTTCCTAGCTTGGGTTTTAACTTGCCAAAACTCTGCGCTTGTGGGTACGCCGAGGGGTGAAGGTCCCTGCGGGCTTCCACCGGTGATGTCCACCTGCGACCAGAAGCAAGCGGTCACACCGACTCACTCTTTCCGATCTTTTACTCCATTATTTGTCCAGGCTACATTCTTCCCTCTTAATCTGGGACTGTTTATCCTTAAAAAGGTGCCTGGAAATCGGAAGTAAAGTGTAGCACCTTGTTCTCCCGACCCATCCGTTTGAGGATGTACTCGAGGGACTTCAACAGGTCTTCCAGGCGAGACTTCTCCCTACTACTCTCCGTTTATCAGGTTATCCACGTATCCACTAATTCCGGTCTTTCTACCAATTGTATAATTTCCTTTTCAGAAGCTCTTGCGTTTGCTGCTGTGGATTAAAGTGTGTTTTAAGAAAGAGGTTACACAGCACGCTAGGAGGTGCTACTCAATAAACAATGCGAAATACTCGCTGGCGTCAGGCTAGCATTTAGGAGGAGATCTCCCAAAGAGAAGCTGTTGATTAAAAACCTCCATGGTTTTGCTCTCACATCCTCTAGCCCGGGCTCCTCAGCTGCTGCGATGCGCCATTAGCCCCTGAGGCGTCTCTCCTTGCCGGGACAGGGCTAGAAACGCCGCAGCTCGGGCCAGCGGTGACGTGGAGCTGATTTGGCCTCACCCTTTCCTCATCCGTGCCAAAACGCAGCGTGAAAACATCGCAGGATTTCTTAAGGCACCGTGTGAAAACTAATAACGATAAGATCACTTTAATATGATTCACTACAAATAAGACATTAATTATCCGTTACGATAGGAGGAAATAAAAAAAAAAAAATCAAGTGTTACATTGTTTACATGTTAGGAAAAAGTAGATTTGTGCTTCTTGGTGCAACGTGAATCATGAAAATAATCCTTCCCGGCCAGGTATGCATAAATTAAGAGACATTTATCTCTAAAAAAATCTTGGCAAGGTCACATCGCACGTGACTTGTAAATAACAGAGTGGATGAAGCATGCTGCCTGCGCAACGCATCGGAAGGAAGGGCCGAGGTAGAGTATCTGGGGCTTGAAACAGCTAATAACTGTTTGTGTACGGCTGGTAGATCCGAGAGATGCCAAGTAGCAAGAGTCACTGGAAAGGAAGGGGAACAGTCATTGTTATTTATACTGAGCCAAACACAATGGTATTTGGACACACTTCCTACGTTAATCAGCTCAAAGTATTTCCAAGTTTGTGGAGCAAATCCTTTGCAACAGCGTGAAAACAAAACAAAAAAAATCCCAACTAAGTCCCAGCAACTCCGTAGCGTGGCCGAAGGTTTAAAGAGCCGTACGTCCCGCGAGCCTCGAAGCGACCAGTTTGCGGGTTTAACAGGGTCACTGCTGAAATACTTTCTGCACGTGCCCGTACAATGCCCCAAATTTTCATTTACTGTGTATTTTTTTCTGCTTCGTCTTCTCCTAGAGATGCACAAAATACAGCAAAGAGCTTTCCACTCAAATCCAAACGGGATTACGGGCTGGGGAAGGAAGCGTGTGTCCTGTATTCTGTTAATTTTCCACTCTGCAGAAACACGGTTTGGGTTTTTTTTTTTCAGTCAAAGGGAAAAAAAACCCCAACAAAAAACATTTGGCAGCTTCCTACAGTCAGGAAGGGAGAATGGTTATAGCAAATGCTTAATTGCCACTAGCTACTACTTTTAATTTTACTGCCATCTGGTATTTGTGAAACTGCTTGTGAGTTCTGCAGGATGACTCACCGCGTGCAGCTTAAAGGAAAACCCTTCGTAGGCTCCGACGCCTTTCAGAGCCACTTAAGGTAAGCTGCGAGGACCGAAAACGCGTAGCGGCGCTGTGAAAAGCCATCAGAGAGGTGGTTTCATTCAGGAGAACCTCCCTATTAAAGCAAAAGATGAATCCGCAGAGAAGCTGGGATGTGGATCTGAGCACCTTTGACGTTAAGGGGTGTTGAAATCCAGACGCGGATTGCGAGCGGCTGGGATTTGCTTCCTGAGGGCTCAGGTACACTCTGTTCAGAAGTTTTCATAAAAAAATAGGAATAAATACTGACGCAGGCCTGGAACATTTGTTGTAGGTTGCCAACAAGAGTCTCGCTCCTTCGTTTTATTTGCATATTAGTAGTTGGAATTTGTGCAAGCTCTCCGTAATCCTCAGCTTCTGGGAGGGAAATTCATCTGCCCCGTTTCGAGCAGTAAGATGAGAACACCGGGGAGAGGAAAAGGAGCATTTCAATAAAAAATGTCATCAAGCCAACCAAGATGAAACCGCCCGTTTCGTTTATAGATTTAAAACCGGTGCCGTCTTGCAGCAACGTGGCAAGAAGTCAAGTTTCTCTCATCTCTAAGTTATAACAATTTAACAAATAAGCCGCCGTCGTTAGAGCAAGTTTGATCCATAAACTGATGGGACTCCTTCGTGTCCACGACGCAAAGCAAAGCCTGAATTTTGTAATACTTGGCCAACCCCCCCCCCCGCCAAACCTATGATTTTTCACAACATTAAAGGCAACTACCTTCTGCACGTAATTGCTGCCTTGCGCTTGAGAGCCAGGGAATGAAACTCCCGAGTAATTGAGCGTAAATAGGCAGCGATGGAGCAAAGCGAGCATAAATTACAGGTGAATCAGATTCTTACGGTCTATTTTTATAAATTAAAGGTGCTAAGAACATCCAGAGTGAATATTTTAAGGTGCCACGTCACTAAACTCCTGTACCAAATTTAAAGAATATGGAGGTAAATACAAAAAGCCACCTGAAAGACAAAAATTATTCAGACTTTACCGGGGAAGGGTAGGAGGGACAGAGGAGTTTTCAGCAGCTTGGCTGAGGTCTTTGGCAGGATCGAGGGTAAAAGACCCCACGATTTAACCACCAGACCATGCCCTTTTACTGGAAATACAGTTTTTTAGACACCGCATCAGTGCTCTTAATAACCGTCATTGTTAATGGTAGCAAGAATTTCTATTTGTCGGCCTGAGTCCCTGCACTTGTCTCCTAACAGCGCCAGAGAAGAAACCCAAGGAAAATTAAATAACCAAGCCAGAAAAGAAGCGTACTCATCTACTCTTTCGTTAAATATAAGCAATCTCTTTGTAGCCTGTGGATTATAATTCCTGTACGATACGAGAACCTTTGCGGGTTCGATAGGCGCGAGTCGGAAGAAAACACTGATAATTCCCGTACGCGCAGACGATGCTCAAACCTCTCCGTTCCCCGACAAATTCTCCAACCCGGACACGTGCGAACTCCGGAACTTTGCTTTGTTTGACGCCGTCTTACGGGGGAGTAAACTAAAACCCGGAGGAACTACACCAAAAGCTACTACATCAAATGAGTTTTGCTCCCCAGGATGGGGTCGGCTGAAAAAATTTAAATTTAAGAGGGAAAAACCACCGATGACGTCAACGCCTGAGGAAACCCCTCGGCTCGCTTTCATCCAAACGATGTTAAACCTAACGTCGATGGATCGCTGACGTTGAGAAAGAGTTTATTCCAGAGATCCCGCTCGTCCCGCTGCTGCTGAGGAAAGAAATGAGAATTAAGGGGAGAGCAGAGGGTTCGCCCGGGCTGGGGTCAGGGTCAAGGCCGGGGTAGGGAGCACGGGCCCGGCCTGGGACCAGCCGGTTCGACACCCAGTGACGCGTCTCTACGTTTAACCATTTCAACCATTTTAACCATTTTTCCCTCAAAACGCGCCTTGAAGCCTCCGGGCCCGGTGAAGGCCGGCACCGACCCTCAAGGGCTGCGGCTTGCGCGACAAGCACCGCCAGGGCCCTACCGACACCGCTGTCGCCATGGCAACGCCAGCCGGGCCGGGCCTTCCCCTCACGGCCGCCCCCGCCGCTCACCTGCCGCCTCATAGCCCGCTCGCCCTCCGCGGCGCCGGTACCGGCCGGTTGCTGCGCGCTGCCGTAAAGCTTGGCAGCGCCGCGTCGTAACTACCCAGCGGACGCAGGGTATGCGCAAGCGCGGGAGGCGGAAACGAGGGCGTGGCCTGAGGGGCGGGGCGGGGCGACCGATGGGGCGGGGCGACCGATGGGGCGGGGCGCCTGTCTGCCCCCCCCCCTCCTCCCCCCCCCCCCCCCGGCGGCGCGCGGGCGGCGGCGGGTGCGTGAGGGAGGCGCGCGCGGCGGGCAGTCGGGCAGCGCCCGGGCGGCGGCGGCGGCGGGAGCGCCCGTTCCTCCCCCCCCCCCCTTTCTCCCGCCGTTCCCTCCCTCCCTCAGTAGCGGCAGCGCCCTGTGGGACCCCCCCCCCCCCTCTCCCCTCAGCGGCGGCGGCGGGCGAGGGATGCGCCGCGCCCCGACACCCAGGTGAGCGGCGGCGGCGGCGGCGGTGGTGGTGGTGAGGCGGAGGGGTGGGGGGGTCTCTGAGGTGGGTGGGTTGGTTGGGTGTGTGTGAGGGGAGAGAGGCGGGCGCGGTGCCGCTGCTCGGCGCCGGGGTCGCCGCGTACCCGGCTCGGCGTGAGGAGAAGTCGGCGGAGCATCGCCCGGTGCCGCCGTGGGGCCGGCGGGAGCCTTTGTTCGGTGGAGGAGGGCGAGTCCCCTCCGGTGGCGTGGGGCTCCCCCCCACGCCCCCCCCACGCCCCGCGTTCCCGCAGCGGGTACAGATAACTGGGTCCCCGCTCGAGCTTCGGCCCCACGCGTGACCGATCCCCACCCCCGGGGGAAGCGGCGGGCGCAAGGTGCGGGACGGCTCCTCGGCGGCCGGGTCCTGTCCTCGGGTCCCGCGTGGGCTTCCCCACGCGTGGGAACGCCGAGGGTGGCAGCGGGGCCGCTGGTTTTTAATCCCTCGGTGCCGATATGCTGCAGTTTACACCCATTTTGGGGTGGGTCGGACACGCAAGATGTGAAAAAACAACAAAAACCCCACACCACAGCCTTGGAGGTGTGGTGGGGGGGGTGCGGAGCTTTTACCTCCCTTAGTGTTTCTAGTGTCACCCGTGGGTCCGTGGGCTGGCGGCATCCCCGCAGCGGGGAAACGGCCCCGACACCACGACGATGGGCATTGCGACGGGACCAGGTCGCGGTCGGCACCGTCGTCTGTGGCACAGCAGAGCAGCCCGTTACGCCGCTGAACGCGAGTGGCGTTAACGATTCCCACCCCGTCTTAACCAGCTATTTCTAATTTTTAACGCAGTGTTTGAAACCACAGTAGCTCATTCCCCGGCATTCTGGACCTTTATGGGAGCGCTGCTTCCTCCAAAGGTTAAAACAGTCGATATTTCTTTCTGGAATTTTCCTAAAAGTAGCCAAAACAGCCCTTTGCTTTATTCCCCCCCCCACCCCCAGAAAAAAAAATCCTCCGACGTGACTCACGGTAGGACCTGCCGTAAGTTCAGAGCCGGGCGTTTTGCCGCCCTTCTGCTTCTACATCAGCTTCCTCCTCCTCCATTTATGTTTTTATATCCTGAAATCAAGCTGAGGTTAATAAAGTCGGGAGCATGAGCTCAGCAGAAATCATGGCTTTCACATCCCTCGCTGCAGCGCCCGTTACCCTGCCCATCAGCGTATAAAAAAATAATCACGTAGCGGCAAAGGAAGGAGGAGAACGCTGCTACAGGGAGAGAAAACAGCGCGGCTTTTTGCTAAATCGATAACGAAGCGCTTTAATAAATCGCTTCGTAAATAGGGTGTTAGTTGGGGAAATGGGTTTCTGGCCGGCTCGAGCATTTTCCCGGCTTTTTTCCCTGGGGAACGCTAGGAAATGACAGGGGAGCGTCGTCTTCTCGTCTCTGTGGACACAGTGGTGGTGGTGGTGGACTGTGAATGCTTAAGCGCGACCTTACCGAGCTGAGCTTAACCACGAGCGCCAGCAAACTTCGGTCAGGGTCGGAGAAGGCTGCGTTATTGCTGAAGAGCATCTTCTCTTCAGGCCGTCGTCCTGGAGTCACGCGATAATCACGATTTCCCTTATGTCTCTCAGTAAACTCATCCATTTCAGTGGCTTTTCTCATTTTTGAACAGTTTTTAATTAAAATAAGAGGATTTTCTTTGCATTTTTCCCTTGTGGAGGCTCTCCCAGCTCTCACTTTTGCTCCTGGCTGTGATTTTTCATCCCCAAGACTGTTTTGGAAGCTGTCGGTCTGGCTGCTAACAGTAGGGAAGGTAATTCAGCAGCACTGGCACATGACTAAAAAGCTTTTTGTTTCCTGATCTATCAATGATGATGTAACTTTATATATATATCTCTCTCTCTCTATTTATTTATTGCGATCAATATATTAATCAGGATGGCTTTGGAGATGTTTCATCTCTCTTAAAGGCCTGTGGTACATCAGTGGTGCCTCTGAAACAAGATTTTTTTGAATACCTCAGTTCTCTATTTCTTAAAAAAAGTATTAAAACATAAACTCAGTTTTGCAGAGCGTGCCTCAGACTTATTTCTTCTGTGCATCCACAGCTCCAGTCATGATTTATAAAGTTTACATTTTTACCTTTTTTTTTGGGTGGGGAAGCTGCATTTTAAGATTTAAATCTTAAAATTGATTCTTTAATTTGATTCCTTAAGGGAATCAAATGGCCGAAGTGACATCTGCTGTTGCAATATCTTTTACATCGATACGTGTTGCCTAAAACTCAGACTAGCAAACCTTTGGGATCCTTTGCTAGGAAAATCTTAACTGTTTCATGCCTAAATTATTTTTATTTAGGATGTTCACGGTGATTTTAGCAAGCGTTCATCACGTTTGCAAGAAAACCTCTGAGAATGTGAAGCATGCGAGGTCAGGCGCTCGGGAAACGTGAAACCTGAGGTTACCTGCGCAACGTTAATTTAGTTCATTTTGAGGTAGGGCTGTAGTAGAAACCCTAATCGCCCGTCTATGCCGCTTGATTTCTGGGAGGACGGTATCCAGCTCCAGATGGAAGAACGGATCCTCCCCATCGAGCACAGGGATGGTTTTGCAGCTTGATACCACTGGGCTGCTGGTGAGGAAGACCAAGGTTCACCATCACAGCCTTGGGACCAAGTGCTCCACTTAGTCCTGAAGCTGAGTCTAGTAAGACTGCGAGTAAATGTGATCTGAGAGTTTCTAAAACCGTTTGGGGTGGTTGGTTTTTGGTGGGTGTAGCATGGCCGCTTTCTGGCAAATTCTAGTTCTCACTCCAAACCGTGGAGCTTTTCGATATAATTCCTTTAAAAATACATTTAGTAGGGAGAAAACAAGGTCATTGAACCCCTTGAAGTGTCTTGGCTGGTCTAACTTGATTTTGGAAATTCCTGCGTCCTGTTGGTTTATAAATAAAACAGGATTGCAGTCCCACTTGCACGTGAAGTACTCGAGAAGTATGAAGGCAGACCGAGAAGAGCTGCTGTCTGCGGGAAGGAATCCCGTCAGTTTTAGATGGGTTGTTTTGCTATTGTGTCGCCCTCAGATTGAAGGCACATTTGTTACGTAGTTTATGAAGCTCCCAGCCAGGTCACGGAGTCTGGCTCCCCAAGACTGGCTGGGTGCAGGTTTTGGCTTTGGGAGGCGAGTTTTTTGGGATTTTTTGTTTGTCGAGGTTAAAAAGAGCATCTTATTTTCTCAGGCTTGAGTCCTGCGTGCCTACATTTGCTTAACTTCCTCTTGAGTGAATGGGATTTCTCTCTTCTCTAAAAAGTAAACACAAGCATAAATATTTAAAGGATCGCGGCTTAAGTTTGCAAATTCGAGACTTTCTCTAGCATTCCTTTGGACAAAAGCAGCATCATCGGAGACTTCTGGTTGTGTCCGGGTAGTTCCACGCTCTGGGAAGAAGCGTGTTAATTGTTTGGGCTTCCTGCTAGAGAAATATTACACTGTGTTTTCAGGTTAGATGACTGGGATTATCGCAAAGCTTAGGCGTGGGTTTCTCATTGAATTGTGAGGATGAAATGTCGCCGGTGGGATGTCTGTAGGTCATCGGAATTGAGATTATTTTTATGGTCTTTTATTTTTCTTTATGCAGGCCAAATTTTTCCACAGACTTTGGTTATATGTGTGAAGGCACAGGTGTTCAGGATTGAGGATATATAAACCAAATATGTGAAACTCTTGCCAGAAAATGGATAACAACAGGAAAAAAGGGAAATGGAATAGTCTTTGTTTTCTCTGGGTGCCTCTTTGCTATTAAATCTTGCTACCGTGTTTGGCAGGTCGAACGCCGTGGTGTGATGTACGTCTCACTCCTGTGATTGCATTGATGTCTTAATTTCTGTATCTGGGGAATTAAACATTTAAAAGCAAACTCAACAAAACATATGAACTCAGAAAATATAAAAATTCACAAGGGAAGCGCATTGAACAGTGATTTTAGAATTGAACTAATTTTTGTATCTGTTTTTAAAATATTAGTGAGAGTTACGGCTTTACTAGTCATCGTGGTAGCAGGTTTTTTTTCCCGTGGGGAGGAATCCTACAACAAGTCCCTATGGAAAAGTCTTATAGGTGAAGTGAGCGCTGTATGTCTTTGCCACAAATAGTTTTTATTTTAATAAAACCTCCCTGGTTTAATGGTACCCAGTTGCGTATTGCTGCTTCTAGGTTATTTTTTTCCTCTCCATCGCGTTCTTCTGATGGAGGACCAGCCGTAGGATTTAAGGGACCTCAGGAGGTCACTCTGTCCGAAATCCTGCTCTCAGCAGGGTCAGCTGTGTGCGGTCAGACTGGGTTCCTCGCAGCTTTAGATGTCTCCTGTCAGTCTTCTTCCACCTGTGGTTGGCAGGTTGCGAGACGAGAAGGGAAAGGGAGCGGTTTGAGCTGCGTTGGGTGGAAAGTGTCCAAGGAGAACAAGATTACATGTGATCCGTGGCAGTCCTTGTTCACAGAGCACATCCTTCCATTTGCAAGCGTGTTAAACTGCCACTTCACGCTGCATTTCCATGATTTCATTAAGCTGATCTGGTAGCAGGCTTTAGTTGAAAGAGGATCTGACCTGGCTGAAGTTAATCTTGGGAGGGGAACGGGGATAGTCCTCACCTGGATTGATTTGCTGATAATCAGCTTGAAGCTGGCAAGTGACCGGCGCTGCAGCATTTTGGTGGAAACTTCTTGGAAGTGAAATGGTTGTGTGCTATTTTTCTAGGCAAAATGAAATAACAAATAAATACCTGTAGATTTAAGGATTATTGTTGCTCCCCTGATTCCTTTCTGCTATTAAAATCTTGCATTGCGGTTTCTCTTCCAGCACGGATGAGCATCCCTTTGGAGAGGGATGAGGCGTCTCTTTCTTGCGTAGGGTTCTTGTACGCCTTTGGCTGTCCACGCCATGCAAAGGCATGGCTCGGCACCGGCTCTGTGAAATGAAGCTGTGGGTCGCTCTTTCGGGCTCTCTTGGCGTTTCTTGTCAGCCCTCTTCAGGGTTTCGTTAAGAGACTCGTGAAGAGACAGAGCTAGGTCTCCTGCCAAGTCCATTGTCCTTCAAGGGAGATGAGTCTTAAGAGTGGAAAGCCCATGGTGCACCGAGGATGCCCCAGGTACAAGCCAGGGTGCGCTTGGACCCTTCAAGCTACAACTCTCCATCTTCCAGCAGGAACATCGATAGTGTCCACTTGGTTTCATCCTCTTGCTGTTGATGTGAGATAAACATGTGAGGTGGCTCATCCAAGCTCTCGGCTCATCCAAGCTCTCATCTCGCATGAGTTATTGCTTTTTTTTTTTTTTTTTCAGCTACGCGCCTGACTTAAAGCAAGATGTGGGCGTAGCTCTACTGTGGTCTTCCTTCATCTCTCCGTTGGGTTCTTGGGTGCATTTAAAGTGTCTATTTCATGTCCCAGAGAAAGTTTATGAAATCCATATGGATGTGGAAGGTCCCTAGGAACATGCTGGCTGTAGCTGTAGGTTGTCTAAAGCTGTTTCATCGAGAGGAGGGCTGGATCAGGCCCTTTCAACCCTGGCGTCTTCCATGGTTCAAACTGGGCGCTCAGCTTCTCTTAGAGAAATCATCTTGGTTTCCATCCTACAACTCATGGGAGTTACTGCAAAAACCTGTTAGGATCAACAGGGATCTGCCCTGCTTGGATACCGTGTGTAGAAGCAGAGGTAAAATGTGGTTTAAGATACACACATTGTAATGCCCAGAAGTACTGCATTCGGTGTGTAATGGGCTGCTATTTGATATTTTTCCTTCTTGGTTGTTAATTACCTATTTAGGACCCAACTTAGCATACTGGGTACGTGAATACTGATTTTTCTTATGCTGCTACTTTGCTTTCTGCCACTATTAATGTAAAAATGGCAAAACTATGTGAGTTTCAATATCAGTTTTGAATCTTCTTTACTCGTCTCTCCACCTTGAATTGCTTGTGGCATACCCCAAAATGACCTCGAATCAGTGGTAGAGTTACTCCTCCTTTGGCTGCCTGTTTAGTCTCTGCTTTTATCCACCAAACCCTGATAATCTGATAGCAGCCATGCTTTTTTTTAATCAAAATTCTTACAACTATCTTCTCTTACTTGTAAAGCATGACCTTTAAAATGGTATATGATCCTGGATATGATATATCATGGTTGAGCATTAATGGAAGTGGAATCCATATAGATGTATCTTTGAAAAACCTGAGCTTTAAGACCAACCCAGACCATGAATGTTTTTGATAGACCGCCAAGAATTCTTTTATTGTATTCGGCATCTACATGGTTGGTTCCAAGGGATGAACTTAAAACAAGTTAACTGAAAATATTTACTTTAGAAGACTTCCGCAACTCTACCGTCTTTTCATACTTTACATAAATACATAGCCCAAAATAAAATTCTCGAAAACGTTGACATTTTTGCTTTTGCAGTACTTGTCTAAGAACTGTTAGGTTGGCTTATGCTTGTTGGGTACATAGAACAACCTGCCCCGGGAGGAATTAGTAAATTATTTAATTGTTAAGGAATGTGGTCCCATTAGGTAAAAAATAAAGAACTGAATGCAGTAGATCATTAGAAACATACCACTTGATTAAAATGATGTCAACCAACTTTTTAAGATTTCAGAATAAGTATTTTTTTGGAAGGTTATGTTGGTAAATAGCCCTTCTGGGGGTTTTTTTGGAGAAATGTAAGTGCAGGAGGAGCCGGTCCCTACTCCTTAATTCACTGATTGCCCAGTAAACAGGGAATAATTGTGTGGGTTTTGTTGCTGGTGGTGGTGGTAAGGACAGCTGAGCAACTCTTGCTTGAAGAAGGGACTTGGACAGATGTTGTTTAGAAGCAGAGCCACTGTTTCTTCTGCTTCTCTTCATCAGAAAATAAAGATACGGCCCCGCAGCGGGAAGGGCTCACTGGAGAGAGATGGAGCGGACAGGCAACTCAGTCTGGATTTGGGCCACCTCGTTTGCAAAGCAAGGTGAAACGTCTCGGTGAGCAACCAGGGCACACGCTACGCGTTTTATTCTTCGCAGAGGGACCGTTGCATAAATAATCTGCACAGGCAGGCGCTTGCGTTTCGTGTCAGAAGAGCAGGCTCGTTCGCTGTGGCCATCGCCTCGGATAATCTTATCCGGAGGCGCTCCGCCGTGCCTGGAAGGTAGGTGAGGAGATAGGAGGACAATGCAGAGCAGAGGTCAGGTTTGAGGTGCCTGCAGCAGATAACGAGGAATCTTAAGAGTATTTCTCAGCTATGAACAGAATGAACTAACCAACAGCAACTGCGGAGTCTGCAGGTACGATCTTATAAACAAAAAAATCCTTTTTCTGCTCACTGCGTAACCTTGCGCGACTCTAGCAATTACCAAGGGCATCTCGACTTGTCAAAGCACAGGACCTGTTTCAATGCGTAGTTGCGCTTCTCCAAGTACATCTCCGATTTCCCTGCAGTCTGCAGTGATTTAATTAAGGAATTTATTAGCATTAATAAATATCAGCAGTAATATTTCTTCTTGTAAGGCTGAAATGGTACCTCTAAGAAATACATTGCCAAGGGAGACGACTGAGCAACAGTTGCCCATCGCTTGCTACCACTCTTTGGAAGAGACATGGACTTGTGTGTTGTTTCAAGCTCAAATCCCTTTTTAATTACAGGATGGGAGCTGCAGGCCTGCCTTCAAACAAACTGTTTCCGAGTTCAGCTCTACTGTATATGCCACTGTATTTTTTTCCCTCTATTTATGTGATTTAAATGCCTCTCTAGAACCGTCGCTATTTGGTTGTGGTGAGCAATGCAATAAACGTGAGGGGAAAGTTAAAAAAAAAAAAGAAAAAAGAAAAAAAGGCACCTTCAGTGAATGGGGAAAGGAAAATGGAATAGAGAAAAAAAGTGAGCACCAAAGTCCATGTCTGCGATATTGAGAATTCATTCTCCCACCTAAAAGTCTTTGCTGGAAAGAAATAAGATCTGAAAACTGAAACAAGGGGAAAAAAACCCAACTAAAACCCTGCCTGCGTATTTTTCTGTATTCTGTTCTTGTTGAAGGAAGGTGTGAATCTTGCCTGCAGTGTTCACTGGCTGGGTTTTTAGCGACATTAGGGGTTTCCTCCTCTGGTTTACTTCTCTGTGGTGCAGCTGTCCTACTCGAGCTCAAGACTTCATGCCGCTTTCATTTTTGTTTTGTCCGGGAACGTGTGAAACCTGAGGAGTAAAAGCTCAATGAAAAGTTTTATGCAGTTGTCATACTCTAGCGAACGGCCCCAGCGCGAGGTCTCTGGTGCTAAAACCAAACCGTTTTCAATTGCGTGTGAAAGTCCCTTAAAAACTCAGTTTAAAAGTAGCTCGGTGCTGATATTTGTGATTCAGGCTGTGTGGTGGGGAGATTGCAATCTTCTCTTTTGCGTTGTGTTTATTTTTAGTAAAAATTAAATCTCAAGCAAAAAAAAAAAAAAAAAGAAATTAAAACCTGCAGACATGGATTTAAAATGTTTTAGGTGCAGTTTTTCTGTGTTATTTGTACTCGAGCATGGACTATCTCCTGCACTGAAAAAGGTAGTTTTGTTTTTTGGGTTTTTTGGTTTTTTGGGGGGTTTTTTTTGGGAGAACTGGATCAACCTTCTTTTTTGCTGTTTAGATTTTCTGGGAGCATTAATCTACATACTTTTCTTTCAGGTATGCTCTTTAGGGGGTGGAGGGGACAAGTATTCAAAAAACTTGAACAATTTTCCTTAGGTGAAGGATCATTACAGGTTCAGATGCTGCCGTTATTAGTGAGACTCCCGCCAGCTGCAATTTAACTTTCTAAACGTATAAACGTTGAAATTCCTGATCATTATGGAAGTATGCGTATCTGTGTGCTTCGGGGAGCTGTAGTTCTGAAACACCAAGATAATATTTAGCGAGTGGCCACTGATGGATTTGAAGAGGAGAACTTCGGTCTTACCTGGCAATGGTAATTAATCATCAAAAAATGCAACTGTTTTGGTTTCTAAGCTGCATGCAACAAAAACCCCTTTTGGTTTCTAAGCTCCGTGCAACAAAAAAAGCTTTGTGGGGTGCAAAATAATTGTAAAGCTGCAAAGTCAAGTGTACAAGTTGAGCAGAAAATAGTGAGTTAGGGACTTGGTGCACACCAATGTCGTGCTTTGTAGACCTTGGGGAGCTTCTGGTGGGCACCTTCTTCAGGAACAGCCTCTTGAGATGGGTGCGCTTGGAACTTTAGAGGTGGGAGAAGTGAAGTGGAAAGAAACAAAGCTCAAAACTAACCAAAAAAAAATTTCTCTGGTTTAGTTTTGAAGCGTTGCATTGGGCTGTAGTATCATCCTGATGTGAAGACCAAGACAGAAGATGCCATGGTTGACACGGTGGATGTCGGTCAGGCCAGGTTGGACCTTTAGGCTTTGAGATTTTGGGGGTTGGGGGTGCGGGGTGTGTGTTTGTTGCTGGTTTTGGTCTTTTTTGTTTCTTTTTTTTTTTTCTCAAGTACCTAAAAATAACCACAACTCTGGTCACCTGGTAGGAATCATCGCCTATTGTAGAGGCAAGTAGGGAGGTAAATTTTCTTTGGTGGCATTTGCTTGCTGATAAGGCTATTTTTTTTAATGTGTTTCCTTTCCTCATTCTCTACATGCCATCTAATTTCTCAAGAAACAAGGTGTGGGTCCTTCTGGTGCCTTAGTGCAAAACTGAATTATTCTTTGCGTTTTGTGCGTGTACTGAGATACGCAGCAGTGCAAATCCTAGGTAGGTGAATTTAGTGTGGACTGCTGTGCAACTGTATATTATTTTGAGGAAACCCAGTATTTTTGCTCATGTTACAAAGTATGCCCAGTGGATTTAGTGTCGCAGGTGAAACTTTCATTTGGGTTAGCTGCATCGTTCACTATAACATGCCTGAAAATGGTGAATACGCACTTACTCTTGCTTTTTTCTGAGTTTTATTTTTGTCCTGAAGCAGTTAATGCTGCAGCATATGTTGATTTTTGGGCAAAAACAATACGAGGCAGTTGCTGTGGTCTGCAGGGTGTGGCTCAGAAAGGTCTTGTTTCTGATTCCCTTTGCTAGGCTGAGCTGGGAAGGGCTAATTATAGAGACAAAATGGGGAAGGAAGAGAACGGGGTCAATTAGAGCATCCAGCACGGTTTCCTTTAAATTAGTGGTTGGGCTGCATAGATTAAAAAACAAAACCAAACCCAATAAAGCGCCGTGGAGTGAGATTTCAAATGCTCTGGTGTGGAGCAAGGTCGGCAGCTACAGCAGATGTTTTGCAGTTTCGGTTTAAGTAAAGAACATTTTGAAGTAGTAGTTTTATTACCAGAATTGCCAAGTTGAACTGATAAGACAGAGGAGCTATTGCTACTGGTTTTCCTCTTTAATATGTTTTTGAATAGCAATAGATTGTGATAGTGAATGAAGAAAAGAAACGCTACCCTCAACCATTGAGTAAATGCATTTTCTGTGAAAAAGGAATTGTGCGATAATTTTTAAGTCTTTAATACTCAAGATGTTATATTTTCATAAAAAGACTTATTTTTTCCCCCTGCATCTTATGTAAACGTAACATGGATCAATTTTGGATGTGTTTTATCCCTAGTTGGAGAGCAAACTGAGACTAAACTTCTTTTTCTTGAGGCTGTATTATGGGTTTAAAAGGGTTTTTTTCTGGATTTATGTATGAACTAACTCAGATCAGAGGACACGGTATTTAAAGAGGTGATGCAGAAGCGGTACGAGCTCTTGGCTCGTAGCTCCGCAGGTGTGGAAAGCAATAAACCCCTGTGCCAACTGGAATTTATGCAAGTCAGTTTTTAAAAAAAAAAAAAAAGTTTTTATGGTGCTCTTACCAGATGATCCTTTCAGTCCCTTAACATCCCCTTGTCTCAATTTTTCTCCTTTTAGGAAAAAAGCCTTGGTTGGCAGACCCTTTGTGTTTCTGCCGTTTATTTCTGTTTTTCCTTTGCCGGACTGCCTGCGGGGCAGCATGTAATTACTGAGAATCACTGTGCAGAAGTGGAGATGGCAGGGAAGGGAGAAAAATCCCAAGTTTCACCCATCCTTTTTTTCAATCCAGATTGGCAAGTTCCTTCTGCCGGTGGTGTGACTCATCCCGGGCTTCCTCGCTGGAGGCCACTTCTGGCAGGGCATCAAAGGAGCAGCCCATGCCTTCAAACCAGAGCTGAACCAGGACCTTCCTTGAGTGAATGAAGGCTGTTTTTCTGGTCCTGGGATCTCTTGTTGTGCTGAAGATGGTGAGATGTACCCAAATCTCAAGGGAATTAATGATAAAGTCGATGAATTCATCCTGAGAAGGGATTCTTCTTGCTGCTTTGAGCAAGACACGTGCTTGTCCAGAGGATCTTGCCCAACTGGGAATGGGTTGGAAAAAGCCCTTTGAGATCAACAGAGCAGTTTTTTCACTTTTTAGTTTCTTTTGTAGAGCTGATACTGATATGTAGGATTTTAGTTTGTCGATTAGGAAAATCTGAGGCTAGGAAGGGAAGTTTTAGTTCCTTTTTTTTTCCTGCGGGTATAGGTAGAGGTGTGCTTTGCTCAGGGCTGTGATGCCAGCAGACTCCTGCTCTCCTCTCCTTCGTTCTCTTGGTAAAACTAACAATACGAATGCCCCTCCCTCATTTTTGGTTAAATCAACTTAGCTTTAAACCTTTGAAATAGTAAAGGTTTTTTCATAAGCTTATTTATTTGGAGCAAGGAGTGGTGTTGCCGATAGGGAAAGGCACAGCTTGGACCTAGGAGAGGACATTGATCTGCAGGACATGTCACTGGTGACATGATGCAAGAACCTCCTCGTTGTGAGCTCTACTCTTTCTTTTTTTTTTTTAGATTTTTTTTCCCCAACTGAAATGCATTGTCAATGGTTTTTAGGTTTCTAATATTATTTTATAAATGGTTTACAGTATTATGTAGTATTTTTAGGCTTATCCTACTTGTTTATTATGTTGCCTGTGTGCCCTAGTTACAGCCCCAGGCCTCTTGCAGAAGTTGCAAACAACTTCATGGTTTGAGATGGATCCATAGGGTCTACCAAGGAGGGTGACAAAAACCTATAGGTTAGTGTGGGGTTTTGGCACACCTACAGCCTTGGCTATGGGATATTTCTGTTCTGTAGGTATCGTGTAAGGGAGAGAAAAGCTTAAGAGAATATGAAAAGGATGTATAAATATTTAGAGGCTGCGCCTTTCAAATGTGTGATGGGAGAGTCTTGGAAAATCATGAAAATGGTGGGGTGGGTTTTTTTTTTTTTTCTTTCCTTAATGGGTTGGAAATGGAGATTGGCATCCTGAGCTGGCAGAGTCGTCAACCTCTTGATAGCGATCTTAAGTTATACACAAGGAAGAGCCTTAGAGGTACAGATAAAAAATGCGAAGTTAATTCAGTAAGGATGTATTAGAATGCAAGAGAAGAGCAATGCGGTCACATAAAAATAATGATTTTTTTTGCTGCAACATCGTGGCAGGTTGGGGCAGGGTAAGATTGCCTTTCCTCTGATCAGAGGGAAGCTGATCCACCGGCTGAGACAAGTGCCCGAAAAGGGAGTTTTGCCTTTTTTTTTTTTTTTTTTCTTTTTCTATCTCTGTTGGATTTAGCCTCGTCAATTTTTATTTAGGCAGTGACATTTTAAATACCGAATCACTCTGGTTCCTCTTTTGCTGCCACATTGCATACACATTTCTTTCCTTTGCTCACTTCTTGGTTATTTCATGTCTATGACGGAGTCCGCAGCACAGAGCTGTTACGGTTTTCATATCACCTCCTTATTCTGCATCTATATCATGCAATCTCTGGAGTTTCTGGAGGGCTACTATAGTACTTGTAAGTATATTCAAGCAATTTTTCTTATTTTTTTCAGCTGGTGTTGATGATCTCTCAGCACAATTGTTAAGCAAGTCAAATTTCACTGCATTGCTGAGTTCTTTTTTGCTATTCGCGTTTTGAATTAATCCTTTCGGTGAGAGCACTCACTTGCAAGGTATCGCGATTTGCTTGGTATATCTTACAACTAAGTTGGCTGTATTTCTAATTAAGATTTTAGATGGTCACCTTTAGGTGAAAACTTACCCCAGTGTGGAAAGTGGCTTTCTGTACACAAGCGTGCTGAAGAAAGTAATTCTTTGTTAGGTCTGTGTTAATGATTTTAATAGTCTTATTTAATTTTGCATGATTAGATTTCTGATCATGCTCAGTGCTGCAAACAACTTTTTTTTTTTTTCCCCCCTCCTGCAGCATGCTTAGCCTAGTCAAGATGTTATACCCAGCTTTAATTTTCTCTGTTTCCTATGATTCTTGGTTAACCCACTTTTCAGGAAATTAGTGGCTTCCTGCAGATTATTTGTAGTTGCTGTTCGCCAAGAAGCGAGGTGATGTCTATGCAATGAAATATGATGAAGCGTTTGGGAAGATCAGTTTGGAGGTAGCAGGGTGGGTTTTTTTTTTTTTTTCTTCTTTAAGGCATTGTCGAGGTGAAAACCCACAGCAGTGGCACTTGCATTAATCTTATTTACTGGTGTGCGAAGAATATCTGATGCTATTGTTCATTCCTTCATATGTGAAATCTAATCTCTGCTTGAATTAGCCTTTGTAATAAGGTTCCTGCTTGATAAGCGAGTAGACAAATATTAGGGCATTTCCACCAAGGGCTTTATCCTTCACTGAGATAAAGCGGTTGAGCTTGAATGTAGGTGCTTTATGCACAGAAAACAGACTTATCAGCGTTCCTGAATTAATCCATTGCAAAGACGGGCACTCCTGCCCCCAAACAAAGCTGGATTTAGCTAGATGGCCTCTTCCCTATCACAGAAGTAAAATATTTTCCCATTTTTCCACGTGGATGGTATTTCTGCTGCTGCCTACGATGTGCATGCAGAAAATGCATAAAGAATCCCGTGTCTGTGGGCAGCTCCCGCGTCAGCCCAGGGCTTCCAGCTCCATGGCTGAAATACATGCAGCCTGTTCCTTCAGCGCCTACACGGTCCGGCGACCTGGCGAGGAGGAGGAGGATGACAATGGGGGCCCGAAGGAGATTGTTGCCATTGCAAATAAAACCACTCATCTGTCCTGCTCCAGAGCAGAGGGATCCCGGAGGTTGAGCATCTTCTGCTGTGGAATGTAACAAGCGAGTAGAGCTGTAACAAGCAAGTAGAGCTGCACCGAGCCTTAAAACTTGAGCGAGATATGGTATCGGTGTCGGAAGGTGGCTGGGGGCTGTTATTTATTTACTTCTGTTCAAGCTTGGAAAGCATAGACACAAAGGAAGACAAAAATCACGTTAAATGAGGTATTTCTAAAGTGTCTTTATGACTTTCTAGAGTGCTGGTGGCTGTGATAGGGATTTTTTGGCTTTTTTGTGGGGGGACTGGGGAGAGCAAATTGCTTCCAGAGGTGATCCTGCGGCTGATGAGAGAGGTAGCGCTAGGGTAGAGATGGTAGGTGTTACAGATAGAGGAGGTGTCTTCCTGTCCTTATGCAAAATTCTTGTCGAAGTTTTATGTTATGGGGGAATCCTTTGCAAAATAACACCAGGACACTCCTTGGAGAGCGCGCCTTTGTTAACCCTTGCGAAGCATGGCAAGCCAGCCCATGAATTGCCATGCTCAAGATTAATCTGAAGAAAAAAAACCAGCTTTGACATTCTTCATCATGTTATGGGAGATCAAGTAAACTATTCTCACTTCATCATATATCTGTGTAAACTCATTGGCTAACCTTCTCCGCTTTATGTTTCTCCTAATTCATCTTTTAAATGACCTAGTGCCACCATTTGGTGGCTTTGATATTAATCCGATTTAATGGTTCTTTGCGTAGGCACATAATGGTGGTTCGGTTTGCTGTGGTGGTGGTGCAGAGCCGAAGGGACCCGCAAATCCTCGGGGAGATAAGCGGGTACTGAAAAGAGATGGGAGTGTGATGGAGCAGACTCTAGTTTGACAAAATCAGTAACCAGATCAGCATGTTGGAGTCAAGTTGCGTAATATACAGAGCAGTCATCAACGTAGGTAATTTCAGTGGACGTAATTCAAAATTCAATTTGGATGGATCAAAAAATATCCACATATTAAATTTGAAAGCTGCTGTGTGTCCAGGTCTTGCTTGGTTTTCCTCTCATTCCTGCTCCTGTGGATATTTGCCAGCAGAACTCATGGGACTAAAACTTCCTAACAGCTTCTGGTTGGTCCCGGTCTAGTAATCTTCTACTTGTGTTGTCTACCTTAAAACTGAACTGGTGACCGGAGTCCCTTAGGCATGGAGAAGACAGACAAGCTGGCGCGTGATTTCCTTTGGAACTTTCCCCAAATCTCTGTGTCGCTTGCTTTGTAGACCTCTCAACCTAACAGGATTTCTGGTGGTTGGTGTGATGGGCCTCTACTTGACTCATTTGGAGAGAGTCAACCCCTTTTCTGTCTGCCTGATCCAAAATCAGAGTCCCACTGTGGATGTGTTCGGCCAGAGTTTTGGCCAGTTTCTTGTACTGTTGGCGCATGAAATGGAAAAAATATTTGCCATCCCTAGAAATGTTTCCATTTGACTAGTTGACTGGCTCCATGGTAGCTCCATTTTGGCTTTCCTCATTTCCAATCACTGAAAGCGGTGGCCAGATAATCCCAGGGAAGGAGCGTAGTCAAGGATACCACCTCCTCTGCAGGAATGTGCTGTCCGCCTTGATTCACTTGGCTTGATCCAGTGCTTCTCATCTGCTTCAGTGAAAAACCAGCTGGTTTAACTTTCCCTTGTGAAGATTGACACTCTTTCACCCAAAAACCCCAAAACCCGGTCAACCTGAAACGAGATGTCATCCATTGCATATTCACATGGAGGGCTGTGGCAAGGACCTGCTGGGATCCAGATTATTTATTTATAAAAAAAAAAAATTAGGAGCGTGTTTTCCATGGCTGCTCATCGAAGAAGCCTTTTTGATTTATGTTCTTGCATCTTTTGCGTCTGAGATGAAAACCAGCATGGCTAAATGATGAGGTTTGGGGTGATATGAGCCAAACAGATGCACTTCAGAAAATGAATCTTCAATCTTGGATTTACTTAGCTCATTTCCTAGTGTCATTACTTTATCCGGATGATGAATGTGCTTTAGTTGTGTGATCCTACACTGAATATATTTTTAAACATTTTTTTCACGCTCCCTTCTGTTGATCTCATCACATAGGCAAGTTAATAGATTTAAGGCAATTTCATTTCCATACCATATGTTCTCTAAGGCGTTTTGGAGGGATAATTATGCTTATATATTTTACTTTACCATATGATGCCAATATGTATTGTGTTTTTCAGGTAGCAGCGGTAGGCATACATGTTCTCAGAGAAGCTCTGAGATGACTTGTGTTTTCTGAAGGTGCCGTCTCCTGTTGCCTTTTAGAGGAGCCAGGAAGGATGACACCTTGGGTGTGAGGACGAGGAGATCATGCAGTCACTCTGGAAGTGTTTATTAGACTTAGTTAACCCCCTCAGCCCGCTAGTGGGATGTTTTCCTTGAAGAGCAACTTCTAAACCATCATTTCTCTACCATTAATTATTGAGGAAGGTAGGAGTTCGTGCAGAAGCTGTAAGCGTTGCAGTGAATTCAAAGGATCGAGGCAAAGCAGGATCTTTCCTGCTTAAATCGCCGTAGGTAACTGAAAATGTAAATTATAAGACTGAATTATGTACTCAGAGAAAGCCCGATCTGTTTTGGGAAGGATATGATTTTTTTCCCGTTGAACAAAGTGTGATGGGTGCTTGAAGAATAAACTCGGCTGCAATTACGAACTGCTGCTGAGGCTTCACTAATTTACCTAGATCACTGGAGCAGTGTACTGAAGTTGATAAATTTAGCAGCATCTGGATGGTACTAAATATGTCGAAACTTTCTTGAAACAAATATAGTAGCTTGTTTCAAGTGGCCTGTGTTAGAGGTGAACAGGTTGTCCTTAGACTAAAGATGTGACTGAAGTTTGGAGGAAAAGATACACAGTTGGATTATTTCATAGTTTGGGCTGTGAAATTTCCTTGTGCGCACTTCCTTAGGGTTTGGGGGTTTTAATTAAAATTTGATTTGTTTTATGATGAATGGAGCCTGATAGAATTCAAACCAGAATGCCAGTATGGGTGTGTGTGGTGTTTTTTTTTTTAATTGTTTAGAGAAGTTGGTATTTGCTCTGATAAATCTTAACTTGATAAAATAGTGCAGAGAGAATGCTTATTTTCCCATAGCGGACTTATTTTTACTGCTTTTGTAGAAATTAACATCCTTTAATATATAGTATGAACTTATGGTCTTAGTAGAGAAGAAATCTTGAAATGTTATGAAAATATGGATGCTAATAATTGACACAAGAAAATAAATTGAGCACTTAGAAAGGGATGGGTATATAATCACTGGGAGTGACTTTATTCCATCAAATCCATTGCTGTATTTTAGATTATTGAAGCTGAAACCTCTACCCAGTTGATTTCAGGACTATGGCTGGGATCTAAGTGATAAAGGAGACTTCCAAGGAGGGATGTGAACAGGTTAGACAATAAAAATCAGAAAATCCTCTCACTGATAGCGATTTGGAAGATGGAGATGCAGGAGGTACCTTCCTCTTGAAAACCTGAGAGCCTGGGGTGACTTTTGATGGGGGGGAAATCCCAAACCAGTAGGTTATGGACTATGAGGATGAATAACTTGGTCTGGTGTTTCATTCTTTATTAAAAAAATTAAAAAATCCCCAAAGCTCTGTTTCAGAGAAACATGTTTTTAAAAAGGGCAGCAACAAAAAGCCCTCATTCTTTTAAAAATTGTCTTTTAAGCCTGATTGTTCTTTAAATGTTAGGGTCTAGGATGCTTGTTTAAGTCAAGTTGATGAGTTTCACCGCCGACTTGATTGGAAAGGTTCAAGGAAAGTGCAAAATCCATGAGACTCGAGTATAAAGTCAGTGAGGACAACCAAGAATACAACAACTAGGTTCCCATGTGTCTGTCAGACCCCAAATATTAACAGCTTAAAAACCATTGGTGCCCTTAAATGTCTAGGAAACTTTAGATCACATTCTGCCTGCAGCCAAGGTATAGATAAGGATAATAATCCTAAACAGATTAAAATGCATTTTTTCTGTAGAAAGTGAGTTTTGGGCTGAGGATGGAAAGATAGGATAAAATAGGAAACAAGTTTTTTATCCTGGAAAGTCAGCTAAATCTCAGGATTCTGATCCAAATCGCGGTCTGTGATTCCCATGCATGCAATATAGGTGGACTTGGTATATCAGGGACAGCGTTTTATGGAGCAGGAACATAAGGATGGGACCGATATGAACAGAAAGAACTTTTCATATCATCTTCTCTCTCTCAGAAGAAAAAAAAAAGTGTGTAAATGTCAGCGACGGTAAAGGAAATGAGGAGACCTATTTCAGTCCTTTCTGAACAATGCACGTTGATTAGCAATAACTTGGCATTCATCCAGTCAACCGAGATGAGTCCTAAAAACCTTTCTGTGCGAGATAAATGTGTCTCACGATTTCCTTTTTAATGCATTCTTAATTTTTTTCCTTAGCTTTTTTTTTTAAATTTCCAGGAGTAACGCACCCGCGCCTTCTTCCGACTGTGTTCGTGCCGGCGGCTTATCGTGGCTCTTAGTGCATCCGACAAGCGCCGTGTCTTCATGTGCCGTGTCTTTGCGTGCCTGATGAGAGCTGAGAGGTAGCATCTGCTCCGGGACGGACCCATTATCGCTGCAGGGTGATGGTTCTCTACCATCCGACCGATGGCTTGTTGTATGCCGTGGCCCCGGGGCAGCTGCTTGTTGTGGCCAGCGCTGCTGTCCTAATGTTTCTAATTCTGTCAGTGAAATGGAGTGCAAGTAATCGCAAAACCCAATAGGTTAAATCTTCTGATTTTTGTTATTATTTTATTTTATTGTTGGATCCCCTCTTCATCCCTCCCCTCCCTGTTTCATAATGACCTTGCTTTGCCTCCAGCGAGAAAATTGAACTAATTTCGTTGACTTGTCTTTTTAAATACACATTATTGGATTTACCCAACCTCTTTTTCTGATGTGGAGAGTTGTGCTGGCCTTGTGCCAGCTGAATAATTCGTAGTAATCTGAAAGCGTTCGGTTAAAATGGCTTATGGTCCCTCTCACCTAACTTCTGCTTCAAATAAAATGATTTTCGTGCAACTTCTAGGTATGTTTAGTTGGGTGGATGAGCATTTTGAAATAAATCCTTTGAGTATGAGAAAGATAGACAAGATGCTTGCCTAAGACTGAAAATATTTCAGCTGAAATAGTTGCAATGTTGGTGAATCCGAATAAAAATTTGAGTAACTTGAGAAAAGTCAATGGTGCCACTTCTTCAGGTAGGCTCTTGGAAGGTGGTTTTGTATTGAGGTCTGGTGACTTTAGGGGGAGAGGTTTGTGATCTTACATCATATTTTAAAGTGGCAAAAATTATAGTTTCTCTTTTATGACCGATGTTTGATTCTCCTAAGTGAGGTTCTAGTATAGGGAAAATGCCCTATTTTTTTCTAGGTGATGATGTGCTTGTGCAAAACTGTTTAGTAGTTCCCATCTCAGTTGTCCTTCATGCAAATAAAAGGTAGAAAGGAAACCAGCTGTGTTATCTGAGCCTGTTCCACTATAATCAGCATTGCGTTTCGGTTTCTTCAGATAACGCACGGTTGACCTTGGCTGCGTCCTGTCCCCTTCCAAGGGCAGGGACACCAGCCTGGTGTCGTGTTTTGTCCTAAATCCGCATCCCGCTCTGCGTCTGCTCCAGGGGCCGAGGTTGGGGAGGTATGCTGGGATGGAGAGTTGCACGGTGGTCTTTGCTTGGTTTTGTGTGGACTCATGGTCTTGGTAAAGCCTACCACGTGCTCGTGTTCCTCATCTCTATACGTTGATGTTCAATATACCCAATATAATATTAAGAGTTAGGGGAACATTTTGGAAACTGTGGTCTGCTTTGTGGAAATAATTTGTTTATAGGGGTCGGATCAAATGAAAGGTCCACTGCAGAAAGAGGTGAATGTCATGAGGACCTTGCTGTAACAAGCCCTTCTCCGAGGATATTTGGAGATGGAAAACAAGGTCTAGAAATCGTGTCAAGCTTATGGAAGCTATTTGCTTGCTGTCTAATTTAAAAGTCATAATAATAATTTAAAAAAGAGCTTCAAGAAACTTAAGGATTATGTTTATAATCAGTTCTTGCAGCTCAGTTAAATGCAGAATTTTCTTTTTCTGTTACCAATGGCATCTTTATACTAGCAAAGAAAGTATCTAAAATATACTGCTAATATTCTTCACAAAGAAAGAGGCTTAAAACCCATGTGTACTGCAGTTTTTGGAGGGATGTCTGTATTTACTCTCCTGCGTCAGGTGGAATTAATGGTTTTCTGTACTGAGATCGCTGTATGTTTTGTGGGGAAGAGGCGCCTCTGCTTCCCCTTGAATGGGGAAAAGAAAAATTGGGAGAGACAGATTGGCACGTGGTGGAAAGTAAAAGGTGAGGGGGCCTGATGACTTTCTCTGGAATAACCCTGCAACTGAAGCTAATAATTGAATAATTAGAAGAATCACCTTTGAAGCATTCAAACCCAAAATATCCCAGGGGAAGCTTTAGATTTACAGCAGGTTTCAAAGAAAATGAATATACGAGATGGAGGAGAGATTTTTCTCATTGCATTTGGCACCCCTGAAAGCAGCTAACCCTTTCAGGGTAAGTACGATTATCTGTTGACTGCAATTAGGGCAGACGCCGTCACCGGAGCTGCTTTCTAAGCTGCCCTGCGGTAAATGCATGAACAGATGTCAAAGAAGCAGTTTTGCAGACCTGGCTTAAAACGGCTTCTCTTTCTCCTCATGATATTTTCTGCTTGGGCTGGGGAATTATCTTTGAGATGTTTAATACTTTGCTGCCGCAATCTCTGTCATCTAATTTCTTAAACCATCTGGGGATGCTTGACCTCTAGCAGTGCAGGCTGCCTGAGCTGTGTGCTCGAGGACTATTTGTTTCCCATTTGCTTTAATCTTTCCTTTTTGAGGGTGGACCAGGTCAGAATTTTTTTTTTTTTTTTTTTGTAGCCGTGCTCTATCCTAATGAAAAATCATGCCTGCCAATGGGGGGGAAAAAAAAAAGTGGGAAGCTCACCCCCCCACTGCTTATTCTGGATGAATAAATAGGCCTCCTAAAGATAGGGAAGGCACATGGAAATTCAAGACACTCTGAACGGAAGAGAAAAAGCAAATACATTGTGCTAGTTTGGATTGAATATGCTCAGTTTTAATTTGTGCCCACTGAAGCATGGAAATCATTCCACTGCCAGTCTTGTGAATGTTTCTATTTTTGCTGCCTGATCTCCAGAGAAACCAGATCTCCAACCTCCAGATGAGATGGCTTTTTTTTGTTTTTTTTTCCAGAGAATATGATGAGATTCAGGCTGTTAGCTCGATTGGCTTAATTCTTATCTTATTGGACTAATATACTGATTTTTTTTTTTTAAATTATTTTCCAGAATGTACTTTTGAATTTTATTTGCCCAACAGCTACATTCCTGATACCCTATTTTGTGTCAAGCTCTAGCTTGGCCGGTTAAGATGGAAGCTCTTACCCAAGCACGAGACTGAAATTGTGATCCCAGCTGCTATGTTGTCCTAGCTTTTGCCCAAAGCTGGGAAGATTCAAACGAAATGCCAAGTCCATGCATCTCTTTGTCCCCCGGTGTCATTTTAATCCTTGCTGTAGGTACTGCTTGTCCTGCTTTATGTTGGGTTGCCGTATGGAGTTACCTGCTTGGCAGGTTTGGAAATCAGGATGCTTTCTTCTTAATCCTTATTGATGATGCACAATTAGCAAAAGGTGTATGAATCCCCCTAAACTGGCTTTAAATAACCCGGAGGATATCAGAGCTACCCAAAAATACGTGTTTATTACAGCAGTGTGCTATGTCACAGCATTTGCAGTTGATCTTTGATCATTTCCTGCTTGTTTCATTTTAAAAAGGTGAATTATGGCATCCCTAATGGATGCATCGGTCAGCGAACATCGCTGAATTTCTGCAGACTGCAGTCAGCAGATCTGCTCCATCAGGAAAAGCAATAACTTGATAACCTTAAGGAGAAGCTGAATTTAGCTTGACCAGGGCTTGTAGTTCTAACAGAGCCATTAAAAGGTCCACTCCTCGCTTGGTCAAGCGTTTGTCTTTTATACATGTTGTGTTTGGATGCTAGAACTGATCTGTAGCACTTTGCCCATGAAAACACCGTGCACACGTAGGAATTTCTCCTTTTGCTGTTAATTTTTTATTTTTAAAAGAAAGCGGTCTTTTCTATGCTATTCCAATGCTTATTTTAATCCAGCAAATAAAAAAAGTGAGTCTCGGTAATGGTACCTCCCATCTTGCAGAGGATAGCAACGTGATTAGCTAATTAATGCAACTTGACTTCCTCCTGTGTTTTTGCTCCTGGACGAGCAGTGGAGGTGGAAACTTTCTCCCCATTGCCATAGTGCGCCTCTGTTTATTAAAAGGATCTCTAATTGCCCAAAAGAACCTCATCGCCGTAATCCATCCAGTTCTTCCCTTCCCTATTCGAAATGTTGAGGGTGATGCCAAGGTTCTCTTCGTCCTTCACGTGAAATCCACAGCTTATTTCAGCTACATAATGAACAATTAAAGTAGCCGTTGATCGCAGCTCTGTGTCCTCATGAGAGCTGCAGCTACAGAATTCAGAAACAAGATTAAAAAATGGGGAAAAAAGTAAGATTTGCTTAGGAAGCTCTAACCCCGTTAGGGGTAAGCGGACAAAAAGACAAGCGGCGTTGCGGAGATTTGTGCTACAAGTATGAGCAGTGATGGAGCACACAGCACACTGGTGGCATTTCAAACAAGCTGTGCCTTCAGTTTTAGAATATCAATATTAATTAGTGAAATAGCAGCCTTGAACTATTTTGACAACATGCATTATTAAATACTTGGATAGCTCTTTTTTATTTTTTGCTTCTCTTTTCGATATTAATGTTTTCAGAGAACTACAAAGCTTGTATTTTTCAGGTAGCTGACAATAGCTATTTTTAGGGAAGCTGTCATCTATAATTCAAGGGATTTTTTCAGTACTTCGTAGACCGTAAGAAGGCTTTTGTTTTTTGGTTTCATGTCCTGATGCATTCAGAACACTCTTCTTTGAGTTTAAAAGCCACTCCTGTGTTGTGGCACTTATTTGACAGCTTAATTTTGAGATTGAATATATTGTTTTATGGTTAGTTTAAATGCAACATCCTATTCATGCCCTTGCTTTTAAATTATCTTTATCTGTGGGATTAATATTTTTTTATATATTTGGCCTTTAGAGGAAAAAGAGGGTTGGTGGGTTGTTTTTTTTTGCACAAAGTAGTTGCTGGAAATCTTGTTTAAAATATGATTCATCCTGTTTGCTGTTTGGTTTGATTTTTTGTGGGCTTTTTAGGGTTTTCTTAAGGTAACTGAGCAGATCTGGCAGTGCAGGTTCAATATTCTTTTCCCTTTGATATCTGAATGTTTTAAGATCTATTCTTTGTGCTAGCTAGGCTATCTATAGAGTGTATAGGTTGCTACCAGCTATGCATTGGCCTGCGGTATGGATAACTGGACTGGGTAACTGGTACCTGTATGGACCGAGGAGCTAAGGATGCTTTCAGGTCAGCACTACAAGCTTTCGTGTAGTTCTGCTCTGAAAATAAACTATTTTTGTAGGATTTTAAGTGTTTAAAGGAGTGGAAGCTACCTGTATGGTCTTAAAGAATACAAGACAGAAAGGAAAAATTGGAGAATTAGCTATTAAAACTCTCGTTCGTTAAAAGGTATGTTTTACCTAAAATGTGAAAAAATGGTATGTGGCTTCTGACCAGTCGGAGTTGCTTGGTATCGTTTGTTTTAATCTTGAGGAGTGTGTATCCTATAGGTAGGCAAGTTGGAAATGTCTTTTTGGCAGAAGGGAAAGCTCAGGTTTTTGTGTTCATGGGTCACTGGGAGCAGGCGGGTAATAATTTTTGTGAAATGTAATAAAATTGCATTGGGAACACTGGGAAACTTTATTTGAAGCAGATTGTTTGCCAGAAAGAGTTCTGTGAGAAGGCTTTAAAATTATCCCTTTCTCACTATCGCTTGCCGTCTGTAATCCTCCATAAAATGAGGGAAGAGAGAACATCAGTAATGACGTTATTATATCTTCTCCTATTGCACTTAAATTTGACTTCACACCTAAGCTGTATTAACTTCTTCCAGATAACTTCAAAGCTCTTAAGACTACAGGAAAAATATCTGAAATTATCAAGATATTATTTGACCCAGTATTCAGAAACAATGTGGTGACATTCAGTTATGTAAATGGTCCCTAATTTTTTTTTTTTTTTTAGGGAAATACAGCACAGATATTGTCACTTTAATGTTTATTTTGATGTGTGCGCGGGCTCCACGATAAGCAAGGCTAAGAAGGTTTGGTTTGTCTTGGCTTGTGCTGGAAGTGGGTTGAGTTTCCTGAGGAAGGAGACCTCCATGCTGATGATCTGCTGAACAACATGGTTCTCTAACCCAACAAGATCCTTTCAAAAGGATCAATATTCTGAGAGAGATATATATATAAAATATCAATTGATGTATATTAATATATAGATCATCAATATTCAAAATACTCTTACATTACAATGAAATTGCAACATGAGAAATTATTTCTTGGTGATACCATATAAATTTTTTTTTTTTTAATAAGATGCCGTTTATTTCCCTTATCTTCAGAAATTTTCTAACGCAGCCATAAAGTGGCATTTAGGTGCTAGCGCGATGTATTTGTGTAACACCTATTGCTTCTGGAAAGGCAAGTATCTTTTTGCTCGGCTATTATTTCAAACGTGATGCTTGTTGAAGCTGTAAGTGATACTGGAGTGCCGCCCTGCATCCTTCAACGCGCATCCTCTTCGACGCGGCAGTAGTCGGGTTTCTTCTACCGCCAGTGCCTGCAGGGCTGGATTAGTAGGGGAAGGATGCCTTTATTTCCCCGCGTTTTCTTCTCTGAAGCTCTTGATCTTTTTTAGGATAAAACAAGTCTTGTCCTTAACGCCGGTGTAATTCTTGGGCTCTGAAAAAGGTATTTTCTGCATCTATTTTGGAGCTGGCGAGATGCTCCTTAGTGCAAACTCCTGTAGTCCTTGGCAGTGTCTCTCTGGTCTAACACTTCATATCCTTAATTTTAACAAGTTCAAAAAGATTTTTAATGTAAACACTGTTTGTTTTCAGGCTCTATATGTGACATTTTTGGCTGCAAACAAAAATATAAATTGCTAGGCATGTGAGATAACGGGAAGATCTTGTGTCCATTTACAGTTTATACAGCCATCTCCCTGCTAGCTGGCTCTTCTCTGCACTTGTATTAATGTGGTATTTGACAGTGATCTATGCTTTCGGGATATCAACTCCAGATTTGTTTCCAGTTGGATTTCCAAAGGCTGAACTGCTCCATGTACACCTATAAGGAGCAAATCCAACCAGGAAAGCTGGAAAATCGGATATTTTGGCTGTTCACGTGAACGGGATTGCCGTATTGGTGAGGGATGCTCTGTCAGATGGTGATGCTCGAGTCTGGAGTTAATCTGGTAAAACTTGAAGATGCTGTAAATTTAATTTTGCCACTTTTATAAATGAGAAATTTTATCTTGGTATTTGGAACAGGGTTGTCGTGCCTCTGGCCAGTGACTGCTTAGTCGTTAGAAGCAGCAAAAAAGCTTCTAACAATGATTCATACCCCTGAATGTCTCCAAACACTTGGGATACACAAAACATTTCCTTAGTTTCTCACTTTTTGTTAGTCCTAATCATTTAGCTTACAGTTCTGTTGGCCATGTAATATGAGAACAGCAAGTTTAAGTTAATTGAGGGCCACGCTTGCAACCTGAGAAAGGATTCAGCAATTTCCTTTGATTTTTTTTTTTTAATATTTTATTTTACTTTTTATATTTGTTTGTTTCTGGCAAAAAAAGCCAAAGGAATAGCTGGAGGGCACAGTGCCCGACATGGGCTTTGTTTCTGGTCCTCGTTTGTTAGAACGAAGTTTTTAATGATGCTGCGTTTTTGCTAAGTACCCAGCATTTCTTGCATCCTTGCTTACTCTGACACAGTTTTGTCGATGAAGCTCGAAGACACAGAGAGAATCAACTTCCAAGTGCCGGTTGTTCAGCGTGTACCACGACAAAAGCTGATTATTTTAATACTTCAACACCACTGCCGCTATTTGTGCATGGGGCACACGTTTTGGGAGAACGGTCGCGCTTCCAGGAATCAAGATGCAACGACTTGAGTTCGGAGCTCAAGAAAGAGGAAGAGTCCAGGGCAAGATTTTGTTTGCACTAATTTTTTTGGTCTCCCATCATCACGTAGAAATGCTGTGATGGAAGTGAAGATGGAAATCACTTCTCCCATTCAGTTGCCTCAATCACAAGATTTCACCAAGCCTTCCTGTAGTCCCTTTTTAAAAATTTTCATATTTTTATACTGTAGGTAGGATCTCTAGCCAGCGAGACCAGAATCCCGCAGATAAGAGCTTCGTTCACTGCGTAGCCCTGATTAATACCTCAAACGCCAATGCTTTGACCTTAAGGGGAAGAGTAAATGATCACGTCACGTCCTGATTTAGTTCCTTGTTTGTCAGAGCTGTTTGCAACAGAAGTAATTAATTTTGCAACAGCTTTTCTTGTAATTTTTTTTAGGTGTGTTGTGGGTTTTTTTTGTCTCAGCTAAAAGGTCTGGAAGAAGCTGACAGATGTCCACATGAGATGCATCAGCAAGAGTGTGATGAATGGGTAGCAGCATCCTCGCCCGTCTTCCAGCTGCTAGAAGAGGAACCACTGAGTGGTTGTCAGACCACAGGAAAATATCAAAACCTCAAGAAATGGGGTAATTCCAGGCTCTGGAGGGGATTATCGCCTACTGAGGGGTTTGTGTATCCATGGGCTTCTTAAATAGCAAGAAATGTCAGATTAAAATATGGGTAAACAGCCCATCTCTGAAAGAGAAGATGACAGATCTCCAGCGTACAGCAAGAAGCTTCCATGTGAAAGCTGAAACGCAAGTCTCATCCTCTAGTGTAGAAGTGAATAGACAAGAAGCTGATAGAGTTGCTTAAAGTGCTGAATAAAAATGAAAAATACGGGGGGGGGGGTGGGGTGGAAAAAGAGCTTGATAGGACTTTTCTCAATTTTTCAAGCCACAGGAGAAGCCAGTGAGCTTAGGAACAACTTGAGAAAACGCTTGCAACCTATTTTATGTTACACTTAGTGTGGGCAACGATGTGTCTTTGGGAATGATTTACATAGTTTGAGCTGTGTATTCACAACTTCTTCTTTTATATTCTGGGAATTCTCCTTGGAGGCTGAGTAGACATCTCTGACTGTACAGGCATGACAGTGTGAGATCAAAAATATTGCAAAAATATTTCTCCCTACCAGAGGGATGGTGGTTAACTGACCAAGCGTGGTTTCTCCTTTTATTATGACTCATGACAATAACGGCCAAAACCCAGTTTACAAATCTGACTTGGACTGGGGACGTCGAGAAGGTTGATCTACAAAATCATTTGAGTTTGCAGGAAGTGAAGGGACACCAGAGGTTTTTTTATGTTCAGCTGCATTTGCTTTGAGCTCCAAGCAGGGTGAAGTGAATTTAGCAAGGGAGAAGAATTCTTGATTACAGAACTGGGACCAAATAGAAGAATTTAAGGGGAGAGGAAAGAAACCACCAAAGTAGTAAAATGTGTAGTTGGGATAGTACTGCCATTGCATGCTTGTCCTCGCAGTCGCAGGAGACAAGTGGTTTGGTGCTTGCAGGAGTTGCGTTTTGGATGCGTATTGACACCCCATGGTGCCAGGTCCAGCCAGGGACTTCTGAGTCCTTGCTGCTGAGCATCTTTAAGTGTGTCTCCGCTCTTGCTTTCTTTTTCTGTTCTAATTTAGGTCATCTCACTGCGTTGGCATCTCGCTTAGGTGCTTCAGTCCAAATAAACTACTCTGAAATTTATGCAAAAGACCTTTCTTCTGTATATGGACAATCTTGGAGTGCTGATGTTACTTTTTTTCCCCCATCCAATCTTATCATCCCTTTTGAAGAAGTAAATTGGAATTGTGATTTAGGAATCTAGTTGAAGATGTCCCTGCTCATTGCAGGAGGGTTGGACTAGATGACCTTGAAAGGTCTCTTCCAACCCAAACCATTTGATGATCACTATAACACTTACAAATCTCACTTTTCCTGCATTAGAGGTTTCATTATGGGTGATCAAATGAACTGACATGTAAAACCGCAATGATAACCAAGATGTTGAGCATCTCCATGGGCTTTTCTGCCCGTCTTGGATGTTTTTACAGCATCAGCTGTCACAGATGCGTCAGTCTGGCATCAGTTTTGATGTCGCAGGGGTGTTATTTCGGGTATCAGCGGCACGAGGCTATTTGCTGCTGCAGGAGAGAAATTCGGAGAGCTCTTGTGCCAATATATTCAGATTAAGCAGTGAAGTATGTTTAAATTGGCCATTTCCTTATCAGATTTTTTTTAAAGTTTATCTATTTCAGGAATTTCTGCACCACACGGTATGCCTTTTTGACATACCAGTGGATGGATAAATCCAGGTTGTCTTGAGCAAGCGAGGCTGTTGTGATCGCCTGAGGACTGGGATCGGGGAGAGTGTTTCACTATTGTTGTAGTCCCTAGTCTGGGTTACAGGATGTTATAATAAAACCAAGTGAACTTTGCTTCCAGAATTGCCCCTTTAGCAGCCTCAATGCTGACACTAATCTCTATTTTTTCCGAATCATCCAATATTTGGCAAACTCTGTCCGTGATTTCAGGCTTTAGCTGTCACAGATTATTTATGGCGAGTACTGATGCTTCCAGTGGACAGTTTATTTTGGATTTTTGCCACGTGTTGCTCACGCTGTCCCTGAAAATGAAAATACTGAGATTGGTCTTTCTGAATGGAAAAATAAGAAATGGCATGACTGAAAGCCTCCATTTCAGTTACTGTTCTGAAGGAAATTGGAGCATCCTCATTTGTTTGATGTCCCTTTACAAGATAATGCTTGCTAAAAAGCACAGCCCCCAATGCAAGAGCGCTCACTGTATCTGGTTATATGTATGTTTAATTTGAGAAAGCGTATTTGCTACCACTGTTTATTAAACTGTGGTCAATTGGTAAAAGATTGCATATAATATAAAAGCAAACCACTATTTACAAGTTTAGTGTATGCACAAAGCCTAGTTGACCATCATAATTTTAGTATGTTTTTTTCTGTCAACCTGCTGGTAATCAGATTATTATTGTGATTTTTATAAGGGCCTCTGAGGTCCTTAGAAATATTAATCTGTTTTGTTAAGTAGGAGGACACAAGGTTTAATCTGTAACCTCATGTTTGTTTGAAGATCATGCTTTTTACGTTGCAAGTAGAAGTATGTTATGATAGTAAAATTGAGCAAAATTAGTGTGCAGGGTCAGTTTGAGTTGAGAATCTTCATTCAAACATAGAAAATGGAAAAGGATATAGAAAATACTAGGCTGGAAGTATATTGGCTTAAAATGTCATAAATTTTTCCTTTCACAGGCATGCATAGTCCATAAATTTTGGCTGGAGTGTTCGCAGGAGTTTGTAATTATTTCTGACCTCTGAGGTCTGATGTATCCTCTAGTTTTCCATCTCCCACGGGATCAGCATCCCGTTACTGCCAAAGCCAGTACATGAGTGAAGCAGCTGAACGATAGCTTGGCGATAAAGTCAGGTACAGAGACAAGCATCGCCTTTCAGTGAGATACTAGCTTTTCTTTTCCATAAGCCTAGATAAATGACTTAGATGTAGCCTCTTTGTTTTTATATGTTCTCATTTAAACGTAAACACGTAGCCTTTAATTAAAATAGTGCATAGAGCAAGTATTTGTGGGTTGCAAAATACTCTGTTTTGTTCTTTTCATGTCCAAACGCAAAAATATCATTAATTTTAAAAGTCATGTAAAAGCTAATATGACAGCCTGCTTGAACAGTTTCATTAGGAGAGCCTTTCTCCTTGACATATGCTAATTACCTAATTACATGGGTTTCATTGCAATATTTTCTCCAAAATACTTTGGAAACTGACTGTCTGCAACAGGCGTGTTTGATGTTGAGCAGAGCTGGGCTCATGCGCACCAGCGGTTGGGAGACCACAAGCAATTATTTCATTAACATTTCTTTGACCTAACATAATACTCCAAGACATGTTTAGCTTTATTAAAAGTAAATCCTGTGGCACGCCTCCTGTGATTTATAAGGCTCAAATTAACACCTCGTTGCTTTCTGACCTCACTAAATTTCTTACTCATTAGTGAGTTTGAGTGGTTTTGGGGGGAGGACTTGGCTCTTTTGCGTCCCAGAGTTAGTGGGGCTTTTAGCATCTCTGTGGGGTTCACGCTTGGCTCGCAATTCTGCTGGATTCAAGTTGTTTGGATGCAGAAGACACAGATGTTTGTTGTTCTACTGAGTCCATGGAGAATAAGCATCTACAGAGAACTGAGGAAAGCTTTTGGGTGGGTGGGGTAGAGTGGTCTGATGCTTTATAGAGGATTTATTTGACAGGAAGGAGGAGGTGGAAGGGAAGGTCGGTTTGCTCAAGGTAACCAACATAGTCCTGTTTGCGGTTCTCACGTGAGTCAGCAGTCTTCGATACACTTTGATAACGTGAATAAAAATAGCCAGCCCTCTTGTTGTAAGCTTTGAAGTAAGACCTCGATGAGGAATTATCTAGCGTAAGCGTGGTGTTTTGTTTTCTTTTTCCCTTCTTGAAGAAAAGCCAATGCTGGGGTCTGTAGAGCTAGACAAAGCAAGCCCAACCCGGCACTTAACTGACATCATCCCTATTGCATCTGTGCCTATACTAAACCTGTAGGAAAGCAGCTGGAGCGCTTCCCAGTATATAAGTCCTGCTACCAAGCAATGCGCCGTGAATCCCTGCCAGATGTATTTCACCGTGACATATTAATTTCTTCGCTTTGAATAGCGCGTGGCCAGGGATAATACACTTAATGAAATATCGAGGCGAGAAACAATACAACGTAAAATAATGCTTTTCATTTGAGGACCTCAGAAATGCTTGTAGTAAATAAAACAAATCTGCAAATCCCGACCTTGCATGGGTGGAGATGATGGTGTGGCTGTGCTTGGACTGAAGGTCTTGGACAGGGTAGCCATGTGAAATGCTTCCTCTGAATACTCTTCCTGACACCAAATATCTGAGAAGCTCAGGAGCTCCCTAAACCTGACGTGGGTTTTGACCTCATGGTTTTTTTGACCGTTATTGAGCGTTTTGTTTTGTGCGAATGAGTTGGCTGTAATACTACTTATCTGATGTCAGGTATGGACACCTTTGGAAGAGGTTGACTTGGTGGGTCAAGAAGTGCTACTGTTTGAATCCTGATGGGTTGGGAATCTCTTGGACAGGAAGAGAAAGGAGTTTATCTACCGTTCACCGACACAGGACCATGGGATGATGTATCTAGGGCAAGGACCAGGTCCACAAGGGAAGGTGATGGTCATTTTATCCTAGTGTGAAGCAGCAAAAATTGAAGGGTGTTGTATAAAACCCACCCATGAGAAGCTGACAATTCATGTCACAGTCTGGATTTCGGAGCAGCTGTAGGAGTAGGTGAATTCAGCCGATACAAGGTCCTCATCCCAGGAGTGTTGGAGCAAAGCGTCAGGCATCTCAGCAGTGCATGCTCTCGGGTGGACGCCCATGGAGGAGTCACGTGTCCATTTACAATGTGATAGAACTTGGAGCTTGTGACTGAGTAATTTTATTTTTTTTTTTTAAACTTGTGACTAGGCAAATCGTTGTGTTTCAAGAGTCATTTTGAATGTTGCTCAGGAAGGCCTTTGAACTGACAAGAGGAAATGGCCTCAAGTTGTGCCAGGGGAGGTTTAGATCGGATATTAGGACAAATTTCTTCACCAATTTCTTTTTCTTCAGGCATTGGAAGAGGCTGCCCAGGGAAGTGGTTGAGTCACCATTCCTGGAGGTATTTAAAAGACGTGTAGACGTGGTGCTCAAGGACATGGTTTCGTGGTGGGCTTGGCAGTGCTGGGGTAACGGTTGTACTTGGTGATCTTAAAGGTCTTCTCCAACCAAAATGATTTTGATTCTACGACAAAGGAGACATTTTCCTTTTGATTGGAGTATGCCTGTAAGGTGATATTTTAAAGTTTTTTTGGGTTTTTTTGTGTTTGTTTTTTTTTTTTTAAGTTAGCATTTTATGCAACTGTTCAAAGTCTCAAAAGGTTTATCTCTATAACATCTAGAAAATACATAATTTATATGTATGGGTAAGTCAGTATTGGGCAAGTCAAGGGGTGTTTTCCAAAGTCACGGTTAGCTGAGTGATGCTTTCCCTAAGCTGGCATGAAGTATGCAAACATGGAAATGGAGGCACTAACTCTGAAATAAGTTATGTGGTAATATTAAGCGATGAGGCTGTAGCAATTTTTGACATGAGGAGAATGCCGCTATTGATTCAGTAGGCTGCGTGGTATGTTGCTCACAAAATATTGATTTTATTCTCTGTAAAATACACTGAAGATCAGGTCTTTTTGAATCTTTGATGCTTCAGAGTCAGGGAAAACTTAGCAAAAGCTTGAGGTGCTGTGGGTAGTTATGTCCGAGTAGAGGAGAGCTTGAGGTGTGAATAGTGTTTGTGTGTTAAATACGCTCCTGTATTACAGCTTTGGTGGGTGAAACCCCTGCTGCCTTTCCAGATGTCGGTTGGGAATCATAATTTGCTTTCTTTAAGGCGATTGGTCTCATTGCTTGAGTTGTTCCATTGCATCTCATGGTGCGCTTCAACCGTTTTTCAAGGATCCCTGTCAAGATGAAACACCTAACCTGTTTTGTTTTTTTTTTTTGTTTTTTTTTCTGTTTTAGCATTGCTAACATGATGACCTGACAAGATATAGGACGGTCCTGACTATGCAGCGCAGGTACTGATGGGAAAGGATCCAATATGAGTGTAAATGATGTTGGAGGAAGACGACGCTTTGAGGATAGCGAGTACACGCTGCACATATACCCTGGGAGCATCGTGGAAGGGACTATCTACTGCCCTATCACTGCCAGGAAAACTTCCACGGCCGCCGAGGTGATCGATTCGCTCATTAATAAACTTCAGCTCGAGAAAACAAAATGTTACGTCCTTGCCGAAGTGAAGGAGTTTGGTGGGGAGGAATGGATCCTCAACCCTACGGACTGCCCGGTCCAGCGCATGATGCTGTGGCCTCGCATGGCCCTGGAGAACCGCATCAGCGGCGAGGATTATCGCTTCCTCCTGCGGGAGAAGAACCTGGACGGGTCCATTCACTACGGGAGCCTCCAGTCCTGGCTGCGGGTGACGGAGGAGCGTCGCAGGATGGTGGAGCGTGGCTTCCTTCCCCAGCCGCAGCAGAAGGACTACGATGACTTGTGCAGCTTGCCGGACTTGAATGAGAAAACGCTCCTGGAAAATCTCAGAAACCGCTTCAAGCAAGAAAAAATCTACACCTATGTAGGCAGCATCCTCATCGTTATTAATCCGTTCAAGTTTCTACCTATTTATAACCCCAAGTATGTCAAGATGTATGATAACCATCAGCTGGGAAAGCTGGAGCCCCATATTTACGCTGTGGCAGACGTGGCTTACCACGCCATGCTTCAGCGGAGAAAGAACCAGTGCATCGTGATTTCGGGAGAGAGCGGGTCGGGAAAGACACAGAGCACCAATTTTCTGATTCATCACCTCACCGCCCTCAGCCAGAAGGGATTTGCCAGCGGAGTAGAACAGATTATTCTTGGAGCTGGACCAGTGCTTGAGGTAAGATGGAGATGATAGTAGCATGGAAACTTTTTAATGGTGCAAAAAAATAAAAAAAAATCCAACCAACCCAAGTGGTTGGGGTTTTATTATGACACTAGGCTGGGGTTATCTGGTGAACGCTAATAATAAAGTTACAATGGTATTAGGAATAAGAGAAGGTTGTGTTTCTACCTATAGAATAATAGTTGCTTCAAAACACAAAGGGAAAAATAAAAGTAGAGCCAATGGCTTGCTAACAGAATTATTAATGCTTTGTTTTCACTCAAGTGTTTTTTTCATACTGGTATATCTCAGTGATTTTTAAGTTTGAAAATGGAAATGAAAAAGCCTTTCTCGAATTAACGGTAGCCTTTCTTTATAGTACGTTGCATAAAGAATTGCTTGTGTGTAGTGTATTGGTAGTGTTGTGTTTGGGGAGTTTCTGCGCCCTCAACTTCATGGAGGTTGGGGAATAATCAAAGGGAACTTTCATGGTCAAAGTTTTATTTTCTAATCATGAGTACTAGATTTGGCCGGTGCGATTGGTTACATTATGAGGACCTTTCCTGGGGAGGAAAGGAGATTAGATGAACCGCGCCATTAACTTCACAGATATGAAACTATAAAGAGGGATACAAGCATTCATTAATTAATTTGCCTTGAATTTGCGCCATAACTCTTTGAAATGGTTTTCCTTGGACCTGTCAGTTTTGCTCGTTAAAGAGTTTTTTCTTAAAGCCTGTCTGCACGTGGGTGACGTGAGCATCAGCTTCAGGCGTGCTGTGGTTCTTCCTTTGAACCGCGGTACATGAGGTGGCTCGATCGTTGCATTTTCTTCTCTTAAAATTAAAAGTGGATTTGACTGTGTTTTCTAAAGATAATCAATCTCATGGAGTTCTTGCTGGAGTCGATGAGAAAATATCAGACCAGGCTCCGGTAGTCTGCAATTAATGGTTGTTACTGCGATGACCCGATTAAGTGACTGCATTAATTTAAGAAAACAGGTAGGAAAATTATTGCGTTCCACCAATCCTGGTATTTATTTGAAACATTTGCATGCCTGTTTGGGTTTTGGTATGCTTTTTAATATACCTTCATGGACCAAGGTCTGCTTTATAATTCTCTTCAGCAGTGTCAGAGAGAGTATCTCTGTCTAGCTTAGATTTCCAGAGGTGAAGAAGAGAGATCTTCATGAAAGAGAAGGTAGAGGGAAGTTTTGGGAATTGTTTTTTTCTTCTTAAATTCTAGGTAAAACAGTCCAGTTGCAAAGCTGCCTGACCATGACTCAGTCCACTGATGCAGTCCCATAAATAAATGAACTGTTCCACCTACTTGAAAGATGAAATCTCCCCCCCCCCCCCCCCCCCCCCCAATCCAGACATCTAGTCATTGCTTATTGTCAAACAAGCTTGTGTTGGGAGGCAAAAAAATAGAGGATGCACGTTTCTTTGCTTTTTCTGCTGTTGTTTTATGCAGGGAAAAGTAGGGTGCAGGCCATTTCAGGATGGTGTAATTTGAAGATCCTTGATTGTCAGGATTCCTGTTGTTACCCCCGTGTTTCAGGATCTGAAGTTGAAGTCTGCTTGCTCGGCTCTTGGATGGAGGGCAGCTGTTTGCTGGGAATTCTGCTTTGGTGATGGCCACTTCTTCCCGGGGACTGTTGGGTGTGTTGGGATTAGGTACAAGGGAGGGATGCGCTGAGCCTCTTTGCTTTCCTTTCGCAAGATCTGCAGCTGTTTTTAACAAAAAAAAAATTAAAAAAAAAATAATTTGAATCATATCTGTTATTTCTTTTGCTTTTGGAACAGAAGTTTGCATTCCTTCGCTCTGGCAGCTGGACGGCTGCTGTTGTGCTTCTCCAGCTGCCTCCAGGTCTCTCGGAGAAAGCGAGGGTAATCCAGAATTTCTTCTGCTCTGCCACTGCCAGTCCCAAATAGTCACAAATCAAACAGGCTTAAAGATAAGATGTGCATACTTGTGCTTTTCCTTCCCTTCCTAAAATTTCCTAAAAAAGGGATCTTCAGAGAAGATCTGTTGTAAAGGGTTGTGTTACCCTGCCACTCATTTGCAGATTTGACCTTTTGATTCCTTGCGTTTGTGGTTGAAATACGCTTTTCGCTTCTCTTAGCTTAGATACCAAACTTGTGTTGTGGTTTTATTTTTCTCCTCTTTTTCTTCATTCTTCTCCCCTCTTCTGGTCACCTTCTTCAATCCCCTTGTTTTCCCTCTGCATATTTAAAATTAAATTCTGTTCAGCTCAGGCTTGTCTTTCAGGAGGCAGCGACATATCTCTCCGCACTGCGACTTCTGATGTAGGGAACAGAGCACAGCAAATAAAGAGATTAACAGGTCTGAGTAAACTCTTTTCTTTCCCTGCTTGCAAATCGATTCTGGTAGCACAAGCGTTTCCACCGAACCGCCCGTTCCTGGGAACACCTTCGCAATCGTGCTCGCACGGCAGGAACGGAAGTGAAGCAAAATTAAGATTTTTTTAATTTTTTTTTTCCTGCAGCTTCACTGTTTTCCTAATTTACCTTTTTTGAATAGCCTCAGGCTATTGTTTGTGATTTTTTTGTTGTTGTTGTTGTGCAAGATTCCCGTGAGCCTTGTCCAAATCGCACTTTTGGGGACAGCTGTCAAGGCAAGCTGTTACTGCCATCTAAACGTGGTAATATCATCCAGTAATTGTATGTAGCAGCGACTGCAGTTAGAGGTGTGTCCTTTTAAAGCATATTTGATGTAAGTCCTATGGATTTTCTTTTTCCTACAATGGGATTTGACAGGCAAGCTTTTTCGTAGCGGTGCTCCTTGGAGTGGTTGCAATTTGCCTTTTTTTGTTTGGTGAAAAATGATGTAACATATTTACTTATTTATATATTGCTTATTTGTGATAAATGATATTACTTAAATACCATACTTATTTTTCTAGTAACAAGGTTCCAATTGGTTGAAAAAGGTGATTTTCTTTATATTTTTTCTGTATTTTTCTCCATTTTCTTATAAAGCACATCTTTTCCCTATAGAAGATTGCTTTTTCAGCAGGGCATCTGTAGAGCTGAGATTACCAAAGTTTTGCTGTCTGGCTATTTAATTTCAAGACCAAACTTCTCAAATTCAATTGATTTATGTCGCTATCAGAGGAAGAGTTGCACGTGCTGCAATTCAATTGCATTTCGGATAGACTTCATGCAATACTTTAGATGAAAACTTCATTATGTTCAGCTTGATGCTCCATCAAGGACCTGGGGCGTGTAACTTTGCTGCCACGTAGGTGGTTTTTATTTAGATACCAACCTTGATATTATTTAAGAAAGCGTCAAGGGAGCATGCCGGTCAGGCAAACGCTTCACACCAAAATTGCACTTTTTTTTCAGAGAGGAAAAAAATAGGAGGAGCTTCCTATAGGCAGCTTATGCAAACCAAGAGGTGTTCCTACTTATTTTCTAATTCCAAAAGCCACAATTACAGATTTACTCTAAAAAAAAAAAAAAAAAACCCCACCCCAAAAGTGTTGTTATCACAGGACTTCTAATTAAGGGTGATGAGATACTGGAAGAGGTTGCCTGGAGAAGATGTGGATGCCCCTTCCCTGGCAGTGTTCAAGGCCAGGTTGGATGGGGCTTTGGGCAACCTGGGCTAGTGGAGGGTGTCCCTGCTTGTGGTGGGGTGGTTGGACTAGATGATCTTTGAAGGTCCCTTGTAACCCAAACCTTTCTGTGATTCCATTAGGGATCTATCTGGAGAACTGTGGTTTAGCCACAGGGCTGGTTTACCCCATAGGTAGGTAACTTATTCATGTGAACTTAGGAGAGTGTTTTAAGACCCTGTTTTCTTTTTAATTAGATTACCTAGAAACATCCAGATGAACTTTATATTTGGAAGCCCAGCTTGTTTTCATAGCTTAAATCTTTAGAGACAGGACATTGGTGCGCCCACGATCCCTGTGATCATTGCCTTGGGCTGGTGCACGATGCAGCACGTGAACATCCTCCTCGGTGCAAAGCGAAACATAAACCATGCTTCAACTTTCCTGGGGAGGTTTGAATGCAAGTTAATTTATTACATCATAGGGTTGGGCGGGGGGTGTGTTTCGTGGGGTTTTTTTCTTTTTTCTTTTCTAGTTCTCAGCAAAAGTGCAGAAGTAGCGAATTTCTCCCTGGCTCAGGTATGCCTGAAGGTCCCCAGACAGATATGGGATGAGCCTAGATCTAAAGGAGCCTGCATCAGATCATTTTATCATCCATAACTTTCTCAACATTTGTCACAAGAAGTACTGTGACGGCAACTACAAAACCCAGACATGTTTTCTAAGCAGCTGTTTACATGCATCTTCAAACGTCCCAGCGGGGATTTCTCAATTGCTTTAAAAAAAAAAAAAAAATAGCAAAAAGAAATGTTTCTGTGCCAAGCTGAGAAACGCTGTCAGCGGAGGGTAGCTGTTGCTGTCCTTCATAGCTGATGCGCATCTGCAGCATCTGTGCCAGATAAAAAAAGAGTTGATTGCTTGAATTGCTTTTGAAAAAAATTGCAGCTAGTCCTTTGTATGCTGTTTGCATTCCTGATAGGTGGTGGTTTGCATAGAAACCTTCAGAGCAGCAGCTGGAATCGCTTTTTAATTTCTGGAGCAATATTACACAATACGTGTGTTTTGCTTGTGTGGGGAAGTTTATAGCTTCAGTTTTAAGGTCTAGAAGTCTAAAAGCTGCTGGTTTGGTTTTTTTTTTGTTGTTTTTTTTTTTTTAATCCTGATAGTTGGATTGTTAGAGGAAAATGTAAGCAGCAACTAAAAGTTACTGAATTGTATTTCATAGGACTTTGCCATGGTCATGCACAGTCCCCTTCCAACTGAATGAACCTCTCGCAGCAGCTGAAGAGCTGGCCTCTGTTAGGTGCGAGTGAAAACGATACCGCGCTGCCAAAATTTCAGTAGATGCTGCTGAATGTTTCCAGAGTTAAACAAAGAGCTATTGAGTGGAGTTTAAAAAAAAAAAAAAAAATCAATTAACGAGAAGAATCAGGCGTGTCCTGGACTTTCAGTATATTCGAGTGGCATGGGACAATGTGGAGATGCTGAAGCTAAATGTGCATGCATCCTCCACTGCTTCTCCCAAGCAATTTGGGCGGACACATGCAAGACCTGTAGTGATCCCAGGTAGGATTCAGCTCCGCCGGTAGATCCCACCCCGTTAATTCCTGCAGTGTGTAGCCAGTATAAGGGAATGCTCTTTTCACAGAGCAAATTACGGTGTGATTATTTGCCTGTGAGAAAAGATGTTTTTGAATTGAGCATATCCATATTTTTACTTGGAACAGTATTAATGGGAGGTAAACTTTGAGTATATTCGCATAGTTTTTCCTGCTGGGAACAGTATTAATGGGAGGTAATCAAATTTCATTAAAATGGACTTTAAAAATTTGTGAAGTTCAGTTTCCAGTACACTGATTTGAAGTCATTAGTCTGTGTCTGGCTCTAAAAGTTTTACATCTTAAAAAAATGGATTGATATGGAGGGCAGAGGCAAAGACTCATTATTCTGCTCATTACTCACTTTCAATCATTTTTAACTGATAATATAAACAGTTATTATTGATCTCCTGTATGGTCTGAGTTTGGGGTAGGTGTTTAATGCAGCAGCTGGGATTTTTTTTTTTTTTTTCTCGCCTTGCGTTCTTCCCTCCCCAGTGCAGGGAAAGGTTAGAGAGGGAGCAGCGCACAGAGATTATACAGATGATGCCTAATGTGGGAAGAATTTGTGCAGGCCTCCGCCGGCAGCAGTGACACAAAGGACTCATACAGCAAGGCTCATGCACCGAATGCTTTTCACCAGCGCTTTCAAAATGCTGTTATTCTTTAGCTGGGGATATTTTACAGTTTCAGGCTCCGTATCAAATAATGTCTTGTTCATCCGTTTCTCTGATGCTCAATTATTTAGGCTTTTTCCTTTAGAGGCTTCTTGCAATATCCAGATTGGCTGTATCGGTGGCTGAATTTAATGTTGTTATTATTTTTCATTCTTTGCTATCTTCAGCAACCATTTTGTTACCCCAAAGTCCAACTTATTATGATGCTTGAATGACAGAAATTGTTATTTCTGACCTGAGATAACTACAGGGAAGTGGATTAGTTATTAAAGCAGGTTCATGTGAAGCTGCCTTTTTCTGCACCCTTAAGAATTGGCAGCTATTTTGTTTCCGGGAGCAAAATGCTAAATAAAACCAGGGAGCATTTCATTGAACCTACGCATCCAAGCGTCCCATCTTTTTCCCTTCCCTCCTCGCCACCTCTTTTTGGGGGAGTTGTTTTGTTTTGTCATTTGTTCTCATTCATACCCTTCCATTTTTAGCCTTTTCTTTAATTTTCTTTCACTGATCTTTTAGAGTTTCACCTAGATATAGATCATTAGAGCAAAAAGTATCTAGATTTTGTAGATATCTGGATCTCTAGAGATCCAAACTTCATGGACCCCCGGATATCTGGATATCTAGATTTTATAGATATTTATCTATATAGATGTTTGTATATCTACAGAATATAATCCTGAGTCTAACTCAAGCAGAGACCATGTGTTCATGTTTGCATGCAACCATAGCGAACCCAGATGATGCTCAGCATTATATGGTATTAGAGAACAATTCACTTAATAGCATTTTTTAATAATCTTCCACTGCCTTATTGCACCAGTGTATCTGTTATTTGGTTTTGTATTAAGCTTTTTTTTTTTTAAAACTTGACTATCAAGGTGCACATTTTATAAAGCGTGAAGGAACGACCTCTTTTCTGAAAGCTTTTTGATTCTTTTTTTATATATATGTATCTCAGATAATATAATGATAATGTAGCACTCTGATAAGTAATGTTTTTGATCAAAGATTGTGCTGCTCCTGTCTAGTAAGGCTTCCATGAGGCCTTAATATTGATAACCAAGGTGCAGACTTTTTATCCCTAATGTCCATAGTTAATATGGCACTGTATTTTTCTAGTCATGGAATGAGAAATTAATGCTCTAGTAAGGATTTTGTTTCTTTTCCCCCTCCCTTCTCCCAGTCAAAATACAGATTTTTGGTTTTAGGCCCATTTACTGAGATCCCTTTGACTTTTTTCATGGCTGGGGAGCCTGTATCAGATTTTACACGCCGGGCTTGGGTGCTGGGTGGATGCCAGAGAGGTGGTGTGCTGCAGTTTGGTTGCCCGTGGTGGGGAACAGAAGAGCCTGAGAATAAGGAGCCTTTGTAGGACAGGGACTACACCCAGCTCCGGTGGTAACAGTTGACAAATTTTGGCTTTTTAACGGCTTCTGCCGTTCCTGTGGCTTTTCCAGGCGCAAAACGTGAGTGCTCTCCGCTAAACATCGCTGGTGAGAGCGTTTTGGTTTGCTGCCCAAAGAGCAATATCCTCTCTTGTCTGCTCAATGACAAGGTGATGGTGTCTTATTGAGCTCCAAGTTCCAACAAATTGTTTCCCAAGGCAGCAAATAAAATTTTCTGCATCTGTTCTCAGGGTCTTCAAATGTGAGAGGCTTTCCCTTCTTATTTATACAGAAATTACTACTTATACTACAGGAATTGCTATTTATAGCACAGAAGTTGTTATCATCGCTTATTTTATACAGTGGAAAGAGACAGAAAATGCCATTAGTTATGGTTTTTTTCCTTTAATGTCTCCAGTGTCGTGGTTTAACCCCAGCCAGCAGCTAAGCCCCACGCAGCCGCTCGCTCGCTCCCCCCACGGTGGGATGGGGGAGAGAATCGGAAGGGTAAAAGTGAGAAAACTCGTGGGTTGAGGTAAAGACAGTTTAATAGGTAAAGCAAAACAAGGAATTTATTCCCCACTTCCCAGCGGCAGGCAGGTGTTCAGCTATCTCCGGGAAAGAAGGGCTCCATCACGTGTAACGGTGACTTGGGTAAACACCATCACTCCGAACATCCGCCCCCTTTCTCCTTCTTCCCCCAGCTTTATATGCTGAGCATGACGTCATACGGTATGGAATATTGCTTTGGTCATTGGGGTCAGCTGTCCCAGTTGTGTCCCCTCCCAACTCCTTGTGTACCCCCAACCCACTCGCTGGTGGGGTGGCGTGAGGAGCAGAAAAGCCCTTGGCTCTGTGTAAGCGCTGCTCAGCAGGAACGAAAACAGCGCTGTGTTATCAGCACTGTTTTCAGCACAAATCCAAAACATAACCCCCGTACCAGCTACCAGGAAGAAAATGAACTCTATCCCAGCCAAGCCCAGGACGTCCAGTGATTGTTGACGTACGTAAACCTAAAGGAAGAGGGTTACTGCTGGATGAGCCTGGACAGGTCTGCAAGCATCGCATTTGTAAAGGTACCGAAGTACCTAGCTGTCCTAGATGGAAATCAAAGATATGTATACATGCATACATTATATAGGTGCATATACACCCTATATAGATGTTAGCAAGAGGTTCAGCACAACAGGGAACCATTGTGTGGAGGGAAGCAGCCGGTGCTGAGCCCGCTCCAGGGTCTTACTGCGGACAGACTCCCATCTGGTCCTGCAGCAGAAGACCTCGGTTGCCTGCAACCAGGATTTAGTTTGAATTGCAGCAATTTTGGAGCATAGAAACTGAAGTGGATTTAGTGGGGGGGGTCAAGAGGTTCCCTTTGAAGACCTCCTGAGCCAACTACAGCACAGTGGCAATGCAATGTATACACCTTATTTCCCCATATGCTTCCTATAGGAAGAGAGAAGTCAATGCCTTGGTTGATGACTCCAAGTAGAGCACGAGCATCGGTGTGAATAGCAATCATTGTTTAGGGTTGTGTCAACAGAAATGTCTAAACCCAAGAACTGCCGGGATGAGTGGTGTTGACCATCTCTTCTACAGTTTGAAGAAGATTGCATTTTCTTTGTGGTCCCAATGTCTGCCAGATAAAGAAGCTTAACCAAGTGCTTCCTGCTTTCATCAAATAGCTTTGCCAAATTCAACAGAAATCAATTAAAAAAAAAAAAGTAAGGCAATATAGCGAAGCATAGGCAGAAGTTCCACAAGTCTCGCTGAAGCTCATGGCAGGATTTTGGGGTAGGCAAATAAAATCATTGCTTACCATGTTTGTGGAAGGGATCTGACTTAGCTGCAGCAGCCGGTTGCGACTCGCTTTTATTCGTTTAATTAAGATGGATGAGGGATAAACGTTGTGCCAGACAGTTGAGCCTTTGGCTTTGTCACAGTGATTGGGGATTTGGACTTTTATGGGCAAAGGCTGCGACAGAGAAGATGAAAGGACTAGCTGAGTCTTAAGAGTTACTACTGAGTTTAAAAACAGTGGAGAAATTTTGCAGATCATTTATTTTAGGACATGCAAAGCAATTAAAAAAAAAATATGTCCATTTTGTGTCAGTGGGAGCAACGAATTAACGAAGCTTTCTATCGCTGGGATGGCTGGTGCCCCATGTGCATCGCTGCTCACTCCCACAAGGCTTCGTGATGTAGGTAAGCACCGCCTCGGTTTTGTAGAGAAGAGCCTTGGAGAGTGAGGTCCTGCTCCTTTGCCCACAAGGATAGCTGCTCTCAGCTGGATGAAGGCTTCACCTCATCCTTCATCTCATCCCTTGAGGACATTGGACAGGATGAAGCTTCCCTGCTGGTCCCACCACTTTGAGTCATCTGTACTTCAGGGATCTCCTAAATTGGCAGCAATCTCTGTCTAATCAATCTGAATGGGTTTTTGGGGGGATCAGTTTGACTTCATGAAGCTTGTGACTACCATAAATTATCTTTGTTCCAGCCAGCACTATAGGAACAGCAGCGTGCCGCGTGCTTTTTCGCCTACACCTCGATGGCTCTACCTCATGCTGCTAACCCAGTAAGGATTTTCATAAAAATACATCTTACTGCAATGCGAAAGCTGAAGATTTTGTTAGGTCCTAACAACGCGATTGATAAAATGAATGATGTCTACGTTATACAGCTGCCGTCCACCTACGCTTGGTGCTTGTCAGTCACGGCAGAGCCGTCTGGATGCGAAATGAGTAGCTTGATCTTCCTTGTTGTAAAAGCAGAGCATTTTTAAAAGGATCTATTTCCATTTTCAAGAGTCCTAGCCCCACCAGCACCCGTAAGTAGAGCCAGAATAGAGGAAAAGATGGTACAATATTGTTTAAGAATCGAAATAATTCAAAGTTTAGCACAGCACAAGATAAATCAGGATGGTTGGCTGTTATGAAAAGCATTTATAGTCATGGAAGCAAATTGTGTCAGTTATTTCCATTACAAAAGGTACCAGGAAACCACATAATCTACTATAAGAGAGATAAAGTTCTGAGCAATTGTGATTATTTCTGATTTTAGGCATTACTGGATATATTTAATACTTTTGCATTTACCAAGATGATTATTTTGATGTGGACCAGTTCATGGTGTTATGGGCAGACTGGTAGCAGGGTATAATGTAGTGGTTTCCAAGCAGTTCCTATGAAAATACTTAAAGAAATGCTAATGCCACATGCTAAAAAAATATGAATCTCGAGGGAGAGAAGAAAAAAAAAAAAAATCATTTTTAAAAAGACCTTTTCAGAATGAGAAACTTTGTTTAAAATTGCCCCTTCCCCTCGTTACCGCTTTCAGATTTTGAAGAAGGGGGAACACAGGTCTCAGAAAAAGGGGTATGTGTACCAAAAAATGCTGGAATGAGGCTGACTTTTTAAATTAAAAAAAAAAAAGAAAAAATGGGGGGAAAAAAGAAGTTCAACAATTTCTGGCCACAATGCAATTAAAAAATGTTATTTTTTTGCCAGCATTTTACAGATCTGTAATATCCTTGTGTTTGATAGAAGGGAATAAGAACAGAGAAACGGGGTTCCTGTGCAGCGACTTGTGGTAGCGATCAAAGATTTACTGATTGTCCCAAAATAGGCAGATTTACTTACGGTTTTTAATCAGGAGAAAGATCTTGGACAAGTAGCCGTGTGAGAGATGCCAAAGGAGAATGAAAGCATGTGGATAAAAAGTCCAAGATAAGGACAAAATGTTAAAACTTTAATCTGCTTTATCATTGAGGAAATTGGAAATTTTTTTTGAGGAATGGCTGGTTTGGGGAGCAAAGATTTGGCGTGGTGTGTCGGGGTAGGAGCTGTATCCCAAATATTCGCTGCTCGAGCGCTTTCCAAAGCAGAGCAGATCTAATCTCTCCAGACTTCAGCGAAGCATCTGACATGCTTGGAGAAGAAACAAAAAAGAAGAAAAAGAAAAAAGAAAGGAAAAAAAAGAGAAAGGAAAAAAAAAAGAGAGACCAAGCAGATATTTAATAATGTGAAATGGTTTTTTGCAGAATTATTGCTTTCTCTGTATTTGGAAAAATTTAAATACAGGCTGGGAGACGTAAGGGGTAGCACCGAGTCTCCTATGGGAAAGTGTTGGGTTCAGGTGGGGTTTTCTTCTTACAGCCTGCAAAGGTTACGGTGAAATTGAATTATCCTTTAATTAAGGAGATCCAGAAGATTGTCCTGAAGAGTGGAAAATTCCATGGGTTTTTTTTTTTTTTTTATGTTCGCAAAAATAAGTGGAGTGGGCAGCATCCAACGGAGCCAGGGAAGATTTGAAGTCACCTCCTTAAAACGATCTTCTCTACAAGGCTTATATCCACTTCTTCATCAAAAATAAACTTTGTAGGCTTTAGAAATACACTTCTACGGCTCTGAAAAATGTGAAGTTGGAAGTAGGGGAGTTTATTTCTTTATTGCCTAGGCTACGGCTGAGGGACGGCGATGCTCAGAGGAATGTATTTGAATTATCAGGCTGAACTCTGCATTTCTGGGCCAGAGTTTTCTTGGTATTTGGAGGCCTCTGGGATAGAGGTAACCTTGCCAACAGTTCATAAATTTGAGCCAGGGTTTTTTACCTTAGTCAGGAAATTCATGTTTGAGCTGTATTTAAGCTGGGATTCACGGTGATCTAATCTCAGCATGCTGCCAAACCCAACCTGCAATTTTTTTTTTGGTTGTATTTTGTTGCTCTTTATTTTAATGTTCGTGTTTTGGATTGCTCCCTTCTCTCTCCATCACCGTTTTTTCCCGGAGCCGTTAATCAGAAGCGGATGAATGCACGCAATCACCCTGCAGTAAGCCTCTCTGCTAATTGCAGGCGCGGTGACGGTAGCAGCGAACGGAGGAGCGGCCGTAACCGCAGGCACCGCTCTACCGCGTGTGTGGGGCAGAGCTGACCCGCTACGCGGCAGGACGCGCTTTCCAGGAAAAATTACAATGAGTAAATATTTTTAATTTCTCCAAACAGCAGCTAGAGGAAAGCACGTGGCGGTATTTGGCAAGTATTGGGAGATTATGCGTGTGTGTACGCACATAAATCCGCATTGCCAAAATAATATATGTATAATAATATCTGCTATAATAATATATGTAATACAATATTAATATAATAATATATACACACAAAAAAATCTGCATTGCAGGTGTCATATAGAAGTCCACAGTGATATAAATCTCTAACATAAGATCTACAACAAAAATAATGTAATAACAATATAATCGTATGTGGTGGTATTTTGCAAGTCTTGAGAGATTATGTATGCGTGTATGCACAAGCACACGCAAATCTGCGTTGATGATGTCATATAGAAGTCCAAAAGAATATCTATAATTAAATCTATAATAATATATACAATATAATAGTAATATAATAATATACCCACACACAAATCTGCATTGCAGGTATCATGTCGAAGCCCACAATAATATATATATTATAATAATACCTATTATAAGAATATATCTAATATAATAATATATAACCACAAAAAATCTGCATTGCAAGTGTCATATAGAGGCCTAAAATAATTAATCAAGTAAAACCCCATGAAGCTTAGCATCCTCCTTGTAAAAAGCATTAATTAAACTTAACTCTCAAGCTTCAGAAGAACGCTCGTGATAATATGAGTAAAACCTTTTTCTTATGGAAAAGCACAGCGATGGAATCTTAAAATATTTTGGAGACTACCAATGGAAATTTGTCCAGTACTTTAATTATTGCATCTGTTAATGAAAAGGCAAGGTGTATTACACGTTGCTCGTTGTGTACGAGCGACCCTGACAAATAATTTGAGATACTACTCCGGTATATAGGTGCATAACTGGGAGTGGAAAAGGATGTCAAAGCAAACTTATCATTTTAAGTCAGTTTTAAAGGAATTTAAGTGAATTGCCCAAAATAGCAGCTGATTGCTACCGGGATGGTGATCCATGGCGGTCCTTGGAGCAGTGCTGTCGGTGTGTCGGTTGCCCCTATGCAGCCTTGGTTCGGGCAGTGATTTTTGGGTAGCACAACGAGGCTCATTTTTCCACCCCTCCTTGCAAAGAATAACCGGTTCCTGTGCTCTGAATTGCATTTTCTCTTAATTGCCACCGTACGGTTGCTTTAAATCAGAATCTGCTGTTGCCTGAAGTTTTAGATGAGGGTTAAACGGGGGAAAAAAATTAACGTGGAAAGGGCAAAGATCTTTCCTTGCTTGTGGAGCATGCCTAAAAATTCGCCAAGGTAGGTCACCCGCCATTTCAGTTGCCCACGCGTACGGCCAGTCAGTTCTTAAATCACCCGCGATTTACTCTAACTCTCCATTTTTGCATCATGTAGCTGCTTAAAATGATAAATAACTCTAGTCCTGCTCCTCCTCTTGTGCCAGATGAGGATGCACCTTGACTATTACCAGCGAGACACAGTGATAACTTCCTAAATTGCCTTGCGTGCATGTGCACAAACTCCTTTTTCTTTTTTAATATTCTCAGTATAACAAGTGGGCATCCCAGAGCCGGTAAGCCTGGATTAATCCTGGGCTTGGGCTGCTTCAGGAGGGATTACAAACCATAATATTGGCATTAACGCTGCAAGATGGGAGCGAAGCTTTCCAAAGTGCTTACGCAGCACAAAGAAACTTTACTGAAGCCTTTCGCCTCGCGTGCTGCTTTCAACTCTGGGCTGCAAAGGAGAAAACTGTGGTTTCTAGAATTACATCACAATTATAATATTTGTAATAATAGAGATGCAATATAAATAGCCTTATGGCAGAAGGGAAATATATGGGTAATGAATGGGTGCGACCTGCCTGTTGCTGCCTTGGTTTTTTCGTTCTGGCTCGTGCAACCCTTCCCTCTCTATAACATCTGGTTTTCATCTGCTACAGGAAAGCCAAATAATTTCAATAAAACTGGGAGAAAACATAATGCTTTAAAAAAAAAAAAAAAAAACCCTGACGTATTGATGCTTGCCTGGTTTTCAAGCGGGGTCATGAATTAAATTTATCAGCCTGGGTTATTGACAGAATGGATGCTGACTTGGATGCTTGAGTACATGCATCATCTGATGGACAATGCAATTAGAGCTTAATGAGGTCGGGGCGCCCCGGTTTTTTTTCCTTACAAGGGTCTGAAATGATAAATAACGTGAGTTGAGGTTACTCTGAATTTTGGTGCATCCCCCAGCTGAGGTCTCAGAACAGCCGCGTTTGCTCAAGGGTTAAGCACGCAGCAGTATCTGCATTTGCGTGCAACAGAGATGCATTTCTTAAATTGTCAAATACTAGATATACTGATTTAAAATAAAGATATATATATGTGAGGTATATTAATAGAAAACAAATATATAACTGGTATGATATATGTCCTCTGTGTATATATTTATTTTATATTTATATGAATATGAAATAAAAATATGTTATTTTCTTTATATTTCCCCCTCTAGATCTGATTAAAGTTGTCGTTTTGGCTAATTTTAAAGTTTTGAGGTAGGGTGGGTCAGCGTCTGCTTGATCTCCGTCACATTAGCCGCCCCCCCTTGACTAAGTGTGGGTTTGGGTTTTTTTTTTTTTTTTCAATTGCTCTTTATTGATCGTCAGGCTTTTAAAGGAGTCCATAAGTTCTTAGAGAGGGCTCGGCGGCGTGCAAATGGAATATTTGTCTTGCTACAAGCAATATTGACCCGAGCAGTCGGGCACTTAAGGAATATTTAGTAATTTTTTTTTCCATTTAGGCCATAAAACTCCTGCAGATTGTTAGATCGGGTGCTCCTGCCCTCGCTTTTTTTTGTTGCTGTAAAAGCTTTGTTAAGATATAATTATGAGTAAGCACAATGTATCTGTTTTCTGTATTAATCACATCTGTTTGGCAAGAGGAATGTAGCTGGGAGAAGAAGCTTTTTGAACAGCTAGGTTGTCTTACCTGCTAGCTGAAGGTGTAAAGGATCTGTGCGAGCAAATATTGAAGTCTATAGGAGCCATAAGTTTGCGTTTTGATTTTAATGGCTGTAATTTTTTACGTTGCTTTATGATTGTCATGTCAAAAGATCTTAAGCACTATTTTTTCCAAAGAGTTTAATTAAGTTTCTAGCTTTCAACTGGAAATTCAAAAAGTAAAATAGGTTTGAGCTTACTATTAAGTTTTATACTTTGAGAGAAAACGCTGCATTTCCATTTATTTGACTTGATTCAAACCACACTTGATTTGACTTCCCCCCAGACTGCCACATCCACGCTTCATTTTGCTTAGGAGCAAAATTTCTTCGGACAAGGATCCGTGATTGGGATAGACAGCTTTTAATTGCTGAAAGTGTTTTCAAATTAGTTACAGAGTTATTTTATTTTTATCTTTGATGCATTTGTTTTCTAAAACAAATTCCTATTTTCTACATTTCTAAAAATGTAGTAATAATCCCAAACCCACTTAGATGGTTTTGGGCTGGCTCAGGGTCTGAAAAACATTCCCACGGTTGGGAATAGGGTCCCCCGTGTATTTATGCCACGCGTCCCAGGGAACAACAGAGTGTAGATGGGAACCTCCTCCAGTGATGTTGATGCTCAGCACTGCTTATCTTCAAACGTTGATTTTGGAGCTCTGTAGCACCAATTCCATCCTTCCCCCCCCCCCTCTTTTTTTGTATAGTCCCTCATAGCGTGGGATTTTCCCCCCCCCCCCCATGCCTTCTTTCAATTTCTACCCGGGTTTTAATTATTATAGTGACTTCAGACTAGACAGCTGATGAATTTTCAGTAGATCCCATCCGCCTGGATGTCATCCAAGGGGAGAGATGAAGAAGAAAGGGCAGAAAAAAGGAGAGATGACCAGGGTAATAGCCTCACGTATCGGATGCTGGAGGCTGGGTGACCAAAGCCTTCCTGCTGAAATCCGGCCAGCATGAGGTAGGACAATCGTGCTGCTGTTCTCTTCGGGAGTTATAAACAAGAGGATGAGGCTCAGCAAGAGAAAGAAAGGTTTCTTTCTGTATTTTCTTTTTGTGAGCTTTTTTTTTTAGCTTTCTTTTCCATCCCTCCTCCTGAACTGCAGGCAGAGCTGTTATGTGAAAACAGCATTTCTTCTCTAGAGTTTAATTTTTTAACATAGGATTTTACTTGCTGATTAAAGTCAATAAAGAAGTACATTTTAATACCTTCTCTTTAAATATGCAAACAAAACCCTCCTTAGCTACCACTAATGGTATTTTTGTTTGGGGTTTTATAAAGCTGCTTTGAGCAAGCAGAAGCAGCGTCCCCATCTTTCCCATTCGGGATAAATAGATGTGCTCCAGCAATTTCTGCTGCACCCTGCATGCATCTTTTTTATGCAAAAAGGAAACAGAATAATAAGCAGCTTAAAAAAAAAATTTTTAAAAAAAAAATTCACATCATCCCAAATGGAAGCAGAGTGGCTGGGCTCCTAGCTTTAACCCTACTTTAGGGATGACATATTCTTTATTATTTAAGGGAGATATCCTTCAATCTACCCCTATAAAATCTTTCTAAATAGCTCCAAGCGATACGTGCTGAGACATTTTAACTGTACAAAGACTATGCTATGACTGCTCGAGTGGTCATCTTCTTAGTGGTCTCATCAGGTTCAGATTTGGGTGGTATATAATGAGAATAAACAGATTGCTGTATGTCGGCAGTAGTTTTATAGCTCTACGTAGGGAGTAAAGGTTTTGGAAGTGGATAGTATGTGATGAAGAAAGTGATCTCTGGATCTAAGATACCCTCCAGCCTTTTTTTTTTCCCCTGCTAAGACTGATATACTCCACATACATGCGCTCTACTGAATTTGATTAAAATCATATAAACCATCATCTCTGTAGTTCTGCCTTAACTGAAGGGAGATCCAAGACATCAAAACTATGTGTTTTAATGTGTTCTTGTCTTTGTGTTCTTTATGGAGAACACAAAAATTATGTCTTGAATCGGACATCGTGAAGTTAAGTCCACTTGGTGGCCAGTCACAAGTTGTGTTCTCTGGGGCTCAGTGCTGGGGCCAGTTCTCTTTAATATCTTTATCAATGATCGGGACGAGGGGATCGAGTGCACCCGCAGTAATTTTGCAGACAACACCAAGTTGGGGGGAGGGTTGATCTGCTGGAGTGTAGGAAGGCTCTACAGGGGGATCTGTGGCAGGCTGGATCGATGGGCCAACTGTATGAGGTTCAACAAGGCTCAGTGCCGGGTCCTGCACTTGGGTCACAACAACCCCAGGCAACGCTACAGGCTTGGGGAAGAGTGGCTGGAAAGCTGCCTGGCGAAAAAGGACCTGGGGGTGTTGGTCGACATCTGGCTCAATATGAGCCAGCAGTGTGCCCAGGTGGCCAAGGCGGCCAACAGCATCGTGGCTTGTATCAGAAACAGTGTGGCTAGCAGGATCAGGGCAGTGACCGTCCCCCTGTACTCGGCACTGGTGAGGCCACACCTCGAGTGCTGTGTTCAGTTTTGGGCCCCTCACTACAGGAAGGACGTTGAGGTGCTGGAGCGTGTCCAGAGAAGGGCAACGAAGTGGTGAAGGATCTGGAGCACCAGTCTGATGAGGAGCAGCTGAGGGAACTGGGGTTGTTTAGCCTGGAGAAAAGGAGGCTGAGGGGAGACCTGATCACTCTCTGCAACTACCTGAAAGGAGGTTGTAGCCAGGTGGAGGTTGGTCTCTTCTCCCAAGTAACAAGCGATAGGACAAAAGGAAATGGCCTCAAGTTGTGCCGGGGGAGGTTTAAATTGGATATTAGGAAAAATGTCTTCACCGAAAGGGTTGTCCAGCATTGGAAGAGGCTGCCCAGGGAAGTGGTTGAGTCGCCATCCCTGGAGGGATTTAAAAGACGTGTAGATGTGGTGCTTGGGGACATGGTTTAGTGGTGGACTTGGCAGTGCTGGGGTAACGGTTGGACGTGGTGATCTTAAAGCTCTTTTCCAACCTAAACGGTTCGATGATCCTTTGAAGTCATGTTCACCCTCTGGAAGCTCTATATCACATGAGGGTGGTATGGGCGGTAGCTGGAGGGCTGAGGTTGTGCCTTTGGGCATCACTCTTCTGGCCTCGGTCCTGCAGGGAGGGATGCTGCAGTGGTCCTTCCCCGCTTGGGGAGCAAGTGCAAGAGTGCCATCAGGTCCTTTCCTTGCAAATGCTGGTTCTCAGTTCGTTTTTACAAACCAAGCGTAATTAGTAATGACCCGCTCTTTACTCTGGTGTGTTGCTGTATGTTAGGTCATCACCCGTTTCCAAATATTAGATGAAAATGTGTTTTTATGTAGGCTGTAAATTATATATTGCTGCTTAGCACAGGGGCTGCTTGTTTTTCCCCTTCCTTTTTCACATCCCTGTGCTCCTCTGGTTAAAGATCCTTTTCTCCTCTTTGGTTCAACTGGTGAATCTTGCTAAATTCAGAAAAAATACTCTGAATTTGTACTTGAGCTTTGCAATTTGTCTCAGCCTGGCGGAAGATGTGTGTACTCGAAAGCTTGTTGGGTTTTCCAGCTCTTCCAGTTAGTCTGGTTAAAGATAATATTACGTCTGTCTACAAAATTTCTCACATCTATCTGTATCCCATCGCAGGTACTATGATACCAGCACCAGGTTGTGATTTTCATTTATTTACTATATATTTAGTTACGGAAGAATTACCAAAAGGCTTAAACACTGTGTGGTGATTCTTCAAAGCTTGAAAGAAGAAATGCTGGTCTAAATTTTACTGTTGTAGAGCTTGCAAGGTTCTTACAAGGGGAGTTGTATGGTGATGGAGAGGGAGCATGTCGGCTGAGTATCTTCAGAGTGAGGAGCAATCACAGAGGGTTTATCAGACTCCATGGTGGCAATTAAACAGAAAAGACGTTAAAAGAAATTAAGCGTACAGTACCTGTCTACTGGAACCCACTGCCTCAGGAAAACAGGAGAGAGAGAATTTTGTGAGCGTATACTTTAACAAGGCATTGCTTATTTGCATGAAATTAATTGGAAAACAAAGTCTGCTGTAACTGCTCTGGCAAGCAACGCCTCCATGAATTTTCCAAGTGTGTCTTCTGCATTTCTCCTGCTATGAGCTACACAGAGTGTCGTAGCGCGGATTATTTGTGCATGACTCCCAGTGCGGTGAACAGAGGCGTGTCGCTTGTTTATTCTGAGCAGGTCACCGTCTGTCCATCCATCACACACCTTTTTTCTGAATATCTTATAATTTAAATGCGGTACTGCACATACACGTTATTCTATTCATACACGTATTCTTCTAAAAACCAAAAAAGATTCAAAAAAATTGGTGTCCCCCAAAACATTATGTACAAAGACTAAAGAGATTGCAGAGTTAAATGCTATTAAGTGCCTTTGGAGACTTAATTTGCGCTGCAGTTCTCAGGCATCCTCAGCGACACGGCATCCTCCTCCCACTTCCCTGCTGCGTGGAGCTCTGGGGATCAGCTCAATCGCGCAGGAAAGCGAGCTCACATCTGGGAGGAGCCCGGCTTCGTTTGCTGCGAAATTTGGAAGATGTGTACCAACCGATGGAGGAAGATCCCAGACGGAGTTTCGATGGCTCTCGGATGGTGCTCGAAATATTGGGACTGCGTTCCTTCCTCTGGTTTGCTCCATTTTGGGTCAAATCTCCAATGCAAAGCATTGATGTTGGTTTGTGCAGACTTTTTGCTCCTTGATGGCTGAGTACTCAAAGTCTTGCAGCGATAGCGGATGTATGCAGCCACCCTAAAAATTAATACTTGAAGGGCTGTTAAAAATCCTGCGTATTAATGGAAGGTACAGCCTCAAGCTACATTTCTAAATACATACGTGAAAAAAATTGAATAGAATGAAGATGCTTTTGAGTCCCCTCTTCATGATCTCTCTTGCTTGGCCAAGGTGGATGATGAAGAGCTGCTACTCGACTTCACGTGGGGAGAAGGAGCAGCGAGGGCTCTGCATCCTCGGCACGATGGCCAGCACATCCATGCTGGCATGCCAAGGGTGGGCTGGGTTTGACTCCTGCCCTTTCCAAAAAGCAGAGGAACACACTCCCAACACGCAGTCCCAACCGCTCGATGTTTTGCAAAGCCAAGCTAGGAAAAGGCAGACAACAGAAAAATATCTACGTTGGCTTTGCACAGTGTTTGCTGCTGTGTGGAAAGTTGGAGTGCAAAATCTCAGCATGTTTGCCTTAATTTTATTAATTCAGGGCTTTCTTTTTTGTTGGATTTTTTAAAAATAGACCCAAAGACTAATCTCAGAAATACCAGCTTTGGCAGTATTGAAGAATACTGTGCAAAGCTAAAGAGGTGATTTTTGGCAGGGTGTGCTTTGACATGAAAGCTCATTCTCTGCTTGGAGACCTCTTGCATGACAAACTGAATTAAAACACCGTGCTCGTCTCGTGCCACGGGGCATCGGCTGTTTCGCGCTCGCATTGCAGCTGTTCCTTTCTCTGCAGACAGCGGATGGTACGGTGTCGTATTTACCCCCAGCTTAGTAACCTTTTTCAGTTTCTAGAAAACCTCTCCATCACGACCTCAAAAATACTCACATTTAATACCTTTGGAAAGGTGACAAGTGGTATCTTAAATTGTCCTATTTTGCTTTACCTAACAGCTGAAAATACACGTTTAAGCAGTTGCATCCTCTCCTAAGACAAATGCCTGATAGGAATACATTGATTTTTTGAGACTTCTCTCTTACTCCCTAAAAATAATCAATGCCAGACATTGTTTTTCCTGGCACTTGCAAATATTCTTGTCACTGACAAGACTTTTTTTTTTTTTCCCCAATGCTACACATCGATGCAATGAAATAATTATTTTTTTCAGTGCTACGCATCAGTCTGGCTTCTGCAGGTGTTGCGATCCATCCCCAATACTTAGTAATAAGCATTTTTAAGCTCTGATTTCACCATTTTAACTATACTAAAAAGGGGAAAAAGACATTTTTATGGATCGATCGGATGTCCGAAGCTGCCCATGGCTACTGAAAGATTGCAAGCACTGGAAAACATTAGCCTGGCAGAGCTGCTGTCGTGTAAGCGAGTAATCTTAACTGCGTACAATGCACAGAAATTTGATGCTGCAGCTTAATAGCGCTTGAAATTTTGGAATTGCATCAAGAAGAGTTGCGGATTATTTATATAATCCCGCAGAAGAGCAGGGAAGGGCTGGAGACGTGTATATTCACGTTTAACCTTGTCCTTACTCGTGCGATATTTTACATGGCAGAAAACAAATGTGGCTTTTATTGTATTGATTTAATGGCAGAGCTCTGATTTTTTTTTTTTTAATTTTTTTTTTTGGAGGGGAGGGTGTGTATTTTTGTCTGTAACTAGCAGAAAGTAGCTGAGGTCTAAGAGGAAGGATAACACAGGCAGAAGCCAAGCTGGGTCTCGTATTACAGTGGTATGTTTTTGTTTTTCTTCATTACACATATTTCTCTTGGGAAAAGGAGGAAAAATATGTGTGTAAAATATACATGAGGGCTCCGTGCCTTTGCTAAGAGGTTCCAGATGGGAGGCGTTATGGTAGGGACACTTTCTCTAGCCTTTTGGTTTGTGGCATTGATTTTGGTGATAAACTGCAGGAAAACTTGTATTGGGCCCAGAGCAGTCAATGCTTCAATTTTTTTAGTGTTTTTTTGGGCTATCCAAGTATGCAGTGGGAAGTTGAAACTTGGTTTCTAAACATTTATGGCCCCATGTAGAATCATTATATTAAAAAAAGGAGGGAAAAAAAAAAAAAAGAGTTTTGAAGGGACTTTGAGAGGCCTCCTCCAGGAGCTGGAGGGTGTCCAAGGGTTGTACATCAGCCCAGATACGTCTCCCTAATTTAGAAGCTGATGGTTGGTGAGGAGGGGGTGGAAGCTGGTGGAGATGCCTCTCCAAGGGATGGGACTCGTGCCGATGGGCGATATTTCGCTTCTGTGCCAAGCAGTGGCTCTCTGATCTGGCTGAGGTTGGCATTGTGTTGGAGATGCTCCCCTTCAAGAAGACTTCCCCAAACCTTGATGGCTTGTTTCCAGACCTGTCCTCGGGCTGAAGGTCCACAGCTCCACCGAGCGTTGCACCAAGAGTTCCAGCCCGGGCGAGCCATCGGCAATACCAGCCTGTCATCACCAGCTCTTAAAATAAGTGAGTCACAGCTCCGGCAAACACTTCTGACTGCTACTAGAGCCATCAAAAAGTGACAACGGAGATAAGAGCTTGCTTACGGCAAAAGATGTTGTCCTACAACGTTGTACTAAGGGAACGTAGTCTCCTGCATGGATGTGTTTGCATAATGAAATTATATATTTTTTTTAAAAAAGTACTTGGTTTGAGATGCTGTGTATTGTACCATTTGAAACATCAACATTTCCAAGACAACGTGCTTCTGGCCAAAAAGACCCAAAGCACGTTACTTTTGGAAGTGTGTGGAACAAAGGGTGAGGGCTACCCTTTTACAGCTGTCTGTAATACTCGATGCACTAAAAAGCTATGGAAGATGCTTCAGAGGCAGCGATTCACCCTCGTCCTCTGCAGCGCACTGAGACACGTGGATGTCTGTCTGGTTTTGAAAATGGAGAAGTCATCTTTTCTTTAACGGTGCTTCACGGCAAGTGAGACGTTGAGCGGTCAACACCTCTGGCGACTCAAAAGCCTCAACCTTGAGAAAAAGGGCAATCCTGGTGCCGTGTACGTTGTCGTCAGCTCAGCTCAAGGGATGTATTGTTTGCAATAAGACTTGATTTAAAGTAAAGGAAATCAGCTGTGGTCCTGACACACTGCAGTGTTATTTCTAGCAATTACAGAGGAGTTTTAATTGCAGCATCAGCTGTCTGTGATGTATCGCTGTACTTAATCTAGCTTTGTAAAAACGGAGTTTGCAAGGTGGGGAAATGGCAGTATGACTTGATGTTGTAATACATAACCTATTTGATAGTCACTTTAAATATATATCAAGGGTTTTTCTAATCTGTCAATATTACCTGCAGTTTTGTTTCTGCTGTTGTATTCTCTTACGGTATTGTATTGCCTTCTAGGGGAGCGTAAAGTCTCCTCCATAAGCCATGACTTGTTTTCAACTGGTCATTTTATTGCTCTGTGATTATTTTATCTCTCTATTAATATGAAAGAATAATTTGAAGCTCCAATTACTTTACTCAGTCCTGGGACCTGTCAGACATTCGCTATCTACTTCTGATGTAGTAAAGTTTGTTCTTTGGCTGCAGAATGTAAAGGTTGGGAGTTGTAAGCATCCCCTGGGTGGGAGAGACCACTGCAATAACTCGGAGCTTCCCAACTTCATTTTGGGATACTTCTATAAATCCGAAGCCGAACCAAGGCTGAAGGTTTTTTGTGGCTTTTTTTTTTTTTTTATTCCCACAAAAACGTTTGTTGGACGACGTGTGCAAGTTTGCTGGAAAACACGTGCATTTGGTTGCTCTTCCCAGGGCCGTCCACCCTACGCATGAAAAAAATAAATGCATGAGCAGAGGACCAGGGATGTGAGCAAGACCTTACAGACTTGGCAACATCTTCCTCCAGGATCCATCTGTACCAGTGTTTGTCGATGACCATCTGCTAGCTTAGCTGGGTTTTTTTTCCCATTACGGCACTTGCGTAGGAAAACTGTCCCCGTTCGGGAAGAGGACTTAAGTAGGAGGCTTTGGTTTGGTTTTGGGGTTGATTTTTATGTTGTTGTTGCATTGTGGTTAAGTGGTAATTCCTTTTTTTCCAGAGCGTTGCTTAAAAGAAGGAAGCTGAAATGGGCTGATCCTGTGCTTAGATATGGGAAAAGGAGGAATATTCTGCCAATGTTGAAGCGTTTACCAGGAATGCAGACGCTAAATCCTATTTCTTACATAGCTGATAGAGCATCTGGAACAGCAGAGCTTTAAATCTCCCAAACAAGTGTGTATTGTAATGACTTTTATAGTACTTTATCTAGGGTATCTTTCTCTGTTTAATGGTGCTCTTGATATTTCCATTACGTACACTGGCACTTCTTCAGTTAAATTGACCCCAAAACCTTCTCCAAATCAGTTTTCTCCCATTAAAAGTCATTTTCTCCCATATTTGTATTAGGGAGTGGGAACTCTAAGTGTGCAAAGACAAGCGGTCTTAACCGACCCTGTATTTTAAGCCAAATTGCTGCAAAAGATTAATTGATTAATTGCTCCATCCCAGGATGGCGACTTGATTCAGCAGAGGATGAGGGGAGTTGCTGCCCTTGAATAGTCTCAGTTTTTCTGGGGCCAGGTAGGTTTAGTGCAAATATTTTACAGTGATAAGGCATTTTTAGATGGCAGAAACTGTCTGTAACAAACAAACAAACAAATCTAAAAAGGTATTTCACAGTCTGTGTCATGAGAGTAGTATTTTATGCCTACGTTAAATTCCAGGAAGGTGTGTGTGTTAATATGGTAGAACTCACTTGGCTGCCATTCAATAATTATAATTATGAAATGATGTATTTGATGTGCTTTATGTTGAAAGAATACCGCTGAGTTTAATTCTGCGTAGTGAAGGGTGCATCGTTGTTGACTGTGGGATGAAGAGCATTTTAGCCTTCATAAATGCAACGAATGGTACGTTCGTTTGGAGGGGAGAGACTCCTTAAATATGGTTTTGGAGCTTCCAGCAGTCTTTGCAAGCCTGTCCGTGTAGACCTGTTCTCCATAAGGTCCATGTGGACAGGAGGGAGGGGAAAGGTCTCATCAGGACTTCCCAGATCTCTTTATCTTTGGACTTTCCCCATCTGAAGTATTTTCAGGCTACGCATTTGAAGGGTTCTTTGATGGGGAATGAAAAGCAAGGAGAGGTCAGGGTTGCATCTTTTAGTTGATGTGCCAGCATAAAAATTTGTGCTACTAATTTTATGGGAAGAAACAGAAAACTACATGGTTTTGAGAAGCTTGTAAGCAAAAAATCACACTAATAGCAGACGCTACAGAAAGCAACCACCACCAAAGATGTTCTGCTGCGGTTTGCTGTCAAAGACTGGTGTTGGATTGGATTTTGTTCTAGGCGATGTATTGAAAGGCGACTCTAATGTCCCTGCTCTCTCTGCACCAGAATAGTGAGGAAGATGGCTGGATACTTGAAAAGTGAGGAATAATTGAGGTTGGCAGGGATCTCCAGAGGACATCTGGTCCATCCGTGCTCAAAGAAGGTGGGCTCAGGGTCTTCTCCTAGAGCTGTGGCTGTTTCTTGGCTGAATGGGGAGGGAGTTGGATTCCCACCATGGATCAAATCACCAGCACCTTTGAACAGCTAATTGCTGCAGGGCTTGCGGAGGTTTGAGTGCTTTTAATTTCTTTTTACCTTCGACAGACTTGTATTGCAAGGAAGGAAAACATAGATCTAGTATTTTTATTTTTTATTTTCTTCAAAAATTTTTTGTTATGGTACAGCAGCAGCTGGAGATTTGCAAATCCTTTCTTTTAAAAATACCGAGTTGTTTTATTTCACGCAACCTTCTGTGTGCTATAGGTATTGCCAACCAGGAGGTTATCAGCTAAATGGGGGGTTGGACGGAGGAAGAATACCTTAAAATGTGTTGTGAATCGGTCTAAGTTGTGTATAAATCCTTATATGTATGAGAGATTTGAAGATTTTAGATATATACGTGCATATGTGGTTTTTTCAAACTCCTATTTGCCATTCGAAGTCTTCTGCTCATGTCAACAGCCAGGAGAAATTTTTTTCTATAAAGTTTGAGAAAAACATTATCAATTTGTAATAGGAAAAAAAAAAAAAGTATTTTGTCATTATAGGCCTTGTGTTTAAACTGCTTTGTCACCTTTGAGGTATGAAATGGAAAATTGGGTTTTGGCTTTGCAATGCGTTCCAGCGGCCCTTTGAAGAAAAGAAGAACGAAAGAGAAATCTTTTGAAGGTTTTAAAGGTCACTGTTTAGCAGTTGAGGGTTGCAGGTCATTCTTGGTGAGGGCTCTGCTCAAGCGTTGCAGCACGGAATGCTATAAATACTTTGTGGTTTGTGCTTTTTACCATAAAAGTACCGATGGTTTCATTAGGCAGTATGGAACATTTAGCCACAACCAAGAGAATTCAAGAACGAGGTGTCAGCGCATGAATTTATATTTAATTGCTATAAACTAGATATTCAGTATTATTGCTTGACCATGCAGAACAACGCCTTGAAGGATTCATTTAAAAGCTATTTTACTTTGCAAGAATTCCAGCTGTAGCTCATGCTTTTTGGCTACGGTACTTATTTAGGTGCTTATTTAGGTGTCCTGGTTTCTGCAGGCTTTAGGGCTCCTCCTGGAAACCGAAAGTTTTGGGGGAAGATATCTCAAAGCGGAATAGTTTTAGCAGTGCAATTCAGGTTGATAGATTTTATCAGGCATTAAGCTGCAGATTTATAAGAAGTATTTCCCAGGGCAGAAACAATAATGAGAAGGGATTTAGCAAGGCTCTAACTTAAGTAGACTAGATGCATTTTATGTTCTGGCCATAATTCAATATATTTCTGTTAAAAAGCAATATAGCAGGACAAGAAGAGTGCGGGGAGCTTGGTTGCAGGTTGAATGAAAACAAGAAAAAATGATCTTTATCATCCAGCCGTTTGCTTCAAGATGCAGAAAGGAATTCATAACTACAGAGAATAACATAAAAGTCAGTGAATGCCCTGGTCACATAAAAAAGACACTAAAATTACAAGATTTCAAGCTGCTATTTTTTTTCCTGTGTCTCTCTTTCATTTGGAATAAAGATATTTGTGAATTACTTTTTTTTTTCCCCAAGCATAACGTATAGAATATTGGGAAAAATAACCTTCCTATCTGGAAATAGATTACAGGTGATGTTTAAAACCACCGCTCTCTGTGGAAGCGCACGCTGGGCTTCTCTAACGGAAGCTATAGGTAAAGCACGCGAATGCACCTCTGACGCGTAACGGCGAGGATTCACCGCGCGTCGTTTGTGTCGTGCCCATCGAAGTCTGGCGCTGGCCTTGGGTTTATGTTATTTGATGGTAAATAGACTTTTCCTACGCTGTCGTCTTTACGGCAGTCCCCGTGCCTTAGGGCTTGGGCTCTTTGGGCATCGTATGGATTCTGCACCCCTCTTGTCCTTCCCCCCCACCTAAATATCCAAAGATTTTAATTCACCAATATTCTCTTGAGCTGCATATGTTCAGACGAGCGTTTTATTTCCCTGGCTGCTGTGTTGCTGGCTGATGCTTTGAGTTTCCACCTTGCTTATACAGTTACAAGTCATTCATACTTTTATGAATACATTTGATTCATGAATTCCAAAATTCATGGTAAACCAGAGAATACGAGTCTTCCAGCAGCCTCTTGTCTGATATTAACCTAGTTCTTGTCCCTAGCAGAAATCAGCATGACTAAATCTTGGTCCCAGTCCCTTCAGTGCCCCACGATGGAATATAACTATTAATATAACTATTCCACGATGGCATAGACCTTCTTGAGATTTAAGCAGCTGGCTTGCTTTTCTTCTGATATATTCACGGTATGGCTTTCTAAAAAAAAAAAAAAATTAAATTTACATTTCAAATAGATGGGAAACCATTTAAAGCCTCTTGTCTATTAATACATTTCTCTTTCTGTATAGCAAAGATAAAATGATGTATTTATTTTTCCCTGTAAGGATGAGTGCTAGAGGCTCGTTTGAGAAGGGCAGGGGACCTTAAATGCGACAGCAAAGGCACGTGTTTCCACGAGTGCTTTCACCGCAGAAACTGTTATTCAATAGGGGAATATAGCTGTTATTCTATAGGGGAATATAGCTGTTATTTTATATGGGAATGACATTCGATTAGGATTATCTATATAACGGCATCTTACTGTCATTACCATATGAGAACAAGTCACTGAGGGGTTTTTCTGGATGCAGGGCTTTGCAAAATCACCTTATTTCAGGAAAGACATTAAAATAATCCGCATTCCGTCTCTAATCTGTAATTAATTCAGATTTCATTAATATTCAGTCCCAAAATAAAGAGACCACGATCCTTTGGGATCAGGCGAGGAAGAACATGAAGTATTTAGCCACGAAACTGTTAATTTATTTTTTTCATTTTTTTTTTCTCCCAGCCGTTCACGATAAGCATCTCTCTGTGCAGGAGGGTTGTGGGAGGCAGGAGGAATGGAGCTGCTCGTTCCTCTGCCTTCTCTAAACTGTTGAATCACCAGCCCCGAGTCCAGAGGGATGCTCGGCTCCTACAGAGGAACGTATTGAATTTTGTTTCCATCGAAATGTTGAGCCTTGGCCAGTAAAAGCTTTGGTCTCCCCGAGAATTTTAGGAATGCTGTTACGGAGTTGTGTCCGTTGAGCTGCTCAGCAGCTTCGAATCAATGAGTCAGTAAAGGGAAATAATACGAACAGAAGATAATTTGTTTTAGGGAAGTAGTTATAACTCATTTGGTGTTTTCCGAGGCTGAACTATTATATTATGCCCTGGCTGCAGAAGGACGTGGTGCCCTGTTCAAGTATATATAGATTAGGCATGCATAAATTGAATTAATAGCGCTTTTTTTAATAGCCCCGTAGTTCCGTTGAAGAAATACGGTGAGTAAACCAAACAAAAATGCATTAAGTTGTCTCAAGTTAAACATCAGGCGTTTCTTTAGCTACTTGTTGGCCCTTCCCCGGCGTGCCTTTGCCATGGAGTCAGCCTTAAGTTTTAACAAGACGTTGATGCAAAGAGCTTTCTCATTTACATCAGCAATAAAGAAAAATGCATGAAAGAGGGATATTATGGGTTATGATTTCTGTAGGCGTTTGGGTTATAATATATAATGTGTCTGGCATATTAATCCAGAAAAAAAAGCTCATTAAAAAAAAAAAAAAAAAAAAGAGGACTCTCACAGTTCTCCATTCCTATATTTGAAATGTTTTTTCCTGACTCTAAGTGTTCCTTGTTACAGAATAAAAAAAGGAGTATTCCTGGATAAGGCTTTTCCCAAAGAAACCCTAATAAATAGAGCTTATTTCTCACCATGAGCTATTACTTAAGGTATAAGCACAGGGAACCGAACCAGAAAATCCTTTTAATATTGTTTTTTGCTTAAATTCTTTCTTAAAATATATGAAAAGGTGATTAAAATAGAGCTGTTGTCCATTTAATCCGTTCGAATTCATATTGCTGCTGGCTCGTTTCTTCTCAAGTGAACGGCGTTAATTAGGTGTATAGAAAATTTACCTTATTGCCTTCACGTGAGGTCTTTGATTGCGGTTGATCCTATTGCAGGGAAATATTTGTAACTTAATTAGTAGTACTTAAAAAAAATAGAAATAGATGGCGATGCGCTAGCTTGTGTTGAATATCGACGTATTCTGCTTGTAAGCTCCTTGCCGTGTCTTCTGCTCGCTGAAATTCCTGGAGGAGGACGGGTAAATCCTTTGGAAACGTTAAATAGCATCCCATCTTTTAATACCAAAATGCCTATTTTGGGGGAGAGGATGCCGGGATTTTCGTCGCCAGGAAAGTTTTGGGGGCTTCAGTGGTCACCTGGAGGCGTGGGCACCTTTGACGCCCTCCTGAGGGAGGGATGCTGCGTGCGGGGAGGATTTTTTTGGGGGGGAATAAGCAGAAAAGAAGTGTGAGCAGCCTGAAAAGATGCGAAACCTCTGTAAGGGAGCGTTCCTTAGCTGTGTGTCTTGAAATCGTCTCGCAAATCTAACTTGCTTGTTCAGCAGGTTTCGGCTATCCCAGAACTTGTTTTAGTCAACTAAAGCGAATTTCATATGCAAGAGCTTGAGTTTAAACAGATCCCTGTATTCAAATAGGGGAGGGAGAAATCATGTCGTTATTCTGTTAGCAAACCTCCTTCGGTTCTTAAATCGTTAAATCTCACCAGATTGCTAAATAAATCTGCCTGGGAAGATAAAAGTAGACGCGAGAGCGCACATCGTATGGGTACCGAAGGTTTCTAATGCCTTTTTGCCAAGGTTTCACTGAATTTGGCCTTTATTTTTTGCTTTCGGTTGCAAAGTTAAATCTGAAAAGGTCATTTGAAAAGCTTCAGATCGTAGGTGTAAAGCCCTTTTAATCTTTTCTAATAAATAGCTGAGGAGAGAATAAATCTATTGGGAGCTGAGCTCTGGTATTAAGCCTGAGCACAAAACGTATTTGTAATTGTAATTCAATGGCCATACACAAACAACGCTTCGAAATTATCTTGTGTATCGTTACCTTAAGTTTGGCTTAGAAGAAAAGGTGAATGATTATCAAAACTGGTTTAATAAATGAAACATTAATTGCTCCTGGCAACTTGACAGATTTTTGTCACCGTGGGGCGGGTTATTATTAAAGTGATTTAGGCGCAATTGAAAATACCAGGTTTTGGTGAAACTGAGCTGAAATGGTTCTTACAGGTTTCTACAGCTCTTCTGTTCAGAGATTTCTTTTAAAAGGCAATAAACGACTCTGAATTAGGTGCCTCGGGAAGGCAGGGTTTTAATGAAAGCTTTGCATAATAAAGACTTACAAGCATTTTGGGTTTGGAAAGCCAACAGCAGCAAATCGAAACAGTGTCTGAAACGCTGCAAATACCCTGGGTTATGCCAGTGCTATATATGACATTGTCTAACATCTGAGTAGCCTTCAAACAAAGCTTTTTTCCCTCCCTAATTCCATATATAATTAAAAAGCAGCTTCCTCTAGCTCATTAAAATTGAGAGTCTTGTTGGAGCAGTCTACTTTTATATTTATTTAAATGAATAAAGCACAACCTTAACATAGACTATAACGACTTCAAATACTAAATCTCTCTTGTACAGCTAACACTTTATTTTTAAACAGCGTTTATCCGTGCTTGGTGAATACCAAATTGAAAATGAATGTGGTCCCCAGAAGCTCGTCATATTATTTTTTTAGACCATTCAACTGACTTTCACTGTATGTTTTTTATTAATTACACAATGATAGCAAAATCTCCAAAGTTAAGTTGTTGGTGACGTGCTTATAAATAAGGTAAGGCAGTGGCTTTGCGCAGGTAATGATGGCATCTCTCTCTTTTCACAGGCTTTTGGAAATGCAAAAACGGCACATAACAACAACTCGAGTCGCTTTGGGAAATTTATTCAAGTGAATTATCAGGAGACGGGCACCGTGCGAGGGTAAGTGATGCTGTACGTACTCTTACCTGCACGAGGAGCCTAAATAGGCTTTCGTAGGGGGTACACGACAAAAGAAGGTTGATTTTTTTAGCCAGTATATTTCCCGAAATGGAGAAAGGGGGAAGATTTTTTTTTTTTAGTGTATTTAAATCCATTGGTATGAAAATGTTGGTTTATCTGAGCTGCACGTTGAAGTGTGAATATACCAGAGCCGGTTTCAAGCCGGTGGACCGCTCCTTAATCATGATGTCAACTTTGTAACAAAGCTGAAATGGCGCTTTTCCTCTTAAGAGAGCAGTTAAGGCAGGCGAGGGGAACGCTTTAGCTCGGATGGGTTAGGGGGCTGCAGCGTATGATGGGAAGTAGGGGCTGAGCGAGCTGGCTTTGCTCCGTCTCAGGGAGAGAAAGCCAAGGGGGGGATTTAATCTCCAGCTGCCTGATGGGTGTTACAGGGGCGATGGTGCCGGACTCCTCTTGATCGCTGTCTCGATTCCCCATATGCTTCTGTCTTTGCCCTGAAATCTCTCTTTAACCCAGTCAGTCCTTGACCAGTTAGGACCTCTTTTTCTTTTCCCCCCTCCTGGCCATTGCAAGGGAGATGCTTGTATCCATCGGGGTTCTCCACGCTTTATTTCAGCATCTCTTTTGCTACCTAAAGCTCACGGAACGTACAGCTGTGACTCCAAGCGTCCTTCTCCTGGGGAGAGCCGCAGCGGCGTGGTTGGAAGCCTATGGATGAAAACTTCTGGGGGGGCTTACCTAAGCCTGGCTTTCTCTTTGGCTTTAGACAATTTAGACGGTGTCATGTCATCACAAAGTGACTCAAGCTAGCTCTAAATGAGCAGGGCTACATTAACTCCATTTTTTTTTCTCCAGGTTAATTAACACAGTTGGAAAAACGAAGAGTAGAAGTGGCGTGCCAGGGGCTGTATAATTTCTGCAGCTAGCTAAGAGATCTCTTGCTGGGACTTTGTTCTTATTTTAGAGAATTGCTTTTAAAATCTTTTCTTTCTTATTTTCCAGCAGAACAGTATCACACAAATAGCTTCCATTAATTTTTCAAACGAGCTTGGGTACTCTGTGTACCTTCCCACTGTTTTTTCATCCTACGTCAAATCTGATGTTCTTTTTCTTTTTTTTTTTTTCTTTCTCCTTCTTGAATTCTGGTGAACAGTTCTGTTAAAAGGATAAACCTAATTTTTTTTTAATCCCTACTGGAATACAGGGTAAAAAGAATCCAACAAATGCCTTAACAATATATTCTCCTGGCATGCTATGCCAGCTCTATGGAAGTGGCCTCTATTTATACTTGGCAGATAAATGCAAATAACATAGTATTTGTATACTCCAGTTCATAAAATAAAAGGAATTTTCTCTCTTTAAAGAAAAATGCACTTTTTTGGTCTTCGGTTGCATGGTGTAATGTGACTGTGCTTTGCTATAAGCTTGCAGGGCTGCCCTAATGAAAAGACATTTAAAAAAACCCCTATGAGCTGTTCCTGGCATACGAGACCACATTTCTTACAAAGAAGATCACAAGTATTTTTTATTTTTTCAAAACTTAGCATAGATTTTAAGCGCAACCTGAGTCAACTATCGTCCTGTATTCTGCATGTTATTTGCTTTGTTAATGTAACTGTAATTTGTGGCCCTGAATCAGAATTTTGCTCTGTTCGTAGGCTGAAAATAGCAGTGGGATATTTGCTTACAAACCCTAGGAATATAATGACCCCAAACTTGAAGCGAATTTAAACTTAAGAGATGTAATAGCCGAGAGATTTAGTAAGCAGCCAACCCCACCCCACGAAATGAAGTCTTTGAAGATGTCTTTAAAATTGATGGAGCGTGAGCAATGGCTACAGTTAAGTGCGTTCCCAGAAAGCTTTATGAATTTATTATGTCCTGTTCGATGATAAGCGAGTTCTGGAGGAAGGTCTTCGCAACCCGTTCAGTCCTCATAAGGTGATCAAAAGCCTCAAGATCTGACATGCTCCATAAAATTGCAGAAGAGCCAGATAGGAGACATTTTAATTAAATATAATGGTAAATCTGTGCGGTGGCATGAGGTCGCATCTCAAATACCACGGGCTGGCGCTTTCAAGCACGCTGTGCTTGGGTGTTTTGCATGTTGGTATTTGTATATGAAATTCAGTCTCAGATTTCAGATGGTGCTACCTAGGATGGTAAGTACAGGCTCTGCAGCACGCTTAAATGAGTATTTTACACGAAATCATACTTACAGAACTCCTTTTCTTTACTCTTAAAGGTAGATTTGACATAGTTGACAATGGGTAAATAAAAAGAAAACATTTGGAGACATCTACTATCCTGTTACAAGAGAGAGCATATGTTCTTCTTGGGACATGCATACATGATGGCCTTTGCGCTAAGCAAGGAGTGTTTTACTGGAAGAGCATCTTAGTTGCATCTACCCCCAAAAATTTAAAAAATAATTAAAATAATAGTTAAAACAACAACAACAACAATAATAATAGTAATGATAGTTTGCCCTGCTTTAAACAGTGGTTTGGACCAGATGACCTCTAGAAGACCCTTCCAACCTAAATTATTTCATGAGAGTGATTTATTTTCAATCTGTAATAAGAGCAGAAATCACAGGGGAAGGGATGAAATGTCAAGGGTGGTGGATGTGATCCAGGTTGTCGTACAGCAGCGTGGGGAGCAGCTCCCCAGGGGCGTGAGCGGGATCTGGGACACGCTGATACCTTTTTCCCTCCCTCATCCATTCACCAAGCCTGCAATTAATTTATGGAGTGGCTTGGAAAGGAAAAATTTGTTTCAGGTTAAAAAGGGGCTAGAAAAAAACCGCAACTCTGTTGGTGAGGAATATCCATAGACTGTTCTCAGCTTCCTCACAGGGAATAAACAAGAATAAATCTTTTTGGTGCACATGATACAGAAGAATAATACTGCTTTGCTGTCTGTCTTTCTCTTCTACCAGCAAGAGCATCCCATTGGGGTTTAGATATGCTATTTCCAGTAGCAATGATTTCCACGTGCAAATGATTTATTTTTCTTTCAATATTTAGTGAAAGGAGGGCAGAATTAGTGAGATGCAAGCAATAAATGGGTCTGTCTTGCCCATCTGGTGACTGTGGCGGGAGAAACGAGCATAGAGGCACCTCCTTGTCCTACCATGCCCAAGGTTCCTTTGGTTTTCTGATTCATATGTGGCTGCTCAAGTCGGTGCCACGTCACTGGGCGTCTGTAGCTGGAAAAGCACAGCTACATCATCAAAATTGCCAATTATAACTCCGGTTTCTAAATCCCTATCATTACTGGTTAGTATTGTTTGGAAGAAAAAAACCTGTCGAAGCTTGTTTTAGCTCTGCAAGCTTGAAAAGAGTATTTAATGTGTAAATTAAACATGTTTATTATGGAGGCTTTTAGACTAAAATGTAAACTCCAGTAAGGAGCTTTTGCAATTGTTTATTTTTTGTCCATAGCCACAAGTTAATAACCCGAATTTTTGTCGAGAAGTGGCTCTTCTGGAAGAGGGAATGGTGATTTGGGGACTGATTCTGCAGCTAAATCTGATCTTGCAAACTTTTGCACCCAGATATATTCCTTGCGTGCACAAATCTTGGTCTGCAAGCAATTTTATTTCGCTGCCTTTGGATTAAATGGGTATCCGAGATTCTTCGTTGCTGTCAAAATTTCCCCCTGTGCTCCCTGCCCTTAGGCTAATGCATCTGAGATCATGTTTTTCACATCTAAGTTAGTGTTGGCTTTGTATCAAACCAAAAAAACCTCAAAAGCCAAACATAATATTGGGCTTGTTCTGCCTAGGAAGAAATTTATATAACTAAGTGAAACAAGGCTGAAACTTTTTTTGTGTGTATGTGTGCGTACTAAGCTGTAAAGCTCTGTTCACTTAAGTTGAATATTGGGTCAATGAATAACTCTTTAATTTTTCCTTCCAGAGCTTATGTTGAAAAGTACCTCCTGGAGAAATCAAGACTAGTCTATCAGGAGCACAATGAACGGTAAGTGCCTATATTTTGCTTACGGGGTTGGTTTTGACTTCTGTACGTGCCGATAACGTGGCACAGATAGCTTAAATCCCCATTGGAGCTGGCACGGGGGGGGGGGGGGGGGGGGGGGCGGAATCAGGATTTTCACACTCCTAACCCTGTGCTTCAAAGAGAAATGATGCATTTTATATTTTGCTGTTTAGGAAGGAATTGTACTGCCCAGGGAAAATAAACTCCATTATTTTATTGACAGTCCTGGACTTATATTTTCCATTGTCTTTATGATTCATGCCATATGGATTAATACGTACCATTTGGGGTCTTGTGCAGCTTATAAGCTATTTAATATCTAATTAAATAGATACAGGGGGAAGATGGGCTTTAAATTCTGTTTTACAGTTCTTAAGACATTGAAGCCATCAGAAGGGCCTCTGGAAAAAGCTAAAATTATATAGACAACAAATTTAAGCAAATTGTTCCTTCCTAATTGTAACATATTATTTGTTACGTACTCCCCTCTCAGTAATTGTTACTCTGATTTTAAATAATTTTGCTGCTTCTAGTGGTCTTTCAACTCTGTGTTTCTCTTTAGAGACAGATGTAGTACGAGAAGTTTTCTCGAATGCTCATGGGCTGATCCCGAAGTTAAATAGCACATACGTCTTTGACAAACGTACTCTTGGGTGTTGCAAGATGATTAAACTTGATTCCTCTTGGAAAACATCCAACATAAAAGCAAAGTATTAATTTTAGAAATTCTGCTGCACTCTTAGCGTTAATCCCTGTTAGAGTTGTGTTGGAGCAAAACAGATGAGCATCACTTGGGGTGGTTTTAGTATTAGTTATATTCAAGTATATTGAATATTTGAGTAGCTGTAAAAATTGAAGATTTTTCCGTTCTGTCATAGTGAACTGTGACTGCAAAATCATTACCTTTTTTAATGGCAGTAAAGTATTATAAATAATAATAATTTCTACATTGCAAAGAAATACGGTGTTTTGATTCTAATAAATACGTAGGCATTGCACGTGTTTCCGAGGAAAATGTGACGCTATTGGCTAGGAATTCTTTAAGGATATTCTAGGGCAGTGGATGTCCTTGGCTGGAAAAGAGGGATCGCATTCTCCATTACTTAATTTACTCTTTTGCATCACTGCAAAGTGGGTACGGGCCATTTCTAAACAGGTTCAGCTCTGAGTTTGGAAGCTGGAAAATCAGGTTATGAGTTTTACATGCGCTTCTTTGCTTAATGCTGCTGTTTGTTTTGAAGTTTAACATCTTTTTTTTTTTTTTTTTCCTTCTCATTTGTCACCAGGAACTACCACGTATTTTATTACCTCCTGGCAGGAGCGAGCGAGGAAGAGAGATCAGCGTTTCATCTGAAGCAGCCTGAGGAATATCATTACCTCAACCAGGTGGGAATACTGTACAGGAATACAATACATGGCCTGGCCTTGTCTACTGCTGATATTTAATGCTAATAAAGAAAAGGTGTGGAGTAGTAAAAAAGGATTCTCTTAATGCTCTACAAGCAGCCTTCCGTCACTGGAAATTAATCTACATTGGCAGTCTCAACACCTTGTAGTATGAAAAAAATTAAATCAGTGTTTTCCATTTTTTTTTCCCCCCTACCTGGGATATGTTAAATATATTCTCGTTTTAATCGTCGAAGGGAGAAACAGTGATAATTTACCTGTTATCTGTGTGAATGTCATTTACTCATTAACATCTGTCTGCTGAGTTAGGAGAAAAGGGGAAAATGCGTGCTACTAGTAGCTCTTCAGGGTATAACGTCTTGCATGAGGTAGTCCTAATTCTGTAGCTTCATGGCTGGCTGTTAGCATGATCCTTTGAATTCAATGATATAAGTTTAATATAAATAAACCCTCAGCAACCATTGAAAATGTGTGAATTAAAAATGAGCGAGGTATTACCAATGGCTAAATAAACTCGTACTTTGGAAAATGTGATTCACTTCAGGTATTTGAGATGCAGTTGTCCACTGATGCTTGTGAATAGGGACTTTATTGCTTTTTCCTCAAAAAAAAAAAAAAAGATAAAAAAGGAGTAGGAATATGTGGAAGAGTAGTTAGGTTATATGTTGATTTTAACTAATTGCAATTTTCTTGCAGCTGGAACACGATTAGTGATAAAGAGTGATTTAAGCTGGTGAGAAACTTGGATGCACAGTGCCATCCAAATAGCCTTTAGTCTTTCTAGAAATATAAGTTAAACTCCAGAATACGTCTCAATTACCCAGGGCTTTTAAAAGATCTTTTTAAAGCGGGTTATCAAAGCCAAAATCTATTGTAATATTAACGACTCCCACCCACTCTTGGCAGGATCGGGAAATTCGCACAAATGAGTAACATACTAAGAGCCGAAGGGTTTTTGCGCGCTGCCTTTGTGCCTCAGGCGTTGGTTGGAGAACGTGGTGTGATCTTCGCGACCATCTGCACTGCAGTTTTTGCAGCGGGAAAGTGCCAAGATCGTTTGGATCGAACGTTTTGTCAGATTCGCAGGTTTTGTTAGGCAATCCGGTAGTTTTATGTTAGTCCAAAACATTGCGATTAATTATAGTCCTTTTTTTTTTTTTTTTAATAGCAGCTTAATGTTCTAGGACATAAATATTTAAAATAAAATAATAAATCCAATGATGTGTGATGCATAGATCTAATAAGAACGTGATAATTTAGATCGAAACATTTACTTTAATCTAAATTAAGGTGCTGTGGGCCAGTAGGCTGGAGAAAGGATGCTGAGCTCCGTCCAGTGGATAGGGGAAGCAGGCCATGGGCTTGGCTTGAGTGATGGTCTGAATTTTTAGGGGGTTTATTATAATAATTTTTAATTTTTTAATAATTAGGGTTAGAGAGACCATTTAACACTGATAACAATGGGAAAATGGCTCCTGTAGATGTGTTCAGGGCATCGTTTCATACTAAGGCTTTCTGACAATACAGTAACAGCTCTCCCGTGCCCTACAAGCAAGGGAAAAAAGGAAAATAAGGAGATAAAAGTGGGGGGGGGGGGAAAGGAAGTGGAGGAATAGGGAAAAGAAACTTTGGAAACATAAAAGGGGAAAGTAATAAAATGACCCCTGAGCTTTTCCAGTAACTTCTTAAACATGTCCTTGAGAAATCCCTGCCTTTTTGAAAGGAAAAAGAACAAGCTGAGAAATGAACCAAAGTGTTTAACTAAAAATTAAATATTAAAATTGAAAAGCTATAAAATATTGAACCGGGCCCCTTAAGTCAGGGACTGACTCAATCCTTGAGTCAAGCATTATTTTCTTTCTCCCAGGTTCCTCAGCTCACGTTGTGTTATGCGAAACAAACGTGCATTTTGCATTGCAGATGAGAAATAATCTATTCAGCTATTTCAACAAAATGTGCTGGTATTTTGTTGATCTGTAAATGCAGGGAGCAGATTGGGAGAAAAAAAGATTTTAATTTTTTTTAAGAGCAAATTCACTTAAACTATCCCATGAGTTTGGATGACTTCTCCATAACTCATACCAATGGCAGGTGTACCTGCCATTGCATACCCTGCAACTTGCTGAATATTTTCTCTACTGGTTATTCACATTTATCCATTTTGAAAGTAGGGATTTGCAGGATGAAGTCCTTATTTTAAGCTCATCAGGAGCTGTGGTGCCATGTGTCCTCTCCATCTCAGGACCGCTCTCTGAGCCCGGAGACTGGTTGTGTCCTTTGACTTCTCTCAATTCCGTCCTCAGGAAAAAAGATAGAAGTTCCTAAAAAGCTTTCAAGTGTTGCTTTCTAATCGGTTGGAGAATTGCACTTTTCCAGCACTTACACGTGTCTAGAGCAGAGGTTGAGTGTAGAACCAAAAAAATCTGCTCTTCAGTGGTTTGTTTTTTGTTTTGTTTTGTTTTTTTTTCTACCAATAGCTCTTCAGCTCTAGGTAAACCAAAGATTTCTCCAACCGTGGAGAAAAAGAAAAGATCTTAAAATCCATTAAGCTTATTGCATGAGTGAAAACACTGTAAGTAGGAATCAGAACCTCATAAGCGCAAAAGCATTATAAATCTTACCTTAAAAAAAAAAAAGAAAAAGAAAGAATGACTATGCAGAATAACAACAATTATTTTACTTGGAAAGTTGACGTTGCTGCCCTGGTTAAAGAGCAGGTAGTGGGAGTTATTTTTGGTCTGAACACTACTTAACCCGGTCTGCCTTGCTTTCAGATGACAAAGAAACCCCTCAGACAGAGCTGGGATGATTATTGCTATGACTCTGAGCCGGTCAGTACAAGTACCCGCGTCTTCTGTGTTGCTGGTGCGGGGCTGCTGCTCACTTGAATTTGTTAGGTGCACCAAGACCTGAGCAGAAAATGAAGCCAAATTAAGTTTAACCTGTTCATTACCCTCTCCCTTCCTCTGCCTGGAGTGGTGTCGCTTGTGTATTAGCTCATGACAATACAGGTGTTTTTTTCCTTGCCCTTTTTTGGCTCCTTCCATCTGGAAAGCTTCTTCAACAGTTGGATATGGTCATCAAGTTTTAGCAAACTAAGGGGGTTTTTTGTTCCTTCTTGATATAATACCTGATGATTTATGGAAATTGTGATAGGGCAGCAATGTGAAAATTGAAATTCCTTTCAATAAAACAGCAAATCAGTCTCTTGAAGCCCTAAGAGATACATGAGTTCATGATGGTGATAGCAGTGTATCTGCTCTCCAGCTTCCAGGGAAAAAAAAAAAGACAAAACTAAACCCATACCCCCAAAACATCTGCGGAAAAAAATCAAATCTTGATATTATTCAGAATGCAAAAAAAATCCCTCCCCAAAACCAGTTCTGCTGACATGATCATCCTTTCCAAATGGATTGACCCCAGAAAAGGGAACGGCGAAGCTTCTCCCCCTTCCCCAGCTTCTCCCGTGCAACCGAGTCGGAGGCGGCGGCTTCAGTTGGCGACGTGCTTTGGGTGTCTGTGTGTCCCGTGATGGTCTCTGTTGGTTTTGTCTTGCACGGGGAAGCATGTTTCATTTCAGCATGTTGTTCCTGCTCATTTTGCTGTATGTTTGATGGTTGCCCAACTCTAGCTGATGCATCTGGAAGAGTCAGAGGTAATCTGTGAAGGAGCTGGGTTTCACTTGGGCTAAATAAGTGTCTTAACAGCAAGATTTCAGCTGCAAAATCCTTAGGAGGGGAGGAGGGAAGGGGAGTCTAACCCCCCAAGGTTTAAAAATGTTGAATATTGTGTTAGCATCCTTAATACCTGAGCATCCTTAGAGGTCCTACAAGAGCAGGGAGTGAAGAGCAGATGCTTTTCCATATACCTTAATACGCTGTGCCATGTTGCAAAGGCCTTAATTGTTTAAGGGAACGGGCTAGGGCAATTTACTTGGGAATTAAAATGAAAAAAAAAAAAAACCCCAAATTTGCCACCTTCTCCTGGAGGGGTCAACAATGCCCTGCCAGCTCAGGAGCTTGGGACTTACCACGTTACAGCAAAACCACGTGCCGTTACAATTTGGCTATTTATCTGGTATTTTATTTTGCTCAGGATCGATTTCTGTGATGTTCGTGGTAAATCACATCTTTGCTTCAGTCGGTGATTCATTCTTAAACATACCCTGGACCTCTCTCCTTAACCACGGACTCAACCCGCTGCAGACATCTGGTTTATAAACAAACCCTATTTATTATTTCTTCTTTAAACTTGCCATGGAAATCCGTGGATTGTTTCAACGTGACGATAGTAAGCGGAGGACTCACTTTTGCTGGGAAACTAATTGCCCCGGCGGAATATTAGCAATGAATTTGGTCTGTGGGCATGGACTTTGTAATGCTTGTCTGCCCTAATATCAAGGAAACTCCTTTTTTTTTTTTTGTAATTATCATCCATTTATCATCCATTAGGAAACAGTACAGAGCTGAAACACTACAGAGAGCATCTGCTTTTAAGTAGATAATTTGCAAAAGGCCTTTCCATGTGGATTAATGAGTTTGGCAATTGTTATGTAAATCTTTAATTAAATTGCCTTTGGCGTAGATTGTGCTACTTCGGAGCTGTCTATGGTATTTCGCTGTTGACTCGTGACTCAATTTTGGATGAATGGTGCCATAAAATGAAATTGTCTCCCGGAATGTGGAGCGCCACTAAAAGCGACACTTGGTATCTTTTAAAAAAGTTTAAAAAAAAGACTTATTTGCAGAATTCGTGGGTACGTTTTTGTCCTGCAGACTCCAGGTCTCACCTAAGTGGGCGAGAAACCTTCTCCAAGTCCTTCTCAGCATATGTGTAGTGCTCAAGGAAGCTGCTTGGGTCAGGTTTGCGTTTAGGAGGGACAACTTCTTATCCCAATATTTTATGGTGTAAATAATTCCATTGCTGATCCCTGATGATCTTACTGATATGTGGTGTAGTTGTCTTTGTTGCATTCCTTTGGATAAGGTGCACAGACAGCTTATATGTCTGTTAAAATGGGTCATTTTCAAGACTCTGTTCAACGTCTCTAAATTCACTTTGCCTGTGCGATATTAAGTTGTTTTATCAACGGAGGACCGTTGATAAAAAAATTTAGATTTTCTTGTCTAGTTGAACTTCTGTAGCTTTCAGTCAAGGGAATACGACAATTGTGTTTGAGTACTATCCTATACTGAAATAAATATCTTAAATGAGAATTTCTCCCCGTAATCAGTAGCTGTAATGATGCTACAGAGTGGGACGAATATACAGTTGTGAGGCTTTAAATGGGGATAGGTGCTTTGAGACACAAAGCTGATAATATAAAATAACTTTATTCTATGTATTCTGTATTTATTCTATATTTATTCTATATTTATGATTTATTCTATGTACTATAAGTGCGTGCAAGTGTCTTTTCAAGTACAGTCATCATCCTGTGACTACTTGGTACCTGTTTAATGACGTTCACTGCAGTATTCATGTAACTCTGTTTAATGCAGACTTTCAGAATTAATTTGTGCACATTTGCTCATGTGGTAACTATGATTTACAGACAACCAACCAAAAGAAACTATGTGGATACAGCTGTTTAATTAATTGTTACTGTAAATGCAGCTGCAGTTTTTAAATTCTATACCTGGATGAACTTGTAGAAAGTCTCTATTTAAGTGTTAATAAAATATTATGAGATATAAGATAACACTATATTGTGTGATACACAGTAAACTAATTTTGAATTTTTATAGGCAGCAATGTGAAAAACTATTAAATAGGGGCTACGAAGTGAGAGAATAACCGATAATCCCTGGGGTGGGGGCAAGGTGAGCCAGAGCAAAAGGAACTTGGCATTAATAGTTTATATACTCATTTAAAGAGCATTAATTTAACTGCGTCCCCTAACTATGGGTGCAGGACAATATTAGTTGGGTCCAGAATGTCACCGGATTTCCCTGAAAGTATCAATGACTGCCCTCAGGTTGGGGATCATCTGAAAAACAAACTCTTCAGGCACATTAGCCTCCAGGAAATGTAAAATGTAGTGGATTTTGAATTCTTTTTAGAAAATGTCTTGGTAGTTAAAGTTAGTGAAAACTATATTTAAAGCTTTCCCTTTCCTATGCAGGATTTAATTCACTGATATTTTACGTGAAATTATGTGCATTCTGTTTTAAAACTGAATTCTTCCTCTTTAGTTATAGGAACTCCTAACGGAACAGGTCTTAATGTGGAATAAACTGCCTGTAAATGTGTGACGTATTTCATCCTGCTGTTAATTCACATCCTTTTTGTATTCTAATTGCCCCCCATTGACAAGCTCTCGCCATACTCTTAGAATGGTGTGACTCACCTCTCGCGTTAGAGGTTAAGCCTAGGAAATAAGGAAAAATTAGCCAAAAATGTTGTTTTGGGAAAGGTATACCAACATGGTCCTCTCTGAGGTCCAGACTATTCAAAGCAAGGCATTTGTGGTGGAGATGTAGTGTCCTTTGACAGACCATCTCACCAGGCTGGATAAAAACGTGGTAAAGAGAAAAATGTTGGTGCATACAATAAATAATCATTGGATTGAAATTTGCACTCTGGTTAGCTTTTCCATAACGTCCTTGTAGAAGCAGATTCTCCTAATCAGCTTGATTTAAAAAATAAAATTAAAAAATCAAATTTTAAAAAAGAATATTTAAAAAAAAAATCAAACTTTTAATTATGCCTACTCTTTCTAATATTTAAGAAGAAAAATTCTGCCTTGCCACTGGAGCTAATCCTGGTCTGCTGTTATATCGTGTATCTGTTTCTGGCTATATCTGCTATGGTGCTGTGAATCCCCCTGTCCCTGGGCTGGGTGTCGGGGTAATCCACCACGGTTATTCCCCATGATGTCAATGGGGCCTCGTGGATATCTCACTTCCCAATGCCAGACTGGAAATGTTCTTGTCGCCGATAAAAGGCATGGAGATCACTAAATGATATTTATGAAGTGTTGACTTGGCCATCTGGACCTGTTCTGATCTTAATTTCTTTCAGTGCTTAATCTTTCTGTTTGAACCCAACAGGACTGCTTTTCCGTGGAAGGGGAGGACTTGAAGCATGACTTTGAGCGGTTACAACTAGCCATGGAGATGGTGGGGTTTCTTCCCAAGACTCGCAGGCAGTGAGTTTATTTTCCATATCGATAAGCTTGGAGATTAACTACAGTTAATTAATTAGTTATGTTAACTAATATAACCTCCATAACCAGTGAGATTATTCTCCTGACTTGAGCTGACGTAACTGTTGAGCTCTACGTAACACATCGGGTTGGTGAGAAGGAACAATTGGTGAGGCCCTGGCCCAGGTTGCCCAGAGAAGCTGTGGCTGCCCCTGGCTCCCTGGCAGTGTTCAAGGCCAGGTTGGATGGGGCTTTGGGCAACCTGGGCTAGTGGAGGGTGTCCCCTGGGCAGGGGGTTGGAAGTAGAGGGTCTTCAAGATCCCTTCTGACGCAACCCAAAATTTAATGATATAAACAAAATATGCCCATCATTACTATAGCTAACGATTCTCTTTATGCAAATGGAGCGTTGGCACGAAGTTGGCACCTGGAAGTATTTTTCAACTGTTCATGAATAGTCATGCCTTACTCTGCACGTTATGAATCCAGATCCTGATTTAATCAGAAATTCCGATTGTTAGCCATCATACTTAATCCTTTGCATGCAGTTGCTGGTTCTGTGGACTCATTTCCAACTGGCCTTCGTTCACTTCGTTCACTGGAAGTGCTGGTTGAAAAACTGGACTTTTTAGTTGGGTTGCAATACCACCTTCCTCTGATAGCAAGGAATTGCATGGCTTGACATGAGGGTTGTCGCCAACTGAAACCACAAAATAATTCCTCTGGTGTTGATCATCGGCTTGAAAGTCTTGAGTAGGTTTGAATGAATTTGACAAATACGTTACTTAAGGTTAGTAACAGGCGTAGAAAAATGTGTATTTAAGAAATGACCTCAAAGTGAGTATGGTTTTGATGTTGTCAGTACTGCTGAAAAGCACATCAATAGCTGGAACACAATGAGAAATCTTGTGCTTTTTTGAGTCAAAATGTTCAAACAAGAATTGAATGATCGTAGTTCTCTCCGTCTGAAATCCTGGAGGTTGACGTGGGAACAGAAAATTACTGCTTTGTACTAATGGCCCTTGGAACCCTATTCAGCACCTTGGGTAAATAGTGTTCAAGATGCTAACGTATAACATTGATATTAATTTTTTTTTTTTGCAACTGGGTGGATTACCTCCTGTTTTTTTCAGCACCATTTTTCTTGCTTTTTAACACGTATCTGAGCCACCAGTTAGAAGCCTTTAACTGTGAGACATTCTCCACCAAGAATTTTTCACCCAGCCAAGGATCTTTTTCCTGAGCTCATCCTTTATCCCTAAATTGTAACAAATCAATTATGAAGTTAAGACTGCTTTTTCTGTTTCCGTTCCACACACGTGGATAAACCCAAATATACGTACTTCTAGTGTAAATTTATGTCAGTGTGGTTCCTCGTCTTTGAAGAATCAGGTTTCAGCAACAAAGTTTTTCTCAAGCCTGTTTAGGGTGCAGTAAAAGAATTTAATTGATGGAGTAAAGCAATCAGTAAGCGTCAGGACTGAGCGGAGTTGGATGTCACAGTAAATTCACTCTTTTAATTTACGGCGCAATAACTTTTCTTGGCACAAAAGTCTTTGTATTTCTCTTAGTGAATTTTGCGTGTCAAAAAATATAGCCGGTTCTTCACTATACGAGCAGATTTATTCTGCTTGGCGTTGTACAACTGTAACACGAATAAGTAACCACCTTCAGCTGAGTATAAAAAGGAAGGACATTTTAAGTATTACTATACTTTTAGAAGTGATTGTTTATAGCAAAACATGGGGTTTCACCTTTGCGGAAAGAGTTACAGAAGAGAAATGTTTATAATTGCATCCCTGTAATTCACGATAAGGAATCAGAATCCCTATTTTAGAGATCAGGAAGGGCGGCTTGGAGAGGTGAAGGTGTGTTGTCCAGACAAGCTGGTGGCATGGCTAGCAATTAAATTTGATTTTAGTCATTTTTTGCTCCCTGGAGAGTGTAGAAATAGGGACAAACAGTTTATTGCTGAAGTCAGCCGTGACTCAACAGTCTCAGAGTTAGTTTTTTAGAATAGGTTTTTTTAGAGGAGTGAGGAAATCACTTAAAAGTGATCAAATTTAAAAAAAAAAGAAAAAGGATAAATTTACTTGACGTGTAACATCTTTTCTCTGTCTCAGTTTGCTTATATATTATAAAAGCATTTATGCTCTTTTGTGTGGGCTTTCTATCCAGGACTAGATCTGAGACGGTGAGAAATACGTGTGCCAGGGGACTGAGAAGGATCCCTGCAAGGCTGAGTCCAGCCTTCCCCTTAATTTAGGCACAACAGATATTTAGTCTGGATATCTAGATTACTCGAGGATTTCTTTTTTTTCTTATAATTTGGAGTGCCATTTTATAACCATGGGTTTGATGTCTTGAATAATTTTCAAGAAAGCCATATCAGTGGAAGTTTGGTACTTGAATAAGTGAAAATATTTTTTTACATGAGGCAAATTAGATGCTTCATTTGAGCACCATTTTTGAGGAAACATTTGGAGATTTGGGACATAAACTGCTTCGGATTGAAAATTAGAGGAATGAATCAAATACAAAGATGACACTTGGATTTTGGGGGATGTGGTTTGCTTTTTCATTAGCTTTAAGTAAAAAACAACCGAGTGAAAATGACTTTTCTATTTTCTTTAGAATTTTCTCTCTCTTGTCGGCGATACTACACCTGGGTAATATCCGTTACAAAAAGAAGACTTACCGGGATGACTCCATTGATATTTGTAACCCTGAAATACTACCTATCGTGTCGGACCTGCTGGAGGTAAGCCTTCGTTTTCCGTCCTGTAATGTTCACACCTAATGAGTCACCTCTGTTTTACAATAGAATTTATTTCCAGTTTCACTGAAGGGTAAGTTCTCTTGTGTAACCTTTAATATGGGCTGTTCGTGTTTACCAGTGAAAAGTTATAAAGATTTTTGATGAGGTTTTTAATGATAGGGTTTTTTCCCCTAGTTTTCAGATTCAGATTTAATTGACTGAAAACACTGTTTCTGTGATTAAAATTTGAAACATTGCAAACTAGTTCTAGATGGAATGAAAACCTGCCATTCAACACAGTAGTTTCTTCAACTGCCAACCATCAGCTCACCAAAATTCCCCAACGCTCCTCATGTCTGTTCCAATACTTGTGTAAGAAACTGGAGCAACTGTCAGACCATCAGCCCGCTCTCCTGGTTCAGGTGTTGGCTGTAGGAGATGCTGAGCTCGCTCGCCGTATTTTGCTGCCTGTTGTTACCCTGTTATCCACAAAGGTTGCTTCAGAGATGCTGAAGGGTTCATCTCATCCCTTTAGTACCCATTTATAGACCTGTTATCCATGCATTTATCTAGTTCTTTTGAGAACCTCTTGATGCTATCTACTGTTTAAGACCCTTTACCTAAAGCACTTTGTCCTCCATGAGTCATTGCTGTGCCAGCATCATTTGGGAAGGGTTTGTAGGTCTCAGCCCGGATGGCCCAGGGCTGTATCCAATTCTGTAAATCAGGGAAAAACACTAAGTAAATTCTTGCAAGAGCTGCCCTGTTAGCCCGAGCAGCTTACGAAGCTGTGGCATTACTTGTTCGTGAGAAAAGTCTTCACTTCAGTGAGCCAACTTGTCCTGCGCCTATCTTCCACATTCAAGAGCTGAAGTCAAAACCTCTGGATGTGGATATAGAATCACAGAACCATAAAATCATTTGGGTTGAAGACGACCTTTAAGATCATCAAGTCCAACCATTAACCCAGCACTGCCAAGCCCACCACTAAACCATGTCCCCAAGCACCTACACGTCTTTTAAATCCCTCCAGGGATGGTGACTCAACCACTTCCCTGGGCAGCCTCTTCCAATGCTTGACAACCCTCTTGGTGATGAAATTTGTCCTAATACCCAATCTAAACCTCCCCTGGCACAACTTGAGACCATTTCCTCTTGTCCTATCACTTGTTACTTGGGAGAAGAGACCAACCCCCACCTGGCTACAACCTCCTTTCAGGTAGCTGCAGAGAGTGATCAGGTCTCCCCTCAACCTCCTTTTCTCCAGACTAAAGAATATAGGTGGCCAGAAACTCTCCCTGCAGTCTCACTTCTCTGGAAATGCTCTAAGCCACTTGTAACTCCAAAGGCTACCGAAATGTCGTACTTGTAGCTGGTTAAAACAGCTATTACCTTTATCCCTTTGTACTCGCTGGACAGCGTGGAAGGTTAATTTCTGTTAATTTTATGCTAGCGTCAGAAAATAACTTGTCATTTTGCGTACGCGTGATGCTTTTCTCATTGCTTTCCTTAAACAACTGATGTGCTATCTCACTACTTACAGAACTTGGGAATCGGTGCGCTCAGATTTTCATAGCACTTCATTAATGTTTTGAATTTAGGGAGTGGAGAGCTTCTGTAAAATATGGGTATAAGCAGCTGGATGCTCTTTGCATCTTGGCCTTGGAGACTGCAGAAATAAACAGAAGGAAAATATGAGTTTGGAGGAGAATGTTGTTGATCTTACCCTGTTAAAAATGGCCGTAGCAAGAGCGCCAAGTCATTAGAGAAGTAATCGTTTTTTAAAAAAGTTTTGAATAAGAGAGTGACTTAGAGATCTGAAAAAGTTTCAAGCTTTGGGTCTTTGCCCTTGCTTTCTTCTGCAAACAAACTCTTCTGCAACATCCGCATGCTGGAAGGTATTGGGTTATTTTTTGCATGTCTATATGTGAAATGGTGCATCGATTGAACCGTTATAGACCCAAGGGTGGCTTAGTGCCGTGGTCTGATACAGCGCAGAGCGTGGATACCAGGGTCACTTGCAGATAGTGTCAACAATATGTAAAAAAATATACTTTTTTTTTTTTAAACTTCACCATTTTGAAAAAGCACTGGAATCTAGCATACATTTCTTTGGACCTGAGTAATTCTTTTCAAGCTAAATGACCATATAGAGCAGAAAATGCTTGTTAGTTAGATCAGGGCAGCGCAGATCTCGGGTATGATCTTATGAAATACATTGCTGGGTTTGGGCAAGTGGTGTTGCTTGTCCTTAAAGTTACATTTATATGGTAATTTATCCATGCAATTGGAGACGTTGGTTGCCTCCCAAGTGTAAAGTTTCTAGTAGACCCACTCCCCAGTCAGCTGAAATAAAGCCAATAATCTCATTTTCAGAAGAGGCTTAGTTTCTCTTTCTCTAGTGCTGAGCCTTTGCAGACCTGAATAAATCTTTTGTCATTCTTGCTCAGTTTTGACCAAAAGGGTTGAAACAGATGAAACATCATCACAAAGAGCATCCATTGCACTTTGTTAGTTAGCTACTTACAACTCTAAATTGTGTAGTGAATTCTTCTCAGCCAGAGACCAAAAATGTTGGTTGAAACATTTGACACTTTGTATTTTGTCTCATTTGGGTAATTATTTTTATTACTTCTTTTTTTTTTTTTTTTTTTGTGGTCACTGAACACACTATACAGTTTTGCTTTTCACGCCATTGTTGCTGAAAATATGAATTGACTTGAAAAAGTTATTAATCCCCTCTAGATCCTGGCATTACTCGCTAAGACTGAAAAATTATCTTGGAATAAAAATAATATTAGTTGACAAATAGTTTAACTTCTTTTCATACAGCCACTGGGTGCTTGGCAAGACGGTCTTGAGCATAGCAAAATGATGCAAGAAACCAGCTCTGCTGTGATGGATACTTCCTTTGGAGGGTGCTTTGGTTTGGGGTTTTTTCCTTAAATGACTCACTGGATTTGTTCAGTCAAGGATTTGACATGGAAAAGAGAAGGAAAAAGTCCAGCTGGACTTGGTGGAAAGGTTCTAAGAAGCAGGAGAGACTGGCCAAGAAGAGGGGATGCGGAGGTCCTCCTGCACAGCACCGATGGGGCGGTAGCCTTCATGGAGAGGAGAGGACCAAACAGCCTGGCTGAAATGAAAAATTTAAGCAAAGTTAAGGTGTTTTGCTCCTCCGAAGGAAAGTCTGGCCCAAATTATCACGAGCTTAGCTGGTTTGCAGTGGAGCCTCTAAGGACAACGGGGGGAACGTCCCTGCTGCAGCAGTTAACGCAACAACCCTGAACAACTGTCCTTTCTCTATATAATGAGATTTGCGTCCCTATAAAATGAAGCTAATATGCAGGTTTTTGGAAGGAATCTGGGAGGAGATGATGATCTGCAACGGATTTGATTTTTCGTGATACTGACAACCCCACCCAATACGTTTTTGTTTTATTAAAACATTCAGACCAGCATTTGTTGAAAAAGCAAACTGCAATATAGGATTTTGGCCAGACTCTGCAGATCATTGTTTCATTTACAGTAAGACCCTGATTCCATTTTTTTTTTTTTTTTTTTTTCAAGACTAGACATAGCGTGTGGATTATGTGAGGCTTTTGGCAAGTTTTGCACGGCCTTTGTTTAAACTTTGCTGAAATACCGTGCCGTAGCGTGATGTCAAGGCTGCCTGATGGATCGAGCAGACGTGGAGTCCTGCGCGAGCGCTGCAGATATCATGGATCCTCTGCAGAAATCATAAAGGATGGTGTAAAACTGGGGAAGGCTTTTGTGTTTCTGGGGAAAAACCTGGAAAGGCTAATTTCTGGGCTTATTAGCAAAAGCAGTCTATTAGGAATGGCCTAGTGTCTGTTCACCTTGAGAGACTTTTTTTTCCCCATTAGAAGAGCAAGAATGTTTTATTTGCGTATGTTTATTAACTTACTAAATTATTATTTACTTTACTAAATTATTTCTGTGGATGGAGCGATGAGTAAGGAAGGCAAATTCTATCTTTGCTCAATAGAGCAGTCTTATATTCAGTTTTTAGAGCTAGGTAACCAACCTCAATGCAAATGAAGGTAAAGACAAGTTATCAAATGTCCTAAATGAGTTTTGGCAGATCTCTTTTTGCATCGATGATGTTAGCTTTTGGAGCTGATGTCTACCTTCATGGGAGATTTACGTGCTCAGGTTTTTTTTCTACTAAAACATTGTCTTCAGCTTCCCAGAGGGATCCCCCAGACATCGTGCTCCTTAAGTGATAAACATCTTGGAAAGTAATTGGGGAGCAAAAGGTGGGGGGGAGCGGTGAGGATTGTGAGGCAGCCAGGGCTTGCATCCAACCTTTTCTTCTGGATCCATTTTCCGGATGAAGTTTTGGGGATCATAGAATCACAGAATGATTTGGGTTGGAAGCGACCTCCAAAGATCATCTGGTCCAGCCCCCCTGGAATGAGCAGGGACATCTTCATCGCATGCGGAGGTCTGAGCCAGAACTTGAGTCAGATAATTTTCTGGTTGTTTGAAAGAAAGTCTGAAGAAAAGGTTCGGATCTTTTTCAAGAAGAACTGATGGAAATCTCAATTTATTTTCTGTTACTCCACACCAGGCAGCTTCTGAACAAGCGCTCAACACTGTAATCCCTTTCTCAAATATGGGACGACAGAGAAAAAGCGATGTTTTCTTGCTCTCAAGTTGGAAATGGTTCATTTTTCTTCAGCTGCTATAACATAATACCCCAGCATTACTGGAGAAGCAATCTCCGCCTGCCTTGGCTCCAGCCCAGCCCTTGCGGGAGCCCGCCGGCTGTCTGCTCCCCGCCGCGCTCCGCTGACGTTTATAGCTGTGGCGGCATTGCCGGTCATCCTTCGCTGGGTTTTAGAGCTCTAGTCATCCAGACCTCTCAGCGTCGGTTCGACTCGCATGTGGCAGTGAAGTCTTAAATCTGTATTTTGTCCCTGTAATTAAGATATAAACTCCTACAGGCTGTGTAGCTTTTTTAAGAGAGAGAAAGCAGGACTTGCCCTTTAGCACCAGAAAGCAAAAAATCCATGAAGCGTAACTTAGGAGTGTAACTCCCAGGGCACAAACTAAAGAAATAAGTTCTGTTTTCCTCTTTGCTAATCTGCTAGGAAGGTTTTTGTCTTTATTTTAGTGTCTCGTGTTTACTGGAGGAGGAAGCATAGGATGTACGTGATGGGAAGCTTCAAGTATCTCCGTGCACCAGGTGTCCTTAGTCATCGGCATGCACCGAGTTTATCTTTAGAAAGCTCCTATGGCTCCTCGTTGGCATCAGGTCTCAGCTACCTTCAAGCTGTGACCTTAAATGAAAATTAACTTAATTTGGCTTGTACCCGTGGCGTTGGCTCTCAGAGGTGATGAAGCAATCAAAAGATCAAGCTCCACCAGGTGGTAATTGCAGGGGGAAACCCGGGGAAGCGCAGGGATTATGTTCCTGTACGTTTTTGTATGAAAAAATGATTCGGTGCCATTGCTCTGGTTTGGCTTGCAGCAGATCTGGAGATGAAGGGTGCACATCTGCAGGTCTCATCCATCAGGAGAGCAGAGGGAAAAGGAAACCAGGGTGAACATTGGATGGGGATGGTGAGGGACGGCACGGGTAGTCGTTTAAACCATTTGAAATCCCTGTGTTTGCTGACAAATCCAGGACTTGGAAGCTTTTAAGCTGTTTAGGAATATTACATTGGACTGTTTTGATTAGTAACCATCTGATACCCCTCTGCCTTGTTGCCTTTGATAAGTAAAAAAAAGCCAACGTGCTGGCTGCGGGTTCGCAGCATCCCTGAAGTGGGATATCGGATGGTGTAAAACTCAATTTTGTTCCAAGCTGCGCAATTAAGGGAGAGCAGCCGACGGTCTTGCAGTCACAAGCTGCTGGAATAATGTCTGCATGTTGTCTGCAGAGCTGAAATTAAACAAAATAAATAATAAATCGCCGTTTTTCTGAATGGAGAGGAACAGAAACCAAATGTGAAAACTTGCTGTGGATTTCTGGGTGAACCACAAGGTTAGGTTTTTTTCACCAGTTGGTTTAGAAAGGTGAAATCAGATCGTATGAACTGGGGGTTCTCCAGTATTACTGAGGACAAATGAAATGAACCTCAAGGTGTTGACGTTTGCTTTCCAATGACGCCGACCTTGCTGGTAGGTGAAAGTCATATAGAGGTGACTCGGTGTCTTCTGCTTTCCACACCACAGCAACAAGTTCTTGTTAGTGGGTTTTGCAGGGAAAGTCAGTTATATAAAAACGTGCTGGAGTCTATCACTTCTGTGACAGTATTTTTGGTAGAAAGTACTAGTTTTCTTTACAGAATGGCACTGTTATTGCCATGGTTTGTGAAATTTGTTAGGTTCAGCTGGCTTGTTTGCATTGCTCTTCTGGCTAATTATTGGGTTAAACTAGTAAGTCAAAGTCCATAAACCACTGAGTTTCCCATCATCCGCATCAAACTGTAAATGGTTTACCCGTGATAAAAACGTGGATGGTTTCAGAAACGTGGATGTGGTGCTTCTAGTCTTCATCAGAGATGTTCTCAGCAGGTTTGGGGTCCGCATGGAGTCCTTCAGTTAGGATCAGCAGCTTGTATAGACTTGAGCATGTCTTCTCAAGCAACATCATCTCCGGATCAATCCTTAGCTACGAACTCCGGGCTCAAAGATTTTCACGCGGACTAACAATTTCTTTTTTGACATTGAAATTTAGCAAAGAGCACTCAACGACTCAAAGTATTTAGGTCTAGCTCAAGTATAAGCGTATCACCATCTATTCTGGTAGAGAGGGCGCGCTTCTGAATTTCTCCAGGGGATATCAAATAAGAGGGACTTGAATCTGGTGGGAGAGGAGGTCGTTTTCTCCCAACAATTCGTGGCCGGTACTGCTTAATTTGTCGGCACCGTTTACCTATTTGCTGAAGTGTCTGTATTTACACAACCGATTATTTATTTTTTTTTCTGCAAACCGGTTTCTGTTACAGCTGATTAGAGATTGTTGCCTCACCGGGAACTGGCGTCTTTAGGGAGTAAATATCAGGTGCGAATAGCAGAGTAAATATCAGGTGCTTTTCAAAAGGTTTCTTCCTCCTCCTAATTCCTCCCTACCCTGAAAAACACCAACACCCCCCCCACACACACTTGGATATCTCTTAAACTGATGACACTGTTTTGCTTGTGTGTGGAGTAATTTGTATGATGTCATCTTGACAACACTAGAAAGTTGACGTATTTTGGCAACGAAAAGCGTGGGAGGGAGGAGCTGCACCGGGAATGAAGAGTACCGGTAAGAAATTGCTAGAAATGTGGTGACTGAATGTGGAAAATCAGGTTCCCTTGAATACCGTGGCGTCTGATTTCTGATGCTGGATTTATGTGCCGAATTGTCTCCTCCCAATGGCTAGCTTGTATTTATGCATTGAACATTTAACTCCGCAAAGGCTGGCAAAAGTGTTTTAATTTTTTTTTAATTAAATTTATAAATTTTAAATTTATGAAAACATTTACATTTATAATTATTTTGAAAAATAACATTTAAAAAACTTTATTCCTAGAATAATCATTAACATCAAGATTTTTGTTTTAGGTGAAAGAAGAGATGCTGTTTGAGGCCCTGGTTACCAGAAAGACAGTGACAGTAGGAGAGAAGCTGATCTTACCGTACAAACTAGCGGAGGTCTGTACCTGATGCTTGTTATTAAAAGGGCAACTCTTGGGGTGGTTTTCAATGCTTTGAGATGCACATTCAGCTCTAGTAGAGTTTCTTTCAGTTTTTATTGATTTAAGTAAAAATAAGAGAGGAGAAGCTAATGTGTACAAATCTAGAAAATGATTGACTTTACCTTCCACGCCGTTCCTGGAAAGCAGGTTTGCACGTTATTCCGTGATAGTCTTTCACTGTTTTGATGACTTACGGTTGTGTAAGCGTTCTCCAAAGCAGAATGGTGCGTTGCTGAGTGTATACGATACAAGTTACGTAGCAATCTTCATACGTCGTTCCTTAAACTGTAGCACTGATTCATCCTGCAGCAGAGTGGTGACCCAAGACCTCCAGGATATTTTTGGTGGGGTCCTAAGTGCCTACGTTAGTCATGGTTCCTGTATGGGTGGAGCTGGAGATCCTCTGTAGAAGATTCCCGTTGTCTTTTCTTCAAACCTCTCGCTACCTGGGTCTTCACGTCGTGCTTTGGAGCGGCCACAACTCCCTCAACCGCTCTCAAACTTGGGTGTAGTCTGTGCTGCTGCTAACCGTGGGGATGGCACTGCGTGAAACCTGTCAATCCTCTGTTAGGGTCTATGTCAGGATTACGATGTCAGCAAGCACGTGTTTTTTCTAAATATGTCATTTTCAGGAATTTTTAATTATATTCTGTGGCTGGTAAACAGAAATACCTCTGTTTTCTTCTTATAGTCTCCCAAGTATATCTCGGTCCCTCAGTTCCCCCTTGTTGTCATATGGTTGTATGAGAATTTGCAACATCTTGAGTAACGTCTCTGAGAGCAGCCTGTTATGTCGCAAATAGATAAGCACATGATGTGTTGTCATTAGGGTCAGCTGTAGATATTTTCATTCTTTTTCTCCCAGGGCAAAAAAGAAATAAAAAAATCTTTTCTCTCCTTTTGAGATTGCGTGTTTAAGCTCGGTAACTGTTACTGAGCTTTAATCTTTAAAAGTTAAGTATTGCCTTTGTGCAAGGCTTGAATCTCCCCTCACAAAGGACACATGAATGCTTTCATGGCATCTTTGTGATGGACGTGATATTTGTACTTTTTTCCTGTGGCTTGGACACAGATTTAAGAAATTGCTAGAAAATTTTAAGAGATAACTACAACCATCCCTTTGCTGCAGATAACTACAACCGTCCTTTTTGCTCGAGGTTACTTCCCAACAGCTGTGATGATGGAACAACGTGCGCCAATGCGCCTTCAATCACCTCGCTGTAAAAATTAGCAGGTTGGATTAAACTGTTTCTTGTAATATTTTAACCTGGGCCACCAGGTTTTGTACTGGAGCAGCTTGAACAGTCTTACCTAGATGCTCCTTCCGTTGAGATCAAAGAGCCCCTCTTGCTACCTAAAATGGCTGAGCTTGAATTTCCAAAGGGCTTTTGGCGATATCTCTGCTCACACTTATAAAGCTTTGTTGCCAATATCTGGGTAAAAGAAATGAAAGATCAGGGTGTGGTGGTTGTGGCGACTGTGGGGGAAGACGGAGGAGCATGAGGCTCTAGTGGGAAAGGTTGATGTAATCTCCATGACGAAATCATTTTGTTAGGAGCTGTGAATTGCATTAAGAAAAGACAGGCACCGCCTATCGCTCTCCTTACAACATTAACATCCTGACTACCAAATTTTATCTGACAGTGACCTCTCGCTGGTGGCAGCTTCACCACCAACTTGCTCATACTTGACACACACGAGCAGATTTTGAGGTGCTTCAGCTGGAACTTCACCGCAATATGAGGTCTTCTCCTGGTCTTCCTCTGGCTTGGGGCGTAGGAGAGGTGACTTAAATTCGAATCCATCTGAATCAGGGAGGAAGAGTAGGATTCATTTGACATTTTGGGACTTTACAAAGAATACCGGTTTCTGATAATCTCATGATTCATGACTAATTGGACTGGTGGGAACCAACGGGCTGGTTGTGCTTCTTGTGTGTTTTACAAAAGAGCATTCTAGTTGGCTCAAACAGATGGAGTGATTGAGGTTTTGAGGATTTTCAGACATGACTGACCCACCACGACTCCTATAACTCATAGGCAGCTGCCTTTCCTGATAAAGCAATAATGTATGTAGCAGCCACTTTATTTTCCAGATGCTAAAATGCTCGAACTTTTTTTTTTTTTTTTTTATATCGCTTGTTGATACACTGAAAGGTTCAGTGGAATTTGTCTGGAAAAGACTGTACTGCAGTGGCTCTCAAAAAACGGATTGTAAAAATGTCATGTTGGCACGAGCTTGCTTTTTTACACCATCAAGAGCAGCAGCTTTGATCTACCGAGTCCCTTCCAAGGCCTCGAACAGTTTTATATAGGCAGCCTGCAGAGTCTAGCAGTTAGTAAAAGAAGAGCAAAAACTCAGCAAAAGGAGGAATTCTAAGAAATTTTATTTGGTTCTGAAACCTGTTTAAACTGTGAGTGGAAATGGTAAATTACTGGACTCTGTCGGTGAAGTGGGAATAAGTAGCGTTGGGCTTGTACCTCCAATGTCACTGATGGGATCGCTCAGGATAGCGGGAGAGTTTGTTATTGAGGAGATTCTGAGGCACCTGTAAGACATGGGTTTCTTGCTTGTCTTCTACCTCTTTATGAATTTTGGGTTATTAGCGTGGAATTAGAAGGAGCTTTAATTTGAAATATTCTTACGTAAAAAACCTCGAGATCTTAGGTTCTGGGTGGGTTCTTGAGCTCTGAATGAGGTTCCTACGTGCTTCTACTCCATACTAGAGACACGTAGCGTATTGAGTAGGGGTGGCTGGACTTGCTAATAGGGGTCCGGGCTTTGTTTCACTTTGTGCTCTGCACAGAGACTGATGTTTACTGATCCCTTTCATCAAACAGTGTTGGAATACACGTGGACAACAACTCAACGTGGAAATACTTTCTGTGAAATGGCTAATGCTAATGTGATCATTCTGTGATCATAGCCCAGCTCCTGTGAGACCTGTAACCTCAGGGTCCTGCTGTGACAATTGTCACCCCCCCTTAATAGTCCTGAACAGGCAGAGGAGACGCAGGTGGCCTGGACAAATCCTTTCCTTCAGAGGTTTGGAGGCATCAGAGCTGAGATTGGACTTTATTAGACCAGGTCAAGCCTTTTCCCTTCCATTTTCCCGAGCTGTAGCCCCACAAGCGCACGGAGAGGATGCTTTTGGATTTGCAGTGATGCCGCATTCCTCTCTGTCTGCATGCTTGTTATTGTACACTGATTAGAAACACTGTCCTGTGGTTTGAGGCTTTTTCTTTCTTTTTTTCTTTTTTTTGTTTGAAACAGTGGTTTGAGCGGTTGGCAACTCCTTGCTTGAAACGTTCTCCTTCATGACAGTTATAAATTTGTATCAGGCTCTCTTCCTGGGTTTGTTCTGTTCATCTTTGCTGTAATTTATGTAAAACTAGATATTTTATTCCGACGTATTTTGATGTTTGGGTAAAAGGTATTGCAAAATGACCTTGAACAGTATTTATGGGGACAACTTGCAGCTGGACATCCCAGCAGCCTGAAGCCTACGGTGTTGAAGATGACAGCTGCAATTAGCAACCGTCTCCTCTGCATTAATTCATATCGTACTTCTTTACCCATGACTTTTCTTGTTGGGCTTTGCCCCCATGGGTTGCGTGCCATTTTTACGTTAGGCAGAAATGTTGGCTTTGTCAACTCTGTTTCTGTCAATAAGTCAAGACTTTTTGAGTCACACCTGCTTACCAGCTGTTCTGCTGGATGACCTTGGAGGATCTAAATCAGGTTAATGGGTTAAAATGTTATATTGAAGTCCAGCAAGAAGGTAGGACTCCAACAAAGCAAAAGCACTGCCTCCTGTGTACCAGCAGTTGCCAGTGCCGTTATTTTCAGTTAAGCAAGTTCCTCCCAGCACGTACAGATTTTGTTTTACTCTGTTTTTCATGGGAGGATACAAGATGTGCGATAGCAGCACCTGCTTGATCAGAGCTGTAGCCAGGAGCAGATAGACTGTTGTGAACTGAGCTCCCATTTCAAGCGGTGATCTGTTGTTTCTTGGTTTGTAGTCAGTGCCTGTCCTCAGGGTATTATAAGGATTATGGAACGAGCATGTGGTTCTGCAGGAAGACCCTGCAAAGTGTCACGTGCCATCAGGTTTTCCTAATCGTTCAGTTAATCACGGTGTATTGTTAAGAGGTTGTGTCTGACCTTGGTATTAACATTCGGGTACGGCCCCGTGTCCCTGGAGCTACTGGTGTTTCTGAAATTAAGGAGAAACCTGGTTTTGAAGGTAAAAATCAACGCTCCTCTGTAGTCGCAATCCCTCTTTGCTGTGGCACCGATGACAAACGTGGGCTTGACTGTAGACCCCATGTGTCTCCAGCCCTGCGGGGAGAGCTGCCTGTCCGCTTTCGGTCTGCGTCTCCAGCGGTTGTCGAAATTTAAATGAGCGAAGACACCACATCCATAAATAATGCTTATATTTACCTCTGGCAGCTGCCTCTTATCTTCAGAGCCACGCTGGCTTGTCTGCCACAGAGCTGCCTCCTGGAAGCATTCATTTTTCCTTTTTTAGTAGCTGGATGGTATTTTAATGCAGTGTTTGAAACGACTGCGTAATTTGGTCTAGCGCTAAGGTTTAGAAGCTTTACGCTGTAGATAAACTTAGAAAAAAGGCTGCAAGGACATGAAAGGCTTCAGTTGTGTTCAGGGGTCTAGGTTTGTTGTCCAAAACAACTGCTAACGTCTTTATCGGCAGTGAGATGGTAAATTAACGGAGCTAGCAGCAGTTAATGGATTTCCAGAGAAATCACGGTGTATCCATGCCGGGTGAGGGCAGTAGCTGGAAACATGCAGCTGATGCAGGAGAACTTTAATCAAATCTTTGTGGAGAACTTGGGGTTGATTAAAAATCTTTCTCTTGTTCCTACCTGTAATCTGAGCATCATTTCAGGCTGCTTCTGTGCAAGGAATTGCCCTTCTGGGCCATGTCTGTCTTCCTGCTTCTATCTAAATAATTCAAAGAATTCAGGTTTTTTTCCATTTCAGCTTCCTGCAAGGCTCCGAGGCAATTAGTTTATGCCTTGGCTAATACAGCCATACACCCCTCTCAAATCCATTCAACATCTTGACTGGTGGTTCTCACTCCCCCTTTGCATCGCGCCGGAGACGAGCCCCACGTCTGAGCTCCTCAACCATCCCCGCTTTGCTTTCATCCCATTCATTCTGCTTCTCAGGCTGGCGTTTTCTGTGTTCTTCGTCGGATAAGGAAAAACTCGTTATCAAAGTAAATACATCTGCTAGTGAATCCTTTTTTACATTTAGTTCTGCTGGTATTTCTTAAGCGAATGACTTTGCAAAAAAGGCTTTGTTTTAACATCTTTGTATTTTTCAGCCATTTGTGACCAAGGACATTTTATCCCTAAGGGTTAGTTAATGAATAAGTTCACACTTTCAGAAGAAGTCTGATGTGCAAATGCCCAACAGAAGGGAAATAAAAGATGCGAGACAATTTCTTGGGCAAGAAGTAACCTCATTCTCCCCTTCCTTTAAGTTCGGAAGACTGTTAGGAGCTGGTTGTTTGAGGTGATGAGTGTCACCATAAATATGTCTTGTATTTAACTTAATTGTAAGTGGAAAATTACTGTCTTAAAAACCAGAGGAATTGAAAGGGATTGGGTTGTATGTCCGGGGAGGTCCCTGCAAGCAGAGGTTGTGGGGCACAAAAAGAAAGAAAGATATGTTATCTTTAATTGCACCCAAAATGCAATTGAATCTGTGAAATGCTTTTTATTCTGCATAAATACGTGCAGCTATAGGTCCGTGGGAAATCAGTTAGTGATTACTTATGCGAGTCAGGTCAGATTTGCCAACAGAAATATTCAATCTCCTGAAAATCTGCTAAGCGGATTAAAAAGCAGAGGGTAATAAGCATCAAACCCATGTTTTTAGTGTGACAGTAGAGCAGGAGATGACAGCCCAGGTCTTCTGTCTGCTGAGGGCTGCGCAGCCTTGCTCCATCCTTTCGTTGTCTCAGATGTTCGTCAGCCCTGGGTCTGTGCTGGCTCAATTAGCTAACCTAGAGAAGGTCCTTGGAGCGGAAGGAGAGGTGGGTCTGTGTCCTTTCACTACGTTCGGTAGAAGTCTGGTAAACACCAGCGTTGAGAGGAGGGAACCTTTGCCCGGGAGTGGTGGGGCAGGCACATCTCTCTTTTTTTATTCTTTTTTTTTTTTTTTTCTTTTTTTCATATCATAATGTGCTGCTTCACCCTGACCTTCTTTACCTGGGTTGAATTTCTTGCCGATGAATACAAGATACTCGGCATGTTCATGAATAACCATCACAAGATGGTCATTTCAGACAATAAACTGCACTGCGTTAGTGGCTTAAGCTTGGGGAGAACGTTTAATTTCCAGCATGGTAACAGTTAATTGGCGGAGACGCATATAGAGAAGCCTTGCGGAGCAGACCTTAATGAGGGGAAAAAAGTATTTCATTACGGCAAAGAGCAGAACGATGTTTCATTAGCTTATGTACTGGTACTGCCTAATGCCTTTTTCAGACCATTATGAAGAAAAAAGGAATGGAGTTCCAGGGTAAAATAGCATAACATTACCTAAGATTTAAAAACAAAAACAAAACCAAGGAAAAGATCACAGTTGCAACTAATCATGAGCATTTAACAGACTGAAAATATTAGAGGAGAAAAAGTGGGAACGAGACAAAATAATTAATAGCGTGAAGAAAGTGGAATGAAAATTCTCAGTCCTGAAGTATCAGGACGAGGAATATTTAATGGAATAGAAAGTAGCAAAACTGCTGGAAGCACCTACTTATGCCAAACCCCATTAGCTTAGAAGACTCATTGTCACCACAGGTTATTAGCATCAGGAGCTTAGCAGGATTCCTTTGAAGACCTGGTACATTGATGAGCGTGTTCAGAATTAACAGAAAAATATTAATAGAATAAAACTGAAACCCCACAAAGCTTTTGAAGAGCCAAGCAAGTGTCTCTGCTTCAGGACGCGAGGGCAACCTGTCAGCGTACAACTTCAAAAGAAACTTTTTCATGGAATTAGGTTTCTCATTTTTCCTTTCAAAGGGCGAGGAACAGCTGTGCTTGGTGACAGAATGTGGATTTGATGAGGCTAGTGGTTTTACAGGACTGGTGTCCTGCATGTATTTCTTCATGGGATCCAGCATCCTTCCTTTATTAGGAAGACCAAGTCCATCAACGTTGGGTCTTTTATTTTTTTAACCGGTTTCGGTGATTTATTTTTTTTTCCACAAGATGATTATATGCCCTAACATTTCCACGAAGCATTGCCTGGGATTTGATGCTGAGATCTGGCTGAACGGAGGTCATGTCTACGAGGATCTTCCAAACCTGCAGAACTTCATGGTTGACAATGTACATCTGAACATCCTGGGAAGCCATGTTATGGTTATTCTTCTCCTCTGTGCCACCATGGAAGTTCTTGTGTGTTTGCTGTGTTCATACTATTTATTTGGCACTAATGTCTGGAAAAAAGAGCCTCTCAGATTTCAAGATTTCTGAGCAGAGTCTAAAATAAGGACTTTAAGAAGGGCAATGCTGACTTTCCATGCACTGCTCTGCACGTAGTCAACCTTCCCTCTCCAACTGCACTTTCTGGCATCAAATCCATTCTTGACTCTAAAAGATTCTTTTAATTGCATCTGATTTCTGAAAAGACGCTTTGATTTCACAGAGTCCCTTTTGTTACTTAAATTTACGCTGAATTCATGTGAAAATTTTTTTCAGAATGGAAGCGAACCATTCCTGGATTAGCAACTCGACTCTTCCCACACAGGACGTAATTTTGGTACTGTTGCTTGAAATATGGGATTTTTCTCTATAATCTCAATCTGAATAAGTTTAGGTTGATATCTTCTCAGCCTGAGGCTGTTTATCAACACTTGACGTAGGAGGAGGTGTAGAAGCTCCATGACTGGACAGGGTCTGTTGCACAGACTTTGCCTCTACAGCTGTAGCAGCCAAGGTGTGACGAGAAATAGTTTCTCTTTGAGGAAGCTTGCCAAAGAAACTAAAAAAAAAAAAAAAAAAAAAGTCTGTAGTGAGGGTGATGATACACTGGCAGAAGAAGTTTAGAAGTTTTTCTACGGTAGTGTCTTCTGCTTGGGAAGGCCCAACAGAAAGGCAGGATTTGGCTTATAAAAGCTCAAGTGCTGTTTTTGGCGATGCGTTGGGCTTCGCAGTAGGAATGCTGGTACTTTGTGCCTGTGAAGCAGTGAGCGAATATCCCTAAACGTGGTCTACAGATTCCTCCTCAGGTCAAGTCACAGATCTACTACTTGTGCCGCTAAGTAACCTGTTTGTTTATTTATGTACTGGTTTCACTGTGAAAGCATGGACTGAAGTTGATCTCAGTTCGTGCTTTTGATAGAACAGACTCTGAATGAACATAGGTGGAGGAAAACACTTTTTTGTTTCAAAAAAAAGTCTTTGAAACCTTTGCTGACAGCAGACTTTTCAAATTTGGCTGCCTGGTGACTCTGTTCTTCTGCAGCTCTTTATGGTGGGCTCATGATTGCTCTACGAGATCACCTTTCCGTAGGCATGCTCCGTGCCATCCTTTCTTCTACAGGGAGAAGCGAGAACCATGGACTCATTTTCTGGAAGAGTTTTATTTCAGGAAGAGAGAGGATTTTTTTGTTTCTTTTGTTACAGATGACATTTTCTAACCACACTGTCCAAATCAGAAGGCTGAAGACTTTGACTTTTTGGGAAGATGGCACTTGTAACCGCATGGCTCCACAGTTGAGACTTTGAGAAAATCGCTAACAAGATTTTTGTTGGTTTAATTTGGTTTTGACTGTAACCTGGGTGCTTTTTTCTGAAAAGTGTGACTACAGCATATTAGAGATACTCAGCTACGATATGACGATAGTATAGATGGGGACTTGCAAAACGTCTCTAAAAATAAATAGCGGGCAAGCTCTCATCTGTGGTGGGGATGATGGGTCACCCATCTGTCCTCTTCCAAGTCCTGCCTACCACCAGCTGAGATACAATTGGTGGGTCTTTGACACCCACAGAAGATGTTCTTGTTTCAGATTTTCCACTTCATTTTCTCTGTTAACGTCCATCTAACGACGGGAGGATGAGTAGGGAGGGGGAAGGTCGCAGGAGCGTGCTGACAGTTCCCGTGGTATTCCTCGAGAGTCGTGTCAGCACAGGAACGGCGTGAGCCATTTCGGTGGGCCCGTGTGCAAGATAGGGAGCGGCGTTAGGACGAGCACATTAACCCACGATGAAAAGAGTGCAATGACATTAAAAATGTTTTTAATGATAATTCTTTTTAAATAATTAATGGTTTATTTCCTTGAGTAGCAGGTAAACTAGTAACTCTGAAGGACTTTCTTGTCAACCTGATGGTATATTGATGCAGGAAGATTGTCTCACTGGACAAACTCATTGATTTGACTTCTCCTGTTGTGGTTGGGATTTTTTTTGGGAAGGGTGTTGGCATGGTTTACGAGAGCCTCTAAAAATACCTCCGAGTAATACAGGCTGGCAGGTTGGAGATGGACTTTGGTCCAAGGAAGGTGATCGTGAAGGTACTGGGAAACTGGTACTAGAGAAGAGAGAGCACAAGAAGAATTACAAAAAAGGTGTTTGATACATAAAGTTAGAAACTAGCAACAAAAAAATCTCTCTGAATCTGAGAACTTTATAACTGATTTAGTGAAAAACTTCTGCAATGCCTTCTTGTTTCAGTGTTGTCTTGGAGAGCGATTCGGTATTGTATTGTCATGACATTCCAGTCTATTTTTTTTTTTCTCTTTGTAAAATCCAGCCATAAGTTCTGGAAAACATCATTGACACTTGCATCTCTTGGATAAAATCCATTGGCAGGACAACCCGCTGCCTCCCGGCTCCGGGGTGATAGTGGAAGGTTTCTGCCGGGACGTGGCAGAAGGGGGAAGGCAGGAGCCAGCAGTTGTGGTAGTGCAAAGCTTAGGTTTTTTTTTTTTTTTTTTCTTATTTTGAAGGATATAGTTTGCAGGTATTTGTATAGGAATGAAACGTAGAAATGAGCCTTTGCAGGGAAGTTTGTAGCATTTTTAAATGAACTTTTCCTTCTTGTAGTTAGACTCCTCTTGCATTTCTCACTCTTCTTCTTCCAATGATCCTTTTAAAGATTTTTTTCCTCTTCCTTAATCCAACATAAAAAAATCATAAAAAAACCCCTTTTGCAAGCTGGAGTCAGCATGATGCATTAATGATTCGAGTTCTCTTAGGAAAAGCAAACATGAGAATGACAGGATTTTAATATGATGCTAAGATAAAATACGAGTATGGAAAATTACATCATACTTATCCAGCCCGAGTATGATATAATACTCCTTGATGCCAAGATAGGGATTAAGCTAGAGTCTGATATCCTGCAAGAGTACTTTCCTCTGGGTGTTAAGCCTCTGTTTAAAAAAAAAAAAACAAAACAGCTAAGCCTGCCTGTCTCAGCCTATGTCCCGTGACCCAAAGGGGAACCACAAAAGCTGCTTAATCTATCTCCCGCCGCAGGACACGGCTGTGAATGTAAACCAGACGCACGATGTATTCGGTCATAAATAGAAAGCGAGCCGAACAGCAGGAAACCGTAATTCTCCGCGCGCACACACGTGTGACTTGGGACCCAGTGAATAGGCTGAACCTGATGGGAGATGATGCGCTAAAACCTGCGTTTGGACAAAAAGAGGGATTTAGACCTTGCCTAATTCCAGCAACTTAGTTTTGCATCTATTTTTTTTTTTCAAATCCAAAAACGTTGTCCCAATTTCAGTGGTGAGCCATATAGAGGATGCGATGCGCCGACAGGTTTTATAATGCGGTGCTACTATACTTCACCGCCATCCTCCTCGTTTTCTGCTCCTTCCCTAATTTAGCTCTGCTTCACAGCTACGTGTCTCTCCCTTCCTTAGACGTTACTCCATCTCAGGAGCGACAGACCCCACGAGCCATCCCTCGGCGGTTGTTCTCCTGTCTGTACAACTACAAACCCAAGCTGAAGCCACCTTACGGATGGTGTTTTTTCAGCCCTCATGGAGCAGTAACGGAGTCAGAGATAAAAATTGAGTTTTAATAGTATTTTAGTACATGCAGTAGCTACTTCTCTGAGACTAGCGCTTATTATTAGCTGGGAGCCCTAAGCCCCATTCAAATAAAAGTATATTTTGAGTCTGTTTTATTTAATCGTGTAATTCATGATCTCTGCAGAGATGATCATCACCTAAATGCCTACGTGCGCTGTTTTCAATTGACTGCGTGTCTGTTCTTGTTCATTAGGTCCCTTTATGAGACACAAATCAAGTGTATTGGGAGAGCTCAAATTGCTCTTGGTTTTGCTTGTTCTAATCTCAGATAAGTCTTACACCTAGCAGTGGTATAGCTCTTCACATTGGCTAAGCGTTGCTAATATATAGGGGTTTTTTTTAAAAAAAAAGAGATAAATGTGGATTTTTGTAGAATAGGAACTGATTTATTTCATCATTTACTCATGCTTGCGGCATAATTTTATTGAATAGATGCTTGGAGTCAAAAAAGAAAACAAATACACTTTTTTCCTTCCCCCCCCATTTGATAATTATATATATCACTTAAACTCACAAAAGTGATTGAAGGAGGGAGGCATCATCAGAAAATGCTAGGTAAATACCATGGGCAAAATTCAGTAGGTATTAAAATGTATTTTTTCCTCTGAGTCATCTCAGAATGAGACATTTGTGTTACAGTAAGTACAAATGTAATTATGAAGCCAAATTTCACCTTAGAGAATAAATGGGGGAAAAATGGGAATGGCTGATAAGGATTTTAAAACAGCCATCAAATGATAACAAAAATCAAATCCTGTGTATGGTCTTCAGATAATAGCTCACTGCATTATTTTTATGGCAGGCTATTAGCAGGGTCTTGGGATTTAGTGCCAAATCCTGTGAGCAGAAACACCAGTTGATGCATTGAGTAACGCACTGAAAATTTATTCCGTGTATTAAAAGAAAAGCAAACAAACAAACAAAGCCCCCATAGATCCACTAAAAATCTGTATATAGATTTGATTTATGGAGGGATTTCCTGAAGAGGAAGAATCCTAGTGCTGCTTTTTAATTTTTTTTCCCCTGAATATTTCATTGGAAGCACCTTTCATCCTTGTATAGAAATTATAGGAAGTCTATCAAAGGCCCTAAGGGAGAACGGGATATTTCCTTTCTTCCGGTGTTCATATCTTATTTCCTGAAGAGAAGAGGAATCTCCGTTTCTGTTATACACAAGCAGAGAACATAGCGTTTTGTGGTGCCCGGCTTTACTTAAATAACTCCTATCTTTGTGTTTAACGTGGTCTTGCAAACTTCACACTCAGAAGGTAACGTTTCTTGGCATCCTGGAATTATTCTAGTTGATTTTTCTAAGTATTTGTTGATACGGGTCTGAAAGGAGAGCGTACGTTACATGTTTTCTTCCTAGAGGGCAGGAAACGCCCTCACACGTGTGTGTTCATGGACGCGTTATGGAAGAGCTGTTGGGTCACTAGGAGAGGAAAAACTCATATGTAGTTTCTACGGCTGTATCGAGATCATTCTTATTTTAACAAAGTAATTTTTGGAGACTATTGCAAGTTCTTACTGGGAAGTTTCCAAGGAGAGTTGCTTGTAAAAACCAGATTTTTTGGGAGTTTTGCGTTTGTAGGCAACACAGGTGCTGGCAATGGGTTTATCCAGTGGGGGCAAAGAACGTCGATAATGTCCATCGAGAAAAAACACACACACGGTCTCTAGGGCAAATGCTGAAAAACTGGAAAAAGGAAGGACCGTGACCAACAAAGCAACAAGTCTTCTAGGCTAACGACAAGGCAACAAGTCATTGTTGTCTTCTAACAAGTCTTCTCTTCTAGAGCCAGCGAGTTTTCCAGAGTTGTCCCTGAGAAATGGCCTTTAAGCATCCCATTTTCAAGTACTCGTAGCTTTTAAAAAATCTGGAGTGGGCGCACTGACCTCGTGCCCACGTCTATGTTATTCCCTGGTGAAAAATGGGGAGAGGATTTAACAGCGTTATGTTGACCAAAAGTTGATGGTGAAATAACATCATGTTGACCAACTAAATCATTCAGCGTGTCTTCATGGTTGTTTCGTAGATTTGCATAATGCTGAAGAAATAGGATAAGGGCTGTACCCTGTCACAGTTAATAAACCCTACGGGGTTTTAATCCTCATTAGGGCTTTAATTCAGTTTGGTGCTTATGCTTACTCTCCAGTTGTACTTTTTAAGTCCACGTCTCATTAACTGAGTCTGTACTTAGGAAATGGGTCCAAAAACCCAACTCTGGGCACGTGCACCCTTCATAAGCTGCATTTTTGACAATAGTGACCCAAACTAGATTGCTGCTCTCCACTACGCGTGCGTTAAAGGGCAATTTTTTTTTTCTGTGCAAAACAGTCTTTGGGTTTTTCTGCCTCCCTTTTCTGTAGAGGAGCATGTGGTGCTTCCTACGCCCGGGAGGTAGCAGCGATGGAGTGATGCTCAGCATCCCTCCTGAGCAAACTCAGTGGCTGTTAAAATGTAATATTAATTGCTTTCTTAATGAACTGGTCACAAGAGCTGCCGGTACCCAAATATCCATCACCCGGCCTTTCTGTTCTTTTTGTCCGGGATCAGTCCATCTCGTCCCTTGCATTAGCAGTGAGGGAAGATGGGCAGATCTCTCAATGAGCTAAGATGCTTAAGGTCTTTAGAGGTCTGTAGCTGGCTCTTAAATACCTCTTGGGAATCATTTCTCACCCAGAATTGATCAGTGCATCAATATAATGTTCTTCCTAAGTGATAACAGAAGGGGTGAGCTTTGCTTTGCTTGCTTTCTGCGTTATTCTCATTTTCTGAGTCTCCATGTTGAGTGATGCTCTGCGCAGAAATCGTTATTTATTTTACGCAGGCTTTTTTTAAACTACATGTTAGTGGAAGCGTTTATGTTGGTTACAAGAATCCTTTATGCTGTGCTTTTGTTTGGGTCAAAAATGTTTAAAGCTGAATGTCAGAGGCTGGTTGCTGTTCCAGATAGCGTGTATGGTTGGTTGAGTTTGGACGGAGTTATTTGGGACAGGATCTGCCTTTTGCATTTCAATATCACTCTGGATCTCGCTGGAGATAGTGGGGTCTGCGCTCCAGAAAACGCTTGTCTTGGTTGCGAAAGTGTTTGATTAAAACCACGTTCCTTCCAGCAGTCTCTTGATGGCTTTGTCTTCAGCAGGATGCACAATAAACCGATGCTCTTTGCCTTTCAAAGCCCTCCAGCATTTGTTTCCACCCATCCTCTATTCTCCAGGCTTTATTTATTCCCCTTAGTCTGAAAAACTTCAGAAATATTTGAAGTTTTGTTGTTAGACTTGAACTATTGCTCGTTCTTGCTCATCTGTTAGGTTAGTCAACAATATAAACACCGAATCCAGTAAGGAGCGTGGGCTGCACGCTGGGGAGCAACTTGTCCCAGCAGATCATGAGAAGATATCTGTAAAAGGTTAACTGGGCATCTGCCAGGAGGGCAGATCACCACCGTGGCCTTCAGGATCTGCAGCGGCACTGGAAGGGGAGAAGCTGGAGTCATCAGAACAAAGACCAAGGGCTCTGTCCGGTGGTACATGGGCATCTCTTCACCTTGCAGAGTCATCTGTTGGTGTTAGAAGGAGCCGATGTCCAAGAGCAGGGCAGAGCTTAGTGTCTCTTCTCTACTGGGCTGTGTCAAGAAGATGAAACCAAGAGCTGTGTTTGGTAAGGGTGCCTTAAATTAAACCTTCACTGAGCACCCAACCCATCCAGCTGTATAAATAAAAAGTGGACCAAGCTTGGTTGTGATGGACCACCTGTGTTCAGTTCAAGATGGTTTTTTGGGATAGAACATTCCCCATTAGATTACATGCTGGTACGTATATCTTAAATGCCGATGTTGCCCCTGCATCAATAGCCTGTGTCTACTTAATACAAAGTATTACAAATTACTTAATACAAAGTAGTACAAATCTACAAAGAGCTGGAGATTTCTCCTGGTTTTGGCTCCAGGACCAAGTCCAAAGTCTGGAAGATTTGTGACATTGCAATGCCAACGTGGACTTTGCACAAATACAAGCCTGAGTTTTACTATTTCTGGCAGCCCTGCATCTCCAGGAAGGTCCAGGGAGACATACAAGCGAAAGATCTGAGGTTTCAAAAGAAATTGGAAGAAGAGGTTTTTTTCTAATGAGTTTTTCAGAGTTGGTATATCCAGTGCCTGAGATTTACAGCAAAGGGGCCCATCTGCTTGTGAAGCACTACATTTGTGGCAGTCCATTTTTTTCAATATTTAAAGCCATAAAATTCAACTGGCAGCTTGGAGCACGAAATTGCTCCCTTAGAAATTTATTTATTTTTTTTTTAAAAAAACACAAAATGTGGCAGAGTGAGTAAAAAGTTGCTGGTTTAACTGGGGTTTTAGGAAGTGAAAATGATGATTTAATCTTGGTTATCTACATGTAAGTTGTTGTGGTTTCTAAATGTGTAGCAAGGTGAAAGAAAGAATCATTCTGACATTTATTAAAACCATGATTTTTATTTTTTTTTTTTCCTGAGACCTAATCCGGCTCTGTCCATCCAGGCTTTAACAGCAGCCAACAGAAGCAGTGAAAAAAAAAAAAAAAAAAAGAAAAAAAAAGTCTATTAAAATACCACTCTTTTACATCATCACATACAGCTCTTTTCTGGTTTTTGCTCTTCGTGAGTCATTGCTTCTGTGGGAGGAGGTAGTATGGGACTCTGTAATGCGAAGACGGTATTGTTAGAGCAAAGAAGCCTGTAAAATTACAGTTTCGTAATTAAAAGTTAGTTTCGTAATAAAATTAAAAGTTTCGTAGGTGATAATTTTAAAAAATACCGGTTTGTGGAATTTGATTGCAACCAGGAGAGCTATGCTTTAGGGGAAGGGAAGAAAATGTTAATTTTCTGTGTTTTTTTAAAGCAGACATACAAATTAGAGCGTCAATGCCTCCCCCCCCCCCCCCCAAACTTGATTCCCTGTTTTTTCCATTTATAATTTTGGAGGGGCTTGGTTCTAACCCTTTTACTTTCCCTGGATTATCTGGGTACCAGTAAATATTTCAAATAATGCCGGCAGAAAAAAAACCTTTACTCAGAGTTTCAAATCTCAGCCGAGGGCAGAGATTTGAAGTAGCAGGAGGAAGAAATCCCGACCCTGGGGTAGGGAGCAGGTAGGAACGGCAGCAGGCGGAAGATGTGCTCGGATGTGTTTAGAGAGTTTGTAATCTTAAGAATTAAGAATCTACTGAACTTGTACGAATGTGATTTACAGAGCCTTTTAATTTGAGCAAGTTTGGTTTTCTTAGATTATATCTTTTGCCGTCTCTAAAACACAGGCTGTCGCTGCCGAAAGTGTAAGTCCTTGCTCCAAAACACTTCAAAGAGAGATTTTAATTCTTAAGCCTGTCTTCCCCTTGTTCATTTTGGCAGAAGATCTTTCCAAAAATACATCTGTTTTTAAGGTAGCCTGAATCCAATGCCCATCGTGAAAACTTTCAGGCCGATTAATTTGGCAATGCAATCTTATGAGGAGCCCCAAATATCTTCTATCGGGATCTTAGCAAAAGTTGGCCAACCTCAACAAGTGACATTTCTAGCATATAGTAAATAAAATATATGTATATCCTTGCTAGCCTGATGAGCAGGAAACCTACTGATTAAAACCTCGTCTTCGGCTTATTTCCTGAATCGCGGAGTTAAAGTGCGTTTGATCTGTCTCGTTTTCAAATCAGCGATATTTTTGCGTGTGTGCAAGATGTTGCGCTCGCTTTGATCCCCGAGAGATTTGTTTTGGCGTTGCAGGAGCTATTTTTATTTTGCTTTGTGAGCGAAATAAAAACGGTTTGATGATTGCCACGGTGTTCCAGATCTGCCTAAACGTCACGTAAGGCTTGTGGGAGAAACAAGAAGCTGTAGGTGACTACCTGAAGACAAGCCGTATGTAATACATGCTACATATTTCAGAGAATATTCACGTTTAATATTTGTAGGATAATAAATCCAGGAATTAACAAATATTTAAGTGCTTATTTTAAGTGTTCTGCTGCAAAGGACTGAATGTAAGCGCATAGTACAATCCTTTCTTGAACAACAAGTCCGTAATCGCAAGAAGAATATCCTGAATATTGCACGCCAGGTTGTGATGTGAACAGCAGGGACGGTTGGGCATCCTTCATCCTGCCGCTCAGTTGAACAGAGAAAACGCGAGATGTATCGAAAGGGATAAACTGCTGTACAGGGGTTTTTTTTTAATTTATTTTTTTATTTCAAGGGTTTTCTGGACTAGTGGTGTTTTAAACCGCCTGCGTGGTGGCATATGGCAAAATACAAGATGAATGGCTGAAATTCAAAATAAAAGTGGAAAACTCGTTTTCAAAGTGGACTGTTCCAACAGTTTGAGGGGAAATGTGAAATCATCCTCTCGAAATTACAGCAGCTCCTGAATTTAAAAAGAAATGATGTTCCCTGATAGTCCTCAGATTAGGTGGTTTGGTATCTATTTAGGGTAGAGAAGGGCTTTATCTATAATGTAATATTATCCAGGATCTATTCTAAACTATATATATATATATATATACACAAATGGAAAAAAACAAATCCCAAAACTTGAGTCATATAAAATGGATTAATGTCTCTGCTGGTATTTTATAAATGGATGTTACTTGAAGGCAAAGCGCTGTCTTCAACTCTTCAAGCCAATTAAAAATCTCTCAATTTAGAAAGTGGACGTTGGGTACCACAGACTTTGGGTACCGCAGACTTCATCCCCAGTGCTGGTGAACATCACTCCACGTGAGCGGGTCCATCACGGTGTGGGGAGGTGGGCTTGGTGAGAAGGTCTTGAGGTGACCCCATAGCACCCAGCAGCACTGGAGCAACTTGGGTGTCCGAAACCAGATTTCTTTGCTGCATGCACGGTGGAAATCCTGCAAGGAGAAGACCACGCATACCGTGAGGCAAACTGAGCATCCCAGTTTCGGCCCCGCTGCATTTCATCATCCGGGGGAGCTGCGGGACGAAGTGCTGCCGCGAGTCCGCTACGACAGCGCGTTTGTTGAGTAATTATCTCGATTTGTCAGTACAACGGAGAGAAGAAATTGGCTTATAAGGTGCCAACAAATTTGCAAATGAGCTCCATGTGTACATGTGCTCCATTCCCCCCTATATTCTCTATACATTGCTTTGCCAGGAGTTTCCTACCAGCTCTCGTGATACAGCCAGCGTTTCTAAAAATAACTATTGAAGAATTTGAGATCTGAGCCGTTGATCACGTTTTTGGGTCCCAAGCGTAGGAAGGAGAGCAGCTCTTGGTGGGCTTCCCAGCTTGCCGTGTAGCGGAGCCCATCTCGTAAGAAGAGAGTGATGGCTTAGAGCCCGCCCCGCACATCCCTGGGCCAAACTGGGCAATGCTGGGGTGGCGCAGGCTTAACGATATCCTCATCTGTTTTTGGAAAAAAAAGAGGAAAATTCAGCAGTAAAGTCCTGCACATCCCCTATAACCTCTAATAAAAGGGGGAAGGAAAAATATTGCAATATAAACCTGTATTTGACTGTATACAGGAAACGATGCCATTGTTCCTTGGCTTTAAATAGAAATGGTTTTCAGTTTTAATTGCACGCCTTTGTGCTGGAGCGGTTAATTGGGCTGGTTTGCGCTAGGACAAAGCATTAAGGCAACGAGAAACGTTCCTGGGTCTTGGCCTTCGTCCTTCTCCAGAGACTGATTTTTCTGGTGGGACAGAGGCACTGATTGTTTGCCGGCTTTATCCAATTAAATAAGCTGAGATAGAGCGCAGGGTTAGAGAATTGGTCTTGAAATTTTCTATTCATCACTGAAATATCCCCCCCCCCCCCCGCCCCGCCCCTTTTGGGAAAATGTAAAAAATAAAAACAACAAGGAAAAAACCAAAACCCAACCCACATTGCTTGTAATAAAACCAGAAAAAAATCCTTCCCCAAAATCTTTTCTCCAGTAAAGGGAACATAAAAGAGTTACTGGAAGCTAGACCTGTTTGTGTTTCTAAATGCCAGCTGCTTTCCAACACTTGTTGGATAACTCAGACATTTCAGCAGCTCACACTCCGTCTTTAAAAGTGCTATTTTGGTCTGCACTACAAGAAATCTTTTCAGTCCTTTTGCTCATATATTGTCATCGTACGCTTGTTTTCGGTTTGTAGCAATGCTTTTTTTGGGCAAGTGAGTAATTCTTTGTTAATTGTTGCAATATTTTGTAATTATCCTTGCAATGTGGCTTACCGGATGGCCTTTTATCGCCACCGAGCAATGGTTAACAGCGTACAGAGGCTTACGTACGCTGTGAAATTGTGAGCATCGCATGTTAAGAGCAAAACGTTGGCAGAACAGCATGTGTTCATGCTAAAAGATGTTATCATAAAATATTCAAGGAAAAAAAAAAGGTGGGAACAGGCTAATAGAAGATAAATGATGCTATGGGAGCTTTATTCTTCTGCTCTGGGCTGGTGAAATATGATGATGTATCTTGAAGTACTGAAGGGTCGGTGAGAAGGATTTCAAGGCAATGCGTGATAAGCCACCAATGAAATATTTACGCCTGAACCTTCTGTTCCCTCGTTTATTTTTCTGCAGTGTCTAAAATGAACTGAAATTTAACAGTCACGGATCGTGAGACCTTTAGGTGATTAGTACCTACCAAAGCACTGCGAGACAACTCAAGGTAGTAATTTAAACCGAGGAAGAATCACAAACGGCGAGAACAAAGATGTTAAACGTGAATTATTGCTTTATGGATATGTACGGGGGTGCCCGTCCCAAAGCACGCGTGTTCGGGAAAGCGCAGCCTGGGTACCCTCCTCTGATCTTGGTTTTTTCATTCCTGTTGATGAAGCGAAATCTCTTTGCATCGTGGCCGAGAGCACCGTGGCGGGGATGGCGCTTTGGAGATATTGTTCCTCTCTCTAGGAGAGCTGTTGGAAGAGAAGGGACTCTGCCTGCCGTGATTTGTAGCTCCTGTTGGCAGTACCTGGGAAACTTCCAAGTTTTCCGTAACGTTCGCAGATTTACTATAGGGGTTTGTAACCCTTCTGCTGGTACCAGGTGCTGCCTGCCCCAGCGTGTGCTTTCGCATCATTTGTGACATTTGCTGCGCAATAACCACCCTCTTCTTTCCTTCTCCGTGAATAAATTCTTCAAGGATCTTAGCAAAGTTGAATACTTTTCTTTTTTTTTAACGTATTTTTAAAATTTCTTTTCCTTTCGCCGCCGGCGATGGGATTTGTGGTGTGATCTCGCGCATCATCCACTTGAATGCACCAAAGGAAATCCAGCCAAAGTCGGGGGCGCATCTCATGGCCCTGGGATTGCAACTGACTCCTGCCGGCATCAACTAAACACAGCGTAAACTAAAATCGTAGACAAAAGCTTTGGCAAGGGAGAAATATGAACGTTGGACGTGGGAACTTGGGAAGCAAAACCCATTTCAGTGCAGAGCAGGAATCATTTCCAATCACTAATTTTTCCTTTTTTCTTTCAGGCCGTGACCGTACGAAACTCCATGGCTAAATCATTGTACAGCGCCCTGTTCGACTGGATAGTGTTCAGAATTAACCACGCGCTCCTCAACTCAAAGGACATGGAGGAAAACACCAAGGTAACGTCTCACCGGCTCTTCTGGCTACCCACTTGTGTTTGAAAATAGGTAACTACGGGATAAAACATTACCCAAGCTCCTAACAGCGCGTCGCTTAACATAAAGTTAACTTTTCCTCGGTTAATATTTTAGACATTGTTGTTTTAAGTGGCGTTTGCTGAGCTGGGAAGGGTGAAGCACCTCGAATAATATGTCCGCAAAGCGGCTGGGGTAAAGGTGCTTTGGGGTTTTTTTACACTTCTGACCAGCAGAAGAGCGAGACTGGGGGGAAGAAAAACGGTGGCGACAGAGAAGAGCGAAGCCGGCGCGGTGTTGGACTGCTTTCCCAAAGAATTGATGGGAGGGATGACGTGATGGGGGGGGTTATACATCCAGGCTGAAGCCGCAGCTGCCAAAAAGAGGATTGTTTTGCTAAGCGCTAACATTACGTTTGAATTATGTCGTAGGACTGCAGTTGCAGAGACTTGCAGCTTAGCCGGTCTTTTATTTAACTCCATAGAAATGCTTGCAGAGCATAATTATAGACTGGAAATAAATACATGCATATCAAATTTGGTTATATGCTTTTTCTGACGAGAAAGGCTGTTAATGTGGGTAGCATCCGGTGTGTCTTCTGACTGCACATGCTTACTCTCCCTCTGTTTAATATTTTACCAAAAATGTTGTGTCCTTTTTCTGATTTTTTTTCCAACTCGTCAAAATTTTGTCGGGACTGCCAGGAAAAAATACAAACAAACCCCAAAACCTGTTTGTGTATTTGGTGAAGCAGAAAAGGTGGATTCGTTTTGACAAGGAAATGCATCCCAAATACTAAATTTTTTTTTCAATGAGCCAATGAGTTTTAAAAAAATTAAAAATAAAAATTAATATCTGTGCCATAATATTTACATGCAAAAATCAGACTGGGAAGCTACTGCTTGCTTAGTCAGCATGTCTGTAATAGCAGCGCACAACGGTTGGTGTTTATGGGCCATTAAACTTCGGTTCCCAGCCTCATATCTCAGCAGGTAAGAGCCAGAACAGCCCAAATTCGTGCTGTTTCCCAGCATCACCGCCACGTACTAACCCTCCACTTTCTCCAGCCAAGACTCCCATACGGCGTAACCGCCTTCCTCTTGCCTGTCTTGCTACGTCATCTCACGAATTCCCAGTTCCCGGTTTTCTGACCCATACTTTTTGCCCGAAATTGCACATTGTAGCAAAAAGATCCAGGTCAGGCAGCAAGCGTTGGCAGCTGGGAGCGGCATTGCCCTTGCGCAAGAGTAAATCCGCCTTCCTTGGCAAACACCCAGGACTCAGAGCCGCAGGAACGTGCAGGATTGTCCCGGCGGTGAGATCCAGCGAGGCGGTTCTGGGCTGTACACGGGCCAAGCTTTCTGAAACAGGAAGGTAGTGCACAAAATATCAAGAAATATGTACTTCTAGAGACAGGAACGTAATTAGGTTTATCTTCAGAATCCTCTGTGAACGTTGATTGATTTTCACAGGCCCCCCCGAAATCATAAAAAAGCATGAATCCTGCCCGTTTCATGGGTAGAGAGGTTAAAGAAGAGAGTTTACGTGCATTGCACAGAGCTGCAGAGAGCAGCTTCGTTAAACATTGACTAAGGCAATTTTCTCTTGAGTTGTTTTACAGCGTCACCTCCTCGCCCCTTTTTGTAGCCCCTGACTTGAGTTCTTCCGCGCACAGAGGGAGGAGAAGTGCCTGCCTGGATCAGGCAGGGCTGGGAATAGCTGCTCCTTTGCCCTCAAGGAACAACATCGGGGTCAGCGAGCGGCCGAGGGCATCCCGGGCTCTGTGGCTGCCGCTGAGACACCAACCAGCAATTACCATCCTTCTCTGCCCCGGAGGAACCGAGCTGATGCCAACTAATTTGGTTTTTCCTACCACTTCACAATCCTTCTTGAAATCCATTTCAGCTCATGCTTGGAGAAAGCCTGGATGAAGATCTAGGTGGTTCTTAACCTCCCATATGTGGTCTTGGGGTTGGGCAGCACCAGGAAGTAACTGGAAGGTGGACTGGGAGCAGAGACATCTCTAGACCCTGGGAATAGGTCCTCACTGCAAGGCAAGGTCTCAACCCTTAGATGACAGCATCTACTTCTTTCAACGCTGGCATCTACCAGGTCCCTCCAAAAAATCTCCTAAACACATTTCCTCTCTGATTTATGAAAGAAAAATACTGTCTTGCACCTCACCACGCAATGTTGCTGACTCCCAAGTTTGCAGCGGGTGAGCAATACGCGACTCACCCTGTGGCAAATGTCCTGGCTTAATCCCAGCCCACGCTTGCCCCCGATGCTCCTCTGACTTTTAAGATAATATTTTGAAATAATCCTGCAGGTTTTGAAGGTTCGGAAGGTTGTCAGATGGTGGATTTTTTGGCAGAGGGCTTTCTGATATGACAGTTGTGTTCTGCAGAGGTAAAAAAAAGACTCAGAACCATCTGAATTCAGAGTGAATATGGGAGGAGAAGCTGATCACAAAAATGCATGTGAAAGTGTATCTCTTCGTGAGTGTAAATTTTGATTTCAGTGGTCATACACATCTGTCTTATAAAAATAGTCATGGAGAGCTTGTACAGCCTTTGCAGAAGTTGGCCTGACCAGAGCTACCATTGGCCTGGTTGTGGTAGCTTGAGGCTTTGACGTGAAGGCTGAAGGTTGCAGAAGGCAGCATCGCCCCAGGACAACCTCGTTGACCAAAACTCATGCTCAACAAAGCTGGTGGTGGACGTAATACTCCTTGGTGCAGGCTGCGTTTCCCGAGGAGGCTATTTATAGCTAATAAGCCTATTTAATTGCTGGTGGACCATGCGGTTTGGTGATAGGTGGGAAGAAGACCTAGATCCTAACAAAGACCATGCCCCAAGAGAATTTTGGATAATGGGAATGGAGCCAATTTTCATATCCCAATATGTGTGTTTATTTGATGTCAGCAGTAAGGAGAAGATCAAAAGATGAAGCTGGGTTAAAAAAAATAAACACTCCGTTGTCATTCTTCCCCTGTTTTTCAAGCAAGTGTTTGGGAGATGTAAATCAGGCCTTTGATATCCAATTTTAGTTAAATGTACAGTGAATTATTTTGGGAAAACACAGTGGGATTTGGCTTATCTTGCTTGCTGACAGGATTGGTAGCGTATTATTTCTGAACCGAGTTGTGAATAAGTTATTTGATACGGCTTGGTTTATGCTCGTAGCAGTGCTGCTGTGTGTTGGTTTTGCTCTGACTCTCCGTTTTCCTTGGTCTCTTCTCTGTCGCTTTTAGCTTCTTTTATGTTCTCACGATCCCCCACAAACTGTCTGAAATTTGACCTTTATTAATGAGGTCGGAGACTTTTCCTCTTCTTGAGAACTAGATTACTAAACCTCAGAGAGTCTCTTATTTAATTCCCCTTCCATAAATTAGGTTAAGAATTGTTAGAAGTCCGTCTCGTTGCTTAAAATGATGATATAGTGTAGAACGTGGTGGACCAAAAGGCATTTCTTCCAAGGGCTTTTTTAAAGTTTTTCCCATTTGGTTCTTGTGAATTGTCTTAGTTTCTTCTTAAATAACCCTGCTGCTGGTTTCAGATGAGGTGCTGCGTACGTGGTGATGATGGTGAATGCAAATTCGTGGCCATGAAGAAAATTCATGGTTGAATTCACAAAGATTTCATAGCCATGAAGAAAATTCAGTTAAATTTAATCAACTAGTTAATTCTTGGCTATTTGACCTGAAACAGAGGAAAAAATGCTGAACATGCAATGGGTTTAATGAGCATCTGCATTATTTTTAGATCCCAGTGTCCAAATTTGTAGCAAAACACTGCCTCTCACTGTATAAAATAGAACATAGTGTATATCATGGTGATGTAGATTAGAGTAGTCCTCTTAGATTTAGTGGTGATGGTTTTTTTATTCTTACCGTATCGGCTTTAGAATATTGTAAAAGCTAAGCTAAAAAAAAAAAAAATCAAAATAAATAAATAACTAAAAATAATTTAAAAAAATTTCCCCCAGAATTTGAAGCAAACCGATCTGTTATTGCCGAAATATGCCTCCTGGCGCAGCAATGACATCACCAGCGTGCGTTTGGGGTGACATAAATCAGCTCAAACAATCGCTATTTATCAGCGGTTTGGGAATTGGAGAGCACGGAGCTTCAAGACCGTCATTTACTGAAAGCCTGTAAGACTCATGCTCGATGTTTAAATGTCACGGCTGTGACTTTTTGTAGGAAAGCGTGAGGTCACTGTTATCATCTCAACCAAAAAGCGTTTCCGAACCCGGGGTTTGCCCAAACTTTAAAAATCCTTTTAGGCGTACGCTTTTAATTACAGGAATTTTGCTATGGGTTTGATATACTAAGTAATGTGCCGAGTGCTTGTTAATTTCAAATGTTAGTTTTGATAAAGAAATAAGATTAACATATAAACTAGACTCGGCTAATTGAGGTCTAAGTTATATTACATCTTTGCATGATTTCCTTACAGCACTAATTCAACATGTGAACTTGAAACTGGAGAATTAAACGATTTCTAAATATAAAATTCCTTCAGGTTTGGGGGTTTTTTTGTTGTTTTTGGGGTGGTTTTTTTTTTTACGTATTAGACCGCACACTTAATCCTAAAATGAGCCAGATTATGTGCTTTTGTCAGGAAGTTTAACAAAATAATTTCATTTACACACACCTCAATGGAAATAATTTTTTTTCCACCTTGCTATAAGAAATGACTCTGCACTGGTAGATTTGTGGTGCTTTATAATGGAAAAGCTGATATAACCCTTTTGCCTGGGTACAATGAGATTTTTTTTTTTTGGCCAGAAAGCAGAAAAATAGCCGTAAATTCCTAATTTTCTCATTTTTGAAAGTTTTACCAACTTAAATTCATTGACCTCTTTCTTTCGGGAACTCTGCGATGTTGAATCCTGCAACAGAGAGCAAACGACCCAATTCACCGCAGAGCTCTGCCCTAATTTCTCTGGCCTGAAACTCTGCAAAAAAACCCCAACCAACCCACATCTTAAAATTTGTATTCTGGAGGTGTTCGGGAGTTATCCACATAGTCAATGATGTCGAAAAATCCTGATTCTCCCCATGTAACAACCGTGGCAGAATTAACCATCCTCATCTCATACGTGCAGCTCGTACCTGCAGTGATTTTGTTAAATGCAGATTGATTTATTTATTTCCGTTCTGTGCATTTTACCTCTCTGAGCTTGTTTAATTTTGGGTGTCAGCGAAAACTTATAAAAAGGCAACTTCAAAATGTAATCTTTTTAATATGATTCTTTTAGAACTGAAGTAGCCTTTTTTCCCTATATATAAATGTTCTATCTTCCTTTATAAGTGTATTTACGTGTACACATTAAAATGTATTTTAGTAGCAGTTTCGACACACTGAATTAAAGAAAAAAGGAGGAGGTTTTTTATTCTCAGCTATTTCATATTAAATTAAGTTTGTGAGACCTTGAGAACTTAGTGTTCGCTCATGGAAGGGGCTTAACTACGTCCGCAGAGTATCAGCACAGCGGTTGTGAAGGCAAGTGTCAGTAATTCCATAAGGATTCTGGAAGTCTGAGCGTTCTATCCTCTAAGTCTTGTTTTTTATGTAGTGCAATAGAGTATTTTATCTAGAGTAATTTTGGGGAGCTCTTGCGGGTTGTAGGGAGAAGCTTGCACAGCGGTGGGGTGGTTGGGGTCTGATCTGGTTACGGAAGGACGATGGGAATGGAGCATCAGTGTCGTGGATGAGAAAAAGTCACTTTGTCCTGTTTCCACCATCTACTTTTTCCATGGATAATATAGATAAAATATGAGCTGCTAATTATACAAAGAGTTTAAGAAGAATTCTTACTGAAATCTATTTAAAAAAAAAAAAAGGTGAAGCAGATGCTTTCTGCTTGTTAGGCTGTTCATTTAATGAATATATCTGTCAGCAAAAAGGTTGCCACGTTTGTTGGCACAAGCAGGAGAAGGATGCTTGACCCTCGGGAAGCAGCGGTTGAGAGCGAATCCCTCTGCCAGGTTCAGTCCTTGGTCCAGCGGCTTCCCAATTTCCATTTTCTGGTCAAACGGCTGTTTCTCATGGGCGTTTTGCCAAGCGATGCAAACTTCTGGGAAGCTGGCCAAGGACCTTCAGTAGTCATGGCATGGGTAGGGGTGAGGAGGTAGAGCCTGGCCCTGGAATAGGGAGAAAAGCCTGAATGAAGGATAAAATAGTCAAAGACCTCTTGGAAAAAATTAGTTAGAGTCTTATCGTTGCGCTTATGTGCTTTTTTAATTGTGTTTTCACTTGTTCTGGTAGGTGAAGTCTGTATCGTACAAAGCTTCAACTCACAAGCCCACGGCAGCTCTGTCTGTTCCAGCTGTAGGTGGTTCTCTGGTCAGGAGTCGAGCACAGAAGAAATATTTTCCTCCCACGTTACATGGTCTGTCGAAAACGGACAAACTGCAGCGTAGAGAAACTTGCGGATAGTCTGGTTTCTATTTCTGGCAGTGGAGTCAGGCTAGTCTTAGGAAGGTAGTTCTATGAAATCCAGAGTGCAGACAAGACTCATAAAATTAAAACCAGAGTGCCTGGGAGCTCTCAGGTTCTTCTGAGGTAGAGAGGTGTTTCTCCTCCCTGCTTGAGGTTTGGTTCATTTGACCAGTGCTAATGCTTTTACCTCTCTTAATATTTTTATTTAATTAATTGTAACGTATAAACAGAGCCTGTACAAAGGCGAGGTGACTTTGGTTAGACATGGAAGCTTACCCCAGAGCGCAGTTTGCTAGCGAACAGCTGGTGGAGCTCTCTGGGCACGTGTCCTTCAACCACTTCACTCCTTTTCTGATGACAACAAGCTTGCTAGATGGGCACAATCTGAGTTTTATTTGCAAATAATTATTAATTAATGGTTTCACAGAACAGTCACATACAGGTTTGGAAGTGATGGGTTACACTTGGCGCTTGCTCGCAGGCCAGCACGCGCACGTGTGGCCAGGGGTCCACTGCCACCCTTTGCCTGGATGGCGTGAGAGGAGCAAGGTTGGTTTGGGAGGAGAGGAGAGAGAGGGCCAGGAGGTTGCAAAGCAAGCTGTGAATTCACAGTGGTGTTGGCCCCATTTTGCCAACATAAAAAACCCCTCGGTGCACCCGTGTCTCGATGACCATCTCAAGGGGTCATTGTAGGAGACCAAACAGGCTTTGGCTCTTTAATTTGGAGAAAAGGCTGGGGTGGGATACGGTTGAGGTTTACAAAATCATCCAAGTGGTGGAAAAAAGGCAATTTAGAACTGTAATTTGCTAAACCCTGCAATTTATTTTATGGATTATGGATTTAGTAAAAGAAAACACTTCCCCTATCGTGAACTTCTAGAAGTTGGCCTGAGAGGCTGCGAGGCATCATAGTGTCAATGGCTTCCAAAAAAACTTGCATGGGTACTTCTTTACACTTCTCTTGCCCATGAGCTGAAGGGAGCATGGAGGTGCCTCTGCCCCTCCCTCATCCCAAAACTGTGGGTGCTGGTAGAAAAGGGTGACGGACCATGGAAGAGCCACGCTCGCATGCCCGGTGTGGGATGTCCTACTGCCACAGCTGGAGATGTCAGGTTGGGAGAAGGGTTGGGCTGGTTCTGCTGAGCGTTTCTTGTGTCCTGGTGGCAGGGGCTGGGATAGCTGTGCAGGAACACGGGGCCCTGGGACAGCATCCATGGGAAATGAGGCTTGGTTCCCTTCCCTGCCCTGCCCAGAGAACTTCGCTCAAGGCAAACAGTGGCTGAGCCTTCAAAGGGCGCAGAAGGCAGGGAAAGCAGGCTCTCGGGTCGTTCGGTTAGAAAAGGAGCTTTTCTTTTATTTGCTGTGTTGCCTAAGTTTTTAATTATGAAGGAACCTGGCTCAGGGCGGATTTGAGCGCTCCCTTTCAGCAGCATTATTGTTTTTACATTACTTTACATCGCCCTTGGTAAGGTGAGAGAGACTCAACAATTCCAAAAATCAGTCCGTCTGGGTTACGCTTCTCAGTAGAAGACATTCATCTGATCCATCTGATATACAAAGCGGATATTTTATATTCAATGCTATTTTATTTCTGACTAGACTTATCTTCCTTCGTTGCAATGGATTATTTCCGTGGAAACCCCTGCCGTTCAGATATTCCTTTGAAAGGCTTGCAATGGGGGCGTGTTTGCTTAGACGCCTTGTATTCACCTTGTAGGCATGTTTCTGTGGACTGTCTTCACGGTGTAAGCCTTTTTTTCCCCAACTCTATCCCCACTTTTCCCCTCAAAATATAAATGCTGTCTTAGATCCAATAGAATAGCTTGGAACTGGGTTCAGGTTTCTTCAAAGATGGCAATTTGTCTATAAATTAAAAAAAAAAAACCCACCCAAACCTCTGAAAGCACTTTTCTTTTAGAAAAAGGCCATCTGTCCAGACAGTTAAAGTTACATGTTGTCTCCTTCCTCTAGGTCAAGTCTTCCAGATGGCATAATATGAACAATTCCAGGAAAAATTAAAAGTCCTGCTATTAAGTATATTTAATTCTGTTTGTATGCTTTTGATTATGTACTGTGGACAAATAATCCATTTACTTTATGTGATTTTATTCTAATCTACATTCTTACTTTTCTTGCAGACTTTATCCATTGGAGTCCTTGATATTTTTGGGTTTGAAGACTATGAAAATAATAGTTTTGAACAATTCTGCATTAATTTCGCCAACGAGCGCTTGCAGCACTACTTTAACCAACACATCTTTAAACTTGAACAGGTAGGTCTGGAAATATTTACTGTCTGATGCCAGTGAGTGTTGACATGAGTTCATGGCACCGATAAAGTTCTTTAATTGTCCCTTTAATTCTTGTACATTAAGGAGTTGTACATTCAATTATTCAAATTTAACTTCTAATTTACCGTATGACTTACTGCTACCTGTAAAATAAAAACCAGCTGGTTTTAAATAAACATTTTGGGATACAAGTATCCTCAAACATCATGAGGACCTTAACCACTGCTCTTTTGTCTCTTTGATGAGCCCAGAGGGCTCATCCATGAGCAGTTTCTTTCTTGTCTTTGTCTGGACTCGCTGCTATGTCATTTAATATCACATAAAAGTTCTTTTTCGGCACCTGCTGAAAACGCCACCCCAATCTTCTGGTGATTTTTTTTTTTTTTACTTTCCAGTGTTAATCTGTGTGGAGGGAGGGGAAATGTCATGTCTGTACATGTTCTGCAAGGTCAGCCTTGAGATCCTGATGACCTCCCGTAGCCATGGCAGATTAGGAAAGGTTGAACTTTAAGCTTTGCTTTAGGTTTGTTAAGACTGGGTGTTGCTTTCCAGCCTCAAATTAATGTGCTGTAAGAGAGATAACAAAAATACAGGCCATAATTTAGCAGGTAACATGGCATAGTCTGTTAATTAGGATGGGAGAAGGCTTCTCCAAACATCATTTGTTATCTAACAACAAGCAGGAGAAGAAAACTGCTAAAGTACGTGGTGTTTCATTGATGCACAACATATAATTGGGCTGTATAATATAGTAAATACATTACAGGCCTTCAAAATGCTCTTTTTTTTTTCAATGTCAGTCCGCATGTCCTCCCTTCAGGTGAAATTCTTCTTTGGGTGACATCAAGGGAAATCCTCCTTATCATTAGTTTCGGTAGAGCTAGGATTTGATGAGCTGCGCTCTGCGGCCTGAGTCCAGCTGAGATCAGAGCGTTAAACCAACCCTTCCCAGAAACCCTGATAGTTTGGTTTGATTTTCTTTTTTTTTTTTTTTTTTTTCCTTTTTGCGTTATAAAAGATCTGCAAAGTCAGAAAGAGAAATCTGCTTGAATATAAGGATGGTCAAAAATAAACAATATAGCCCTGAATGGATCATTTGAGGGATGTGTGCTCTAGAGTTTGAACCTTCTCTGTTAGCGCTCCCTTTGTTTTTTTGGTCAAGAAGGTGGAGCAGAGCTACTTAAACCCATTTTATTCCAGTTTTGTAACTGGTCTTTGTATGCCGATGCACCCTGCTCAATAGATGCTCCAAGAAGTTCATGGGAAAACCTGACTGTATTTCTTGGCAGAGGTCAATTTTGCCATTATCCCCCATAAAAAGGCAAGCTAAAAGACTATTGCAAAGCCAATATGGTTATTTTTTTTTCTATAAAGGTAACTGATATGCTTTCTAGAAGAGACTTGGGGAGGTAGGACCCTTCCGGAAGGCTAGAGGTGATACCTCGGTGAGGTGGGATTTCGGGACACTTGGGTTTCGGCAGCTTCTGCCGGCTTCGCAGGAGCGAGCCGAGATGCCGGCATCCATAAGGGAATTCCCATGCTTGGGCTGGGAATTCTTAGCAGGACAGTGCTCCTCCCGAGCCCGGGGTATATGCAGAGCTCCTGATTGCAGCAATCTGTAAGTCTCCTTGGACCGGCTTATAATCAGTGACCTAATTAGCTTTCTCCTATAAATCTGTCAAGCACATGGAGTCATTAAAGTCAGTTTTTGCTATATGGATGAGAGGAGCGGTTGCGGAGGCATCCGATTGCAAAGGACTCGTTCCGATTCTTAATGCTGGAGCACTGCAAGCTCTGCTGGTGGAAAATACGGTCATCTCTACATAGTTTGCTTTCTATAAATATAAATAAGCTGTACAGCTGCATGAGCGCTAATTCTTGGGCGAATTATTTGTATGGTTTAATCATTTACTTTTCCTCCTCTTGGAGTTACGTGCTGCATGCGGAGGACTGGATTTGATGGGCAGAACGCTTGATGATACGTATTCAGATTTTGGGTCTTCAGAATATCTTTCTTTCCTAGCTGGCCCAAAGATTAATGATAGCTGCCAGTCTACAGAAGAAGAGCAGGTAGTTAATATTGTGTTTCAAGACCACAAAACAGTTTTATTACTTTGAATTGTGAATTTATGTCAGATATTTGCGGCTTTACAAGGGTTTATTTGTAGTCTTGATGGCTGAAGAACAAGTCGGTTATTGGTGATGGATGCCTGAAGTGGAGGGGTCCTCCTCTGCAGCCAGAGCTAGGCTTTTTGTGTCTCCAAAGCTTGCAGGAGGCTGAAGACAGATTGCTGACATATTTGGATGCTTCTGCTAAAAGAAATAACAAATTTAAGTATTCGCTAAGGATTTTTTTTTTAAATCGTAATAGAATTTGTGAGCAAGAATGGTATTTAGCCATGATGTAATTGTTGCTGATGTTATGGAAACCAAAATACCTACCACAAAGTCATCTAACAGAAGCATGGGATTATTTTAACCTTTCTTTTTTTTTTTCCTCTTGGTGAAATCTAATACAATGCGCCTTGCGAATCTTTTTTTAAACCTTCTGTCTGAAGACAACGCTATTTCCAGCGGTTTGCAAACAACCGGCTGAGGCATCCTCGGGCAGTCTGGCTTCAACCTGATGCCTCCTATAAAATACAGCTGTTGTCGTGCTGCGTGCCGAGAGTCTGCAAAGATCTTTGCAATAGCAACCTCCTCTCTTTGAGCCAACCATAAGAATAAGGATAATGCATCTCTGCCCGCTGTTTGTAGTAAAATAGAAGGCAAAAAAATGTAGGAGAAGGCAAAAAAAAGGTAAATGTTAGAGTTCTGCTTTAGATAAAGGCAGTGATTGATGTTTCTCTACCACTTTTTCTTTTCAATCAACTGTTCTGGATTGCTAAGGAAAATTCAGTGATGATTTGTGATGCATGAGGATAGGCTGTAACAGATGATGGAAGAGTACATGAGACACAAACCCTAACCAGGCAGTGGAGCCCAGGCTTATAAATCCTTGTCTATCTCAATAGGCAAACTCCTGGGATCAGACCGATAACGATCTATTTATCAATCCAGAAAGGCTGCTATTGCAGGAATCGTAAATTAAATACACCCTGACCCATTACGTAGCGAGGGTGGTTTTCTCCTCCCCGTTCATCTGGGTGGAGGTTGGATGAGGGGCTGTAGCTGGTGGCTGTATCCGCTGCCTGATGTGGTGCTTGCTCTGCACGGCTGGAGGATGGAGTGTCCTTCACCAAGCTCCAAGCAAAGTGCAGGCACGCTTAACTCTTCCATGCAGCGCGGTCTCATCCCTCCCTGGGGCTGGTGACTTCAGGCGAGACATCCCCATAGCTCTCGGACTCGTTAGGTGCTATCGGAGTATCACACCTCGGTGGCGGTTCTCTGTTCCCCGGCTTTGCTCCATCTCCGCGTCCTCCTCTGCAGAGTGGATAAGCCCAGAGCTGCTGTGATGTTCAGATAACACCCAGGTGCTTCTGGGAGAGGAGAATAGCATTTCTGCATTGCAGCCTGCCTATTTTTTTTGTTGTGATTTTTGTTGGGTTGTTTTTTTTTTCAATTTAGGGCATTGCATGAAATAATTGCTGTGTATGAAGATGTGGTTTGGAGGTCACCACTAATGTAACACCCATGATATGAGTTTACTCCAAGTTCCCAGATCTTTGGCAATTTGAGGACCGGGAATACAAGTTTTTATCTCTTTATGTGTCCCATTCTTCAAACTTTGTCATCTTTGGCCTTACCGATCTTTCCCCATCCTTGCTCAGGCTTGTCCGACACTCGGCTTTTTGGTTAACCCCATGCTGCTCTCCCTATTTTCAGCCGATGCTTTGCAAAGGTTGAGAAGCTTTCCATCCCACAGGCATTGCTGCCAGAAGTTCTTTTCTACCCCATTTTCCACCTTTTCTTTACTCGCCAAACCTCAATTTCAAGGACATCCTTTTATTGTTTAAAAAAAAATTGATGAATAACCAAGGCTGAGACTGAAAAAAACAATATTCTGTGGAGTGCGATCAACTGGCATAAGTCCAGTTGTTGAGCAAAGTCTATTTTTTGGTGTTATCCCTGGTGAGCTTGATGTCCCAGCCAGTAAACCTCAACCTCCTCACGCAGAAAAACTTAATTTCATAAAGATAACGTGTCCTATGAAAGGTCTGCTCAGCCATCGAAAGCTCCGTAAATATGTAGGTCTATAGGTTTTACTGGTCCGGTGTAATAGGTGGAGAAATCTGAGAGTCTGGACTAAATCATCGATGTTACAACAATTTGTTCATCGCAGTGGGAGTGAATTAATTAAAAAAAGCATCGATTTGTCACGGGACGTGGTGATGGGTGGTTTATTTAGTCTCTGAAATGGCTGCGATGCCTGCAATATTTTAAAGTATTTTGGATATGCTTCTCACGCCATGCTGCTCTGTCTCCTACCAGCCTTCCATGTCATTTAGAGAACATAAAATATGAAAATTAACAATAAATACATTAAAAAAATTTAAAATGAAAAAGGGTCTTTCTCCTACTGCTTGGAGCACTTTTTCCTTTCCTTCCAGTAAGAGGGGTTTTTTTTCTAGCTCATCACTCTGGTTAGGCATGAACATCTCTTTATCACCTCTGAAGACAAAAGCCAACCATCAGAAGTCAACCGTTGAGGTCTGGGAGGCTCGGTTCAAATTTCTGTTGTCGTTGGAGGTGGAAGAGTGGGCGCGCTCCGAAAAATGCTGCCATCAGCTGTGCGCCATATGACAGGCAGAGAAATAACAAGCCGTGCAATTTCTTGATTTATTATCTGGCAATATGCCATTGTATGTAACTCATATTTTTTTTTAAAAAAGGGTGCTTAGAGTACATAACTCATATTAAAAAAAAAAAAAAAAAGGGTGCTTAGAGTTGTTTAAACATTATCGCTAGGATGGGAAGATTTCAAACTGCAGGATTGTTGAAACACCACACGACTCTGGTTGTCATCGGTCCCCCAAAATGTTGACTTGGGTCATTCCCCTCCCTGGGGAATGGCTCCGGAGGGGCTTCGTTTGCCACCCCATTGTTCCTCAGTTTCTCCAGGTGATGAACCTTCACAATATATAGTATATAAAATAAGATATATAGAATATATTCTATTATTTGTGTATATATACTATAATATCATAGAATAGTTTGAGTTGGAAGGGACCTTAAAGGTCATCTCATTCCAACCCCCCTTGCAATATATATAAAATAAAAAGTATGAAACTCCAGAAGTAGCATTCTTAAATCTGCGTAGTGGCATCCTAGGTAGGCAAATTAGAAAGCATCCTTCAAATATCATTAAAAAATACTCTAGAAAGCTCTGCTGGTGGGATGTGCTGGTGTAAAAGACTCGGAGATTTTCTGCATCTTTTCTACGTTAGAATTAGCTATCCATAAGAAACAAGTTTGGGTTGCTTTGGGTTTGTTTTTTTCTTTTTTATTAGATTCCCTGACCTTTACTTAAAGCCCGGTGCAGAGTAGTACTGTATCTGTGAAGCCCAGCTTTTGTGAAAATACTGTAATTTTGGTTGATGGTGTAAAACTCAAGATAAACACACCAAGAGCTCCTATTTGCAGGTGGAGGAATGTGTAATTTTAAAGGTTCGAGTGCGTATTTTGATTAGATGAGAGAGAAAAGCAGAATTGATTTGGGAGATGGACAACAGGACTAAGCTGAGGGGTTTTTTGGGGGGTTTTTTGTTCGTTTTCTTTTTTAAATTAAAAACCCGTGATTGCGCTAGAGAAGAATTATTCAGGTAAAAAGCTGGTGAGCTGAACGGACAGGTTGAACGTGCGGATGTCACCACTGATGCCTGGACAGTTGGTTTGACACAGTAACAAGATTTTATAGGGCTAGCACAGGACAATTATAAATATATATATATATATAAAAAAAATAGGGAGTACTGTAAGTGTGAATGAATGAGAGAGGAAAGAGGAGCGAGTGTATTTATTGACACAAGTTTGGAAGGGGAAGAAGACGTTTAGCCTGGAGGACCAGTCTGGTGTTGACCATGACCAGTTTGGTGTTGACCACTGTGGAGGTCCTCTTCACATTTCCTAAGCCTGATAGGACTGCATTGACATATTTATTCATTCATTCATTCATTCATTTATTTATTTTCCTCTCTAATTTAGAAAGGAAGAAATTAAAGAAATTAATCTGGCAGGAGATCACACAGCATCTTTAGGCTCACGCTCCTCCTGGCTGGTGTAAGGGCGGGTTGGGAAGACGGACGCTCCTGCGAAGGGAGCGAACGGGACGGCAGCAAGCTGCGTTTTGCCAGCTGAATCACGCAAAACCAATTTTCCCCATTTTGCGAGCAAAATAGAATTTACGACTGGAACTTGCTGTTGCCGCTGAAACGTAGGGAGCTGATTCGTGCGTGAAACCCTGGGCTGAACCTACTATTTGAAATCCCTTTCTCTAATAATGGACAGTCCAAATCACAATAAATTAAAATCTCAGGCTGCGTACGTAAAGCAAACACAAGGTTGTCAGCGGCCAAAGGGTCAACCTCAAAATAAAGCCAAATTCACTTGCCGTTTGCTGAGGGGCTCTGGAAACGGTCACCTCGAAGGAGAAGACCATCTCAAGGAGCACCTTTGCTTCAAAACCTGCTGCCAACGCGCTGTAAGTGGTTTGCAGCTTAAAACGGGCGGCGGAAGAAATGCAAGAGACGGCTGTTTATCAGAACGCCCGCATTGCCAGACGTTATCGTTAAAATAGAGCAGCTTATAATATAACCTGTTTATAGATTGTATATTTATAGAGCATGCGGATACGTATTTATATATACTGCGTCTGTGGGCGCGTTATTAAAAATCAGATATTATTTCTACATATTTATATGTAGACAATTTTTATTCTTATTTTTTTTATATATATACATGGCTGCATGTATAAATTCCTCTTCTACTTATATTGAGAACAAACATAAAAATCCTTGTTCAGAAATGAAAGCGTCAACATCTTCTTCTGGAGGGATGTCGGGAACTCGAAGCATCCGTGTCGTCTGCAGCACATAAGCGCCGGCACTAAACCAGACGTTGGTCTCGTTCATTCAGAAACTCTCTAATAATAAGGTTTTCCCATCTAGAGGAATTGTCATATCGAGCTCCTTTTAATTATCAAATTACGCCGGGATGATTGTGCTGGGGCTGGCTCGCGATGCCCGCCTGCATTTGCCGAACGAGCAATTAATTCTTCCACGGGAAGGATTAATTCCTGGGTGGATGGATCCTGCATGGATCTCTCGTGATTGGAGAGATTTTCCCACGCCTTTCTGTTGTTTCCAGCCTTGGAAAAGCTTTCCCAAGCTCCCCAAGATCGATTTTAGGATACATATGTATACGGACATCACAAAATGTAGCTCCTTTAATTTATCATATAACAATGACCTGTTTTAAGGTGGTTTTTAAACCATTAAATATTATGTTCTTTCCTGGAAGGTTTTCAATATAGTTTGCAAAATATGGCTTCGTTTCTCATTTTTGAGCTGAGCTTTTTGAGACGTTATTCGCATTTTCTTGCCCATCAGCATCTGCAAGGTTGACGGTACCTCGTTACTGGGTAAGCAATCAAGAGAGAAACAATTTACGTGCTGGGCTTTAGCCGCTCTAAGCTTCCGTCTGCAAAGGTTTATATTTTTTGTGGGTGTCAAATTACTTGTACTATTTTTTTAAAGAATATCTTGGGATTATTTGAAGCTGAGGAAGTCACCTAGGAGTGGAGAGAGACGCCGAAGGGGGTTTAATTCCTAGTTTCTCGCTTCGCAAATGCCGCCTGAAGCTGAAGCAGGCGGCGTTAGAGTCGAGAAGAGAGGAATCTCACACCCTTCTGTTTCATCGTGAATTTTCAGGCAAAATATATACATTTAGACATCCAAAAGTATCTGCCTATCGGTCGCGTCAGAGCGTATGGCTCTGGATTATGCGAGGTTTTACGACAGGAATACGATGGGAAGCGTTGCCACGTGGAGCTACGCTGGAAAAAGGGATTTTTTTCAGTTGATTTCCCACTTTGTTTGGGGAATTTTCATCGTATAAACAAGATTTTCTTATGCCTCGGTAACGAAAGGGGAGAGAGCATCATCCCTGTCTTTGGGTTTTTAAATAGTATTTTTTGGGGCCGATTCTCAATTGTCACTGCAACTAATGACACCGTCCCTCCGGTGTAAGACGTCTGCCTCCTGGGCACTGAAATGCTGAGATATTTTCGTGGCTCTTGGCTTGGAGGCTGGCGGCCAGATGCCCAACACCCTGCAGACCTCTTTAAATCACGGCAAATTTTGTACCTTTGATATCCCATGATAAAGCAACAAATTGAATCTATTGTGGAAAAAACCCCACGTCTTTATATTCAGGCCTGATTTTTCACTGCCTTTTGATTTGAATTTACTCATCCCTCCGTTTTGTGCTTTAAGACAGATGGGAAACTTAGTACGGTTTTTATTTTGTATTTTTATCACGCCTCTTCTGTTTCATTTCATCTCTGGGATTCCGTGCTGCTCTTCTCTTAAGTTTTTCAAGCTCCTGATCACTCCCTCTTAATTTTACCATATGATTTTGGGGAGCAGTAGGACAATACTCTAGATAAGTGTGAGCTTAAAAATCATATTTAATGCTTTCTTCTCTAATTATGCTTTTTAGCATTGGATTTTGCTTACTGTTGACCGTGGCTGGATGTGGAGCAATTCATAACAGAGCAGGTGTGGATGCGTGGAGATGTTTTCCAGCGCCTCCAAGATGCTGTTGGGTATTTTCTCCCCCTCGATATATAAACCTTTAATTGAACTGCGGATTAGAGCCCGTTTCTTTTTTGGCTTAGCATCGAAATAAAATCCCGATAAGAGAACTCATCCAACGCTCTCGTAAAGATAATGGCACTTGTTTCTCTACACTTCGAACTATAAAATGACGCGTGTTTTCGGTGCGAGGCAGTAAGGTTTCTGTCAAGCCTTGTGTCCCAGTTGGGAAGGTTTTCCTGATGCTCAGCACGTGTATTTTAATCTTAAATTCATTATTCCGCGTGGCATGAGCAGTGTTTGTACTCTGGGGGCAGTATTAGGCAGGCGGGGTTTCTCTTTAGTAGCACTTAGCTATCTTTACTAGAATTCCATTAATTTTCCTATATAAAGATGTTGGATATTCTGCCAGATTCTGTTTATTCAGTACCCCAAATTTTACATGTTAATATGCCTCAGATAATGTGGTGTGATACTCAGTAGAGATTTACCTTCAGATCCTGAGTATATGCGTTTCAAAGTCACATGTTACGGTCCTTTTTTCGTGATCTTTAGGGTCTTTTTTTTTTTTTTTTTTTTTTTTTTTTTTTTTATGTGTTTCATGTCATAGCATTCAGGTCTATCTCAGCATTTTAAGCTCTACAAAAACCCAGCAGCTGCAAACAAGAAAAACTCAAACCAATACTGCCTTTTCTTATGAGCCACCTCCCTGCTTAGCCTCATCATTCTAAATATTGAATGCAGTGATGAAATACGTACATAGATGTGGGGTTTTTTCCCCTAAAGAGAGGCGAGATGAAGTCACTAACCCCCCTTTTCTCCCGAGCTTCAGCTGAGTCAGAGAGGCCAAATCCACGTGATGCAATTTTGCTGACCTGGCTGTTGCAGCGAGCGCCCCGACGCGGCTACGGCAACGCAACCCTGCTCTGATTTGAATGACGGCATTTGAGAAGGAGTTGGGCTCGCGCCAGCAAAAACGGGTCCCTTCGGTGACGTGCGGCGCCAGTGTTGACGTCCTGCCAACGTCATCGTGGTCGGGGCAGCAGAATTGCTTCTAGATGCACAATTGGGAAGCGTTAATCTACTCGTGGTGGCTACGCAGGTCCCCTGGAGAGCAGTCAGTAGCATCTCACCCAATAATTAAATGAAAATATGGAGCTGCTGGGCTCTAAAAAAATCCCTGAATGTCTTTTTTGGGTTCTTTGCTCAATTCCTTTTGCTGAGTTTGGGAGCTCAGTGCTCTCCTCTCCAGCAACCTTGCATCGCTCCACCTTCCAGCAGACCAGGTTTCAGCTACCCAAGGATGGGAGGAGTAAATCCGTACATTTTTGTTGGGAGTGAGGATGCCAAAAAAAATTAGGATTCTCTGGACTTTATTGCGTTAGAAACTTTTGCAGATAGCGGTCACGTCAACGGTTTGGTTCTTGATGTAAAGGTGGTCTTCTAGAAACAGGACGTTTGAATTTGCCCCTAAATATAACTTAAAGTCAAGGTATGAATTTAAGCTGATTTTTAATTAACCTCCAGCTAATTTGGACTTGATGATCTCCAAGGTCTTTTCCAATCAAAACCATTCTATGTTTGAGGATTTATTTTTTTTTGAATGGGCTGTAAGTCTTTCGTATTGTCTTCATGTTGACCGCATGTTTGTTAAATGAAAACCTCATGTTCTTTGGATCTAATTCCTTAATATTCAAGTTCTCTGCAAGGACCCTGCATCCATCGAAGGGCGGCAGAGACTTTATTGTCCTATTCCAAAGTGAAGAAATATTTGGAGGTAACTTTTCAAGGATATCTCCTGAATTCTGCAGAAAGACAGTCATTAGAAGATGAATATAGAAATCATACCAAAGATTGATAACTGAAACTTAATTAACATGTAGATACGGACAGCGATGATTTTACCCTAATCATTTACTGCACAGTTTGCACAGTGTTTTGCAGACCAGCAAACACCCAAGGAATTACATCGGTCAATCACAAAGCCATAGTTATTTCTCCTGGGTTGTGATTCTTTCTGAAGACAACCAAACCGATAAGTGGAAAAATGCTAGGAAAAAAGAAATAAGGGGAATTTTTTTCCACTTAAGCTTTGGAGCAATTGCTCTGGCATAGTTTCTGCTGCTGCGTACGGTCCTGTCTTGAAATGAGAGCGTGTATCTGAGCTTTTGTGGAAAAGATTATTAGCTGAGGACTTTAATCCCTCTTCGTATTTGGCCAACGCAGCCAGAGGTTGCGCTGGGGATGGAAGGGAGGGAGCAACGGATGGACAGATGTGGGGAACATCTGCACAGCCTGGGAGTGAGGGTTTCCGACTCAGCCTGGAGGAAAAAGAAGAGCAGAGGAGGGAAAATTAGCCAAAATCCTGCAGTTGAAGAAGCAGAGGCCAGGAGGTACGTGATGACCAGCCTCAGGCCATGTGTTGCAGAGCTGAAGATGAGCCTAAAGTCGAGACCTTGAACTTTGGTCTTTTATGGTCATTTACTGAAGTATATTTAAGAAAACCAGCTGGCATTGCTAATTAGTTCTTTTGCACCAATCTTTGGAGTAGTAGAACATTTTTAGTGTGGTCAGAAGAGTTTCACAGCAACGTTCGCTGTGCAGCTGCCAAACGTCCCACGCGGAGCTATGGATGTCTAGAGTCCTTCTAGAGCAGAGTGATGGTGTGTGCCTGGTTTAGATGTATGCAAACTTAAAACTCTAGATAACTGGGGTTGGTTTTTTTTTTTGGGGGGTGGGGAATAATATATGAGTCAAGCCCCCATACAAGTAGTTCAAAAAAGAGTCACGGTAATAAATAGGTAAGCCAAGCGACACCCGCCAGCCACCCACCACCGCTAAAATAAGGCTCTTCTTTTGTCATCGTGGTGAGTTTTCTTGCTCTCCGGGTGCTCAGGACCAGTCCTGAGCAGGCGAAGTTGGGACTAATGGACCCTGCATCCGATTAGGCGGCTGTCAGAAGCAGGCGGTTGATAAACGATGCCGACTGCCATTACCGCTGCACGCATCGCCGTCTCTCTCTTTTAAATCACTCAGGAGAAGCTCAACGCTTGCTCAAGAGATATGCAGTCTTCTACAGTTGGCTGGGTTGCCATATAGAAGCTTTTCTTCCTGACTTGCACTAAAAATATGAGGAATCTTAGTGAAATATATGATTTTTTTTAAATGCCTATGGTTTAGCAGGGACCTGTGAATGCTGTTCTGCGTGCCTGCTGTGTCCCGGTTGCTCTACAGGAACCTAAGAAAAAAAGAAACAAAATTAAAAGAAAAAATAAAATTCATGATGCGGAGTTGTGCCTTATTTTTAAGATTTTTTTTTAATTTTTTGTCCAATGGGGTGTTTTATATTTTGAACCCAAAAGGCTTTAGGGCTTTAGGGCTGTTAAAAACTCCTCCTACACTTGCACACGCATGCATAGAGTTTGTATCATTGGTGTAAATGTCTCAAATACTGAATTTGGGGCCAAGTAGTTTTTTAGCACAAATTTCCTTGTGAGATATCTCAAAGCACTTCAGGCTCTTTAATTCTAAAAATAATATATCTAGGGCTCACGTTAATTTTGGATGAAGATACATTAGAGAGTTGGAGGAACAGGGGGGGGTTTAAAAGTTTTTCGCTCATATTAAAAACAAAAACAGAAGCAGCAATAAAAACGAATTGGATTGTTATAAAGGTGCATCATATTAGTGCAATTTTGAGGATTTTTTTTCCTTTTTTTTTTCAATTCTCCCATCAAAATGTCTTACGACAGAGAAATAAAAATGCAGATTGGATCGGTAGGACTTTTTCCAACACAGGGAGTAAGGTGCACTTCCAATATCGCTGTTTCGAGAGTGAGTCACAAGTCTTAAAAACATATGATAAAGATTATGATTTTTATGGACAGACCAGCTTGACTCTCTTCCAAATGCCCTAAAACAATTTCTGCAGAAGACTTTTCAAAGTCATCCAGCTGAAAATCTATCTCGGAGAAGATAATCTTTATAAAAGAGCAAGGGTTGGAGTTATTTTGGTGGAAAATATAGAGGGGGTATTTTTTTTTTCTACCCCAGTATGAATTTGGGGACAGATCCTCACTTTTACTGTAAAGGATCGTGGCTCTGCTGGTCTTGGAGCCGTGATTTCTGCTAGCCGGAATTTTCTTCGTTAACCCTTTTAGCACCAGCCATTAATACCGTGAGACATAGAGAGCAGAGCCCAGTGAAACCAGAAAGGGAATTACGTTGCTTTTCCCGTGTAATTCAATGAATAGGTTGTTACCACCATTTTCTTCTGGCAACTAAATGCTAATTATTAATTGACGCAAATACATTGTATAATGCTTATAGTGCAAGCCGGGAAAAGGAAAGCGAGAAGCAAAACCACGTCGCACGCCGTGCATCCTCGGTAAGCGCGGTCTGCCGTATAGGTGACCTATGTCTGAGCAAAAATCTGGTGCACCCAAGGTTGTAAAACCCCGTGCGGTTCCCTGTGGTTTAGGTTGTTCGAACGATTTTTTTTTCAATCATTTTCTTTTCCATCCAAAAAATATAGGTGGCATATTAGCAGAGGAGATGTTCATTTCGGTAAATGGTGCATCGGTTTCCACAAAATGCTTTGACTTTTTGTCCTTTTTTTTTTTTTTTTTTTTTGGCTTGCACCCAATATCGTTGCAATATCTGGGGGTTTTGTTATTTATTTTTTTTTTTTAGGAGGAATATAGAGCAGAAGGAATTAGCTGGCACAACATCGACTATATAGACAACTCCGGCTGCATCAACCTGATCAGTAAGAAGCCGACGGGCCTGCTCCATCTGCTGGATGAGGAAAGCAAGTACGTAGGGAACTGTTGGCTTTGCTAACGATATTTGTTTTTTCACTTAAAAAAGGTGTTTATCCTTAAGTCTTACCCCTTGGGATTCTTCCCAGAAAGCTGCTAATAGCTCGCTGGGTTAATTTATCATCTAGTTTTGTTTCCGAGGTGGTAGCGTAAACAGCGGAGAATCAGGAAGCTGAGCAAAAAGCCTTAACAAATAATAATTAAAATTCCGTTTCAATAATTTCTTCCGTTAAAGGGAAGGGCAAAGGTTCCCTTGGCTTTGCTTCTCGTTTCTCTCCCTCTCTCTTGTGGCGTAACAGCGAAAGACGCTCAAAGCTGAGCTGAGTGAAGGGAGAATCCAAGTGCGCAAGTTAAAGCAGGTTGCGTGGGTGCTGTTATTCGGATACAAGGTGGATTTATCAATTTTCTTTTAAAAATTAAGCCAGAGGGAAATGCGGGCACTTTTACGTAGGGGCTGCACGATTTCACGTGCGCCGGGGATGCGGCTGAGGTTTGCATCCTCCGTTATGTCTATCCAGCTGGTCTCAGTAGAAGTCATCGGGTGAGCTTGTGGCTTTTGGGTCTGCCTTTGGGTGGAAACTTCTGAGCGTAAGGGATGTCCCGTCAGATGCACGGGCCAGTTTTCTCCGTGTGAATGACACGGAAAGGCGAGGTGGATTCACTGGTGTCACCTCGGATCCACGTGGCTCTGGTCCAGGGCACGAACCCTCCTCCAACCATTTGATCGCAGGTTTCTCTTCCGTTTCTTGTCTCGTTGACCAGGCACACAGCAATGATGCTGTCCTAGTGACACTGTACCGGGCTAAACCAGCTTAAATTAGGTAAAGTCATGAAATATACTCCCAAGTTACAGATTTACATGGAGTTTGAGGATGGAGGATTGGCTTGCTCTCACCAAGAGGCTCTGCTCAAGCTCTCTATGCCGGGATCAGTCGAGCAACTCCTGAAATTGAAGTGAGATTTGTAGGCGAAGCAGCTCAATATTTCCTAAATGTGTGAACAACCCCTAGATACAGGAGCAGCCTGAGCCTCAAAACCAATGACGGTAACTTGGGGTTTCAGGTAAACGCAGCTGCCCTGAATAATTTCCACGCAGTGGGCATACGGTGCAGTATACCACAATAAAAATACACCGATTTCTGCCTTTATAACTGATTTCAGAGCATTACTGCATCAGTCAAGAGTTCTTCAGACACCGGATATCCCTTGTGCTTGTACCTAACCACATGACAGCATACAAACTAATGTTTGCTTAGTATCTGCAGGCACAGAAGCGGAAGCTCAGAATATCTCTATTTTCCTATTTGTGGTCAAGTAAGAAGCGTAAAAGCTTTTTCGTTGGGTTTACGGCTATCTTCTTTTTCTTTCCGCTCAGTTTTCCTCAAGCCACAAACCAGACGCTGCTGGACAAGTTTAAGCGTCAACACGAAGGGAACTCCTACATTGAATTTCCAGCGGTCATGGAGCCGGCTTTCATCATCAAACACTACGCGGGCAAAGTGAAGTACGGAGTGAAGGTCTGTCATCCAGCTGCTCCCAGGCAGTTGTTTTCATTTAAATCATCTAGCTGTGATGGGGAAGGAGAGCGCCAAAGGCTCCATGGAGATGTTTGGAAGAGGACTTGGCTAGAGGAGAGACGCTAGGGTCGGGAAAGAAGCGTTTGGTGAAATGCTAGGCTGAAATGAGAAGGTGGCGGGGACTGCGTCTTCGTGTTCTCCTCCACGTTGCAAGCTCTGCGCGTTGGCGTTTTGGGGAAGAATTAGGGACGCGGGCTGAGGTCGATGCTACGTCCCAGCGATGGGTTGAATTGGATGTTCGGTAGCCTTTCTGGGCTTGGTTTGTATAGAAAATACAATGGTTTTTTTCATCATTAGTCATTTTTTAATACAGGTTACATGAACATAGGTCTCAGCATCTCACTGCTGCAGGTACTTTATAAAATCCCGTGCGAATGATTTCAAAGTTGACTCTATATTCACACCAATAATTAGCAGAAGCCATTCTGGTGGGAAGGTGAGCCTATATGAGAAACAGCCTCGGGATTTACGAGTGCAAATCGGTAATTGTGTTTCTGATGCAATGACTGCACGTGACAAACTTCAGCATCAGCTTCGAGATGCTTCAGAGAGCAGTGTTTGGGGTTAAAACATTTATTTTCTGGATATGGAGGATATGGATATTTTCCTAATATGGAGGCAGAAAAAAAAGAAGCAGGATTCAGTAGCTGTGCTGTCCCAGGGATAACCTGGCAGATCTTACCTGGCGTTATCTTGTAGATATTGTTTATTTTCCTCTTTTCTCCCCCTCCTTTTTCTCCTTCCCTAGGATTTCCGTGAGAAAAACACAGATCATATGCGCCCAGACATCGTAGCTCTCCTGCGAAGCAGCAAAAACGCCTTTATCTGCGGGATGATCGGCATCGACCCGGTTGCCGTCTTCCGCTGGGCCGTCCTGCGAGCTTTTTTCAGGGCGATGGTTGCTTTTAGGGAGGCTGGAAGACGATACGTGGAGAAGAAAACTGGTATGTGTGCTGATCTTCTATTCCTAGCACTTGTTTTTCAGCAGCAATTTAGGTCTAATATATTCCTACAGTATTATAAGTAGCCTGACTTATTAGGAGCCATTAATCTAAGGTTTTTGCTGTACAAAAGTGACATTTAAAGGTACCTTTGGATTTTAACGCACCGCAAGACAAGATTTTCACTTTACTGCTGCTTTAACTTTTCCTTTTTGTAGGATGCAGGCATAGGAAATCCTGAATGATTCGAACAGAGACGTTAAAATTATTCGGCAAATAAGGCAAATTACTTTTGCTAGGAATTCTTGAACTGTTAGTTCCATCTGGAAACAAAAAAAGGAAATAATTCTCCTCTATAATTTTTCAAGCTCTTCACCCTTTAAGCTGCAAGAGAGCATGTCTCTAGTCTAGCAAAATTCATTGCTTTGCGGTCATCTAGAACCACCTCACGCCGAACGCGGGGGCATTAAATTAAAGGAAAGTAATGGTGCATCATCATGCTGTGGCAGGCAATACCTGGCTGGGCTTTTAGGCCATTTCTCTGCATAAAGCAATTTTGGAAAGACGGGTACAAGCTATTACTATTAATTTCTGGGCATGAGAGGGCTTGAAATTCATGATGAAATTAAAGCCTCAGCAGGGAAAACGTCAGCTGAGTTAAAATTAAGCACGGAGCTGCACCATGAATTTTTTTTTAGTCAGAGAGGTGTGCAGCAAGGAGAGCCGAGGAGCCTGGGACAAGGAACGTAGGTATGGAAACCATACAAGCGGAAAGAATAATTTTTCTTGTTCGGGGTGAATAATAGCATCTCAAGAAGAGCAGGAGGCAAAAATCAGCTTTCAGCTCTTGAGGCTTTTCCTCTCGAACCACTTGGCTACGGCGTAAAAGAAAAGATGTTTCTCATGAACCTGGGTCTGTCTGGCACGTCAAGGCAACATCAAAACGCCGAGAGGTAGCTGGCAAAGACGTTTGGCATTGGGAAAACCGTCGCTCGAAAGAGTTGCCTTCGGAAATCTGTAGTTGAGTTTTCCTGGCATCGTCTTTTCATCTTGCTTAAAGGCCAGGCTGAACGACAGTGAGGTGGTCAAGGGGATAAAAATACATTCAGTCGTGGGAAGTAACAGCTAATTTCAAGCCCTGCTTCGCTATCTGTATCTCTTGGCAATCAGTCGTGCCTGCCGTGCTCGCCTCCGCACTAGCTAGCTTTCCGCTTTTCAGTCTTCACTTTGTGGCATTAACGTGCTTGTGTGTGTGTGTGTATATATATGTATAAATATATAGGTATAAAATAGAGTCCAGGAGCTTTTCAGACAATTCTGGGAGACTCATTTCTTGCACCACCTTCTCTTTCCATACCAAAACTAACACAGTAATGCCTGAGTTTCTAAACCTTTTCTGGCACACGTAGCTGCTGTCTTATCTATCTGCCGTCCTTTGGCCCCCTTTCAAATGGCTTTGTGCTTTGTAATCTTTGTTTTTTGAGTGAAAAAGAAAAAAACCCAACAACCCCAAACCCTTCAAAAAGCTGGATAAGGTTTGTCTTAAACTTCCCAACAATCCTCAGCTAATTTATAGCTTGAATTTCTATGTGCATCTTCAGCCTAAACTGGGAAAAAGGCAGGAGAAAGTCACCGTTATATAGGCAGATCTAGAGAAGATTACCTAAATCTCATTCCCATGTTGAGGTACACCTTATCTGTCGGGAGAGCTTGCCCTACAAGCAATGGCAGAGCTGGGACCACCTCTTTGGAAGAGGTACCCACCATCTCCTAGCGTGACTTCTGCCCAGGTAGTGGTAGCAAGGTGAGATCCGTAGCAACGTTTTCATCGTGTTTTTGCTGGCGAGACCTCGTGCCCATCTCCCGTTCGGTTGTCCCTCTCCAAAATCCCATCTATCTTGCCAAAGAGTCTGCTACCAGATGTTGCTGGTCCCTCCTGCTCCCTGAAATAATGGAAAAAAGCCGCAAACAGATGCTTTGCACCTATGGCAGAAGACATTTGTGAATTATTAAAGAATCACTAAAGTTACCCCGTCTCAATAGACAAAAGCAGACAACCGAAGACACCATATGTTTTAGGTTTATCTCGTCTTTTTTACCAAACCTTGCTGGCTTTAATTAGCCTGAGCTGAATGCCTTACTGCCCACGGATGTGGAGCTTTTGATAAAATTAAAGTAGATTAGCTGAGAATAACTTCACACGCGTACGTTTATCCAAGTGTGCAACACTTAATATTTGTATAGAATTTTTTAAAAGGCGTGCTGCCCCCCCACCTTGGTTTCTGAGATCCCTCTGCTGCTGCTACCGTCCATCAGGCAGGTGTAATTAATTAGCAGGAAAATCTCTTGACGCATGTTGTTGTTTTTTTTTATTTAAGGCTCTTTGCACTCTTTTGTCTTAACCCCAAATGGATCTCCCTTGCTTTTATCTGTCTGAAGGCCTGTCCAAGTCATGGTGGCAATACCCAATGGGGATTTTAATTAAAAATCTCCGCCTTATGTATAAGCAGCTCTGCACATTTTTGCTCTGCTTTCTTTTTGCATCATCCTTTTGGTTATCATCTCTGTGCCAGCAGTGCCAACCAGTGCTACGGATGCTTCCATCACTTTTTCCTGCTAGCTTTGGGGAACTCTCCTTTTTTTGTCCTCTTAATATCTTCATAGTGTAGCTTTTAGTGACTGTGCGATTGTCCTCGTTAATCCGGAGGTGAAGAGCAGCAAAGTGGTGTTACGGTGAACTTTGTTGGGTACCTTTCTCTTCTGCCCAAGAGATACCTCTTACGGTGCTGCCCACCCTCCTCGGATGAAACACGCCGGGATCTGGCAAGATGCAATTAGCTGAAGGGTGGACTTTTTCAATAATTTGATTTTTTTTTTTAATTGTTGTTATTATTATTAATGAGTTTATCAGGGAGGATTGAGATAGTCCAAAAGAACTACATGTTTGAACTGGATTTGTTAATGAACTTTGATTAAAGGAACATTATCAAGCTTTTTAGGAAAGAAATTTGGCTGATTGACTTTTTTTGCTCTATCATCGATATGAATTCATAATGGAAAAACCATGAATTCTTTGTTAGTGAAAACTTGATGGCAGAACTGGTGCTGTTCATATAAACCAGGCCGTGGAGACTCCCAGCTTTCTCATCTTGGTTTCACTGGTCACAAACCTAAATCCTCGCTTTGACGAAGGGTTTCGTGGTCCTGGGGCTGTGCCCTCCCTCGATGGGCTCTGCATTTGCATTTGGCCAACGAGGGTTGCTCCTTGGGTTAGCGCCCTTTGCGGCTGACCTACACGATAATGCCGTCTCCAAAACAAGCCCGTTGACTTCTGCTGATTTGTTCCTGAAGCCAGGCACCAAAAAAACCCACTCCCCCCAAAAGAATAAAAAACCCCCATCTGTGTTTGCCAACTAAAGGTGATAGCAACCAAAATAATGATCTTTGAGGAGTCTGAGGTGGTGTTAATGCAAGATGGACCTTGACAGTGTTCCTCTGGAAAGTTCAGATCACTCCTTTCTGATGATTTAATGCATTGGTATGAAATGCTTCCGTACGTGCTGACGCAAGGTAACTCCTCGGTGACCTCATCACGCCTCAACGGGAGCATGAGGTATCCCTTGACTCGGCCACCTAAACGATGACGGAGGGGTGCTGCCTGTTTGCGCAGTGTCACCTGCGTAATCTTTCCTCCGCCCTGCTGTTGGAGCTGGGCCATCAAAAGTCCTCATGGCCATGCAACCATGGTTTCTTCCAACTTTTGACTTCAAACCATCCTACCTAACTCCAGGCTCTGTATCCTTTGCCCTTGAGGAATACGGAACCCTTGTTTAATACAAATAATCTCTATTTTTCCTTTTAATTGCAATATCTGAGCAAAACGTGGCACTGGGATGCGAGATGAGAATTCATTGTGGCCGCGTCTGGGAGCATCTGCGCAGGGAATTACGGATAACACCTGGCAGAGGCATGGAAATTATTTTAAAAAACAGCTAATAAAAGTATAAATTTACCTAATCATCTATTTTTTGCCCTGATAATCTCGGAGTGATTATAGGGCGATTGTACTCTGGCTAATAAGGGTTGAAAGTGGGGCCGGGACACGATCCAGCCCATCGCTCCCGCGTCTGGAGGAAACCAAGGTTAAATTGCGTGAAGCGCAAAAAACGCGCGACCCTCGAGCCCTCGCGTCCTTCGGGCTTGTTCTTTACCCTCTCCTGATTTCTGCTTGTATAATCTTTCTCTTCTCTCCGTTTTTTTTTTTTTCTTGTTGTTGTTGTTGTTTTTATTTTGCTTCCCAAGGGCATGATGATGCAGTGCCATGTGCGGTTTTGAAAAGTGTGGATAGTTTTAGCTTTCTCCATCACCCAGTTCATCAGAGGAGCTTAGAGATCCTGCAGAGATGCAAGGAGGAGAAGTACAGTAAGGCTTCACCACCCGCCCTTCCCTCTGATACGACACTCGCACGCCGAGAAATGGAAACCAGGTGCATTCAGCATAGAAAGGGGAAAAAAAACCAAACAAAAAACCCACCTGAGGAGACTTTCAGGATCGAAGCGGCCACCTTAGAGCAATTTTGAGCCTATCGGGAAATTATTAGGCAGACTTTGAAGAGTCAAATTAAATGCAAACCCACAGCTCTTGAGATACCGCATCATTTTGTTGGCGGTTTCGCCGTTCATTCGCTGACTTTAAGTCGGGATGCTGACGCTAGGGGTATTTTTGGGTGTGTTTTATTGTTGTTATCACATGTGTGATAATAACTTCAAAGCACAACAGGTCCAGTAGGAATATTCCTGATGTAAGGCACATGGCTGATGCAGCTGGAATTTGACTTTATTTGGATTTCATTGGACTTTGCAAATAACTTTAGCTTGTGAAAATATTGTCTCTGAGGGCTTGTACTTAAAACCAAAGCATTTGGCAATGTTATTTTACAGAATGATTTGGGTAAGGATGCACTTGGTCTCCGTTTCTTCCTCCTCACTCCTCTGTCACATAATAAACTCATCCTGCATGACAACATGGACACTTCTGCCTGTGCTACTATATTTTATATATATATAAAAATATGTATTTGGTGCTCATATCTTTAGATATATCATTTTTCTGCCGTTATTCTCTTCCTTGATGTTGCACATTAAAGCTTACAGAAATAGAGCGCTGCTATATTCAGTCTTCCAGGGCAAATCCTCAGCACAAGTTGCTAACTTAAACGTCGTGCAACTTAGGTGTAAATGCAAAACGTTTTTTTTTCTGCAAGCTGAGCACGGTAAGTACAGTAGTTGCATGTTAAGTCTTCACAAATGTCCTTTTCCTGCTAGAAATCTTATATCAGATTTCCATGCTTCCTTAATTTAGATGGTAATGCTTAATTCCGACTACATTATTTTTTCCTACAAGTTCCCACCATTGCTACAAGGAAATACAAAGCATTAAGGCAAGCACAGCGCTAGATTTTTCTTAAGTGGCATTGTGCTAAATGAGCTTACTGATCCTACTAAGAAACTATTGAAAAGGAAGGCGATTATCAGTAGAGTAATTTTAAGTGAGGTTAATTAAATTTTAACTGGTAAGTTAGCTCAGCAATATGGGAAGTTTGGAGAGGGGTTAATGTGCAATTGGTTAGGCTTAAGAAGGAAATTCATACAACTCAAGAGACACTTAGAAAGAGAGACTTAATTTAAGCTTAACATGTTAAAACCTCGCTTATTATGGACCAGTCCACACAGTTGGATCTCTCTTAGGATAAAACCAACCATTGATCCAAGAGTAACGTTGCCATAGTTTGTGAATTGGCCGAGAGCACCCGACCTGACAAACGAGTAATTCACGTCCTGCGTTCAGAAATCATTTGCATCTTCCCACGGGGTGTGCTCCTGCAAGCTGCTTCCCCAGGCTTCGTTCCTTTGGCAGGCTGAACCGGGGTCGGAGCACGTATAATTTTTGGGTGCTGAATTTAGCAGGCTTGCGGGTTGAGTATACTCGGGCTGAGGTTGGCCCCGGGGACTCGGCTTTTCCCAGAAGTCAGATGGGGTTACATCACGTCATCCTTGAGAGAGGGACCAAACAGATCATCTCGTCTTGAACTGCGCGATTGGTTCTAGCTATGCACAGAGAGAGAAAACTAATTGATTCGATGAACGTATTGAGATTCTCTTTAGGTCACTTGGTATTCGAGCCAACTGATAGCCCTTCCTTTACCATCTCAGCCGCTTTGCTGGTGTTTTTTGAGTCTATCGGTTAATTTATGGTCTTCCACAAGAGCAAGACGCTGGGTTTAGACATCTCTTAGTTCAAGACTGAAGCTCTGCTGGTTGATGTTCATAAGTAGGGAGTAGACTGGGATTATGCAAAGCTCTTCTCAATGAGGGCAAAGACGTGTTAGGCAAATCAGTCTGTCTTTCTGAAACACTACGGCTGGAGAAAAGGGCATGTGTTTGAACAATCATCAGAATAATTTTCTTCCTGAAATGTAAAATAGATCAGTCTGCATCTGAGCTGGGCGAAGGGAGTGGTTTCCACTCACGCCGCTGCTCTTTGCGCGCAGCGTATTAAAATGTGCAATTTAATCGCCCGTATTCGCTATACAAAATTCTCAAAGCCGCATTGGCTTAAATTTAAAACCTTTTTCCCTTTCACGTCTAAAAAAAAAAAAAAAGCCCCACTCTGTTTCCCAGAAAAGGGGCTACATCAATATGACAACTTTTATTTGGCATGTATGTATTTCTTCTTTTAAGAGATAAGTGATGGCACAATATAGAAAAGTCGTCTTTTTTTTTTTTTTTGTATATCTAAACCAATCCTCTTTAACCCAGCTTGTGCACCATGATCGAAAAGTTCCATTAATCAAAAAAATTGCTTAAAGTGCTAAGCTGGCGGAATTACAATGCGGTTTTAATGCAGCTGTTATCTGGAAGCCTGAAATAGAAATTCCCTTTTCACAACCTTGTCTTCATAGCTTCAGCCCAACTTTTTGGGTTAGGTGGTGGTTTGGGCTTTTTCTTTCAGGGATTTCTTTGGTGGGAAGTGAAGGAGGACAGAATTTACTCCAAAAAGAACGGCATGGACTCAAAAAATCTTAAGAATACCGGTGAAAGCCCCTTTTTCATGAAATGCTTTAGGTTAGAGAAGCCTTCTGTGCCTTAATGGGGAAGTATTCAGGCATATATACTGTATAAAAAATAGATGCAGCTGGATGTTAGGTGCTTTCTTAATGTAAAACTAGCTACAGGAAATACTAACGCAGTATTTTAAGCAGATTCCTGATTATTCTCATTTTCCTCCTGCCCTTTACAATTGTTTCTGTGCTCTAAACAAGCAACTTTTGGCACAGCAATCCCAGTCTTGAAAGAGGTAAAAGAACGTCCCTAGGATGAGAAAGGCAATAAAAAACGGCTTAAATGGCAAAAAGGGGGATTAAAAAGAGAGGTTTGAGCTCTAGGCACAGCTAGGCACTGGGATAGATTATCTGGGTTGCTTTCCAAAAATCTCTAGAGTTGGAGATTGCAAAACCCTTCTCAGCAGGAATTTGGTCTTGCCTTGGAGCACGGGCAGGATCAAAGATGACCTGTGGCAGCACACGCCCGAATTTTCTTTTGGTCGGGTTTCTAGGCTGTTTGGCCACCTTTAGATACAATAACTTAACCACGTGGACCATCAGCTTTTTCGGGCATCTCCTGCCCAGTGTTCAGGCTTCAAGACAAGCTGTTAGGTCATCTCAATGGGTAAGGGAGGACAGTAGATATCCCGTTAAAGGGATGTCGCCTGTTGAGGTTTGGTAGGAATTCATCTCCTCGTTAGAAATTTCAGTCGCTGAGGACTCAGGACAGGCTCAGATCTCTGCGCATTTGCTTTGCGTTCATCTTCAGAATAAAAAGATCTTTAGGGCACCTTTTAGCTCAGTATCTGGGCTGTATTAAATAGGAAAATGAGAAATGTGGGGAGGAGGAGACATGCTATTGCTTCTTCCTATTCTGTTACAAACTGTAGTTTAGACTTCTTTCTTTTTAGAGAGGGTTGGGTTTTTTTTTCCAATTTTTTTTTCCACTGCAGAAATCTCAGGGTAAAGGAATATATTTTTCCCATGTTCAGGTGAGCGCTGTGATGTTTCCTGTCTCACAGCAGCAATTTCGAGACAGTTAAAAAATTGCTCGGTTGTTTTCATGTCAAATTCGAGCTTATTGGGTCTTTAAACCTCTATAGTTTAGTGACTTGAAAAAGCGTTTTGTTGTCTACGAAAATTGTCTTCTGTCTTCCTAAATGCTTGGTTACAAAACATTTCCACTTTGGGGAAGATAACAGCTTGAAACATCTGCTTCTGTAACCATGCGTGATAACTTCCTTGGCTATTTATTAAATATAAATTATTCTAAAACTACCCCTATTAAAGGATATAGGTTCAATAGGCAATAAAACCTCCCCGTGCAGTATACACTACTTGCTATACGTGTCCCTGTCCATATATCTGTAGGAAGGGAAGCAGTGCGCGAGGAATAAATGACCATTTTTCCAAGCACGCTACTTACGTCCGGGTGTTTTACCCGTGCAAGCAACTGGGTTGTCCCACGCACAGCGGAGAGCTTAGGAATATTTTGGACTTGGAGGACATGGGTGGCTGGTTCCCCCCCGTCGCAGCGACCTTTCCCTTCGCCCCGTTTGCTTACTCCCTTGGGACAACGTGTCCCTAACACAACGTGCACGTGTGGGAGGGGAATTTGTAGGCTTGAGCAAACAGCGTTACTCATAAGGGCGATGACTCTGCGGCAGAGAGGTAGAACTTAGTAGACGATGGGTATGTCGGCACCCTTGGCACCCTTGTATGCTCAGCATGTGCCATGACACGTATACGCTCCTCCTCGCTGTAGTCAGCGCTAAGCTATGGCTGTGCTAATTGCCTTTTGGTGAAGAGCCAGGTGGAAACATCTTTTTTCATGTGCTGCTTTAGGTATTACTCGGAAGAGCCCGCGGACACCACTCTCGGATCTTCAGGGAGTCAATACAATCAACGAGAGGACCCAGCGGTAAGTCTCTTGCTTTTACCTTGGCACGACAAGGAAATCTGGGATGGGAGAGCACTGTCTGTTGTGATAAATGACTCTATTAATGTTTCTCCCAGCTTGCTTATTAATTTTGTCTTCTCTTTGTTCTTTCTCTGCTATGTGATCGTATCTAAGTATCTTTTATCTGACTTAACGGTAGGCAGGGAAAGCAACTTTCCTCCATCAAACGGCAGCAATTGTAGGTGGTGTGGCATACAAGGTGGTAAGAAGCTTGCGAAAAAAAATAACGAATGTGTCAATATCAAGGAAATAAAAATGTATTGAGGGATTTTTCTCAAGGAAAAAAAAAAGAAAAAAGATGCGTTTGGGTGCAGAACTGCACGCAAGCGGTGTGATGGTGGCTGTGGGTGCCACTGAGTGTGGAGGACCTGGGAAGTTATGGGGCCTGAGATGGTACTTTGTCAAACGTTTGCTTGTTTTTAAGGGAAAGAAGCATGTTAACATCAAAAAGGTTCAATTTTTACAGTTTTTATGTACAGTTTTATTTTTTTAATCCTTCCTTGAAGGTTTTGACCATTCAAGCAACTACTTAATGAGACCTTTTTGCTTGAGAGTCAGGCCTACACTTTGAGATGCAGATCTACACTCTTCTGCAAAAGATTTTCCACATCCATTTCAGAATTAAGTTGCTCGCGAAGCAAAATGTCTTCATTTCAAAGGGATATCTGGGTGCTGATCCTCCTCCTTTTTTTCCGGCTACTCTTGTGCTATTCCTCTGCAGACCCCAGAAAGTTTAATTATCCAAATACCACCTCTAAAGGGGTACGATGCCTCTCTGCTTCCCTCTGAGCAGAAATGTGTGTGTGAGCTGGGGAAAGATATGATCAGAGCATTCTCAGCTCCTGAAACCATTGCTTGGAGCTGCAGACATCCAGATGTAATTTCGTGGCTGCTCGGAGTTTCGTGAGAAGTCCAGAACAAGTCCACAGGAGTCTGAAGTTGTCTCCTAAAACGTGTCCATCAAATCCTCTGTAATGGTCCTTGCATCTCAGTGGCCTTCCCTTCCACACAAAATAAAGTATCCTCCAAATACCTTATTTAACCTCATTTTTTACTGGCTTTAATGCCAAATGACCAAGATAGAAATTAGATATAGACCTTCCCTTTTTTTCTAGGGAACAAAAATGGCTTTTATTGTCTGGCTTTGTTCACCATGTGCCCTCTGAGTGCCATCAAGACTAGAATATCCTTCTTGCCTTGAATTTCTGTGGTGGTGGCACCCTGCTGAAGGAGAACAGAATATTCTCTTATCATTACAAGTTGGCTTATTTTCAGTGGTCAGATGGGACATGATTTCCATAAAATCTTTTGATTAAATTCGTAAATTTGTGCCACTTCACGAGTTTGGACAGAAATCCAGCTTGTGCAAGCAATCTCACCCCATTGTGGGAAGGTGATGCCACCCTGGTTGTCCTCACATCAGTCTTTCCCACCCCTCCTTTTCTTTCTCCTATTGTACTAGCTGCTACGGCTCTAATCTGTTGTGTTATGATGATAGTAGGTACACGGTAACGTTTGAGGCAGAGAAGGTTGGTGCCTCCAGAGGTGACATTTACTGTTTCTAGCATCTCTGGTTGCGCAGGTTTCCCTAAACGTGATGTAACGTGAAACTTTGTCCCTGTGGAGATCTTCTCGTGTAGATAAGAGAAGTTCTGCAGTTTCTCTAGCACGCCTTCAAATCTGATGTTGGTGCGTGAAGAATGTCTGTGAAGGGGGACGGGGCTGTTTTTGACTGTCTAGCTCCAGCTTTGGAGGCATATTAGTGCGGCAGCTTGGGCTGCCAGCATTTTCATAGCCCAAAACATCTCAATTATCTCAGCGAGGGGCCGTTGTAAAGGCTTGGAAGCTCCTCCTGTCCCAGGCAATGAAGGAGATGTTTTTATTTACTGTGGAGTTCAGTCTGTGGTCAGCTCTATTTATTTGGCTTAGTCCGAGCCAACATAGCAGACAAGTTGCCTTAAACAGCCAGGATCAAGGGCAGCGACTACTGTGTCTTCCATCATCCCCAGCTGTTGTATCCTAACAACAGGGTCAGGACAGAGAGTTTTTTCCCTTTATCGATATATTTGCAGAAAATGTACTTTTGAAGCTGTTCTAACTCTATGTTCCTCTTGGTGTGGTGCCTCAGTAACACAATCCGTGATCTTTGCTTCTCTTGGGCGTCATCAGTGATGGGTCCCCAAATGTCATCTGTGCCCCTTCCTCTGAAAGCACAAACCGGGTCTCTCGTAATAGAGAGAATAAGCCGGTGATTTTGATACCTTTCATTGCGGATGATTTTGATCTGAAGTGATTTTGGTCAGAAGAGTCGTGATTTTGATCTGAAGAGTCACGTCACACGTGATCAATGTTGGTATTTCAGTTAAATTGCCCATGTCGAGCAAGAAGGGGTAAATACAGGGGTGAAGGTAACGCGTGTAGAAAAGAAATTTACTTTAACAGCTTTCCAGCAGATAGACTGGCAAGCGATTTACAGAGCTAAATCAAACAGGAATTTGCTTTCAAAGCCATCTCATGATCATGCGGTCGCTGATACGTCTGCGTTGTACATCCAACCCACAGGATAGCCCGGGGCTTGCTTCTAAAAGCAATTTCAGGCATGACATCACGCAGGAAGTCATTGCGGAGGGTTTAGCGAGCCAAGTGCTCTTCTGATCTCAGAAGAAAGCGGACGGGTGGTTTGCACATGCTGGAAAGGGGGGGAAACCAGAGTTCAGCAGAGCATCGGGAAAGCGGCGTGCCTTGGAAATACCTTCACCGACCATCGAGTAATGAAAACCATGCCATCGCTAACCAAAACCGCTCAGGCTGTCTGTTTTCTTGCTGCCTTATGTTCATTGATGAAACTGTTTCCTGTGGAGCGATGTCTAAGCGGTGTGCAGGAAAGCAGGTGTTGATCGGGTTGTCTTGAAACAGTTGGGTTTTGGGCTTGATGAGATGATTGACCTCCCAAGTACCAAAAAGGCTGTGTCAGTCACCGTGCACATGTATCCATCCTAAAGTGTCCATAACAAACAGAGCTGTCATTTTACCTCTTTATTTTTTTTTCCCCAAACCACATGGGAATTTCTAGGGTTTTCTATTCTCTAGTCTTGTTCAGAGTCCATATCTCCACAGCCGGTCTCAAGCCTGAGAGTGCATTGAGGTCGGCCAGGATTAATGATGGGTTGTACATCCCTAAAAGTGTTCATTGAGGTTCAGTGGTACCCATCCACTGGTGATTTTGGTGATTTTTTATTTTATTTTTTTTCCTCCTGCAAATAGGAGGTTTTTGCTGGATGGGACCTTAGCTGTAAAGAGAAAGAAGGTGGACAGGAGAGATCACCTGGATATTTAAGCTTCTCGCTGGCCTTCCTTGAATCCAACAGGCTGCTTACAAAAAAGCAGGTCCTGGAACGCTCAGCCAGGGGTTTACTTTGCTGTGATTCACCCTTTCTTTTAATAGTCGTACATGTCAAAATGCTGATTTAACGGGGCTAGGAAGGAATTTGGAAAGCGCTGCGGCGAGGCAGCAACGCAACTTGCACTCCAGTGTCACGTCGCTCCAAGGATCTGGCTCCAGGCTTTGAGTTGGCTGAATTAACAACTTGATGTGCTTTATTTTTTTTAATTTCACTTGATTTTTGCCCTTCCTCCAGATCAAATCTTTAAGGCAAAGAGCTGCCTTGTTGCCAGACCTCAGAAGTGACCGGTGCCGGAGGCCCCATTTAAACCACCGTGTCCTTCAGCATCCTCATGACTAGAAGCCTGGTGCTGCATTGAGTCTCCTCCTATTCCTTTTCCTCCTGTCTGAGATAGCTCAGGACGGTGGGGGGGAGCTTGCAGACCCCACAGCCTTCCTTAGATCACCTTTCTTTCATATGATGGTTTCTGCAAGGCTGGTAGAGAATTTAAAATTAAAAAAAAACAAGCCAAAAGCCAACAACCAAACCAAAAGTATTGCCGTTGGGTGCAGCTTGAGAGAGGCTTTGTGTAACCCCAGACCCCATAGGAAGGCTCCTCAACTCTGGAAATTATTTGCCCTGCCGCGGCGCTTTGCCAAGTACCAGTTTGCCTTCCTCCAAGGGAGGATTTTGGTTCCTCCCACCATTCCCTTCAATCCTTCAGCAGCCAGGTGAGCGTTTTTGGAGACCAAAGCACCTCAGCTCCACGGCGGAGAAGACCAAATTGGGCGAGCGATTTGCGCTCAGGTCCCAGTGAGTGATTCTGGGCTGACCTATTAATCCTGCTGGGGCTGGCATCCTTCGTTTGTGGCAAATAATTAGTTCATTGCAAATGCTATTTGCTTTTTCTTTTCCTAATGAGATGATTGCATGAATTAGAAAAGACAGAGTCAGCACGAGCATCATCTGAAGTTGTGACTATTAATGATGGCAGGGCTGATGGCCGAGGTCATAGTCTCATATCCTTCGGCCCACCGGGGTATCTTCAGACCCGAGACTTGCGACTGGGAGAACTGGGAGCTGTTATTCTCCTGCTGATAGTTTTGATCCTTTTATGAATATTTGATTTTTAAAAGGTGCTTAATTAGCCGATCGCTTCATGTGGTGTCAGGCATCATGACCTCATCCCATGGGAGCATATTTACAGTAAAAAGGCTAAAATGCCGACTCTTATTTTCTACCGACGGTTTATTTCGTGATCTCATTTTTTATTTTGTCACAGAACCAGGGTTGGGGGTTTATTTTTTATGTCTTCCTAACGCCGTGCGGTGTTTGGTGTTGCAGCGATGCCTACGCGGTTGGCTGGAACGGCCGGATGGGAATGCGGCACAGCAGGCTCGCCGGTCCCGGCGCCTTCCTAGACAAAGATGGGATATTCGTCAACGCGACCAACAGCAAGCTGCTGGAGAGGGCCCACGGCATCCTCATGTCAGTGCCAAAGGAGGGGGTTTTGGCTTTATTCCTGGAGCGTAATGAGCAGCATGGGTAGCGAGAGGAATGTAAATAGCCAGAATATAAAAATACCAGGGTTTCAAATAGACTTGGAGACGTTTCACCGTTGGGTCAAAGCGACCGCAGTATGTTTTACGCATCTGATTTATTTAACTCTAATCATTCATTTGTAACGACTGACGCAGGGGAAGAGAGAAGGAATGAATCTGCTGGTCAAACCAGTCTCAAGATATGACAGCGATGTAATGCAGTCACATTTTTTAACGTGATATCAAAGTTTCCGTTACAAATTAGGTGGGAAAATGATGTCAATGATTCATGCTGCAGCTTCATCAGCAGGTTCAGAGAACATCGCCGGGGCGGCTGGAGTTAACGCGGGGTATGAGAAAGCAGGGGGGCGGTCAGTCATTTTGTGACACCGATCCCTCACTCTACCCAAATTACCAGCCTCCCCGTCATTTCCAATGTAACGATTCCCTTTAATTGGCTACCTTCCCCTCAAACCTGTGCCGCTAAATTTGTAAAACTCGTTTGCGGCACGCAGAAGCAGCCCCATTTCAGTGCAGGTCATAGGAAGCAGCCCCCAAAGGGAATTTGGAAGGGCTTGTTTCATAAACTCCTCCATCCTGCAATTGCACGCGTGGATTAACCTGAGCCATTTATTATCTCCCCAGGCGAAACAAGAACTTCAAAGCCAAACCCAATCTCCCAAAGGTGAGCGAGAAGCAGCGTTTTTACCTTGCTGGTCCGTGGGTTATGAGTGTAGGTACAGCAGCGAGATGCTGATGGGTGAGAGGAAGGCCACTCGTGTCTACATCAAGACCTTGGTCAACTCACCTCTGTTCAGGGCTCTTTACTTTCTATAAAAACCAAAATTGTTTCAGCCCTGATTTGTGCTGGGAGAGGGCCGTATGAGCGTTTGCGTCCTCCTTTCTTGGACTTGCTGTGGCTCCTTTTCTCCTCCTCCTGGGAAGGAGTACATATGTGGTGGTGAAATTTGATAATAAAATCTCTAAACTGAAACGAGCAGGTAGGTTATGCAAGAGGGCTGGTACCTGATAGACAACAGACTTGTCTAATATTCAGTTTCCCTCCATCTTGGCTGCATTTACTGTATTTTAAAAGATGCCAAGAGATCCGTTGAATCTAGAAGAATAATGCTTGTTGTGGTCCTTGCTGGTGCTGCATCGGTGGTTAGGAACAGAGGATCAGAAGGAGCAGATTCCTCCTGGTTTTACTCCTCCCTGCGTGCACGTTGCACCTGGAGAGGCACAGATACCTTCACCGATACTTCACCGAAAGAGCGGTCAGGCATTGGAACAGGCTGCCCAGAGGGGTGGTGGAGTCACCATCCCTGGAGGTGTTCAAAAAACACGTAGATGTGGCACTTCGGGACATGGTTTAGTAGACACGGTGGTGTTGGGTTGACAGTTGGACTTGATGATCCTAGAGGTCTTTTCCAACTTTAAGATTCTATGATTCTATGAGATGCAGTTAATAATGAACTGCTCGTTAACGGTGAGTAGTTTGTCTGCAGCCCTTAGTGGGTAGGAGAGCCAAACTTCCCATGGTGAAAGATGCCCTTGGCAAGTCCTCAGAGGAGCTTGAACGTGACCTGGGGGATCTGACTCTGGCCAAATAGAGCAGAGCTCCATTTCAAGCCATCCCTCGGTGTTTCCCGTTGAGATTAAGTAGGGTGGTCACCTAAGGAAGTCCTGCGGAGGGTATAAAGAGGGATACAGCAGCTAGCACGGCGATAAGATCTAGTTATCCTTCTATTTGTCAAGAACAAATGGGGTCTCTCTTTTTCTACAGCACATGCTGGATGTGAAGTCCCTCAAGCACCTAACCAACCTGACGCTGCACGACCGCATAACCAAATCTCTCCTCCACCTCCATAAGAAGAAAAAACCGCCCAGCATCAGCGCCCAGTTCCAGGTAATCCTTTGCCTTTGATACGGAGAGGTGAATTAAAAGCAAATACCTGCTCCAGGTCCCCCGGGGATGCCTGTCCCATCCTCACCACCGTTGAGGGTACGAATTCGACCGAGGAGGTGGCCCGGGTAAGCTGGGAGACACCTAGCAGGTATCTAAAGGGTGTAAACGGAGAGAAACGAGAGCGATGGTGGATATCGTTGGGGATGAGGCAGCGGAGCAAGATGGGACGTGAGGATGAGCTGCAGAGATGTTGGTGCATCGTGGCGCTTTATCCGCCGAACCCAGAAACCCCAAAATCCCAAACCGACCTTTTTACGGTATTTTTACTTGCATTCGGCATCTGAAATTCAATCTGGTTTCAAGCCAGCCAGAATGTGAATTTTAATTGGGGCGGAAAGGTCAAAATATCGCTGCGTTATCTTCAGGCAGGCAGAGGAGGGATCAATACAGCACTTGTTGTGTTGTCGGTGCTGTGCGCCAGCCAGCCGTCCCTAGGAGTAGCTGCAGCGAAAATAATCCTCCAATATGCGGATCAGGGCTTGGAAACTGCTACAAGACACATGCACAAGCAGGTGGTAATATTAGAAAGCAGCTTTTCAGTTAAAAATCGGTTTCTAAGCAAGTCTGGCTTGGTTTTGGCTTTGAATTTTTTTTTTTTTTTTTTTTTTTTTTTGAGATGTGGGTCATTTTTAGAAAGTCTTCATGCTTAGATCTGGTTAAGGTTAAATAATTAAGTATATAAAGCACACACACACACATATATGTAAATCTATGTATATAAAATTGGCAGAATGCACTTCTGTGTGTGTGTGTGTATATATATATATATATAAAGCTTAGTCTAGTCTAATGGTATGCTAGTTAAAACACACAGAGTTTAATTCATACAATACCATGGGGGGGTTGAAACAGGGATGCCTTGGGGTGAAATGCCTTCCCGACACCTATTCATCCTTCAGACAAAACTCTGAAAAGCCTCAGAGTGCCTGATTGAGATTTTTATGTGTATTTTTACAGCGTGTACAATTAAAAGAACACTAAACGCTGTGAAGATTTCTCCCCTGCCCCTATGCAGATCATTCAAATACCCTTTTCCTTCCACTTTCTGATTTGACAACATGGGAGCTGCGCCTACAACGCATCCTTTTTTTTTTTTTTTTTTATTTAAACGAATAAAAACATATTTAAGTCGGAGGCAGCCCTGGTACGACTGCCTGCTTCTCCTCTTCGATAAACGCCGGGCACTCCAGCCTTAATTTCGTTTAACGCTCGTAAGAAAAGCATTTTCTCGAGAGCAGCCTGGTACAAGCCAGCGCGATCGCTTTTTTTTATCGAGAGCAGGCTAATAAAATTGCGGCGCACGGAACTGGGTCACAGGCAGGAAACATAAACGTTTCCTATCGTGGGGTTTGGGTTGTTTGGAGTTTTTTGGGGTTTTTTTTTGCTGATAAATGCTGCCTTGTGGCTAATGCCTGAATGCTGGGCTTGCAGCTACTCCGTCTCCTATTTTTTTTTAACCGTGCCTATACTTAGGGTAATCTATAGGCGAAAGAGCTGTATTAGAGGATGCTGTAAGAGCAGCGATGGCTTTCATGTTGAAAACTAGACCGCTGGTACCTAAACTGCAGCGCGGCGATTTATAGCCTCCCCTTTTATCCTGAGCGCAGGTGGGATCCTAGAGAAAAACACGGGGTGATGCTGAAACCGTTCATTGCGCCCTGAAAGGCCGAATACAGGTGGTGAAAGAGTGGGTGGCTGGAAATTTTGATGGGCAGAGGGACAAAGGAGCAGGGTACGGGGTTAATCCGTGTCCTTTACGGATTCCCAACGACCGGAGCTTGCACCAGATGGCAGAGGGTGCCCGAACCATCTGCCGCGCGCGGGATGTCGCCGGCGGTCGCAGTACAATCCAATTTCCACAGTTTCCAGTGGTGGGAGTGCTTTGCTCGCCGGGTTTTCGGCAGGGCTCTTGGGCAAAGGGGTTGCATCCTCCTTCCCTCCCACCAGCCCAAGCGTGGGGCACAGCCGGGATGTCGCAGCATCCTTGCTGATCGGTATCTCCTAATAAGCCTTTTTTTAAAAAAAAAAACCCGAGTGATTTCCGCCTACTTTTAAGAAAATCAGGAGCGTACCAGTGGAGGTCTGACGCATCATGGTGTTCCCGCTGTGACGGGAACGACAGGGATGTTTGCATGCGGTTAATGTACGCGTAACGCAGCTGTATCGCACGTGTGTGGGATCCATCCCTTACTCTTCCCCAGATTCTTGATGTAGATAAATTCTTCTAAACATGAAAGGCTTCCCATAAAGACATCCTTAAAATGATCAGGAGAAGAAAAGGCTTCCGGCAAGCAGATCCGTAGGCGAAATGCTGCTTTCTGATATCACACTGTTTTATTAACAGATATATTCAAATATTTATAACTTTTAGTAAATATGCAGCAGAATCTCTTTCACAAAACTGGGCTTTAGATGCTATTAAAATCAGGAGTAATCAACTCTGGAGCACGTTACTAATACCATGTTGGTAATGTGCTCGGCAATTAGAGATATTCAAAATATTTATAGGGCATGACAAAAAAAAAAAAAAAAAATGCAGTCAAGGAGCCTGGCCAGCCGCAGACTGACTCAGCATGCTGTGATTTTCAGTACGTTTTTATTCGAAGATCTTGTGCTTCGTTGCGAAAGAGTCAAAAGATTGGCAAGGTGGAGGCTTAACTCACCTGGAGCGGTTGTGCGTAGCAATGATGCACGTAGAAATTCATTTTTATGGGCTAGATTTTTAATAAAGATGCAGAAATAAGCAGAAATACAACATGAAGATGTCTTCTCTGTTGCAGGCGTCGCTCAACAAGCTGATGGAGACCCTTGGCCAAGCAGAACCTTATTTTGTCAAGTGCATTCGATCCAATGCCGAAAAGGTAAATCCCGTCCTGTGAAAGCGGCGCTGCTAAAAATGATCTTGGAAATATTTTGGAAATTTTTACGGAGGGGTAAAAAGCTCCAAATCGAGTTGGATTTAGAAGATATTTGTATATGAGCGGTGGGAAGCTCAACGTTACCACTTGGGTGTTGCTCTTGATGAACTGCACTGGCTTTTCTTGTAATTATAGAAGCGTGTATATATATAAAATATTTAATAACTTAATTTGACTCCATTGAAGCTCCCGCCACCTGTAATAGAGATTTACAGAGCCACGAATTCACTTGTGCTCTTACCGAGCCCTAAAGCTGCTTTAAAACAAAGTTGCTGTAGGTAAAAGCAGATACTTCTGGAATAACCCACATTATTCAAACTGACTCCGTGATGCATCGTATTTCTTAAACTTGCATCAATTTGTCTCATTGGGCTGAGGACCCTCAGTTTAAAATGAAGGTTGCAGTAACGATGCTTTCTCGTGGATTAATCCTTCGGAGTTTTACCCAGACGTTTAGAAATGAAGCTTTCTGCCTCGGAGATTATTTAGTTGCTCACCATCTTCGCCAGTATCATGCGTCGTGCAGATGTGCTACAGCTGCTAAATCCGTTTACCCATCCGCGCACCTAAAAGCTTCAGTTAAAGGAAGTATTTGCTCATCGTTGGCCTGTTTTTCCTCTTCCAGCTGCCCCTGCGGTTCAACGACAGCCTAGTGCTCCGGCAGCTGCGGTACACGGGGATGCTGGAGACCGTTCGCATTCGCCAGTCGGGATACAGCTGCAAATACTCCTTCCAGGTCGGGGAGAATGTTTTCAGTCTTTTCCCACCTTTTAGCATCATTATCGTAGTTGTCTGAGCGTCGCTAGCTGGGGTTTTTTATCAAGGTCGTGAATTTATAGCTCATGCGAGGCAGTGGATGTAATGAGCCTCTGCTGCGCTGCTGATTTCTAGCAAGCTGGTCTAGACCTTGGTGAAGGCTACGAGCCCCTCTGCGGATAAATAACGTCACGGATTTTGAACAAAAGCGGTATTTTTTTGGAACGCGGGCTCCCTTTTTGAAGAAAAAAATAAAAAGAGAGGTATCCAATTTGCACGCGCTCTTCTGCGCGTGTTTTGGGGTCACCTGGGAATGGCGTTCGCCCCGTCGTGTCGGTGCCGCCTGCGTCCCATCGGGAGGGTGATTGGCATCCTCTGAACCGCTCAGGAGTTACCCAGCTTTTCCTGTTTTCTTCTTTTCCGTGTTTTTGCCAGGTTTTGCGCACATGTCGGTCCTTTCATGCTTTGCTGGTGCCGATTGGTTTCCTGCTGGCAGCTGCTTTGAGCCAGATGTCGTGTCCTGCACAGCAGCTGTTTAGAAAAGGAGAACTGCTCTATTTTTTTCTTGCCGAGAGCATGGATCCCAACCTTACTTGGGAGGATCTCTCCTCTCGTACCTCCTCCGCTCTTTGAGTCCTCACAGCAGTAACCGATGGAGCATCTCGGAGATGCTTTGCAGATGCTGGTAACCCCCTCCCGTAGCAGCCGTTTGGAGCTTTTTTAGCTGGAGATGACCCCGTGGGTTCTGCAGAACCTCTCCTCCCACGCTGAAAGACGTTTGAACGTTGCTGGCTCCCTGCTTTGATGTGTTTCCCATCAAACCACATATGGTGGCGGAAACTTGGTGTTCCCCAGCCTGTAAAATGCTATCTGTCCTTCTCCTCACTCGATAGATCCCGTTTCATGTGGCCAGCGGAGCAAATCCGTTATTTACAGAAGAAAGGGACACAGCAGGACCCATCTAATCAAATCTTAATGGTGGGGGTTTTTTTTCCCTTCTCAGGATTTTGTGAACCATTTCCATGTCCTTCTGCCGCAAGGAATCAGCCCGTCTAAGCACAATATCCACGACTTCTTCCAGAAAATAAAACTCGATCCAGACAATTACCAAGTTGGAAGAACAATGGTAAATGTTTATCCTCAGCTCAGACTTATGTTGAAGATACAGATATAACGTTTCCCTGCGTTTCTGTAACGATGAATTAACATCCTTAGATATGGGTTTTTTTAATTAAGGAAACTGGTTTTCTTCTGTTTGCCAACAGAAGCCAATGGCTTCAATGAAACTTTGAATATTGTTGACACAAAATAGTAAGGAACACCGTTGGTTTGTGTTAACCGAGTCACAGGTCCGGTTGTAACAAGGCAGCCTGCAAAAAACTATATGCGTAGACCCAGCTTGATACGATAGCCAGCGTTTTGCCTCCCCTGAAGGGAAGGCAGAGGCTCTGTAATTCAGAGCTCGGACAGTCACAAGCTGTAGATAAAACGGCAGAAAGCTGTCAGAGGTGGCTTAACTAAAATCATCTGCTGAACTTTCTTCTGGACATGCAGGAGACAGAAACCAGCAGCATTAAATTGTTTGAAGCTTTCCGTGCTAGTGTTTTTTGGGTTGGTTTTTTTTTTTTTTTTGTTTGTTTGTTTTTTTGGCCAGGTTTTCATGAAGGAGCGGGAGCGGCAGCTTCTGCAGGACCTGCTCCATCAGGAGGTGCTTCGCCGGATCACGCTGCTGCAACGCTGGTTCCGCAGCATGCTCTGCAGGAGGCAGTTCTTGAGCTTAAGGCAAGCCGCGGTAATCATACAGGTAAGCGGTGGCGACTGATTTTGTTGCAAATTACAATCCACGAATCCTACCGATACAACTGATGGGTTAAATCAGGTCCCCTCTCCGAGGAAGGAATTTACAATCGGGATTTGTCTTCTGGTACCATATAAGTTGGGATATGGGGGAGATGGAGCTGGAAAGGTTGCATGAAGGCAGGTGCTCTCCCATCCCCATGCAACGCCCGTTACGAGGAACTGCCTTCTGCGTTTGCAGAGATTTTGGCGTAGTTACCAGAGCCGAAAACAAGGTGAACCATCCCCGGACCCTCTCGTCCTCGGCAAAGCCGCCGTTGTTCTCCAGACCCACTGGCGTGGCTTTGTGGAGAGGCGGAGGTTCCTGCAGATGCAGTTTGCAGCCCATCTCATCCAGAACTGCTGGCGGGAGTACGCCAAGCGGCGGCACGACGCGGCCACCAGCATCCAGGCAGCCTGGCGAGGACACCGCGCAAAGCAGTCGTACGCAGCCAGCCGAAGCAAAGTCGTCTGCTTCCAAGCGGCGTGCAGAGGATATTTAGCACGACAAAGGTACCTGGCCTCAGTTAAAAAAGAAAACGTTTTCTGACGATGCTCACTGGGGAGGGAGGTGGTTGGTGTGACTTCAGGCACTACTCGGACTACGGTGACTTACAGAGCATGGTGTCCCTTCGTAGGATCCCTGACCCTGTCGCGACCTGCCCTGATCCTTCGTTTGTCCATGCTTTCTAACAAAGGAGTTTATTTAGCTGCAGGTCCTACTCTTAGAATCAGCAGAGCCTATTTCAGGTTGGAGCACGTAGGCAGTGGAAAGCCAAGGCCGTAAATACTCGCGAGGTTTTTTTTTTCCCCTTGGCAGCAGCACCGGTTTAAGTAGCCTATTTTTAACCCAGATTGCCTCGCCGATCTGATTGCTGCGCTGTCTCGCAGGGACAGGAGATACTGGAGCCATCCGCTGCGACAGGGAGAGGGTTTCCAGCCATGCCTTGGCTTGCTGGATGCGGGGCAGGTCTTGGTTTGTTCTCTGGAGACGCTGCCTGCAAGGTGTGGAGCACCTTGACGTAGGGTGGAAGATTTGAGAGCTGCAAAGAGCTCTTTGCTCAGAACGCGAGTCCCTGCAAGCTGTACCAGAGGCAGCCCAGGCAGGATGGTGAAGATGAAGAAGCCGAGGGGGTGCAATGGGTTAAGCTCTTCTGGCTCCGTCCACTTACAAATGAGCTAGACCAGGGATGGAGGCTGGAGATGCTGCCGTCAGCGCGAGAGGAGCTTTCAGGTGCGTTGGGGCGGTCCTTGAGTAGGAGAGATGGCATAAGAGGAGAAGGATGAAAACTAAACGTGCACTCGCGTTGTCTTGCTCCAGATGTGTGAGGAGGGTTGCTTGAGATGCCGACGGTGGTGAGGTGATAATGGCGGTGGTGATGAGATGCCACCGGTGCAGTGCCTTGAAGGGAAGTGAGCGGGCGCGGGGGTACAATATGTGGTTTTTCTGCTTTCTTGCAGGTTTAGAGCTTTGAAAGAGCAGCGATTAAAAGAGAAGCAGCTGGAGAATGGCCTGTCAGTTAGAGAGGAGGATGGACTGGAGGCTGATGATGCCTTGGAAATTAAGGGCTCCGACCCATCTAAGTGGGAGGACAGGTCATTTGAAGAGCGAGTGAGAGCTGTAGAAGAACATAAATCACTGATGGAGAATAATCGGGTGAATCACATGGACCCACTGGATACTTCTGCCAATTTGATGTACAAAAGGCACGAGAGAGCCAGTAGCCAGAGCGGGATGGACACCGAAGAGGAGGTGGTTGTGAGAGAGAGACCCAAGTCGCTGGAGGATCTCAACCAGAAAAAGGTGGTTCGTGCAAAAAGAGAAAGCCGGAGGATGCGTGAACTGGAACAGGCAAAATTTAGCTTGGAGCTGCTCAAGGTCCGGTCCACCGGCGGGCTGTCACCTTCAGAAGAGCGGCGGTGGTCCACCGAGCTTGTATCTGAGGCACTTCATTCCCCTCAGGGAACCCCAGAGAGCGAAAGCTCTCAAGGGAGCTTTGAGATGTTAAGCTGTGAAGATACCCCAAGTAATAAACTCGTTTCCTTAGTTTTAGACGAGCAAGATGCGCAGTCGTTTTCCACTGACTCTCTGCCTAGCAGTCCCCAGGCTCATCTGCAGGAGAAGTCTTTCTGTGCGGCAGATGTGAACAGCAATTTACCCAGTTGCAGAAGGACGCCTTCAGACTCGGAGCTACCTGATAACCTCACCATGAAGGAGCGCGCGGTCTCTGACCCCCAGAATGTTATATACAAGGCGCATCCAAGAGAAACTTTCCTTTCCAGAAACCTACCGACTTTCTATGTTCCACCACAAGACAACGTGAAGGTGAAGCTGATGGAGAATAACCTGAGGAACAAAGCAGTGGACAGAGAGGAGAGGACTGTTACGTTCTCTGAGGTCAGGAAGGACTCTGAGCCAGAACAGGGCAGAGGTGAGGAAGAGAAGTCCTCTACCAAGAGAGAGGAACGTGGGACAACGACTGTGACACAGGCCCATTCTCCAGACTCTGTCATCAAGAGACTGGAAAAGCTCAACGTGGAGAAGGAGGAACGGCAAAAGCAGCTTCAGCTGCAAAATGAGAGGGAGATGATGGAGCAGATCCGTCAGCAGAAGGAAATTCTGGAGAAACAACGCAAAGCCTTCGAGCAGCAAGGGAGGGTGGAGGCTTTGCAAAGGGCTGAGCAGAGCAGGATGAAGGACCCCTCCCTCAAACCAACCAAAAAACCAGAGAGCCGGCCTCAGTCGGTCCTCATCCTGCACCCCCAGAGCAGAGGGGAGCATAGCCCCACCACAGGCACGACTCCAACCTCATCGGTGGACATTAAAGGTCTCACCGTTGGGACCAGGGGAAGCTCTCCAGCCCACAGTGCCTCCAAAGACAGACCTGTCAGCATGTTCATGGAGCGAAGAGAAGGTCAATCAGGATCGGCACTGGAACCCCGCTGCCATTCCAGACCAGCTCTGGACCCCAGGGACCTCCCAGGCAGCCACTTCTCAAGAACAGAGCGCCTCCGGCAACCCCGAATGCCCAACCAGGCCACCGAGGAGACGAGGGCAAGCGCTATGTTCTTCACGCCGAAAGACAATCCCTTCGGCTTCCAGTGAGTAAAAAGACGGTGTGCTTTCTCCGTAGGCTTTCTCCGTAGGCTTTTGCCATAGGTTTTCTCTGTAGGCTTTTTGTTCTGCTAGAGACCATGTTTCTGGAGACTCTACAAAACCCTTAGCGAAACGAAGATGGTTTCTTGATCTTCTAGCAATGAACAGGCAGAGGAAAAGAAAAAAGAACTGGAAGTATGATTTCTCCATCGCTTATGTGATGGGTATTAGGTAAGCCAGGAGAGATAGTCATGGACATGAGCAGGTGAAAGGAGTTAACAGAGAGAGGGTTGACAGTGCTTTCATTTACACTAGATGAACGCTGATAGGAGTTTATTTCTCAAGGTAAAAGATGAAGAAAATATTCTTAGGATTTTTGGGTGGGCAGAGTAGAAATGACTAAATAAGGCAGAAAATTTCAGAATTTTTTTTTGTTTACTGTGTAGTTAACACAGCCAGCAAAGTCATTTGGAAAATCTGAACCATTGCAGATTAAAAACCAGCAACTGTCCGGAGAGAGTTTGTGATGCAAACGTACTTTTGACAGCGTATCGCTTACATATGTAATTACGCTTGTAACGCGCTTAGTGCTCATTCAGCTCCGTCGCATTGCTTAAAAGATGGGCTGCTCCAGGGTCTAGAGACCCCAGCAAGATCTTGGGACAACATTTGCTCCCGCTCTATCGTGTTGCTTAAGCTGCCTTGGAGAGGTTTAGCTGAAAAAGGATGTTTAGCTCAAAAAAAAAAAAGGACATAACCCCCCCCCCCAAAATCCTGCTGTAAGGATCCAAGGCAAGAGCTACCAGTGAATGTTCGCTGTTGGTAGCTCAAGGTACCTCCAAGTGTAGTAAACTTGTGGTTTATGTGCTGTTATTCCCGTTTTATTTGTGCAGGTTCTTTAACTAAGTCCAGGTGCATGTGATGGGGGCGGGGGGAAAGGAGTGGTCAAAAAATAGTCAAAAAAATAGGAGCAGTCCAAAAAAAAAAATAGCCTTTTGCCCCCATTAAAACCAGCTGCATCCCTTGCACGTGCACGTGGTGAGGGTTTTGTTCGGAAGTGATGGTAGAAAGAACGAGCTGAGCAAAAAGCAGCTTAAGTGGGCGTATTTTTGAACGCTATGGTAGATGCAAAGCGAGGGTGCTCTCCTTCTGAACCAGATCGTAGGAAAAACTACAGAAGGTCCTGGAGAACTGGTTTGGAAGTGGGTGTTGGAGAATAGTCTTCCCCCCCCAAAAAAATTTCTTTCCATTTCTTTTCCTGGTTCGTGCACAGAACAAGCAACAGGAAAACAAAATGTATTAAAAGTTCCCGTCTTTTACTTTTTATTCTGCAACAGAGCAATCACATTTGAGAATCCAGCAGCGAAAAGGTACCATCCGTAACCACCGTGTTGGGTGGAGTTGGCAGGCAGAACTTCATATCTTCTTGTCCTTTGGTATTAACTCAAATCCTGAAGAATTCAAAGCGATTCCGAAACCCCGTGACCTCAAACTTGCAATTTGGTCTTGATCGCTTGGGTTGCGCGCTTGTACGCTCCAGCCAGCTGGGCTGGCATGGTGGGAAGGCTTTTAGGAGAAGATGAAACATCTCTGTTCTGTTGTGTTTCAGCAGAGAAGCAAATCATCAATGTCTGTCCAAGGCTGAACTAGCTAGGAAGCCATTTAAGATGCCGGGGTCGGGCAGAGGAGAGGTAAGTTGTGACTTGCTTATTTTCTCTTTTAATTGAACAAGGTGGGGGGGGGAAAACCCTTATTCTGCCAGTTTTCCCTCAAAAGCTTCAAAAAAGTGAACTATAAAGCACAAGGGCTGCTAGACATAGGGACGGGGGATATCACGGTACGGGAACCTTCACACCTTCTCTTAAAAATAAAAAAAACCCCGTACCATTAATTCGTAGCAGCTCTGAAGAAAAAGGATCTTGCCATCCTGATGTCCAACGCAGCCTCGTCTTCGTTTGGTGTAACGTACGTTTGAGTAACATCCATCATTGTCCATTTTCACCATGCTGTCTTGGTTTTTCGGTTTGGTTTTTTGGGGTGTTTTTGTTTGTTTGTTTGTTTTGTTTTGTTGGTTTTTTTTCACTTGATATAATATTGTGTCCCCTCCGTGGAGTGCAATGTCACTCAGAGATGTCTTATATGAGATGGCTGTACATGAGCTACGCAATGATACCGAAAATCAGTAAATCTCCTTTTTATTTAAAAAAAAAAAAAACAACAACTTTTTGTTTGTTTGTTTGTTTTATCATTTGGTCAAGCAGGTTCCCAGACCGACCCATAAAAAGAAAGCCCGCATGGCGCGGACGCGCTCCGATTTCTTGACTAGAGGTACTTTTGCTGATGGGGAGGGGGATACGGAGGAAGATGATTATGATGACAATTTTGAGTTCCTTCTCTCCTCTGACCAACCTCCTCATCCCGAGGCGGTGCCTGCAGCCCGGCTGGGGCAGGCCTGTTACAGTGACTCCGAAATGGTAATTTTTTCCAACGCGGCGGGGGAAATTTAAAAAAGGGAGCGAGCGGAGCTGCGGGAGCCTTTCTTTGCTAACCTTAGCTGCACTGATCCCTCCACCGCTTCTTCTCCCACTTCCAAGGATGCTGTAGATGGGTAAACTCAGTGAACACAGCAGAAACGGATGTGAAATAGGGAACTAATGAGTATTTCTTGGCCGTGGGAATGTTTTCTGGCTTGATTCGATATCAGCTATGGTTTCCATAGCTTTCCTGGAGCATTGCAACTTGTATTGCACAGCTACCTAGTTTTTGGGGGTTTAACCTCAATAGCAAAGTCCCCCTAGGATCTTTTTGCTCTGCAAATGATCTATACACATCCATGGCAAAGATCAAAGCAAATATTGTCCAAAAAGCAACAAACAACAAAGAAAACGATATAAATCTTGTGCCTCCTATTACTTTTGATTTTGTATCCTTAGCCCCAGTATCCGATGATTATTCAGTTCTCCATTATCATAGCAACGCTGGCTGACAGCGTCTTAGAGAAAGCAAAAACATGTGAATTGGGCAATAAAAATATGGCAAAATAGTGGGTTTTAAAGGAAAAAACCCCCAATTTTAGTGGCATTTTCAAGCACAGTAACTGGTCTCCCTTGGCAAGTCCACAGGCTGCAGCACCGTGCTCCGTGAGCTGCAGAGCATTTGCATCTCAGGCTTAATCTCCCGCCTGGATAAGCAGCTTTCGGAAAAATCACAAACCCAGAGGTTTCGGGAGTTGAAGACGCCAACAGCTTCCAACCCACTCGTGGTTTTTTTTCCTGAGGTGGTGGAGATGTTCCCGGTGGAAGTGTGGATAAACACCGGGAATTGTCTCCTCCCGTTAAGGGCGCAGGGGGCTCTGCTCCAGCCGCAGTGCTGGGTGTGGAGCTGAGTGTGAAACCAAACAAAAGCGTGAAAACCAAAGTCAGCGATTTATTTTATGCCATGGGTCTGGCAAACTTCTCGTGCGATCCTAAAATCGGCTTTTCCGGGAAAGTCAGATGGCCAAGGAGGGTTTTTCATGACTTGTCTGTTAGCGGCTTTTATTATAAAGGATAAATTTTTCCCAGGGTAATTTCCTCACGGGAAGGGGGCAGAGATTTACAAATTCCCTGAATTTTTAAGGTTGCTCTTGATAAATTTCCAGGGGTTTTGAGCCAGGAATACTCAAAACCTGATTGAAAGACGCAGCTCTGTGAACTGAGCCCACTTGGCTGCCTCTTAGCGCATCTCCCTGCTTTTGTAGATCAGGAAAGGGAGAATTTTATGTAGTAAAATGTAGTATTTTACGTAGCCTGGCGAAAGCGCCGGGCGAGAGGCCGTGCCATACCTGGAGTGCCGTGCTGTGTTCCTGGAGGCTACCCTCTTACAAAGCGTTAGGGTTTTGGGGTTTGGGGGTTTTTTTTTAGCTGTAGAAATCTTTCCCGCAAGGATGCGAAAGGCACTTGGTGAGCTCCATCCTTGGGAGGGACCTGGCTCACGCCGCTCTTTAGAAATGCTCCTCGGGACTCTGCTCACCTGGTTTTAACAGCTCTCACCGCATGCGAGTAGTAGTAGGTGCCAACTGTCTCTCGTCTCTCCTGTATCCCTCTCCTCCTCTGCTCTCCATCACTAGCTCTAACTGGGGGTCAGCACTTTCACCCCTTGTGCGGTTGAGTTCTGCTTTCTAGCAAATGCTGCCCGCGAAGTCATGTGCTCAGCGATACCCTACGGCTGTGTGTCCTCGCAACGCGTACGGTGTTTCCAGCTGTATTCTGTATTGCAGGTTTGGGACCAGCCCTTTGGCTTGTGGCTTCTCTGGGTCAGGATCGCCACAAATAGCAAAATTTAGGGACGGCTTATTCCTGTTTATTAGCAGAGCCCGGTTGGGTCTTGCAGATGATGGAGGAGCCTACGATAGAGCAATACTGGTGCATGTTGGTTTGGGTACAAGCTCAAGTAGGTGGCTGCCTACGTAGACACATTTATTGCGTCTTGTGATGTTCACATGAAGACAAGTCAGGCAGTAGCCATGTGCAGGCTGGTTTCCGTGCTAGTGAATAACTTATTCATACATCTGCTGCCCTCGGCTACAACTTACCAAAAAAGCCTCTTTTGATGTGCTGCTCAGCCGCCAAGGGCTGCTGGGTAGACAAAAAGGAGATCACGTGCGACCTTGTGAAGCTGAGCATGTGATGGCTCACCAGCTGCACTGGCGTGAATCTGCCCATTTTGCCCGTTGGTCTCTTGACCGTCAAGTCAATGATTGTGTATCACCAGCTGGTAAGTAGAGGGCCACCAGAAACCCATGCTCCTGGCCTAAGTCTGGAGCATCTCAGAGCAGCAAAGACCAAGAGCATCTTCAGCCAGAGCTGAAACCCGAGGTGCACCAGTATATAAGGTGGCTGCTGAAGGTACAGTTGACTCCAAAGAGCTTTTAAGGCTAAAGGGCTTCCTCACAAGACCAACCAAAGGTTGTTTGAGCATTTTGGCTAGTGATTAGCTGAGGATTAACCTGCCTTACGGTGAGGCAAGTACAAGCCGGAGGAGTAGCTCCTGGCTGTGGTCAACACATATGAATACCACTTCTGTTTTGCACCTAAGCCTGGAGAGCTTTCCTGCAACAGATAAACAGAGAGTCTTGGTTAGGGAAACCACACCAGAAGTATCTTCTGAATACATTCTCCTTCAGCAGAGGCTCTTAGAGAGAGGGTCTTGGGTAACGAAGCAGCAATTTGGCTCCAACCTCCATACTAACACCATGAATTGACAAACATCAGTCCAAGTATCTGTCACCAGCTGATCCCAAGCATCCCTCAAGAGCCAGCAATGAAAGAAGATCTCTTGTCCTAAGCTATTCAGAGGGAGCATTGCACTTTAGGAAGTTCTTCAATGCAGCATGTAGCACTGCTGCCTGCTGGGACAAGTCATCTCGCTTGGCCACAGTTATCTAGTGCCGGCGGGCAAAATCGAGGTTGCTCTTTCAGAGGAAAAATATTTGGTCACCTCTTCATCCAGGGGACAACTCCAGACCCCATGACTATTGCCATTTGCCTGCACGTGGTGCTTTGTGGTGTTCCCTGGCCAGGGATTTTCTGGTGCAGAGGCTTGTCTTCACATCTGAGAAGGTTTCCCGTCCAGACGAGGACCTCGCCCATCACAGCTTCTTGGAGAGGAGTCCCTCAAACAGAAGGATCTTGCACCAAAAATGCCTTTTAGTCCTTACTTTCAAAAGCTGGAGAGGTTGCTGTGATAACAGAGGAAACGCTGAACGATAATAGGTCAGGAATTGGGGCAGAGCAGAGATGTGGTGGTAGCAATGGTAGAAAATCCTTCTTCCATTTTTGCCTAAAAAGTGCATTACAGATGTTTTTAACTCAGTCTTCTGCGTGAGCCAGGGGTTTCACTTGCTTTGCTCTACTCCAAAATCTGTACGCTAGATCTGCTTGTGCAGTAGATATGATATATATTTTAAAAAGAAAATGTACGTGGTGTCCTATAGAGCAACCTCTGCATTGCTCCAGCGATCCCCTTAGCCAGCCTGCCATGGTCAGCACATACCAATGTGCTTTAAATCACTCTGAAATAGAAAAAAAGGGAGTAAATGGCCCAACAGAATACATTTTTTTAAAAAAACCAAATCAGTGAAAGTGATTAAAAGGTTGAAATTACTCAAGAACAAAACCATATCATGGGGGCAAATATTGTAATAGGACATTTTCAAAAGCAAGTAGTAAGTTTGGGCTGGATGCAAATCACTTTTGTGGATTTTGAGCTGGTTTTTTTCTTTCTCCAGTATCCATCTGCAATTTAGGTGTGATCGTCACCTAAACGTAAGAGTGACAAGAGCAAGAAACCCTTTGATGGTTTAGGCAGTTTCTTTCTTTCCCAGTGGCAATTTTGCCTTGTGTGCTGCCATCTCCTGGCTGGTAGAGAGGCTAGTCCTGGGGTGGAAAAGAAAACATTGAAGAAGAGTATAAATACGGTAAATGTGACTCCCCTGCAGCCCCTATTTTGTATAATTTTCTTTGAAATATTTTTAAGAGAAGAAAAAGAAATGCTTAAAAACACAGTGCGTTCAGCTGAGACATTTTAGGTGATGGGAAAGCTACAGGAGATATTTGACCATCATCTCCCGATTCCTTTCATACAACCTGATTCCCTGCTATTCTCGTTCCGAAAGTCTCTCCTCCAGGAGTCCAACTCCGAAACCACAGCTGCAATTGGAAAAAAAAAAAAAAAGAACAAAAATTGCTATTTTTTTTTAAATACGGCAGGACTATTTCTGGGCTATTTCATGGAATCCTGTTAGGTTGAATTACTGCGAATTCATTTCACCCTTAAAAATGATCCCAGGGCATTTTAAGTGGTGGCAAAAGCAGAGATCCTTTGTATTGAAGCTTCAAAGTCTCTTATTTCTAAAGGGTTCATTTTGACATGTCCTTGGCACAAAGACTTTGATGGTCTTTTCTGTAAAGTCCTCAACAAGAGTTGGAGGAGGAAGTTCTGCTGGGACAGATCCGTGTGGTTGAAGGTTCTTTTGGTGCTGGGAACACCACAAATGACTTCGTTGTGGCTAACAACCATGGCTAACATGGCTCTTCTGGGATGGAGAGCCCAGATCAAGATGATGCAGGCTGAGTGATAAGGACCCATGGCTTGGTGCACACTGATTTTCATCATTGGTTGCTCAAGGAGAAAGAAGGTTGGACCTCGATGTAGAGCTGGAGCAAGAGAAACCCCTTTCTTTTTTTAGGAGTTGTTAAAATATTTCTCTAGTTGTAGCTGTAGGTTTTCACCTGCAGGCAGGTAGAACTAAAGATGCAACAGATGAAATATCTAATTTTGGTTAGGGGAAAAAACCCCAAATCAGCTGGCATCCCAAGATCTGTCTCATTTTAAACACTTTGTGCTTGGAATTGTTACAGACAGTGCAGCGATTCGCCTCTGGGGAAGGCCAAACAAAACTGCACAAAACCATGTCTCAGGGGGAGATCGGGAAGCTGGCGGCCACACAGAAGAGCCTGACTCCGGATGGGAGGTAGGAAACATGGCTGGAGATGGCAGATGAATCCCTCCCGTGTCCCTCTTGCTCTCCATCACCTTGCTGAACCACTCCGGCTCCTTTGGAGCTCCACCAACCAAAGCAAGCGCATGAGTTACTCGTCCCACCTTTCCTATGTGACCGTGGACATGCCCAATTAGAAGAGGCGTTCTGCTCATATTGTGATAAAGTTTTGATGAGCTAGGCCAGACATCCCATCCCAAACCACCCAACTGGATGTGTGAAACTTGAGTTTCTTGCCTTTCCTGAGGATGCGTAGCCTGGTTTCTCTGGGAGAAGTTGTGTGGATTTAACTCCTCCTCAAACACTATGAAGATCTGCGGGATTTGGGGTAGTTTTGGAAAGAAGGAAATTTTCCTAGTTAAGGTGGTTCCTCTTTTCACAACTTATTTCCAGGCCTCAACGAGCCAAGATGAGGTTCTGGGTAAAGGGAAAGCAGGGGGAGAAGAAGACCCCACGGGAGAAGCTTGCTACCCAGTCGGAGCTCCTAGAATTGTACGCGGAGCAAGAAGCCCCCAGCAGGGAGGTGATTTCTGGCTTGCAGCTTGGTGAAGGTAAGCGATGAGGTGGCATGGTGCCGGTCTTGTAAGTACCAGCGAAATTGCGTTCACTTTCACAGCAGAGGGAAAAGCTAGTGTAAATCTGGCTTTACGCTACAACTGAACGTAGCCCAATATATAGGGGCTTGGTAAAGGTGTAGAACTGAGGAAGGTTGGTTTATCTGTAAGGTGAGGGTATCTGTAAATTGGAGTTTCGTGTACGACGGTGTGGTCTAGCTGAGGCTGCTGCGGGAAAACAGGTTGGGAAGCTGCACAAATTGAATGCCCATGCTGGTTCGTGTCTCTTGAATTGATGGATGGCGTCAACCTGAAAGGGTGGCAAGTAGGTCAGACGGTGCGATCCAAAACGGATCTCAAGCAATTCCATGTCACTAATCCTCCCGGCAGCTATCTGGACACAGACAGGTGTTTCCCCTCTTGACAGAGGAAATAACGAAGGGAGAAATAACATTTAATCTTCCTGCAAGTACCACGCACTGCTTTTCTCCTCTGCAGCTTTATTTCAATGCCCGTCTCCTTATTTTAGTGGCAGAACTATTTTTCATCTGCTCTTCAATCTCTTTCCCTCTTTTTAATTATCACCCGTAGAGTTGGGTCCTCACCACCTGACCCCTCCACGGAGTCCCGAGCTGTCCGGTATCTACCGACGGGAGTTTAAGGAGAACAAGGAGCCCTCTCCCAAAGTGAAACGCAAGCGCAGCGTCAAGATCAGCAACGTGGCTCTGGAGCCCGTGCAGTGGCAGAACGACTCGCTGCAGATCATAACCAGCGCTAGCGACTTGAAGAGCATGGATGAGTTTCTCCTGAAAAAGGTAACTCCTGCCCTCGCTGCTCCAGATAAATCATCTGAGAGCTCAAAAAGCAGACGGAGGCAACAAAGCCAAAATTATCCTGGAGGATATTAGTAGCGATACTAATAATTCATCTAAGGGCGCACAGCATGCATCAGGGCAGACTTGGGAGAAAAGGTGGGCATGCTGTGCATGCACCGTGCGGTCGTTCTGCACGGGCACAGCAGCTTCGGTGCTGCCATTGCTTTGAGTTGCTCCTGGTGGCATCAGAAATGGATGATCCAGGAGGGCAGGATTTGAAGGCTGTGGGGAATTCCACATGTTGCTAAGTCTGCATGCAGGAGAAACCGCCTTGTAATCTCTATTAACGTTGTCTGCCCATGGTGGAGCAGCTGCTGAGTGTTGCTTCATCTCACGTGGTGCTCTGCCACATCTCAAGTCACACGGGTGCATTAAAGCCCTTTGGTTTCCCAGATGAATGAACTGGATAATGAGGACAGCAAGAAGGACACGCTGGTGGATGTCGTGTTCAAGAAAGCACTGAAGGAATTTCGACAAAACATCTTCAGCTTTTACTCCTCGGCATTGGCAGTAAGTGACCGGATGACGGGTGAGAACATCCACCTCTAGGAGAAACGAGATGCTCTGGGTCCTCCTAGTGGTGGAGACGTTGCCGAGCCTTCTGGTCCTGGTCTGCTCATCCCAAAGGATGGATGTTTTTCCTTTGTATTCAGTCCCATGAGCTGTAAATTTGGACTAACTCTTCCTCATTAGCCAGCTCTCAATATACGTTCAGCGGAGATTTCTGATCTCCTCGTTAGAGCTTGCTCCCAGGCAAATGGGAGTTGACAGTAAGTCAATAAACTCCTATTTGCCACCCAAAGTGCCTGGAAACCTTTGTGTTACTATTGCAAGTAGTGGAGACATCTGAGCAACGCAGAGCTCTGCTCTTCTGCTACTTCTGCATCTGAGCAATGATTGCTATGGCTTGTGATCACAGTGATCAAAAAAAGCTATTTTATTGCCCAGATTGTACAAAAAGTTCCCTCTAAGACTTGAGCTGGCACTTAACGTCCTCCTGCTCTGCACACTGAGAAGCCACCCTGCCAAAGGTCACGAAACAGCTCTATTAGATGATTCTTTTTCCCTTCTTTTAATCATGCTTCGACTTTCCCTGAGTGGTTGAAAGCCGGTCAGGCTGAAATAGTTGTCTGGAGCAGAATAGGCAGTCTGGGCTGTATAAAACTCACTTTTCTTTTTGCTTCTGTTTCCTTAAAAGATGGATGATGGAAAAAGCATCCGCTATAAGGACCTCTACGCCTTATTCGAGCAGATTCTGGAGAAGACCATGAGGCTTGAGCAGAGGGACTGGAGTGAGTCTCCAGTTAAAGTCTGGGTCAATACCTTCAAAGTCTTCCTGGATGAATATATGTTAGAGTACAAACCCCTGGACTACACCGCGGTGAAGGTAGTCAGCATTTTTCTTAAGCCCCTTGAAGATTTGGGAACTTTCTGCGGGGTTGTGCTCTCTGTAGGCACATGGGAACCTCTGCTGTCTTCTCCTCTGCTTTAAGCTGAGGTGGACAACATAAGTTGGCACACAAGGCACAATTTCTTGGTTGTGTTTCAGTGGGCTCAGCAAATCCCACTTCACATCTGGGCTGAGCTGGGCCTTAGCCAATGCCAACGTGTAGATGTCTTCTCCATGGCAAAGTTGCAGCCATCTGTGGATGGTTGGAAAGGCAGCTCCTGGTGCTTCCTTTTTAGTTTTGGGTTTGGTTTTTTTTCAGTCTTTGAGGAAAAGTGAAAGAGATAGATGCTTTCCTCATCTCTTGACCTCTTCCCAGGTGACCACACACTTGACCATGGGTTTGGTTGCAGGAGAAGGGGACACGGGAGGTGGCTGTCCTTAGGGTCTAGCTACAGTTTTCAAAGCAGTCAAAGCTTGTAGCATGCCTTTCACAAACCTGAGCTTCTCGCTTTCTGCTCGTTATTGTCTGCGAGGACAACCACAGGGTCTCAGGCTGGGCTTGGGAGATGCTGTTTATTGAATCAATAATCCATCTTCTGGCTCTTCAGCTCCAAGTCCTCCCCAGGCTCCTCTCCAGGCAAGTTTTCTTCTGAGCAGGCTGAGGATTAGCTCCGACTGCAGTGCTGTGCCACCTCCTCCTTGGGTGTCTTGCATGAGATGGGAGAGCTTTAGGTCACTGATGCTGGACTTGGAGGCAGAGCAGCTAATCCCAACTCTGAGATGAAGATGGGGACAGTTTTCCAGAGGATTTCTGAAAACAGGGTGACCCATAGAAGAGTTTTTCTAAAGTGACTCTCCTGGGGCTGCTGGTGCACAGGAAGATGGGGCTGGAAAGCGCTGGGCAAAGTTAGATACGAACCCTCTGTACACTTTTCCTGCGGAAATTGCTCATAAATATGCAAAAATCTCTTTTTATTACTAGGTGCCAAAAACGGAACGAAAAAAGAGAAGAAAAAAGGAAGTGGATGTGGTGAGTTGAGCACTCTGTGCATTAAAAAATTAATGTTCTTGCGGCCAGAATGACGAGTGATAAGAGATCTGCTCATGACGCGTCCTGTGCTGAGATCTGAATATCACACCGTAACGAACGCGCAGCCGTCAAAGGGCGTGCTGGAAAGATGGATGAGGTGGATTTGGTTTGCTTGATCAAGGGTCGCTGTAGGTTGTCCTCTGAAAACGTGTCAGTCAAGACAGTACATGTAATGTCAGGAGTTATAGATGAACTGAGAGCGAAAACAGTGTTATTCTGGGTTTCTGTATAAACTTATAGAGCGTGTTTCACGTCTCTGATGTCAGAGATGTGGGAGGTTACATCTCCTTTTTTCCTAAAGGATATGACAGTACTAGGAAGGATGCAGATGCAGAGCAAAAAGGGGCCATGGATGCACAAAAGACCTTCTTAACATGGAGAGGTTGACCAGCCAACCTCAGTCAAATGCAAGTTATTAACCTGCTTACATGACAGTTTGGTTCCCATACTGGCTGGATGTCTGTTTGAGTTGCCTACAGGGTTAATGGGCTGAAAAGGAAACAAAAATAGCAAATAAAATCAAATAACAGCTAAAAGTTGGAGAGCAGACCGTGTTCATCTCCCCGTTTCACAGCAGACTAAGAGCCCATCTCCTTTTTCTGACCAACCTTTATCGTTGTAGGTGGAAGAGCACAACGGTCACATTTTTAAGGCGACCCAGTACAGCATCCCCACCTACTGTGAATATTGTTCCTCCTTGATCTGGATAATGGACAGGGCTTCTGTTTGTAAATGTAAGCACAGTCTCTCTGGTCTTTTTTCATCTGATTGTATCACAGTGATGAGTTTCTGGATTTTGAAAGGTGTTTGTTGCTGTTTCCCACAACCCCACCCTCAAATAATTTGGTTTTTTTCACATTAGAAGAGCTTTTGGGACAGATCTTAAGGGTTTCTGAAGTCAACTAGTAAGTCCATCCCAGCAGTCCTTCCAGTCCTCACGGTATGGTCATTTTGTGTGTGGGGGAGCTTTGTGTTACACATCTTATCCTATGAGGTCCTATGGTCATCCGATAAGGTCAAACCGTATTTACGTGTCACCGTAAGAAGGACGGTAGAGAGTTGGGTATGGCAAACGTGCCCAACGGCTTCAGCCCGTAGGATGCCTGCAGGTCTCATGACCATGGCAAATTCCTTTGACTTAGCCCATATGACCTCCAGGCACATGAATTTTTGGAGACATCAGGAAAATGGAGGAGGACCGATGGGAAAGGTTGATCCGTCACTTTGGTTTTTCCAACGTTTCTTTAGGTTTAGGTTGGAAGTATCGACCCTGGGGTATTTCAGGCTGATGTACAGCGTGGGAAGAATACAAATTAGTTGCTATTGCCAACCTCTTTGAGGGTACCCATGTCTGTTAGCTCAGAGTCAGTCATGGATTATCTTCTGAGTTGATCTATTGAGGTTTTTTAATGTTTCAGGGACTTAAATATGGGACCTTTAAAATTAAAGGCTTCATGGTTTTTTGTTTGTTGCAGTATGTAAATATGCTTGTCACAAGAAGTGCTGTCTTAAAACTACGACCAAGTGCTCCAAAAAGGTAAACGTCTCTCATTACTTTTCATTCATTAAATGCATTTCAGATGACAAGCACAGGCTTGTATAAAAAAAAAAAAATACTTGCAGGCACAGAACAGATATAATGCTGGCAATAACCCTCCTTTGAGCAGCAGCTTGGACCGGAGATCCCTGGAGGTCTCTCCAACCTGTACTTCAGTGTTTGCATGTATTTTGGGAGTAACGCAGCGATGCGTCACTATATATCTGCCCAGTCATGCTGCAGATGTTGCAGTGACGTTCCCTGCCTTGTAACCATGCTGAAGAATAGAAAGCTGCCTTGTTTCGTGGCTTTTAAAGACTTGGAAATGTGGGATTGTTCTTAAATGTGGGGTTATTCTTGGATATATGGGTTATTGTTAACCCCGCCGGTCGCTGCTCAGGCACGGACCCCAAACAGCGGCAGCCGAGCGAGGAAGAGTGGGTGGAGGATGCTCAAGCACTCACGGTACTCCTTAGAGGGGAATTAAATACTGTTTGTCAGGTTTAAGGACAGTGAATGAATGCAGCGGGTCACCCCGGCTAACAATGAATCATCAAGATTTGGTTGTGGGGTTGTTTGGTTTTGGTTTTTTTTTAAATAATTTATTTTGTGCTTTTTATGCCCAAAATAGAATAATGCAGCCAGGATAATAATGTGCGCAAAGCTTTATCAGCTCCCTGGGAGGCTTCTCAAGGAAGAACAGCCTCCATAATATACAGCCTCCGTAAAGCTGCATGATTACATTTTCTCCAAGAAATAATCTGAATATATACATTGAAGACATATATTTTAATATATTTGTATTTTGAATATATATAGTATTTTTTCTGCACTCTTTCCCTTTCTGGCAGTGTTTCTGCAGTAGCTGGGAATGCCTCCTATGAGTTTCTGTTCTAAAATCTGGGAAGTTCGATGCGATCTCGGATTATTTTTTTTTTCAGAGAAGCTCAGGGATGATTGGAGCCTTCTCATTTCTTGGGGTTTCTCTGCACAAGGAAATTTTTGCGCTGTACCCAAGGAAACGAGTTTACCGTGTCTCCATGGTAGCTTTCCACTTGGGTGGTTAGAGGTCCTTCTCTAGGAAGGCTCTGGCTTGTCTCTGCTTGGTGGGTCAATGTTTTTAGGGTTGTTTTCAGCAACCGGGAGCCACAAACCATCTATTATGCTTTGAGAAAGAGTTCTTTATTTTCTGGCCACAGTTGATTTTGTAACTGTTAGCTTTGTCCCAGACTGGATCTGTTTCTTCAGATCTATGGTGAACTTGAGCAAATGTCAAGCTCATCTCTCTTGACGGCCATAAAATTGCTTCCACCCATGCTTGGTCCTCATCTCAGAGCTACTCGACTTGAGCAGCACATGGGTTTTGTGGCATCGTGTTTATCATGGTTTTAGCAGAAGGCTGTTTGAACAGCAGATGATGAATTTCAACTGGTAGCTCAGACCAGATGTTCCTGGGGTGGATTTTTTTTTTCCTCTAGAGCATGAAACAGCACGGGCATCTTCCCCACATCATCTCATAAGGTTGATAAGATCGATGAAAGGATGACATGGAATGGGAAAAACAAAGATGCAGGAGTGGTTATAAGGCGAGCTGTGACCTATGTCACAGTCGCCACCGTCTTGCTGGTGGCTGGATTGCAGCATGTGCCTTCTCACGTTCCTTTTGCTGGGGCTGGGTATTTGTATCAAAATTTTATTAGGTCTTTCTGGGTCTTTTCCCACCCAGAATCTCCCATTCGGGAGGACTGTTCACAACTGAATTTGCCAAATATCAGATCTTCAGTGAGCCTTTGCAGCTAGCAAAAGGGTCTTTCCCGACAGATGGAGATGGGTTTTCTCATGCTCTTATTTTGGCATCACGTTTGTTCACAGATATTTTGTAGTCACCAACGCTGCGAATTAGGATCTAAGACTCAAATTTACTTGCTCTGCTTCCTGCATCCTCTTTGGGCCGTGAAGTTGCCCCTGGAGATGGTGCCAGAGGGAAGTGGAGGAGGACCATGCCCAACTGCATTGACTCCACTGGGCTGAGAGTGTAACTACAGTGGGGTGGTTAAAGAAAGAAAGTTGAGATTTTTTATGACTTTAGATGCACGTCCAGAGACCAGTTTAGCATTGCAAGACATACATTGCTGGCTGTCCCATCCTCCTTCCTTAGACTGACTTGCAGGTCACCTGGATCAGCTGAAGAAACGTGAATAGCAGTTGGATCCAAGCGTTCTGCCAGAATTCCTTCCTAAAAGGATTTGAAACCCTTTTTTTCCTTTTTCCTCTTCAGTATGACCCCGAGCTCTCGTCTCGGCAGTTCGGTGTGGAGCTCTCCCGGTTGACCAGCGAGGAGCGAGCGGTGCCGGTGCTGGTGGAGAAGCTCATCAACTACATCGAAATGCACGGGCTGTACACAGAGGGCATTTACAGAAAATCGGGGTCCACCAACAAGATCAAGGAGCTGCGGCAAGGACTCGATACAGGTGAAAAGATGGAGAGAAAAAAAAAAAAACCCACATGAGGAGAAAAATCTCTGTAAAAGCAAGGTTGGATGTAAGGAAGGTGGGATGTTTCATCGGGGTGAAACAAGGGAGCAGTCCTTCCTTCCGCGACTGCCGGCTGCACAAGCGATGCTTTCACGTCTCCAACCAAAGCTCGAGTCACCAACTCATGCTTTTTTGGGTGCAATACATGAAAAGAGTCATTCTAGTTGAGGGAAGACGCTGCCCTACTTACACGGTAGCAATTGATGCCAGCAAGAAAAGAAATCCTGGTCCCACCAAAGGTTACTTGCCCTGGAAAATGCATTTCTCTCTAATTTTAATGCGTGGAGCTGAAATCGGGTGCTGGATTTCTTGCCATTAAACGCAGTGTGATTTTGGGGTGGCACATGAACATTTTCTATCCTAGAGGAGTAGCTTATCACAGAACGGTTTGGGTCGGAAGGGACCTTTCAAGGTCATCTAGTCCAACCCCCCTGGCTTCACTAATGGCTTCATATTGATTGTTGCCTCTTGTTTATTTTCTTTTTTCCTCAATCTGCCGAACCCAGACATCGATAACGTGAATTTAGACGACTACAACATCCACGTCATCGCCAGCGTGTTCAAGCAGTGGCTCCGAGATCTGCCCAACCCTCTCATGACCTTCGAGCTCTACGAGGAGTTTCTGCGGGCGATGGGTAAGGAACCTCCTTCACTATCCTGTCCCCTTGGCAGAGAGAAACAGTGGCCGCTTTTAGTGCCAAACTTTTTATTTACTCTTTGGGCCCAAACCAGCTGGTTTTGCCAAATTATATTTACCTGGTTTCAAAGTCTGATTTTTTGGCTATTCCTGGTTTTTTTTACACAAAACCACGGGCAGTTGTCTTGCCTTTGGTGGCATGCGTTTGCATCGTGATTCAGCAGATTTCAGCCCAAACCATTAGCCAGAAGATCCATCTTTTTAAGTAGTAAGAGTAAGTAAGCGTTAAGAAGGAATCATGTTAAACAGGAAGGAGAAGAAGGAGCTGCCCCTAAATGCTGGTGCTTTCTCTGCAGGCCTCCAGGAGAGGAAGGAGACAGTGCGGGGAGTGTATTCAGTCATTGACCAGCTCTCCCGCACTCATCTCAGCACCTTGGAGCGTCTCATCTTCCACCTGGTGAGGTACGTTGGGCCAGGGCAGCTTTGGGCAATGGGCAAGGGGAGGATGATTGGACATCCTTCATACAGAAAGAGCCGAGACTGAAAGCAGGTGGGCAAGGGAAGGAGAAGAGCTTTCAGGTCCATCATGTCTCCCAGGAGGTGGCCCCAGAACTGTTTCTCTAAATGGTGCTTATATTGACGAGCGACCTCTGCAGCGCTCTGATTGTTCGTGGTACCTGCGGGTCCCTGGTGCCTCTTGCCACTGCAGGAATGGGTTGTTTGGGTGGAAGACACTGGTTGTTTGCCTGCCTTGGGAACACCTGAGATGTCTTCAGCTTTGGCTTTCTCCATTGAGCAGAGCAAAGATGAGGGCAGAGCTTGCTAGCAGAGCAAGATAGTGCTGTAGAAGTGTCATCTCTGTTTATCCATGGCCCTATGGAAAGGGTGTGAAGTGGAGATGCCTTCACCTCTGACTTCTCTCTTAATCCCTATTTTTGTCAGGATTGCTCTCCAAGAAGAGACCAATCGAATGTCAGCTAATGCTTTGGCCATCGTCTTTGCTCCCTGTATCCTCCGCTGTCCCGATACGACGGACCCACTGCAGAGCGTCCAGGACATCAGTAAAACAACCACGTAAGAACGTGGTGCTGGATGATCCAGCTCCATAACCATAACCATGTCACCGCTCACGTCTTGATAACCCTTAGTACGGTCGAGTGGCTCGAGAATAGGCAGCTTTAGCCTGGAAACTGTAAACACGTATTAAATGTATCTTCCTGAAGATATTTCCTATTCTCTCAATCCCCAAGAGGTTGTTGAACGGGGCTTTTTAAGCGATGAAAGATCCACAAGAGCAGATCAACTTGCGCTCCTGCCCGGCACATTTCAGCAGGAAAAGGCGGAGCTTGCGCTGAGTTGGTTTTATAGTTAATCCCATTTATGGCAAGCAGATCTTTATTCTTACTCAATTTTGTCTTTTTTACTTGAGGAGGTGAGCTTGTTTGGTCTGCAGCAATATTAATATTGCGTACTTAGATTTCTTTAAGGTATTTGACATAATTGCAAATGTTTTACGGAGAAAAAGTGAAGCACTTGCCCAAATTCAGTCTGGCTCAGATTAAATAGATTTAAAAACAGATAATGGAGACAACAATAATAATGGAAACTATCCCGTGAAGGGCTGGGCTTCTGAAAGAGGTGGTTTAAGTATTAAAACTGTTGAAGACCAGAATGTGCTTGGAGACCCAGCTGGTAGGAGCGCTCGTCCTTCAGCAGGATTTCTTTGTAGCTTCTCCCTTAGACTTCAGCTATAGCGCATCCTCTAATTTTCTTACACGGAAAGGATTATTTTTTTCCCCAAAACCCACTCCTGACAGCATTAAACAGTCAGTTCAGCTAAACAAGCTCGCTGCAGCATTACTGCGTGCAAGCAAGTTGGAAGCAACCTGCCTTCCCCTCTTCCAAGGGGGGAAATTTCTCCAGTGGGACCCTTGGAGGTCTTTAATTTCTCTACTCCAAGTTCGTCGATCCATCCATAGCCCATTATCACTCTTTTTAGGGGAATTTCCACTACCAGCTGGTTTCCTGCTGGAGCTTTCTCCCTCCGTGCCTTTCCGGCAGGGCCAACTCATTTAAAATAATTTCCTCCTCCTGTTTTATCTTCTTTTGGGTTTTTTCTCCCTTTAGTTGCGTAGAATTAATCGTCATCGAGCAGATGAACAAGTACAAGGCTCGTCTCAAGGACATCAACAGCCTGGAGTTCGCGGAGAACAAAGCCAAGAGCCGCCTCTCCTTGATCCGCAGATCGATGGTGAGATGCCAAAGTCATCTCTGTTCCCTCCCGTCCTCTTCTTTGCCCCCTACCTGATCTTCTCCTGCTTATTCCAGCCTCCCAAACCCCTCGCGACTTCCCACACCATCTCCCCCAGGACAGGGACTCTCAGCCCGTGGTGGCTCCTCGCCTTTGCAGGGAGTCATATCAAAGCACGAGGAGATGGGAACGGTCCATGGAAACGTGGTCGCTCCAGCTCACATGCTCCTGATCGACGTTTCCACCTTCATTCGAGCTTGTTTGGTCCTGGGTTGAGTCAAGCCTTTCATTGACCGGCTGGACGTCACCCCATGGGAGACCTGGACCATGCTTTTTCGTGCTGAATCGCATTATCTGAACCCAAAATGGGGCGCGCTCTGCTCCCCCACCACCTTTTTGGGAGGCTCAAACTCATCTCATTGAGCTTCCATGCTTCCCGGGGGGCTGGCGGGCTGCGGACGCACGCTGTGCTTGGCTTGTTGGGCTGCGGGAGAGGGACGGACTCGGCGCAACGCACTTGTCCCAGGGCGTGGGCTAAGGACCCGAGCAGCCCCTCTGCTTGGACCTGCCTGCTGTGGTCCTCAGGGACACCTTGCTCCTGCTTTTTTTTGGGATGAAATCCAAGCAGGGGCTGCCCAAGCTCATGGGGCTGGTGCTGCAGAGCTGCCCTCCTAATCCCAGTTAAAAAACCCCCACCAAAAACCAAAACAAAAACCATAAAAATGAACAAAAACGGGTTTTTTGGAGGGGCAACGGCATGTGCACTCTAACCTTCTGCTTTCCTTTTCATCTCCTCTCTAATCCAGAAACCCGTACTAATTGCAGTTAGATTTATGAGCATAACCCGCAGTTCAATCCCGGTATGTATTAACTGCAGCGCGCCCTGCGCCAGCCGCCGCGTCCCTCCGTTGTGTGTGACCGCCGCTCATTCCAGCCCCGTCCCACCGGCCATTGTCCGTGACTTTGCCCATCCCGTCCCCGAGCGGGCGCTGCTCCTCAGGGCCACCGTTTCTCTCGCAGGTCCCCTGCGCGTCAGGAGTTCGGGACGGCCAACGCTTGGCCATCCCTGCACGCAGCTCCTCAAAAAAACACTTTCTACCCCTTTTCCCCTTCCTACTTTTTTTTTTTCTATTTTCTTTTCTTTTTCCATCCTGTGCTTCCCTATTTTTTGCTTTACTTCATCCCTTCCCACCCCAATTTCTGCTCGCTCAGGATGCGTTTCAGCATCTAGTTGCTTTTGTAACGCTGCCGTATGATGAGATGGTGGATAAAACCCCTGGCTCGGATGCCTCGGAGACCACGAGGCATCCAAAGGTCTCCTCCACCTTCCTGGAGGAAGAGCACCACCACCACCTTGAACTCAAGCTCAGGACACCCAGGTTTGAATTAGGAGGGGTCCAGCAACCCCTGTTACTCCCCAACTCCATCCCAGCTTGAGTTTGAGGTCGCAGAGACCGCGATGGGCGAGGAAAGTGCCTGCAGGTTTTTGGGGATGCTCGTGGGGCTGTTTCCCTTCCTACCAGGTTCAGCCCATGATGCTTCTCCCCATCCTTCAGCATCCATGAGGGTCAGGAGACAGAGAAGAGCAAAATTCGAGCTCTGCTCCCCTGATGCCGTTTTGCAAACAACGCCTTTTCGCAGGGGCTTAAGTCCACGAGCTGGTGGGATCTTTGGGATCTCCGGGGTTTTGGCTAATAGGATTCAGGTAGCTGTGCTTCAGCTCAGGAGCCCACGTGAGAAGGGGTCATCAGCAGAATGCCGGGGCACGGCAGCGGCTTTCCTGCTGAAGAAAGGTCTCTGAGATGTGAGGTTAAAAGATGAAAGGGGTAAAATGGAGCAAATCTCGCTTTTAAAGGAAAAAAAGGGAGGCTCCGTTACCCTGCAAACCTGCTCTGGGCACGTGGTTTAAGTAAAGCTGCGTTGCAACGAGCTCTTCAACTGCAGGGAGATGCAGGTTCATCCTGGGTGATGATTGTCAGGAGGAGGGCAGCAAGCCATGGGCACGACTCAGGCTGGTCAACATCTCCTAAGTCCTGGTGGGTTCAGGATCTTGAATTTAGAAGATGAGATGTGTCTGGTTATGATAACAGTTAAGATAAAAGCTTTTTAATGTCCTTGGTGTCTCTCATCCCCACAAATCCATCTTTTTCTTCTACTCCATGGGGCAGACCTGTAGGGCTGGTCCTCAAGAGATTAAAACAGCTGCATACGTAATATTTCTCCATGCATACTACCCCCGTTTGAGTCCTTTTTTGTTGTTGGTTTTAATATTAAAAAAAAAAAGATGGTTCTTCAGAGCTGCATTAAATCTCCCTGTTTAACCATGGGCACAAAACTTAACATTTATTGTCTTGTAATGGGTCATTGGAGGTGGTCTTGGTTTCTGCATCTCACGTGCAATGAGATCGGAGCACGGACAACGTGATTAGGTGTGATTTAGCGTTTGCCGAAGGGGTCAGTGAAGACCCTTGCGATGATCTGGAAATACCAAGAGTGGGCGAGGGAAGGATGCGAGACGTGATCTAATGGTGAAGTGGGAGCCGGGTGCCCTGAAATCAAAGCCCGGGTGATGCTCCCACCCAAAGCCAATGTGGCCACCAGGCAGGTCAAGCTTCCCATCGCACGGGCTGTGGGCTTTGCAGAAACCCATCCTGCCGCCAGCTGGGCTTGCTTTGAAGTCCAAGTTGCACTTGGTCCATCAGCCAGTAGATGGTCCATCAGCGCCATCCTCACTGCCTCCATCCTCACCACCTCCATCCTCACCCCCTCCAATGTGTTGAGTCCTTCTGGTACCTCTCCCAGCCTGGGGCGAGATTTTGGAGGGTCCTGGGTGCGACTGCCAGCGACGCAGTGAGGACCGATGGCCGGGGCCGTCTTCTTCGCTCCTTGGGAGAGCAGTGTGGTTGTCACCTGAGATGTCTGCAAAATCACCTTGGCTGGTGGTGGTGACACCGTTGTCTCTCTTCAGGGCAAAGGACGTGTGCGACGCGGCGCCTACCCCAGCCCAACGTCTCCCGTTGCCGTGCGCTTGCCCTCGGTGACGGACGTCCCCGAGGAGACCATGAGCAGCGAGGAAGCCATGGAGATGGAGGTGACGGAGCAGCAGCAAGTGGCCATGCAGCAGGAGGAGAAGGTGCTGACCGAGCAGATCGAGAGCCTGCAGAAGGAGAAGTGAGTCTGGCTGAGGGTTCAAGCCACATCCTATGGATGTTGCTTGACATCATATGGTTGATGTGGAGGTGATGTGGAGGGCTCCATCCCTCCATGATCTCTTGGCGTACGTGTGTCCCTTTCTTCTCCTCCCCACCTTTTGGGTCCCGTTGGGTCAATGGGTTGGTTTTGGCAGGGAGGAGCTGACGTACGAGATGCTGACACTGGAGCCCCGCGCCTCCGACGACGAAACCCTGGAGTCCGAAGCCTCCATTGGCACCGCCGACAGCTCCGAAAATTTGAACTTTGACTCCGAAGGAGCCGTCTCCGATCGCTCGGGTAAATCCAGGCGTTCTTGGGTTTCTCACAGAACAGTTTGGGTTGGAAGGGAACCTTCAAAGATCATCTAATCCAACCCTTCTGCAATGAGCAGGACATCTTCAACTAGACCAGGTTGCTCAGGTTTTTCGATAGCTCGAGGGGGGTTATTTGGTTTGTCCTGCCCGCAGAAAATTTAAAGCCCGTGATTTAAATGGGTGTAAAGAGGGGGGTTGAGGGTTAAAACACGTGGACCTGGGGAGGTGGGTGGTGGCACCCAGGGTTTGGCGGGGAGGCGCGCGCTCCTCCGGCACCGCCGCACCATCCTGAGCGACGCCGGGAACGTCGTCCTGCCTCCAGGGCGTGCGTGTCCCTGGGGTGCAGTGCCGGGTGATTTTGGGGCGTTAATCCTCCGGTGGTCCTTCCCCCCTTCCCCAGAGAGAAGCGTAGCACTTACCTCCCTGCGCCCCACCAAGGAGGGGCCGAGCCGGCTGCGAAGGCACCCCAGGATGCGGCCGGACCCGACGGACCCGACCGACGCCTCCATCTCCTCCTCTTCCTCCTCCCAATCGTCCACTTCCTGCTTGCCCCACCTGCCTCGGAAGCGCTTCCAGATGTACTCCAAATCGCCTTTCTACCGAGCGGGGGGGTCAGGCGAGCCCCCCGAAACCCGAGCGAGCCCCGAGGGCTACGCGGGACCTCTCCGTTATCCCGAGGACCGACCTCAGTTCACCACTCGCGGGACGTTCAATCCGGAGAAAGGCAAACAGAAACTGAAGAGCGTGAAAACATCCCCCCCGAAAACCAAAGAGCCCCCGGATGGGGAGACGGCGGGGGGACGCAAGAGAAACCCTGAGGCCGACTGCGCCGCCGCCCAACCCCTCGTCCTCCTGGGGAGCAACGAGTTCATGGTCTGAGACGTTCTGCCCCGGGGACGCCGCGTGCGCCGGAGCATCCTCCCCGACGGCTTCCTCGTTAACGCGCCGGGAGGATGAATTCTTCATTAAAAAAAAGGGCCGGCGGGGGACGGTTTTAACGGTGGCCTTAATGGGTTTTTTTTGGGGGGACTGGGGGGGTTGAGAGCTTCTTTGGGGGGTGGGGGTTGGACCGGGGATGGAGGGGCACCGGCCGGCGCCTGCGCCCTTCCCCTCGGAGCATCCGCCGTCTCGGAGCGTCACGCCGCCGAGTCCTCGTGCCGCCAAATCCTCGCGCTGCCAAATCCTCGCGCCGAATCGCCATCGGTAGGAGAAGACCGAGCCTAAAAATCCTGCGGGAGCATCCCAAGCCGGCGCCGGCTCCGCTCCAGCCAGCCAAGCCCTCCGCGCTTCTAACCACCTCATCCACGCCAACGCCGAGCGCATGGAAAAGCGTTAAAATCTGCCAAAAAAAAAAATCACCTTTTTTTTTTTAGAGTTGCTTGTTTTTGGGGGTTTTGTTTTTGTTTTTTTTAGTTTTTAATGTGACCTAACCACCTTTCCTCTTTTTTTTTTTTTTTTTTTTTTTTTTTTTGGAGACCATCAGTATTAAAAAATAATAATAATAATAATTAAGGACTACTTGAAGCTATATTTGTTTATATGCCGGTTACTGGAGTTTGTTGTAAATATATATATTTTTATTTTATTTTATTTTAAATATTTTTCCCCAGACAGGACTTTTTTTTTTTTTTTAATTTTTAAAAAAAATTATTTTTTTTTTGGCCGGGGAGGAGGGAATCGATGGGCTGAACCGTCCTGCCGCTGTCACCGCCGGTGTCATCGTACATCGCTTGCCGCTATTTTTTTTGAACAAGAAATCCCTGGAGGTGTAATTAGCATGATTTAAAAGCAGTACCCATGATAGGATAATTAACAATGCTAGCTAACGACTCGGCTCTTAATCCCTCCCGTGCCATCGTCATCGTCACCCTCGGTGGCACCTGGAGAAGCTCCGGGTACTGGAAAACCTCCGGAAAGGTGAAATTAGGAGCCCCGGGGTGCTAATTAGATTAATAAAGGCTGGATCCGTCCTTTCAGATGGGCTGGGCATCACAGATTGAGGCTCGTCCTTTCCCTAAACGCCACCAAAATGGGGGAAAATACCAAAAAAAGTTGAGTTTTCCTGGGTATTTTGTGTTTTCCTGGCCGTCCCAGCATCCTTGCGTTTAGCTGAGCCGCCCTTCGGTCCCCTCTCCCCCTGCCCAAAGTGCTATTTCTTCTGAGGGATGGTTTATTTATTGGGGATTTGATTTGATTTTGATTTGATTTGATTTTGATTTGATTTTTGATTTTATTTTTATTTTATTTTTCAATTTTTTAATTCTCATTTTTCATTTTAATTTTTAATTTCATTTGATTTTAATTTTTTTTTCAACGGGGGAAAGCGATAGATGCCGCAGGGAGAGCTGGGGCGCCGGAACAGCACCCGCCTCCACGCTGCATCCCGGGAGCAGCGCGTGACCAAGTCAATCATCCCCCATCCGTAGGAGGAAAAAAAAAAAAAAAAGGGATTTTTTTTTTTTTTTCCTTTTCCCCCATCCCCGGATGGGAAAACAGGGATTTCGGGAGCGCCCCGGGATGCGCTGGGAAGGCGGGTGGTGGCCACGAACATGAAAGCACCTGGGGACGCCCCCCAAAAAAAATCCCCCGGAGCTGGAAATAACAGGAGCCGCCTCAGCGCGCTGCGCCCAAACCAGCCGGTTTGGAGCCTCTTTGCCTAAAACCCCAGGAATTCCCCCCAAAAGTGGCCGGGAGGGCGGGAGGAAGGGCTCCGTCCTCATCCTCGGCTTTCCTGCCCCGGTGGCGCGAGAGCAGCGGGGACCACGGATCTGGCTTGGGCTGCGCCTCCGAATATATATATATGTATATTTCTTTTGATATATAGATCTATTTCTCTTCTATATATATGTATATATTATATATATAAAAAAAAGAATACATATATATAAGAATATATATTCTATAGAGAGAAATATATGAAAGAATATATATTCTATATATTCTATATATTCTATATATAAAGGAAAAAGTATGTAAAAGAGTATATGTAAAGAATATGTTTCTATATAATTTATGTTTCATATATATAAAGAACTATATAAAAAGGAAATACATATACTATATGATAAAGACTACATATACTATATATAAATATATAATATATAATAGTAAGTATATATACTGTATATAATAACTATAGTATATCTATTCTTTATATATAGTGTATATATTCTTTATATATTCTTTATATATATTATATATTTCTATATATAAACATATAAAAGAAAGATATGTTTATATATATTTCTTTATAACTAAGTGTATTTGCATATAAGAAATATATTCTTTACGTATAGTAAATATTTCTCATCTATCTTTTTATATATATTTCTTTACGTATATAAAAATATATTTGAAGAAATATATAGCCTTTATACGTGGAGAGAATATATATAGAAAATATATCTCTTTATATATATAAAAATATATATGAAGAAATATACATTCTCTATATAGAGAGAATATATAGAATATATAGAAAACTTCTTTATATATATTATATATTTACATATATATGTATAAAGAAAAAGTATATTAAAGAAATATCTCTACATATATATATATGTGTGTCTATAAAATCCCAACCCATCAGCGCTGGAACCCCCAAGAATTGGGGGGAAAAATGGGGTTTTTAGGGGCTCCGCACCCGCCTCCCCCCGGCAGCTCCTGCCCCCCCCCCGCCCCCGGCAAAGGGACGGATTTTTGGGGCAAAAAATTCGATTTTCCGGAGCGGCGTGAATGTACTTACTACTGGAAAGGAGAGGGGCTGCGTGCTGTTAATTATTATTATTATTTTTAATGGAAATTTTTTTTAAGTAATTTATAAGTCCGCTGCGTGTAAATTAAAAAGAAAGTCTGTATTGTAAGAGGATATATTATCCTGTGTCAGCCGCGCTAGAAATTGTTTAAAAAAAGGGAAAAAAAAAAAAAAAAGAGAGAAATAAAAGTGTAATTCTATACAGGCGAAGAATTTCTGGGGGGCGGGAGGGATGCTGCCGCTTGTCGAACCCCCGAATCGCTGTCGGGTTTTGGGGTTGGGGGTTTTTTGGGGGGTTTTTTGGGGGTTTTTTTCCTTTGCCATCAGCCCGCGGTGTGTATAAAGTGCAATTTGTGGCTTCTCCCTCGGACCCTCCCCGTGGCTGTACAAAGCGGCTCGGCGAAGCCCTGACCCCGCGCTAATTAAAGAGCTGTAACGAGGAGCGCCTGGCGCTGGGTGCTGTGTTTGATGCTGGGGGGGGACACGGATCCGGGCTCATGCTTCCGCTCGCTTCTCTTCCAACTCGTTCATTCGGAATATTCGGATTATTTTCCATTTAGTTCCTTTGAGATTATTTCTTTTCATCTTATTTCTCGTCAAATTATTTAATTCTGCTTATTCCTAATCAGATTACTCATATTCAGGTAATTTATTTTCAATTTATTTCTGTTCAGATTATTTCTATTCATCTTATTTCCATTCAGATGCTTTCTCTTCGATTTATTCAGATAGTTTATTTTCATTTTTTTTATATTTACATTATTTCTCTTAATCTTATTTGCATTCCCATTATTTAATTCAAATTATTTGTATTCAGATTATTTCTAGTCAGACTATTTAGCTTAGTTATATTCATAAATTTATTTTCAATTTCTTTCTATTCAGATAGTTTATTTTCAATTTTTTCATATTCACGTTATTTCTGTTCATCTTATTTGTATTCCAATTATTCAATTCAATTATTTCTATTCATTTTATTGCTATTTAGTTCATTTCTATTCAATTTCTTTTCCATTTATTTATATTCAGATTATTCCAGATTATTTATTTTCATTTTATTTATATCCAGATTATATCCAGATAATTCCTAGTCAGATTATTTCTAATCAGACTGTTTAGCTTTAGCTTAGTTATATTCAGATAATTTATTTTCAATTTATTTGTATTCAGATTTTTTTCTATTCATTTTATTTTATTCAGGTAATTTGTTTTCAATTTATTTCTGTTCAGATGGTTTATTTTCAATTTTTTTATATTCACATTATTTCTATTCATTTTATTTCTCTTCCAATTATTTAATACACATTATTCTATTCCTCTTATAAATAAGTAGTTTATTTCTATTCGAATAATTTCTTTTCCATTTATTTATATTCAGATTATTCAAGATCATTTATTTTCATTTTATTTATGTCCAGATTATTCCTTTTCAGATCATTTCTAATCAGACTATTTGTATTTATCTTAGTTATATTCAGATAATTTATTTTCAATTTATTTCTATCCAGATTATTTCTATTGGGATAATTTATTTCCAATTTATTTCTATTCAGATTTCAGATTATTTGTAGTCAGATTATTTCTATTCGGATCATTTATCTTCCATTTATTTCTATCCAGATTATTTCAGATAATTTCTGTTCAGATCATTTCTTCTCCATTTATTTCTATCCAGATTATTAATATTCGGCTGGTCCCTGCGTGTCCCCCGCTGCCACCCCCCCCCTCCCCGAGGACGGTGCCCCCGAGTCGGCGGCGCGAGGAGGCTGGCTGCAAAAGCCCCTTTTATTTGGAGTATAAAATGGGGGGGACACGCAACCGGGACACGGGGACGAGGGGCCGTCACCGCGCGTCCCCTGGAACCGCGGAGCTGAAGTGGCGGCGGTTGGGGGGGGGCCCATGAGTGAGGGGCAGTGATTGCGGATGGGGGGACACCCGGCCCCGGGGGGGTGGCGGCGTCACCCCTGGCCGGTGTCACCCCCCACCCCGGCACACCAAGGGCGCTTCGCCCGGGTCCATGGGTTCCTCCGGCGTTTGGGACAGCGGCATCCGTGGAGGCACCCGCCGCAGTGAGGTGCTCCCGGCGCGTCTGGCACCTGCTTGGGGACGTCCACCTGCCGCCGGCTGTCCCCAGCGAAGCTGGTCCCACGTCCCAGCAGCATCCCGGGGTTCCAACCACCACCTTGGAGATGGGACCACCGGCACCTTCACGCCCCGCAGCGAGGAGACCCGGGGTCGGGGGGGGGTGACGGGGTGCCAGTGCAGGGTGACGGACAAGCTGGGTGACATCGGGGTGGGGGGGAGGTCAGTTCTTGAACATGTCACACAGCAGCTTCTCCATGGGGGTGTTGCCGATGGTCCGGCGGAAGAAAAGCAGCTCCACGCGCTCGGAGGAGATGAAGCGCAGCGCCGGGAGGAGCAGCAGCAGCTTCCCAAACCTGGCGAGGGCAGGGGGGGGAGACGGGGGACAGAGGCGGTGACCGTGGGTGGGTGTCCCCACTGCTGGTGTCACCCGTGGGGACGTGGGGACGGCGGTACCTGACAGGCTGCCCGGGGTAGTGAGAACGGTTGTGCTGGCCCAGCATCACCTGCGACTGGTCCTGCAGGTTCTCCACCTGCTCGGGGTCCTTCAGGCCACGGGTCTCTGTGGGGACAAGGGGGTGACATGGTGGGGTGGGGACAAGGGGATGGGCAGCAGCAGGTGCTGGAGGGCCCCCTCACCTGGTTTGAAGAGCACCACTGCCTTCATGCAGGCAAATTCGGTGGGGTCAACGGCCAACGCCTTGAAGCGGCCGAGGGTCTCCTGCAGCGCCCGGACGTCCAGGGCAGCCGGCAGCAGCTTGCCAGGGGCCAGCTCAGGCACGGCCAGCAGCGGGCAGCTCTCCAGGGGCATGGACCACTGGATGGCACAGAGCAGGAACAGCTCGCTCCAAGCTTCCTCCAGCAGGATCACCTGGGGTGAGGGGGGAGCCCCAAAAACCCCTGTCATCCCCAAAGCCTCCAGCACCTGAAGCCACCACAGTTTGTTGGGCTGAAGAGCATCTTCGGGGGGGGGGGGGGGGCGGACCCCAAGACCCTGCAGTGAATGTGGGGATGCTTCAGCCATCCCCATCCCACTAGTTGCCTACATTTTTTTGGGGTCCCCATTGTCCCACAGGGCGGTCCCCAATGCCCCATGGGGGTCCCCAACCCCACCTGATCACGGAAGGGCAGGTTGGAGAAGACGGGCAGGTTTTTGGCCCATTTCACGGCCATGAAGAGGAGACGCGCAGAGGTTTCATAGACGTTTTCGGGGCTGGCCGCGGGGTACGGTGCCACCTGGTACTCGCCAGCAGCCCGCTCCGGCTCGCTGCCCGTCACGTCCACCGTCTCGTCAGCTGCGGGAACAGAAGGGGACAGTGGTGGCCACTTCACCATGGGGACAACCTCCGCCCATCTCCTCCCCACCAGCAGCCACCCACCATCCTCAGGCTCCAGCTTGGCACAGGTCTCGGCCGTCATCAGGCTGGCCATGAAGCGATGGTTGGTGGGTGGAGTGGGTGCTCGGGGACCTGGGGTGACTGCGACGGTGGCACCGGGACCGCGAGGAGCTGGGCAGGGGGTTGAGGGGACCTCACGGGTCGTGGCCACGTGCTCGGTGGGCAGCTCGGCGTCCAGCTCGATGCTGTCCAGCCGGACCTGGGCCGTGCTGCGGGGCTGGCGCTCGTTCTGCACGGCTGCGGGGACAAGGCAGTGTCAGCACCGGCCACCCCACTGTCATCCCCCCCGTCACTGTGTCTCCCCCGCCCCCTCAACCTGTCTCACCGTCCTTGTTCATGCCGGCTTGCAGGCACTTCTTCAGCCGACAGGCCTGGCACTGGTTACGGTGCGCCTTGTCCACTGGGCACAGCCCCGTCCCCGCCTGGCACCTGTGGGGAGAGGTGGCACCTGGCTGCGGCCCCGGGGTTCCTGGGGTTCCCCAAGGTCCCTGTACCTCTGGTGTCTACTCCCCTGATCCCTGTCCCACTGGGTGTCCATTTCCTGGGTCCCTGCACCTCTGGGTGTCCACCCCTGGGTCCCTGCCCCGATGGCTGCCCGTCTTCCCGGTCCCTGTCCTCCCCCTCCCCACCCCTGTCCCCACCTGTAGATGAGCTTCCTGCGGACGCTGCGCTTGAAGAAGCCGCTGCAGCCGTTGCAGGCGTAGATGCCGTAGTGCTTCCCGCTGCTGGTGTCCCCGCACACCTTGCACAGCAGCACGGGGCTCAGCGCCTTGCCGGGGGCCGGGCTCAGCCCTGCGGGAGTGAAGCCGCCGCACTCGGGGTGACTCGGGACACCCTGATGTCCCTCATCCCTCCCACCAGTCCCTGCTGCCTCCCCAGCATCCTGGCAATGGGGTGGCTTCCACATCCACCAGTCCAGCCCAGGGACATGGACGGGGACACCTCGGGGACTCCAGGGATTGATTGTATGTGGGGTTTGACATCTCCCCGCACGCCAGTGCCTGGGATGCTGTGGGATGAGCTCTCGTGGGCCTTTTAGAAGGATCAAATGGTGTCCCTAGGGATGGGGACGCCAGGTGTCCGTGAGGGGATGCCAGGCATCCCCAAGAAGGGTCACAGCAGGGGACCGCAGGAACTCTGGAGAAGGGCTGGGGACCATCGGCATCACGGAGAGGGTTGTGGCTGAGGACTGCCGGCATCCTGCAGAAGAGCATAGCTGAGGACCCTGGGGATCCTGGAGCAGGACCAAGATGAGGATCATGGGCATCATGGAGAGGGTTGGGGACTGCAGGTATCCTAGCACAGAGAAGGACCACAGTGGGGTCCCTCAGCATCTTGGAGAAGAACAGTAGCTGAGGACCTCAGCATTCCCAGAGAAGGATTATGATGGGGACCCCAGCCATCCTGGAGGATCACGATGGAGATCCTGGGCATCCAGGAGAAGGATGGTGCCAGGGACCCCAGCCATTCCGGACAAGGATCACGAAGGAGACCCTGGGTATCTTGCAGAAGGACCATGATAGGGACCCCAAACATCCCAGAGAAGCAGCATGATGGGGACGCTGGATGTCTTGGAGAGGACCCAAGGCCTCCAGAAGAAGGCCCGTGATGGGGACCCTGGGCATCTTGGAGAAAAACTACAATGGGGGATCCCAGGAATCCTGGAGATGGACCATGACTGGGACACCCACGCATCTTAGGGAAGGACCACAGTGGGGACCTAGCCATCCTGCAGAAAGACCCCACCAGCGACCGTGGTCCCACCGTGTCGCACCCACTCAAACAGAACACCACCTCTTACCCGTGGGGCTATCATCCAGCCCGGCGCTCACCACCGACCCCGCCGGCGACGCAGCCATCCTGTACCTTGCGTTCCCGACCTCTCCCTCTCCCCTCCCTCCGGATCCACCGCGGTGGGTGCCCCCGGGGTCTGGCGAGGCGGTGGGCGCTCCGGCAGCTCTGCTGGCAGCGGGGCTCTTGCCTTGCTCTCTTCAAGGCAGCTTAGCGGCGGGCGCTGTGTAAGCAGCCGCCTCTTTGTCACCCTCTTAATCTTTAGTGTCTGCGTGGGGTGGGGGGGGGTGGGGGGGGTTAGGGGGGGATCAATCAGCCACGCGATGAAGAATTAAAAAGGTGCTGAGCCCCAGCCCTGTAACCCTAAACCCCGCGACACCCAAGCCACCCCTGCCCCGTGTGCCACCGCGGGGGTGTCACCCTGCCACCGCAGGTACCCCCACCGCCCCACCATTATGAGGCTGAGATTGCAGCAGGGGTGGGAGATGGGGCTCGGGGCAGGGACCCCCATATGTGTGTGTCACCCCCCCCCCCCAGCATGGGACCCACCAGGTCCTATAAGCACATAAGCCCTTTGCTAAGGCGGTTAGAGGAGAATAACGAAAAGTGGTAATTAAGGGGGGTAATTTCCCTGCCCCCAAGTAATTAATTACTGGCCCTGATGGCAAAGGGGGGGTATGCTCGGTGCCCCCCCACCCCCTCCAAGCAGCGTAGCCCCAGTGGTCAGCAAAGAGCAGCGCCGTGCCTCAGTTTCCCCTCCCTGGGGGGATGTTGGGCTGGGGCTGCTGACGCCGCAGTGGGTGAGGGCCAGGTGGCCCCTGGGGTTACGCAACTGCCGCTAAACCCTCGCCGTGACAGGGCAGCAATATTTGGGATTTGAGGGCTTTAGCCGCTAAACCCCCCTGCCCAGCTCAGGGCGGGTGGCAGGTGGCTACCGTCACCCGGCCTGGGTTGTCCCCAGGGATGGGCCAGGCTGCAGCCGGGGGTCCCCAGCCTCCTGTGTCCCATCTTGGGGGGGCCTCAGCCTGCGGCCCCGGGGGTGTCACTGCTGTCTGTGAGACCAGTGGAGGCGTCCCAAGGGATGGGTGCCGGCAGCGGGTCCTGCTGCGGGCTGGCAGCAGTGACACCAGTGGATCCAGGGGCTGGGGTTCACCACCCTCCCCCCATCCCTGCCTGCTGTGTGGCGTGATCATCCTCTGCTGCGTGGCTGCATCCCCGCTGCCTGCATCATGCCTCCATCCCCACTGCCTGCAGCACTGCTCCACCATCCTGCCTGCAGCCTCTTTCCCACCGCGGGCGGCATGGCTCCATCATCCTGCCTGCGGCACGGCTCCGACCTCCCCTGCCTGCAGCACCCCTCCACCCCAAGGACCCCCTGTCCCAGCACGCAGCCCTCCATCCCACGGCGGACCCCAGCCCTGACCCAGATCTCTGACAGCCGCCATCTGCGGCAGTGGCCGCCCTCCTCCCTCGGCAGAATTATGACGCTAATGCGGCAGGAGCAAGCTGTCACCTCGCCCTGCCCGTCCCTTGCCTGCAGCTTAGGTGCCTCCAGACCCTTCAGCAGAGCTTCACCCCCGGGTGAAACAACCCCCAGTGACTGACCCCAGGCGGGGGAGCACTGGGAGCATCTGGACCCCAGGGTGCCAACCCACCCATGGGTGACATAGGGACCCGGACGCCTGGTGCCGGTGGCCGCCGGGGAGCGGCCAGCATGGTGATACACGCTGAGTCGGCTAATTTGCCCGTCCCCTCCTCGTCGCCGGGTAAAAGCCAGCTCCCGAGCGGGGATTTGGGAGGGGGATTAGCCAGGCCAACCATCTGCTGCTGGCCAATCATCGGCATGCCCAGGAAAGCCAATAATTACAAAAATATGGTTTCCCACCCCGTTTCTCCATTACACCCAGCTGGGTGCTGTCCCCAAGGTGGGGTCCCCATGGAGCTGCACCCCGTCACCATCCTGAGGCTGAGCACACCAGGAGCACCCAACCCAAGCACCCGGCGGTGGGGGGCTGGACCAGTCCCAGATCGGGGAGTGCCCTGAGCGGGCCTGATGCCGCCACCAAGGGGCTGCGGGCAGAGGGGTGGGAGTGAAGGAGCAAACGTTAAAGCCCGCGGTGGGGTCGTGACTCGGCTCGGTGACAGACGCCGGGGCAGATGCCATGGGATTACCCAGCCTAAAACCTGGAGATCTGCTCCCCTTCTCCCCCCAGCAGGCAGAGAGCATTTAATTACTAATTTACTAATTACCCAAAGATGCTGCCAACGGGCTTGAAACCTGTGGTTGGGAGCAGCCCCAATGCTCTGGCTGCCCTAATCCCACTGACCGTGGGGAGCGGGTGGATGTCCCCTAGCCAGGGGACTGCTCGGTTGGGGACATCAGGTGACTCAGGGAGGCACCGCTGTCCCGGCAGCCCCAATCCTGCCGGTGATGGCTTGGGGTGGTAGGGAACGGGAGGGGACAGTGGGGACGAGGAGGGGATGGTGGGGACTGGGATGAGACAACAGGCATCAAGGGGAGATGGTGAGGACCAGGAGGGGATGATGGGGACCAGGAGGAGCCAGTGGGGATGAAGGGGAGATGATGGGGACCAGGAGGGGAAAAAAAGTATCAGGAGAGGGTGATAGAGACCAGGAGGAGATGGTGGAGACCAGGACAGAATGACTTGGAACCAGGAGGAGATGATGGGGACCAGGGTGGAATGATTTGGAACCAGGAGTGGATGAAGGAGACTCAGAGGAGGTGGTGGGGACCAGGAGAGGACAACAAGGATCAGGAGGCAGTGATGGGGAACAGGAGGAGGTCGTGGGGACTGGGAGAGGATGAGGGGGATCAGGAGAGGACAATGGGAATCTGGATGTTTTGATGGTGAACAGGAGACAGTGATGCATGAGGGAGAGCAGGAGGTGATGGCAGGGACCAGGAGGGGATGATGGAAACCAGGACAGAACAGTAGGGACCACCTGGGGATGATGGGGACCAAAAGGGTGTGATGGGGATCAGGAAGGGGCAGTGAGATGCAAAGGGGGGTTTGATGGGGATCATGAGGGTATAGTGAGGACAGGGCTGGGATGATGGGGACTGGGAGGGGAAGATGGGGATCTGGAAGGGAAGATAGGGACTGGGAGGGGACGATGGTGACCAGAAGGGACAATGGTTACAAACAGGGGCCAAGGGAACCTACAGGGATGGTGAGGACCAGGAGATGATAATAGAACCCAGGACCAGGAGGTGACAGTGGAGACCAGGAGGGGACACGAGAGACCAGAAGAGGTTGGTGAGAAGCAGAGGATACATCAGGAGGGGACAACAGGGGCCAGGAGAAGACACAAAGATCTGGGAGGGTACAAAAGGGCTGTGGGACTGGAGCTGGCTGGGAAGAGTAAACGTGGATGCCTGGCACTCAGCCGTGTCCAGGCCAGGCTCTGGTTTCAGCTATAATTAGCTCTTGTTTATTGGAGGCTCCTTCATAAAAAATGCCATGGAGGTCTCCTGATGACAGAGGGTGACAGCTCCCACATCACCGACCCCACACCCTGCCAAGGCCTTCGCTGACCCCCAGCACAAGGATTCAAGTTTCATGTGGCTCTGGAACTGACCCCTGTCACGCACCACCCTTGGGACACGGGGCTGGGGACAGGCTGGTGGCTGTCCCTTGGGCCACCTTCAGGGCAAAAGGCCTTTTGGCACAAGCCCAGTGGCCACTGGCTATGGGTCCATCGTGGCCACAGGGCCATTTCAGGACCCCTTTGGGGTCACCCAAGGGGTTCATTGATGAAACATCACACCAGGCTGGATTTGTCCCCCTGGGACTGGCCCCACGGTGCTGGGATGGGACGAGCTTGGTGCCATGGTGGGGCCAGTCGGTGTGGTCCAGGCACATACCCGGGCACCGGCAGAGTCATGTGCAGGTGCCAAGAGCCACCGTGGTGCTCATGGGGGCAGGTTGAGGTCCTGACCTGCGGCCACGGTTGGAGCAGCAGCTGCTTGGGGACCACGGTGGAGCGAGGGGACCTCGGAGGTGTCCCCAAGGTGAGGGAGCTGAGCACGGCACGAGTGCCAAGGCTGGCACGGTGCCCAAGGCCGTGGCTTGGGTTTTGGCAGGGCGACGTGGCAGCACAACCATTTGGGGACAGAGAGGTCCCCGAGGTGGGGCTGGGCACGGACCCCTGTCCCCAGCTATCTGGACATCATGCTTTCTCCTTGCAGATGAACCTCCTCACCCAGGTAATGGGGGACCTGATGGGGAGGGGACCCACACCCAGGCGGTTCCCCCCTCTGCCGTGGCCCCCCAGCGCCGAGAGACCCCATGGCTGGGACCTGCCTGGTGCCGAGTCTGGGAGTGCAGGGGTGACGGGGTCCTGGGAGGATGTTGTGGTTTTTTTATGGGTGGGTGTGAGCAAGGGATGGGTGCCAGCAGGGGATGGGTGCCAGCAGGGGATGGGTGCCATCAAGGTTCCAGACTCACTCTATCCCCTCTCCCCACACGTGAGCACCCTGGGGCAGACCCTGAAAGCCCAGGACGGGCCGTTCCTCCAGCCCCAGTGCTGGCTGGGCTCCTGGGTGCGACAGGTTTGGGGGTACTGGCACAGGGACCCTGGCCAGGGGCTCGGGCAGGGGGATGGCAGCAGTCCGGGCAGGGGCTGAGCCATGACACTGGTGCCCTCGGTCCCATCTCCCTGATGCCACCGGTGCTGACGCCGGGTCTTTGTCCCTCCAGGTGAGCAGCTCCAGGCAGGTAAGTGCCAGCACCCCACACCCCCCGTCTCAGCCCTGGCACAGCAGGGCCAAATCCGGCACGCCCTGCCTTTTCCTCAGCACCCATGGGTGCTCAGCACCTAGAGGAGATGGCCCCTTCTCGGAGGGTTTCCCCAACCATGGAGACCCAAGCTGTGCCCAAGCCACTGGGGATGGGGGATGAGCCAGTGGGTCAGCGATGCTGCCGCTGTCCCCAGGGCACCGGTGGCCCTGAAACATGGACGGGTCCCCAGACAGTGGCCGGGGTGGTGAGCACAGCAGGGTGGGTGCCACCACCCCAGGGGACCCCGACGCCCATTCAACCATTTGCCCGTCTTCTCTCCCAGGTGTCCCCAGCGCTGCAGTGATGGAGGCAGTGAGGCACCCAGGGGACACACAGGGCTGGAGCATCCCTTCCCTGTGCACCGACCTTGCACCGATAGTTTTGCTATCCCTGTTATACAACAGGACATGTTTGCACGGGGAGCCTGAGCCGACCAAGTGTAATTTGTGCTGCTTTCACTTTTGATTTCCCTTTCCCAGAAGCTGCCGGTCAGACCTCCCATTCCTGCCTCCCTCAAAGGCAGTGGCCCCTCTTTTCTCCCTGCAGCAGCCCGGTTCTGGCAGCAGCCTGGTTCTTCACCAGCTCCGTCCCAGAGAAGACAATTATGAGCAGCAGCGGTAGCCTGGTAAGGATGTTTCCATCTTCACACCCTGTTGCAGGCAGCTGTTTGCGTCGCCGTTGCAGTGTGACAGGGAGGGGGAGGATGAAAGGGACTTGTCCCGGGACGCCTCCAGCTCAAAGAAGCTGGGAAGGACGAGTGACTTTTGCCTGAGCCAAGCCCTTGTGCCTGGCAGGAGCCATCACGGGCAGGGTGTGATGGCAGGGTGGGACACTGCCCTCTCTGTGTGGGCAGGACGGCACGAGCATGGCGCTGACACCCCGTTTCTGTTCCTCTCTCCTTGCAGATGTCGAGCAGCGTTGTAAGTAGGAGATTGGCGAGAGCTTCGCCAGCAGCGTGGGGGGCTCGGGGGGCACTGGGGGTGTGATGGGGCTGGTTGTGCCGTCTCCTCACCTTCCCTCCCTGGCGTGGTTGGCAGAGGGATTATAAGATGATCCTGTTTGTGCTGTCTGGGGACGAAGAGTTCTTCGAGGAGGTGTCAGAGAGAAATATGCAGCCTGGGGACATTGTGCTCGTCCCCTTTCTAAGCGCAACTGGCCTCAACAGCACCATCTTCCAACATGCAGCCGTGTACTGTGGGGATGGAGAGGTCATCCACTTCCAGGGTAAGCCCCTGACCCCCTGCTCCCGTTTGGGATGTGGTGGTGGCCAAAATGCAGTCGGCAGTACATTGGTTGGTCCAGGGTGATGAGCGGCTCTTGTTTTTCAGGAACGAGCCCTTTCGGGAAAAGTGGTCTGATCAGCAAGGAAGGCTTCAATGCCATGAAAAAGGAGAGGGGGAAATTCCGGATTCTACGGAAAAAAGGTGGGATCAACCTCAATGCCTTCCGTTGTAAAGTCAGGAACGCGATGTGCAGCGAAGCCTACTATGACTTGTGCACGAACAACTGCATCCACTTCGCCCTCTACCTCCTGGACATGGCGGAATTCTACATGAAACTGGTGAGCCTGGAGCTGGGTGTCACGGGTGTGGTGGGACAGGTCCTGCACCCACAGCCAGCCCTGCCTTTGCATCCAGACCCGATTCCCCCTGGGGCTGGCCCGTGGGTGGTGGGGACAGCAGGGGAGACAGCGGTGGGAACAGCCAAGCGCCCTGCACATGGACAGCTTTCTCTTGCAGGTGACAGTCCAAAATAAAGGTGACAGTCGAAGCAGTGGGACCGTGAGTATCGCCAGTGTCATCCCTTCCGTGCAGGGTCCCTGGGAGGACTGTGGGGTCACCAGTAGGGCTGGCATCCCCAACGAGGGCTGGGTTCCCCTGGGAGGAGGAGTGTGGCGTCTGGGAAGGGCAGGGTGCCTGGGAGGTCCGTGCATTCCCCAAAGACGACTGGTGTCTGCAGGAGCTTTGGGGTCTCTGGGAGGGCTGTGGGGTCCCCAGGAAGGCTGTGGGGTCTCCAGGAGGGCTGGAGTCCCCGAACACGACCGGGGTCTCCAGGAGAGGTACAGTGTCCCTAAGGAGGTCTGAGACCCAAGCAGGGCCAGGATCCCCAGGAGGGCTGTTGAGAGCTGTGGCGTCCCTGGGAGGGTTGGGGTCCTGAAGGAGGGACTGGACCAGCTTGCCACTGCCACGGTGGGTGCAAGCACCTCAGGGGACCCCAACGCCCACTCCGGCCAAGCATCACCACAGCCCATCTTCTATCCCAGGTGTCCCAAGCACTGCAGTGATGGAGGTGACGATGCATCTGCGGGACACGTGGGGCCAGAACATCCTTCCCCAGGGGACCGGCCTTGCACCAATGTCTTTGCTCTCCCTCTTGCACAACAGTAAATGTTTGCACAGAGCACCTGTGCTGACCCGGTGTGAGTTGTGCTGGTTTCACTTTTCTTTTCCCTTTCCCAGAAGCTGCCGGTCAGCCCCCCTTGCTGCCTCCCTCGAAGGCAGTGGCCCCTCTTTTCTGCCTCTGGCCTCCTCAGGCAAAGAAAAGCCTCTTTCGTTGCCAGCATTTGATTTTGAGCATCAAAATAAAGAAGTCCCTGGGCTGCTGGGGGGAAAACTGGCCAAACGGCTGGACTAGGGCCAGCTGGAGGCCACTCACCAGTGACGTACCCCCATGGGTCAATACTGGGTCCAGTCCTGGTCAACATCTTCGTTACTGGTCCAGTTGCCAGGGCAGAGCGTAGCCTCAGCGAGTTTGCTGAGGTACCAAGCCGGGAGGGGTGGCTGATGCTCCAGAGGGTCGTGCTGGCAGCCCGAGGGACCTGGACAAGCTGGAGAAATGGGCCAACAGGAACCTCATGAAGTCCCCAAGAAGGGGAAGGTGCAAAGTCCTGCCCCTGGGGAGGAACAAGCCCAGGCACCAGGACACGCTGGGGGCAGTGGGGTGACCAGCTGGAAAGCAGCTTGGCAGAAAAGGCCCTGGGGGTTCTGGGGGACACCAGGTTCACCATGAACCATCAATGTGCTCTTGGGGCACAGCGAAGGCCAACAGCATCCTGGGCTGCGTTAGGAGGAACGTTGCCAGAAGGTCAAGGGTGGTGATTTTTGCCCTCTGCTCAGCACTGGCGAGGCCACCCCTGGAATGCTGGGTCCTGTGCTGGGTTCTCCAGTCCAAGAGAGACATGGACATTCTGGAGAGAGACCAACGAAGGCCACCAAGGGTCTGGAGCATCTCATGGAGGTGGGAGGGAGTGTCAATCTGCTTAAGGGTAGGAAGGCTCTGCAGAGGGTTCGGGACAGGCTGGATCGATGGACCAAGGTCAACTGTATGAGGTTTAACAAGGCCAAGTGCCGTGTCCTGTACTTGGGTCACACCAATCCCAGGCAACGCTACAGGCTTAGGGAAGAGTGGCTGGAAAGCTGCCTGGTGGAAAAGGACCTGGGGGTGCTGGTTGACAGCCGGCTGAATATGAGCCAGCAGTGTGCCCAGGTGGCCAAGGCGGCCAACAGCATCCTGGCTTGCATCAGGAATAGTGTGGCCAGCAGGAGTAGGGAAGGCATCGTTCCCCCTGCACTTGGCTCTGGTGAGGCTGCACCTCAAGTGCTGTGTTCAGCTTTGGGCCCCTCACTACAAGAAGGACATTGAGGTGCTGGAGTGTGTCTCGAGAAGGGCAACAAAGCTGGTGAAGGGTCTGGAGCACAATTCTGACAAGGAGTGGCTGAGGGAAGTGGGGTTGTTTAGTCTGGAGGAGGCTGAGGGGAAACCTTAGTGCTTTCTGCAACTACCTGAAAGAGGTGGTGATGAGGTCGGTGTTGGTCTCTTCTCCCAAGCAACAATTGATAGGACAAGAGGAAATGGCCTCAAATTGCTCCAGGGGAGGTTTAGGTTGGATATTATGAAAAATTTCTTCACTGAAAGGGTGGTCAGACATTGGAACAGGCTCCCCAGAGAGGTGGTGGAGTCACTGTCCCTGGAGGTGTCCAAAAAGCGTATAGACGTGGCACTTCAGGACATGGTCTAGTAGACATGGTGGTGTTGGGTTGACGGTTGGACTTGGTGATCCTAGAGGTCTTTTCCAACCTTAAAGATTCCATGATTCTATGATTCTATGTGTGAAGAGAAGCTGAGAGAGCTGGGGCTATGCAACGCAGAGAAGAAAAGGCTCAGGGGGATCCTATCAGCGTGTATCAACACCTGATGGGGGCAGTAAAGGAGATGGAGCCAGGGTGTGTTCTTGGTGGTGCCCAGTGCCAGGACCAGAGGCAGTGGGCATGGATGGAAACACAGGAGGTTCCCTCTGAACTTCGGAAAAGAGTTTTTCGCTGTGGGGGTGACCACCCCCTGGCACAGGTCACCCAGGGATGTTCTGGAGCCTCCATCCCTGGTGATATTCAAAAGTCGTCTGGGCTGGAGTTTCCACGAGGGCTGTGGGGTCCCTGTGAGGGTTGGGGTCCTCAAGGAGGGCTGGGGTCCCTCAGAGGGCTTCAGGGTCTGGGTTGTCTGGGGTTCCCAGGAGGGTTGGGGTCCCCAGAGGGGGCTGGCGTGTCCAGAAGGGCTACAGTCCATAAAAAGGGACTGGGGATCTGAGGAGGGCTGGGATCTCTGGCAGGGTGCAGGGTCCACGGGAGGCTTGGGGATCCCCAAGAGGGCAGCGCTGGCGGGGGGCCCATCTGCATGGGGTGGGGTGTTGGGGGACCATGCCCCCCCTTTCGGGGCCACCTGTAGCGCACCCACCCCACTGTTGCAGAGGAGCAGCCATGCTGTGTGAGGGGTGGGGACCACCATGTCCCCCTGAGGATGATCCCTCTCTTGATCCACAGAGGAGCCTCAGCATCGCCCCGCGCACCCCAACGCATCGTCACAGTAGTTACTGTGTGTTAATTGGAGGCGCGTAATAATAATGATAATAATGATAATGATAATAATAATCAAGAACAACAACAACAGCAATATATTTTTCATGTATAATAATATTATATATAATGCCCAGGAACAGTGGCAGTCCCCGACAACTGTAGCAGAACAGATAAGAGACTTGGGAACAGGAAATAACTTCAAGCCCGGAAAGGGAAGGGCTGTGGTTTGTGGTGTCTTGGGAGCCGCACTGATAGCTGCCCAGAAGGACAAATACATTGCCAAACAAGCTGAGCGGGAGGCAAATGAATCCCACCAGCAGCTGGCTGGAAAACTACAGGCAGAATTGGAACTGTAACGGCTGAAACGGCAGCTAGCCGAAAAATCATTAGCGGACGAGAAAAGAATCACGGAAAACTTGAAGGGCAGCCTGCGAGATGCTTTTGTGAGGGAAAGAGAGCTGAAGTTGCAGCTCCCCGGGGACCTTGAGAGCGAACCAGGATTTTCTAGCTTGTGGAAAGAAGCCGACCTCGTCGCGAGGGAGGTTGCCCCTCACTGTCTGTGGGAGGAGCTGGGGTCGGTGACAGAACCTGACCCTACTCCCAAGAAATCGGTTCTGGAAGGACAGCCTAGATAAAGGTATTCCCCGAGAATTAATGGACGGCCTACCCCTCCCCAATTTGCCGCTGCTGGTAAAAATGTGGAAACCGATAGATAGATAGATAGATAGATAGATAGATAGATAGATAGATAGAGGCCGGCCAGGAAAGAAAAGCATCCCCACGGCCCCTGTACCTCAGAGACTGGCCGCTCCCACGGCTCTCGGGTCAGGAAACTCCTTGCGCCGTCCCCAGCGAGTGAGCCGGGGGACGGCCGGAGGGTGTGTTTTAGAAGGCTGACTGAAAACAAGCAGGGGGACCTACTGGTAACCTTCCCCTTGGTCCCTTTAAGACCCCGGCCACCTTTCTGGTAGACACAGGGGCCCAAACGTCTGCTTTAAATGCCGATACCTCAGGCCGGAGTGGGCCTGAGCACTATCAGAAATCACCCCCGAGCGGGGAGTTAAACCCTACCAATACATTGGTGATAAATGTAGGGGGGAGGGGGGTCTGATGCCACTGCAGTGGGACAAACCCAAAAGAAAGTAATTGCCCACCTGGAAAGTTTAGAACTTCAGGTTTGGGCAGAAAAGGTGCAGCTCCCCTCCCTGAGGGGAAGTTCTTAGGCATATGGTGGAAAGGAGGAGCAGTGTGTAGTCCCCCCCGAAACCTTGGCTACCTTAGAACAGATAAAGATCCCAGGAAACAAAAAGGAGCTGCAACATACCCTAGGCCTGCTGGTATTCTGCTGGAGGAAGCATATTCTGGATTTTTCTAGATCATAGCTCGTCCCCTGTACGATTTAACACACAAATGGGCTACCTAGGATTGGGCCCCTATTCATGAGGAAGCCCTAAAATTGCTAATTTTTGACGCAGGGGCCTATCAAGCTTTGTGCCCAATACACCCAACAGATCAGCTCCAAATCAAACAGGGTTTTGCAATTCCTGGGGCGTCTATACACATATGGCAGCATGGAACGGAGGGTCTGTCCCGCCCTGTTGGGTTTCATTCACGCAGCTTCAAAGATGCAGAAAAGCGATACTCGGTCGTTATGATCCATGGCATCCTCTGTTTGATCCATTGGCAAAACCTGATTTCTATGAAGCAAACTATTCTACTCGATGGGACCCAGAATGCTGTCTCCTACTCCCGAATAAGACCCATATAACTTCTCGAGATAGAGGTAACTGGATGTGGGCTTGGTCAGGGGCCAAAGTGGGATGAGTTTTTATAGCGCCTAAGTTTGATTCACCTGTCAGGGAAGTTGAGAGGCCCCTTTTTAATTGTACTAAGACGATCGCTTGTGATTCAGGACCAGCAGATCCTCCCAAAACTTGGTTTACTGATGGTCTCGGAACCCTAATTCAAGGTATGTGTACCTGCTGGGGGTATCCTTCAAAGGGATGGCGAAATGGCGACAAAACTTGTAACCTCACTCTTCCTGGAAGTGACACTCTTATTAGAAAAAAAACCAGCGTGGAGTACCCTTTACTCGTTATCCCTTACAAGGGATAGTTCCGCTAAGTTTTAAGGATTGTTGTAACTTTTGCCAAGGCGCTATCTTTTGTAGTTCCACTGAGCTTTGAGTAAAGTTGTGATTTGTTTGAACCTCTCAAGTAATTGCCGTTACTCCTGATTACTGTGCACCAAAGACCTTGGCAGGGCTTGGGACAGGTGACGTGGGAGCTGTCACCCTCTGTCATCAGGTGACCTCCACGGCATCATTTATCATGAGCCTCCAATAAACAAGAGCTAATTATAACTGAAACTAGAGCCTGTCCTGGACACAGCTCAGCGCTGGGTGCCCACATTAACTCTTCCCAGCCAGCTCCAGTCCCACAGCCCTCTTGTCCCTCCCAGATCTTTCTGTCTTCTCGTGGTCCCTGTTGTGCCCTCCTGGGCATGGTGACACGGATGCACCGGTGCGCCCCGACACTGAGCCCTTCCCTAATCCCCTCCCTGGGCTGGGAAAATGCCACCACCATCCCCTCTTATAAGGCTGGTTGTCACCACTGACCCCTCTTCTAATGGGCATCCATCCCCACCAAACCATGGGGGACCTGCAAGGCTGCATCCACCCACAGCAGCTGGGGGTGGCACCCATGGGACGATGTCCAGGTCCCCCCAGGGCCTTTTCTGCCAAGCTGCTTTCCAGCTGGTCACCCCACTGCCCCCAGCGTGTCCTGGTGCCTGGGCTTTGCACCTTCCCCTTCTTGGGGACTTCATGAGGTTCCTGTTGGCCCATTTCTCCAGCTTGTCCAGGTCCCTCGGGCTGCCAGCACGACCCTCTGGAGCATCAGCCACCCCTCCCGGCTTGGTACCTCAGCAAACTCGCTGAGGCTACGCTCTGCCCTGGCAACTGGACCAGTAACGAAGATGTTGACCAGGACTGGACCCAGTATTGACCCATGGGGGTACGTCACTGGTGAGTGGCCTCCAGCTGGCCCTAGTCCAGCCGTTTGGCCAGTTTTCCCCCCAGCAGCCCAGGGACTTCTTTATTTTGATGCTCAAAATCAAATGCTGGCAACGAAAGAGGCTTTTCTTTGCCTGAGGAGGCCAGAGGCAGAAAAGAGGGGCCACTGCCTTCGAGGGAGGCAGCAAGGGGGGGCTGACCGGCAGCTTCTGGGAAAGCGGAAGCAAAAGTGAAACCGAAAAAAATCACACCGGGTCGGCACAGGTGCTCTGTGCAAACATTTACTGTTGTGCAAGAGGGAGAGCAAAGACATTGGTGCAAGGCCGGTCCCCTGGGGAAGGATGTTCCGGCCCCGCGTGTCCCACGGGCGCATCGTCGCCTCCATCACTGCAGCGCTGGGGACACCTGGGAGAGAAGACGGGCCGTGGTGATGCCTGGTCAGAGCGAGTGTTGGGGTCCCCTGGGATGGTGGCACCCACTGTGATGGTGGCGAGCTGGCCCAGTCCCAGCAGGGCGAGGGCAAAGTGGACACAGTTGCAGGTGACAGCGTCGTACTCCACCACCTGGTCCATGGCTGCCCGGATCCGCTGCTGCAGGGCAGCCACATCCAGCCCTCCCTTCCTCCGCAGCACTTTTGCTGGGCCCCGCGTCCGCAGGAGGTGGCTCTTGCTGTGCTTGGCCACGATCCCTGATGGGTCGTCTCCGAGCTGCCTGCAGGGCGGAGGGAATGCTGTACCCCATTTCCCTTCCAGGTGGATGTCCCCATGCTGTGACCACCTCCTGGGACTCACCTTCCAGGTGGATGATCTCCCCGTCACCACAGTAGATGCTGGCATGGCCTTCCCAGCAGTCAGGGCCCCCCGAGGTCAGCGGGAAGAGGAAGAGGTCCCCGGGCTGGGGCTCAGCCACCCCATCAGGGACCATGTCGAAGTTCTGGCCCAGCAGCTCCTCGCAGAGGAAGAACGCTGCTGTGCTCGCCACCCTGGGCACTGTCTGGGGACCCATCCATGTTTCAGGGCCACCGGTGCCCTGGGGACAGCGGCAGCATCGCTGACCCACTGGCTCATCCCCCATCCCCAGTGGCTTGGGCACAGCTTGGGTCTCCATGGTTGGGGAAACCCTCCGAGAAGGGGCCATCTCCTCTAGGTGCTGAGCACCCATGGGTGCTGAGGAAAAGGCAGGGCGTGCCGGATTTGGCCCTGCTGTGCCAGGGCTGAGACGGGGGGTGTGGGGTGCTGGCACTTTACCTGCCTGGAGCTGCTCACCTGGAGGGACAAAGACCCGGCGTCAGCACCGGTGGCATCAGGGAGATGGGACCGAGGGCACCAGTGTCATGGCTCAGCCCCTGCCCGGACTGCTGCCATCCCCCTGCCCGAGCCCCTGGCCGGGGTCCCCGTGCCAGCACCCCCAAACCTGTCATGCCCAGGACCCCAGCCAGCACCAGAGCTGGAGGAACGGCCCGTCCTGGGCTTGCAGGGTCTGCCCCAGGGTGCTCACGTGTGGGGACAGGGGATAGAGCGAGCCTGGGACCCTGCTGGCACCCATCCCCTGCTGGCACCCATCCCCTGCTGGCACCCTCTCCATGCGAGCACCCCCCATGCTCGCACCTATGGTGGCTGGGAAAGGTGCTACAGACCACAGCTCATCTTCTCTCCCAGGTGTCCCCAGCACTGCAGTGATGGAGGCATTGATGCACCCAGGGGACTCGCAGGTTTGGAACATCCTTTCCCGGTGCACCGACCTTGCACCGATAGTTTTGCTATCCATGTTACACAACAATAAATGTTTGCACGGAGAGCCTGTGCCGACCGAGTGTGATTTGTGCTACTTTCACTTTTGATTTCCCTTTCCCAGAAGCTCCTTTCACAGAAGCTGCCGGTCAGACCTCCCATTCCTGCCTCCCTCAAAGGCAGTGGCCCCTCTTTTCTCCCTGCAGCAGCCCGGTTCTGTCCCCGGCTCCATCCCAGAGAAGGCAGTGCAGAGCAGCAGCGGTAGCCTGGTAAGGATGTTTCCATCTTCACACCCCGTTGCAGGCAGCTGTTTGCGTCGCCGTTGCAGTGTGACAGGGAGGGGGAGGATGAAGGGGGCTTGTCCTGGGACGCCTCCAGCTCAAAGAAGCTGGGAAGGACGAGTGACTTTTGCCTGAGCCAAGCCCTTGTGCCTGGCAGGAGCCATCACGGGCAGGGTGTGATGGCAGGGTGGGACACTGCCCTCTCTGTGTGGGCAGGACGGCACGAGCATGGCGCTGACACCCCGTTTCTGTTCCTCTCTCCTTGCAGATGTCGAGCAGTGACGTAAGTAGGAGATTGGCGAGAGCTTCGCCAGCAGCGTGGGGGGCTCGGGGGGCACTGGGGGTGTGATGGGGCTGGTTGTGCCGTCTCCTCACCTTCCCTCCCTGGCGTCGTTGGCAGAGGGATTATAAGATGATCAAGTTTGTGCTGTCTGGCGCCAAGGAGTTCTTCGAGGAGGTGTCAGAGCAGAATTTGCAGCCTGGGGACATGTTGCTCTTCCCCTGTCTCAACAAGACTGGCATCAGCAGCAACATCTTCAAACATGCAGGCGTCTACTGTGGGGACGGAGAGGTCATCCACTTCCAGGGTAAGCCCCTGACCCCCTGCTCCCGTTTGGGATGTGGTGGTGGCCATAATGCTGTCGGCAGTGTGGTGGCTGGTCCAGGGCAGTGGGCAGCTCTCGTTTTCCAGGCACAACCTCTTCCAAGACCAGAGGTGTGATCAGCAAGGAAGGCTTTGAAGCCATGAAAAAGGAGAGGGGGGAATGTCAGATTCTCCAGAAAAAAGGTGGGATCAACCTCGATGACTTCCATTGTAAAGTCAGGAAGGCAATGAACAGCGAAGCCTATCATGACCTGCCCATAAACAACTGCATCGAATTCGCCCTCTACCTCCTGGACATGGCGGAATTCTACATGAAACTGGTGAGCCTGGAGCTGGGTGTCACAGGTGTGGTGGGACAGGTCCTGCACCCACAGCCAGCCCTGCCTTTGCATCCAGACCCGATTCCCCCTGGGGCTGGCCCGTGGGTGGTGGGGACAGCAGGGGAGACAGCGGTGGGAACAGCCAAGCCCCCTGCACATGGACAGCTTTCTCTTGCAGGTGGAAATCCAAAATGAAGATGACAGCAGCAGCAGTAGGGATGTGAGTATGCCCAGTGTCATCCCTTCCATGCAGGGTCCCCGGGAGGACTGTGGGGTCCCAAGGAGGGCTGGGTCACCAGTAGGGCTGGCATCCCCAACGAGGGCTGGGTTCCCCTGGGAGGAGGAGTGTGGCATCTGGGAAGGGCAGGGTGCCTGGGAGGTCCGTGCATTCCCCAAAGACGACTGGTGTCTGCAGGAGCTTTGGGGTCTCTGGGAGGGCTGTGGGGTCCCCAGGAAGGCTGTGGTGTCTTCGGGATGGCTGGAGTCCCCAAACACAACCGGGGTCTCCAGGGGAGCTGCAGAGTCCCTAAGGAGGTTTGAGACCCAAGCAGGGCTGGGATCCCCAGGAGGGCACGAGCACAGCACTGACTCCCCGTTTCTGTTTCTTTCTCTCTGTAGATGTTGACCAGTGTTGTAAGTAGGGGATTGGCAAGATCTTTGCTGGCAGTGCGGGAGGCTCGGGGGGCATTTAGGGGGTGATGGGGTTGGTTATGCCGCCTCCTCACCTTCCCTCCCTGGCATGGTTGGCAGAGGGAGTATCTGCTGTTTGGGGACAAGAAGATCTTCGAGGAGGTGTCAGAGAGCAATTTGCAGCCTGGGGACATTGTGCTTTTCCCCTTTATCAACATATCTGGCGTCAACAACATCATCTTCAAACATGCAGCTGTGTACTGCGGGGACGGAGAGGTCATACACTTCCAGAGTAAGCACATGACCCCCTGCTCCTGTTTGGGATATGGCAGTGGCCAAAAGGCGGCTGGCAGTGCGGTGGCTGGGCCTGGTGATGGGCAGCTCTTGTTTTCCAGGTACGGCCTTCTTCGGGAATAGGGGTTGTATCAGCAAAGAAGGCTTTGAAGCCATGAAAAAGGAGAGGGGGAGATGCCGGATTCTACGGAAAAAAGGTGGGATCAACCTCAATGCCTTCCGTTGTAAAGTCAGGAAGGCAATGAACAGCGAAGCCTACTATAACTTGTGCAGAAACAACTGCATCCACTTCGCCCTCTACCTCCTGGACATGGCGGAATTCTACATGAAACTGGTGAGCCTGGAGCTGGGTGTCACGGGTGTGGTGGGACAGGTCCTGCACCCACAGCCAGCCCTGCCTTTGCATCCAGACCCGATTCCCCCTGGGGCTGGCCCGTGGGTGGTGGGGACAGCAGGGGAGACAGCTGTGGGGACAGCCAAGTCCCCTGCACATGGACAGCTTTCTCTTGCAGGTGGAAATCCAAAATGAAGATGACAGCGGCAGTAGTGGGGCCGTGAGTATCACCAGCGTCATCCCTTCCGTGCAGGGTCCCCGGGAGGAGTGTGGTGTCTGGGAAGGGCAGGGTGCCTGGGAGGTCTGTGCATTCCCCAAAGACAACTGGTGTCTGCAGGAGCTTTGGGGTCTCTGGGAGGCTTCAGAGTCCCCAGGAGGGCTGTGGGGTCTCCAGGAGAGGTACAGGGTCCCTAAGGAGGTCTGAGACCCAAGCAAGGCTGGGATCCCCAGGAGGGCTGTCGTGTCTCTGGGAGGGAGGGGTCCCCAGGAGGGATGAGGTTCACAGGGGGCTGGGGTCCCTGGGAGGGCTGTGGGGTCCTGAGCAGGGCTGTGTCCCCAGGAGGGTTGGGGTCTCTCAGAGGGCTGCATTGTCTGGGAGGGCTGGGGTCCCCAGAGGGGGCTGGTGTCTGCAAAAGGGCTACAATCCCCAAAATGTAATGGGGGTCTCAGGAGGGCTGCGGTTTCTGGGAGGTGCAGGTTGCCCAAGAGGCTTGGGGGCCCTGAAGAGGGCAGCGCTGGTGGGGGACCCATCTGCAGGGGGCAGGAAGGGCAGGGCAGGGGGTTGGGGGACCATGTCCCCCTTTTGGGGCCACCTGCAGCCCACCCACCCTGCTGTTGCAGACGAGCAGCCACATTGTGTGAGGGGTGGGGGCCGCCACGTCCCCTTGAGGATGATCCCTCCGCCAACCCGCAGAGGAGCCTCAGCATCGCCCCGCGTACCCCAACGCATCATCACAGGGAAGGGGGGGGTGGGTGGGGGTACTTGCTTTCTGCTTGCCGGTGCTTAATTCCTGTGTGCTAATTAAAAGTTTTAAAATTTTTTTTCCACGTGAGCTGTGTCTGTTTTCCCCCACTGCCTCACTCCTATGGTGTTTCTAATTTATATTCTGGGCTATAGAATATAAAATATTGAATATAGAATAGAATATAATTAATATAATGTTCAATATAATATAATGTAGTATAACAGATAACATACATAACCGTTGCGGTTTTGCCCCAGCCAGCAGCTGAGCCCCACGCAGCCGCTTGCTCACTCCCCCCTCCATCGAGACGAGGGAGGAATCGGAAAGAGTGAAAGGGAGAATACTCGTGGGTTGAGATAATTATAGTTTAATAGGTAAAGTAAAAGCCGCGCACACAAGCAAAGCAAGAGCAGGGATTCATTCCCCGCTTCCCATGGGCAGGCAGGTGTTCAGCCATCTCCAGGAAAGCTGGGTTCCCTCACACATAACGGTGATTACAAACACCATCACTCTGAATGGTGCCCCCATCCCCGTTCTTCCTCTTCCCCAAGGTCCTTATAAACTGAGCATGACATCACATTGTATAGAATATCCCTTTGGTCACTGGGGTCAGCTGTCCTGGCTGTATCCCCTCCCAATTCCTTGTGCACCCCCGGCCATCCTGCTTGTGGGGCAGTATGAAAAGCAGAAAAGACCTTGGTTCTGTGTTAGCTGTGCTCAGCAACAACAAAAACATCTGTCTGTAACAAAAAATATCTCTATATTATCAACACAAATCCAAAACACAACCCCATAGTAGCTACTCTGAAGAAAATTAACTCCCTCTCAGCTAAACCAGGACAATCATAAATATACTAAATTACAATGTATATAATATATTATATAAAAAAAATATTCTATAATATATTATTAGAAACCCCTTGATAAATGATGCCGTGGAGGTCTCCTGATAACAGAGGGTGACAGCTCCCACATCACCGACCCCACACCCTGCCAAGGCCTTCGCTGACCCCCAGCACAAGGATTCAAGATTCATGTGGCTCTGGAACGGACCCCTGTCACGCACCGCCCCAGGGATATGGGGCCTGCCAAGGTCTTCGGTGCACAGTAATCAGGAGTAATGGCAATTACTTGAGAGATTCAAACAAATCACAACTTTACTCAAAGCTCAGTGGAACTACAAAAGATAGCGCCTTGGCAAAAGTTACAACAATCCTTAAAACTTAGCGGAACTATCCCTTGTAAGGGATAACGAGTAAAGGGTACTCCACGCTGGTTTTTTTCTAATAAGAGTGTCACTTCCAGGAAGAGTGAGGTTACAAGTTTTGTCGCCATTTCGCCATCCCTTTGAAGGATACCCCCAGCAGGTACACATACCTTGAATTAGGGTTCCGAGACCATCAGTAAACCAAGTTTCGGGAGGATCTGCTGGTCCTGAATCACAAGCGATCGTCTTAGTACAATTAAAAAGGGGCCTCTCAACTTCCCTGACAGGTGAATCAAACTTAGGCGCTATAAAAACTCATCCCACTTTGGCCCCTGACCAAGCCCACATCCAGTTACCTCTATCTCGAGAAGTTATATGGGTCTTATTCGGGAGTAGGAGACAGCATTCTGGGTCCCATCGAGTAGAATAGTTTGCTTCATAGAAATCAGGTTTTGCCAATGGATCAAACAGAGGATGCCATGGATCATAACGACCGAGTATCGCTTTTCTGCATCTTTGAAGCTGCGTGAATGAAACCCAACAGGGCGGGACAGACCCTCCGTTCCATGCTGCCATATGTGTATAGACGCCCCAGGAATTGCAAAACCCTGTTTGATTTGGAGCTGATCTGTTGGGTGTATTGGGCACAAAGCTTGATAGGCCCCTGCGTCAAAAATTAGCAATTTTAGGGCTTCCTCATGAATAGGGGCCCAATCCTAGGTAGCCCATTTGTGTGTTAAATCGTACAGGGGACGAGCTATGATCTAGAAAAATCCAGAATATGCTTCCTCCAGCAGAATACCAGCAGGCCTAGGGTATGTTGCAGCTCCTTTTTGTTTCCTGGGATCTTTATCTGTTCTAAGGTAGCCAAGGTTTCGGGGGGGAATACACACTGCTCCTCCTTTCCACCATATGCCTAAGAACTTCCCCTCAGGGAGGGGAGCTGCACCTTTTCTGCCCAAACCTGAAGTTCTAAACTTTCCAGGTGGGCAATTACTTTCTTTTGGGTTTGTCCCACTGCAGTGGCATCAGACCCCCCTCCCCCCTACATTTATCACCAATGTATTGGTAGGGTTTAACTCCCCGCTCGGGGGTGATTTCTGATAGTGCTCAGGCCCACTCCGGCCTGAGGTATCGGCATTTAAAGCAGACGTTTGGGCCCCTGTGTCTACCAGAAAGGTGGCCGGGGCCTTAAAGGGACCAAGGGGAAGGTTACCAGTAGGTCCCCCTGCTTGTTTTCAGTCAGCCTTCTAAAACACACCCTCCGGCCGTCCCCCGGCTCACTCGCTGGGGACGGTGCAAGGAGTTTCCTGACCCTGGAGGGCCCGTGGGCCCCCCCCACGAGAGCCGTGGGAGCGGCCAGTCTCTGAGGTACAGGGGCCGTGGGGATGCTTTTCTTTCCTGGCCGGCCTCTATCTATCTATCTATCTATCTATCTATCTATCTATCTATCTATCGGTTTCCACATTTTTACCAGCAGCGGCAAATTGGGGAGGGGTAGGCCGTCCATTAATTCTCGGGGAATACCTTTATCTAGGCTGTCCTTCCAGAACCGATTTCTTGGGAGTAGGGTCAGGTTCTGTCACCGACCCCAGCTCCTCCCACAGACAGTGAGGGGCAACCTCCCTCGCGACGAGGTCGGCTTCTTTCCACAAGCTAGAAAATCCTGGTTCGCTCTCAAGGTCCCCGGGGAGCTGCAACTTCAGCTCTCTTTCCCTCACAAAAGCATCTCGCAGGCTGCCCTTCAAGTTTTCCGTGATTCTTTTCTCGTCCGCTAATGATTTTTCGGCTAGCTGCCGTTTCAGCCGTTACAGTTCCAATTCTGCCTGTAGTTTTCCAGCCAGCTGCTGGTGGGATTCATTTGCCTCCCGCTCAGCTTGTTTGGCAATGTATTTGTCCTTCTGGGCAGCTATCAGTGCGGCTCCCAAGACACCACAAACCACAGCCCTTCCCTTTCCGGGCTTGAAGTTATTTCCTGTTCCCAAGTCTCTTATCTGTTCTGCTACAGTTGTCGGGGACTGCCACTGTTCCTGGGCATTATGTATAATATTATTATACATGAAAAATATATTGCTGTTGTTGTTGTTCTTGATTATTATTATCATTATCATTATTATCATTATTATTACGCGCCTCCAATTAACACACAGTAACTACTGTGACGATGCGTTGGGGTGCGCGGGGCGATGCTGAGGCTCCTCTGTGGATCAAGAGAGGGATCATCCTCAGGGGGACATGGTGGTCCCCACCCCTCACACAGCATGGCTGCTCCTCTGCAACAGTGGGGTGGGTGCGCTACAGGTGGCCCCGAAAGGGGGGGCATGGTCCCCCAACACCCCACCCCATGCAGATGGGTCCCCCGCCAGCGCTGCCCTCTTGGGGATCCCCAAGCCTCCCGTGGACCCTGCACCCTGCCAGAGATCCCAGCCCTCCTCAGATCCCCAGTCCCTTTTTATGGACTGTAGCCCTTCTGGACACGCCAGCCCCCTCTGGGGACCCCAACCCTCCTGGGAACCCCAGACAACCCAGACCCTGAAGCCCTCTGAAGGACCCCAGCCCTCCTTGAGGACCCCAACCCTCACAGGGACCCCACAGCCCTCGTGGAAACTCCAGCCCAGACGACTTTTGAATACCACCAGGGATGGAGGCTCCAGAACATCCCTGGGTGACCTGTGCCAGGGGGTGGTCACCCCCACAGCGAAAAACTCTTTTCCGAAGTTCAGAGGGAACCTCCTGTGTTTCCATCCATGCCCACTGCCTCTGGTCCTGGCACTGGGCACCACCAAGAACACCCTGGCTCCATCTCCTTTACTGCCCCCATCAGGTGTTGATACACGCTGATAGGATCCCCCTGAGCCTTTTCTTCTCCGCGTTGCATAGCCCCAGCTCTCTCAGCTTCTCTTCACACATAGAATCATAGAATCATGGAATCTTTAAGGTTGGAAAAGACCTCTAGGATCACCAAGTCCAACCGTCAACCCAACACCACCATGTCTACTAGACCATGTCCTGAAGTGCCACGTCTATACGCTTTTTGGACACCTCCAGGGACAGTGACTCCACCACCTCTCTGGGGAGCCTGTTCCAATGTCTGACCACCCTTTCAGTGAAGAAATTTTTCATAATATCCAACCTAAACCTCCCCTGGAGCAATTTGAGGCCATTTCCTCTTGTCCTATCAATTGTTGCTTGGGAGAAGAGACCAACACCGACCTCATCACCACCTCTTTCAGGTAGTTGCAGAAAGCACTAAGGTTTCCCCTCAGCCTCCTCCAGACTAAACAACCCCACTTCCCTCAGCCACTCCTTGTCAGAATTGTGCTCCAGACCCTTCACCAGCTTTGTTGCCCTTCTCGAGACACACTCCAGCACCTCAATGTCCTTCTTGTAGTGAGGGGCCCAAAGCTGAACACAGCACTTGAGGTGCAGCCTCACCAGAGCCAAGTGCAGGGGGAACGATGCCTTCCCTACTCCTGCTGGCCACACTATTCCTGATGCAAGCCAGGATGCTGTTGGCCGCCTTGGCCACCTGGGCACACTGCTGGCTCATATTCAGCCGGCTGTCAACCAGCACCCCCAGGTCCTTTTCCACCAGGCAGCTTTCCAGCCACTCTTCCCTAAGCCTGTAGCGTTGCCTGGGATTGGTGTGACCCAAGTACAGGACACGGCACTTGGCCTTGTTAAACCTCATACAGTTGACCTTGGTCCATCGATCCAGCCTGTCCCGAACCCTCTGCAGAGCCTTCCTACCCTTAAGCAGATTGACACTCCCTCCCACCTCCATGAGATGCTCCAGACCCTTGGTGGCCTTCGTTGGTCTCTCTCCAGAATGTCCATGTCTCTCTTGGACTGGAGAACCCAGCACAGGACCCAGCATTCCAGGGGTGGCCTCGCCAGTGCTGAGCAGAGGGCAAAAATCACCACCCTTGACCTTCTGGCAACGTTCCTCCTAACGCAGCCCAGGATGCTGTTGGCCTTCGCTGTGCCCCAAGAGCACATTGATGGTTCATGGTGAACCTGGTGTCCCCCAGAACCCCCAGGGCCTTTTCTGCCAAGCTGCTTTCCAGCTGGTCACCCCACTGCCCCCAGCGTGTCCTGGTGCCTGGGCTTGTTCCTCCCCAGGGGCAGGACTTTGCACCTTCCCCTTCTTGGGGACTTCATGTGGTTCCTGTTGGCCCATTTCTCCAGCTTGTCCAGGTCCCTCGGGCTGCCAGCACGACCCTCTGGAGCATCAGCCACCCCTCCCAGCTTGGTACCTCAGCAAACTCGCTGAGGCTACGCTCTGCCCTGGCAACTGGACCAGTAACGAAGATGTTGACCAGGACTGGACCCAGTATTGACCCATGGGGGTACGTCACTGGTGAGTGGCCTCCAGCTGGCCCTAGTCCAGCCGTTCCCCCCAGCAGCCCAGGGACTTCTTTATTTTGATGCTCAAAATCAAATGCTGGCAACGAAAGAGGCTTTTGTTTGCCTGAGGAGGCCAGAGGCAGAAAAGAGGGGCCACTGCCTTCGAGGGAGGCAGCAAGGGGGGGCTGACCGGCAGCTTCTGGGAAAGCGGAAGCAAAAGTGAAACCGAAAAAAATCACACCGGGTCGGCACAGGTGCTCTGTGCAAACATTTACTGTTGTGCAAGAGGGAGAGCAAAGACATTGGTGCAAGGCCGGTCCCCTGGGGAAGGATGTTCCGGCCCCGCGTGTCCCACGGGCGCATCGTCGCCTCCATCACTGCAGTGCTTGGGACACCTGGGATAGAAGATGGGCTGTGGTGATGCTTGGCCGGAGTGGGCGTTGGGGTCCCCTGAGGTGCTTGCACCCACCGTGGCAGTGGCAAGCTGGTCCAGTCCCTCCTTCAGGACCCCAACCCTCCCAGGGACGCCACAGCTCTCAACAGCCCTCCTGGGGATCCTGGCCCTGCTTGGGTCTCAGACCTCCTTAGGGACACTGTACCTCTCCTGGAGACCCCACAGCCCTCCTGGGGATGCTGAAGCCTCCCAGAGACCCCAAAGCTCCTGCAGACACCAGTTGTCTTTGGGGAATGCACGGACCTCCCAGGCACCCTGCCCTTCCCAGACGCCACACTCCTCCTCCCAGGGGAACCCAGCCCTCGTTGGGGATGCCAGCCCTACTGGTGACCCCACAGTCCTCCCAGGGACCCTGCACGGAAGGGATGACACTGGCGATACTCACGGTCCCACTGCTTCGACTGTCACCTTTATTTTGGACTGTCACCTGCAAGAGAAAGCTGTCCATGTGCAGGGCGCTTGGCTGTCCCCACCGCTGTCTCCCCTGCTGTCCCCACCACCCACGGGCCAGCCCACGGGGGAATCGGGTGTGGATGCAAAGGCAGGGCTGGCTGTGGGTGCAGGACCTGTCCCACCACACCCGTGACACCCAGCTCCAGGCTCACCAGTTTCATGTAGAATTCCGCCATGTCCAGGAGGTAGAGGGCGAAGTGGATGCAGTTGTTCGTGCACAAGTCATAGTAGGCTTCGCTGCACATCGCGTTCCTGACTTTACAACGGAAGGCATTGAGGTTGATCCCACCTTTTTTCCGTAGAATCCGGAATTTCCCCCTCTCCTTTTTCATGGCATTGAAGCCTTCCTTGCTGATCAGACCACTTTTCCCGAAAGGGCTCGTTCCTGAAAAACAAGAGCCGCTCATCACCCTGGACCAACCAATGTACTGCCGACTGCATTTTGGCCACCACCACATCCCAAACGGGAGCAGGGGGTCAGGGGCTTACCCTGGAAGTGGATGACCTCTCCATCCCCACAGTACACGGCTGCATGTTGGAAGATGGTGCTGTTGAGGCCAGTTGCGCTTAGAAAGGGGACGAGCACAATGTCCCCAGGCTGCATATTTCTCTCTGACACCTCCTCGAAGAACTCTTCGTCCCCAGACAGCACAAACAGGATCATCTTATAATCCCTCTGCCAACCACGCCAGGGAGGGAAGGTGAGGAGATGGCACAACCAGCCCCATCACACCCCCAGTGCCCCCCGAGCCCCCCACGCTGCTGGCGAAGCTCTCGCCAATCTCCTACTTACAACGCTGCTCGACATCTGCAAGGAGAGAGGAACAGAAACAGGGTGTCAGCGCCATGCTCGTGCCGTCCTGCCCACACAGAGAGGGCAGTGTCCCACCCTGCCATCACACCCTGCCCGTGATGGCTCCTGCCAGGCACAAGGGCTTGGCTCAGGCAAAAGTCACTCGTCCTTCCCAGCTTCTTTGAGCTGGAGGCGTCCCGGGACAAGTCCCTTTCATCCTCCCCCTCCCTGTCACACTGCAACGGCGACGCAAACAGCTGCCTGCAACGGGGTGTGAAGATGGAAACATCCTTACCAGGCTACCGCTGCTGCTCATAATTGTCTTCTCTGGGACGGAGCTGGTGAAGAACCAGGCTGCTGCCAGAACCGGGCTGCTGCAGGGAGAAAAGAGGGGCCACTGCCTTTGAGGGAGGCAGGAATGGGAGGTCTGTCCGGCAGCTTCTGGGAAAGGGAAATCAAAAGTGAAAGCAGCACAAATTACACTTGGTCGGCACAGGCTCCCCGTGCAAACGTGTCCTGTTGTATAACAGGGATAGCAAAACTATCGGTGCAAGGTCGGTGCACAGGGAAGGGATGCTCCAGCCCTGTGTGTCCCCTGGGTGCCTCACTGCCTCCATCACTGCAGCGCTGGGGACACCTGGGAGAGAAGACGGGCGAATGGTTGAATGGGCGTCGGGGTCCCCTGGGGTGGTGGCACCCACCCTGCTGTGCTCACCACCCCGGCCACTGTCTGGGGACCCGTCCATGTTTCAGGGCCACCGGTGCCCTGGGGACAGCGGCAGCATCGCTGACCCACTGGCTCATCCCCCATCCCCAGTGGCTTGGGCACAGCTTGGGTCTCCATGGTTGGGGAAACCCTCCGAGAAGGGGCCATCTCCTCTAGGTGCTGAGCACCCATGGGTGCTGAGGAAAAGGCAGGGCGTGCCGGATTTGGCCCTGCTGTGCCAGGGCTGAGACGGGGGGTGTGGGGTGCTGGCACTTACCTGCCTGGAGCTGCTCACCTGGAGGGACAAAGACCCGGCGTCAGCACCGGTGGCATCAGGGAGATGGGACCGAGGGCACCAGTGTCATGGCTCAGCCCCTGCCCGGACTGCTGCCATCCCCCTGCCCGAGCCCCTGGCCGGGGTCCCTGTGCCAGCACCCCCAAACCTGTCATGCCCAGGACCCCAGCCAGCACCGGAGCTGGAGGAACGGCCCATCCTGGGCTTGCAGGGTCTGCCCCAGGGTGCTCACGTGTGGGGAGAGGGGATAGAGCGAGCCTGGGAACCTGCTGGCACCCATCCCCTGCTGGCACCCACCCAGTCCAAGAGAGACATGGACATACTGGAGAGAGACCAATGAAGGGCCACCAAGGCTGAGAGCGCTGGGGCTATTCAACTTGGAGAAGAAAACGCTTAGGGGGATGTTATCAGTGTGCATCAACACCTGATGGGGCGAGTAAAGGAGATGGAGCCAGCGTGGTGCCCAGTGCCATGACCAGAGGCAATGGGCACGGATGGAAATACAGGAGGTTCCCACTGAATTTCAGAAAAGAAATTTTTCACTGCAAGGGTGACCAACCTGGACCCTGGGTGGTCCACAAGGCTCCCAGATGCCATAGCCAGAGTAAATGGTTGGTAGGGGATAAATGGATGCCCTAAACTTTCCGCTTTCTGTCCCACAGCCCCCTTCTTGCTCTCTGGAAAGAGGGAGAAAAAAGACCCCGTAAAACTCTTATGCTATCCAGGACAACCCATTCTGGTGGACCTCCCAACAGTCGCAGAGGTGCCTCTGACCCTCAAAACTCCGCTAAACGCCTGTTCATGGGTGGCTGCTGATGCTCATGGAAAGGAACTCAAGATTAATGCCAGATGGGTAGTCCCATCCTTTTGACTACTGATTTGAAAGCATCAGGATCCTCTCCTTTGCTCTTTTTACAGGTCTAACTACTGGGAACATCCTCCACCTTAGAAAGTCAAAGCTGATGGTACTTTGGGGAATTTGTACTCCTTATCTGTGTGATACAGAGAGATACATAACCAAACCATGACTGTCAATTGTGCTTTATCTTTAACATGACTAATGCCACCTCTGTAACACTCCTGCCACGCAACTGGACCGTCAAGAATAACTGCGTGTATTTTTGGCAACAGCCAATGATAAGGTCAGATATATATGATGTTTGGAGTAAACCGCCAAAACGAGCCAAAGATGCAAAGTTATCTTCAACAACGGCATGTAAAGTTTCAGACCACCATTTAATGTCTCTATTCCTTCTCCAATAGGTGGATCAAACCCCTTATTTACTAGTGCCAAAGGGAACATACCCGCTGGAAATGTTAGTTTAGACAAATTCACCAGGAAATACTCCTGTCGTTATAATCCATGGGATCCTCTGTTTGATCCATTGGCAAAACCTGATTTCTATGAAGCAAACTATTCTACTCGATGGGACCCAGAATGCTGTCTCCTACTCCCGAATAAGACCCATATAACTTCTCGAGATAGAGGTAACTGGATGTGGGCTTGGTCAGGGGCCAAAGTGGGATGAGTTTTTATAGCGCCTAAGTTTGATTCACCTGTCAGGGAAGTTGAGAGGCCCCTTTTTAATTGTACTAAGACGATCGCTTGTGATTCAGGACCAGCAGATCCTCCCGAAACTTGGTTTACTGATGGTCTCGGAACCCTAATTCAAGGTATGTGTACCTGCTGGGGGTATCCTTCAAAGGGATGGTGAAATGGCAACAAAACTTGTAACCTCACTCTTCCTGGAAGTGACAATCTTACTAGAAAAAGACAGTGTGGGTACTCCTTTACTCATTATTCCCTACAAGGGATGCTTCCACTGAGTTTTAAGTATCATTATAACTTTTGCCAAGCGGCTATCTTTTTTAGTTCCACTGAGCTTTCAGTAAATTTGTGATTTGTTTGAACCTCTCAAGTAACTGCCGTTACTCCTGATTACCGTGCAGAGAATTAATAGTTAAGCTTACCCTCACCCACTGAGTGGGACAGAACAGGGGGTCAGCGAAGGCTTTGGCAGGTCTTGGAGCAGATGATGTGGGAGCTGTCACCCCTCGTCATCAGGCGACTTCCACGACATCATTTATCAAGGAGCCTCCAATTATATATAATAGAATATATTTTTATATATAAGCTATTATATATACTATATTATAATATATTATATATACCTCATAGAATAATAGAATCCTAGAATCATTTGGGTTGGAAGAGACGTCCAAGACCATCTAGCTCTAAGCCCCTGCAATGGGCAGGGACACCCTTGACTAGATCAGGTTGCCCAAAGCTCCATCCAACCTGGTCTTGAACACTGCCAGGGATGGGGCTTCTACAGCCTCTCTGGGCAACCTGTGCAAGTGCCTCACAGTAAAGAATTTCTTCCTAATATCTAATCTATAATCTACCCTCTTTTAGTTTAAACCCATTCCCCCTTGCCCTGTCACTCCATGCCCTTGTAAACATCCCCTCTCCATCTTTCCTGTAGGCCCCTTTAGGGACTGGATGGCTGCAATTAGGTCTCCCTGGAGCCTTCTCTTCTCAAGGCTGAACAACCCCAAAACTCTCAGCCTCTCTCAGCACCCAGGAGAGGTGCTGCAGCCTTCGGATCATCTTCGTGGCCTCCTCTGGAATCACTCCAACAGCTCCATGTCTGTCTTGTACCAGGGACTCCAGAACTGGACGCAGCACTGCAGGGGGGTCTCACCAGAGCAGAGTAGAGGGGCAGAATCCCCTCCCTCAACCCTGCTTGCGACACTGTTTTTAATGCAGCCCAGGACATGGTTGGCTTTCTGGGCATCGAGCACACACTGGCAGCTCATGTTGAGCTTTTCATCAGTCAACACCCCCAGGTCCTTCTCCTCAGGGCTGCTCTCAATCCATTCTCCAGCCAGCCTGTAGTTGTGATTGGGATTGCCTTGGCCCACATGCAGGACCTTGCACTTGCCCTTGTGGAACTTCATGCGGTTTGCATGGGCCCACCTCTTCAGCCTGTCAAGGTCCCCCTGGATGGCATCCCTTCCCTCCAGTGTGTCAACTGCACCACACAGCTTGGTGTCATCAGCAAACTTGCTAAGGATGCATTCGATCCCACTGTCCATGTTGCTGACAAAGATGTTAAACAGTGTTGGTACCAGTACCGACCCCTGAGGAACGCCTCTCATCTCTGGTCTCCACTTGGACATTGAGCAGTTGACCACAACTCTTTGAGTGTGACCATACAGCCAATTTCTTATCCACCGAGTGGTCCATCCATCAAATGCATGCCCCTCCAATTTAAAGACAAGGATGTCCTGCAGGACAGTGTTGAATGCTTTGCACAAGTCCAGGTAGATGACGTCCGTCTCTCTTCCCTTGTCCACCAAAGCTGTAACCTCATCAAAGGGGGGCACTAAATTTGTCAGGCATGATTTGCCCTTAGTGAAGCCATGTTGGCTGTCACCAGTCACCTCCTTACTTTCCATGTGCCTGAGCATAGTTTCCAGGAGGATCTGCTCCATCATCTTGCCAGGCACAGAGGTGAGACTGACTGGCCTGTAGATCCCCAGGTCTTCCTTTTTTCCCTTCTTAAAAATGGGGGTTATGTTTCCCCTTTTCCATTCAGTGGGAACTTCACCGGACTGCCAGGACTTCTCAAATATGATTCAGAGAGGCTTGGCATTTCCCTCAGGACACACGGATGCATCTCATCACGTCCTATGGACTTGTGCACCTTCAGGTTCCTGAAGGTCCTGATCTTCTCCTACAGTGGGTTGTTCTTCATTCCCCCAGTCCCTGACTTTGTCTTCTGTAACCTGGCTCTAACAGTGTGACTCGAGCACTTGCGGTGAAGAGAAAAAAAGGCATTGAGTACCTTAGGCTTCTCCATATCCCGGGCAACTAGGTCGTCTGTTTCATTCCAGAGGAGACCCACATTTCCCCTAATCTTCCTTTGATCACTAACACACCTATACAAACTATAAACGTGGCACCACAACCATTTGGGGACAGAGAGGTCCCCGAGGTGGGGCTGGGCATGGACCCCTGTCCCCAGCTCGCTGGACATCATGCTTTCTCCTTGCAGATGAACCTCCTCACCCAGGTGACGGGGGACCCGATGGGGAGGGGACCCACACGCAGATGGTTCCCCCCTCTGCCATGGCCCCCCAGCACCCACAGACCCCATGGCTGGGACCTGCCTGGTGCCAAGTGTGGGAGTGCAGGGGTGACGGGGTCCTGGGAGGATGTTGTGGTTTTTTTATGGGTGGGTGTGAGCAAGGGATGGGTGCCAGCAGGGGATGGGTGCCAGCAGGGGATGGGTGCCATCAAGGTTCCAGACTCACTCTATCCCCTCTCCCCACACGTGAGCACCCTGGGGCAGACCCTGAAAGCCCAGGACGGGCCGTTCCTCCAGCCCCAGCGCTGGCTGGGCTCCTGGGTGCGACAGGTTTGGGGGTGCTGGCACAGGGACCCTGGCCAGGGGCTTGGGCAGGGGGATGGCAGCAGTCCGGGCAGGGGCTGAGCCATGACACTGGTGCCCTCGGTCCCATCTCCCTGATGCCACCGGTGCTGACGCCGGGTCTTTGTCCCTCCAGGTGAGCAACTCCAGGCAGGTAAGTGCCAGCACCCCACACCCCCCGTCTCAGCCCTGGCACAGCAGGGCCAAATCCGGCACGCCCTGCCTTTTCCTCAGCACCCATGGGTGCTCAGCACCTAGAGAAGATGGCCCCTTCTCGGAGGGTTTCCCCAACCATGGAGACCCAAGCTGTGCCCAAGCCACTGGGGATGGGGGATGAGCCAGTGGGTCAGCAATGCTGCCGCTGTCCCCAGGGCACCGGTGGCCCTGAAACATGGACGGGTCCCCAGACAGTGGCCGGGGTGGTGAGCACACCAGGGTGGCTACCACTACCCCAGGGGACCCCGACGCCCGCTCAACTGAGCATCACCACATCCTGTCTTCTCTCCCAGGTGTCCCCAGCGCTGCAGTGATGGAGGCAGTGAGGCACCCAGGGGACACGCAGGGCCGGAACATCCTTCCCCAGGAAACCAGCCTTGCACCGACAGCTTTGCTATCCCTCTTGCTCAACAGCAAATGTTTGCATGGAGAGCCTGTGCCGACCGAGTGTGATTTGTGCTGCTTTCACTTTTGATTTCCCTTTCCCAGAAGCTCCTTTCCCAGAAGCTGCCGGTCAGACCTCCCATTCCTGCCTCCCTCAAAGGCAGTGGCCCCTCTTTTCTCCCTGCAGCAGCCTGGTTCTGGCAGCAGCCCCGTTCTGTCCCCGGATCCGGCCCAGAGAAAACATTATAAAGCAGCAGCAGCAGCGGTAGCGAGGTAAGGATGTTTCCATCTTCGCACCCCGTTACAGGCAGCTGTTTGCGTCGCCGTTGCAGTGTGACAGGGAGGGGGAGGATGAAAGGGACTTGTCCTGGGACGCCTCCAGCTCAAAGAAGCTGGGAAGGACGAGTGACTTTTGCCTGAGCCAAGCCCTTGTGCCTGGCAGGAGCCATCACGGGCAGGGTGTGATGGCAGGGTGGGACACTGCCCTCTCTGTGTGGGCAGGACGGCACGAGCATGGCGCTGACACCCTGTTTCTGTTCCTCTCTCCTTGCAGATGTCGAGCAGCGTTGTAAGTAGGAGATTGGCGAGAGCTTCGCCAGCAGCGTGGGGGGCTCGGGGGGCACTGGGGGTGTGATGGGGCTGGTTGTGCCATCTCCTCACCTTCCCTCCTTGGCGTGGTTGGCAGAGGGTGTATAAGATGATCAAGTTTGTGCTGTCTGGCACCAAGGAGTTCTTCGAGGAGGTGTCAGAGAGCAATGTGCAGCCTGGGGACATCGTGCTCGTCCCCTGTCTCAACAAGACTGGCATCATCAGAAAACTCTTCCAACATGCAGCCGTGTACTGTGGGGATGGAGAGGTCATCCACTTCCAGAGTAAGCACCTGACCCCCTGCTCCTGTTTGGGATGTGACGGTGGCCAAAATGCAGATAGCGCTGTGGTGGCTGGGCCAGAGCGATGGGTGGCTCTTGTTTTCCAGACACAACTTCGACCTCTTCTGGGAAAAGTGGTCGGATCAGCAAGGAAGGCTTCGAAGCCATGATACAGGAGAGGGGGAAATGCCAGATTCTACGGAAAAAAGGTGGGATCAACCTCAGTGACTTCAATTCTAGAATGAAGGAGTTGATGAACAGCAAAGCCAACTATAATGTGTGCATAAACAACTGCATCCACTTTGCCCTCCACCTCCTGGACATGGTGAATTTCTACAAGGAACGGGTGAGCCTGGAGCTGGGTGTCACGGGTGTGGTGGGACAGGTCCTGCACCCACAGCCAGCCCTGCCTTTGCATCCACACCCGATTCCCCCGTGGGCTGGCCCGTGGGTGGTGGGGACAGCAGGGGAGACAGCGGTGGGAACAGCCAAGCCCCCTGCACATGGACAGCTTTCTCTTGCAGGTGGAAATCCAAAATGAAGATGACAGCGGGAGCAGTGGGGACGTGAGTATCGCCAGTGTCATCCCTTCCGTGCAGGGTCCCCGGAAGGAGTGTGGGGTCTGGGAAGGGCAGGGTGCCTGGGAGGTCTGTGCATTCCCCAAAGAAGACTGGTGTCTGCAGGAGCTTTGGGGTCTCTGGGAGGGTTTCAGAGTCCCCAGGAAGGCTGTGGGGTCTCCAGGAGGGCTGGAGTCCCCAAACATGACCGTGGTCTCCAGGGGATCTACGGGGTCCTTAAGGAGGTCTGAGACCCAAGCAGGACTGCGATCCCCAGGAGGGCTGTGGGGTCCCTGGGAGGGAGGGGTCCCCAGGAGCAATAGGGTGCCCAGAAGGGGCTGGTGTCTCTAGAAGGTCAACAGTCCCCAAAAGGGACTAGGGACCTCATGAGAGCTGGGGTATCTCAGAGGGTGCAGGATCCCTGGATTATGGGTGCTGGCACGGGGACCCCAGCCAGGGGCTCGGGCAGGGGGATGGCAGCAGTCCGGGCAGGGGCTGAGCCATGACACTGGTGCCCTCGGTGCCATCTCCCTGATGCCACCGGTGCTGACGCCGGGTCTTTGTCCCTCCAGGTGAGCAGCTCCAGGCAGGTAAGTGCCAGCACCCCACACCCCCCGTCTCAGCCCTGGCACAGCAGGGCCAAATCCGGCATGCCCTGCCTTTTCCTCAGCACCCATGGGTGCTCAGCACCTAGAGGAGATGGCCCCTTCTCGGAGGGTTTCCCCAACCATGGAGACCCAAGCTGTGCCCAAGCCACTGGGGATGGGGGATGAGCCAGTGGGTCAGCGATGCTGCCGCTGTCCCCAGGGCACCGGTGGCCCTGAAACATGGACGGGTCCCCAGACAGTGGCCGGGGTGGCGAGCACAGCAGCGTTCTTCCTCTGCGAGGAGCTGCTGGGCCAGAACTTCGACATGGTCCCTGATGGGGTGGCTGAGCCCCAGCCTGGGGACCTCTTCCTCTTCCCGCTGACCTCGGGGTGCCCTGACTGCTGGGAAGGCCATGCCAGCATCTACTGTGGTGACGGGGAGATCATCCACCTGGAAGGTGAGTCCCAGGAGGTGGTCACAGCATGGGGACATCCCCCTGGAAGGGAAATGGGGTACAGCATCCCCTCCGCCCTGCAGGCAGCTCGGAGACATCCCCATCAGGGATCGTGGCCAAGCACAGCAAGAGCCACCTCCTGCGGACGCGGGGCCCAGCAAAAGTGCTGCGGAGGAAGGGAGGGCTGGATGTGGCTGCCCTGCAGCAGCGGATCCGGGCAGCCATGGACCAGGTGGTGGAGTACGACGCTGTCACCTGCAACTGTGTCCACTTTGCCCTCGCCCTGCTGGGACTGGGCCAGCTCGCCACCATCACAGTGGGTGCCACCATCCCAGGGGACCCCAACACTCGCTCTGACCAGGCATCACCACGGCCCGTCTTCTCTCCCAGGTGTCCCCAGCGCTGCAGTGATGGAGGCGGCGATGCGCCCGTGGGACACGCGGGGCCGGAACATCCTTCCCCAGGGGACCGGCCTTGCGCCAACAGCTTTGCTCTCCCTCTTGCACAACAGTAAATGTTTGCACAGAGCACCTGTGCCGACCCGGTGTGATTTTTTTCGGTTTCACTTTTGCTTCCGCTTTCCCAGAAGCTGCCGGTCAGCCCCCCCTTGCTGCCTCCCTCGAAGGCAGTGGCCCCTCTTTTCTGCCTCTGGCCTCCTCAGGCAAAGAAAAGCCTCTTTCGTTGCCAGCATTTGATTTTGAGCATCAAAATAAAGAAGTCCCTGGGCTGCTGGGGGGAAAACTGGCCAAACGGCTGGACTAGGGCCAGCTGGAGGCCACTCACCAGTGACGTACCCCCATGGGTCAATACTGGGTCCAGTCCTGGTCAACATCTTCGTTACTGGTCCAGTTGCCAGGGCAGAGCGTAGCCTCAGCGAGTTTGCTGAGGTACCAAGCCGGGAGGGGTGGCTGATGCTCCAGAGGGTCGTGCTGGCAGCCCGAGGGACCTGGACAAGCTGGAGAAATGGGCCAACAGGAACCACATGAAGTCCCCAAGAAGGGGAAGGTGCAAAGTCCTGCCCCTGGGGAGGAACAAGCCCAGCTCAGTTCCCTCACCTTGGGGACACCTCCGAGGTCCCCTCACTCCACTGAGCTCCCCAAGCAGCTGCTGCTCCAACCGTGGCCGCAGGTCAGGACTTCAACCTGCTCCCATGAGCACCACGGTGGCTCTTGGCACCCGCATATGCCTCCACCGGTGCCTGGGAATGCGCCCGGACCACACCAACCGGCCCCACTGTGGCACTGAACCCCTCCCGTCCCAGCACCACTGAAGGTTGGGGGGCGGAGGAGGGGTTTGGAGTGATGGTGTTTGTCTTCCCACGTCACCGTTACATGGAGCCCGCCTTTCCTGGAGATGGCTGAACACCTGCCTGCCCTGTGAAGTGGGGAATGAATCCCTGCTCTTGCTTTGCTTGCGTGTGTAGCTTTTGCTTTACCTATTAAACTATAATTATCTCAGCCAATGAGTTTTCTCACTTTCACTCTTCCAATTCCTCCCTCGTCTTGATGGAGGGGGGAGTGAGCGAGCGGCTGCATGGGGCTCAGCTGCTGGCTGGGGCAAAACCGCAACGGTTATGTATGTTATCTGTTATACTACATTATATTATATTGAAAATTATATTAATTATATTCTATTCTATATTCAATATTTTATATTCTATAGCCCAGAATATAAATTAGAAACACCATAGGAGTAAGGAAGCAGGGGAAAACAGACACAGCTCAGGTGAAAAAATATTTTTAAAACTTTTAATTAGCACACAGGAATTAAGCACCGGCAAGCAGAAAGCAAGCACCCCCACCTACTCCCCCTTCCCTGTTATGACGCTTTGGGGTGCGCGGGGCGATGCTGAGGGTCCTCTGTGGGTCAGCGGAGGGATCATCCTCAGGGGGATGCAGTGGCTCCCACCCCTCACACAGTGTGGCTGCTCGTCTGCAATGGTGGGGTGGGTGGGCTGCAGGTGGCCCTGAAAGGAGGACATGGTCCCCCGACCCCCTGCCCTGCCCTTCCCACCCCATGCGGATGGGTCCCCTGCCAGCGCTGCCCTCTTGGGGACCCCCACACCTCTTGGGGACCCTGCACCCTCCCAGAAACCCCAGCCCTCTTGAGGTCCCCAATCCCTTTTGGGGACTGTCGACCTTCTAGAGACACCAGCCCCCTCTGGGGACCCCAACCCTCCTGGGGACCCCATCCATCCCAGAACCTGCAGCCCTCCTGGGGACCCCAGCCCTCCTCAGGACCCCAACCCTCCTGCGCACCCCAACAGCCCTCCTGGGAACCCCATCCCTCCTGGGGACACAGCCCTGCTCAGGACCGCACAGCCCTCCCAGGGACCCCAGCCCCCTTTGGAACCCCATCCCTCATGGGGACCCCTCCCTCCCAGGGACCCCACAGCCCTCCTGGGGATCCCAGCCCTGCTTGGCTCTCAGAACTCCTCCAGGCTCACCAGTGGCATGTAGAATTCTGCCATGTCCAGGAGGTAGAGGGCAAAGTGGATGCAGTTGTTTGTGTACAAGTCATAGTTGGCTTCACTGTTCATCACCTTCCTGACTTTACAACAGAAGTCATTGACGTCGATCCCACCTTTTTTCCGCAGAACCTGGCATTTCCCCCTCTCCTTCATGGCTTCGAAGCCTTCCTTGCTGATCCGACCCCTATTCCAGAAAAGGGCCGTGCCTGGAAAACAAGAGCCACCCATTGCCCTGCCCCAGCCACCGCACTGCCGGCTGCATTTTGGCCACCACCACATCCCAAACAGGATCAGGGGGTCAGGCGCTTACCCTGGAAGTGGATGACCTCTCCGTCCCCACAGTAGATGGCTGCATGTTTGAAGATGTTGCTGATGATGGCAGGCACATTGAGATAGGGGACAAGCATGATATCTCCAGGCTGCAGATTGCTCTCTGACACCTCCTCAAAGAACTCCTTGTCCCCAGACAGCACAAACTTGATCATCTTATAATCCCTCTGCCAACCACAGCAGGGAGGGAAGGTGAGGAGGCGGCACAGCCACCCCCATCACCCCCTAAATGTCCCCCGAGCCCCCCACGCTGTGGGCAAAGATCTCGCCAATCTCCTACTTACAACAAGGGTGAACATCTGCAAGGAGAAAGAAACAGAAACGGAGTGTCAGCGCCGTGCTCGTGCTGTCCTGGGGATCGCAGCCCTGCTTAAGTCTCAGACCTCCTTAGGGACCCTGTAGATCCCCTGGAGACCACGGTCATGTTTGGGGACTCCAGCCCTCCTGGAGACCCCACAGCCTTCCTGGGGACTCTGAAGCCTCCCAGAGACCCCAAAGCTCCTGCAGACACCAGTCTTCTTTGGGGAATGCACGGACCTCCCAGGCACCCTCCCCTTCCCAGACCCCACACTCCTTCCGGGGACCCTGCACGGAAGGGATGACACTGGCGATACTCACGGCCCCACTACTGCCGCTGTCATCTTCATTTTGGATTTCCACCTGCAAGAGAAAGCTGTCCATGTGCAGGGGACTTGGCTGTTCCCACCGCTGTCTCCCCTGCTGTCCCCACCACCCACGGGCCAGCCCACGGGGGAATCGGGTGTGGATGCAAAGGCAGGGCTGGCTGTGGGTGCAGGACCTGTCCCACCACACCCGTGACACCCAGCTCCAGGCTCACCCGTTCCTTGTAGAAATTCACCATGTCCAGGAGGTGGAGGGCAAAGTGGATGCAGTTGTTTATGCACACATTATAGTTGGCTTTGCTGTTCATCAACTCCTTCATTCTAGAATTGAAGTCACTGAGGTTGATCCCACCTTTTTTCCGTAGAATCTGGCATTTCCCCCTCTCCTGTATCATGGCTTCGAAGCCTTCCTTGCTGATCCGACCACTTTTCCCAGAAGAGGTCGAAGTTGTGTCTGGAAAACAAGAGCCACCCATCGCTCTGGCCCAGCCACCACAGCGCTGTCCGCATTTTGGCCACCGCCACATCCCAAACGGGAGCAGGGGGTCAGGTGCTTACTCTGGAAGTGGATGACCTCTCCATCCCCACAGTACACGGCTGCATGCTGGAAGAGTTTTCTGATGATGCCAGTCTTGTTGAGACAGGGGACGAGCACGATGTCCCCAGGCTGCACATTGCTCTCTGACACCTCCTCGAAGAACTCCTTGGTGCCAGACAGCACAAACTTGATCATCTTATACACCCTCTGCCAACCACGCCAAGGAGGGAAGGTGAGGAGATGGCACAACCAGCCCCATCACACCCCCAGTGCCCCCCGAGCCCCCCACGCTGCTGGCGAAGCTCTCGCCAATCTCCTACTTACAACGCTGCTCGACATCTGCAAGGAGAGAGGAACAGAAACGGGGTGTCAGCGCCATGCTCGTGCCGTCCTGCCCACACAGAGAGGGCAGTGTCCCACCCTGCCATCACACCCTGCCCGTGATGGCTCCTGCCAGGCACAAGGGCTTGGCTCAGGCAAAAGTCACTCGTCCTTCCCAGCTTCTTTGAGCTGGAGGCGTCCCGGGACAAGTCCCTTTCATCCTCCCCCTCCCTGTCACACTGCAACGGCGACGCAAACAGCTGCCTGCAACGGGGTGTGAAGATGGGAGCATCCTTACCGCGCTACTGCTGCTGCTGCTGCTTTATAATGTTTTCTCTGGGCCGGATCCGGGGACAGAACCGGGCTGCTGCAGGGAGAAAAGAGGGGCCACTGCCTTTGAGGGAGGCAGCAAGGTGGGGCTGACCAGCAGCTTCTGGGAAAGGGAAATCAAAAGTGAAAGTAGAACATATCAAACCGGGTCGGCACAGGCTCTCCATGCAAACATTTACTGTTGGGCAAGAGGGAGAGCAAAACCATCGGTGCCGTGTCGGTGGACCAGGAAAGGATGTTCCGGCCCCGCATCACTGCCTCCATCACTGCAGCGCTGGGGACACCTGGGAGAGAAGACAGGATGTGCTGACACTCGGTTGAGCGGGCGTCGGGGTCCCCTGGGGTGATGGCACCCACCCTGCTGTGCTCACCACCCCGGCCACTGTCTGGGGACCCGTCCATGTTTCAGGGCCACCAGTGCCCTGGGGACAGCAGCAGCATCGCTGACCCACTGGCTCATCCCCCATCCCCAGTGGCTTGGGCACAGCTTGGGTCTCCATGGTTGGGGAAACCCTCCAAGAAGGGGCCATCTCCTCTAGGTGCTGAGCACCCATGGGTGCTGAGGAAAAGGCAGGGCGTGCCGGATTTGGCCCTGCTGTGCCAGGGCTGAGACGGGGGGTGTGGGGTGCTGGCACTTACCTGCCTGGAGCTGCTCACCTGGAGGGACAAAGACCCGGCGTCAGCACTGGTGGCATCAGGGAGATGGGACCGAGGGCACCAGTGTCATGGCTCAGCCCCTGCCCGGACTGCTGCCATCCCCCTGCCCGAGCCCCTGGCCGGGGTCCCTGTGCCAGCACCCCCAAACCTGTCGCACCCAGGAGCCCAGCCAGTGCCGGGGCTGGAGGAACGGCCTGTCCCGGGCTTGCAGGGTCTGCCCCAGGGTGCTCACGTGTGGGGACAGGGGATAGAGCGAGCCTGGGACCCTGCTGGCACCCATCCCCTGCTGGCACCCAAGTGGAAGGTGCAAAGTCCTGCCCGGAAGGTGCAAAGTCCTGCCCCTGGGGAGGAACAAGCCCAGGCACCAGGACACGCTGGGGGCAGTGGGGTGACCAGCTGGAAAGCAGCTTGGCAGAAAAGGCCCTGGGGGTTCTGGGGGACACCAGGTTCACCATGAACCATCAATGTGCTCTTGGGGCACAGCGAAGGCCAACAGCATCCTGGGCTGCATTAGGAGGAACGTTGCCAGAAGGTCAAGGGTGGTGATTTTTGCCCTCTGCTCAGCACTGGCAAGGCCACCCCTGGAATGCTGGGTCCTGTGCTGGGCTCTCCAGTCCAAGAGAGACATGGACATTCTGGAGAGAGACCAACGAAGGCCATCAAAGGTCTAGAGCGTCTCATGTATGAAGAGAAGCTGGGAGAGCTGGGGTTATTCAACCCAGAGAAGAAAAGGCTCAGGGAGATCTTATCAGCATGTATCAACACCTGATGGGGGGAGTAAAGGAGATGGAGCCAGGGTGTGTTCTTGGTGGTGCCCAGTGCCAGGACCAGAGGCAATGGGCATGGATGGAAACACAGGAGGTTCCCTCTGAATTTCAGAAAAGAGTTTTTCGCTGTGGGGGTGACCACCCCCTGGCACAGGTCACCCAGGGATGTTCTGGAGCCTCCATCCCTGGTGGTATTCAAAAGTCGTCTGGACATGGTCCTGGGCAAGGAGCTCTAGGTTGAGGTTGGACCAGATGACCTCCAGAAGTGCCTCCAACCTCAACTGTTCCATGATCCTTTGAAAATATTCCTCCATGAGGATTATTTAGAGCCGCTTCGGGTCCCTCACTGGGCTTTCTTTCAGGGACTCTCGCAGTTCCCACACTCATGTGAGAGTTTCTGGGAGGCTTCGCTCCCACCAAAGGGGAAGTTTGATTCCCCAGCAAGCAGAAAACATCCCCGTGGCTTCTAAGGGGAAGGGAGCAAAACCAAGGCGGCGGGTGCCTGATGAGGCTGGGGCTGGAGGAAGGTCTCTTGGAGGCTGGTGGGAGGTCATTGCATGACACTCCCCTCGGTGGGCCAAGGTCAACTGTATCAGGTTTAACAGGCCAAGTGCCAGGTCCTGCACTTGGGTCACAACAACCCCAGACATTGCCACAGGCTTGGCGGAAGAGTGACTGGAAAGCTGCTCGGCGGAAAAGGCCGCGGGGTGCTGGCTGACAGCCGACTGAACGTGAGCCAGCAGTGTGCCCAGGTGGCCAAGCAGGCCAACAGCGTCCTGGCTTGTATCAGGCATAGTGTGGCCAGCAGGACCAGGGCAGTGACTGTCTCCCTCGAGGCTGCACCTCGAGTGCTGTGTTCAGTTTTAGGCCCCTCAGTACAAGAAGGACATTGAGGTGTCCCGAGAAGAGCAACCAAGTGGTGAAGGGTCTGGAGCACAAGTCTGATGCGGAGCAGCTGAAGGAGCTGGGGTTCCTGGAGAAGAGCCTGGAGAAGAGGAGTCTGAGGGGAGACCTGATCGCTCTCTACAACTACCTGAAAGGAGGTTGCAGTGAGGTGGGGGTCGGCCTCTTCTCCCAAGTGACTGGCGATAGGACCAAAGGAAATGGCCTCAAGTTGCGCTAGGGCAGGTTTAGATTGGATATTGGGAAATATGTCTTCACCGAAAGAGTGGTCAGGCATTGGAACAGGCTGCCCAGAGAGGTGGTGGAGACACCGTCCCTGGAGGTGTTCAAAAAAGGTGTAGACATGGCACTTCGGGACATGGTTTACTAGGCATGGTGGTGTTGAGCTGACGGCAGGACTTGATGATCTTAGAAGTCTTTTCCAAGTTTAATGATTCTATGATTCTATGACTGTGGTGTCTGGGAAGGGCAGAGTCCCTGGGAGGGCCGGGGAGTGCCCAAAGACGACTGGTGTCTCCAGAAGGTTTGGGGTCTCTGGGAGGGTTTTGGGGTCCCCAGGAAGGCTGTGGTGTCTCCAGGAGGGCTGGAGTCCCCAAACATGACCGGGGTCTCTACGAGAGCTGCAGGGTCCCTAAGGAGGTCTGAGACCCAAGCAGGGACGGGATCCCCAGGAGGGCTGTGGGGTCCCTGGAAGGGAGGGGTCCCCAGGAGGCATGGGGTTCCCAGGGGGCTGGGGTCCCTGGGAGGGTTGTGGGGTCCTGAGAAGGGCTGTGTCCTCAGGAGGGATGGGGTTCCCATGAAGGCTGTTGGGGTGCCCAGGAGGTTTTGGATCCTCAGAGAGGGCTGGTGTCTCCAGAAGGGCTATGGTCCCCAGAAAGGACTGGGGACCTCAGGAGGGCTGGGGCGTCTAGGAGGTTGCAGGGTCCCTGGGAGGCTTGGGAATCCCCAGGAGGGCAGCGCTGGTGGGGGACCCATCCACATGGGGTGGGAATCCACATGGCAGGGCAGGGGGTCGGGGCACCATGTCCCCCTTTTGGGGCTACCTGCAGGTGACCCACCCCGCCGTTGCAGAGGAGCAGCCACACTGTGTGAGGGGTGGGGACCGTTGCATCCCCCTGAGGATGATCCCTCCGCTGAACCACAGAGGAGCCTCAGCATCGCCCACGCACCCCAGCGCAGCATCACAGGGAAGGTGGGGTGAGTGTGGGTGAGTGTGTGTGTCCCTGCTTTCTACTTATTTGCAGCATGCTAATTAAAAGCTGTAAAAAAATTGACCACGTGAAATGCGTCTGTTTACCCCGCTGCCTCACTCCTGTGTGCGGGGTGAGAGAGCTGCCCGCTGGAGCCAAGCTCTGCCCTCCCTCAGACACAAACAGGGACAGCCACCAGACAAAACCCGAGGCCAAGGGGACCCTGGACCCTCCCCCTGCCTGGCAGAAGGCAGTCGCTTAAAAGGAAGGAGGGAGCGGAGGCAGGTCCACGCTGGGCGTGGCAGGCGAACCTTCTCCTCCTCACCCGCCTCGCCTTCCCAAATGCCTCAGTACAAGAGCTACGAGGCTCTGGCTGTGGAAGGCCCCTCAAAGGAGGACATTGAACAAGTGAAACTAATTAGTGTAGAACAATTTTAAAACAGAATATATAACTTCCTTGTGATTACGCATTGGGGTGCGTACATCCAAGCTGCTCTGTGGGTCGGTGGAGGGATCATCCTCAGGGGGATGCAACGGTCCCCACCCCTCACACAATGTGGCTGCTCCTCTGCAACGGCGGGGTGGGTCACCTGCAGGTAGCCCCAAAAGGGGGACATGGTGCCCCGACCACCTGCCCTGCCCTTCCCACCCCATGCGGATGGGTCCTCTGCCAGCACTGCCCTCTTGGGGATCCCCAAGCCTCTTGGGGACCCTGCACCCTCCTAGACACCCCAGCCCTCCTGAGGTCCCCAGTCTTTTTTGGGGACCGTAGCCCTTCTGGAAACACCAGCCCCCTCTGTGGATCCCAACCCTCCTGGGGACATTGATGGTTCATGGTGAACCTGGTATCCCCCAGAACCCCCAGGGCCTTTTCTGCCAAACTGCTTTCCAGCTGGTCACCCCACTGCCCCCAGCGTGTCCTGGTGCCTGGGCTTGTTCCTCCCCAGGGGCAGGACTTTGCACCTTCCACTTGGGTGCCAGCAGAGGATGGGTGCCAGCAGGGTCCCAGGCTCGCTCTATCCCCTCTCCCCACACGTGAGCACCCTGGGGCAGACCCTGCAAGCCCGGGACAGGCCGTTCCTCCAGCCCCAGCACTGGCTGGGCTCCTGGGTGCGACAGGTTTGGGGGTGCTGGCACGGGGACCCCGGCCTGGGGCTCGGGCGGGGGATGGCAGCAGTCCGGGCAGGGGCTGAGCCATGACACTGGTGCCCTCGGTCCCATCTCCCTGATGCCACCGGTGCTGACGCCGGGTCTTTGTCCCTCCAGGTGAGCAGCTCCAGGCAGGTAAAGTGCCAGCACCCCACACCCCCCGTCTCAGCCCTGGCACAGCAGGGCCAAATCCGGCACGCCCTGCCTTTTCCTCAGCACCCATGGGTGCTCAGCACCTAGAGGAGATGGCCCCTTCTCGGAGGGTTTCCCCAACCATGGAGACCCAAGCTGTGCCCAAGCCACTGGGGATGGGGGATGAGCCAGTGGGTCAGCGATGCTGCCGCTGTCCCCAGGGCACCGGTGGCCCTGAAACATGGACGGGTCCCCAGACAGTGCCCAGGGTGGTGAGCACAGCAGGGTGGGTGCCACCACCCCAGGGGACCCCGATGCCCGCTCAACCAAGCATCAGCACATCCTGTCTTTTCTCCCAGGTGTCCCCAGCGCTGCAGTGATGGAGGCAGTGATGTGCCTGCGGGACATGCGGGGCCGGAACATCCTTTCCTGGTGGTCTGACCTTGAACCGACGGTTTTGCTCTCCCTCTTGCCCAACAGTAAATGTTTGCATGGAGAGCCTGTGCTGACCTGTTATGACTTCTGCTGCTTTTACTTTTGATTTCCCTTTCCCAGAAGCTGCCGGACAGACCTCCCATTCCTGCCTCCCTCAAAGGCAGTGGCCGTCTTTTCTCCCTGCAGCAGCCCGGTTCTGTCCCCGGATCCGGCCCAGAGAAAAAAATCAATAACTGGAGCGGTAGCGCGGTAAGGATGCTCCCATCTTCACACCCCGTTGCAGGCAGCTGTTTGCATCGCTGTTGCAGTGTGACAGGGAGGGGGAGGATGAAAGGGACTTGTCCCGGGACGCCTCCAGCTCAAAGAAGCTGGGAAGGACGAGTGACTTTTGCCTGAGCCAAGCCCTTGTGCCTGGCAGGAGCCATCACGGGCAGGGTGTGATGGCAGGGTGGGACACTGCCCTCTCTGTGTGGGCAGGACGGCACGAGCATGGCGCTGACACCCCGTTTCTGTTCCTCTCTCCTTGCAGATGTCGAGCAGCGTTGTAAGTAGGAGATTGGCGAGAGCTTCGCCAGCAGCGTGGGGGGCTCGGGGGGCACTGGGGGTGTGATGGGGCTGGTTGTGCCGTCTCCTCACCTTCCCTCCCTGGCGTCGTTGGCAGAGGGATTAAAAGATGATCAAGTTTGTGCTGTCTGGCTCCAAGGAGTTCTTCGAGGAGGTGTCAGAGCAGAATTTGCAGCCTGGGGACATGTTGCTCTTCCCCTTTCTAAGGACAACTGGTGTCAACAGCAACATCTTCCAACATGCAGCCATCTACTTTGGGGACGGAGAAGTCATACATTTCCAGGGTAAGCACCTGACCCCCTGCTCCCGTTTGGGATGTGGTGGTGGCCAAAATGCCGACAGCAGTGCGGTGGCTGGGCCAGGGCAATGGGTGGCTCTCATTTTCCAGGCATGAGCCGTTTCTGGAGTACAGGTCGGATCAGCAAGGAAGGCTTTGAAGCCATGAAAAAGGAGAGGGGGAAATGCCGGATTCTACGGAAAAAAGGTGGGATCAACCTCGATGACTTCCATCGTAAAGTCAGGGAGGCGATGAAAAGCGAAGTCAGTTATAACTTGTGCAGAAACAACTGCATCCACTTCGCCCTCTACCTCCTGGACATGGCGGAATTCTACATGAAACTGGTGAGCCTGGAGCTGGGTGTCACGGGTGTGGTGGGACAGGTCCTGCACCCACAGCCAGCCCTGCCTTTGCATCCAGACCCGATTCCCCCGTGGGCTGGCCCGTGGGTGGTGGGGACAGCAGGGGAGACAGCTGTGGGGACAGCCAAGTCCCCTGCACATGGACAGCTTTCTCTTGCAGGTGGAAGTCCAAAATGAAGATGACAGCAGCAGCAGTAGGGACGTGAGTATCCCCAGTGTCATCCCTTCCGTGCAGGGTCCCCGGAAGGAGTGTGGAGTCTGGGAAGGGGAGGGTCCCTGGGAGGGCTGGGGATTCCCCAAAGAAGACTGGTGTCTGCAGGAGCTTTGGGGTCTCTGGGAGGCTTCAGAGTCCCCAGGAAGGCTGTGGGGTCTCCAGGAGGGCTGGAGTCCCCAAACATGACCGTGGTCTCCAGGGGATCTACGGGGTCCCTAAGGAGGTCTGAGACTTAAGCAGGGCTGCGATCCCCAGGACAGCACGAGCACGGCGCTGACACTCCGTTTCTGTTTCTTTCTCCTTGCAGATGTTCACCCTTGTTGTAAGTAGGAGATTGGCGAGATCTTTGCCCACAGCGTGGGGGGCTCGGGGGACATTTAGGGGGTGATGGGGGTGGCTGTGCCGCCTCCTCACCTTCCCTCCCTGCTGTGGTTGGCAGAGGGATTATAAGATGATCAAGTTTGTGCTGTCTGGGGACAAGGAGTTCTTTGAGGAGGTGTCAGAGAGCAATCTGCAGCCTGGAGATATCATGCTTGTCCCCTATCTCAATGTGCCTGCCATCATCAGCAACATCTTCAAACATGCAGCCATCTACTGTGGGGACGGAGAGGTCATCCACTTCCAGGGTAAGCGCCTGACCCCCTGATCCTGTTTGGGATGTGGTGGTGGCCAAAATGCAGCCGGCAGTGCGGTGGCTGGGGCAGGGCAATGGGTGGCTCTTGTTTTCCAGGCACGGCCCTTTTCTGGAATAGGGGTCGGATCAGCAAGGAAGGCTTCGAAGCCATGAAGGAGAGGGGGAAATGCCAGGTTCTGCGGAAAAAAGGTGGGATCGACGTCAATGACTTCTGTTGTAAAGTCAGGAAGGTGATGAACAGTGAAGCCAACTATGACTTGTACACAAACAACTGCATCCACTTTGCCCTCTACCTCCTGGACATGGCAGAATTCTACATGCCACTGGTGAGCCTGGAGGAGTTCTGAGAGCCAAGCAGGGCTGGGATCCCCAGGAGGGCTGTGGGGTCCCTGGGAGGGAGGGGTCCCCATGAGGGATGGGGTTCCAAAGGGGGCTGGGGTCCCTGGGAGGGCTGTGCGGTCCTGAGCAGGGCTGTGTCCCCAGGAGGGATGGGGTTCCCAGGAGGGCTGTTGGGGTGCGCAGGAGGGTTGGGGTCCTGAGGAGGGCTGGGGTCCCCAGGAGGGCTGCAGGTTCTGGGATGGATGGGGTCCCCAGGAGGGTTGGGGTCCCCAGAGGGGGCTGGTGTCTCTAGAAGGTCGACAGTCCCCAAAAGGGATTGGGGACCTCAAGAGGGCTGGGGTTTCTGGGAGGGTGCAGGGTCCCCAAGAGGTGTGGGGGTCCCCAAGAGGGCAGTGCTGGCAGGGGACCCATCTGCATGGGGCAGGAAGGGCAGGGCAGGGGGTCGGGGGACCATGTCCCCCTTTCGGGGCCACCTGCAGCCCACCCATCCTGCTGTTGCAGACGAGCAGCCACACTGTGTGAGGGGTGGGGACCGTTGCATCCCCCTGAGGATGATCCCTCCACCGTCCCACAGAGGACCCTCAGCATTGCCCCACGCACCCCAACACATCGTCACAGCGAAGGTGTGGGGAGGGTGTGTGTGCATGCGCATGTGCATTTGCTTTCTGCTTGCCAGTACTCAATTGCAGTGCGCTAATTAAAAGCTGTAAATAAAACTTTCCACATGAGATGTGTCTGTTTTCCCCCACTGCCTCACTCCCGTGTGAGAGAGCTGCCTGCTGGAGCCAAGCTCTGCCCTCCCTCAGACACAAACAGGGACAGCCACCAGACAAAACCCGAGGCCAAGGGGACCCTGGACCCTCCCCCTGCCCGGCAGAAGGCAGTCGCTTAAAAGGAAGGAGGGAGCGGAGGCAGGTCCACGCTGGGCGTGGCAGGCGAACCTTCTCCTCCTCACCCGCCTCGCCTTCCCAAATGTCTCAGTACAAGAGCTACGAGGCTCTGGCTGTGGAAGGCCCCTCAAAGAACATGGACGACAGTCGAGCTACACCAGAGGTAGCAGCACATCTCTGAGCAATGGGCTGAGGGCTCTCGCCAGCACCCCATCCCTCTGACCTGGGTACGTCGTCCCACAACTTGTCGCAGGCAAGTCTGATGTTTTCCCTCTCCCCCTTCAAGCCTAGTTTAAAGCTCTGTCAATGAGCCCCGCTATCTCCTGGGCAAAGGCCCTTTTTCCCCTTTGAGAGGTGAGTCCCATCAGAGTTCATCAAGCCTGGTGCCGCGTAGGCCATCCCATGGTCAAATACCCCAAAGGCGTGGCAGTGACCTCAGCCACAAAGCCATGCGTTTATGGACTGTGTCCGCCTCTTGCTCCCAACATCACTGCCCGCAACTGGAAGGAGGGAGGAAAATACTACCTGCTCTCCAGATCCCCCTCAGTGACCATCCCAAGAGCCTGAAGTCCCTTTCGACTGCTTTTGCATTACATGTCATGGCTTTGTCCCCACCCACGTGGAGGAGCAGCAGTGGGCAGTAGTCAGAGGGCCGTACCAGGCCGGGGAGTTTCCTCGTCATGTCCTTAACATGGGCCCCGGGGAGGCAGCAGACGTCTCTGAGAGGAGGGCCTGCCCTGCATGTCAGGCCGTCTGTGCCCCTCCGAAGGGAGTCCCTGCAACTATAACCCACCCTTTCTTCTTTGTGGGGGTGGTCACAGCAGGGGGTGTGGGCCTTTTGGGCCTAGGTGCTACCTCTGGTGTAGCTCAACTGTCGTCCATGTTGAATCAAAAAAATTCACTCAATAGCCAACGTGAGTATGAAGCAGGTATCCCTTATTGCAGCACTGGGAGTTGCAAGGGGATATTTCTGCGACCGTGCGTCTCGATGAGAAACAAATCATATGTGATTTATATTACAAAAGAGTTACATATTCATTAGGTTTCCGATAAATCTAATACATATTCATTATTATCCCGGGAACTCATGAATATATGCTAATGTCCTGATACGCCTGTGCAGTTTCTTCCTTGGGTGGTCGTCATCTTCCTCTTTCTCCTCTTCTTCACTGTACACAGTTGGGTGACCTCTTCTTTGTTATCTCCATTTTGCAAGCTCAGCAACCTTGTTATCCATCCTGCCCAGATGGTCCCAGGCTTGTTGGCATATTGGGCCCCCTTTATCAGGGTGCCGCAAACTTTGTGTCTTTTTCTAGTTCATACCCAGGGACTGTTCCCTAATTTACGGCTTCTCTTATCCTGTTTCTACAGACCAACTATTTTATTAATTGTTTCCTTTCGTACTGGAGCACGAGACAGGCGAAGCCTGAGTTTGCAGGGCCTGATTCAAGTGTTGCCAACTTACATATTCTGTTTTAAAATTGTTCTACGCTAATTAGTTTCCCTTATTCAATGTCCTCCTTTGAGGGGCCTTCCACAGCCAGAGCCTCGTAGCTCTTGTACTGAGCCACTTGGGAAGGCGAGGCGGGTGGGGAGGAGAAGGTTCGCCTGCCACGCCCAGCGTGGACCTGCCTCCGCTCCCTCCTTCCTTTTAAGCGACTGCCTTCTGCCGGGCAGGGGGAGGGTCCAGGGTCCCCTTGGCCTCGGGTTTTGTCTGGTGGCTGTCCCTGTTTGTGTCTGAGGGAGGGCAGAGCTTGGCTCCAGCGGGCAGCTCTCTCACCCCGCACACAGGAGTGAGGCAGCGGGGTAAACAGACGCATTTCACGTGGTCAATTTTTTTACAGCTTTTAATTAGCATGCTGCAAATAAGTAGAAAGCAGGGACACACACACTCACCCACACTCACCCCACCTTCCCTGTGATGCTGCGCTGGGGTGCGTGGGCGATGCTGAGGCTCCTCTGTGGTTCAGCGGAGGGATCATCCTCAGGGGGATGCAACGGTCCCCACCCCTCACACAGTGTGGCTGCTCCTCTGCAACGGCGGGGTGGGTCACCTGCAGGTAGCCCCAAAAGGGGGACATGGTGCCCCGACCCCCTGCCCTGCCATGTGGATTCCCACCCCATGTGGATGGGTCCCCCACCAGCGCTGCCCTCCTGGGGATTCCCAAGCCTCCCAGGGACCCTGCAACCTCCTAGACGCCCCAGCCCTCCTGAGGTCCCCAGTCCTTTCTGGGGACCATAGCCCTTCTGGAGACACCAGCCCTCTCTGAGGATCCAAAACCTCCTGGGCACCCCAACAGCCTTCATGGGAACCCCATCCCTCCTGAGGACACAGCCCTTCTCAGGACCCCACAACCCTCCCAGGGACCCCAGCCCCCTGGGAACCCCATGCCTCCTGGGGACCCCTCCCTTCCAGGGACCCCACAGCCCTCCTGGGGATCCCGTCCCTGCTTGGGTCTCAGACCTCCTTAGGGACCCTGCAGCTCTCGTAGAGACCCCGGTCATGTTTGGGGACTCCAGCCCTCCTGGAGACACCACAGCCTTCCTGGGGACCCCAAAACCCTCCCAGAGACCCCAAACCTTCTGGAGACACCAGTCGTCTTTGGGCACTCCCCGGCCCTCCCAGGGACTCTGCCCTTCCCAGACACCACAGTCATAGAATCATAGAATCATTAAACTTGGAAAAGACTTCTAAGATCATCAAGTCCTGCCGTCAGCTCAACACCACCATGCCTAGTAAACCATGTCCCGAAGTGCCATGTCTACACCTTTTTTGAACACCTCCAGGGACGGTGTCTCCACCACCTCTCTGGGCAGCCTGTTCCAATGCCTGACCACTCTTTCGGTGAAGACATATTTCCCAATATCCAATCTAAACCTGCCCTAGCGCAACTTGAGGCCATTTCCTTTGGTCCTATCGCCAGTCACTTGGGAGAAGAGGCCGACCCCCACCTCACTGCAACCTCCTTTCAGGTAGTTGTAGAGAGCGATCAGGTCTCCCCTCAGACTCCTCTTCTCCAGGCTCTTCTCCAGGAACCCCAGCTCCTTCAGCTGCTCCGCATCAGACTTGTGCTCCAGACCCTTCACCACTTGGTTGCTCTTCTCGGGACACCTCAATGTCCTTCTTGTACTGAGGGGCCTAAAACTGAACACAGCACTCGAGGTGCAGCCTCAAGGGAGACAGTCACTGCCCTGGTCCTGCTGGCCACACTATGCCTGATACAAGCCAGGACGCTGTTGGCCTGCTTGGCCACCTGGGCACACTGCTGGCTCACGTTCAGTCGGCTGTCAGCCAGCACCCCGCGGCCTTTTCCGCCGAGCAGCTTTCCAGTCACTCTTCCGCCAAGCCTGTGGCAATGTCTGGGGTTGTTGTGACCCAAGTGCAGGACCTGGCACTTGGCCTGTTAAACCTGATACAGTTGACCTTGGCCCATCGAGGGGAGTGTCATGCAATGACCTCCCACCAGCCTCCAAGAGACCTTCCTCCAGCCCCAGCCTCATCAGGCACCCGCCGCCTTGGTTTTGCTCCCTTCCCCTTAGAAGCCACGGGGATGTTTTCTGCTTGCTGGGGAATCAAACTTCCCCTCTGGTGGGAGCGAAGCCTCCCAGAAACTCTCACATGAGTGTGGGAACTGCGAGAGTCCCTGAAAGAAAGCCCAGTGAGGGACCCGAAGCGGCTCTAAATAATCCTCATGGAGGAATATTTTCAAAGGATCATGGAACAGTTGAGGTTGGAGGCACTTCTGGAGGTCATCTGGTCCAACCTCAACCTAGAGCTCCTTGCCCAGGACCATGTCCAGACGACTTTTGAATACCACCAGGGATGGAGGCTCCAGAACATCCCTGGGTGACCTGTGCCAGGGGGTGGTCACCCCCACAGCGAAAAACTCTTTTCTGAAATTCAGAGGGAACCTCCTGTGTTTCCATCCATGCCCATTGCCTCTGGTCCTGGCACTGGGCACCACCAAGAACACACCCTGGCTCCATCTCCTTTACTGCCCCCATCAGGTGTTGATACATGCTGATAAGATCTCCCTGAGCCTTTTCTTCTCTGGGTTGATTAACCCCAGCTCTCCCAGCTTCTCTTCATACATGAGACGCTCTAGACCTTTGATGGCCTTCGTTGGTCTCTCTCCAGTAAGCCCATGTCTCTCTTGGACTGGAGAGCCCAGCACAGGACCCAGCATTCCAGGGGTGGCCTCGCCAGTGCTGAGCAGAGGGCAAAAATCACCACCCTTGACCTTCTGGCAACGTTCCTCCTAATGCAGCCCAGGATGCTGTTGGCCTTCGCTGTGCCCCAAGAGCACATTGATGGTTCATGGTGAACCTGGTGTCCCCCAGAACCCCCAGGGCCTTTTCTGCCAAGCTGCTTTCCAGCTGGTCACCCCACTGCCCCCAGCGTGTCCTGGTGCCTGGGCTTGTTCCTCCCCAGGGGCAGGACTTTGCACCTTCCCCTTCTTGGGGACTTCATGAGGTTCCTGTTGGCCCATTTCTCCAGCTTGTCCAGGTCCCTCGGGCTGCCAGCATGACCCTCTGGAGCATCAGCCACCCCTCCCGGCTTGGTACCTCAGCAAACTCGCTGAGGCTACGCTCTGCCCTGGCAACTGGACCAGTAACGAAGATGTTGACCAGGACTGGACCCAGTATTGACCCATGGGGGTACGTCACTGGTGAGTGGCCTCCAGCTGGCCCTAGTCCAGCCGTTTGGCCAGTTTTCCCCCCAGCAGCCCAGGGACTTCTTTATTTTGATGCTCAAAATCAAATGCTGGCAACGAAAGAGGCTTTTCTTTGCCTGAGGAGGCCAGAGGCAGAAAAGAGGGGCCACTGCCTTCGAGGGAGGCAGCAAGGGGGGGCTGACCGGCAGCTTCTGGGAAAGCGGAAGCAAAAGTGAAACCGAAAAAAATCACACCGGGTCGGCACAGGTGCTCTGTGCAAACATTTACTGTTGTGCAAGAGGGAGAGCAAAGCTGTTGGCGCAAGGCCGGTCCCCTGGGGAAGGATGTTCCGGCCCCGCGTGTCCCACGGGCGCATCGTCGCCTCCATCACTGCAGCGCTGGGGACACCTGGGAGAGAAGACGGGCCGTGGTGATGCCTGGTCAGAGCGAGTGTTGGGGTCCCCTGGGATGGTGGCACCCACTGTGATGGTGGCGAGCTGGCCCAGTCCCAGCAGGGCGAGGGCAAAGTGGACACAGTTGCAGGTGACAGCGTCGTACTCCACCACCTGGTCCATGGCTGCCCGGATCCGCTGCTGCAGGGCAGCCACATCCAGCCCTCCCTTCCTCCGCAGCACTTTTGCTGGGCCCCGCGTCCGCAGGAGGTGGCTCTTGCTGTGCTTGGCCACGATCCCTGATGGGGACGTCTCGGAGCTGCCTGCAGGGCGGAGGGGATGCTGTACCCCATTTCCCTTCCAGGGGGATGTCCCCATGCTGTGACCACCTCCTGGGGCTCACCTTCCAGGTGGATGATCTCCCCGTCACCACAGTAGACACCGACATGGGCACCGCACCAGCCAGGGCCCCCCGAGGTCAGCGGGAAGAGGAAGAGGTCCCCCGGCTGGGGCTCAGCCACCCCATCAGGGACCATGTCGAAGTTCTGGCCAAGCAGCTCCTCGCAGAGGAAGAACGCTGCTGTGCTCGCCACCCCGGCCACTGTCTGGGGACCCGTCCATGTTTCAGGGCCACCGGTGCCCTGGGGACAGCGGCAGCATCGCTGACCCACTGGCTCATCCCCCATCCCCAGTGGCTTGGGCACAGCTTGGGTCTCCATGGTTGGGGAAACCCTCCGAGAAGGGGCCATCTCCTCTAGGTGCTGAGCACCCATGGGTGCTGAGGAAAAGGCAGGGCGTGCCGGATTTGGCCCTGCTGTGCCAGGGCTGAGACGGGGGGTGTGGGGTGCTGGCACTTACCTGCCTGGAGCTGCTCACCTGGAGGGACAAAGACCCGGCGTCAGCACTGGTGGCATCAGGGAGATGGGACCGAGGGCACCAGTGTCATGGCTCAGCCCCTGCCCGGACTGCTGCCATCCCCCTGCCCGAGCCCCTGGCCGGGGTCCCTGTGCCAGCACCCCCAAACCTGTCGCACCCAGGAGCCCAGCCAGTGCCGGGGCTGGAGGAACGGCCTGTCCCGGGCTTGCAGGGTCTGCCCCAGGGTGCTCACCTGTAGGGAGAGGGGATAGAGCGAGCCTGGGACCCTGCTGGCACCCATCCCCTGCTCACACCCACCCATAAAAAAACCACAACATCCTCCCAGGACCCCGTCACCCCTGCACTCCCAGACTCGGCAACAGGCAGGTCCCAGCCATGGGGTCTCTCGGCGCTGGGTGCCATGGCAGAGGGGGGGAACCGCCTGGGTGTGGGTCCCCTCCCCATCGGGTCCCCCGTTACCTGGGTGAGGAGGTTCATCTGCAAGGAGAAAGCATGATGTCCAGATAGCTGAGGACACGGGTCCGTGCCCAGCCCCACCTGGGGGACCTCTCTGTCCCCAAATGGTTGTGCTGCCACGTCGCCCTGCCAAAACCCAAGCCACGGCCTTGGGCACCGTGCCAGCCCTGGCACTCGTGCTGTGCCCAGCTCCCTCACCTTGGGGACACCTCCGAGGTCCCCTCACTCCACCGTGGTCCCCAAGCAGCTGCTGCTCCAACCGTGGCCGCAGGTCAGGACTTCAGCCTGCCTTGCTGAGCACTGCAGTGGCTCTTGGCACCTGCATATGCCTCCGCCCGTGCCCAGGAATGTGCCCGGACCACACCGACTGGCCCCACCGTGGCATTGAACCCGTCCCGTCCCAGCACCGTGGGGCCAGTCCCAGGGGGACAAATCCAGCCTGGTGTGGCATTTCACCAATGAACCCCTTGGGTCCCCCCACGATGGACCCATAGCTGCTGGCTACTGGGCTGGTGTCAAAACGGCGCTTGGTGCCAAAACACCTCTTGCCCTGAAGGTGGCCCAAGGCACAGCCACCACCCTGTCCCCAGCCCCATGTCCCCGGGGCAGTGTGTGCCAGGGTTCAATTCCAGAGCCACATGAAACTTTAATCTTTATGCCGGGGGTCAACGAAGGCTTTGGCAGGGCATGGAGGTGGTGATGTGGGAGCTGTCACCCTCTATCATCAGGAGACCTCCACGGCATCATTTGTCAATGAGCCTCCAATAATAGATGATAGAATATATTTATATATACAATATATTGTATATATTGCAATATATTATATGTATCATAGAACCATAGTATCACAGACTGGTGTGTGCTGGAAGGGACCTCAAAGCCCATCTATTTCCAAGTCCCCCTGCCATGGGCAGGGACACCCTCCAGTAGCCCAGGTTGCCCAAAGCCCCATCCAACCTGGCCTTGAACACTGCCAGGGAGCCAGGGGCAGCCACAGCTTCTCTGGGCAACCTGTGCCAGGGCCTCAGCACCCTCACGGGGAAGGATTTCTTCCTAATATCTAATCTAAATCTACCTTCTTTTAGTTTAAACCCATTCCCCCTTGCCCTGTCACTCTTGTGTAAGCATTCCCTCTCTACCTTTCCTGTAGCCCCTTTAGGGACTGGAGGGTGTCTGAGGTCTCCCTGGAGCCTTCTCTTCTCCAGGCTGAACAACCCCAACTCTCTCAGACCCTCTTAGCACCTAGGAGAGGTGCTCCAGCCTTCGGATTTTCTTTGTGGCCCTCCTCTGGACTCACTCCAACAGCTCCATGTCCAGAGCTGGACGCAGCACTGCAGGGGGGTCTCACCAGAGCGGAGCAGAGGGGCAGAATCCCTTCCTCCCACCTGCTGGTCACGCTGCTGGGGATGCAGCCCAGACACGGTTGGCTTTCTGGGCTGCTAATGCCAATTGTCAGCTCATGTTGAGGTTGTTGCCCCCCAACACCCCCAGGTCCTTCTCCTCAGGGCTGCTCTCAATCCATTCCTCACCCAGCCTGTAGTTGGGATTGGGATTGCGCTGACCCACGTGCAGGACCTTGCACTTACCCTTGTGGAACTTCATGCGGTTTGCACGGGCCCACCTCTCCAGCCTGTCCAGGTCCCTCTGGATGGCAACCCTTCCCTTCAGTGTGTTGACCACCCACACAGCTTGGTGTCATCAGCAAACTTGCTGAGAGTGCACTCGAGTGTAGTAGTACAGACTAGTACAGACTGCCCTTGCACAAGTCTAGGTAGATGACATCTGTCTCTCTTCCCTTGTCCATCAATGCTGTACCCTCATCATAGAAGGCCACCAAATTTGTCAGGCATGATTTGCCCTTAGTGAAGCCATGTTGGCTGTCACCAGTCACCTCCTTATTGTCCATGTGCCTGAGCATAGTTTCCAGGAGGATCTGCTCCATCATCTTGCCAGGCACAGAGGTGAGACTGACCGGCCTGTAGATCCCCAGGTCTTCCTTTTTTCCCTTCTTAAAAATGGGGGTTATGTTTCCCCTTTTCCATTCAGTGGGAACTTCACCGGACTGCCACAACTTCTCAAACATGATTCAGAGAGGCTTGGCCACTTTATCTGCCGATTCCCTCAGGACACACGGATGCATCTCATCACGTCCTATGGACTTGTGCACCTTCAGGTTCCTGAAGGTCCTGATCTTCTCCTACAGTGAGTGGTTCTTCATTCCCCCAGTCCCTGACTTTGCCTTCTGCGACTTGAGCGGTGTGGCTCAAGCACTTGCCGGTGAAGACTGTGGAAAAAAAAGTCGTTGAGTACCTCAGCCTTCTCCATATCCTGGGTAACTTCCTGGATTGCTTGTGCCCTGCTGTGTTGTCCCTCCAACAGATATTGGGGTGACTGAAGTCCCCCATGAGGACCAGGGCTTGTGAATGTGAGGCTGCTCCTATCTGTCTATAGTGAACCTCATCCGCTCGGTCTCCCTGGTGAGGTGGCCTGTAGCAGACCCCCACTATGATGTCCCCTGCCCCTGCGCTCCCTTTAATCCTGACCCATAAGCTCTCGGTCGGCTCCTCATCCATCCCCAGGGGAGCTCCATGCACCCCTTCCACGTCTGCCCTGCCTGTCCTTCCTAAAGAGCCTGTATCCTTCCATCCCAACACTCCAGTCAGAGGAGCCATCCCACCACGTCTCCATAATGCCAGCAAAGTCACAGCCCTGCAGGCGTGCGCACGTCTCCAACTCCTCTTGTTTGTTCCGTGTGCTACGTGCATTTGCATAGAGGCATTCCAGCTGGGTCCCAATGGGTTGACTGAGTGGCTGCAGTGGCTGGAATTCCTTTGACGTATTTTCCCCGTGTCTCCCTGTTGGTTCCCGTTGCCTCAGGAGCCCCTGGCTCGTCTCCTCCAGGCTTCAAGCGTGCTGCAGTGTGTCCAGCACGTCTCTGAGCAACAGGCTGAGGGCCCTCGCCAGCACCCCATCCCTCCGACCTGGGTACGTCATCCCACAACTTGTCGCAGGCAAGTCTGATATTATCCCCCTCCCCCTTCGAGCCTAGTTTAAAGCTCTGTCAGTGAGCCCTGCTAGTTCCAATTTAACACAATATAATATAATATAATATAATATAATATAATATAATATAATAAATATATCTATTCTATTCTGATTTCATACATAATACATTCTATAGTATACATTTTATAGTATATACTACATATTATATAGCACATTCTATATACTGTATATTACGTTACATATATTACATATTACATCATAATATATTACAGATTATATTAATTATATACTATATATTTGATATTATATCATATGATATTATACATCATCCATAATGCATTATACATTCTGTATTCTATATTATATGTTTTATGTTATATGTTATGTAGGTTATCTGCTATAATACATTATATTGCAGATTATATTAATTCTATTCTACATTCTATGTTTTATATTCATAGCCTATGGTCTATGGTTCATAGCCTATTGTCTATAGTCTATCAAAATACATCACAGATTATATTATATTTGGGGGTTTTTTTATTAATTACATTATATTATATTATTATGTATAATCATATAATCTATTACGATGTATCATAAATGAGCTATAGGATATATACTATATAATCACGTCCCAAACACTACTACTATTCCAAATTACGCCCATTTTGCCGCTGACTGGCACCAAACCTGCGCAGGTGTGGGGGGGTGCAGGGTTGGGGACCACTTTTGGGGGTGCAAAGGCCCCTTCCCCACCCCCCCCCACCCCAATTTAGGGAGGGGCCGAGCCTCCTGGGCGATGCCCCCCTGAAACCGAGCATCCCCGGAGGGTGGGAAGTGTGGGGAGCCTTTAGGGCGGTGTCGTCCCCCCCGCCCCCGCCTGACGCTGACATCAGTCCCAGCATCCCAACCGGCCGCATCCCGACCGCATCCCGCCGCCATGGCGGCCAGCCCGGCCTACGGCGAGGAGAAGGGGGGCTCCTCCAGCCTGGGGGAGCCCGAGTACGGCCACGACCCCGCCAGCGGTGGCATCTTCTCCTCCGACTACAAGAGGTGGGGATGCCCCGGGGAGGGGAGGGGGGGGACACGGACAGGGGACAACGGCCGAGCCTGGCCGGGTGGCTGCCACCGCGGGCCTTGGTCACCATCCCCACCGGGGACGTGGTGCTCGAGTGGGGGGCGGCCACGGTCCCCGGGGTGGGGATGGGGATGGGGGTGAGGACGGGGATGAGGATGGGGACGGGGGACGCGGTCACGCCGCTGCCACTGCAGGTTGCAAAGGCCGGGGAAGGTTTCGGGGGAAAACCACGGGGTTTTGGAGCTGGTGGGGAGGGGATGCGCGGGGACACCCACTGCACCCCCCACCCCTGGGCTGGGGGCATCCCAGGCACGGTGTGGTGTGTTCCCCCCCAGGCTCTGCTGGTTCCTGCGGCTTTCACGGGGTTCCCCGGGTGACAGCACCCCCCCCCCCCACTGAGGTCCCCAGTGGGTGGGGGGGGGGGCTGAGAAATGTCACCGGTGTGTGGGGCAGGCTGCTGCGGAAGGGGACAGGGATGCAGAGGAAGGTGGGGGGGTCCCTGGAGCTGTGGGAACATGGGGGTCCCTGTGTTCCCCCAGCACTGGCAGTGTCCCCCACTCTGGCAGTGTCCCCCCCCAGCCCTGATCCACTGGCAGTGTCCCCCACTCTGGATGTGTCCCCCACCCTGACTTGCTGGCAGCATCCCCACTCTGGCAGTGTCCCCCACCCTGAACCCCTGGTAGTGTCCCCTGGCCTGGCAGTGTCCCCCACTCTGGCAGTGTCCCTCATCCCTGATGCCCCAGCAGTGTACCCCTGTCTGGCACCATCATGCTCCCTACCCCTGGTCGTGTCCCCCGGTGTGACAGCGTCCCCCCAACCCTGATCCATTGACAGTGTCCCCCCATCCATTACCACCTAATAGTGTCCCCCAGCCTGGCAGTGACACCCCAGTCCTGACCCACTGGCAGCGTCCCCCAGTCTGGTAGTGTCCCACACCCCTGCCCGCTGGCAGTGTCCCCACGGTATGGCGGTGTCCCCATCACCTGCGTGCTGCCCTTCCTCGCAGCCCGTCCCCTTGTGGCCACACCAGATCTGTCACCGTCACCACGAGACATGCATGGTGCGTGGGGCAAGAGAAGTGCCCCACAGGTGCCACCCCGTCACCCAGGTGGGACACCCACAGGTCTCCCATCCTGCCATCTCATCATCCAGGTGGGACACCCGCAGGTGTCCCATCGTGCCACCCCACCACCCAGGTGGGTGTCCCATCATGACGTGCGTCCCTGGCCAGGACTGAGCCATTCAAAGCACCTGGGGAAGGAGCTCTGTGTAATGTCACCAAGCCCCGGGATGGGTGTCACTTGGCATGTGACACCCTGGGGTGGCCTCATCCACCGGGAGGGGCGTCAGGATCACAGCTGCAACTCAACCCCAACAACAGCATCAGGTTTCAGCCAGTGGTGCCGGGAGGAGGAGCGGGGCCACAGCCCTGCCACCGTCCCCAGGGGCCTCCAGCCCCGGCTGAAGCCATGCTGTCCCTGCCGCCAGTGCAGAAACTGCTGCGGCAGCTACCAGCAGGGTCGGCCGGGCAGCCAAAACCACCGGTGGGCGGTGACACGGCTGAGGAGGTGACGAGCCCGGTGCTGGCCACCGAGGCCAGACAACCTGCCTGCTACAGCGCCCTGCGAGCCGACGAGCTGCGGCCACTTGCCGGCCCTGAGCCCGTGGTGGCCACCAGCACCGGGCCACTGTCGCGGTAAGACCTCCCCAAGGAGCCCCCCGGGACCCTCCAGCAATGGTGGCTCTGTCTGAGCATCGTCCCATGGGTGCCACCCCCAGCTGCTGTGGGTGGATGCAGCCTTGCAGGTCCTCCCTGGTTTGGTGGGGATGGATGTCCATTAGAAGAGGGGTCAGTGGTGACAAGTAGCTTTATAAGAGGGGACGGTGGTGGCATTTTCCCAGCCCAGGGAGAGGAATAGGGGAGGGGTCTGTGTTCGGGCGCACTAGTGCATCCATGTCACCGTGCCCAGGAGGGGACAAGGCACACCCAGCCAAGCTGGGCTGGTGGCCGGGATGGAGCAGGCGACGGGCACCTGTTCCCTGGGAAGTGATCTGGGGACATCCCAGGGTGACAATCACAGCCAGGCTGGGATGGGGTCCTCATCCCAGTGCCTGAGATGGGGACAGAGCTGGGTGCCAGCACCACACCGGTCCCTCCAGCTCCTCTTTCACCTGGCTGTAACCCAACTCCTGTCCCCATAAATATTGCATGGCAAAGGGTTGGGTTGCCAGCCTGATGGCAGGCTGGGAGCGAAAAAACAAAAGACATTTTTAGGCTAAAAATAGCAAATGGGATTTTTTTTTTTCCCTGGCATGGTGCAGGCATGATGACCTCAAGGAGATGCTCGATAGCAACAAGGATTCGCTCAAGCTGGAGGCCATGAAGAGGATCGTGGCGGTGGGTGTTACTGCCACCAGCGGGGACCACTGCTGGTGCCAAGCGAGCCGTGCCGTGCTGTGCTGTGGCGGCCAACGCACATTACGCTGCTCCTTTACCCCTTAGATGATTGCCCGGGGAAAAAACGCCTCTGACCTCTTCCCAGCTGTGGTGAAAAATGTCGCCTGCAAGAACATTGAGGTGAGGAAGGTCTTGGGTGGCCCCGGCAGCACCCATGGGTGTCTCCAGGGTCTGGTGCCTCTCCTGCAGGAGGGTTTTGGGGATGGGCTGGGTTTTGGGGAGCTCTGAGGTGGCCCCACCACTTTCACCCCACAGGTGAAGAAGCTGGTGTATGTCTACCTGGTGCGCTACGCAGAGGAGCAGCAGGATCTGGCCTTGCTCTCCATCTCCACCTTCCAGCGAGGACTCAAGGTGAGCTGGTGTTGGGACTCAGGGAGGGGTCAGGGGAACAACGAGCTCCCCCACTGCAACGCTGCAGCCCCCCACATGTTCCCACAGGACCCCAACCAGCTAATCCGCGCCAGCGCCTTGCGGGTCCTCTCTAGCATCCGCGTGCCCATCATCGTGCCCATCATGATGTTGGCCATCAAGGAGGCCGCCTCAGACATGTCCCCGTATGTGCGCAAGACAGCGGCCCACGCCATCCCCAAGCTGTACAGGTAATGAGGGGTCAGCTGCTAAATTTTAAGGGTACAAATAAGGGTCCAGTGCTGGGGTTCACAGCTGCTTGGTGCAGGCACGGACGGGCAGGAATGGGGAGGAGTTCGATCTGGCTGCACCTGCGCTGCTCTTCCCTTGCAGCCTCGACTCAGACCAGAAGGACCAGCTCATTGAAGTGATCGAGAAGCTGCTGGCAGACAAGACCACGGTGAGCGGAGTGCCACATCTCCCCTGCCTTTAAATCTCGGGATGTCACCATCCCCGCTGACAGAGCTTCCTCATGGGAATGCAGATGTCCCCATCAAATTGCTGTCCTCATGAGGATGCAACCATGCATGCAGAGTAGGCATCCTTGCAGTGATGTTGCTGTCCCCACTGAGCCAGCATCCTCACGGGGATGCAGACGTCTCCACCAAACTGGCATTCTCGCGGGAATGCAGCCATCCCTGCACAGCTGGGGCCAACATCCTTGTGGGGATCCCACCATCTCCACTGATCCGGCATCCCCATGAGGAAGACACCATCCTCACCCAACCAGCATCCTCTGTCCCCACCGAGCTGGCATCTTCATAGAGCTACAGCCATCCCTGCCAACCCAGCTTCCTCGTGTGGATGCCACTGTGCCCACTGATCAAGCATCCTCACAAGGATGCCACCATCCCCATCAAGCCAGCATCATGATGAAGATGCCACCACCCCAGTCAGTCACCCTGGGCTTTTCTTCCACAGCTGGTGGCCGGCAGCGTGGTGATGGCATTCGAGGAGGTCTGCCCAGAGCGCATCGACCTCATCCACAAGAACTACCGCAAGCTCTGCAACCTACTCATTGACGTGGAGGAGTGGGGGCAGGTGGTCATCATCAACATGCTGACCCGTTATGCGCGCACCCAGTTCCTCAGCCCCAACCAGAATGTGAGTGCAGGAGCCACGGGGTGCCCTGGGAGCCTTGGGGTGCCCTGGGACCCCTCGGGGAGGTGGGGTGAAGAGGGGGTGCTGTTAGGGAGGTGCAAGGTGTCCCACCTACCAGCAGGAGTCCTTGCTGGAAGAAAGCACCGAGAAAGCTTTCTACGGCTCCGAGGAGGAGGATGCCAAGGACGCCAAGGCAGAGGCAGCCTCGTTGGCCAAACGCAAGCCCTACGTCATGGACCCTGACCACCGCCTGCTCCTGCGCAACACCAAGCCCCTGCTGCAGAGCCGCAATGCCGCAGTGAGCCCCCTACTCCAGCCCTGTCTGTCCCCCAAGGCTACTGGTGGTGTCCATCAGCCTGGGCTCATGATGTCCCCACTGGCCAAGGAGTCACTGGGGTGCTTGATGGAGACCCAGGGATGGGCATCCTTAGGGTCAGCCTTCCTCCAGGTGCTGCCGGGTGGGACTCTGGGGGACACAGCCATCCCTTGGAGTGTCCTTGTGCCCACCGGGTGATGCTTGGTTGTGTCCCTGCAGGTGGTGATGGCCGTGGCACAGCTCTACTTCCACCTAGCACCCAAGGCGGAGGTTGGCGTCATTGCCAAGGCGCTGGTGCGACTCCTGCGGAGTCACAGGTCTGTGGCACCCGGGTTGCAGTGGTCCCCTACCCCGCCACCGCAGTTGGTTGGATCCATAGGGAGCCCCCAAGACCCTGGGAGCGACCCCCAAAAAGCCCATCCCTGCAGGGATGTTGGATTGGGGCAAATTGCCAAAAAAGTGGACTTTTTGGCCCGGCCCATCCCAGACATGAGGTGGCAGCATCGTGGTGGCACCAGCTGGGTAGCGGGTCCTGCCCCATCTTCACAGAGACGTGCTGGGGGGGTGCAGCCCTGCCCCACTGATGGTGGTCCCCTCTTTGTTCCCACAGCGAGGTGCAGTATGTCGTGCTGCAGAACGTGGCCACGATGTCCATCAAACGGCGGGTGAGTCTCCGACTCGGTGTGGGAGGAGTTGGCCCTGTTGACTCTGGAGTGGAATGAGGGCTAGCCTGCAGGGTCACCAGGGCCAGCTGCCTGCAGGTGGCCTCGGTGAGGGGAGAACAGGGATGGCACTAACGCTGCTGGCTCTGCATGCAGGGGATGTTTGAGCCCTACCTGAAGAGCTTCTACATCCGCTCCACAGACCCCACGCAGATCAAGATCCTCAAGGTGAGTTGGAAACACCTGGCAGAACCTGTCACTGGTGGCTTTGGGGCTTCATGGAGTCCTTCCCTGTGGGGCAGCTGTCCACCATGCCCTGGGGACGGGAGGACAGCAAGGACCCCATGCCCTGGCACCATGTCCCCATGCTGGCCATCTCTTCCTCTTTCCTGCAGCTGGAGGTCCTCACCAACCTGGCCAATGAGACCAACATCTCCACCATCCTGCGGGAGTTCCAGGTATGCCATGGCCATACTGAGGCCACCAGGGTGCCACCCTGGCATGGCTCTGGGTGTCAAAACACCACCATGGAGGGGACAGAGGAGACTCCCACCAGGAGGAGTGGACTGAGGCCATGCCAACCCCATGGGTGGCTCCGAAGAGCCCCAATGTGTGTTGACCACATTGGGGGGATGCCCAGCACTGGCATATGGGTGACATGTCCTGTGTCCCCACCATGCCTGCGCAGACCTACATCCGCAGCATGGACAAGGACTTCGTGGCGGCCACCATCCAAGCCATCGGGCGCTGTGCTACCAACATCGGGAAGGTGCGGGACACCTGTCTCAATGGCCTGGTCCAGCTCCTCTCCAACCGGGATGGTGAGCACACGTGGTGGGGATGAAACAGGGGCTCCATTGGACTCGGGGCAGGACCTTGCTGAGGCTGGGTCTCTGCTGCAGAGCTAGTGGTGGCTGAATCCGTGGTGGTCATCAAAAAGCTGCTGCAGATGCAGCCGGCCCAGCACAGTGAGATCATCAAGCACATGGCCAAGCTCACTGACAACATCCAGGTGGGTTGGGGCGTTGCATGGCCCCCAGGACCGGGGGAGTGGCAGCGGTGCCATGTGCCCAGGGGCATTTTGCAGGTGCCGATGGCGCGGGCCAGCATCTTGTGGCTCATCGGCGAGTACTGTGAGCACGTGCCCAAGATAGCGCCCGATGTGCTGCGTAAGATGGCCAAGTCCTTCACCAATGAGGAGGACATCGTCAAGCTGCAGGTCATCAACCTGGCAGCTAAGCTCTACCTGACCAACTCCAAGCAGGTACCAGGGATGTGGCCTCACGGCATGCCTCAGTTTCCCCACCAGGGAGGGAGAGGCTGGCCCTGAGCGTGTCCCCTGGCACAGAGCAAGCTGCTGACCCAGTACGTCCTCAACTTGGCCAAGTATGATCAGAATTATGACATCCGTGACCGGGCTCGCTTCATCCGCCAGCTCATCGTGCCCACTGAGAAGAGCGGAGCCCTCAACAAGTACGCCAAGAAGCTCTTCCTGGCCCAAAAACCTGCTCCCATCTTGGAGTCCTCCTTCAAAGGTACCCACCCCCAGTCACAGGGCATGGCAACACAGCACGAGCCGTCACCACAGTGCTGCATGGCTGTCCCCGAGCTGCTGCCACCTCTTGTCCCGCTGTAGATCGGGATCATTTCCAGCTGGGTTCCCTGTCCCACCTGCTCAATGCTAAGGCTGTGGGCTACCAGGAGCTGCCTGACTGGCCAGACGAGGCCCCCGACCCCTCTGTGAGGAACGTGGAGGTGCGTGGAGCACCCTGGGGTGCTGGGGTGCATGGGGAGGCTGAGGTGGGGGCATCACCTCGAGGTCTTGGAAGAGCCCCAGAAGGTGCTCAGGTGCTGCTCAGCTGCCCCATGTCCCCTCTCTGGTGCCCTCACACTCGCTTGGGGACAAGGGCAGCTGTTTGGGCCCCCCACCCAAGGGCGATAGCTCTGCTCCATCAACCCTGTGCCAGCAGGTTCCTGAGTGGACCAAGTGCACCAGCCGAGAGAAGAGGAAGGAGAAGGTGGAGAAACCTTTCTACTCCGACTCAGAGGGAGAGTCGGGGCCCACAGAGTCGGCAGACAGTGGTGAGGACCCGGTGGCATGGCAGGGCATCGGGCAGGGGTCACTGTGGCAGGGACATCAGGCAGGTGCCACCACGGTAGGGCATGGGGCAGGGGACACTGCAGTGGGGACATCCCATCGTGGTGGGGACATGGCAGGGGACACAGAGGGATGTGGCAGGGGGATGCCGGGATGCGGTGGGGGGAAGCAGGGATGTGGCGGGGGGCTGTGGGGACACAGTGGGGTGCAGTGGGAAGTGCAGTGGAGATGCAGTGGAGGGGTGCGGGGATGCAGCAGGATGCAGTGGGAGGACACGGGGATGCAGCAGGATGCAGAGGGAGGCAGTGGATGTGGGGATGCAGTGGAGAAGCAGTAGGAGGATCTGGAGGTGCAGTGAGATGCAGTGGAGGGGCACAGGTATGCATCAGAAGGACATAGGGATGCAGTGGGAGGATGCAGTAGGAGAAGGGATGCAGGGGAGCAGCAGGATGCAGTGGGGAGGCAGCAGTGGGTGAGGGGGCACAGTGGGATGCAGTGGAAGGATGGGGGAATGCAGTGGGACACAGCAGGGAGCTGCGGGGATGTGGGGAATACAGCAGTAGGGCTGTGCCATGTCCCCCGCAGAGCCTGAGTCCGTCAGTGAGGAGAGCGGCAGCTCCAGCAGCTCCAGCAGCTCCAGCTCTGGCAGCGAGGAAGAGGAGGAGGAGGAAGAGGAGGAGGAAGGCAGTGGGGAACAGTCAGAGGACAAGGAGGAGGAGGAGAAGAGGCCGAAGAGGAAGGAGAAGGAAGGGTCCCGGAAAGCAGCCCCGGGCAGGTACCCCCTGGGAAGGCGGGGTGCCCCTGGCTGAACCTCTGCCCCAGTCCCCCTGAGCCAGGCTCTCCCTGCAGCCCCAGCGAGGAAGAGGAGGAGGAGGAGGAGGGGGTGAAGAAGGCCAAGAAGAAGGCGGCACAGCAGGGCAGGAAGGGCCATGCTGAGACCTCATCAGAGGAGGCCAGCGCCTCCGAGAGCAGCTCCTCAGGCTCCGACTCTGGTTCTGAGGCAGAGGCCAAGCGGAAGAAGGCGGTGAGGGCCGGGCTGGGCTGAGGGGCAGTGCAAGGACCCCCAGACCTCCCCATTCACCCCTGTCCCATCTCTGTGCCCCCTCACAGCCCCCCAGCAGCAGGGCCGGCCCCAAGGAGATCTCCCTGCTTGACCTGGATGACTGTGAGTGGCTGCCTGGGGCATGCAGCATAGCTGTCACAGTGGTGCTGGGGAAACTGAGGCACAGGCACCCACCCCTGTGGGGTCAGGGTCCCGCAGGTCCTTTTGAGGGCTGCTGAGTGGGAGGGGAACTGGTGGGGTGAGCAGTCCTTGTCTCCAGAGGATGGTTGTGGGACAGGTGGCTGTGCTGACATGGCTGTCCCCATGGGGCTGTGCCTGTAGGATTGTCCCCATGGGGCTGTGCCACCAGGGCTGTCCCCACAGGGCTATGCTGCTGAGGCTGTCCCCATGGGGCAGTGGCTCATCAGAGCTCCACTAACCCGTTCCTCCCCCCACACTCCGCAGTCACCCCTCCTCCTCCCCAGCCCATCCCCTCCAGCAGCATCGTCTCCACCAGCCTGGTGACTGACCTGGAGGGCCTCACGCTCACCGACACATCCTTGGCACCTGCTGTAAGTGTCCCCAGTGTCCTTCCTGGGGGGCTCCTGGGATACCTGCCACCCACGGGGGCTGCAGGGAGGGGGTTGGCATCTCACACCAGTCCCTCGGTCCCTCACAGATGCTGAGCCCGGCGTTCAGCACAGTGAGAACCTACGAACTGCTGCATCGCATGGCAGGAGAGGGGCTCTCAGTTGAGTACTGCTTCAGCCGCCGCCCCTTCCCAGGGGACCCGCACATGGTGGCCGTCCAGATCCAGATCTCCAACAACACTGACGCCGAGGTGAAGAGCCTGCGGGTCAGTGAGCCCAAGCCGCTCTCTGGCATGCGGATCCAGGAGTTCCCCGAGATCGGTATGGCATGGCATGGCACGGCCGCGATGCTGCGGGGGGTACGGGGACAGGGGTTGGCTGGTGGAGGGGACATGGGATGCAGTAGCAGCCCTGTGGTTTCAGAGTGCCTGGCGCCTGGGGACACGGCCAGCGTGGTGATGGGCATTGACTTCTGCGACTCCACTCAGGCGGCCAACTTCCAGCTGTGGTGAGCGCCCGGCACCGGGCAGGACAGGATGGGTGTCCCAGGGGATGGGGACAGCGTGGGGTGCTCCAGGGATGGGACAGCCGGGCAGGGCACGGGTGCTCCAAGGGATGGGGAAAGTGGGATGGGCACCAATATTCCTCCAGGCGACATGGAGCAGCAGGGGACAGATGACAGCCGGACAGGGCATGGGGTACCCCAGGGGACAGCAGGACAGGCACCAACATCCTTCCAGGGAACAGAAGACAGCAGCAGAGTGCATGGGGTGCCCAGAGGACAATGGGGCAGGGTCCCTCCAGGGGATCGAGGACATCAGGATGGGCACCAAGGTCCTTCCAGGGGAGGGAGGACACTGGGATGGGCATGGGGTGGTCAGGGAACAGCAGGAAAGGCACTGGGCTCCTACAGGGGACAAGGAGGTGGCAGCAGCCCCAGGTCCAGCCTGGTGGATTCTCCCTATTCCCAAGGCCTTTTGTGCCTCAGTTTCCCTCCAGCCACCCCCTGCCCAGGGCAGGGACGGGAAGCGGGACACTGGGGAGGGACATTTTGAGCATGTGCCCCCCTCACCCGCCTGTCTCCCCAGCACCCACACGCGCCACTTCTACGTCTCCATCCAGCCGCCTGTGGGGGAGCTCATGGCCCCTGTCTTCATGAGCGAGAACGAGTTCAAGAAGGAGCAGGGTGAGTGGGGGACAGGGACAGGGCAGCGCACGGGCACCCGCTGCCCCAGTGCCAATGCTCACCCCCCATTTTGTCCCCTCTGCCGCCCTTGCCGTGGCCTTAGAGCACCTCGCGCGGCCGGGCGAGGGTAAGTGGCCGCTCGGCAGGCCCCTAGACTAGCTCTGCCCCCCCTCATCCCTCTCCTGCACCCCACAGCCTGTGGGTTGGGGTGACCACCCTGGCGCCAGGGTGGCCCCATGGGGTCCCTGCACAGCGTGGAGGGCTTGTGCCCCCCCCGCGCTCCCAGCACTGTGTCCAGTGAGTGGCGGGGACACCCCTGTGCTCCTGGAGCAGCAGCATCGCTGCCCTGGCCCCGCGGATGGGGGTCTGCGCTGAGCATTGGGTGCTCTGCGCCCTGCAGCACTCGGCCCCATCGCTGCTGGTGACCGGAGGAGCCTGTCCTCAGGAACGTGGCTGCTGCCACCATGGGGATGAGCCTGGGAAGGATTGTGGAAGAAGGATTTTCCCAAATCTGTCTCTGCCGGGCTGGAGAGGAGCAAGCAGGGCAGCCAGTTTGGGATGTCGTGGGGGACTTGGATGCAGGGACCTGGAGGGGGTTGGTTTTGGGACGGCAAAATGGGGCCCAGCAGGGACATGGCCACTGTGTGCGTGGCCAGAGTCGGGCAGGTGCCTCTGCTGCCCGCTCCAGGGAAGCTGACGGGCATGAGCGAGATCACAGAGAAGCTGACGCTGCCTGAGAAATGCCGGAGCGACCATGCCATCGTCCAGCAAGTGACCTTGGCTGCCAACGTGGGCCGTGTGCCCTGTGGTGCCGACAACGAGTACAGGTAGCCGGACCTCCACACCGGGACCAGGCAGGCACTGTCACCTCTCTGGTCCCATCCAAATCACAGTGGGGACACTCGGGGCTTCCTTTAGAACAAGGGGCCTGCATGAACCCACACAGATGGCAGATGCCTCCCCTGTCCCCACTGGAGCATCCTGGGGGACGGGAGGGTGACAGGGGGACAGCTTGCCCTGATGCCCTGTGTTCGCTGGCGGGCAGGTTCGCGGCCAAGACAGTGACCAGCGGAAGCCTGGTGCTCATCACCTTGGAGCGACGGGAAGGTGCCGCAGCTCAGCTGACCGTAAACAGCGAGAAGATGGTTATCGGCACGATGCTGGTGAAGGATATCGTCCAGTCCCTGGCACAGTGACAGCCAGGCCCCGCCACACCAACAGCCCTGCCCTCCCACCCCCCTCTGCCCCATACCACTCGCCAAAACGCTCCCTGCCCCAATTTCTGCCAGGTTACTCCCCCTGATCCCCAGAGGGGCGGCAGGCAGCAACCCCCAGGCCGGCTTTGCCGCTGGGAGGAAAGAGCGGGATGGGGCGGACATACACAGGGCAGTGGCAGCTCCAGCCCCCACGGGAGCACAGCGTGCCTCCAGCCCCTGGCCCCTCACCACCATCTCCCAGTGTAACCCCTATTTATTACGGCCAAGATCTCCCAATAAAGCTGTTCGCAAACCTGTTCCCTTCCCCTCCTCTGCTCTGTGTGCACAGCGGCTGGATCAGCCCCAAACTGCCCCCAGCCTCCCTGGGGCAGACCCAAGGGACATCAGAGGACCAGCCATCCCTTAGGCAACTGGGGACACGGAAGTTCCCTGGGGGTGACACTGCTTGAATCCAGCGGCTGCTGGCTCTTGGAGAAAACCCAGCATGGACACACAGGGTCAGGGTAAACCCCCCTGGGGCTCAGCAGAGGGCGGGAGGCGTTCAATCCCGACCAGGGATCTGAGGAGTCCTGGGAGGTTTCCAGCTATTTATTCAAAGCAGAATTGCTCGTGATTTGACAGCAGAAATACCTGCTACGTCAGGGCTGGGTCTATTCTGCAGTGTCACTGGAGGGATTCCTGGGGCTGGCTCCAGGAGGCTTTTCATCTCCAAACTGGGGCGGGGGGGAAAGGAAATTTGACTCTTTATCAAGATTTCTCCTCCCAGCAAGGGTTGGGTGGGATTTAAGAGAGCCCTGGCTCTCCCTTTCCAAAGCTGCAGCCCAGCAGCGACCCAGGCCCAGCACTGGAGGGAGAGGATGAGCAAAGGACGCACGGGAAGGCCTGAACCCCGAATCACCTCAAGTCCGACCCCTTCTGCAGCTGCAAAAAGGGTGAGGGGCTCTCTGCTTTTTCCAGCGCGTGGGTAGGAGACAGGATAATTTTTATTTTTTTTTTACGGTGACAAAATGCCAGCCAGATCCACAGCACCACCAACCGTTGGGCCTCAAGCATTTTCTCCCACAGGGAAAACCCCATTTCCACAACGACCTGGGGGGCTGTCACCGCAGCTGTAACCCAGAGCTGGCAACGCCGCCGCCACCCCATTCCCCTTGGGGGGCCCTGATTTAACCCCTTGGATGTCCCAACGCCGTCACACGGAGCACAGCGAGCATCACAACCTACGTGTGAAGAGACACCCGCGCTGAGGCAGAGCCGGGGAGGCTCAAGCCGCTACCGGGCGTCGTGAGGAGACAAAGAAACACCGCCTCAGCGCGGGAACCACCGCGAGCTCGACACCCCGTGCGGTGCATGCCGGGATAGGGGAGGAGTAATTGGGGGGGGGTGGGAATGCGCCACGCGGCGGGCGCAACGCGCATGCGCATCGGCCCCTCCTCTCCCCTCAGCGTCCCCCCCCAGCCCCCCACCGCCCACCCGGCGGGGCCGCGGCCCATAAAAGCCGGCGGGGCGGGTAGGGCTGCCCGTTCCCGTCGCTTCCCTTTATCTCCGAGGGTGGTGGTGGTGGGGGGTTGGTCCGCCCGTTTTGCAGTGCCGCCCCATGGCCTTCCCGCCGGTGAGGGGAAGAAGGGGGGTGGGTGGTGGTGGTGGGGGGAGCGGGTGGGACACGTGCTGTCGGTGCCTCAGAGAGGGAGGAGCGAGGCGGCTCCTTTAAGGCCGCCCGCGTCACGTGGTTTCACACGTTGGCGGCGGTAGGGGGGGGCGGCGAGAAGTGGGGGGGGGGGGGGGGGAGAGCGGCGCTGAGGTGATTTCCCGCCTTTTTCTCCGTGCGTGGCGGAGGAGTAGGGATGGGATTCCTCCTTCCCTCAGCGGACCGGTGGGGTCCGGCTTCGGGGGGAGCCCGAGCGGGGGCTAAGCCCCCGCTCGGGCTCCCCCCGAAGCCGGACCCCACTGCTGAGTGAAGTCCTGAGGCCTGCTGACCCCCCCCCAAAGAGAACAAGGGGCTCTGATGGAGCTTCACCTCAGGCAATCCATCAACCGACCAGTCCTGCCTTCAGGGATGAAGACATTACTGGAGGAAACCCAGTGGTCCCAGTGCAACCAGCAAGCGGTGCCTATGGTTGTGCTCATCCCAGGTTACCGGGGGTGGGGTGGGGGTGTATGTGGAGGTGAGACCTGGTTCATGATGGAGGGGTGTGTTTTGGGTTGAGTGGGAATCCATGGACCTGCTTGGTAGCAAGTGGTAGTTCTCAGTGCTTCTAAACTTTGTCTTTTTTTAGCGTGCAATGTTATTTTACTCTTAATCCTGGCAACTGCAAGCTCCACTGTAGCAAAGCTGCCTTCTTTTGGTGACCCCAGGAGACTTAGTCCCTAACCTCTGTGCTGTATGGGCAGAGGCAAGTGAGAGTTTTCTAGAAAAACAAGTTGTTTATTTTTTACCCTTCAGTATTCCCCAGCTAAAACCAATTAACACTCGTTGTGGCTGCTTTGGTGATAGGTTAACCATGTGTGCTGGCAGCTGGAGCTGTGCAAAGGATGGGAGCTGTGTCTTGTGAGGAGTTTTCAGGATCCTGTTGCTTTGCTGAAGTTTATCTTGACTGGAACAGTCTCTAAACCAATTAAACCATTATTCTGCATTGGTAATGTGCTGAAACAGGTAGCTGTGATACAGCTTGTTTCCAAAGCTGCTTGATAATAGTTTCAAAATGTTTTGCTCCAAAAAGTAGGTGCCTTGATAGGGAAGCTTCTTTAAAAACAGGAGTTCTGGCAAAATTGGTGGTGTTCTGAAGTCAATGCTGCTCTTAAATAATATCATCAAAATCCCTTCCAGTCTTTGTTCCAGCCAGGTGTGTTCAACACCCTTTCCACACAAAGTAAACCCTGGGAGAGCTGTGTAAGCTCAGCCTTGCTGATGGTGAGAGAGCTGACACAGTCAAGCCTAACCCTATTTGGAAAGAGTTGGGTGCGGGAGCTTGTTGCTTTGTTATGGTGGTGTTTGGTAGGAACAGTTACACCAATATTATGCTTTTTGTCTGTGTAGCTGACTTCAGCTTGGAAAGCAAAACATACCAGGGAAAAAATGGCTTAGAGTTGCTTTTCATCGAAGTATGGAGCCATCTTGGCTTGATTATGTTGAGACTGACACTATTTTAACAGCATCTTAAATTTTGTCTTGGGATTCAAGGCCCTCTTGGCTGTAGCTAGAGCTCTGAGAACCCGTTTGGGCATTGGTGTGGTGCTGCCCTGGTGGGATTTCTACAAAAGACGTAAAAAGCAAAGGTTGCATTGTAGCTGAGGTGGATGAGCCTTGTCTGCTTCGAAGTGTCCCCCAGAGCTAATGCACATCGTGGCCATACTGGCAGCTGAGCTGTGTTTAATGACTTCCCTAAGGATTAGAATATCCTAATCCTGTGCCAGAGCTGTTGTGATGCTTTGGGTTCTGCCTAGCCCTGGGATTTCATTATCTGTAGGTTTCCTACAGGTGTGTCTGCCTCAGGGCTATGCAGGTGCCTTCGTTTCCACTTAACCTTGGACATCTTCAGTGGCTTTTGCTGCACAGGTGTATGTTGTTCCCCTGACTGAGCTGCTGCAGGTTTGTTTCCTGTGGGTCTTTGGAGTGGGACCTCCTGCAGGTAAACCGCAGGGCTGCAGCCATGGGGTTTGCTTGGGGCTTATGAGATGTGAACTCCACAGACCTGCAGCTGCTGTGCTTCAGTTGCCAGCTTCTTGATGCAGAGCCAGCAAACGAGCTATCTGCCATGGTGGTAAGGCTTGTCGGTTGTCTTTCTGTTACTCTGAGGGAGTAGAAACTCTTCCTCCCTATTGCACATTAAGATCCACCAGGAGATGAAAGCAGAGGGGATCACCAGCTCCGAGCCTGGGCTGTAGCTGTAGTTGCCACTGTGCAGAGGACTTCCAGAGAAGCCTGAACAGGCAGCATGTGTTTAACTATTGCAAAATCCTTCAAAATGGAGTATTGAAAGCTAATCCTAGCTGGGCTCAAGAGTGCTCCTTTGCTTGTCTTGGCTTGGGGATGCAAGAGTAGAGCAGGTTCTGTATGACGCAGCCTCAGGTATGATATTTCCCTGTGCTTTGTTATTAACTTGGAGACTAAAGGATATGGGCATATTCTCCAGTTACATGTTTGCTAACTTTCCACTGGACTATCCAGATTGCTGAATGGTTTGGGTCCTGTGTGCTTTGACCTTTGAGAAGAGCTCTGCAGGAATCTCTCTCTTTTAGGGCTTTAGGTGGAGGAGGGTGAGCTTTTCCAGGGGAAGGTATAGAGACATGAGCCACTTAGAGACACCCCAACTACAAGGGGTTGAATGCCAGCTCCTGCATCCAGGATGCTTGCAATATCTCTGGGATATCCTTGACAGTCTTAAGGTCAAAAGCTCTGTAAGTGGAAGGAATTTTTTGTGGAAATGCTTGGCTGTACTCTTGCTGTTTTCTGTTCTTGTTTGTAGCAGGACTGGTGCTGCCAGTTGTGGGAAGCATCAAATGCTAAATGAACAGGAACGGGTCAGGCATTTGGTTTGCTGCTCGGGTTTATTTTTGTCTTGCTAGCACAGGCTCTTAGGGAAAAGATTCGCCTCCTTCTGTAAGTGGTTCTTTAGCAGCAAGAGGAGTAGACTATGGAGTTTCACACTTGTGCCAAAGCAGCCTGATGCGGCACTTCTTTTTATTAAAGATGACTGGCAATACTCTCTTAAATTGAGCTTCTGTACTCGGCTGCTTTTTATAACGATGACTTAAAGCTTGCTCTGCCTGTTTCCTCTTTGCCTGAAGCCTGCTTTCAGCCCTACTTGTTTTACTCTTGGCTTGTAAATGCTCCTGCAGAGTCCCAGGACCTTATCTGGGGGTGGGCCGAGCCTTTCAATGGACAAAGATCCTGGACTCCAAGTGTTGAATGGATGTTAATAGCCTTAAACGGGCCGAAATCCTGAATCAATTGTTCAGGTCCTGCCTGGAGGCATGGTGCGAGTTGTCAATTCAGTATCTTATTCTTGCTGCTTCCAGGACAGGGTTTACTTTGCTTTTTAGCTAAATGGGTGTGTGTGTGTGTGGGGAAGCTCAGGTGTGTGGAGAAAACTATCAGATCATGTGTTATGGCAGTAAAACTGCTGATAATGACGGGGTTGGAGGGTGAGATGCAAGTCCTGTACTTGGGCTGGGCTAAAGTTCCTGTGTCCATGTGAAATTCAGTTTACACCTGCCTTCTGCCACAGGCTGCATGCTGAAAGGATCATAAAAGATGATTTGAAAGTAAAACCAGCTTGGTGCTTCAGGCTTGCTAGTGGGTAAAGCAGGGGGAGAAATGTAAGGGAAGTCAGGCCCAAAACTCCTGCAGGAATGCATCCAAAAGGTAGATGTATTAAATGTCTCCTTGACAAGTACAAATGGCCTAATTTAGAGCTATAGGCTCTTGTGTGTCTTGGAGTAGCAGGGGCTTGTTCGCCAGCCTTGCTGCAATTCAGTTCTTTGAATCTGGCTCTAACTCGATTTGCTTAATGGCAAGGATTCTGCTCTGGAGGCCAAGTCTGGTGAGGTTGTGCCTTCCTGCTCTTCTCTTTAATGTGGGCCCTAATTGATAGCAATACCATTTGCTCAGCATGTTCAGGAGCAGAGTTGTGCTGCAGTGGCTTTTGGGTGGCGGGAAGACCTGACCTTGGTCCAAAAATGCTGGTTAGAGATGAAGTTTAGCAGCTTCTAGATTGGCAGAGGCTTGAATGTTGTGCAGCTGCACCAAAACAAGCCCAGATATGAAAGTGGCTTTGAGCAGTGCTGGGGGAAGCAGCTGTTCTTGCTGGTTCTCTGGACTGGCACCAGGAAGCAGGAGGGGTTTGATTTTTTTTTTTGTGCGGAGGAAGATTTACAGGAGCTGAGGCTTGTGTAGGATGGTCTCAAAACCTAGATGCTGGTGGATCAGTGCCTGTGGAGGGTCATGTTAAAGCAGAGCTGGTTTGGGGGTAACCTTTCTTTGTTGTCAGGAGCTGCTACCTAAAGAGAAGATCAGGATTTTTCTCTGCCTTGCCAAGGGAAAACCTTAGGATCTGGGGCTATGTTTGATTAGCTAGGAAGTCATGGTTTTTTCCACAAGCCTGTTTTTTTAAGTGGTTGCATGGCTGTTGACTTGAGCCATTCCAAGATGTTGTTCAGAGCTGCCAAATATGGGTGGTGAAGTGAGCTTTGCTCTCTCCTGCTGTGCACAGGAGGAGCTACTGTGATTTCTTGTGGTAGCTGCCTTAACCATGAGCATTCCTAGTGTCAGGAGGCTGATTCTGGGGAGAAGGTGCATGCCTCTGTTAACCAGATTGCCAGCACATCGCTAAAGTGGAGAAAAGCAGCAAGGGTCTTGTGTTAGCAACCACACTGGTTTGGGTGCTGTGGCTCTTGGTCTAGAGCTCATCCTCCCCGTGGTGAGCTGGTACCTGTTTGTGACTAGGGTGGTCCTGGTCTGATGTGCTGTGCTGACAAATTGCTGACCCATTTGCTTAACTGTTTCTTTAATGTGAAGAATTGTACTTGAGTGTTGCTAAGACCTGGAGCTAAAGCTAATATAAGTGTTGGAGGCAATCCAGACTTTCAACAATGTGTTGAAAGCCGGGTGGTGAGTACTAGCCTGCTTGACACTAATACTTGTTCTTTTTTTACCAGAAAGAAGATACTGGGAGGAGCATAAAAGACTGCTGGGATAGCCCAGATGCCCCTGCACTTTCCACTTGCAGCAATGCAGATATATTCCGCCGAATAAATGCCATGTTGGACAACTCTTTGGATTTCAGTGGAGTCTGCACCACACCTGTCACGAAAAGCAAACGTGACATCCTGCCAGGTGAATTGTTAAGCTGGGTTTGAGGCAAGCTTGAGGATCCAGGGCTGTCAGAAGTGGGGAGTTGCTTGGTGGGACCTAGTGAACCTGTGGTGGTAGTGGTAATCCTCAGTGCGTGCCTGAAATAGATAGCCTGAGTATTCCCTGGCAGCGTGGAGGTGCCTGGGAAGCCTAGCTTATGCTCCCTGTCATGCTGTGGATCACCGTGTGGGCAGGATGTGAGCTCTTGCTGCCTGACCTGCCAACTTCTGGCATAGATAGTTCCAGCAGACTCCTTACAGTCTGCCTGTCCTGGAAGCAGGATTAATCTGTTAGTATGGCTGATCTGCTGCATACATTAAAAATGTAAAAGAACTTTGAATAACCGTGTTTGCTACAGGTCAGTTAACTGCGTATTTAAGGGCACACTGAAGCAGTACACATAGGAGAAAACTTTCCGGCAAAGCAAGCTTGGGATTATGAAATCAATGCTGCAAGTCTTGCTTCCTGCAGGCTGAGGGGAGTGGGTATATTCTGCTGTCTTGCACTTGATCTGCCTCAAAACAGAAGGCTGCATGCCAAAGCAAAGAGTGTTGGGTCCAATCTTATTTTTATATAAGTGAAGGACGTGCTTTTGTCCCTTTACAGTAGGCAAGATCTGCCAGTAAATGTACCTGCCTGGTGTCTGATGCTCCTCTTGCCAGCGCACTTCTGTGCATTGGTGCTTCTGCCAAGGATTTGGGCACTTGAAAGAGATTGCTGTTGCTTCTCCAGCCTCTGAATTATAGGGTCAATAAACACTTTGGCCATTATTGGAAACAAACTGACCCTTTGGACTTGTCCCAAAACAAAGTGGGAAGTAAAGGGAGAAACCTCACCAGCTGGTGACCTTGCAGGCTGCTGTAGGCGGAGAAGCTTTCATTGCAGTTGCTTGGAGACAGGGTTGTCTTATGCTTACGGAGAAGCTGATGAGTTTTAATCAAATGGGTGTAAAAGCTGTGAACGGGTATCTGGGTGTCCTGTGGGTCTGTTTGATGCTTGGTCAGTGCAACTTTGTTCTGGACTAGGGAAATGACTGCTACTAGATGACTTCCAGTGCAGCTTAATCTCCTGGGTATTTGAAGGGCTTAGCACTGTGCACCAGGGGCTGATCTGGCCATGTGATCCTGTGCTGGCGCTGCAGAAATACCAGAGGAAATGAATTGCTTGCTTGGCGGTACAGATCTATAGCCAGCATTGCTTGAAACGTGCCTAGTAAAATGGTATTGGAGGATATGCTGGCTACTCCTGAGCAGTTGCATAGTGAATATTAACTAATTCAGGTCAGTGCTGTGGTTAGTGGTGCACTTTTAGAGATTTGCTGTTGTACTGAGCTGTTTAGACACTTGTTGTCCCTTGGCACAGTGGTAGTCAGTGTTGTATCTGATCTCGATGCACTGGAAGCATAAGGAGGAATAAACCTGAGTATTTTCCTTGATCTCCTTACAATGAGTTCATGAAAAAGTTGTTTCTGGCTGCCTTGTTGAAATCTTAGCTGTAGCCCTTCGTAGCCCATTTATAATTTGAAATGGGAATGCTTCCTAATTAAGTTTCAGCTTACTTGCCAAAGTTAACCTGGTTAATAAAGGGAACTGTCCCTTGCCCACTAGACCAGATTGATCCTGTGAAGTTGTGGGTTAGTTCTGGGTTTAGATCTGGGCTTAGAGCTGACACATCAATTTTAACTTGCAGTATTGTCTTCTAGACTTCTAAAGCTCTTCTCTGAGGGACTGGGGTGTTCACCTGGCAATGAAATGAACCTGCTTGCTTTGCTGCTGACATCTCTGCTTGGTCTGTTAGTTGCTGTGGTATTTATGGATGTCTGGAGCAGAGGGTTTGGTGTGGAGCTGCTTGAGAGGTGGTGCCTGGATTGGAAACTGTGCTTGTGTTTCAGGCTATCATTGAGTAACTTCTGTGGAAGACCTCTTGTAGGACAAGTATGGTGGGACTTTCATGTAAAAAGGGGAGGCTTCCTCTAGCAAACATTACTTCTGCTGCAGGGCAACCAAAGCTGTGCTTTTTGGGACATCCGAAGCAGCTTTTCTTGTTCCTGATGTAGCAGTCGAAGCCAGACTCACAAGTAGGTGCTGGCACAGCCATTTGTGTGGTGTGGGGGCCCTGCTCAGCACTGCTGGGTAACCTGACAAGAGGCTTTTAGCTTGTATCAAATCCCTTGTGCAGTGGCACAAATGCTTGTGGTGGAAAGAGGCTTGCTTGCTTCCCAAAGGATGCTGGGCACTGAGCTGGGACTAGAAAGTGGCTATCCTTACCCTTTAGGCTAATGGAAATGTGATTTTTTTTTTTTTCAGAAGGTGCCTCTGGGCTGTGCAGGAGACTGATAATGGAGTACAGCCTGAGGTACCCTAGCCTGGCCAGCAGTTATCAGCTGTAAATATGTGGCTGAGTCAGCATCTGCCAGGGCATTGGCAGTTCAGAGTTATTAGTCTACTTGCAGCCCCAGCCTTGTTTTGTTAGTGTTGGAGTCAGGACCTCTTGGTAGATAACGAGGGCCTGAATGCAGTAGTTCTGCAAGCTTCCTTCTGTCTCTGGATCAGTAAAGTGCATGAGCTGCTTCCCTTGTTTAATGTGTTGCTAATGAGCATCTTCTCCATTAAAAAGTTGGCACTGTCAGCAAGGACACAAATCCTAGGACAGCTGTGATCTGAAAATGGGGTGATGCTTTGGTGCTTGGACCCTGGCCTCAGTTGTGGTAGTCTCTTGTGGAAATTCATACCTGATGGCTGTAAGACTGAGCCAGCCGATTGCTAAAATTCAGAATATAATGCAGAATATAACTGTCCCCCCCTGCACAGGGGAGGTGGTTTAAAGCCTGAAGCAGGCTGTCAGAGCTGTTTGCTCTGCCTTTGAACAAGACAAGGCTCTGCAGGTTCAGTGTCTTGCCTTTGGAGAGCCTGGCTTCTGGATAGGTGACCAATGGAGCAGAGACACCCTTGATCTCATGTGGTGTATTGTCACTTGGGTTAAATTGAATTCACGAGCCTCTGCTGGAGGAACAACTTGTATATTGTAGTTAGGCTCTACTGTTGTTAAACTTATAGCTTGGGTGGTCTTAATGAGCCTGGAGATCCCCCCTTGATGTAGTAGCTATAACAGGTGAAAGGACTGTCTTTTTACAACTTAAGCTCTTTTGTTGGGGAGCTTGGGGAAGAAATTCTATTCCAGCAGGGGAAATACTTCACTTTATTCATGGTCCCTCAAGCTTTTCAGTTGTCTTCCTCAGGTCAAACTAAATTTATCCTGGATTGGACTTGTGTGTAAGAAGCCCCTTTCAGCATTAAGAGGATTACACGTGGTGGAGAAGGGACAGCAGAAGTTCATGACCTTTCACTAATGCTATTGGGGAGACACGTGTGGAGACACCTTACTTGGTGCGATGAGGTGTGCAGCAAGGCGGTGCTAAGAAGAGATCAGTACAGCAGCAGTCCCAGCAATGTGAGAGAACGAGCTTATTCAGCAGTCCCAGATCTACCACAGTTGGAGAGTTATCCAGATCTGGGTAGAGCTGCGTAGCAGAAGGGACTGCCACTGGAGATTTAGCTTGCCATACCTAATGTTAAATCTCTATAAAGATCAGTTTGCAGTTAATGATAATCCTTGGTGAACTTAGTTGCCTTGTCAAAATGATCTGAGTCGTCAGGCCCAGCCTGACTACCACCGTGGTCCTTCATGGGTGCTTGCTCCAGGAGTTCCCCAAGCCTAGGCTTAGGTCACTAGCCTGAACCAAAGGGTGCAGTGCAGCAGTGCAGTGAAAGCTGTAATTGTAGAACCTGTCTGGTAGCTTCTGGGACAGGATTGTGTGGAGTTTCAAAACACCTGCCTTTCAGGCTGATTCAGTTCTCCCAAAAAAAGGGCAAAAAAACCTCCTTGGCAAGGCTGTGTGTAGTGCAGACATAACTTTAAGTGGCTTTTGGTGTGGTGTTGGAGATGGGAGAAGGAATGTGGCCTTGATAGAGGCAGGAGTCAACATCTCCTGCCAGTGCTGCTGGAGTACAGCCTGTCCTTGAGCAACTGCTTCACAGGGAATGTGGTTCTCCTCTCCCAAATTTAAGGCTGATCTGCACATTCATCACTAGTCTGAATAAGAATGTGAGCAAAGCCAGTTTAAGGCAGCAGGTGGTTTGTTTGTCAGGCTTCTTTAAAGCTAGGCTTAGCTGGGTAGAAGGTGCTGCTACCAGATTTGGTTAAAAAAAAACGTAGTCTGGCTTTTGAAATCATCAGCCTGTTTTGTAGGCACAACTTCTAGCTTAAGTAGAACAGTGAGTAAAGCTCCCTCTTTGGCCTTTGCATGCCCATTTTACTCACCTGGCTAAGCTGACTGGCTTCAACTGAAAGCGATGCTGGCTTAAAACAAATGGATTTAAAAGGATTGTAGGTACCCCAAATGTCCCAGCAGCATTGATTTAGCTTTCATTAATCTCTCCTCATTTAACTGAGACGAAGCGGCCATTATTTTGCTGTAAGTTGACAGTCCATTGTGTGAAGAGATGAGATGCTTTAATGACTTCCTGTGGATGGGAGTGGCTTAAGGTGCCAAGTTCAATGTAAAGGCTGTTAGTTGTGGCCCATCAGGTCCTAATGATCCTCAGTGTCTGCTTTATTTAGGGGAACCTGAAGGACAAATGCAAACCCAGACTAGCTGATGACTAAATCTGCTTCCTGTTTGCTCTCAATTGCAGTCAATTAATGACCTATCACTTGTTTAGCCACCCAAAAGGTCCTCTCTGGTACTATAGTGTAAATTCATTTGTTTTTCACTGCCCTGCAGCTGCGAGGCAACATGCCAGACAGCGCTGGATGCAGCTGACCTGATGTGTGTGGTCTTGGATGGGGGGAGACAAAATGTAGATGCAGAGACACAAAATGTAGTATTCTTGCTTGGATTATCTGGGGATACAGGATGCCTGAGGCAGAGCAAGGCTGTTAGCAGCTCACCTGGAGCAGGCAGCTGAAAACCACTCTGTTTTCCCCCAAATAAATGCTCTGTGTCTGGTACACACATCCAGAATGGTGAAATTCAACACCTGTGTGCCCCAAAAGAAGTGCCCACCTACTGCCTTTGGTTTTGACCTTTGTATTTCAAGTGTCACATTAACAGGTCTTTGCTTACATGGGTGCAATGCTTTCCTGTACTGGAAAGTAGCTCTAGTAAATGGGTTTCTTCATCAGGTCAGCAAATGGACGCAGATAACAATGGGTGTTCTGCAGAAAGCAGGGACTTGGCTTAGAGCTGCCGCACTCTGCAGCGGTTGCAAACTGGACGGTGTTGCTGAAGGTCCAGCAGGTTTCCTGATGTAATGTGCTCTGTTGTTCTGGTGCTGTAATCCTGTGGCAGTCTCTTACTGTTTCTCTTGGAAGAAGTAGGTAGAGCAGCAAGGCTAGTTGCAGTGCCCTTTTGGTGGTGTTTGCCGGCTGTTCAAGTGTTTGTGGTTATGGGACTAAGGCAGACTCCTTCATCTGGCTGTGAAACAGGTCGTGCAGCAGCAAATGTCTCCACTTGAGGAATTTTTCAGATTATAGGGAAGATGCTTAGTTGTGTATAAGAAACCTCTTGTAACTAGTAGGTTTATGCCTAACAAGAGCTTTCCTAACCCCCTGATGATCCTCAGTGTACCTTAAGAATACAATTGGCTCATCCCCTGAAAGCTTTCACTTGAGATGTTTGTCTTGTATGAAGTGCAAAACATACTTGAGAAGCTTAATTTCAGGGGTGCAATTCCTAACCATTAAAACTGGTGGTGTAAGGAGGTGTGGAAGGCAAAACAGTGCTCCTGCTGTGAGCTGCCTTCCCACTTGTGATCTGAAGGCTGCAGAGGTACTCACCTTGCCTCTTGCTTCTCCAGCTTTGGTTTGGAAGTTCAGCCTTGGTCAGAGCTGTAGTCCACAAGGTAGCTGCACACAGAGTTGTGTCTGGTTTTGTCAGTGAACAGAGCTTACGGCTGAGTTGTGCTTATCCTTCCTCTGCTCTGTACATTCGTGGCCTTGTTTGTGGAGGGGCTTCCTCTGTACTTGAGTTCTGCTAGAAATTGGCATGTGGGAGCAAAAGGAGACCTCTTCATGGCTGCAGGGGCAGTAGTGGGATCTAGCTTGTGTCGTTCATGTTTGCTTAACAATTCTGCCTTCTTTCTCTGGATTTTCTCAGTTTTCAAGCTAAAACCCATTTGCTGGGTTTTTAGCAGGTCCTGCAAGTGACCTAGGTCTAGAAGGCTCAAACATCTGAAAGTCTTTGTGCTTGAATGAAGCGTTACCTTTCAAGACACAGTCTGATGGCCCAGAGATGCTGCTGCTACAGGACAGGGACCTATTCTCACTCGGCTCTCCCCATGCTGCCTTAACCCGCCTGCTGCAAACTGCCTGTGGGTCACAGCTCCTGGTACCAGTCCCTGCTTGTCCTCTCTGCACGGGCTTAGGCTGTAATTTTCTAAATGTTTTCCTGTTTCAAATGCCTGTTTGGTGCAGCCACACTGCATACCAGATCAGGGGAATGAGCCAGGCTTAAAAACTAACTCGCGGTGGTTTGGTTTTAACTAGATCGGCTCCCCAGCCCAGCTTCCTGTGTGGAAACTCATCTGCCTAAACTGGTCTAAGTGGAGAGGGAGCACTGGGGTGGGGACAAGCGGCTGGGGCTGCAGCTTTTGTAAGCTGTCTGGGCTGGTAGGGTTTAACTGCAGGTTAAGAGCTGAACTATGTGGAGATGCTGCCTTTCAGAAGCCTTTGAAATGTCTTAAATGGATGCTAACATTTGAAGTCTGAAAAATGCAGCTTTCCGTCCAGGTGGTGGTGTGGAAAGTTGTCCAGCTTGTGCTGCGGTGCACCCTGGCTCCAGGGATCTCCCGGACAGACAGGAGGACGTCATCCACGAGAGCTGCATACTCAGAGACCTGCATGGGAGCCTTTTGCTAAGGACTTGCTTCTCACGATGCTGTTGAAACCAAACCTAACCGGCTCGGGAGGAGGGAGCACGGTCTCTCCCAGATGCACGGGCACAAGCACAGTGCAGCACGGCTCCCTCTGCCAGGATGGTTGGCTTCTAGTGGCGACTCCAGGGAAAAATCCAGGTTGGAAAGACTCGTGCTGGTTCTTGGCGCTTGGAAAAGTCTGCAGTGAAGCATTTGGGCTGGGCTGTGTTGCTGTGTCAGGTTACGAAGTGAAATGATTTAGTATTTGGTAGATGTTTACTTTTGACTAACTTGAGGTTGTGACTCTTTAGACTGGATTTCTATAGGAAATTAATTCTTCCTGCCCCGGTATCCTACTAGTTTTGTCTGCCATCAACAATTGATTGCTTTGGAACAAATTTCCAGGCTCTGAATTTGAAAATAACTATTTCAGAAATTCCTTTAAATTCTGTTTAAGTTGGTGTTTTTCCTTGATGACCCATATCCATCTTTCAGTGTGGCTGGGAGCATTAAAGGGGAAGCAAGCTTCTGGTGGCTGTTTGCTTCAGATGAGAAAGTCTAATCAAGAAATGCTGGTTATCTAAGCAAATTCTGCTCTGTGCTTCAGCAGTTATACCCATAACTGAATTGCAGGGAGCTTGTCTTTAATGTAGACTGAAGTCATCAGAGGGAAACGGATTTCTTGAACTTGAATCTGATTGGGTTCAATTAAACAAAACAACTTATTTCCTGAAAAATTTAGATAGCTAGGGAAAATGACTGGATGCTGTGGAGTGAGCGCTTCCTGACACTGATGAATTTATTCCTTCTTTTCCATGTTTTTTCAGTGGTGGGTTTCATCCAAGATGTTAGAGGGCTCTGGGTGGGATTTGAATTCTGCTGTCTGTCAATAGACAATATCTATATTTGTGTCCATGCTTCTCAGAAGATGAAGCTTGGTGGGATTTAATTTTAAAGATGGCATAAAACCTAGCAAGATCCTGGTCCCCGGAGGGAAGGTAGTCTCCTACTGCCAGGGATCTGGGCTAGAGCAGAGCGCTTGTGCATTTTCATAAATGCAGAAATGTTACATATTCATATGGGCAAGTTATGGTTGCTGTGGGAACTGAGTTGTCTGAGCAATGTGCCTTATCCTCTCCTCCCTACAGCTGCATTATAAATGTTTTTTTAGGGCCTGTCCAAAAACAAGCAATCTGAAAACTAGACTGAAGGATTAATGCGGTGAAATACCATGCTGAAGATGCAGCGTGGTGCTTTTGGAGGAATATTTGATGCTGTTACAGGTGCTTGATAGTCATGTGACTGAATTGGCACTACAGCTTGTACTAGTAGTACTAGGGGAGTAGAAAAAAAATCCCAGTGGATGCTATGCTGGTGAAGTACTGTGGAGGAGGCTGCAGCTTGGAAGGGGGAAGGCTGCCAGCAGGTACAGTTTTAGATGGTCTCATCCCAACCGCAGTGTTTCAGCCCCCTTGCTGTGATCTGGGAATGTTGGCACTCCCCAAATTGCCATGGGGTGAGGGTCCTATCTCTGGTGGTGGCAGTGGCCTGTATCTCGAGGGGTACCCACTGATGGTGGGGCCTTGCCTGGGCTTTGCTAGGTCCTGGGCAAGCGAGTGGCATGGGATGTGGCCATGGGTGTGGAAAAGGAGGCCAGGAACACTGTCTGGGATGGCCGGGGCTGCACGTGAGGGATAACGTGACAGGCTGGAGTCACTGCAGTGCCCCGCTGAAGAGCCGGGAGTGGTGTGTGCGAGGTGTACATCTGATGGCACAGTGGGAGAGTGTGGGGGCAGGGGGAGGAGGAGGAGACAGCTGCTGCTGCTTGGTAGCTGGCTTATAAATGCCCTCTGACTCAGATTTCGGGTAACACAGCTGAGCATCTTGTGGTTTCATCAGCCCCCAGATCCCTGCATTAAACTGGAATTCTCAGACTATGAACCTGCTGCGTTTCCTTAGGCTGTTGGCACAGGCTTAAACCGAGGCAAGAATCTGGCGTCTCCAGTACTGTAGGCTTGTGAACACCCCGCAGGGGAGGGGAGGGCTGGGAAAAAGGGGGGGGGGGACCAGGCAGGCGGGAGGTAAACAGGCCATGAAAAATTCCTGATGTGTCCTGTGCTCCGTCCGATCCTCTCTTCCCCGTACCAGTGTGATGTGCCCGCTCAGACTGGACCCAGGATAATGGGCTTCTCTCTGGGTAGCGGGGGGGGTTGAAGGTTATCCTTGTTACTCAGTGGTAAACAATGCAGAGTCAGTGAGGCACAGTGGCCAAGTTGAACCAAATAGATTATGCTAGCAGAATTGTGAAGCTTTGCATTGGGCTCTGAATTGGAGCCAGCAGCTGGAGTCTGTCCAGGACTAAAGTGTTTTTGGGTTTTGTGGGTGGAGGGAGGCGGGGACAGGAGAGCTGGGTAGCACTAAAACTAACTGTCTGCTCTGTCGCTGCTGCTGCTATCATCGTTGCTGGGGGGATTGCTGCCTCGAGCCTGTCATCTGCTGTGCCGTATTGTGGAGACCTGCTTTTGTGCTGCCTGCCTCCCTCGATTTACTGGAGCTGCACCTCTCTCCTCCTGCCTGCCGTCTTGTCTTTCGGGGGAAATCTTATCCTTTCTTCTTACCTTTATTTTGTAAGAGCTGATGCAGTTCTCTTGCATGGCTGAGTGACGTCACTGTCAGCACAGTAAGCATCAGCAGCCTGGTCACATGCTGACCCAGTCAGTAATGCAGACGGGATAGGAAGGTGGAGGGGCTGAGGGGGGTGGGGGGCTGGTTTCTGGACATATGGTAGCCCTCCCTTTTGGGGTGCAACTGCTAGTTGCAGAAGCCGTGGCTTCAGAGCAGCACGAGACCTGGCTCGGGGCTTAACGCTTCAGAAAACTCCTTCTTTAAAAAGAAAAAAGCAGCCCTGAACTCTCAAGCTTCTGTTTGTTCTCAATCTGAGCAGACTTCCAGGACTCTGAAGAAGCAGTGGCAAGCAGGATGCTTTTCCCTACGTCCACGCAAGAGTCTTCCCGTGGCCTCCCAGACACCAACGATCTGTGCCTTGGCCTGCAGTCCCTCAACCTGACAGGGTGGGACAGACCCTGGAGCACCCAGGACTCTGACGCTGCAGCACAAACCAGCACACAGTCCGGTGAGTCTGCTGACACATGCAGCAACAGTTGTTGGATTCCTCTTATTTTTAGCCATTTTAAAGCTAACGCAGAGTGATTTGCTTGTGTAATGGGGCGCTGGTAGTTACCGGCGGGGGCTTCTCGACCCGTAATGCTTGTGTAATGTGGTGGTTGAGTTCAGGAGGCTGTGGCTGGCTGTGCCACAGCCCCCTCTGCTCTGCTGTCAGTTCACTGCAGACAAGAAGTGCCCAGGCTTATGTTTTGCTTGTTGCTGTAAGGCTGGTGGAGGAATAACCTCGCTGAGTGAAGAGGAGAAATCCTCTTGCTGTGTTTAGAGGGAGTGGGTGGGGGGTGTGGTGTCAGGAGGCTGAACATGCTGGGTGGGAGTGAGGATGAACTTCGCTCCAGCAGCCTGAGAAAATCCCCAGTGGCAAGTAGCTCTGCAGGCAGGGGTGCGCATGCTCGCAGAGGGACACCCCCCTGCCCGACTGCAAAAGTCCAGGCAGCACCACTAGCTCCTATGCTATGGCAGTGTTGCCTGCCCAACTCTGCCTGTGGGGCGTGGTAGGTGCAGCCGGCACCTGACTAACAACTTCAGCTGGCAGCTCGCAGGCTGGGCAGAAGACTTGGAGGGATCCTTCTCCACTCCCATGTTCAACTAGAAATAGTGGTCTTGCCCCTAGCAGTGGGCTGGAGGAGATGCAGTGGAATGGCTTCTTGCTTTAACTCTTTTGGTCCGGCGCAAACCTACGTGATCGGCAGGGTGTGGGCTTGCAGCCATGCACTGCTGGCTGGCTTGCCCTTCCCCCCTTGATTCTTTCCAGTCTGGTTTTTGCAGCTGGGATCAGATGGGGAGTTTTTGGGGTGCTGGGTGCTTCCCCTCCAGAGTGATGCAGGGTTCAGTTAACTCTTCCAGAGGCACCAGCCCTTCTCTGTAAAATCGCAGGAGGAGGAAAGGATGCTGTGTGCTCAAACTTAATGCATCTCCTTGGCCTGGTGACGGAGCAGGGGTATAAAACAGAGGGAAGAGTTCATTTTGCAGCCTTTAAGGGCTGTAAAAAACAATTTCACGAATGGTGGTGTGTTCATTCAAGTATCAGTCCATGGAAAGATCTAGTGCTTTGGCAGAGTTTGTACAAGTTCAGCCTGGTTGCTACAGAAACTCATCCCTTTTATAGCAGCATGCTGCTGCTATGTTAAAAGGGTAGTGCATCTCTGTGCAGACTTGGGTGACACAGGAGGCCCCAGGTGTAAAGTTGGTGCCGACAGGAGTGTAGGTAGCTTCTGGGGTGGCCTGGACAGTGTGATTTGCCCATGTAGATGTTTGGGGGAGCGAGGGGGTGCTGTTGACCACCTCTGTCCAGGGGATGCTGCCCTCAGGGATAGCATAAGCTTCTGGGATGCAGCCTTGAATGTTGCTGTATGGGTTGTAAAACAAAAATCACTCATGGGGTGGTAGAGATTGAAACAACAGCTGCATCAGCACAGCTCACTCAAGTTTCTACATCTCATTTCCATAAGACTTAGCATGCAGGCTTGCGTGTGGGCCCTAGCACATGCACTTGGGGTCTACTTGCTGTCAGGCTGTGGTAGCTTTATTAAGCCTTGCTCTGCTCCAGCATGTGGCCCTATGGGCTTCCCCTAATGAACCAGGGAATAACATGCACTTGGTATCTGCCCTCCTTAATTACCAGGAGAATGGAGAAATGAAAGTTATTAGTGTACAGTGGGCTGGACATGTGCCTTAGAGCTGTGCACTGAGCTCTTTATGGTTGTTAGCAGACTATGGGGCCCTGAACCTATGTTATAGGGTCTTTGATGTAAAGAGCACACTTAAAGCAGGCAACATCCATGCTGAACAGTTCTGCTGCTGCTGACAACCACAACGCCTGGGGCTCAGTGCACAATGGCGCTGCGGAGCGAAGGCTGTCGCACACCGAGGCAGCCGCTCTGTGCGGATGTCCCAGCCCCACCTGATCCGCTGTAGCCATTCTCCAGCACTCTCTTGGCCGGCTTGCTGCCAGGCTGTCTTGGCAGAGGTGTGAACATCTCTGCAGTGCTCTGGCAGGCAGGCGAGCGAGCAGTGCTTGCACAAGCCTGTGGCACGCTTTGCACCTTGCAGGTTGGGTGGTGGGGCTGAGTGGACTGTGGTGAAGGGAGTTTGCTGTCAAGGGTGATGGGGCTTCTGGTTTCGGGAGGGAGATATGTTTGGAGAGGATTTGAAGGTGCTCTGGTGACCTCCTGCTAGCAGGGGCTGTATCTGGTGTCAGGTGCCCCTGCTGACTGCAGTGCATTGTGCTGGAGCTCCTGCCTGCCACAGAGGCCTGGGAAGAGCAGTAGAAAGGATCTAACCCCCAGCACTGCCCTGGGCTCAGGTGATCTACACCCAGTGGGTGTTTGTTACACCTTAGCTGCTGGAAGATGGTACCCAGTACTGTCTGGAGAGGCCTGTTTCTCACTCCTGGTATTCCCCTCAGTACATGAGGGGGCATTTGGGCATAAAACCAGCCCAAATGCAGCTGTGCTGCTTCTACAGAGGAGCCTCCGGCCTGCAGAGGCTGTGCACAGGGCCTAGGGCTGTATAGCTGGGGGTATTGTGGTCCTGAAACCGCATTCTCCCTCTCAATCCCACCTTCCTCTCCCAGGTGGGCCGGGAGTGCTCCTTGGCTTGGGCTGCTGTTTCTGTCCTGCTCTGAGAGCTGTGGGCATGGTGAATGCTGGCTGGAGAAGTGAAAGGCTGCTATCTGTGCACAGCTGTTGTACTGCTTCAGTCTGCCCACACCTCCTGCATCTGCATAACCTCATCTGTTTCTCCCTTGTAAGGGCCCTGGAGTGGTAATGTGGAGCTCCTTGGGAGGGGAGATGTTGTGGTTCAGGAGCATCTTCTGAAAGACTGCATAAAACTCCTCTCTGGGTGGCAGAGGATTGTTCCTGTGTCTGAAAGCCGTACAGATCTGAGTTGGTGGCAGATGCCAGTGCTTCCAGGTGGCCTAGCTATGCTGTAATGGAAAAAGGGAGGACGTGGAAAGGATGCTACTGTGTCCAGGTACTGCTGATGCCCAGCGCTGGGGTCTCAGTCAGGGTGTCCTGAGAGCAGGTGAGGCTGCGTCAGTGCTGGGCTGTCTCTAGGGGCTGGGAAGGGATGGCGCTGTCAAGCAGAGCTGTTGTGCTGTTGGTGCCCAAGTGTTTGGAAGGTTTCAGCAGTGACTCAGCTGTGCAGACCCATGGGGAGGTGGCAGGAAGGGTGGAAATTTAAAAAAAAAAAACACCACCAAACCCTAACAATCAGACTAAAAATATTGCTGATATGGTCCCCTGCAGTGCCTGTGCTTGAGTACTGATGAGCTGGGATCTCCTCTCCTGTCTGCATAGTCCCTGCCAGCATGGAGTGCTCTCAGTCTGGGAAGGACCTCTGGCTGCAAACCCTTCTGGTGTCACCTTGCGCTCCCAGGGCGGTGTCACCATGCAGCTTGGTGCAGTGGGATCAGGTGCCTGCTGCTGGCCGGGGCTGTGCTGGAGGAGGCCAGAGAGCAGTAGGGCTGGTTTGTAATCTCCGGTCTTGCCTATGTCCCCCCTCCCAAATGGCTGCTGAACCCCTTGCACCCAAAGTTATTTGTAATGAGTTTTCCTTCTGGGTCCAGCACTGTAATGCACTGAGGATGTGTGCTTAGCCCTTGAGAGTGTGCCAGATGTGCTGCCAGTCCCTGAAGCTGGTGTCTGGAAAGAGCCTCTCCAGCAGGCAGCAGCTGCTGCAGGCTTGAGCTGCCTGCATTTATTGGCTGTAGGATTGAACTGCTGTCTCATAGCAGGAAAGGCATCTTAAACCTACTGCTGCCACTAGATCTCTCAGGCTGGAAATACTTCAGCAAGTCCCAGGAACTTGCTCTGTGGCCCAGGGAGGGGCTTTTGCAGGAAACTGGTCTCAAACACTTCCAGTCCCTACCATCCCCAGCTGTATTTCTTGAGGCAGCATTTCCCCTTCTTTAAAGTAGCCTAATAGTAGGCAGATGCTTTTAAGACCTTCAAGCTCATCACTCTGCAGAGGCAAGAAGGGGTTAAGAGGCAGTGAGATGGGACTGCCCTTGATGATATCCTTTACCTTCCCTGCCCTATTCCTCAAGGAGCACAAGCGAATGGGGTCTTGATCCAATTTTTGCCTGGAGAATGGGTGACAGCAGTACACAAGTAGATCTGTGTGCAGATTTTGGGTGTCCCTGGCTGGTTTTTAGCCTGTGTGCCAGCTGCTTGGTCTGGCTCGTCTGCTCTGCCCTACATTGGGAGGCTGAGGCTAACCCGATGTGGGACAGGCAGACTTGCCCACTGGGAAATCATCCTAAAACCAGCCTGTTAGTACTAAGTTTGCAATGCTAACCTGCAAGGGCATTTTCAGAAGGATCAGCTCTTCTAGAGAGGATGCTCTAGGTGAGCCCAGCCTGAGCTCCTCCTGCCATGTCAGCTGAACCACCTTGCTCTATCTGCCTCTCTGCTTGTTGTGTGACCCTAAAGCTGCTGGTGCAGCAACAGATTCGAGCTTTGTCTTGGATCTAATCTTGAGGCTGCGGCTCCAGCCTCGTCCTTGTGCTGTCTGGGGTGGCTGCTGCTGTCTCATTCTCTCGCCTGCAAGGTTACTGCTCTAGTTGCTCTGGTGCTGGGGAAATAGCCTGTGCCAGGGAAGTGCTGCTGGATCTTTCTAGCCCTTGGTTCTCCTGCTTCCCAGAGCACAGCAACTTCTTTCTGCAATAAGCTTGAACATGCTGATTGTCTGTAGTTGCTTAAAATCTGCTAGGCTAGAACTGCAGGCAATCTGTTGTGCATTGCCTGGCAGATAGCTGAGGCCTCTGAGTATGAATCACCCTGGAGTCTTCAAGGCAAAACCCTGTCTCTGAAGGATGAAAGAAAAGACCTGTTGCACAGAAGGAAGCATGGTTGTTGTCATGGACTCCTAGCCTTTCTTCTCAATAATAGCAGGAGGGACTCATAAGGTGTTCCCCCAGGATGGGCTGTTTTCAGAATTCTTCAGGAAGTGTGGTGTGTGTGTGTGTGGTGTATGTGGTGGCAGGCACCTGAGAACCCACAAGTGAGAGCAGCTTATCAGTTTGGGGGTGGCTGTTGATAATAAGTACAACACAGCAATTTCTGGCCTGCCTTGAGCAGTTGTTTTGAGTGTTTAGCTGCAGAGCTCAAGGAAGACCTTAGAGGGGCAGAGGATTTGGGTGAGGGTCCCTTGGATATCTGTTCTCCCTGGCTGTTTAATTTGCTGCTAGGCTAACCTGTGCAGCAGTGTGGTGCCAGGTGCCCACTCCATAGTGTTCTCCCTTGTGCCCTTCTGCATGAAAATCCTTCTTGTGCTGGAGGAAGGTTTCAGAGGCTCATTCTGATAGAGGAATGCTCACCATCTGGATAACTCTAGGTTGTTACCAGTTTCCAAGAAGGGTTTTTTTCTGCTCTCTAATGAAAGGGGAGTTGCAGGTCCAGGGAAAGGGAGTGCTTCACCCCGAGTGAGACTCAGTTCATAGACTTCAGCGGTAGCCTTGCTCAGACTTAAGCCTAAGCCTGCCTAGAAAACTCAAAGGTTCCTTCATACTGCTGATGGTATGGCTGTGCTGGAGCAAGGAGACAAGACTACCTCTTGCTGGCCTCAGAGCTGCACCCAATTCAGGCAAGCAGGTAACCAAAGACTTGGTGGTGCTGGGGATCCTGAATCCAGTGTTCTCAGTGTCCTTTGCCTTGAAATGAAGACAGGGTTTCCTGGTAGCTGTGCGTTAAGCCCTGCTCCTTCTGGAGCAGCCTGCCTACTGTTGAGAGCTCAGTAGTGGAAACATGAACATGGTGGTGGTGCCTTGTATGTGGAGGTTAATTATAATAATGCTGTAAGGTAACAAAGCTGGGAGCTGGCTTGACTCACGTGGTCTCCTGCATGTACTTCTTCAGGAGTACCTGAGATGGTGTTACTAAAAGCTTGCCCTATGCCATCTTAGCTCCTGTAGAACCTTTCTGAGGATGCACTTGGTGTGGACGCTTAATGGGCCCTTGTGTCTTGAGCATGTTTGAGTAAGGACTGCTCACACTCTGGCTGATTTCTCAGCCTCTGGCCAGAGCCAGCTGTGCTGTGGAGTAGAAAGCAGGGAGCACTTAATAGCTGCAGACCGCTTGTGAGGAAGCAGTATTTGATCCTTAATAGAATAAAATATGTATCAAATAAGTAAAACAAGTATCAAAACTTGCAATTGGTTTCTAATGGAAGTTGCTCTTAATCCACCTCTTAAAGCTTCCATTTGAGCAGCTTCTCCTAAACAGATTTATTTTTATTTGCACTGACGCTGTAAAATAGAAGATGTGAATAGATGAGTAACTGGAACAGGAACCTAATCAGCAGCTCTGCTTGCATCCAGCTAGAACTGAAGTGGGTCAGGACAGCCTCCAGTCTTGTGCTGGAGACGATTTGTGGGAGCAGGCATGTACCACCCAAAACATCTTCTGTCAGGGAAGGATATTGCTGTGTCTGGAGCAACCCTGAGGGGCTGTTGCTGCTGCCTGTGTGCTCTCTGGAGGTAACAGGGGATGAGTGTGGGTGCAAGGAAGGTGTAGACTTCTCAAGCATTTGATCCTGCTCAAAGCTGTTGGAGATGCTGTGACAAAAATGCTCCAGCACTGGCAGATTTCCACCCTTCATAGACATGCTTACTGGTGCTTTGCTGCCTGGTGATGTTGATGGGTACAAATATATCGGGTTCATGGAGTTTTTTGACTCAAGTTGTAGCCTGGAGTGTCTGCCTCTCAGCTAGCTCCTGAAGCAAGCCTTAACAAGCATGTTCCCTTCTAAAGAGAGCATTGGAGCTGCTGTTTTGTGGCTCTGAGCTGCACCAGGCAACTAGTAGCTTGGGTTTTTTCCCTCAATGTCAATATCAGCAGGGTGTTTTAGGTGTGTGCAGGCTCTGGCCTGGGGTAAGATTCATCCCCAAAATCGTGCCGGTCAGGTGAGACATGGGGTAAGTAGGTTTTCCTCCAACCCTTGCCCTGCTAGATGTCTAAGCAGCAGATGGGATGTTTGCTTGCTGGGCAGAGCAGACATGAAAGGTTTTGTCTGCTGCAGCTTCATCAGTGGTAATATGGTAGCTCTCTAGAAGAAGCCCTGAATGTGTTTTTTTGCTTGGTGCCTTCATTACAAATTCCACAGTGCACATAGGTCTGCGTATTTCCACTTGGAGCTGAGTAGGGAAACTGCCCGGACTTCCATGTGGCTTTTGGAGCTGTTCTCCCAGTGTGCTGGGGCTGCCTGTAGCAGGAGGTAGGAGTGATGCCTGTTCCTCCCCAGCTCTGGTGGGACCGGCCCAGAGTTCAGCATCTGCTCCCACCTTAGGCTTGGGTTTGTCCCTGGTGCTGCGTTGTGCCTTGGCCGCGTAGTGCGGTGCTGCAGGATGACCTGTCATTGTGGTTGACACTAAGGGCAAGGCAGTGACCCAATAGACTGACCTGTTTGTACAGCCGAAATCCCTCTAGCTGACTTCTCACGTGATGACTGCATGTGTGACTGCTGTAAGAGGGTGTCTTGGACCCTCTGCAGTGCCCTAAGCCCTCTGCAGAGCTCTTGACAGAGTGTTGTTTTAGAGTGGTAGTGTAATTCAGGTTGGAAGGGACCTCTTGAGGTTATCTAGTCCAGCCTCCTGCTCAAAGCAGGATAGGAAAGCTGCTGGAGGGTGGCACAAGTAACATAGCCCAAAAGGGGGCTGTAGAAACTAATTCATGGGCTGCCTCAGTGTTCCCAGAACAAGGCCTGTTTAAACAGGCACCTCCACTGAGCTGGCTCTGAAGTGATCTGCTTCCAAAAGGTGCCATGGTCCTTGAGCTGTCACTGCACGGACACCATATGGTGCCACTGTGGGGCCGAACTAACAACCTCCCAGATCGTGTGGGCTGAGGGCAGGGCATCTCCAGCCAGTGCTGCATCTTGTGTCTCAGCACCTTGTATCCACGTCTCCAGGCTCGCTTGCCTTGTGCTGTGGTCCCTTAGGTGCTGGCAAAACAGCTGAATCACAGGTGATGTCTGTGCTACTGCCAGCTTGGAGGCTGCTCTCAGACACAGCAGCAGCTGCCATCCATTTGAGATGGCCACGGAGAAATGCCTGGCTTCCTTGTCCCTCTGGCTTGTTCTATCTCCAAGAACGTAGAGGGAAGAAAGAGTGAAGCAAACCCCTAAAGCTGTGATGAAGGTAACTGGAAACCTGCAGGCATAGCTGGTGGTGCTGGGCATGCCAGTCTAGCAGTGAAATACGTGGTTTTATGCCAGCCAAATGCCTTAGTGTGATGCCTGTGTGCCATTTCTCAAATAAGATTGCATTTGGGACTAAAGCCTGTCTTCCTTTCCCAAAAGGGGTATGGCCAACAGCCTGCTCCCTCTCTAACAAACATACCTTCTCCTGAAGGTGGTATCCTGATAGACTTGACACCCCACAAACTGTGATGCAGCTGAGCAGTGAAAATGAGTCAGTCTCATCCTTGTTAGCATGTAAAATAACACATGCTGTAGAGTTTGCACCCTGGATGCTGCAGCAGATAATTGAGAGGAGTTTGGTACTTAAATATAGAAGTGTTTGTTCTTGAGGCTTGCGAAGCTGAAGCTTGTTGTACAGAATTTGACCTGAATATGTTGGCTTTTAAATCTCTCCGGGACTGATACATGTTAAACCCCACTGTATTGCAATGATCTGATCTCTTGAAGACAAACACAGTTGTGGCAGTCTGCTTAGGGAGTGCAATTACCTGCGCACTTCTAATCCTGAGTTGTGTTTTAGCTGTCTTTACTGATTTTATATTTACCTTGGGCCTCTGTTTTCCCTTCCCAGAAACACAGTAGTAAATTCCCTGCCTCAAGAAGCAGTGAGGCTTGTCAGCTGGGTCCCACTCTCTTGGCGCAGGAGGAGGAGGACCTGTGTTCTCAAATGTTAATGCAGTAAACTTCTCTGTGTTCAGAGTTCTGCTGCTGTTTCCATTTTTCAGGGCATGCCGGGGAAGTGACTTACCACATTGGTGCCAGAACCAAGAATAGACCTCAGGTGTCCTGACTCTAATTCTGTGGTTCAGCTGTGGGATCATGCTGCTTTTTTTTATTCCCCTGCCCCCTTCTTAACAAACCAGAAATAGCTGCTCAAATATCCTCAGTTCTTCTTCGCCCCAAATGAAGACTCTGCCAGGGCAGAGGTTCTCCTTTTGTAGTTCAGAAACAAAGGGCTGTGCTGTAGTTCCTATTTAGGTGGTGGCTACTGCTGGTTTGATCACATCTGCAGTTCTGGGAGCTGCTTTTCTTCAATATTGGCAGTTGGTTCAAGATGATGGAGGCTTCTGTTGCGATGTACAGCTCCAGGGAGGGTGTGTGCATCTGCCTTCAGGTGGCTTTTCTTGTAACAGCAGTGACTTCTTTCCCCAGTGGGATTATAATCAAATTGAGAGGATTTGAGCTGGATGGGACCTCTCAAGGTATCCAGCCTGCTGCTCAGATGAGCTCCGAGAGCCTGAGGATGAAGATCTCCTACCTCTCTAGGTCCTGTCCCATGACTGCTTCACTTAAGAGGAAGAAATTATTTTGCCATCAGCATTTCTTGCTGCAGCTTTTCCCTGTTTCTTTGTGCACCTGTAAGAGCCTGGCTGTTTCCTGTAGCTCCCTGTTAAGGAGTGAATAGATGGGGCGAACCCAGTGTCTGCCTTTCCTGTGCCAAGCAACGCCTGTTCCTGTACCATGTGCCGCAGCCCCACAACTGTCCTCGCAGCTTCTGCTGGGCTTGGTTCAGTTGGTGTCCCCATGGTGGCTCCTTGCAGGCAGTGCAAGGTCCCATGGTTGCAGGCATGAAATGCTAAAACTTCGCTTAAGATTAGTCTGCAGTATTGATCACCCCTTTCTGTGCGGTGAGCAGGTCATGTTTTAAGCAGCTTTGTGCTCATGTGTGGTGGAGGGGGAAAACTCACTCTGGCAGCCTGTCTGGCTGCGTCACTGCCATAACTACAGATATGTTAACTGTAGCTGTAGGAGGTGGTTAAGGTGCCTGTTTGCCTTTCAGACATGCAAATGTTTCTCTTGCTATGGAGTTGCTTAGTGTCTGTAGGAGGTGCTGCTTTTTGGCTGACTAAAACATTCAGCCTGCTCCCACCCCACCAGGGTAGAGTCTGGCTGGGCGGTAAAAACTGCAGACAAGCTGTTTTTCTGGAACTGCAGCAGGCTATTGTTTGGGACATCCGCCTTTTTTTTTCTTTACAAGCTTATTTGCCGAATGACAAAAGAAACTGCACTGTGTTCAGTCTCCAGGGCCTTGGTCACGCTGCTTCCCTCCTCCGCCACCATGCCCCAAATGTGCATACAGCTCTGCAGCCTCTGGGCACGGCAGGTGTCTCTGAGTGGAAGCAGAAGTGCAGTGGCACTGAAACCTATCTCTTCTGCCCTGCCTCTCTTGGTAAGAGCTTTCCTATTGATCTCTTCGCTCCTGCCTTCACAAGGAGATCAGGGCAGAAGGGCAGACTTTCAGCGTAAGTAGCAATTGGATGAAGGGGAGGTCTTGACAGTTTGCCATCCCTCCTGTGCTGAGTAATCTCCCAGCAGACAAACTTCTGGTATCTCATCTCAGGAGATTGAAATGTCCCTCTGTCTAACCTTGATGATACCAGCCAGCAAAAGTGACCCACTGAAGGGCTCGGCATTGTAGACTTGCTCGTGCAAGTCCTGGTACCTTCTACATAGCCTTTCTCCAGCCCTGCAGTGAGCTTTCAAAGGCTCAAGTGTATATATAGTCAGAGCATGACTTCAAAAAGTGCATGCACGTGCTCATCTAGCACTTGGTGCCATTGCCAAATGCAGTGTCAAACTGCCTGCACATCAAGCGTGCAGGTGCCAGACGTTGCTGGTAATGTAAGAATCTGGGGCCTGGCATGCCGTTCCAGTCAACGGGAGTTTCTTGTGTGTGTGCATGTGGTTACGTGTGCCTTTAGGCTTGTGAAAAGGCTGAGTGATGTGCGTTGCCCTTTGGCAAATGCTGTTTTCCTTTATGGAGAAGCTTCCACTGATGTTCTTATGGTGTGGGGAAAGATGTTGAGCAGAAGGACCCGGACAGCTGTAAGGTGAGAGAGGTTTTTTGCTCTGGGCAAGACTCGGTTTCCAGGTAACTTGACTAAAACGGATGTACCGAGGAGTAAAGAACGTAAGCACTGCTTTGCTAACGTGTTGTTGGCTGCTTCTGCTGGGTGGTCTCCTGCAGACCCAAGCTAAAGCAGAAGTACTTGTTCAGAGGACAGCTTAATGGTGGCAGAGCTTTTTGTCAGCTCTAGCTGTCAGGAATAAATTCAGTGGATGCTCTGTGTGTAGTGCTTTTCTTATCTTAAGGTCTTATTCAAGGCATTAAAGCATCATTTGTCATCAGCATAGTGGTAAGGTGGTTTATTTACCCAGAGCCCTTCCCTGAGCTGCCAGCATTGGTAAGCCTGACTCCTTAGGGCTCATCTTTACATCTACCTCTTATAAAATGGGCTTGGCAAAAGCTACTGGGAAGGTCTAATTCTTAAATGGCTGTAAATTATAGTATGCAGGGAAGAAAGCAATATGCTTCAAGGTCCTGGGCAGGTGCTGAAAAACTTAAATTGCAAGTCTGACCAGCATATGGAAGAATAAAAGCTGTTCCGAGGCTGGTTGGGTTAGGCATCTTGCTGTTGGGGTGCCTTTCCCAAGGTGCGTGCTGTGAATTTCAGCCTGTGCCGATGGAGTGATCTGTCTGAGATTTGGGTAAGTTTACACTAAACATGGTAGCTCAGTAGCTGGTAACTGGATTTAAAAGATAATTTGGGGTCTACAGGACAGAGTTGGCATAGAGTTGAAACTAGTCGTCCTTTTGAGTGATGGGTCCAAGATATTTGTGTGTGCTCCCTTCGGTATCTTTAAGGGCCCCAGGATGATGCAGGAATTAAGAAGATGTATTGCCACAGCAATGTCCTGATAATGTTTACTAGGGAAAGCTCAGCTAAGGAGAGGGAGTGGTTCGTAAAATGCTTGTTCTCTAGAGAGCGACCTGAGAGCTCGCGAACTGGAAGCGTGCCACGCTGGTATCGAGACCGCTCCACAGAGCTCTTAAATCTTGTCAGTGTTTGGCTGACGTGCTCGAAGATGGAGCATGCTGGCTCTGAATCCAGTCATTAAAGCTGCAGCAGTGAGTCAAAAGTCAGGGCTGAGTTTCTATTAAAAGCTACCTTTTTTGCTGTCCCCTGCAAAGGAGCGTTGGCGTGTGCCTCTCTTGTAGCACTGAGTGGAGGCATGAAAAGTTCCAGAAGCTCTCTGCAAACTGCTGTGCTCTGGACAGCAGGGCTGCTGTGTATGAGCTGATGAATGCAAATTGCATTGACCCTTGAGTTAAAATTTCCCCCATAGGTGTGAAAAATACTTAGCTGTTTGCACTTAATTTTTTTTCTTAGTCTGAGTAGTTACCTGATATTTGCTGCTTCACTTCAGGATCTTCAGGGATGCTCTTGACACCGGAAATTGCTGATGCATCTTGCATGTGCTTTGGAAATTTTTTTCTTCAAGCTTGTCTGCTTGGGAGGGGAAACAAGGCCTAGGAGTTCCCTGGAAGAACTGTGGTTTGAGTGGCCCCAATGATTTGAGAGCTTTTTTTTTCAGGTGGGCAGCCTTTGTCAGGCTCTTGTGCCCCATCCCCCAGGAGGGGGTTCAGTGGGTCAGAGCAGGATGCATTTGGGTTGGGGGAGGGATGAGAAATAAGATCTGGTCTCTTATGCTGATGTTTCCTAGGCTACCTGCAAAGGCTGGCTTCAGGGGACACAACTGGATCGCTAAATGAGTGTAAAGGAGGAAATGCCAAGCGTGGCTCACGGCTTTTCCTCCTGCTGTCCCTGTGAGAGGCTGTAGGTACCAAGCAAAGCTGAGTCAGACCCGGTGGGTTGATGTGGGGTCTCCCATGAGCTCGGTGTAGCCTGCAGAGTGTGTAACAGAGTGCTGCCTGTGCAGACCTGTCAAAGCTTCTGAAGTGGATGAAATCTATCTGCATTAACAGCAGGATGTCAGTGCTTCCAGGACATGAGGTTAGGAGTGGGTCAGTTGTAGCTGGCAGGATTTTGATTGGTGCTGAAACTCCAGATGCCCAGTCAGTAGGTCCCTTTAAAGGCCAGTAATCCTGCTACCTGAATGCACTCATACTGGCCTTACTGGTTTTCTAGCTGCAGTGAAGAGAGCTAAGCAGTCCTGGGAGAAAATGTGTAAGCAGTGACTGTAGCAAGCCAGAGTGGTGGCAGAAATGAGGGCCAAATAAATGGGGCAGAGCAGTTGGACCCTGTAATGTCTTTGGGGGTGCCTGATGAGCCCCTGAACCCTTGCTGGTGGATCCCAAATGGAGTTCTGGTCCTGCATCTCTGATAACCAGGAGATGAGGTGCAGGACACCACTGCCTGGTAACAATCTGCACGCCGTTTGCTGCTCCAGGTCTCTTAGAACGCTCTGCGGGGTCAGCACAAGGCTGCTTGCCTGGCATTATAAACCCACTGTGCTTGATGGCTGAGGAAGAGGAGGGTGTCAGCGCTGATGTGTTTGTCGGCCGTGAGGCTTGGGGCATGGGATCAGCTGCTTTGCTTTGACTCTTGTACTGTTTAGTGACTAATCAGATTTTTGAGCCTGTTTAACAAATTCAGCTGTCTCCCTTGAACAATACACTGGCTGTATTTTTAAACACATCACGTGGCTTCAGAGAAGTCGGCAAACCAGCGTAGTGCGGCTTGCCTGGGCTGGGAGATGCTCTGCCCTGCTCTGTGCTGTGACTAGGAGGGAGCAGTCTCCTCCCTGGCTCGAGCTGTCTGTGGCAGCTTTTCCCTCGCTACCCACTGCAGCTAGCAGGGCTTCTGCTCCTCGAGCTCTGCCCGGGGTAAGTACCACTGGGCCCGCAAGCTTTTTCTGTGGCCGCAGGGTTGGGTGTAAGCACAGGTGCTGCTGTTGGGGAGAGACAAACAAATATTCAAAGGGCAGGAGGTCCCTTTCCAAGTGTGGTCAGAGGTGAGTTCGTAGCTCTGTGCTGTAGCTGGATTTCTGTTGGTGGTGTGAGGTTTCTCCCTGTAGCATGAGGCTAGAGGTGCTAGCTCCCTGGTAGGTATGTCACCAGATAACGCGGCTTGGGACAGGTATATCCCAGCATCTTGTTTTGGGCATGCTCAGCAGCTTTCTCTGGCACTGAGTTGGTACTGGTGTCAGACTGTAGTGCACTCGAGCACGACGGTGTTTTTTACTCACCTGGTTCAGGCAGCATTTTGTATTAATCTTCTTCTGCACAAGAGCTACTGAAAATCTGGGTTAAACCTTGTGGTCCTAGCTAGTTTGTGATCAGGTGAGGCTGGAGGATATCAAGTGGGTCTCAAACTTGTTTTGCTGAAAACTGAAAGCTTCAGGGCAAGCTGCCTTGTTTTGCAGCCTCTGAATAATTAAAACCATTTTTGAATGCTTTGCTCTTTTCATTTGGTTTGGGGACACATTCAGCTTGCTGAGACTTGCTCCTTTTGAATAGAGCTGGCTGGTGTCGTGCCCCCGTGGGATCCTGTGAGGCCGAGCCTGCCCCGTGTTCCCTCTCCTGGGTGGCAGCTAGCCCCCACTGCTGACCCAGAGTAGGATGGGACTTTTGTGACCCCTTGGTGGCCTGGTGCTCTGCTCAGGGGGGGCAGCTCTGTTTGTAGGGAGGAATTTGCTTGCTTCGGTTCTCAGTGGGAGGAAAACCCGCTGCTGTGCGAGGGAAGCAGTCTGGCGCGTACTCGTCTGTCAGCTCTCGGGTAAAGGCCTGACCAGACAGGCTTGTTGTGAACGCGTACCAGGGACGGTGCTCGCCACTGACTGCGAAGTGTCTCCTTTGTCAGCAGGCCAGACTGGCACGTTGCTGGCTGCCCGTAGCCAACTCCTGTTGGGGCTGATGTGTGCAGCGTCCCACCTCTGAGCCCGCAAATGCCTGCTAATGGGCCAGGCCTTGCTTTCCTCAGCCTGGCCATCGATGTGTGCAGCGAACACTGGCTGTGGGCCCAGTCTGTGTCCCCCATTGCTAAAACTGCGTGGGTAGCTCCCCCCACCCCTGGGTCTCGGCTTGCTCCAGTGCAAGCAGCAAGTGTCAGCATTCCTGGGTAGAGGGGCCTGTCTGGAGCACCTGTATGAGATCCATAACCAGGACAAGGTCTCTAATTCTGCTCTCAGATGCAGTGAGATCTCCTGGCTGATCTCAGCCTTGGGAGAGTAGCCCACCCTTGTGTTTGTTGGCCACAGCAGGCTGCTGCTGTTGGCTCCAGCTGTGCAGCACTATGCTGTGGCTGATGGCAAAGAGCGTGCAACCTTTCCAGAGCTGTGTGGAGGTTTGGTACCTGCCAGACATGCCCCCTCCTGGACAAGCCATTCGTAGGCTGATGGGAGCCCAGTATCCTCCTGGGCCTCTGCCACGAGAGCCAGGAGGGAAGGAGGTGCGTCATGCTGCAGCACTGACAGGCTCTTTCTCTGTTGCAGTTCTCAGCATGCTGAGTAACCCTCTTGGGAACGTCCTGGGAAAGCCCCCGCTGGGTTTCCTGCCTCTAGACCCCATTGGTTCGGACCTGTCAGAAAAGTTTTCCACATCGACACTGAGGAACTCCCGCCTGGACTCCCGCTCCCTCCTGGACTCCCGTTCCAGCAGCCCCTCGGACTCAGACACCAGTGGGTTCAGCTCTGGCTCCGACCACCTCTCAGACTTGATTGTAAGTTTGGGTCTTGCACCTGCTCTGTGGTTCCTGGTGTCTTGCTGTGTTTCTGGGGAGTACGGGAGAGCTGTGGGGGGCTGCCAGCTGCAGCCCTGCCTGCTCAGGAACGGAGGGGACTGCTGAAAGGATCTGTGATGCCCACACAGACACAGTGAGGTTCTCCTGTAGCCCTGTGTCTGGAAGAAGGGCTGCTCATGCAATCCTCCTTCAGCACAGACTAGCAGTATCCTGGTTTTAATTCTAAATAATATTTTGGCCTTTTGACTTTGTGCTTGCAGCCCTAATGAGGAAAAGTGGCTCCCAGAGGGGTCTGAGTGCTTGAGCTGGTGTGTGGCAGGAGGGTGTCTGTGCCCTGATCCCAGCAGGGAGGTGGTTCATGAGCACAGCTGCCTCCAGGCTCCAGTTTGGCCTTCTCAGGAGCTCCTCTCCCTGCCTTTCATTGCCCTTCGTGTTTGCTGACTGCAGTTCTCTGTCTCAGGGCTGTTTTCTTCTAGAGCAAACTGGGTCTAGCCTGCTCCTGCTCCCTAAAGCATAGCTAAATTTGGAAGCCGGCGAGTGTCTGTCTTGCTGACCCAGTCCGTGCTGCTGGGTCTGTATCGCAGTGTGAGTGGCAGCTCTGGGTGCCAGCAGGACAACCTGGCTCCGGCCAGCTCTGCGGGCGCTGCTGCATGGCTCATCCGTAAGACCCGAGGCTAAAGCCAAGTCTGAGCTGCTCCTGGCTCTGCTGTGGCCTTGACCCCCATGGTGGGGTGGGTGTGAAGGACACAGTTGGCTTGATGTAGAGTTGATTCTCCTATGATCCACCCTGGAGAATCAGGATCTCGAGCAGGGGTGCTGTAAGCGGCTGCAGCACCCCAGGCACTGATGATGGCAGGCGGTGCGGGGCAGCAGGGCTTTGCACTAGCCTTGTTCGTGAAGGTCAGGTCTTCCCTGGCACGGCCTTGGTGTGGGCGGCTGTGCCGCAGCAGTGTGCGGCTGGATCCGCAGAGTGGCTGGCGCTAAGCTGCGCAGTGTCTCACATCCCTGCTGTTCTATTAATCTGTGATTTTACTCCTTCTGCTCTGGGAGAGGTGTGTTAAACCTGTGAATGGTTGGGTCTGCAGCCAGCTGAGCCCACACCCTGGTCAGGCAGACCTGGGAGCTGGTCTGCGGTGGGCGAGAGAGCCAGCTGGCTGCCTGCAGAGCTTGTAGGTGCTGCTGACAAGCCCTGCCTGCAGCAGGCAGGGCCCAAAGCAGAACATGAGGCTTTTCCTGAGGTGGTTGGTGCTCCCTGGGGGTAGAAGCTGTCCTTGAGGCTGTGCAGGTAGGGGGTAGCTGTTGGCTTTGTGGTCTGCAAGGTGCTTCCTGCTTAATTATCCCTGCTGCTGCTAACTTGGCATGGGTTCAGTGGGAAATGGCTGCAGGGGCAGGTCCTTCCCCAGGGAAGCCATCAGGCTGCTGGGGCAGGTGAGGTGGCTGCTTTCCTGCATCTGCCAGACCTCTGAGGGTCTCAGGAGAACAGGAGATCACTGAGAGTCCCTTCTCCTGCTGTGGGTGAGGGCAGGGCCCAGGGTGATGCATGACCTCTGGTATTACATGCTCCTATTTGAAAGCTGGGTTTTAATGTGGACTTTCTCTTGCAGTCGAGCCTTCGCATCTCCCCCCCTCTGCCCTTCCTGCCCCTCAGTGGAGTGTCAAGAGACCCCCTAAAGATGGGAGTGGGATCCCGACTGGATCAAGATCAAGCTGCCCTGGCTGCAGTCACTTCCTCTCCAGCCAGTGCATCAAAAAGATGGCCTGGAGCATCTGTGTGGCCTTCCTGGGATCTCCTGGACTCTCCAGAAGACCCCTTCAGTATTGAAAGAGAAGCCAGACTTCATAGGCAAGCAGCAGGTAAGTTGGATGGTGGGTCTCAGCAGGCTTCAGTGAACAGCGATGGTCCTGGGCTTCTGGGAGGGCACGCAGGTGGCCTCTGTGCAGATAACATGGCTGGACATGAGTTTGCAGCCAATCAGACGTTTCTCCATGCACAAGCCTGGCTCTGGGGTCTGCCCGCTGGCAGAAAACCAGGCAGGATGTGTGGGCAGCTGCCTGTTGCTGCTGCAGCTCTTCTGAACCTGTAGTTATGGAATACAGGCATTTGCTAGGAGACCTATGGGAGAGTGAGAAGTACAATGGTCCTGTACTGAGTGTTGCTTCTGCTTGTCCCAGCTGTGAATGAAGCAACCTGCACCTGGAGTGGGCAGCTGCCTCCCCGAAACTACAAGAACCCTGTCTACTCCTGCAAAGTGTTCCTGGGAGGAGTCCCGTGGGACATTACGGAAGGTGAGCAGCCCCTGGCCACCCTGTACTGAGACCTTGCGTTTTGACATCAGGAGGGTGTAGAATGGAGCTTTTTGGGGAGGATGCTGACTTTTCTCCTTCTGTCTGTAGCTGGACTCATCAACACCTTCCGTGTTTTTGGCTCACTGAGTGTGGAGTGGCCTGGTAAGGATGGCAAACACCCACGCTGCCCTCCCAAAGGTAATATGCCTAAAGGTAATAGCGACACGGTAGGGTTACTTTTTTCCCATGCTATGTTACAGCACGGATGCTGGGATGGTACGGCTGCATGCTGGTGACTGGATGGTACAGAGCACCCTAGGGTAAATGTCCCGCTCTCACTTGGGTCAGCACCAGGGCTGCAGAGCACTGTCACCTTGAAACTGCGTCCCCACCCATCCCTAGCAGGGCTGGTCGGAAGTGTGGGGTGGGGGGAAACTTTGGTGCTTCTGGAGCCCCACGTGGGCTTGCGATAGCCACTGGTCCCCAAAGCGCGCACGCCCTTGTGCGTGGTGAACCCAGATGTGCGTCTGTGGCAAGCTGGCAGGCTGTGGGGACTGGTGAGCTGAGCAGCCCCTGGGGCACGATTCTGTCTGAAGTAGCTGGGCTGGTGTGTTGTGTCAACAGTAGTGAGTTACAGGGTAAGGAGCAACTAGTTTGTAGGGCCAGTGGTGCCTGATGGTTCAGTCACCAGAGCAATGCAAGGTAGAGTGCTGCACTGGTGGAAGTGATTTCAAAGCCCTCAACTTATATTTCTGGGCCAAGACATCCTAAATGTGAAGCAAAGTCTGTTTTCCTGTAGGCTGTACCATGGCCAGACTGGTGGTGCCCACTTGTCACGTCTAGATGTGGCTTTGTGCGTGGGGAACAGTGGCCCAAATGGCACTGGATGTGGGCAACTTGTGCTGTGCTGAGTTTGGGCTCTTTCCCAGCTTGGCTGGGCTCTGGATCTCATATGGGGCAGGTGCTGCAAAATCGCTGCCCTCCCCTAGAAGGGGTTGGGGGGCAGCAAGGGAGATGCAGTGCAGATACTTTGGGTGGCATCTGAGTGATTTTTTTTTTTTTGAAGGTGTCTGTAAACGGGATGATCAGTTTCTCCTCCACTATACTTCTAACAACTGTTTCTTTCCCTTCACCTCCAAAGGATATGTCTACCTGGTGTTTGAGTCAGAGAAATCTGTGCGTGCTCTGCTCCAGGCATGCTCCCAGGACCTGCTGAGCCCTGATGGGCTCAGTGAGTATTACTTCAAGATGTCCAGCCGCAGGATGCGCTGCAAAGAGGTGAGCAGACCCATGAGAGTAGCCCTACGGATGATAGCAGGGGATGGTGATGAGCTCCTCGGAGACAAGGCGGGGGGTGTGTGTACAGTGTTGCTCTGGGAAAGCAGGGCTAAAGCAGAGCAGCAGAAGTCAAACTGGCTCTTGGCTCTCTTGAGTTGGTGTGTTCCTGCGGTAGGGCTGGACACAGGCAAGGAGGGAAGGGTCAGTTTGGTGTTTGTGTCCTTCACAACAGCTTGTGTTGGGAATTGTGACCTGGAGCTCCTGGATCTGTGGCAGACCCCGGCTTTGTGAAGCTGAGCAGCTTCAGTTACCTGAAAAGGAGCACAGGAACAGGGATTTTGCAGTTTCATGTTTTGTTCAGCACACCTCTGCTTGCAGAGACAGACTTTGATCCTTCTAGTGCTTATTCATTCTGCAAGCAGACGAGCTCTAATGGCTTTCATGCTCACTGCAGGCAGATATTTTGGATCCACAGCTGTAACTGCAGCTGCTCCCCAGCACAGCCTTGGCTGGCTGACCTGTGCTCTGGAGGTGGAGGTCCTGAGGCTGCCAGAGGTGGCTCAGGTTGGCTTTCTGGTAAAGGGGGACTGTAGCTATTGATCAGGTATTACCGTGTGAGTTTGTGCAGTTAGGGTTCAGATTTGGCTCTTATCTAGACAAACTAATTGCACTCCAGACAGCTCTCCCGGTGTCTGGCTATTGGCAGTGCTTTCATGCTTGATGATTTAGCTCTGGCAGAAGTTTCTCCTCTTTGGAGCACTATATCGGCTGTCTAGCAGATGGAAGCTCCTGTCAAAATTGGCAGTGGGTAGATTGTTTCATTGATCTCCTCCAACAGCAGGCTCCTGTGCAGGGAGGCATCTGATGGGGCTGTAAACATAGGTGCAGGCAAAGTAAAATCTACTCATGCATGGGTTGTTTTCTGGCTGCCAGCCCTGAGGGACCAGTGTTTTGGATTCCAGTTTGGCTGGAAGCAGAGCGGTGTGGCGGTTGTTTTTTTTGTTCCTTGAATGGCCCCGTGGGCTCTCTAGAGGTGTCTGGAGCAAGGCTGGAGCTCCAGAGCTGTGGTGGCCTGGATGTGGACCCTGAGCAGCAATAACAAAATGGTATTTGCCAGTTGGGGGTAAAGTCTGAGGATCTGAGATGGCTTCTGTCAGCTGAGGGCACTGAGGAGCAGCACAGCCTGTGGCTTTACAGGCCCTTGGCTGACTGATGTGCTTGTGTGTGGTTTCAGGTGCAGGTGATCCCATGGGTGCTGGCAGACAGCAACTTTGTGCGCAGTCCATCGCAGCGGCTTGATCCCAGCAAGACGGTGTTCGTGGGGGCCCTGCACGGGATGCTGAATGCAGAGGCCCTGGCAGCTGTCATGTATGACCTGTTTGGAGGGGTGGTCTATGCTGGCATCGACACGGACAAGCACAAGTATCCCATTGGTAAGCGATGATCCTGCTGGGATAAGCAGTCACCCACAGCACACTCCGAGGTGGCTGCAGCAGTGCTCTCTGGTCCCAAAATGGGGAGGACTGCCCAGGGTGCCAGGCTCTGCCTGCTTTGGGAACACATGTCCAGCCAGCCTCTCCCACAGGTGATGCTCCTCGTGTCTCAGCTGTGGGGAGATAAGATGAGCCTTGGGGGAGCACTGGCAGAGCTGATGTGCCTGGGAACTGGAAGGTCCTAGATCATTCCAGAGCAGCTTGAGGTTTTTAACATCTCTTTAGGCATTGCTGAAGAGTTTCCTGCCCTTGTTCAGGGCTGTGCATGACCAGCCAGCTGTTAATGGTTGTTAGATGCTGCTTTAGCTGTTCCTCCATCCTCAGTGTAGAGATGGCCTGTGGTTCTTGCCCTGGTTCCTGCTGCCTCTCAGGGCAAGCTTGAACCCACTGGCTGTTGAACCTTCCTGCTGGAGAGGCAGCAGGAACAGAGCAGGGCTGTGGGCAGCTTGGTTGAACCAGCACCTGTGGGCAATGTCCTGTCCCCACTGTCCTGCTCAGATCCCCTTCAGGGCGTTGTCGCTTTGGGCTTCCGAGGCAGCCAGTGCCACAAGCGGAGAGGTTCCGTGAGTCTCCTGACTGGGTCTGCTGGGGGGTGCCGTGTCCACCTCAGCTCAGGGGTGAGAGGCACTGGGGGATGAGTGTGAGTCTTGGACAGCACTCCCCTCCTCTGATGGGGCTGAAACCACAAACTGCTGCTGGCAGCAAGTCTGCTGCCCATGGTTCAAGCTGCTGCCCTGAACCATGACCACTGGTCAGATAGACCCACTATGCTCTTGCAGGTGGAAAGGATTGAAGCCTCTCAGATCTCGCCTCCCAGAGAGGGATGTGTGTGTTTTGAGAGGGGCAGGTCACAAGCGCAGCCCCAGAGAGCAGAAGAGCGTGTCCCCAGTTGAGACAGCCTGTCACAGGAGCTGAAACATGTCACACCATGTCCTGTGTACTTCCCTGGCGGCCTTATGGGCCAAGGGACAACACTGGGGTTACTGGTCTGCATGGAAAAACCCTTCTAGAGCTTGAGCGTGAGGAGGAGCAGCTTTCCAGGCTCAGGCTGCAGCAAGTTGTGAATCTCCTGTGTGTTGCCAGGCAGGAACAGTGTCAGAGTTTGGTAATGCAGAACTGTCTGCTGCTTGTCACTGTCCTTGGACAGTGTTCAGGCTCTTTTGGTCAAAGCTTGGTGCCCAAGGCCGTGGTTAAGACGTGCCTGTGGTGCTGCAGTGCTTTACCACCAGAGTGGTTTTGGGGGGACATTCCCGAGGGGGGCTGGGAATGAAGTATGAGACTTTAAGCAAACTTTTAGTTCCTTTATGACCGTGGATGAAGTCTGACACACCAACCTGCCCTGTGTTGACACTGAGGTCCTAGAGAATGACCTTAAAACTTCCTGTGGCGTCACGCAGAACTCGGGTTACTCCCTCCAGCAGGCAAGATCTCTGGCTGCTAGCAGCAGACTGGCACTTCCAGCCTTTGTCTTAGAGTTGCAGCAATATGAACTCAGTTTTAGTAACTAAACTGTACCCTAATCTTGTTCAGTGTTGAGGGAAGCATCTCCTCTTCTGAGACGCTGCCCCAGGCTTGCTTGACTGCTGCCCCTGGCTTGGCAGAAGGCTCCTCAAGGGAAGATGACTGTGTGTAACCTGCCTTGTGCTGAATCACCTTGGGTAGAGGGTGATCCTGCTAGAGGTGTGTACTGTGAGAAATTGGTGTCTGGCTGCTCTTACAAGAAGCTGCCTTTGACCCAGATCAGCTGATCTCAACAGAGGAAGCCCAGAGAGCTTTTGGGGATCCCACTAGGAGATGGAGTCCTCCCTCTTAGAAGGAGGAGGATCCCCCTGAGCGCAGCTGCAATCCCTGTATGCAGTGTAACCCTGAACTTGCTCCAGGCCCTCCAGCCTGTGTCCTTTGTGATGGGTTCTGGGTAACGCTTGGCCCTGTGGCCATCAGGGGTGAGCTGAGCTTTAGTGATCTGCCAGCACCCAGGATAGTTTTGTAACAGCCAAAGCTCCCTTTACACTGAGGAAAAACTTGTAGGTGAGCGGAGAGATGTTTTCCTGGAGCTGAACAAAACTTGGCTGGAAATGAGTGGTGCAGGAATGCTGCTGACTGGCAATGAAGCTGTAAAATGCAAGGCTCTGGGATGAGTGGGAGGCTCAAAATAAAAGCTGCTGAGCTGTTTCTGCACCAGCTTATTTCAGGTGCAGGGATGGAGCCCGCTGCTGTGCTGCCCTCAGCAGTGCCCTGGCAGCCACCCTCCCTCTGCCTGGCTGCTGCCACTCCTCCTGGGAGTGCTGCCACCTGTAAGCTCATGTCTTAACCAGCCTGGAGGTGTCAAAAGCCTTTCTGCTCCCAGCTGCCTGCTGTCCTTTTGTTACTGCCTGGGGAAGGAGGCAGGCAGAGCCACAAGGCCTTAAACAGTGTCTCCCTGCAAAAGCTGCTTCCCTGCCGGTGGCTGAACTGTGCCAGGGAGGGGATGGTGCTGGCAGCAGCTCCCTCTCAGCCTCCCCTGGTTCCTGCCATAGGTGCCGGGTCAGTCTCACGCTTGTGGTCTGGTTTGTTCCAGGATCTGGCCGTGTCACCTTTAACAACCAGCGCAGCTATCTGAAGGCAGTGACCGCTGCGTTTGTGGAAATCAAAACTACCAAGTTTACTAAAAAGGTGAGTGGAGCTGATGGGACAGCCTGGGGAGTTGAATCTGTGATAGCTGGTGCTGCTCGGAGCACCATGAACCGTGCAGCCTGTCCTGTATCCCTGTGGAGGCAGAGGAAGGTGGTGATGGATTTGGGGTAGCCAGGGCAGCGGGTCAGTGCCACTGGGGCTCCCAGCACTGCTCCACGCCCACTGCCTGGTTCTCATGCAGGTTCAGATCGACCCGTACCTGGAGGATTCCATGTGCCAAGTCTGCAGTGCCCAGCCTGGCCCTTTCTTCTGCAGAGATCAGGTAAGGCTTTACCCTGCTGCTGTGCTCAGCTCCTGGCTGCCCCACTCGGGGGGGGGGGGGTCCTCAAGGAGGAGCAGGCTCTAGTGTCTGGGGATGCCTGTTGTCCCCTGCCGAGGGGGGAGGATGAAGTGTTCGTGCAAGAGCTGCGGGTGGGCCCTTATTTTGGAGGAGATGCAGCCCTCGTCTGGAGGCGAAGGCAGCTTTCCACTCTGCCTTGAGCCAGGGATGCTGCAGCTGGTGCTGTGCCAGGGCCCGCTGCGGGCTGACCCCAAGGGGAGGCTGCTGCTCTGCAAGCCGTGACAGTCTGGGAGTTGGAGTGCGGTCACCCCGGGGACTCTGACCTCCACTTGCTGCAGGCAAAAAGAGCTTGCCAGGGTCCGGTGGCTTCCTGTGGAGTCTCGATGGGAGATGAGCAGCAGCATGCTCCGCTCTGATGGCAGCGGGAGCACAGTGAGCGCTGCCAGAGCCTGGCTGCTGCCCTCTCCCTGCCTGGGTGTTGGGCAGAGGTGTCGCAGCCCCTGCCTGCAAGTGCCTCCGGCTGGCTGCTGCCAGCCAGTGCCCCGGTCCTGATTTCCAAACCTACTTAAAAGGGCTGGGCACAACACGCCCTCCAGCAGCATTGCTGGCATTCCCTCCCTCCGCTTGGAAGACCCACTGTGCTGGCGTGGGCTGCGAAACCAGGGAGGGGAGGGTTGCTGCTTCCCCCGCAGTCCGTTTGCCTCGAAACCCCAGCCCCACGGCATCGCCTCACAGCGTTGCCCCTCTTTTCTCTCCCTGCAGATCTGCTTCAAGTACTTCTGTCGCTCCTGCTGGCACTGGCAGCACTCCATGGAGGTCCTGCGTCACCACCGCCCGCTGATGCGCAACCAGAAGAACAGAGACTCCAGCTAAAGAGGCTGCCGAGGTTCGGAGGCCGCCGCAGGCGCAGGAGAAAGTCCTTTTGTTAACCTGCCAAGTGGAGAGCGCACGAGCGTGCCTGCTGGTGCCAGACCCAGGCTGGGAACGCGCTTCCTGAGGACTAATGGGGAAAAAAAAAAATCTACATTCACGTTTGCACTTGCTGGTCTTTTTGTTTCTGCACTAATGCACAGTGAATTTTGTCGGGTTTTGTTTGGGGGGTTTTTTGAGGGGGGGGGAGCGCCCCTCAAGTGATTCTGCAGTTCCCAGACTTTGGTTCCTAGTTTGCTGACGAGAAGCAAAAAAAAAAAAAGGGCCACGTGTTGAGAAGGTGTTTATGCAGATGCCTTCACCTAGGTTTTTTATTTATTAAAGGCGCTTTTTTACATTCCTTGCAATACTGATGGTAATAATGCAGGTCTCATTGGCTCCATTTTTTTGCAGTTGCCATACAGTGCCTTTCCATTCATTTAACCCCCATCTGAACGGCATAAACTGAATGTTCAGCTGGCGTTTTTTACTGTAACAACAAGGAGACTTTGCTCTTCATTTAAACCAAAATCATATTTCATATTTTACGCTCGAGGGTTTTTACCAGTTCCTTTTTACACTCTTAAACAGTTTTTAAGTCGTTTGAAACGAGAGATTTTTTTCTTTCCTGGCAGCTTTTAACATTATTGCAATTTGTGTCTGGGGGCTGCTGGTGGAAAGTTGTAAATCGAGGGGTTTGCAACAGAACAGGACGGGCTTTTTTTTTTTGGATTTGAAACTGGACCGGATAAACGATCTCTGAGCTGCTGTATATAGTTTTAAATAGTTTGTTGCACTTTTTTAAGTTGCACTTAAGGGGGGTTGATAGAGGTTTTTAATCACACAAAGTCACAGGACTTACTTTTCTTTTGTAACTAGCTAAAAAAGGGCTGCGTTTCGGTGGACAGATGAAGGTTCATAGGAGCCCTTTCTCTTAGAGGGGACAAGTACTTTTCCTTTTCCTTTATGAAACGTACAGAGTAATGGTGCAGTCGACTGAAATGCTGCTGCTGGGATTTGAGAACTTTAATTATTTTCTGTTTGTTGTGTTGTTTTTTTTTTTTACTTTCCCCTCTATCGGAAGCTGTGTGCCAAAGAACCAGTGTCATAATTTCTCCCTCTTTTTTTTTTTTTTCTCTCCTGCTGAGCTGATGTTGCATTGTTGCATATCCCAGCTGCTCTTTGTGGGGTTTCGTGAAGCTGTGTGTGAAGTCTCTACCTCATTGTAGTATATGCAGGCAAGACTGCACTCTCCTACAGACGCGTGGAGTAAGCTGTGGTGTAGTTTTTGGCACATAATAAACACGTTGCAGCAAAAAAAAAAAATCTCCTGTGTTCCTTGCCTTGTGTACTTTGTGCACGATCTCCACAATCTGGAAGGCTGGTGGTGTCTCTTATCCTCAGCTCTGGGTTTGGAAATAGCTGGGAGAAGCTGAACCTCATGCTGGCAATGGTGGGGGGGAACGTATGGATGCTATAGGTGAGCCTGCTGGAGATGTGGTTTCAGATGCCAATTAAAGCTCAAATGCTCACAGCAGTGAGTTAATGAGGTGGTGTGGGAGGGGCTGACACCCTGCTGGGGTGTTCCACGGGGTGATGGGCTCCAGGGGTCCTGTCTGTCCCCGCTGCAGTGGCGGGGGGAGCTTTGGGTTCCTTCCTCCTGCCCCTGTTCTTGTCTCTGTCCCCCCAGCTGTCATCTCATGGGGCTGGGTGATGCTCCCATGGGGCTGGACCCCCTCTCTGGGGTGCTGTGAGTTTGGGAGGCCTCTGCCTGCTCCTCTGGCACCCGCTGGTGCTCCCCAAAATTATTTCCTTGGCTGCACGGGGGCTGCTGCAGCCCGGGGGGGGGTGGGGGGTGCAGAGCGGTCCTGAGGCCTCCGGGACCAGCGCTGGATCCGGCCCCTGGGACACCCAGCCCGCTCCCTGCGGCCGGCGCTAGGACCCGGGGGAGCGCTCGGAGCCCCGCCCCTCAAGCCGAGCCCCCTCGGAGCCCCGCCCCCGCGACCGAGCCCCGCCCCTCCACCGCTTCATGCGTCCTCCGAGCCGCGAGGGGGCGCTGTGGGCGTCGCGGGTTCCCGGCGGCCCCGCGCGCCTCCCGGCATCCTTTGCTCTCTTTCCGCGGCCGCCGCCAACATGGTGGGTCCCGATCGCGCCCTCCGCCGCTATCCGCCGCCATCCGCCGCCGGGACCGCTCCGCCCGGGGCGCCGAGCGGCTCTGGGGAGCGGGGAGGAGCGGGGCGAGGGGCTGCGGCGGGGAGCGGGCGGGCTTGGGGAGCGGGGCTGGGGTGAGAGCTGTCGCTGAGGGGCCGCGGGCCTCCGGCGGGGCCTGACCGGTGTTTCCTTCGCCTCCAACCCGCCCAGGGACGCGTCCGAACGAAGACGGTGAAGAAGGCCGCCCGGGTGATCATCGAGAAGTACTACACCCGCCTGGGGAACGACTTCCACACCAACAAGCGGGTGTGCGAGGAGATCGCCATCATCCCCAGCAAGAAGCTGCGTAACAAGATCGCGGGGTGAGGCGGGGGGGGGGGGGGCTGGCGGTTGGGTGCGGGGGGTTTGGACACGGGTGGGAATTACCGCAACCTGCATTCGAAAGTGATCGCGGTCTCGCCCGTGGCCTGGTCATCGATAGTGCAGGGAGAGGAACGCCGAAAGCTTTCCCGTGTTTGGGTGGGTCCGTCCCTTCCCTCCCAAACCCTGTTGCTGTCGGACACTTGGCCGTCCCTGACGTGGCTCGGAGGTGGTGGGACGTCGGTGGTGGGACAGCGCCGGGGGCACCGGCGGGAGGTCCGTCTCCTCAACCTGCTGCGATTTTGGGAGACGTGAGCTCTGGGAGCAATCAGGAAGTCCTGGATGGTCCTGTGTGTCCCGCAGGTATGTCACCCACCTGATGAAGCGTATTCAGAGGGGCCCCGTCCGAGGCATCTCCATCAAACTGCAGGAGGAGGAGAGGGAGAGGAGGGATAACTACGTCCCCGAGGTGAGGCTCTGGCTGCGCTTGAGTGTCTGCTTCGGCGTCTGTCTGTCCTGCCTCAAGGCATCTTCTCCAAATTTCTTTAAGACAGGAGGAGCTGAGGAGGGTTTGGGTCAAGGAGGGCTGAGGCAGATTTAGGCCTCCTCTCGGCACGCTGCCTCCAAAACCGCTGACTGGGCTGGGAGGAGCAGCTGACTTCCTGTGTGTCCCTCCTTGATTTTTTGGGCAAAATGAGAAAAAAAAAAAGAACAAAAACAATTTCGTGGGGTGCAGGAAGGTATTTCAGAGCAGCTTAAAACCTGCTGTACAGCAGATGTCGCTGAAGAGGGAATTGGTGAAACCCTGTCTTGTCTTCAGCCTGCATTCGCGAGGGGTTGAGGTCTCACCCGTGAGCTGGTCGCTGATAGCGCAAGGAGAGGAGCTCCAAAAGCGTTTCCCGTGTTCCAAAAACCGCTGGGATCTGTTATCTCAGCTCTCCTAAATCATCAGTGCTGGGGTTTGGTTACGTGGAAGGTCGTTTTAGCAATGATGTGGGAGGAACAGGTAGGATGGTGGGATGTCGTGGGAGCCTTGGCAGTGCGGTAAGGCGGGCTGGTGCTGTCCCCCCCCCCCTCTCCACATGGAGATCTGCCTCAGGAATGCCCTTGCTGCTTTTCCGCCTTGGTTTCGTAGCCCAAAGCAAGGTGACGCTTCTCTCTGCGAGAGACCAGGGCTCGGTTTGACTCCCTCACTCCTAACAGCTAGAGATGATGCATGAAACAGCGTCGGCTCTGTGCGTATCCTCTCACAGATGCTTCAACGCCCCAGATTTTAGGTGTCAGCACAGTGCTGACCTGCACAGCAGGTGTCAGAGGCTTGGAGGAACCACCTGAGGCCGTTGTCCGTGTGTTTTATGTAGTAACCTTCCAGCTAAGTTTTGAAGGCAGGATGAGGTGGTGCTGGTGGGAGAGGTCCCCCCTGGAGGGACCCCGAGCAGGGAAGGAGCATCCGTGCTGTAGCTGTTGATGCAGCGTTGGCCGAACCTGCGTTATTCAGTTTCTTACAAAAATACTAGTGTGACAAAGCCTCTTGGGGAAGGAGGCACACGGAGATCAAGGTTTGGGGTCCAGAGGGGGTTGGAGGAGGTTGCTCTGGGCTTACAGGGCAGGAGACTTCAGGTGCTGGGGTGGGACAGCCCAGGTGGTCAGTTGGCATTGCTGTCCGGCACCGCGGTGGTCGGGCTCTCGTGGCGCAGGATGAGTGTGTCAGTGGCGACCACCAGGTCTGGTGAAGTTGTGGACCTGACGCCGGCTCTTCTCCCCGTACGGGGTCTCTCTCCCGTCAGGTGGCCTCTCACAGCATTTTGGCAGGAGAGCTGGACTCCATCGGGGTCCTCCTGGCTCATTCCGTTGCCAGAGTCCTTCCCCACGACAGGCAGCAAGATCTTGTTTGTGGTGGGATGGGACCCGCGTGGGGACACCCTGGTGGCAGCAGGGACGTGCGGGGCCTCATCGAACTGCATCTATCTCTTCCATCCCCAGGTTTCTGCCCTCGACCAGGAGATTATCGAAGTGGACCCAGACACCAAGGAAATGCTGAAGCTCCTGGTGAGTGTCCCCAGCTGTCCCCGTGCCAGGCCGGTGGCATGTCCCCAGCAGCGATCCTGCTGCCCTGAGGGGCTTGATGGTGTTGGCCGAAGGCTTCGGCGCTCTGGGCACTTGTGCAGGTGGCAGGCAGCGCGGTGTAACCGATCTCCCCATCCCGTGTTGTTTTCCAGGATTTCGGCAGCCTGTCCAACCTGCAGGTGACGCAGCCCACGGTGGGGATGAACTTCAAAACGCCCCGAGGAGCGCTCTGAGTCAGTCGCTGTATGTCACTTTTCCAATAAAAGTAGGGAAAACATCTCAGCCTGCCTGGTCTTTGGAAGCCTGCGTCCGCAGGGATGAGGAGGGAGGGCTGGTTCCTCAGGGTGCCGCATCCCAAATACAGGTGTCCAAGGCTTCGGAAGGTGAGGAGGACTCAACACCTTCGTGTTTTCTGGCATCTTTTTGGGTTCTTTCCTGGCTGTTTGGGGTGCGAGGTGCAAAGTTGTTATTTTACAGGCTGTCCTGTGGTACGCCACCAGGAGAGGACAACTGTGGTGGCTCCTCGGAGCTTGCCAGAGTTCCTCAGCGCCTCCGGGGTGGGGTTTGCCTGTGCCTCCTCCGAGCGGACAGCACGGGGGTCATGCTGTGCCAGAATAAAATTTGCTTTTTATAACTGCGCTGGTCACTTTTAAGTGCTTAAATGAAAGGAAAAAGTCTTGTCGCTGGTTTTTGTTGTATGAGGGGAGTGAATGGGGCCGAGCAGAGCACTGTGTTGGGTGGAAGCTCCTGTGGAGCCGGGCCCGGGTGCAGTTTGTGCTTGTCCTGCCCCCAGCGAGATGCTCCATACAACAATTTCCCCAGGGTGCAGCAAGGATGGGAAGAGTTCTGGGGCTCACTGCTGCCCCCCAAAACCGCCCTGCTATGGAGAGGCTCTTTGGAGGCAGAGGAGACCCTGACCTGCGGGCAGGGTGCCCTGGCAAGGGCAGGCAGCGCTCCTGGCACCCCGGCTGGGCGAGGGTCCCTGACTTTTCCCCCGCGCCTTGCGTGACCAGCTCCGGTGGGTTTTGCTTAGGGGAGGTCTGGAGCCCTGCGCTCAAAACCTCTGCAAACCCACGGAGCTCCCCGTGTGAGATCCCGGGCCAGCCCCTGCCTGTCCTGCCAGCCCCGCGACGGCGCCGGGTCCCACTGGTGTGCGTGTACCACGCATGGGTGCTGCTGTGTCGCGGGGTGACTTCTCCCTGCGAGGACGCTTCTGTGTGTCCCTCCCAGGAAAATTACTTCGCAGCCATATCCTGAGTCCCTCTGTACAAATAAAAAGACAAAGGCTTTGTGGTTTGAGGAGAAATGTCTATATTTAAGTTTGCTGTGGAATTTTTTTTTAAATACTTACTTGAAGAAAATGTTTACAGTTAAGTGTAGCCAGGTATTTAAATATACATCAAACATGCTGAGCTGCAGTCAGGATAAGCCAAGCAGGGATAATTTATAAATTCCCCCGCATACCGCGGAGATCTAACTCAGAATTTGCAGCTCGATACCACACCAATTTCTTCGCTATTTAACTAGAACACAGGGAGAACGCAGACCGATGGGTAAAATAACCATCGATCTGTAGAAGAGCGAGTGAGGAGGCATCTCAGCTTCTCTGGGATTGGATTTCAAAACACAACCAATAGCTCTCTGACAGCTATTTATAAGTTTTTGATGCCAACAGCCACCTGTTACTTACAATTTTCTCTTCATTTTAGTCTTCACATCAGTGTAAATGTTAATTTCGTTCTGAATCCAATACACCGTGTAGCCCGAAGTGCCGGGAATAAAATCGCGGAGCTCTCCGTCATATTTCTTCATGTCACGAGCAGAGGCGTAGCCTACGAAGGGAAACGTGAGGTCTTGCTGGAGGAGCTGTCCTCTTCTCAGACTGGGACGGTGGAAAACGCAAAGCATGGAGGGGAAGGGAGCGGTTCCTGTCACACCCCCAGCGTTTCCGCTGCTCTAAGTATCAGGAGGAAGCAAGGAGCACGCGGAGGGGATCCCTGCTTCATCCGCGGTTGTTTTCAGGCATATTTTCCATTTTCAGGCATATTTTCCACTCTTAAAATATCTACCGACGCTGAACTTTACCTGTCACCATGTTATTCATCGGGTATTCCCGGAGGGCATGGTATGGAAATTTGCCCTGGGCAGGAGCTCTGGAGCTTGTTTCTTCTTCACTGCTGTGTCGTCGGGGGAAAAGAATCTGTGCGTTACTTCCTATACACTGGGGATCTCTTGAAATGTGGGGGGCACATCCAAATCCTGCCACCGAGGGCAGGAAAATACCTTTCGGCCAGGTCCAGCGTATCCTCTTCCGCTTCTTCCTCACAGGCTTTTCTCGCCGCCTCCAGTTCGTCCGTCAGATTTTCCTTGGGCTGTGAGTATCAACACGGTTAAAATTGTGCCCTGGGTACCCCGCAAAATAGTAGGGACGTGGTCCAAGAGAGTGGTATTTTTAGGACTTGTGATTTCAAGCGTAATTTAGAATAAAGTTTTGAATGTAATCACGCTTTTGCTTCAAAAGTACTGAGAAGTTGCTTCGAGAAGAGAGCGGGCAGTGTGTCTCGGAGCTACACGGGGAAGGAAAATGCTGCGTGACAGGCCGTGGCGATCGGCATCCCTGGAAGGACGCGCCAGGGAAACTGAGTGTCTGGGTGAGGGAGAAAATCCTGCGCTCAGTCTGGTGCTGCGTCCCCTGGGATGTCGGGCTGGGAGGGACACGTGAGGACAAGAAGATTTGATCCCGTATTTGGGTTGAGGGTCTGGGATGTCAACCAGGGTCCCTGTGGTTCATACAAATGCTATTTTTTTTAAGCTACACCTCCTGTAGGAGCTATTTCTCATCTTACCTGTTCTGCAAGTGAATCATCCGCCTGCTCCCAAATAAAACGACCGATTTTCCTTCTGATTTCTGCCATGAACAAAAAAATAAATGACTGTGAGAGTCTCAGATAACAAGGCTGTGCGGAAGTCGCTGCTCGTGCAAGCCCCTGCCTTTTGCGGGTGCTAGCAAATGCACTCGGCAGCCCCGGCAGGAGCTCGCTGATGCAATATAACGGTTTGACGTCTGGGTGGAAACCAGGGAGGAGTGGTGTCCCTCAGGGGTCCGTACTGGGACCAGTATTATTTAACATCTTTGTCAGTGGCATGGACAGTGGGATCGAGTGCACGCTCAGCAAGTTTGCTGACGACACCGAGCTGCGTGGTGTGGTCGACACGCTGGAGGGAAGGGATGACATCCAGAGGGACCTGGACAGGCTGGAGAGGTGGGACCGTGCGAACCGCGTGGAGTTCCACAAGGCCAAGTGCAAGGTCCTGCACTTGGGTTGGTGCAATCCCAATCACAACTACAGGCTGGCCAGAGAATGGATGGAGAGCAGCCCTGAGGAGAAGGACCTGGGGGGTGTTGATTAACGAGAAGCTCAACATGAGCCAGCAGTGTGCGCTTGCAGCCCAGAAAACCAACCGTGTCCTGGGCTGCATCAAAAACAGCGGGACCAGCAGGTCGAGGGAGGTGATCCTGCCCCTCTACTCCGCTCTGCTGAGACCCCCCTGCAGTGCTGCGTCCAGCTCGGGGGTCCCTGGTACAAGACAGACATGGAGCTGTTGGAGCGAGTCCAGAGGAGGGCCACAAAGAAAATCCGAGGGCTGGAGCACCTCTGCGATGGAGACCTCAGGCTGAGAGAGTTGGGGTTCAGCCCGGAGAAGGCTGCAGGGAGACCTTAGAGCCCCTTCCAGTCCCTAAAGGAGCTACAGGAAAGCTGGAGAGGGGCTGGTGACAAGGGCATGGAGTGACAGGACAAGGGGGAATGGGTTTAAAATGAAAGAGGGGAGATAAAGAATTTCTTCCTCATATCTAATCAGTAACGTGAGGGTGCTGAGGCCCTGGCACAGGTTGCCCAGAGAAGCTGTGGCTGCCCCTGGCTCCCTGGCAGTGGTCAAGGCCAGGTTGGATGGGGCTTTGGGCAACCTGGGCTAGTGGAGGGTGTCCCTGCCCATGGCAGGGGGGTGGAACTAGATGGTCTACAAGGTCCCTTCCAACCCAAACCATTCTGTGATTCTATGATAATAGATGGAGAATATTATAGGTGGAAAATATAGATAGAGCATCCTCAGCCTCCAGGGAAGAAGAATCACTCCCAGTAGAAGGAAATTCCCTCCACCTAGAGCAGAAGTACCTGGAGGTTCTTCTTTGCACCCCCAAAATACTTTGGTCACAGGGGAACCCCCAGGGGATCCAAACCCTGATTTTTATTTTTTTTTTTCTCCCCCTCAACCTTCTTGCAGGCAGGCAGGTGGCAGGACAAAGTGGCCCAGAACCACCGATGGCTTTGCTCCCACGTCGGTGCTCCCCCACACAGAGAGGTAACGGGAGTGAAAGACTGTAGCTCTGCCCTCCAAGTAATCGAGGCTCTCGTGTATTCTGGAAGAGAAAAAGACAGCTGGATTCCAAAGGTAAGCCTGAAAAAAACCCAAACCACAAAAAGTTTGAAGGGATATTGTCATTAAAACTGACCCGCTCCAACATTTTTGCCAAAAGCACCTAATTTTCTGTAATTTTCTAACTATGACACTCTACCAGCAATGTCCTGTTACAGTCCTGGCTGCTGGCACCTCCTGAAAGCAGCCTGGAGGAAGGACACCGGGAACCAGGTAAACGCGTATTTTTAGGGACTAAATGGCACCACTCCAAAACCTGCTCTTGAGATGAGAGCGGTTCTTCAGGGAGGGGGGAAAAAAGTGATTTTTATTTATTTCTTCTTAACCCCACTGGCCCTGCTCAGGCTTACGGCACAATCCCTGAGCGAGGAAGGGTGGGTGGAGGATGCTCAAGCACTCACCGTGCTCCTTAGAGAGGAATTAAATATTGTTTGTCAGGTTTAAGGGTATGGATAATGATTAAATTTTTCAAGTAAGTAATCAGAATATATACATTGAATATATATAACTATATATATATTCGTGCGGGGAAACAACCCAGTCCAGCAGGATGCTGTGACGGAAGGAAGGTTGTTACTCTGGTTTCTCGGGATTTCCCTCCCAAAGCTGGTGCAGGTGGCTGAAGGATTTCAAAAATCTAAGCTAGTTTTAAGCAATCATGTGTTAAAAGGAGCCGCTTAGTCCAGCCTAGCCAAGCCTGCTGCAGAGCACCGCGAGAAAACATTGCCATTCCCTTTCACATCAATATATTTACATGATATTGAATATCCATAAATAGTCACTAACTGGAGGAAGACCCTGGTTAGCCTTTCCTCATATTTGTACAAATGTTCTTGAGCGCTCTGTTTTTTTTTTTTTATATTAAGCAAGCAGAAGGAAAATAGCAATTCAGCCCTTTTCCAGCCAGTTTTACCGCCACGCTTGCTTTCGAAGTTAGCTCACACTGGCTTTTTAGTACCTGCTTCCTTCCTTGGGGATGGTGTCGCCTCTATTTTAGACCTTGAATTTTCCAGTAGGTCAATTCAAAGGTAGCCAGGAAACCAGCACAATTAGTTTAATTTACATCGGAGTTAAGCCAGCCTAACACGTGGATGGTTTCTGCAGACATTTTCTGTTTTGTCTAGCTATGGTTTAGCATGGGTGTGAGTTCTCAGACTCCCCTAAGCTGTAAAACCCCGGCAGACGTGTACCAGGCACTTTTAAAGGATGTCAGCATCCATTAAATACTTTAAATACATTAAAACCTTCATTGATCTTTCATTCTCCACAGACATCACATGGAGAGGGCTCATCATGACCGTGAAACGGGGCCATGGGCATCTGTGCAAGCAGATGGAGGGTGCTGCTGGCATGGGGGGTGACATGGGGGTCACAGCCAACCTGCGGGTGTCCGGGTGGGCAGCATCACTGCTGAAGAGGTAGTCAGCATCCTGCTGGTGGGTGAGCACCCCGCCGCCAGCCACTGCAGGGGTAAGAGAGGGATGAGGAGGAAGATGGATGGGTCTCCCACTGCCCCGTTTGAGGACTCTTCTGGACTCTTCCTCTGTGTGGGGGCACCCTGGTCTTCCCCAACATTGGGGGGCACCTGCCAAACCCATGTTCTGCCCTGCTGTGAGGGGCTCAGCCCTGCTCTGCTCCACTAAGGGGTGATGGGGCAGTGCCGCCATTGCTCTGACCCACTGAGGGATGACGGCGCAGTGCCATCATTGCTCTGACCCACTGAGGGGTGACAGGGCAGTGCCACCATTGCTCTGACCCGCTGAGGGGTGAGGGGTGACGGGGCAGTGCCGCCATTGCTCTGACCCGCTGAGGGCTGAGGGGTGACAGGGCAGTGCCGCCATTGCTCTGACCCGCTGAGGGGTGAGGGGTGACAGGGCAATGCCATCATTGCTCTGACCCGCTGAGGGGTGACAGGGCAGTGCCGCCATTGCTCTGACCCACTGAGGGCTGAGGCCGGTGCCCCACTTCTCAGCCCCACCGAGGGCACGTGTCAGCTCCGTCCCCCTCCGTGGCTCATCCCCGGAACGCCGCCGGGACACCTCACCCCACAGCTCCCGGGGGCCCGGGCTGACGCTCTGTGAGAACCAGGCGCGGTGGCCCCGAAACATCGTAGCGGAAAGCGGCGGCAGCGGCGGCGGGAGGAGGAGCTCTGAGGGGCGGTGGCGACGGGAGGACGCTGAGGGGCGGAGGACGCTGAGGAGCGGGGGCGGTGAGGAGCGGGGACGGGGGGGGGGGGCGCGGCCCGCGACACGACGATGAGCTCTGAGGGGGCAGCGGCGGCGGGAAGAAACTGAGGGGCGGCGGCGGGAAGCTGAGGGGCGGTGGGCGCTGAGGAGAAGCACGGTGCCCCGGGGGACGGCGGCCATTTCCAGGGCTGTCTCCTGCCCCGCCCCGAGTCGTTCAAGCAAGTGAAGCCATACAGGTTGCAAACTGCCTTTCATGAGGGCTCCCGGACCCCGCTGCCACCTCCCCGTGCCTGTTTGCGTTCGGCTGAGCACCCCAAAATGGCAGCTGGGCCAAGAGTGGGGCTGTCCCGGCTGCACCATGGATTTCAACACTGGTGTCTGGGGCGTGTTAATGCTCAACCTCCTCTGGAAACCCTCCACAGCTCTGATCAACATGTGTAACCCCATTACTTGTATAATGTGACAAGCTGAGGGCATGGAGGACACAGCATCTGTGGCTGACTTGCCCAGGAGAAGGCAGTGGCAGAGCCAAGCCACGTCCGATGGCCTCCGTCCTCTCCACTCCTGCCATCACCCTGTGCCATCTGAATCTTTTCCAGCTTCTGCAAAAAGGTGAGGCAAAAAAGCCTTCACACTGTAGCCTCCTTCACTGCCCGATCCTGACTCCTTCCCTCTGTCCCATGGGGGGAACGAGTTCCCCTGAAGATGTTCTGTATTCATGTTCTCTCTAGGTGGGGGCAAAAGAGGAGGTAGTGAGAAGATGACAGCATCTCCTTGTATTGATTTTGCCTCCTCCCATACCGTTTGCTGGATCGGAGCCCAGAGCTGCCTGCCAGACGCCATCCCCTTCAGACGGCACGTGCTTTGTGCTGCGGAGGGAACAAACCATCCTGCCAGGCAGTTTGTGATCACCAAATGGGACAAGTCCAGCCCAGCAGGACACACAGGTGAGATACAGCCACGTGAGGGCTCAACCTAGTCTCCTCCATGCTCAGATTTTCTGCATGTCCCAGAAGAAAGATGTCCTAGTGCACATACCTAAGCAAAGCTGAACATGCCCCAAGCAGTCAAGGCTGTGCACCCTTCCTCATGCAGAGACTGCATGAACATTTTCACAAAAACATACTGTGGTTTTCTTGCCGGAGAGCGAGCAGATCGCAAACTCATTCCCACAGAGCTGGAGCTGTGGTGGTAGAGCTGGGACTGGGCGTGCCGCAGCATTTCTCGCTTGGTTCCACTTTTCTCAGAGGGTGTCTGCATTCAGCCGTATGTCTTGAAAGATTCCCCCCTCCTCTTGCACCCCATTCCTTCAGCTTTTCTCCCTACCACGCAGGAATTTTAAAAAGCTTTAAGAAGTCCAAAGAGATGTGACGTTGAAGAAGTTGGTCTTCAAAAAAAGTTTTCCTAACTTGTTCTCCTAGAAGTCGATTTCCTGAAACCACTAGTATTTGGCTGACTCAGGAAATAGTTTGCTTGCAGCAAAATTGCTTGTATTTATATTATATATATATTATTTTGTTTCATGCTTTAAATTTGCCAAGATAGCCCTCATCAACTCCATCTCCTGGGAACTTTTGCTGAAAAGCCAGCAGCAGCAGTGCAGCTACACCCCGGGTACCTTTGGACCCCACCAAGCTGGACCCCAAGGATCCCTGATAAAACAGAGGTGTGTTTTTTCTAGATATGGTCCCAAAATTCAGATGTTAATCAAAACTAGCCATTGTCTGGGACTTGTATGCATCGTTCTCCCCCAGAGGGGGGGATTTTTGAATACGCCGTCAAAACATTTCCTAAGAAAGACCACAAAAACCCAACAGATGCCATCAGTACAACTTCCCTGGTGTGGGGAGATATTGCTGTAAGTTTCCTTTGGAGACGTGGTTGTCTCATGTTGCCTGTGCCACAGTGTCTTCAGCTTCTGCAGTGGACTCTACTCATATCCTAATTAGGACGAGGTTTTCCTGTTGCTGTGATGCACCCAGCCATTACTCTCTGATGCTCTTGAGGATAGGAAAGGTGAAGCTGAGGTGGTGGCAGGCACTTCAGTGGAAGAGGAGGAAGCCAGGACATGGTCTGTGACTCAAGCCACGTCGGGCTCTCACAGGAGGCTGCGCTGCTCTGCTGGGGTCTCTGGAGGAGGAACCCAAACCCTTTCCTCCCTCCCAAACCATCTTCTACCACAGAAGGACCACTGCAGGGGCTGGCACGGTCCCTGGCTGCTCTCTATAGTGTGGCTGGCGTTGCAGGCTGAACCATGTGGTGGTTCCGGCGAGTCCCACCATCCCACGCTGGGTGATGACTGTTTTGCATGACCACCCGGGCATGGCATCACCAGCTCTCCTCGTTTGAACACTCTTCAGATGAGCAGAAAGGGATCCAGTCCCTTCACCCCAGCAATCTCCAACCTTGGTGTTGGAACTGCAGTAGTTTGGGTTTTCCTAATCCTTAACAGAAAACGTTATAATGGAAAAAAGCTATGAAATGAGCCAAGTTCCCTCAAAATGTGAAGTGTGTGTTCTGCGACAGCAGTCACAGCAAATCCTAATATAGCCAAGAAGAGACGTGCGATAGATCACACCCACTGGGTTGCCAGGAACATATATGAGACCCACACTCATTAGATCCTCCTCCTTGCTCATCAAGCAATTATACTGATTTCTTCATTAAATAAAAGCAGGCTGATGGATTCTACCGAGTAGAAGACCGGCCCCCAACGTGGCTTTTCTGTGGACTCAGCTACTTGCGGAAGAGAAAACCAGAAATTAAAGTCACTGACACGCATGTCTCTTTCCCCTCACCCCAGCTTTACACCACGCGCCCCCAAGAAGCATCAGCTGGAGTTCTCCCCCTTGAAGTGGGCACCACATCCTGCCCAAGTGTCCCCAAGGTCACTTTGTCCCCTTTTTTTAAACCTTGTGCCTTCCCTTCAGAGTCACACAGGAGCCTGTGGCCAGACAGACACCCACATAAACCAGTTAAACCTTTAATTTTTTTTTTTTTTTTTGATGGAAAAGTGTTCCTGCACCTTCTCAGCAGGATAGAAAAGTGCAGCTGAGCACAGTGTTGTCCCCCTCCAGCTCCACGCACAACCCAGTGGCCATTGGAGCCCATGAAATCAGCTCAGGTTGTCATATGACTGTGAAGAAACATTTTAAGGACCACACCAAAGTCCTCCAATTTTATTAACATAAAAATCCATTACAATTCAGAGCACTGAAGAGCTAAAATTACTTTTTAATCAGTAACATGGACATTTATAGCTATGTGCTCAAAAAAAAAGCCTAGCTCGCGTATTTCTTTGTGAAATTATATTTTAACGATAAGCGTTATAGAGAATGAACTCTGACTATTGCTTTTGTTTATCATATTCACAAGTGAGATCAAAGAATACAATCATAGAATCATTAAAGTTGGAAAACTAACCAACCCAACATCACCATGCCTACTGATGTGAATAAAAAGGACAGAAGCTCAAGAAGATTTTGACTTGCAAGGCAGAATTCTTCACACCTGCATGGGGGAGAGGAGATTGACATCAGTTAATCTGTTCGCACATTCAACTGTAATTATTTTAGGAAAGAAAAAAAAATGTGTTTTCCACAAGGGAACTCCAACTGCAGAGTCCCAGCTGCAGACAGACAGACAGACCCATCTTCCAGTTATATTTAGTTAAAAATCCTGCAGAAACTGCTTTTCCATCCCCTCCTCGGTGGGGGTTCAGGGTTCAACAAGCAATCCTCTGCCAAAATGATCCTTGCTCTCCATCCACCCCAAGCACGAGCTGCACAGATATTCCCCCTTTATCCTGCTCTCAACTTCTCCATCACAGCTCAGTAAATCCTTGGTCCCAGACTCTAGCGAAGTCACCAATGCTTGGCATCCTTCACCATCAGTGACCTTCACACTGACGTCCCACCGAAGCCACCGCAGTCCACACAAACTAGAAGAGTGACCATATCTAATTTTTCAGAGCTGTTACCTAGAAATGTCTGTACTGTATCAAATCACAGGTCCCTTCACCTCAGCATCTCGTCTCAAGCAGCAGTTTGAAGCAAGTCTTCAGCACTTATGGCATCCCTTCTAAACATCCTTCCAGTCCAACCGTTTCTGGCTCTGGGAGATCTCTTGAACCTTTCTCCAGCCCCCAGTATCACCCCTCAGCCTTTCTTCTGCAAATTTAAGAGCATATCTTCTTCTGTTGTCCCCCACTAGAAAGATGGTCAACTGACCTCTGTTTTCTCTTGTCCCTGGAAGCCCAGCATCCCTCCTAGCATTTACTGCTCTACGGCAAGAAAGGTCTGGAGAGCTTTAGAGGGAAAGCAGCATTAGACAGCGACAGTTAGAGGACTCGGATGCATCTAGATCTTCCCAAGAAGCGCCCAGGAGAGTTTTTCTGGTTTACAAAGTTCATTTGACTCATGATGCTGTCTGTCTAAAAGCCATCAAGAATATTTTTCTGGTCCAATGTGGAGGGCATTTCAAGTGAGGTCTTGCCAAGGCTTGTCCTGGGCACAGTTAATAATTATCCAGCCTCTACCAGGGTATGTATTGCAACTATGTCAGCTAGACCACACATCTTTAGTTTTCTTTTCCCTGCCGAGGGTTAAACTAGTTTAATCGGTTAAACCCGATTGCTAAATCCAGATCTGTTAGGCCCAGATAGTTTGAAGAACCTGGAGCACTCGGACTGTGAGACACCAGTGAACCAAGACTGCTTCTGATCTGGCAGCAAGACAATGATTTACGCCTCATAAATATCACATTACCGAGCCAACACGCTGCTTGCCACAGTTAACCGGCCTGCCTCCTACCAAGTCACGGGGCTTTCCAAGTATGGCAACTTCCTCCTCACCAGACAGAGGATAGCACCACAAGGTCTGGAGGAGTGCTAGAGGACCTGTGACAACTCTGAATGATATCTGGCAGACACGTGGGGAAGTTTTGTTCCAAGGGGCTCCTTCTTTTGAGGAAAGGAGACTCTTGTAGGCCAGGTATGGCTGAGAACTGGCCAAAATAGTGGGTAGAAAGGGTATGGGAACAGCCCTGCTCCCAATCAGCAGCAACACTATATTTTTTGGGGGGTGGTTGCTTCTGTTCCTCAACTCTGCAAGCTGCAGAATTCCTCGTACATGAAGCAGTCCACATTCCCCTTATCAGCACAGCATGGAGCATCAGCGTTTAACTCACCATGATCATCCCAGACACAGCTTAGAAGTCTGCATCTGCAAGAAAGAAGGGGAGAGCGTCAGGCTTCAGGGCAAATAGCACCCCCTCTCACCCATCACCACAAGCCCACCCCTGCTGGAAACAGCCTCAGTGCAGTAACTGGAGAGCTGCCCTTGCTTGTCTGTCTGCTTGCTGCAGCAGGC